>NC_040082.1:64798713-66121630 GCF_003369695.1 Bos indicus x Bos taurus
CCAGAAAGAAGGTGGTGCCAACTACACCTCTGGGGGCCTCCAGTTCCTTTTGCCTTCGTAGAACAACTCCAGAGCAGCTGTTTGATTTGGGTCACCTCGTGATTCATTTGCATATCATATTTCCCTGGTTCCCAGAGGAAAAGCAAGCCTGTACACCACCAAAAAACTTACTAGTATGTGCCAACTTGAGCCAGATGACGATTCTCACACTGGAGGGCCACCTGCAAGAGGCAGGTCAGGTGCTTTGGCAATGCTGGGGGTTCCCAAGGGTTCCAGAGAGGCACAGACACCTCGAGGGACTGGGCCTTGACAGTAGGACAGGCAGGCTAGCGACCCCATTCTGCGAACCTCCCAGGCCTGCCTCCCGCCCCATCAGAGGCTGCTGGGGACAGTCGTGCCTAAGGGGCCATCCAGGGGCACTGAAGGACCTACACATAATGAACTGGGCCTTGGGCTGGTTCTTCAAGATCAAAGAACCCTCCCTTCTCCTCTTCATAATTATAGTTCTCCCACTTTTATGACCAGGTACCAAAGATTCAAAGTTCAAAGAAAACCCAATAAGCAGAGAGAGAGCACTTTCTCCCTTCTCTGACACCTCCGAGGTGCTTAATGAAAAGAGATCAAGGCCACTGAACCCAAAAGGGCCCAGACCCTTCAGAGTCTAATGAACACATTAGGCTAGGAAAATCTCTTCCTCTACCTCTGGTCGTCTCAGCTAAGAGCTCTGGGGCCCGCTCTTCCCTTTGCCAGGAGGCCTGTTCTCACCTGGCCCCACGGAGGCTGAGGAACTCCTGCTCTTTTAGGAAGGTATCACCTCTTCTGTGAAGTGAAGCGTTCCATTACCACTCCACTAGCACACTCCCCTCCTCCTTTGTTTCCATGTCTTGTGTTTAGCCTATCACTGCATATTGCACCCTCTGCTGTTTTGCTTTATTTATGGTCTGGTGTGATGTCATGTGAGCCTTCCTCTGCTCTGGGTCCCTAGTGGGTAGCCTAGTGTCTGCCTCATTGAACAGGAACTCAGCAAGCATTGGTACAATAGAGCCATGAAGCACAGTCCTAGATTTCCCAAGCCAATTCCAGGCCATTTGGGGATGCTTTACCCTTCTTCACCACCCACTACCAGTTACCCTTAGCCTCTGACAGCTCTCTACCCCAACCTAAGTTTGGAACTGGATATCAGTCAGTCACACCTAAAGATGACTTTCTTGAAAAGGTCCTCAGACCAGCAGCCTGTAGAGGTCCCCCAAGTTCTCAGTGAACTTCGTACTCAGACCAAGGCAGAGTGGGGAAGGCTGGAGCTGTGGAGGTAGACCCTTATGCAGTAGCAGTGTGGTGATGATGGACAGTCCATGTACAATAAGGAGCATGGGCTGTGACCCAGGGGAAGTGAGCATGCTGTCTACTCAGGGTGTCCTGACACTCCATCTGGAAGTGGACTCTGGACCCAGGACAGTATCCAGCTTGGGAAATAGGCAGGGCAGTTGAAACTCACCAGGCAGGTCGAAGACCACAGCCACCCTCCATGAAACAAAATCCCTGATCCATCTCTTCCACCCTCAAGATAAAGATCCAAGGTCCAGGCAGGCCTTGGCAGTGAGGAAAGAGTCAGCCTTGGCCACAGCCTTGGCAGTACTAGCTGCCCCCTTGGATGTCCCAGCTCTAGGCTTCTTGCTCCAGACTTTGCATTCCTCTAGAATGCCAGTGCCCTCTGTTTCTGGTCACTTGGCCGAGTCAGAGCCTTGCCCTCCTTCTGCCAGGGCAGCTTTTTGTGGGCTTCTCAAGCCTTAGAATTCTCTGGCTGGCTGACGGCTCATCTTCTGCTTAGCCAGGCTCCAATGCTGGGCTTACCCCCAACTTGAGTCAGCACCCAGCTGGCTGCTCAAGCCCTGGCTCTGGTCTCTAAGAGGTCTCTGGGCAAATCTGCAGCTCAGCGCTAAACACATTTGCATTTGGTCTCTTCGGTTCATTGATCAGGAATCATATGATCTTTTAAAAACACAGCTGGTAGAGTTGCCCATCTGTGCTTCTGCATTTGGATCATAAATTGGGCTGCCTAGAATTTATTTAAACCTGCAGGTCTGGGTGCAGAGTAAGGTTGCTCTCACAGTGTCTCCTGTGATGATCTCCTCATTTTCTGGATCATCCTAATTCTTGGGACCACTCTTGGCTGGGTTTCTAGGACTTGGTCTGTTTTTAATGCTCATTTGTCTCCTGAGTTATTCTAAGGACTATTTCCTCTGGACACTGAGATTCTCTAATTGCAGGGTAAAGCACTTATATGCACTCCTCCCCTATCCCTGCACCACACACACACACACGATTCCCAGACAAGATGGGTCAGAAGTCCTTAGCCAGGACAGTAACCTAAGATAGTGATGTTCTATATGTTCCCCTTCCCACTCCATCCTTTGAATTATACACAGGAACATTGCTGATAGACTGCCCTGTGTTCCCTGATATCTGGTTTAGTTGAGCACACTGGCATCCAAAATAAATACTACATTTCCCAGCCTCTTTTCCAGCTACATGACTAAGTTTTGGTCAATGAGATATAAGTAGGGTGGTATATCCAACTTCTAAAGTATCTTTAAAGGGAAAGGCATACCTTACTTTCTTCATACTAGCCACAAATCACCTTTTGTGATGTGATAGCTGGAGTTAGAGCAGCCACATTAGAACATGAGGATGAAACCGTTCTGTGAAGATGGCAGATATGGTAGCCCATCTTCTGAGATGGCCTCCAGTGATTCTCAGCTTCTCATATGTCCTTGTTTCATTCTTTCCCATATTCAACAGGACTGACATGTACCCACTAGGGTATTGCAAAAATGGCAGCGTGACTTCTGAGATTCCTTCATAAAAGACATTGCAGCTTCTGCCTTATTCTCTTTTGGATCACTTGCTCTAGGCTAGCGGAAGCCAGCTGCTCTGTTGTAAGCACACTCAAGCAGCCCTATGGAGGATTATAGGTGGTGAGGAACTGAGGCTTCCTGCCAACAGCCAGAACCAATTTGCCGGCAATGCTGAGGTGCCAGTCAAGCCTTCAAGGGATCACAGCTCCCTTAGACTACAACCTTATGAGAAAGCTTAAGCTGGAACCACCCAGAAAAGTCACTCCTGAATTACTGACACAGAAACTGTGAGATAATAAATGCTTATTGTTGTTTTAAGCCACTGAGTTTTGAGATAATTTGTTTACACAACAATAGGGGAGAGCACCAAAACAGAAGGAGTCTTGACCCTCTGAAACTATGGAGGACCTTGGCAACCCTTAAATTTATCTCTGATGTTTTTTGAAGGGATATAAACTTCTCTTATTTTCACAGCTATTATCTTGAGTTTTCTGTCATTCCTATTCCTAGTTTTATTTTGGAATCACTCATTCAGAGACTCTTTTAAGAATTGCTAACTGAAAGTGCCTTGGGAGGCCATCCCCGTCATTCCTGCTGCTGGTGGCATGTTGAGGCCTAAATCTTCCCAAGATGATGGGTAGTTAATGTCTAAAAATGTCTGTGAAAGAAATTTTATAATGAGAAGCACTGGCCAAGGATGAGGAGACCCTGGCTCAACCCCCTCCTGAGAGCTCTCACTTATTTAACACTTTGGTGACCTTACCTGGCACAGAGAGACACTGTCTTTATATGGGATGTCCATGAGGCTCAAAAATATGTGTAAATAAGCAATGTGGGGAGTGCCAAGCTGCTCTACTGACTGAAGAAAGCACTCTTGCTGTGGGTCTGGCTGTTTCTGGATGGAGCCAGCCTGCCTCAGAATCTACAGGTGTTTCTTTCATGGACCAGCTTTCAGGAGTGCATCTCTGTGACCTACTGAACAAATCCTCACCAGTGATGAGACACCCTTCTCAGATCCACTCAGCCATGGCAGTTGACAGGGCAGAGTGATGGCAGCCCTGTTAGCCTAGTTTTTAACCAAAACACTTCTTCCCATTGCCCTGGTTGCAAGACAATGGTCAGCCCTCTGACACTCCCTCACCACCCCGTGTCCTGCTTCATTAGAGACCACAGTTCCCAAGTGGACTAAGCACCCAACATGATTCCTGACCCGCAGCATCACAGTTCCCAGACCTGCTTAAGACTCCTCACCTTCTCCCATTGGCTCTTGCCACATTGTGGGGTACCTTCTCTCTAAAATCTTAGCTTCCTCTACCAGAGGCCTTCATCTCCAGCTTTCTAGATTTTTCCAGTCTGCTCTCCACTCCTGCTTTGGCACTTTAACAAAGGCCTTCTATCTCAAGGGGCTTCAGTTGATTCTCCAGCCTGGTTTGGAGAATCATCTGAACAACCAACAAATTTCTTAAACCCTATATTAGTTAAGGTAATGCTTAGATGCTACAACAAACAAATTCCAAAATGTATATTGGCTCAGACAATATCACTGATTTCTTGTTCAGCTCACATAAGTGTTTTTAATTGGTGGTGTCTGTCCTCCAAGTGATGATTCAGGGACCAAGATCCTTCCACCTTGTGGCTCTGCTGTCTCCAACATGTGATTTCCAAGGGAACCTCAAACTAAAAGGAGAAAAGAAGGGAAGAGAAGGCACATCTGCTTCTTAACTATCTGGGGCTGGAAAATACACTGATCAACAACCAATCACAGATGTCATCCCTGATCAACATCCCACTGGCAAGAATGTGTCACTTGACTCCTCTCAGATGTAGCAGATGTGAGGGGAGCAGTGTATGCTGGGAAATGCAACCCTTGCTGGGAAGCCCCTTTGTAGCTTCAGCTCTGTTCTATGGAAGGACAAGGGATATACTGGGTTTGTTTTTTTTGTTTTGTTTTGTTTTGTTTTTTTTTGTGAACAGTTAGCTCTCTTGGCTACACACTCAGAAGGAAGTAAACCTTCGTCCACAACTGTCTTGCAAGACTGCAGCCCAGGCACTATGGGCCGACCCAACCTACCTTCCTGGTTTCCATTTCCTGGAGAAAACCCCAAGGAGGATAGGTCAACATCAATGCAGATTTATGACCTTCAAAGCCACCAGGGCCCCTGTACTGCTTGGCTTGGGTCAGATTCTCTGCTATTTCCCCTAACCGATGTTCCAAATATCCTCTCCTTGCCCTCAGCCACTTCCCAACCTGTATTCTCAACAAGTGCAAATTTTAAGGCTGAAGGCATGATGCCTCTCCACTCCTTCCCCTGCTCTCTCCTCCCCAGCCACACTCATATAAATCTGTTTGTGTCCACATTCCCTCCAGCTTCATGGTCCGACCTGCTCCTTAGGTTCCAGACCTCTGTGTGTCCATCTGCCTTTGGATGCCCCTACCCACATGCACATGGGTCCTTCATACTCACCACATCTCAAACTGAACTCACCAATATCCAGCATCCCCCTCTCCCCCAAACCTGCTTCTCCTCCTGTGGTTTCTTTCTTCTGAGATGGCGACACCCTAACCACGTAGTTATCTTTGCTGAAAACATGTCAGTCATCATTGTCTCATTTCTCAGGTTAAATCCTGGCCAAAACATTTCTTGAATCAGTTCCCTCCACTTGTCTCCTCAGTTCAGGTCATCGCTTCTGCTCAGTGCCTGGAGCCACTGCCAAACAGGTATTTATCCTCTAGTCTGTTTCCCTCCAGCCACTCTGCACGGCAGCCAGAGAGACAGTTCTACAGCACAAATCTGCCCACAGCACTCCTCCCAAAGCACTCTGCACAGAGAGGGTGACTCCTCCTGTCCTGGGAGCATTGTGGCTCACTTCCTACCACATGACTGGCCTGGCAGTACACTCACACTCATGTCTGCCACTGGACCTCCATGGGAAAAGGCCAGAAAGAAGCATGGCCTCCCACTTTTAAGATAAGAAAACCTGTCCATAGGAAATGAGGTGATTGCCCAAGGGTATTTGTTCTTTTCTACTGTGAGGCAGGTATTTGTTCTTTTCCACCATGTCATAGACCCACTCTGCTGATGTAATGCCCTGTGGTGCCAACACAGACCCTAGGCTCTGTGAGAAACTGCCTCAGACACCACCCCAGCCCCTTAGGTCATCATATATCTTGCATGTCAGCTATTCCCTTGGGTAAGGAATTATTGGAACAGACACCCACCCAAGCTGACTCCAGCATAAAGAGGACTCTCACAGAATCCAAATGCACAGAGTCATCTCAGGAACTGGAAGCTCGTTAGACAACCATTCCATCTTTAGTGCTGGACTACAGGCCCTTTCTCCCTGCATTTCTAATCTCTTCCCTTTTTCACAAAACCCTTAACCATCTTTTACAAGACCCAACATGATCACCGGTTCTGAGTCAGCCTGACTCACAACTCCAGGGCCCACCCCAAAGAAGCAGTGTCAGGGCTGTGGGAGCACTTGGCTGGCCCAGCCTGGGTGCTTGTTGGTCCTCTCAGGCTAAGTTTTCTGCCCTGACCCATCATCTGGAACACATACAACAACACGTCAGCTGGTACAAACAGGGCAATAGGGATTGTTGGCAGGGGAATTCCAAGGAGGGATGTAGAGAGGGAGCCAATTACAAGTGTAGAGAAAACTGTGAAAGATGTTGAATTTAGTGGGTGTCCTGAATAACTTACCCACCTAGGTTCTTTCTGCTTTTTGTTGTCTTTGACTAGACATTTCTCAGCTCTAAAGATGGAAGTGAAGTTGTAAAACCTTGATAGTAATGCAAATAATTCCTGTTCACAGTAATACAAATTGTGTCTAGTGGAAGACAACTGACTATTGCCTTGTGTATATTGGCCAATTTTGCATCCATTTCTGAAGTGATTTCAGCATTCCTTATCTGACTATCATGTGTGATACTGTGAATTCTCCTTTGAATTGATTATAATGTTTTAGTGGTTCTCTCATTAATTAATGAGTTAAACTAAATCTTTGACATGTTAATTTTATATCATGGGACAGACATGATTATATCCTCTTTTAAAATTTATCATTAAATACAGACAAAGTCTGTATGATCACATACTCACTTTAGAACTATTAATGATTAGAGAAAAAAATTTAGGATACACAAGAAACTGTTAGAGTTCACCTGTGGGGAAAATGCAGGGTAGAGGCACTTAACTTTTCATTTTATATTTTTTTGAACTGTTTTAATTTTTAAACTGTTATAAGAATTTCAGTGGATGCTGCCTTGGCCAGGCAAAGGTTTAAGGGTCATCTGTTTTCTTTTTTTAAACTTTTCCCTATTAAAAAAAAATAACATTAAGTTTATAGTTATTTGTTAAGCTTACATATGGTTGTTTGGACTTTCCTGATTGTATGTTATGTTTTTAAATTTAAAAATTGGATACTTGTTGGGACTTCCCCGGTGGTCCAGTGGCTAAGCCTCTGTGCTTCCAATGCAGGGGCCCCAGGTTTGATCCCTGGTGGAGGACCTAGATCCCACAAGCCACAGATATGAAAAAAAACAAGAGTCTGCATGCCACAACTCGGCACAGCCAAGAATAAAAAATCTGATACTTCAAAATTTAAAGGGAAAAGCAAATCAAATAAGAAAAACTACATCTTGGCATATTGCTCCAAGCCAGCCCTGGGCAGCCAGTGGTGGTTATGATGTACTGCCTGTCTTCAGGGAAGAGGATAAGGTTCAGGCTACACCCACAGGTCCAAGGGCTCCAGGCACCCTCCCTTCACACACATTCTGTGTTAGGGCTATCCAGGAGAGGGACCTTCCTTGTTGTTCAATACTTGTCGCGAACCCTCCCTCTTGCTCTCTTGGCAGCCCGACACAAGGAACACTGATGGAAGATCATGCCAGAATGGGAACATTCCTTCTTCCTCCCCTTCCTCCCCTGACAACTGAGAGGCATCCCGCCCTCCCTGGCTGGCCACTGGAAGGAAAGAATCACTGCCAAACCACTGCTTGCACAACAATGTGCTTCTGAGCAGGGTACATACAATTTTTGTCCTTTGAATCCTGTGTTCCTCCTGACTTACATGATGGTCCAGATATACTCTGGCTTCCATGCTCAAGGGAGGCTTATCCGCTAGTAATGGCTTAACATTCTTTTGTCTTCATTAACCAACCTATAAACTGGCATTTAAGTTCATGAGGATAGAGCCTTCCTTCCAGGAATTTCTCCAGGCTTGGATGTTTGTCTCTGCTGTTTTCTTCGTGTGTGTGTGGTGAAGGAGGCAATACCCACAGGCAGTGGGACCATCTCTAAGCCCCTGACCTGGGCATGAGTGTGTGCCATCCCTTGCATTTGGCACATCTGCACACAGGTGCTTTGCTACTAAACTCTGGCCTAGGAAAACTGAGGAAGAAGGCAGGCAGGAGCCTAGTCCTCCTCTCACTTGCTGTGCACTCACAGCTGGCCTGACCAGAGCTGACCCTTCCCACACTACCTACTAAGCACAGCGTCATGGTCACCTCTGAATCCTGGGGCTGCTGCTCCAGGCGCTCCAGAACACTCTCCACTGCCACAGGGAGGGAGAGTTTCACTCCTAGCGCCACTACTTGGGATGTTTGAGCCCAGATACCCAATGTCGTGTGACTACATCGCTCTCTCCCTTCAGCCCTCAGTGGCTCTCCATTGCCTGCAGGATCAAGTCCAAGCTCCATGGCCTGGCCTTCAAGTCCCTAGATGTGCAATCTGGACCCAGGTATACCTCTGGCACTATCTCCCGACACCACATTCAGCCCAGGCACACTGGAGTCCAATTTATGCATAAGTCTAAAGGCTGTTTTCCAAACTTTGTAGCTGCCCCAAATGCCTCATTTCAATGACAGCTTCTCTCTTATTAACTGATGTCATCAGAATTACACTATACAGATGCAGATGCAGGCGTGCCAATGCCTGTTCTAATGCGGGGCCTTACCCTGGTACTCACACCACCCTTGAGGCTGCACCTGGCTGAACATCACACAGACCACTCTCTAGAATGGCTCTCTCGACGTGAGCAGCTGCAGATTCCTCCCACCTCCCCAGAGCTCACTGCTGTGGAGCAGAGGCAGTTGTATTAGGACATATCACAGCATCTTGCTGCCAAAGTGACAACCACAATTATGTTTTGGCCGACAGCTAGAGATGAGAGAATGTACGGCCAAGGCCTCATGGGCCTTCATGACTCAGCAGATTGCGCTGTGTGTCCAACTGATAGGTGAGGTGGGCCCAATCTGCCCACTGCCCAGGCCCTCCCTTGGTAGGCAAACTGCTAGCTACGACCTCGAGTTAATACCTGGGGCCCTCAGGTGAAGTCCTTCACTGGGGTGTGATAGTTAATCCCCCAAGGGACACCCTAGGTCCAGAGGAGAGAAACAGTAGAGTGGTCATGCCTAGGCATGGCCCAAACCAAAGACAGACAATTGATTCCTTGGGAAGGGCAGGGGCAGGCCATACAAAGCCAAGCTGCCTAGGGGTGAGCTCCATCATGCAGGGCAGCCTGATGCAGGGGACGCTTGTGATGGACAGAGTCTCTTGAGGCTCAGGACACCACCTCCATGAGGAATCTTGGTGCCAAAGGCTGTGGGCAGAGGATGGTGTCAGTGTAGGGGCCCAGATGATGCAGCAAGAACAAGCGGCAGCTCCCACTTACTGAGCCCTTCCGAGTGCCTGGCAATGTGCTGACTACTTTGCATATCTTTCTTCTTTGCATCTTCCCCAAACCCAGTGAGGTAGGTTCTGTTATTATCTCCACTTTACCAGGAAGGAAACTGAGTCTAAGGGAGGAATGTGATGGTGGTCGCGAAGCTGGCACGTGTACAGACAGAATTGGAGCCCAGACAGTCTGGCTCCAGAGCTTGATTGGTTTGTGTTCTCATTATCTTGGTTTGACCCTTTCAATCCAGTCTTGGTTGCAGGAAGTTAAGAGACCCCCCCACCCCCAGCACATTCCTCACAGATTGTGAGTTGAGTTGGGGCCTCCAAGTAGACTTTGACCTGTAAGCCAAAATATTACCAAGGAAAATAAACAACAGCTATTTCAGGTAACAGGTACTGGGCTATGGAATTGGGAGGAGAAAAAAAGCTATCAGGATTTCCTCAAAGTCCATATTTACATGTTCAGCAGAACAAGCATCACCAGGAAGCTGCTCTGTGGCCAGTGTTGCCCCTGGAGACTGGGCAGGAGCAGGAACGGTCCTTCCTCTCTGACCCGCAGGCCTCCTGGTAGCCCAGGGCTTGCCTCTTACTCAGCCCTGACCTGGCTCTGGCTGAGGCCCTGGGAGGTGGGGCTCAGGCTCTTCCAGTACTCTGAGGAGCACTGCTGCCCTTTTCAGGCCCCTTGTTGAGGCAGAACCTGCTTGTCCGCACACCCTGCCCAAAGGCATGCAGAGTGGAAGCAGTAGACTAGCAACTCTGTTCTACATGCTTCCAAAGTGGGCATCTGAAAGGCTGGCGAGGCTGGGACATGGGAGCATTTGTATTTCAAGTGACTGCTGCCCATGAATCACCAATTTCATTCTGTGCTCTCAGCTCTGTGAAGACATCATTTCCACCCAGCCTCACATGGAGCTGGCGGCCAGAGCCTCTTAGTGGGGCTATAAATAGCAGATCATCAACTCACCTCTTCTGAGCTCATCACAGGCTCCTGGGTTTACTGCGTGTCTTCCTGCTGCCTGCACGTCATCATCACTCAGATTTCCCAGGTGAGGCGTGGCTGAGAAACCCAGGGCATGCTCTGGGGGCTGCAGGGTTTGAATTTTCAGAACTGTTCAGGGTGACAGCAAGGGCAATGGCAGACTTTTGGAGAGCTCGGCATTTAGGGCGTCATAATTATAATCTCGGGTCTCTGAGATCCTCTCCAATTAAACACAGTAGCAAGGGACTGTCATTTCTCCAGAAGTCCTAGAAATAAAAGGCAAAGGACTCACCAAACACACACCCAGAGAAAGCCACCCAGAGTGGGTAGCACGAAACGAGAGGTTTCATGCCTTCCTGTGGACTTGTCTCCTAACACTGAATGAAATACTTTATGGCTCTCCGGCTTTAGAAGTGAGATACACTGAATGAAATATTTTATGGCTCCCTGGCTTCAGAAGTCAGATCACATTTTTTTAGTATTACTCAGAGCTACCATTATGGAGTGCTCCCTGCGTGCCAGGCTCTGTGCCCAGCCTTGGCATGCAGCGTCTCATCAAGTCATCACAACAACCATATTGAGTTAACTGCTAGTGGCGTTGGCTTTCTATTGGTGAGGAGGCTGAGGCTCCCAGTCTCAGGGACAGGGCTGCTGGATTCCAGAGCCCAGTCTCTGAACCACCCTTTCTGCCTCCTGCAGAGAACGACTGTGTGTCTACTTCCGTGTTCATGTGTAGCCATGCATGTGTCCATGCACATGTGCGAACAGAAGGATCTGAACCGTAGTCTCCTTTTCCCAGCTTCACATATTCCACGACTACAGTAGGAGCCAGATGCTCGTAGTCATCTTCCCCCAAGTCCCAGGCCTCTTTAGCATCATGAACGTTCCCCATTGTCATCTTCTCCTAATTGTGATCTTCTTCTAGTTTCTCCTGCAGGAGGGGCCCAGCCTCCATTTGGCTCTTGAGGCCCAACTTGATGGTATTCCTCATGCCTCCCTCCCTTCAGGCCTTAAACAGTCAGAGGTCAGGTGGGACTCCATCTCTCCCCTTTGCTCTCCCCCTACTTCCCACCCTAAGGGCAGCCTCCCTTCAATCTGTGTCCTCCTTCGCCTCCCAGAGTCACAGCCCCATATTTGAGGTCCAGGGCCCTTATTGGCTTGTTTCAGTAGCCTTCCAGCTCAGTGCTGCACCTGATGAATGTACTGAGAACACAGATTCTTAGTCCCCTCTCTACACTACCTGAAACAAAATCTGGCAGGGTAGAGGCTAGGGTACACATTTTTAAAAAGCTCTTCCAGTCATCTATGCAGCCAGGATTAAGAGACCCTTTGTCTAACTAGCCACCTAGACTCCAACCTCTCCCTGCTCCAAACCCTCCCACTCACAGCTATACGCTTAAACTTCTTTTCTTTTTAAAAGGTGTTTATTTATTTATTTGGCTGGGCCCGATCTTAGCACTGGGATCTTCGTTGTAGCATGTGGGATCTTTCCCTGAAGCACATGGGCTTCTATAGTTGTGGGGTGCATGCTTCTCTCTGGTCATGACATGCAGGCTTAGTTGCCCCTTGGTGTGTATCATCTTAGTTCCCTGACCAGGGATTGAACTGGCATCCCCTGAATTAGAAGGTGGATTCTCAACCACTGGACCACTAGGGAAGTCCCATAAGCTTAGTTATCTTAAAGCTCAGTTTATCTCATGTCACTCTCCTGCTCAAGATTCCTTGGGTGGCTCCCACTGCCTGCAGGACAGTGCAAAGTCCTTACTGTGGACTTCAAAAGCCTTTCCATCCTGATCTACTCTTGTCCTGCTAACCTTTGCCCCGTCCACAGAGTCATCCTTCCCTGTAACACCCTCCTGACCCTGCTCTCTCTCCTTGTCTGGACTTTAAGATGTCAGCTGGCACAGCAGAGCACACTGAAACAGCAGTGATCCTTTCCTAAGACTTTGAGCCCTTCAATAAGAGGAATGAAGAATTATTGCTAAAATGCCCTCTTAATTGAAGAGCCATGCCTGCAGCTTTAAATGAAGAGGGTTTTGTATGGCCATGAAAGGAGATCTGCCAGCAGATATAACACAATAGCAGTAATGTATAAACACAAGATAGCAGGAGAGGTGGGGCTCATGATTAATTCAAAGAAGATGGTATTTCAGCATTCTCCCTGGTTTTATTCAAGCCCAAAAGACAGAGCAAGTCTGGAAAGCATTGGTGCCAAGGCCATGTTTCAAACTGCCTCTCATGCTTTTCTGTCCCCATTCCTAGACAAAAGCAGAGAAGAACATTTGGATCTTGTTCAAAAGGTCAAAAATGTCTTACTAACATGATTAAACAATGTGTGTATTTGAACTTTGCTCCATTTCCCACAAAGAAAACACCTAGCTCAAAACAAAATAAAGAATGACTATGCTGGGGAAGGGGGTCAGATGAATTGGGAGATTGGGATTGACATATATATACTACTATATACAGTATTTTTGGTATAGTGCAGGAACTTGGTGCTCTGTGGTGACCTAAATGGGAAGGAAATCCAAAAAAGGGATATATGTATATGTATGGCTAATTCATACTGGAAAAGAAATGCAAAAAAGCAAAATGGCTGTCTGGGGAGGGCTTACAAATAGCTGTGAAAAGAAGAGAAGTGAAAAGCAAAGGAGAAAAGGAAAGATATAAGCATCTGAATGCAGAGTTCCAAAGAATAGCAAGAAGAGATAAGAAAGCCTTCCACAGCGATCAATGCAAAGAAATAGAGGAAAACAACAGAACGGGAAAGACTAGCGATCTCTTCAAGAAAATTAGAGATACCAAAGGAACATTTCATGCAAAGATGGGCTCGATAAAGGACAAAAATGGTATGGACCTAACAGAAGCAGAAGAGGTGGCAAGAACACACAGAAGAACTGTACAAAAAAGATCTTCACGACCCAGATAGTCACGATGGTATGATCACTCGTCTAGAGCCAGACATCCTGGAATGTGAAGTCAAGTGGGCCTTAGAAAGCATCACTATGAACAAAGCTAGTGGAGGTGATGGAATTCCAGTTGAGCTATTTCAAATCCTGAAAGATGATGCTGTGAAAGTGCTGCACTCAATATGCCAGCAAATTTGGAAAACTCAGCAGTGGCCACAAGGCAATGGCAAGGAATGCTCAAACTACCGCACAATTGCACTCATCTCACATGCTAGTAAAGTAATGCTCAAAATTCTCCAAGCCAGGCTTCAGCAATACGTGAACTGTGAACTTCCTGATGTTCAAGCTGGTTTTAGAAAAAGCAGAGGAACCAGAGATCAAATTGCCAACATCTGCTGGATCATCGAAAAAGCAAGAGAGTTCCAGAAAAACATCTATTTCTGCTTTATTGACTATGCCAAAGCCTTTGACTGTGTGGATCACAATAAACTGTGGAAAATTCTTCAAGAGATGGGAATACCAGACCACCTGACCTGCCTCTTGAGAAATCTGTGTGCAGGTCAGGAAGCAACAGTTAGAACTGGACATGGAACAACAGACTGGTTCCAAATAGGAAAAGGAGTACGTCAAGGCTATATATTGTCACCCTGCTTATTTAACTTATATGCAGAGTACATCATGAGAAATGCTGGACTGGAAGAAACTCAAACTGGAATCAAGATTTCCAGGAGAAATATCAATAACCTCAGATATGCAGATGACACCACCCGTATGGCAGAAAGTGAAGAGGAACTCAAAAGCCTCTTGATGAAAGTGAAAGTGGAGAGTGAAAAGTTGACTTAAAGCTCAACATTCAGAAAACGAAGATCATGGCATCCGGTCCCACCACTTCATGGGAAATAGATGGAGAAACAGTGGAAACAGTGTCAGACTTTCTTTTTTTGGGCTCCAAAATCACTGCAGATGGTGACTGCAGCCATGAAATTAAAAGATGCTTACTCCTTGGAAGGAAAGTTATGACCAACCTAGATAGCATATTCAAAAGCAGAGACATTACTTTGCCAACAAAGTTCCGTCTAGTCAAGGCTATGGTTTTTCCTGTGGTCATGTATGGATGTGAGAGTTGGACTATGAAGAAGGCTGAGCGCCAAAGAATTGATGCTTTTGAACTGTGGTGTTGGAGAAGACTCTTGAGAGTCCCTTGGACTGCAAGGAGATCCAACCAGTCCATTCTGAAGGAGATCAGCCCTGGGATTTCTTTGGAAGGAATGATGCTAAAGCTGAAACTCCAGTACTTTGGTCACCTGATGCGAAGAGTTGACTCATTGGAAAAGACTCTGATGCTGGGAGGGATTGGGGGCAGGAGGAGAAGGGGACGACAGAGGATGAGATGGCTGGATGGCATCACTGACTCGATGGATGTGAGTCTGGGTGAACTCCGGGAGTTGGTGTAGGACAGGGAGGCCTGGCGTGCTGCAATTCATGCAGTTGCAAAGAGTCGGACATGACTGAGCAACTGAACTGAACTGATGGCTAATTCACTTTGCTGTACAGCAGAAACAGACTCAGCAATGTAAAGCAACTATACTCCAATTTTTAAAAAGGTAACTGTGTTGACTGACAGCAGAAATTATTTCAGAACATGGCCTGGAAATTTTTCCCCCCAAGTACTTCAAAGTGAAAAGAGACTCTAAAGAACTTCGAACCAAATGTGACAGAAGAACCTCTCAAGAATCTGTCTGCTCCCTCCCAAAGCCCTACTACAAACAACCATAAGGGAATAAAAAGAGTTACACATTGACAAGTCTATGCAAACAGGGGAAGACATGGCAGCAGACTGAGCCACCTCAGCACATTTTTGAAAGGCAGGAAGCAGTGGTGAGCCACATGGCAGCACAGGAGGCTGAAGGCCTCGCGCCTACAGAGAGCTTCCGGATAAGACGTGGGCAGGTTGCTGGGACAGGGAAGGCAGAGCTGCACACAGCAGGGACTGGTGGAGACTGCATGAAAGCACAAATCCCACTGGGTAGTGGGGTCACATCTCGCTTCTTCCTGTAGGAAACATGAAGTGCCCACTGGGGAACTTGGGTCAGCTCCTCAGGCACTGTAGAAGGTGAGTATGGAGTACAAAACTGAAAATATGGAGAGTAAATGGAAACTCTGAAACTAAGAGGTAAACTGCCAGACCCTTTTTCTCATTCTGTTTCTAAGAAGCTTGATAAGCAGGCATCCTCTAGACTGAAGACTCACAAACTCTTTTCTGAAGAAACTGAGCACACTCAAGGGAAAGACCTACAGATACATACATGATACGGATACAGACCCCCAGAAGAAGAGCCAGCTCATGACCAGCCACCCTCTACAGGGACGTCCACTGACAGACAATCCACCCATGCATGCTGACCATCCAATCATCTGTTCAGCACATAGCTCCTAAATATGATCAGAGAGCCAAGATCCCCAGACATTTAATGAAAGCCTTAGACATGAAAGGTAGGTGTAGGAGAGGGAGGAAGAATGCATATGTTTAGAGAGAAGAAGAAAGCTTTACAAATGCTATGAAATATTCAGGGAGAGAAAATAAGATTTCTATTTCAAGACTCACTTTCATGAAATGTCAAAACACCAGGGATAAAGAAAAGGCTCCAAAAGAACTCAGAAAGGAAATACAGGTCAGTTGAAAGGATCAGGGATGAGAACAACACCAGACCTCTCAGTAGCAACACTGGAAGCTGGAGGATAATGGAGTCACAGACTCAGAATTCTGAATGAGAATTATTTTAGCTTAGAAATCTAAACTCAAACCATCAAGAGAAATGGTAGAACAAAAAATACTTGAAAACATGGAAAATCACAAAAAATTTGCCTCTCATGCTCCTTTTCTTAGGAAGCTCTCCACCCAAATAACAGAAGAATGAAATACTTTATACTCTCTCACATAAATAAGAGAACTATGCAAGAATGAGCAAGACATACTCAGGAGAGGGCAGAGGCATTCTCAGGATGATGGTGAAGGATATCTGGTGCCAGATGGGCCAGATGGATTACCTAATAGGTATGAATAGGTGGGAAATTATGTTCAGGGGCTATTAGATGGTTCCAAGAATTAGCAATAAGTTTATGGTGATTGCAGTCATGAAATTAAAAGACGCTTACTCCTTGGAAGGAAAGTTATGACCAACCTAGATAGCATATTCAAAAGCAGAGACATTACTTTGCCAACAAAGTTCCGTCTAGTCAAGGCTATGGTTTTCCCTGTGGTCATGTATGGATGTGAGAGTTGGACTGTGAAGAAGGCTGAGCGCCGAAGAATTGATGTTTTTGAACTGTGGTGTTGGAGAAGACTCTTGAGAGTCCCTTGGACTGCAAGGAGATCCAACCAGTCCATTCTGAAGGAGATCAGCCCTGGGATTTCTTTGGAGGGAATGATGCTAAAGCTGAAACTCCAGTACTTTGGCCACCTGATGCGAAGAGTTGACTTATTGGAAAAGACTCTGATGCTGGGAGGGATTGGGGGCAGGAGGAGAAGGGGATGACAGAGGATGAGATGGCTGGATGGCATCACTGACTCGATGGATGTGAGTCTGGGTGAACTCCGGGAGTTGGTGATGGACAGGGAGGCCTGGCATGCGGTGATTCATGGGGTTGCAAAGAGTCGGACACGACTGAGCAACTGAACTGAACTGAACTTACCAAAAACTGAGTCAATAAAAAAGTCTGAGGCAACTGCTACCTACGGATAACTCCACAACACATAAACTGTAAAAGAAGATAAAGGCAACACAAAACAATTTACAGAGCTATAATAATGTTAACACAGATTACTAATTAATCAGTATCTGTAATGTACAGTACTGGGAAGCTGGAGAAAAGGGAAGGAGGATGTAGGTAGAAGAGAGTAAAAGAAGTCAGTCTTCATATACCATGATTACAAATAAACGGGTAATGTTTAAAATTGACAACTCAACAAATGAACACTATAATATAAGATTTAGAAAGGTTAAAACTGGGAGAAACAGCTGAAAGAGTTTAACTGGGTACCTCTGGGCATCAAGCAGGGAGTTAGGGTTGGGTGGGGTAGGAGGCTACTATTTTTCACCATATGCCTTTTAGTTCTATTTTATATTTTAATTTGGGGGATTGTATGTGTTATTTTTATGAAAATAAAAAAAAATTACCTAGAGGGGTGGGATGGGGAGAGTGGTGGGAGGGAGGTTCAAGAGGGAGGGAACAGGGACATATCATGGCTGATTCAAGTTGATGCTTGGCAGAAACCAACACAATACTATAAAGCAATTATCCTTCAATTGAAAATAAATAAAATTTTAAAATTAAGAAAAATCATTAGAAAATATTTTAAATTTAAATATTTAAAACTCACCCAAGGGCCACATGACTTGAAAAGGTCAGTTTACATTCCAATCTCAAAGAAGGGAAATGCAAAAGAATGTTCAAACTACTGTTCCTGTAGAACAGTTGTGCTCATTTCACATGCTAGCAAGGTAATGCTCAAAATCCTTCAAGCTAGGCTTCAGCAGTACATGATCTGAGAACTTCAAATGTACAAGCTAGGTTTGGAAGAAGCAGAGGAATCAGAGGTCAAATTGCCAACATTCACTAGATCACAGAGAAAGCAAGGGAATTCCAGAAAAATATCTACTTCTGCTTCATTGACTACACTAAAGCCTTTGACTGTGTGGATTATGACAAACTGTGGAAAATTCTTAAAGAGATGGGAATATCAGACTATCTCACCCATCTGCTGAGAAACCTGTATGCAGGTCACAAAGTAACTGTTAGAATTGGACATGGAAAAATGGGCTGGTTCAAAACTGGGAAAGGAGTATGACAGGTTGTATATTGTCACCCTGCTTATTTAACTTATATGCAGAGTACATCATGAGAAATGCGAGGCTGGATGAATCACAAGCTGGAATCAAGATTGCCGGGAGAAATATCAACAATCTCAGATATGCAGATGATATCACTAATGACAGAAAGTGAAACGGAACTAAAAGCTTCTTGATAAAGGTGAAAAAGCTGGCTTGAAACTCAACATTCAAAAAACTAAGATCATGGCAAGCAGTCCCATCACTTCATGGCAAATAGAAGGGAAAAATGTGGAAGCAGTGACAGATTTTATTTTCTTGGGCTTCAAAATCACTGCAGATGGTGACTGTAGCCATGAAATTAAAAGACACTCCTTGGAAGAAAAGCTAAGACAAACTTAGGCAGCATATTAAAAAGCAGAGATATCACTTTGCCGACATAGATCCATATAGTCCAAACTATAGTTTTTCCAGTAATCGTGTATGGATGTGAGAGTTGGACCATAAAGAAGGCTGAGCACTGAAGAATTGACACTTTTGAACTGTGCTGTTAGAGAAGACCCTTGAGTTCCTTGGACAGCAAGGAGATCAAACTAGTCAATCGTAAAGGAAATCAACCCTGAATATTCATTGAAAGGACTGATGCTGAGGCTGATGCTCCAATAATTTGGCCACCTGATGTGAAAAGCCGACTCACTGGAAAAGATCCTGATGCTGAGGAAGACTGAAAGCAAAAAGAGAAGGCAGCAGCAGAGGATGAGATGGTTAGATAGCATCACTGACTTAATGGACATGAATTTGAGCAAATTTGGGGAGACAGTGAAGGCTGGTGTGCTGCAGTGCATGGGGTTGCATAGAGTTGGACACAACTTAGCAATTGAAGAACAGCAACAAAATTTTAAATTGACAAACTATTTTTTTAAGTGTTAAATTTTCATTAATTACACCTCTGTGATTTGTTTCTGTCCTATTGATCTTCCTGACTATTCATTTATTCATTCATTCATTTTTCCTTTCAAAGTCTTAAATACTGATTGGAAAAATGCAGTAGGTTGCTAGAGAGAACACATTTGGGATATACTAATACTAAAAAAAAAAAAAAAAAAAAAAAACGGAGAAGGCAATGGCACCCCACTCCAGTACTCTTGCCTGGAAAATCCCATGGACAGAGGAGCCTGGTAGGCTGCAGTCCATGGGGTCGCTAAGAGTCAGACACGACTGAGCGACTTCACTTTCACTTTTCACTTTCATGCATTGGAGAAGGAAATGGCAAGCCACTCCAGTGTTCTTGCCTGGAGAATCCCAGGGACAGGGGAGCCTGGTGGGCTGCCGTCTCTGGGGTCTCACAGAATCGGACACGACAGAAGCGACTTAGCAGCAGTAGCAGCAGCAATACTAAAAAATTATTTATCTGAAATCCAAATTTAACCAAGCTTCGGAATTTCTCTGTGTGTCCTAAATCTGGCACATTAAAATGTGATTCTTCCATTAGCCCCACAAGTTAATACTGTGGCTAAAGATAGGGCGGAACCAGAAAGTTTGTCTGCACTTAATAGTCACAGTGTGGGAGAGGACACAGCATGTGACAAAACTTCCTGGTTAGATGCTGAAAAGCAATCTGGTATCTAGTTATGGCATGGTGCCAACCAGTCCTTGGCCAGTCTTGGTTAGTCCAAAAGTATTATAAAGTGCAGTTCTTGCCCTGTGACTGGCAGCTGTGTCCACCCCAGGCCCAGCACTTGGCAACCTGCCTCTATCTGTCCCTCAGGACATAAGAGATGAGCCCAGGGCTCTTGCATTCATCACCATTCCTTTGTTGCATTTTCTTTCTTAAGAAGAGACAGGGCAAGATAAAAAACAAACTTATTTTAGCTAAATTCAGGAGTGAAACCACATCCATATCATCCCTTCTTGCCTTTTTTTTTTTTTTTAATAAAAAACCAAAATTGCTAGTTGGTTTTTTTTTTTTTTTCTGTCAGGCCACTTGACTTACAGGATCTTAGTTCCCCAACCAGAGACTGAACTCAGGCCCCAACAGAGCAAGTGCTGAGTCCTGATCAGTGGACCACCAGGGAATTTCCCCGTCTTGCTTTTTATTGAAAAACTCTCTCCTTTTTTATTGAAGTACAGTTTTTACATAATGAATGACCTCACTCTCTCAGCTTTATTTACTTTTGGTTGTGCTGGGTCTTTGTTGCTGCATGTGAACTTTTCCCTAATTGTGGCAAGAGAAGGCTACTCTTTGTTGTGGTGCATAGAATTCTCACTGTGGTGGCTTCTTTTGTTGCGGAGTGCAGGCTCCAGGGTATGCAGGCTTCAGTAGTTGTGGTGTTTGGGCTCAGCAGTTGTGGCGCATGGGCTTAGCTGCCCTGCAGCATGTGGGATCTTCCTGGACCAGGGATCAAACCTGTGTCCCCTGCATTGGTAGGCAGATTCCTAACCACTGGACTACTAGGGAGGTCCCTGAAGTATACTTGATTTACAATGTTGTGTTAGTTTCAGGTGTACAGCGAAGTGACTCAGTTATAGGTTATTATAAGGTATGGTGGTGGTGGTGGTTTAGTCACTAAGTCATGTCTGACTCTTGTGACCCCATGGACAGAGGAGCCTGGCAGGATACAGTCCATAGGATTCTCCAGGCAAGAATACTGGAGTGGGAAAAAAAAAAGAATACTGGAGGAATGGGTTGCCATTTCCTTCTCCATTATAAGTTATAGGTCCTTGTTTTCTATTATACATTATTATAAAATATAGTCCTTATTATTTATCAATTTAATATATAGCAGTGTGTATCTGTTAATCCCAAACTCCTAATTTATCCCTTCCTCTCCCCTTCCCCCTTTGGTAACCATAAATTTGTTTTCTATATCTGTGAGCCTGTTGCTGTTTTATAAATAAATTCATTTGTATCATTTTTTTAGATTCCACAATGAGTGATATCATATGATATTTGTCTTTCTCCATCTGACTTACTTCACTCAGTATGATAATCTTTAGGTCCACCCATGTTGCTGCAAATGGCATTATTTCATTCTCTTTTATGGCTGAGTAATACTGCATTGTACCATATACCATATACTCATGCATTCATCTGTTGATGGACACTTTGGTTGCTTCCATGTCTTAGCTATTGTAAATTATGCTACTATGAACATTGGGATGCATATATCTTTTTGAATTAGAGTTTTTGTCTTTTCTGAATATATGCCTAAGAGTGGGACTGCTGGATATATTGCAACTTTATTTTTAGTTTAAGGAATCTCCATGCTGTTCTCCATAGTGGCTCCAAGAATTTACATTCCCATCAATAGTGTAGGAGGGTTCCCTTTTCTCCACACCTCCTCTAGCATTTATTATTTGTAGACTTTTTGGTGATGTCCATTCTGACTGGTGTGAGGTGATACCTCACTGTAGTTCTGATTTACATTTCTCTAATAATTAGCAATGTGAGGCATCTTTTCAATCAAGCCTGTTGGCCATCTGAATATCTTCTTTGGAGAAATGTCTATTTAAGTCTTCAGCCCATTTTTTGATGGGTTGTTTGGAAAAACTACCTCTTTCAGCAAATTTCTTACACAAAAACTGTACTATGTGCTTACTTAAGAGTTTCACTCTCACAGAGAATTTTGTTCTTGAACTGTGGGGAAATCCTCTACCGCCACTGACCAACGATAGGAATGTTGGGAAATGGCTCTTTGGGGTTAACAGAATTAATACAAAGGATATGTGAGTCCTCCTGAAAGATAAAATTATCTCTGGAATATATAAATTCATAATTTGGAAATACACATACATAAATGCATATAGAGAAAGAGAAAGAGTTAACATTTGGAAATTTAAAAATGAGGGAGAATGCAAATATAAAGCATTATTGAGTTTTTGCTATTAATTATACCTTATGTGCTGCTGCTAAGTTACTTCAGTCGTGTCTGACTCTGTGCAACCCCATAGTCAAAGGCAACCAGGCAGGCAACAGGTTTCAGAACTCCAACTGGGATTAAGATGATCAGCCACAGTGTCCTGTTCTGCAAAGTTAACAGGTAACAAGAGAGTTTGCTTTTTAAAAGACATTTTGAGCTCTTATCATGTTTTTTTTTAATTGTGAAATATTTAATTATGTATCTGGTTCAATCATGAATTTATTGTAGATGTGCGATGGCTGGGAGCTCGGTTCAAGTCAAGGAAGCTTTTTTTATTTTTCAGACATCTCTAATAAAGTTCTTATATTTAAAGATGAAATCTAACTTTATAGAGTTCTCACTCTTTGGCCCTATGCCTGCCTCAAAAAGCAATTAAGAATGAGCCATCTTTTACAAAACAGCCCTTCAAAGACGGGAAGACAGTCCTAGGGCCTCTCCAACGGTGTCCTTTGCTCCCATGTAACCTGGTCTCCGACTTCCCTCCTCCACCTCCCCTCCTCCACCTCCTTCCATGTGAACACTTCAGTTCATCAGTGCTGTGCTTAAAATGAGGCAAACTCAACTCCTGGTATGCCCTGAGGTGTACAAAATAGCGAGGAACTATAACTTTCTGTGATCTGAGAGCTGAACATCCATTCAGTTAAAGCAGCCACTCAACTGCTGTTTTAAGAATACCAATTTTAACATTTCTAGCAGAGAGAAGACTAATTCAACAGAAAAAAAAGTTAAGCTTACATTTACAACAAGTTCAAGCATTCATGATTTTGATCTTTAAAAAACCCACCATCTTATATGAATATAAATAATGGATTAACGAACTTTTGCACAACAGAAGCTAACCTGATTTTAATCTTTATTACCTGTGCAGAAAGGAGCAGAGTAACTTCCTGCAGTAGGAAGCCTTTGGGGAATGTAATTTTCACTGCCTTGTGATGTTAATTTGAGATAATTATCATAAGCGGACTAAAAAAAGTTGTGCATATTATTTGTCTCTCTGAGAACCTTCTGCTGTTGACTAGGCAGGATACCAAAGAAGCCCTGGGAGAGGAATATTTAGAATTTAGATATTTCTTTAATAGCCGTGGATCCCAGAGTTTCAAAACTTTTAATGTTTCCCAGCTTGAGAAGCCAGATCCAAAAGCTCTCTCCACTCGGTATTTTTAATGCACCCTCATTGTCAACTTTTCCAAAGCAGGATGGGTAAGAATAAAGCCGTTTCTCTAGACCATTTGGCTATTTTGGAATAGTTTTGTCACGTATGGAGGGAAACTACGTATTTTTTTTTTCACTTGGTACCTCCAGGACCATTATGAATTTAGGTTATTTGCTGAGAAAAAGGAAGCCCTGGAGTCCCTGGTTCAGTGCTCTCATCTGACTGCCCACTAGGAGGCCTTGAGCCATTTCCAGGAGCATTTTCACCTGTTGGACTGGCCTCCCTTTTCAAGACCAAAATCAGAACAGAACAGCTGAAAGTGCTGGAAGGTAAATAAGCACTAGCTGTTTTTCCAGTCTCAGGCCTCCATGCCATGGCCTTTAGGCAGGAGGTTCTTCTACAGAGCACCAGCCACAAAGTGGGAGCCTGAACAAAGAGAAGGGAGGTTTTGCTCAACAGAGTCTGGAAACATTAGAATGTGCTGAGCAGTGATTGCAGAAACTGTTCACCAGCTTTAAAGAGAAAGCCTGTGGCTAGTAGATATGGAAACTCAGGTGCAAACTTTCTAGGGGATACTTTGGCATAGTAAAAGTGTGAATGCCCTTCTGAACCAGGAATTTCACTTTTAGGAGTTTGTCAGAAGGAAAAAAATACCCTGATGTCCACAGAGGTTTAGCTGAAAGAATGTCTTAGTGGAAATAACATTTTTTATTATAATTTCAAAATAGGAAAATGTTCCATTTCTGAAGGAACAGTTTAGTTCTGAATGGTCTCATACTTAACAAGGACAACAGCAAACCTGTCAACTACGCAGTTATGAAACCAGGAGAAAAATGCAACCTCCGAAGTGTTTTTAAAGAACTGCAGGGGTGAAAACCTTGAGTAAAGAGGGGATGTATAGCCTTAGAGAGCTCAGAAATCTCAGCAATGATTCTCTTCTGGAAGGAGAGGACCCTACTATGAAAGGGAACTATGAAAACAAGGTCTAAATTGAACATAGCAGAACTGCTGGGGACACTGAAAAATCTTGGAAAGCACTGTAGAAAAAAAAAAAAGAACTTTAAAACGTGGGTCTAATTTTCCTAGAGACAAAGGCTGTGAAGAAATCTGAGAAACAGAAACTCTCCAGGGGACAGGTGCCTTCTCAAGGGGTCCATATCAGAAGTTCATCACTGTGGCAACAGAGAGCTCCCCCAGCCCCACATTTCAACCACTTCTCCAGGGCAACAAGCATTACTGCAAACTGGACCCAAACCTGCAAGACCCTCGAAGGAAGGAAAGTATGAGCCAAGAGTTCTGTCCAGCCAAACTGATCTTCAAGTACACAGCCTGCAGATAAACATTTAAAAATCTGTAAGAAATCAGAGAATACTATTCTCATGAGCCTTTTCAGAGGAACCTGCTAGAACCATAGGACAGCAGTTGCAGCACCCCTGAGCAAGCCTGAGGAAATCAGGATAAAAGGACCTTCCTTGAGCACTGGCTGTATTAAATTGTAGAAATAAAACAAATACAGAGAATAGGGTGACAGATCAGAATGCAGATATTACATACCTTACTTAATATTGTAGACATTTCTCATTATAAATAAAAAATTGAAGAAAGAGAAAATAGGAGTAAGAATAATTTTACTGATCACCTCAAATTACTTGATTCAAAGGATAGTATTTAAAGTTTCCAAATCAAGTAGAAGCTTAATCACATTCAACATAAACACTAATTCTATTGACTGAATGGCAGAGGAGGCATGAGGCAGAGAGGGTGAAATTAAAAGGTAATTTTATTGTTGCTCATAGTAGAGAATCAAGATACAGTCCCCAGAAAGAATGGATCCAGGGTATTTTACAAAGGTAACTTTTAGAGCAAAAATACAAACCTTCCTAAGTATCAAAACTACATTAAGAAAAAGGGCAAATACAAAAGTAAATAATGAAAACACAACATAAAGTAATATGACAGAATTGAAACCAAATATATCTGTCAATTCAATAAATATAAGTGGGTTTAACTCATCTATTTTTAGAATGGTTTTCAAAATAGATTGCAAAGCCTAATCCAGCTCTAGGTTATATACATCTACGACAAAATGACTCAGAAAGGTTAAAATGAAAGGATGGGCAAAAAAAGCATACCAGAAAAATATAAACATTAAAAATCTTAATATCTGACAACACAAAATTCAGGACAAAAAGCTTCAAACAAAATAAAGAGAAGTACATTTAAATGCCAAAGGATATAAAATTTATTATGAACATTTAAACTGTGAATATGTACCAAATAACACAACAGGAACTTTCACATAATACAATATAGAGATGCAAGGACATCTAGACAAAGACACCTTGTGGCAGGGCCCAGCCGTAAGGGCTGGAAGAACACAGGATTGGAGATGTATGAAACACAGCCAATACTCAATGCATAGTCGTTTGGTCTGTTGCACACAATTAACACACAACACAGTTTAGTCAAAGTAGTGAAAATAGAAAAGGGTAATGAACCACTCCAAGGGGAAGTCCCCAGAAGAAGGTATCTCAGCAGTGGTCCCCCGTCACTCAGCAGGTCTCACAACAAGCCTGAGTGAGCAGTCACCCTCTACTCCAACAGTCTCTGGCAGTTTTGGTATGGAACAGCTCTCAGCAGACTGGAATCCAGTCCTCCAGCAAAGAGCTTTCAAGTCACCTGACTCAATGACCTTTTTTAAAAAAAAAAAAATTTTTTTTTATTTATTTGGCTATGTTAGGTCTTAAGTTGCGGCACACGGGATCTTTCATTATGGTGCACAGACTCTCTAGTTGTGGCGTGCGAGCTTAGTTGCTCCACAGCATATGTGATCTCAGTTCTCTGACCAGGATTGAACCTGCGTCCCCTGCTTAGACCATCTATGGTCTTATTTTAAGGAGTCCACCAGTAGGGTATAATGATTACACCACAGGCAGTCTTGTCTCTATCCAATGTTCTTTCTGTTCCAGTGAAGTCTATCTGCAGATTACCAAACAAAATTCTTATCTAAAGTAACACTCTTAATTTCTAACACTAAGACACTCACAATTCTACATCAGACATTTCAAAACAACTAATATGGAAGTTCACATTGGCCACTGTGATTCCATTTTGAACTGTTTAAAAAGCTTAAATTCTATCAGCAGTAAAAGAACTGAATAGAGGTATTCTAGAGTATTTTCTAAAGTATCTTCTAGAATTCTGTTAAAAGTTTCTAGGCCTACAATTAAAAGAATTGGTGAAGAATATTCTAGAAAACAATCTTAGAAGGAGGAGGAGAGAGGAGAGGCAAAAACAGTCAGAAGAGGAAGAAAGAGAAGAAAGAAAAGGAAAAAACAAGAGAAGAGAAAAAAATTTTTTAAATGAAGATGAGAAGGTAATAGCACCCTACTCCAGTACTCTTGCCTGGAAAATCCCATGGATGGAGGAGCCTGGTGGGCTGCAGTCCATGGGGTCGCTAAGAGTCGGACACGACTGAGCGACTTCACTTTCATTTTTCATTTTCATGCATTGGAGAAGGAAATGGCAACCCACTCCAGTGTTCTTGCCTGGAGAATCCCAGGGATGGGGAAGCCTGATGGGTTGCCGTCTATGGGGTCGCACAGAGTTGGACACGACTGAAGTGACTTAGCAGTGGTTTAAAATTCATTCACAAATTCTCTGACACTCTATTTAAAAGGTGGAGCCTAACATATCTTGCCCTCAAATATGCAGTGGACTTAATAATTTACTTCTAAGTTAGAGTGATGGTATGGAACCTCTGAGTCTGTGTCATGTAAGATATTGCAGCTCTCCCTTGCTCCTCCTTGGCTTGCTTACTCTGAAAGCAGGCCTCCACCATGTGAGGACACACAGGCAGCCCTGCAGAGAGTCCGTGTCAGGAGAAACGGAGCCCTGAAACAAACAGCCACGTGACTGGGCCATCTTAGAGGCGGCTCCTGCGCTCCTACCTAAGCCTTCACATAACTAAAGCACTAAACAGCAAATGTATTGAAACCACATCAGAGACCCTGAGCCAGAACCACCCAGTTAAACTACTCTGTGAATTCCTAATTCACAGAAACTGTGAGATAATAAATAGTTATTGTTTTAAGTCACTAAGTTTTGGGGTGATTTTTATTCAGCCAAACAACAAACACAGAAGGAAAATAAAAATTTTAAATTTGACAAAAAGTGAGCTGCCACTAACAGACTAAAGGAAATGTTAACAAATTTTTCAAGTAAAAGAAAAGTAAAAAAGATGGAAAGTAAGAAGCAGAGAATGAATGAAGAATAACAAATAAAGTGGCAAATATGTGTTTAAATCTAATGTTTCAACAGATTTTAAAATATACCATAACAATAAGACCTAAATAAATGGAGATATACCATGTTTATGAATTGGAAGACTCGATATTAAGATGTTAATTCTCCCCCATTGATCCATAGATTCAATGCAATCCCAATTAAAATCCTAGCAGCTTTGTTTTTCTAAAAATTGAGAAACTGATGCTAAAATTTGTATTGAAAAGCAATAGACTAAAATAGCCAAAACAATTTTGTGAAAGAACACAGCTGAATAACTCAAATGACATGATCTAGAGACTTAACATAAAGCTACAGCAGGAGTTGATGAAAAATGATTTTCATGTTTTTAAACAATTGAAAAAAGAAAGAAACAAAAGTATCTAACAGGAATTATATAATAGCCACCCTTTACAGAAAAAGCTTGCTCTTTGTGCTACTATGCTCAAAATTCTTCAAGCCAGGCTTCAGCAATATGTGAACCCTGAACTTCCTGATGTTCAAGCTGGTTTTAGAAAAGGCAGAGGAACCAGAGATCAAATTGCCAACATCTGCTGGATCATGGAAAAAGCAAGAGAGTTCCAGAAAAACATCTATTTCTGCTTTATTGACTATGCCAAAGCCTTTGACTGTATGATCACAATAAACTGTGGGAAATTCTGAAAGAGATGGGCATACCAGACCACCTGATCTGCCTCTTGAGAAATTTGTATGCAGGTCAGGAAGCAACAGTTAGAACTGGACATGGAACAACAGACTGGTTCCAAATAGGAAAAGGAGTACGTCAAGGCTATATATTGTCACCTTGCTTATTTAACTTATATGCAGAGTACATCATGAGAAACGCTGGACTGGAAGAAACACAAGGTGGAATCAAGATTGCCGGGAGAAATATCAATAACCTCAGATATGCAGATGACACCACCCTTATGGCAGAAAGTGAAGAGGAACTCAAAAGCCTCTTGATGAAAGTGAAAGTGGAGAGTGAAAAGTTGGCTTAAAGCTCAACATTCAGAAAACGAAGATCATGGCATCAGGTCCCATCACTTCATGGGAAATAGATGGTGAAACAGTGGAAAGTGTCAGACTTTCTTTTTTTGGGCTCCAAAATCACTGCAGATGGTGACTGCAGCCATGAAATTAAAAGACACTCCTTGGAAGGAAAGTTATGACCAACCTAGATAGCATATTCAAAAGCAGAGACATTACTTTGCCAACAAAGTTCCGTCTAGTCAAGGCTATGGTTTTTCCAGTGGTCATGTATGGATGTGAGACTTGGACTGTGAAGAAGGCTGAGCGCCAAAGAATTGATGCTTTTGAACTGTGGTGTTGGAGAAGACTCTTGAGAGTCCCTTGGACTGCAAGGAGATCCAAACCAGTCCATTCTGAAAGAGAGCAGCCCTGGGATTTCTTTGGAAGGAATGATGCTAAAGCTGAAACTCCAATACTTTGGCCACCTGATGCGAAGAGTTGACTTATTGGAAAAGACTCTGATGCTGGGAGGGATTGGGGGCAGGAGGAGAAGGGGATGACAGAGGATGAGATGGCTGGATGGCATCACTGACTTGATGGACGTGAGTCTGGTTGAATTCCGGGAGTTGGTGATGGACAGGGAGGCCTGGCGTGCTGCAATTCATGGGGTCGCATAGAATTGGACATGACTGAGCGACTGAACTGAACTGAACTGAATCAAGACACTATCGTATTGGTAAAAAGATATACACATAGATCAATGGAGCAGATTAGACTCCAGAAATAGATTCACACATAGATGGTCAATTAATTCTTGACAAAGATATTAAAGTACAATAATTGAATGGAAAAAAGACAGTCTTTTTCAACAAATTGAACTGGACCAATTAGACGACCACATGCAAAAAAAGAAAAAGAAAAAACAACCTATGCTGGGAAACAATTTTCCATGGGTGTCCTATGTATCTGCACATCTTAAGAGTTAGACACTAATTGCCCTTTTGTTCCAGATTGTCTTTTCAAGGATATTTGTCCATGAAGCAGTCTAGGGAGAGTGTCTATCTTCAAAATAAAGGGTCAGTTTGTTTACTGTCCAGATAAAAAAGATAATGTACTCCTCTGGGGCAAAGGTTGAGCAGGTTTGCTTGCAGCCTTTTATGAAAGACTGTGTGTATGCGTGCACTCAGTCATGTCTGACTCTTTGCGACCCCATGGACTGTAGCCCACCGGGCTCCTCTGTCCATGGGATTCTCCAGGCAAGAATACTTGAGCAGGTTGCCATTTCTTCCTCCAAGAGATCTTTCCAATCCAGGGATAGAACCTTCGTCTCTTTTATCTCCTGCATGGCTGGTGGATTCTTTACCACTAGCACCACCTGGGAAGCCCTTATAAAAGACTGATGTTCCCTAAACTTGGGGTTCCTCAGCAGTCATACAAATCCATTGTCTGTACCTGTTTGTACCTCATCCACCGCTGATCTTTTGTCATAACCCCTGTGGGACTTAAGGGACAAGAGGAACCAATGCAAACATAAAGCTTATGCTGTTTGTTGTACTGTGATCACAGTACAGAATTCTTTGTCTCTGTTTTAGGAGTCTTAAATATTTTGCCAGCATCCACTGAACCTATGACAGGAGAAACTTTTAACTTTTAAATGTGGTACATGAATGTTCACAGTAGCATTATTTATACTAGTCAAGGTGTAGAAACAATCCAAATGTCTAGCAACTGATGAAAGGATAAACAAAATGAAGTGTATCCATATGATGGAATGTTACTCAGCCACAAAAATGGAATGGAATACTAACACATGCTACAACATGGATGAATCTTGAAAACATTGTGTAAGTGAAGAGCTAGTCACAAGAGACCACACGTTGTATGAGTCCACTAATGTTAAATGCCCAGAATAGGAAACCTATAGAGATAAAAAGCAGATTAGTTGTTGCCAGGGGCTTGAGTGAGTACAAAGCAATTGCTAATGGGTATGGAGTCTCTTTTAGGGGTGATGAAAATGTTTTATATTTAATTTGTGTTGATGGTTGCACAAATCTGTGAATATATTGAAACCACTAAATTCATCCATTTAAAATACTCAATGGTACCCACTCCAGTATTCTTGCCTGGAGAATTCCATGAACAGAGGAGACTGGCAGGCTATGGTCCATGGAGTTGCAAAGAGTTGAACACGATTGAACAACTTTCACACATACACAACGATGTTTTAAAAAGAAGATAAGGTAGGAAAACTGTACTTGTCTATATAAGTATTTCACTTTAAGAAAATCTGAATCACAGAAACGAGTTAGAAACAATAACCTGGGCAGTGACTGGACTTGCCACAGGGCCCTGTAAAATGTTAATATTAACTAACATTTTTAGGCTACTTTACATTTCGAAAGTATAATGTTAACAAGATCATAGTATAAAAAAGAATACCTATTTGTGTACGTTTGCGTTCTTATGACCTGCATGCATGTATGAATATGTCTATATGTAGGTACACATATGCATATGTCTCATCATTATTAAAGATGATTCTAAATGAGATAGTTGCCAGATGACCTCTTAGCCTTTACACAAGTTAGTTATGTAGCTGCAGTTGTTGGTCACAAAGTCCAGGTTCCTATTTCTGGGCCAACCTCTCCACCATACAATCAGGTGACCAAGAATTTGGTCCCAAGAATCCTCATCAATGTTTTTCAAAGTTTGGTCAGCTGCAGATGGAATCAATTTCCTAGAGCCTTGATGCAAAATCCAGTTATGGGCCTGGGACTCTGCTATTTTTGGCTATGTATCACAGCTTTCATAATTTCAGTTTCTTGACCAGGGACTGAACCTGGGCCATGGCAGCGAAAACACCAAATCCTAACCACTGGACAACCAGGCAACTCTTAAGGAATCTGTTATTTTAACAAGCTCCCTAGGTGATGTAATCTACACTTAATTTCGGGAACCCCAGCTCTGGGTACCTATTGCTGACTGATGCGGAGAAGCTGAGTCTGTCTGATTTCACAGGTCTGCTCACATTCTTCCCAATAACCAGGGTAAAAGTAGCATGCCTCCCTACTGTTAACCACAGTGGATGTCACTGAGCCTGGTACTGGTATTTGCAGGCACAGTCTACTTGTGAGACTGCCTGATATTTCCATTCTATACCTGTTTTCTGCCTGCTAGAGGCCCTGATGTCTCATCACAAGCTGCAGAAGCAGGAGACAGCTCATAGGTTGCTTTGCTCCTAAGCCTCACAATACTGTACCTACATTGAAGCCTTGGATCCTGGATTCTAGGCTCAGTTCTGTACTCCAACCCACATTTGATGGGGGAGGATGGGGAAGCCTATTAGCTCAGTAACTTCCCAAGGTTGAAGGAAGTGCAAGTGGTTTCCCAGGTCCTGAATGAGATGTGAAATTCAGCTTTTATGAGCTCGTTTGTCCATGGGTCTACCTGACCCTAGAACTGACAGCAGAGTCAGGCCAACTCACCTGCTCATTTCCTCCAGACACATCCATTTTGGCCCCTGCCAACATCTTTTGGAAATACCTGGTTAAAATCCTTCAGTGGTTCCCCATTCTTTTTAGGGCCTAGACCACAACTCCTTCCGTGAACCACTGTCCTTTGTGATCTTTGCATCCTTATCTCCTCCACTGTCCCCCTACTCTAGGATTTGTCATACAGATCTTGCAGGGTCTCCTGTGGTGCCCTACTCTTCCGTGCAGTTAACTTCTGTAAATTCCTCAGCTCTCCAGGATCATTTACCTGACCAAGTCTGCATCAGGTCTCTTGCTTATTCATGCTCCTGGCACTCTGGGTCTCTCTTTTATTAAATTTTGTCAATGCTGAAAAGTTTCCCTTGAGCAATTATTAAGTATTCACTAGTAATGTCTATCTCCCCCAGGAGACTAAAGTTCACTAGAGGAGCGCTCTGAGTTTGCTGTCATACCATCCCAGCACCTAGCAAAGAGTCTGGGAAGTACTCAGCTGGATCTCTAATTGGTTCCAGGAAGTCGGGCCACAAGCTGGGTGGAGTGTCAAGGCCTCTGGGAATGGATAAAAGGAGACCCTGAGCAACTACACCTGTAATTCCTTGGAACTGTGGGCAAAGGTCCTGCGGGCCGGGTGCTCGGGGAATTCCCAGGTCAAGGACACTGTAAAAGCCCTGACTGACATCCAGCTGCCGAATGGGAGAGGGCCGTCCTTGCTGTGTGCTTGGGAAGGCCTCCGTTTCCCTACTGGTTTCCCACCGGGTCCAGTGAGAACTGCCCCTGAGGCCCTGAGGTAGAGCCACTCCAGAGGCGCCGGCTGCAAGTCTGAGGTGCCGGTTCCGGCTGGGTGAGGCCGCCGCGCCCGCCGAGGGCGCTCCAGACCAATCCTCCTGCGCAGTCGCGCGCCGCCGGTGCTCCTCTAGCCGCAGAGAGGTGGCGCAGTGCATGTCGGGAAGGCAGTGGGCGGGTCCGGCCCTTAGTTGTGGAGGGCGCCATGGTGGGTGGCGAGGCGGCCGCTGCCGTGGAGGAGCTAATCTCCGGTGTGCGGCGAGCGACTGACTTTGCTGAGCAGTTCCGCTCCTACTCGGAGAGCGAGAAGCAATGGAAGGCCCGCATGGAATTCATCCTGCGCCACCTGCCCGATTACCGCGATCCACCCGACGGTGGCGGCCGCCTGGACCAGCTGCTATCCCTCTCCATGGTCTGGGCCAACCACCTCTTCCTGGGTTGCAGGTGCGGACCCCTGCCGGCTAACTGACCCTGTCCCAACCCGCAGTCCTAACCCCAGGGCTAACCCCTGCCCAAGGCTGACTCCGTCCCCAGTCTCCAACCGTACTAGCCAGGCCTAAGGCAGAGTCCCATCTTAGCCAATTCTTGAAAAGATACTTAACCTCTCAGAGCTTCGACTTTCTCATCTGGAAAATGAATTGTGATGACTACAGTATTAAAGGGTGAAAAACACTTAGCACAGGCTGTCATCTAGCAAGAAGAGCCCTATAATATGCTAGGCGTTCGAGTTTGTATTATTTTGTAATACAAAATACAAATATTTTGTTTGTATTATTACTGTAATTACTTCAAACCATCCTCTTTCTGAGTGCATAATATTAAGTTCATTAGCTCCTTCCACATGGCAAACCTGCAGGGACAGAAACTGAGATCCCCAGTTTACATAAGCAACTGAAGAGAGGGAAAGAGACATACCTAAGGACCATGCAGCTTCTGGCAGGATTGGTGGATTTTACCATTATGGCAGGATGTAGTTTGTGGTCCTTGGCTTTTTCTCTCATATCCTAGTCTGCTGGACCCAGTAGCAAGCAGCACTCTGCCTGTCTGCCTTTCCTTTTATGAAATGCCTTCAAGGAACTGTGTTTGAAATGCTTGAAATATGGCACTCTACCACTCCATGAAGCAGGTGGCAAATCTTTAGGCTCCATCCTTTTATTTAGCATTTCCTGAAATTCTGTTAGGATAATGAAATGACTTAGTTGACTAGTTCTGGTCTCTGTGCTCCTTATGGCTGTGTGGTCACATGGCCCCTGCAGTCCTAAGCCACTTGGTTTTACTTTCAGATTTGGGGAGTTATTGGAACAGGATTTGGGGAAGCAGTGCCTGCTGCATCCCTTCCGTTTCTCTGACTTCCAGGTGCCCCTAGTAAATTCTAGTTAACAAGATGCAAGATTAGGCAAAAGTAAGAATATTGGACAAATGAACAAGTAATGTTATTTTCATTAGACCAGTATTCCACATATTAAAAAAAAAAAAATTTGGCCCTCATACCATATCCATGAATACGTACTGCCAGATGTACAGTGCCTCTGTTTTTGTAAGTCTTGTTTTGTAAATCTTAACAACACCTGCTCTGTTGGCATTCCTAATGCCGCTTCTGTAGCCACATGCGGAAGAACTATTTTCTAACTTGATGTTGCTATCAGTTTCCCCAGTAGTATCAAATTGTTCCTCTGAGAGTTGAGTTTATAGTCCAGCTACCTGCAATTTCTTTTTAGCCCACAGTGACAATAATTCTTCCAGGGTTTTTATCTTACTACTTTTTATTGTGCAGTTACAACAAAGACCTTTTAGACAAGGTGATGGAAATGGCTGATGGGATTGAAGTGGAAGACCTGCCACAGTTTACTACCAGAAGTGAATTAATGAAAAAGGTAAACAGGATTTCCAAGTGCATTTGAAAGGGTATAGAGCTAATGGCCCCTGCCTGTATGGTGATGTACTAGAGTATATTGTCTTCTGAATGCTCTTGTTTACTACCCCAATCTAAGCCCTTTCATTTCTCTGTAACTGGTATAAAGCTTTTCATAACCAGGTAACAACTCAGTAGGTAAATTACACATTGTGGGTGGAGTAACACATAAATTCAACCCCTTTAGTTCCTTTAGGAACATTCTGTTTTGAGCTTTTTGCTTGAATTTTAAGAAAATGTTGGTTAGAGTGCTACAGTTTCCCACTTATTAAAAAATCTTATTGATAACATTAACTTATCCTTACCGCAGTGGTTGAGGACACCACCAGACTTGTTTGGCCTCTCTGACTTGTTGATGGAAATGTGGATGGTGTGATATCCACACATCATGCCTGTTTCCTATTCTGCCAGGCTTGGTCTGATGTGAGGCTGTGAATTTTTTCCATAGTGAGCTGTTGCCTGTCAAGCGTTGCATTTGCCTGTAGGGGCAGGGGCCATAGAGAGTGTGGCAGAAGAAAGCTCAGAGGATACCAACTGCTTTTTACTATCTCCCAAGATAGGGTTTTTCTTATTTGCCCTGGTCTTCTTAGGCAGTGGAATTAATTGTTTCCTCATCCCCCATAGCACTTCACCAAGACCTTTTTAAGGGCACATGGTAAGCTTCTTGAGAGATGAGAGGGTACTTAAGACATTGATCCTGTTAACTCTGAAACCTGGTATAGGCATGCACTAGAGAAGGTGCTCAGAAAATGCTTACAGAATTGACAAAGAGTGAAGGCTGCTAGCCTCTGTTAGTTCTCATCTCAGAAACATAGGCAAACGCTTGCTTCACCCCACTTGGGTCTTGTTTTGGGAAGCAGGGCATAGAAAAAGGTTCCCTTCATTGTGGGTTTTGGGAACTAATCAAATCCTCAGCTGCCCCAAAAGTACTTCAGCCCCAAACAGCAAACCCCACTTGATTGCAGATAGTTTCCTTTTAAAAGTATTGTTTTTTAACTGAATCTGGAATCAAAAGTTTCAGGTTGAGTTCAAGGGGCTATTTTGTTTTTCATATCAGCTGTTAACAGGGCTGCTGTTTGTAGCCAGGGAGCCATTGGGAATTGGGAATTTGTGACTTTTGGAATTCTCCTATGAAATATTAAAAAAAAATCTGGGGTAAGTCCCTTGGTATCCAGGTCGTGAGGTTCCTTGGGCCTAGGCATGGGACAGTTAGATAATTTCTGGCCACCTGGTTGCACCCCATGGGTTAGGGGCAGGCAGGGAGTAGGGTGAGCTTTCATTTCCTGACTGCTCATGGCCAATTCTTTCCTTGACTTTTTGCTCCTAAGAGGTGGTCTGCCCTCTCTAAGATCTGTTTTTTCTCATAAATACTATATTTCTCTCTTTACAGTCATACTGGGATATTGGAGGTCATAACACTTCGTGATTTTTGGGTTTCAGACTCCAGATGAGACTAAGGAGTTTTTGTAATTAACAAGCATGTCCCTAACATTATCCATAGACCAGAGTGAAGAAGTTATGTGTGTGTGGTGAGGGGAAGAATTTCTAAACTGTTAAACATTTTGTAAAGGGGTCTGGAACCTCAAAAATGTAGGGAACCCCTGTCCTGGGTTCATTTTTGAATCCTCTGTTCATTTTTGACACTTACAGTGTCAGCCTCCAGAGTCGAGTCCTCAGAGATGAACTTTGGCATCCCTGAAGCCAGCTCTGCTGTCAGACTAATCACTGGCACCTAGTTACCTGGAAGAAGCCTTCAGGGTGGCTGCATTTCTATAGCACTTTTAGATTATGTGTGTTAGAACTTCCTTCAAATAAAACTTAGGTTTTTTTAGTAACAGAGTTTAATTTTAGATTGTCAGTGTCACTGAAAATGAAGCTAAGTAGATTCTGAAAAGTGAGATACTTGGAGGATGTGTGGTGTTTTGCCAGTTGGTAAAGAGTCTTTTAGATAAGCCTGTCCTGCATATGAGTCATCTTACCTGTTCCATGACAGAATTATGGTGTGTTGAAGGCTGTCCCTTCTCTTCTGAAAGCCACCCTGAGTGCCCCCTGGAAAGAGAGCCCTGGGGGCTTTGCAGCAGTTTGTGTGTGTGTGTGTCTTGCCTGAAGTCTTTGCATGTAATAGAGGTTGGCAAACATTAAGCACCATTCCCAGCCCAGAGATAAAAAAACAAAACAAAGAACCTTGATACTGAGCCATGCACTTGAAAAGGTCAGTTATGGTTCTGCCCAGATTTGATCCTTAGCTCTGAAGAGTTTTTAGTTGGGTTTTGAAGCTAGCTACCAAGTGGAAATGAATAGCCTGGCATCACTGGTATACAGAGACTGGATAGTGAAGATTACTTAGAGACATAAGTTCTTTAAAGATTTTAAAAATACTTTATGGCTATTTGGCACTTTTAAGGCCAGTAAAACTGAGGTCTGTCCAGCTTTTTTGTTTTTAAGCGGGGGGCGGTGTGGGCAAATCTGATAAAAGAAATGAGCATGGGACTCTGACAGGTGGTATTTGTCAGACAGTTGCAGTGTATGATTTTTCTTTGGAAAAAAAGGAGATTCAAACAAATATATTGAACAATCTCAATTATCTAACGGCCCTCCCAAGGTACCTACCAGCAGAACTTTGTGATCGATCATGTTACCCATTAATGAGCAATAATTAACAAAGTGCAGCAGCTCCCTCAGGAATGGTGGTGTTACTGAGACTGTATATTATTTCCAAGGCATCATCTTAAGGAGAAAGAGCAGTGAATGAATGAAGTTATCATTATTGGCCAAAGAAAGAATCTGTCCACTTAATAACTCCGTTTTTCCTGAGAACATTTTTATCCAAGAGGGAAAATGGCAGTATGGAAAGTGACTAAATATGAAATATGGAAGAGAAGTTAGAAAAGTGTTTGCCTTTCAGAGAATTTTTCTTCTTGTACATTATATCCAGTCTTGGCAAGCTCTAAAGTAATGGAGCAGCCACTCCACTGATGGAAGATGTGGTTCTAGTAAGATGGCAAGTATTTGTGAGTATTAAAAAAATTTTTTTCAGCCTGCCAGAGTAGTTAAATCAGGTTTTGTCTTGGATCCTAAGATAAATGCTTTGTGGAGCTACCTTTCTTTTTCCCTTTATCCACAGAAATAGAACCAGCCAGAAGAGCTGTGTCTGATGCTCCGGGCCAGTCTGTTGCCTGGTGCCCAGCATGAGTGAATCACCTACCAATACTAGTGTCAAAGACCAGACCTGAAACAGCCAAAGCCAGGGGCAGCTCTGCTGCTACTGTAGTCTTGGTCTGTCCTGTTGGAAATTGAAGAGAGGGCTTATGGGATTCTCTTTCCCTTTGGAATAAAGGTGGTTTTTTTAGGTGGTAACTGCATTCTTCTCAAAGGAGAAAGACCTCTTATATTTTGCTCTTGCTGAGGAATTTTGCTTCTTCACTTCTCAGAGACTGATATGACAGGCTTAAGCCAGGAAATATGTCATACCTTGGAAACTGATTGCTAAAAAGACTCTGATTGACTCACTTGCACTGCTAAATGTTAAGGAAATCCATTCAAATAGGTGACAGCCAAAATGATTTCTTCACACCCTGCTTAAAAGTTGTCTAAAGCCAAGTTTAAATTTACCAAAGGTGCTAGAGAGTACCCAGAAAGAATGTATCTGCTTCAGTTCATCACTATTTGAAGACATGCATTTACAGTTTCTAATAGTGTGAAATTCAGAAACATAACCTTCACATCTTCTAAATATCCTGAGTCAATGTGAAATGTTGTGAATTACTACCTGGATTCAACTGATTTTAATTTAGAACAATAAAGGGTTTGTGTGATTCTGTTTTTAGAAGCCTTCATTGCAGAGCATGCCATAGAAAAAGTTATTTTTTAAGTATTTCTGTTATCATTGTGAATTGTGAACATTAACAGATCACAAGTGACAAAACAAAAACTCTGGCTTCCAAATGGATGGTATGGTCAGTGTTTTGCTCTATCTTCTGTATATAGTAAAATCTTAATAATTTCTGAGTCTACCTACATACCATCTGGGTAGGACATAAAATTTGTATCACTGCTGTATTTTTACTTATGAATTTGATTCATTAGACTAACACGGCTACTAACTTTTTCTTTTTTTTCCTAGCATCAAAGCTAAGGCAGAAGATTCATCACACTTTCATCATTAGTTACAGGCTTGGAAAGGAGGCTGGCATGAATGCAACATTGACCTCAGCAGCCTCTTAAGATTCTTGGTATTAACAACATGTAGGAAAGAGGCAATTAGAATGAAAGGGAATCTTGTCTAGATTGGCATTTTTAAAGTTCTCATTTTTCTAGTAGCTATCATTGTAAAAGTATGCATGGATATTTATGTGTTTATAAATCATGCCCTCTTTTGTTGGTCGAAATGTTTAAAATGCCTATTTTTTTTATGTTGATGTAATAATGGCAGGTAATGAATTATACACTTTGGATTTTTCAACAGTGTACCTTTAATTGTGATTCTGCTTTATAGTCTTTTTTCTCTGCTGAGGCAAATCATATCCCTTATGTCTACCTGAAGTTTACACCATCCATATACCCTGTTTTCACACACATTTCACCTTTTTTAGAGATGAGTGAAAATCAAAATCATAGGGCTTCAGGTTTATCTACCAGATCATGGAAAGAGGCAGCCTTATTTTTAAAAAAGCCTTATTTTTTTTTAAAAAAGCCTTATTTTAAAGCTCAATGAAACAAGATTCCACAGCTTGGTCTCTAAAAGGCCTTCCAGGCTGCTGAGTAAAAAGCCCATATTCTTTCTTCCTGGAGGGAGCCTGAGGTTTGGTTTTCTAGACTTGAGGAATTGCTTTGTACAGTCCCTCAAGAAATACTTAGTGCAGTGCTGCTTTGCTTTGAAGTTATCATTAATTTCCCTCTTTCAGTTGATGTATGTTTCTTACCCTCTGCCCCTGTTCCTCTTTCTTATTTAGTACCCACTCTTACATGCTTATCTCTAAGCATAAATACTGAGGACTTCATGTGGGGACAGCAGTGTAACAGTCAGTCACGGCAGGATTCCCTATCACTGTGCTTGGTACTGGAGATAGTGGTAAGATAGGATAGTGGGCCTGCCTGAGCTTAATCTGCTGGTGAACTCAGGACACTGAAGTGCTAAAGAGGAGAGTGACTGGGAGCCTGGTGCCTGGGAGCAGAGAAGGGGGACGACTCTCACCCGTGATTCGAGGCTGAGGCCAAATAGCACACCACATCTCTGCAGCTTCTAGCTCTGATCTGTAGTGACCACTAAGGTGGGCCAAGTGAAGACCTTGGGACCTCTGACAAGTCACTTCTCTCTTGTGGCCTTTCCTGGGAAGTGATAATCATAGAAATGGCTACCACAGAGACTTGTTACAAAGATTAAGATTATGGTGCTCAGTTAGCCCCGGCCTCTACAAGATATAATTCCCCAATAAAATGTTCAATAATAATATCCTATCAGGAGTATATCCATTGCAAATTCAGCTTATTTTTGAAGACTTCGCCAGTTAATCAAATTTTCTGATGTCGTTTTCTAGTGGATTTTCTCTCTTTGCTCAGCTTAAACTGCCTTAAAAAAAAAACAACTTTATTTTAGAACAATTTACAGGAAGTCTGTAAAAACAGTTTATAGAGTTCCTGTATACTCTGCAGTTTCCCCTATTATTAGCATCTTATGTTAGTATGGTACATTTTTTACCATTAACAAGCCAATATTGATACACTCTTAACTAATGTCCAGGATGTCCACGCTTCACTGAGACTTCATTTTCACTTGATATCCTTTTTCTGTTTCAGGATCCCATTACTCTCCCCAGGATAAGTTGCCTGTTTTTCATCTTACCTTTACCTCTGTGGCTATCTCTCCTATAAAATTAATCAGTATTTTAGACTTTTATCCTTTGCTTACTTGGAATATAAAGTGGCATAGAAATCTAATATTCTGCATTGCAGCACCCCTTGCAGCGAAAGTAAAATGGCCCACTTTTAGATTTGAAACAGGAGCTCACAGGTAAGATACAAGCTACAAGCCACTGGTCTCCTCATATATACAGTCTTGCCCACAAAATGGAGTGAGGATCAAGTGAGATTATACAAAGGGACATGGTAAAGTATTACCTCGAGTAATGCCTAGGAGAGGCGCTCATCTGTTAAAGGTTAATATTAAGCCTCAAGACCTTTTGAGAAGCAACCACAATTGATAGAGGAACCACCCATGGATTCAATCAACTGCAGATCATGTAGTACTGGAGGTCCTTGTTTATTGGTAACAATTTATGTGTAAGTGGACCTGTGCAGTTCAGACCTGTGTGTGGGTCATCTATACTAACAGTACACTTTAGGGTGCTCACTTAATAGTGATGCCGTTTCATGTTATCCAGAAATTGCTTTTTGAAACATTGCTCAGAGTCTGTGGCCCACCTGATCAATCCCTTTCTACCTGTGCACAGGCAAGGATTCCCTGTAAGCTTTTCCAGGATCCACTTAGATCTGTGGCTTACCTATTCTATGGGCACGGGGTGGAATCACATTAACTGTCACTGCCCATCCTCTGTTGCTCTGCTATCTGTAGTAAATGAGTCAATACACATTGTGGTATCTGATGTGAGATATATTACCGTGTTTCCCAGCTGTCCAGCTCTATCTAACGTCTCTGCCTGGGTACCCTTATGTCTGAAAGGAGACTGAAACCTCAGGGGTCTGAAAGTCACCTTGTCATCTAGCCCTGTCTCTCATTCTTGACTAGGTTAGGGAACCTTTCGGTTCTGTAGTAGTAAGAATAAACATAACCCTTAAGAGGCATGAATTTTAGAACTTAAAGGTTTGGGATCATATGGAAATAGCTTCCTTCAACAAACAAGTACATGCTAAAAAAAAAAACAAAAAACTGCCATCATGCATAGTATACACACACACTCCCTAAGAAACAGAACCTTACCTGGCTTGTTTGTCATTAAAATCAATAAATAGCCAAATAACCTATTTATTTAAATGAAAAGCAAGCCAAGCAAGTTCTGTTTCTTTCCCGAAGTTTACTCTGTCCCTTCAAAGTTAGGACTCCTGGGGCAAGGCACAGCAGTGTTTCACTGCCTTTCTCATTTTGGTTTGGAAGGCTTTTTCACACTGCCAGCAGTAGAGGCAGAGTTCTTCGCATGTGCTCCTACCTGAGATGGAGATGGGCCTGAAGCCTTGCTCATAGATAAGAGTTCCAGCTGAGGAGGTGGAGTAACAAGACTACATCACGTATACAGATTCCCTTGGAAATCAGACTAAAGTTGAGACTATTAAAAGCTCCCATTAGATGGAACTAATTCTTACCTGTTCTAGACCTTGGTACGTGAACCAGTTTTTTCCCCTTGACGTGCTGTCAGACAAGGGTGCTTCTTTAGAACATAACCCAGGCAGTCACAACCCAAGTCCTATCTTTTCCCAACCAAGTAAAAGTAGGTTAGCAAACCAAAAATATTCTTGAATAAGGCCCTTCAACCTGTGTCTCTGGGAGAAAGTTGCTGTTAGGAGCCTGAGACAGGTCTTGGTCCACCTGTGATTTAGTGAAGGGGCAATTAACAGTAAAGTCATCCTTGAACTGCACGGGCCTGGTGACTAAAGCCCTTGCTTTGCTGTCAATGCTAGCACCAAAATCTCATACTGCTAGGGCTGCATTTTTCTTTCCCTTTGACATTTTCATTAAGAATGTTTAATTATCCCTAGTAGTTGTGGACTGGTAGTAATTCCTTCCTCTTGAGTTCCTCGATGTTAGGATGATTCCTACTTTAATGTTTATTGGAGGATTCCATAGAAAAACTGTGTAAGTACCTGGCCCTTAGTGAGCTCCCACTGCTTCATTTCTGCCCTGCTTTTCCTTTGAGACCATGATGGGAAGATATGAAATGTTTCAACTAAAATTTACATTAAGATAAAAATAAACACCCATAATCACCCCTCCATGCCAGGCTTCATCCCCAAAGCTGCAGAAGGGTGGACCTAACATGCTACCTGGCACCCATTAGGTGCCAGCATTATCAGCAGACTTGTGACAGAACAAATGGCAGCAGGCACTGTACAGTACAGCACAAATTAAATACCGGGCAGAAGCAGGATGGGAGGAGAGGGGTTAGCATGTGGCCAGCCTTGGAATCCCTACATCTAGGGGTCTGGGGCCTGTAAAGGCTGAGGACATGTTCCTTTCTCCAGGAATGTGGCCTTTGCCCTAGTAGTGGCTGAAAGGCAGACGTCTTGCCCTAGAGTATCACACTGTAAATTGCCTAGATTCCTTATCACTCTTGGGTGTGAATTTTGGGCCTCAGACAACTGGAAAAATTTGGTCTTAGACCAACACCTACAGTCCTCACTTCCTCTTAAGCCAGCTGTTTTCAGCTGCTCAGGTGGTGAGAATGACTCATGCTTCCTTCTACCTTTGTGCTTACTGAATTCTTTTTTATGACAATGTTCTACTTTTGTAACAAAAAACAGCTGCTAATTAAAGTGTTCCCAGAGGATTCATGGACCCTGGAGGTTCACTGCTGTCCTGCTGGCCTTCTGCCCAGGCCTGTGCATGTACTGCCAGAGTTATCTGGAAAGCAGTTCCGAGTGTTAGCTCCACTCTATGGTACTTACATTATGGCTCACCCTGATACCTCAAACATAGTCTTGAGAGGGTGCCATGGTGATTGTGGTCTGTCCTCAAGCTCCCTTGTGCACAGCGCCCAGCCCCTGTCAAAGAACCAATCTGTAAAGGCTAACAAAAGCTAGAATGGAAACTTCTTCCTAACAGATGGTATCATCAACTCACCACCAGGCCCCAGGGCCACCCTCATATTTCTGACTTGCAAAAGGTTTCTTGTACCTAACCCCTGGGATTGTCTTCATTCTAAAGGCAGTTTTCCAGCTGATATTCCAGAGTCTCAACCTGAAATCACAGCCTTAAGTGCTCATGCAGGTAGTCACTACAATACAGCAAGGTCACTAATCTAGAGTTTTCTTTGGAGGCCACATTCTAAACCTTGAGGAAGATACGGGCTGAAGTCTCTGGATTCTTTCCTCTTCTCTGCCCAGGATGGTTATCCGAACAAGAAGCTTCCCGTTCTCTTTGTATTACCACCAACACAAAAACAGAAAATCTCCCAACTCAGGTTTTGTAGGATGACTTTACACAGAGGCTAGCCAAAGAGCTGCAAATCTCTCTGCACCTGCATTCTTCTGTCCTAGAGTGCCGCTAATCCAATTCAGCTGGTGGGCTGCAGTATTCTTGGCATAAGGCCTTCTTTGTAAACGGGAGAGAGCAAGAGGGGCTTCAGACAGGAAGCAGCATTAAGAAGTCTCCCTTAAGTGTGCTACGTTTGCACTTTGGCAGCGTTCAGCACACCACAGATGCTCTCCTGCCTTCTAGGAAGAATGACAACTAAAGTAGATCAGGCTGATGAGTGGATCCTTTCAGAGAGAGGCTCTGGTCTCCTCTAGACAAAATTCCTAACCCAGTGGTACATGAAAGATCCCAGTCTTGCAGGTAAGACTTTAGATCAGTTAAAATATCCTCCCAAAAGACTACAGAAGCATTACACTTGTAACCAAACCAAGACCATCACCATATAAAGACCTCTCTAGCTAAAAGGTTATTATTTCCTTTTACTCAGCAGAGAACACTATTTAGTCTTCCCAAACACACGATTCCAGAAGTCACTGGTAAACAAAAGCATCTTGTGGCCAAGCCTTAGCACTACGTCAATGGCAGAGCTCCTGACAGTCCATGCAGGCTTCTAACCTAAGTCTGAGTCCCCCATGTGCCAGAGAGGAAGCTTGGAGCCTTTCCTTCCAGAGCTCTTGATTTCAACCAGCTAATGTTGCTGAGCTAAGAAAGATTTGCAAAGGGTGCATCTCATTCAGCTTTTGGACCCAACTAAAAGAAAGCCCAGTCCAGGCTATGAACAGGAAACTCAAAACAGCACACACATCTGTGTATTTTTTCAAAGGACAGAGGAAAAAGTCAATTCTTTCAAACAAAATTTTGTTTCTAATATATCTTTGTGCTCTATATCATATACTAGAATAACAAGATAACTAAAATTTCCCCTTATCAGACAATAGCTTAACTAGATGGTAAATGAAGTGACAGAGCTACCGTCTTTGCACAAGGCCCCTGCCCTACGGATAGTTTCCTTTAACAGCTTTCCACCTAGTCACTTTTCTGTTTACATACACAATCCCCACATACCAGGTTCCTTTGGGACTCGGCAATGCTGAATGAAGCAGAAAGGAATTGTAATAACCACCACCAAAACCTAAACATTTTCTCTCTCTCAAAACCTGGAGGAATTGAGATCAAAATACCTCATACGTAACTTTTGAGCCCCAGGCTTCTCTTTTAAAAGAGTACTAATTCAATAAATTAAGACAGGTACCTTGTTTACTGGACGTAACAACAGACTATTAACTAAATAAGTCACCTTCAGTAACTTTCTTCACTACCTTCCACCGACATGAGAAAGAATCTTAGATCAGTCCCAAAAGTTATTCATATACATGGAATCTTTAAATTTTGGGGGGTGTATGTGACTGTGTCTGTACAGACTCGAGGATATTTCTACAAAGGGGGGAAAATTGGGGTCTTTAAGTCAAGTGCTTTCTATCAGAAACTAGATAGTGTTCCTATATTCAGACTTGTACATTTTTTAAAAATGGTGGAAAATGCTGTAAACCTCTTCACTGGATAGATACAACTCTATATACAAAACTCTTATGAATTTTCACAAGTTGGGATGAATATTTAAATTCAGTACAATTTTTAAAACTAAACTCAATCCCTTAATATTTCTTAAGGAATAGTAGTTACTGGCTAAAAGACCAGACTGCCTGGGTTCAGATGCCAGCTCTATCACATACTGGTTGGTTGGCCTTGAGAAAGTCACTTGATCTGTATCTAAGTTTTCTTATCTGTAATACAATAGTACCCACACCTCATAAGATTACTTGAGTTTGAAATGTGATCATATTAAAGTGCTTAGAATGGTGCCCTGCACAGACAGTACGTGTTAGAAGTATTGTTACAGAGGAATTACACATCACAAATGCACTTAAACATTAACATGAAATCCAACTTTGTACTAAAATGAATAAATCAGTTCTAGCCTCTTGCCATACCATACATTTATAAACTTTTATGTAGTAAATGATAAAAGTAAACATTCTTTGTATGATGTGACTTTGTAAACTGAAGTACATCTGGTATTCAACCAAATAAGCAATCTGTTTCAAGGCTGAAGAAAAAACCTGAGGAATTGAAAGATGGAACGTTCCTAAGAGTTTTCTCCAGTAGGATGGGGACTAGGTATGAGGTTACGCACATGTGTTGAATTTAGGAATTAGAGCTTATTAACCCTTTGTAAAGTAAGATATAATCTCCTTGTAACTATCTAGCAATACTTGAAATTTCTTATTTTTACTTTTTGGCTGTGCTTCATAGCATGTGGGACCTCAGTGACCTCACCAGAAACTGAACCTGCGCCCCCTGTACTGGGAGCACAGAATGAAACGGGAAAGAAAACAGGTTAAGGATGAAAATAGATTTTGAAGCATTATCCAAATAGCATTTAATATATTAAGAGGGGAGACTATCACAGCTACTGCATATTTAATCTAAGAGTCGGTCACTGGATTAAATGTCTAAAGAAACTATAATTTTAGAGCTGAATATAAAAGTATCACACATTTGATATGACGAAAAACTACCTTTAAATACAGCATCTTTTTTGGGGGGGGGGGGCCATAATTCCAGTGAGTGAACTCCCAATTGTATCAAAAGTTCCCTGAGATCATACACTTATCCCCAAATTTCCTAAGCATTAACTTTTAAAGGGAAACATCAGCACTTCTCCTTTCTAAGCTCTGCTTAATAGAAACTATAGAAATTGTCCTTCTAAGTCTTCCAGTAGAAAAGAAAATCCATCTTCTAATAGAAAAGATGCTGTTAGCTAACTAAGCTAGTATGAATGTGCAAGAAACTTTTGGGGTTAATGAAATAGCTGTTTTAACTACTAGAAAGACTACACAGGTGGTTCAACAGAATTTACTTGTATATTTTCCATTTTCTATACTATTTGAAGGCATAGGATAGCTTGGATTAAGCTTTCTACAAATACTGTGTTTTAAGTTTATCCAGTAAACTAAGATGCAGTACAGCTTTTATACAATTTAGGAGATTAAAAAAAAAAATCTCCACAAGAGAAAGCAACTCAACAGGCCCTGGTATTAAAACATTTTTCCAGAACAAACAGATAGGCAATTGCATTAAAAGGCAGTTTTCAAATATTTAAATTACACTAAGATTCCTTCCAAATATCTGCCTTGTTCAAACCAATGCAACAAATTCTTATATTGTTAATTGTAGGGCATGGATTTTTGTTTAACGTTGATCGTTTTACTTTCTTCATTATCAAAAATCTTGTAAAGTATTATCAAGCAGCAAAGTAAGTTGCATAAGCTCTCTGCTCAAGGTAGAGGTGCCAATACCCGATGGTGGAGGTGCAAATTGTGAAATCAAAGGGTGCAGTTTAACAGTAAGTAGTGCATGAAGAAACAGTAATAAGTGGCCTAAATACAGAGTTGGACAGAATCAAACCAGTTATAATTGCTCAACTAAAACTAATAAAGGTACATTCAAAATAAAGTTTGAGATTATAATTGGTATCTAGAATCAAATCTGAATTTCTTGATAAAATATAAATCTGTTCTTTTGAAATTGGAAATGAAACTATCAATTGATAGAGAGCTAGAGACTTATTAACCCCTCCTACTTAGATAAGGAAATAAGTGACAAAGTCTCTTGCACTGAAGTATGTATTTTAACAGCTTTACATGTAATATTCATATATAAAAAACTTTAAGTGCTTTTCTCCAATTTAAAAATCTAAAGAATTCAAAAATAAGGCATTCAATATTTGAAAAAAGTACAGATTTACAAAATGTGTATATTCTGTCATGAAAACTCCACACCAACATTATACACTTGGAAAAAAATACAAACAGGATATATTACAAATTTATGTAAGCAATAACTTAGTTCACACCATGCAATAAAAAGTACATTAATCAAGATACACAAGCTTTTGTAGGTTCTAAACTGAAGGACTTTTTTTCTGCAGAATCCTTAAAACCTGTGGCACTTAAAATTTGTTAGCCTTTCTACTGAGAGGTAAATTATACACAACAATGATGAAAAAGATTAACAGACCAGTTGTCTATTATGAATCATTCCAGCTTTGTTCAACAATGGCCGAAACTCTTTTCTCATATTCTCGTTTGTTTTCCTGATAAAGCTGTGCTGCCTGACTATTGGCTGGACTATTTGGATTCGGTTCATCCAGCAGAGACTAGAAGGAAAGACAAAAGAAAAAACACGTATGTAGAGTTATTTTTTATATTAACATGGTCAGATATGGAGCACAAAAGTGATAGAAAACAAATTACTTAAAGAAGAAAGAAATTAGTATGTCTCATGTATTTTCAGATCTAAACACAGTAAGAAGTTTCCTATTGCTACAAACTTCAGTTTTCAAAACAGATAGCTCTCAATTGCCTTAAGACCTCTAATTTCAAAGAAACTGGAAAAGAACAAATATTCTTCAGCATATTTGATTTGGTTAATATACAATGTCTACAAAATAGCTCAGCAACTAACATTTTCCAAAGTTAAACTCTATTATTGTGATAGGTTTGCAAATTCCTGGCAGTAAGTTGGGTAGTATACCTTATTTCCTTTAATCAACAAAACATATACACCTAGCAGCAAGGGAATATATTAATAACAGGAAGGCTGAAAATACTGTTTATGACTCAAATTAAAGCAGAAGTGTGACAGAAAAAACTTGAAGGCCACAAACCAAAATATCACATCTGCTCCTCTCAAATCCATGTAACTAAAATTTGACTCCACCCCAAACCTTCCTCCTGAACTGTCATTCAAGGTCAACTCTGAAATATTCTGCCAGAGTGCTTTGGTTGGAAGTTACATTACTTTCCTTTGAAATAGCCTTTCTTGGATGGGGCAAAATGATGCTTTTCTGCACTGCAGTTTCTTAAGGTCCCTATGTTTTTACTAAACAATTATCTTTCTCTCTCCCAAGATTTTTTCATCTTTCTCCATAACCTCTGGCTATGCTTTCTGCTGCTGCTGCTGCTAAGTCGCTTCAGTCGTGTTCGACTCTGTGCGACTCCATGACAGCAGCCCATCAGGCTCCACCGTCCCTGGGATTTTCCAGGCAAGAACACTGGAGCGAGTTGCCATTTCCTTCTCCAATGCATGAAAGTGAAAAGTGAAAGTGAAGTCGCTCAGTCGTGTCCAACCCTCAGCGACCCCATGGACTGCAGCCTACCAGGCTCCTCCATCCATGGGATTTTCCAGGCAAGAGTACTGGAGTGGGGTGCCATTGCCTTCTCCGGGCTATACTTTCTAGGCATGAATAATATTTGACTGGTGAGGGAATTTCCTGGTGGTCCAGTGGTTATGACTCTGCACTTGCACCACAGGGGGCACGAGTTCTGTCTTTGGTTGGGGAACTAAGACCCCAAGGCTGCAAGATGCAGCGAAAAATTAAAAAAAAAAAAAGAACCCCCAAACCAAAGAAACAAAACAAAATCACTTGATCTGTCAGAACAATTTATACTTTAATTTTATCAGGAAAATGATCGTGGATTTGATCCAACATGATCACTAATGAGAAAGCAGATCAGTTGTATGAAAATCCTGAGGAATCTGTATGAGGTCTGCCACTGGTAACCTTAGCGTTGGGAAGGTCAGTTTGCTCACCTGGCCTTTAAACTGATCCTAAAAGAGTCAATTATATGCCACAGAATCTTGAAAAATTAAGATGCATTCTAACATGCTTACCTGAATTGATGTTAAGATAGAAGATACATCGTATGTTGGACTCCATCTATTCTGAAGGATATCTAAACATATGCTACCATCAGCATACACTGCAAAGACAACACTAAAATTGGTTACATGTTAACTTGGTCATATCTAATAATTAAACAGTAATTTTTTTTTTTTTACCACAAACAGAATGCTTGGTTCAGTCATAAGCCTTGAACATTGGTTAATAACTAAAACTTTCTGTCTCACAGGAAAATCAGTCTCAAACTAAGGACTGTTTACAACATATCTTTTGATGAGGAGGCTGAGTGACAGTTAAATTTTTTCAGCACATAACATATAACAAATCTGTTTAAATTCCACACTTCTAAATATTCCTAAATAAAGCTCTTGGCTGGGGGGCTAATTTTTTGAAATAGCAATTCTACTTTAAAAGTGCACATGCAAAGTTTTATTTACAGCATGTTCTCTATAATACTCTTTACAGAAGTGAAAACCTGGAAATGATTTGTGGTCCACAGTGAGGGGACTGGCTAAGTAACAGTACATTATTAATGGCACATACCAATACTGCTGCCAGAAATGATACACGTCTACCATATGTTAATTAACATAGAATGACATCCCTAATATATTACATTAGTAAGTTTCCAATTACTATTATAATTCCATTTCTTATAAAGAATCATTTACAAATACTTTAATTTGAAGTACAGGCAGTCACAGAAACATTTGTAAGACTCAATGCCAAAATGTAGATATCTGTAAATAGTAGGATTATGAAGGATCTTATTTACCTTCACTTGTACTTTGATTTGTTTTTCCAATAAGTATGCATTCCTCTCATAATAAAAATAAGAATCAAGTGATTACTATTTTAAAAGTTTAATATTTGAGAGTGGATTTTTCCCCTTCTTGAATTGGTTATGTGAGAATACAAACAATGAACATAAATTTTTATCCACTTGCCAGATTATGTATATGTACAATAAATTTACAAAAATAGAATCACTGTGTTGACAATGAATACGTGCATTTGAATGTTACTGATACTATCAAATTGTGGAAAGCTTCACAGAACAAGTCTGATCACTCTACATCAAAACAGGAGGAAGTGAGGCCTTTTTGGGGAGAGGAGGTAAATTACACTTAATACTGTCATTCTTCAGGACTCTATCCTTGGTCTTCTTCCATCTTATACCCTTTACACAACCTCTGGGGGCAACTTTATTCATGGCCTCAATTACTGTCTATGTGCTAGGTATTTCCAATTGTTAGCGTCAGACCAGATTTAACTCTCAGCTTTAAAAGCAGCATAGCCAACTGCATACTGTGTACTCCACAGAACATCAAACATAGCAAGTTCAAAGCAAAAATCATCACCTCTGTAAAACCCATAAAAATGCAAAATGATTTTAAAGTTTTGAAGTAGTAACTATTTTTGAGAAGTAATACAAAAGTAAATTAGAAACCGAACATCCATCAACTGATAAACCAAATGTAGTCTATTCATACAATGGATTATAACTCAGCAATAAAATGAAGTACAGTACGTGTTACGAGATGAACCTGAAAACTATGGCAGCTGAAAGAAATCAATTACAAAGGATCACATACATTATATGACACATATATGACTCCATTTATATGTAATGTCCAGAATAAGCAAACCTACATAGAGAAAATAAACCAGTGGTTGCCTATGGCTGGGAGGCAAGGGGATAGGGATGGGGAGGGACTGCTAACAGGAATGGGATTTTTTTGGGAGAGTGATAAAAATGTTCTAAAATTGATTATGGTGATGACTGTACAACTCAGTCAAGGTACTAAAAACCACTGAATTGTACAACTTAAATGGGTGAATAGCAAGTATATGAATCTTTTAATAATAAAGATTAAAAAAAAAAAAGTAAACCAGGAAGTTAACTAAATGAAGTTTTCCACTCATAGTGGGAAAAAAGGGAAACCATGCTATCAATATGGAGGGTTAACAAAAATAACCAAAGGACCTCCCTGGTGATCCAGTGGTTGAGACTCCACCCTCCCTATGCAGGGGGCACAGGTTCCATCCCTGGTTAGGGAACTAAGATCTGACACGCCACACGATCAGCCAAAAAAAAAAGAAAAAGGATATTTCCTTAATTTTACATATAACATGATCTCAATTTTGAACATTTGTTTGTAGTTTTACAGCTAAACTTTAAGCTACAAATTCTTTTTAGTATCTTTCACATTCTGACAAATAAATAGATATTAGATCAGAAGTTAATAAAACTTCCCTCAAATCAGGAACCTTGGTAAGATTCCAGACTAAAAAAGTATGGTTAATACTGACATGGAAGCAACATTGAGAGGTGGGCCCTAATAATGAAAAGCATAGGCAACAGCTAAAAGGATGAAACAACTCTTTCTTCCTCCTATCATTTGCAAAAGCTAATAAAATGCTACTTACCATTTGGATGAAACATTTTGGATAAAAACCTAACAGTTGGCGGCTTATTTGGATATTCTTCAGAAAATTCTATTACTAGTTTAAAAGTACCTAGATAGAAAACAAACCAAAATAATTACAGTAATGACAAGCATAACTTTTCTATCTTGTCACCAATTAATTCCCAACCCCATGCTGGCTTTTGCACAACCACACAAAAATTAATGTTAATTTTGGTTTAGCATATAAAACATACTAAATATATTTCTATTTATGTATTGATAATATACAACACTGGCAAGCATTTGGGGGTACAAGCACTTAACATATACTACTGGTAAGAACATTAACTGTCATATTTTTGGCAGGCAATTTTGCCCTAATTACCAAACTTTTAAATGCACATTTGAGTAACTACAGTTAATTTACCATAACTTAGAAGGAGGTGCCAAATGATTTTGAGAGGAGCTATATGACAAAGGACTCAGACTGGAGGGTATGACCACTAATGTGAAAAAGTCTTTTTCTGTTCCCAACATTTAAGTCAAGAATCAGTTAAGCATTAGTGTAACTGTCTACTGTTGGTTATAAACCAATATGATACATTTTGGTCAGCCTAAATCATTATTTGCTGGTCAAGAGACAGGCATTAAAAAAAAAATTATGTATTTGTAACAAAGTCAATCTGTTCAGTGTACAAAGAACTCTCAACTCAAATTACAAATCTATTTAAGCAGACACAGCCACCATTAATATATAGTTTTATGTTTGTCATTCTGGACTCCTTTTGTGTTTATACACTATCCAGAGATGTTTCACTTTGAGGAAATATACCTGAAGGCTCCATAGGCGCTCCAATTACCCACTGTGGGCTTACTCAGTAAGTTGAAGCCTATTCCTAATGAAGTCAATAAAAGTTTAAACCATTCAAGATGTCTCCACAAGCTTCTCTCCTTATTTATCAATTCAATTAAAAAAAAAAAAAAACACACTTTCTCAACCTAAATTCTAAACTCATGACTTCAGTCTACCAAGATCAAAGACATGTATTTAGTAAAATATTTAACACTATTTTCATTGCTCATATATTCAATATATAACCTCTACCTCTTTAAATTTTTTGTTGTTTGGAAATTTGGGATTAGGGAGGCCAAAGATACAAACAAAATCAAAGGTGATATTTAACTCACGTTCTGATATATTAAGAGGTTCTATGAAATGTATAGTTCATTAGCAAAGAGAGCCTTATAACCTAATATATTTTTAATACCTAATGTTATATATATTTTACACTTACTTTTAATTTTCCTTCATTACAAAATGTACAATGTAAACATTTCATGTAAACACAAATAAAAAACAGCTTTAAGCTTGCTTTCTTCATATTTATGGGATCTCTGGACCCCTTTATACTCTTACTCCCAATCACACCAAGCTTCGAATGTGAAGTCACTGAACATGAAGATGGGAAGAGATGCATGCAACAGCACACCATTTTATGGCATTTCCACCAAAAATTAATTAAAAAAAAAATTCCCCTAATTTTTAAACAATCCATTCTCATAATTGGTATAAACTGTCTCCAGCACACCTTGTGCTATCACTATTGATATCTGTTGTATTAGAAATGATTACTCAAAGAAATCTTAAAATACTTAACAACTATAAATTCATTACACATTAACCTAAGTAACATTTAATGAAAATAACTATATTTCCTCCACCAAGTTAGTGAGAAGTGTAGCACTGTTTATCTGCAAATCTCTTTAATGATTAGCTTAACAGAAAACAGCTGCATTCTCTCAGCTGCCTCTGCATTCAATCTGTTGCAACATGCTGTTCTGGTTGAGATACATGAAGAAAATCAGGCCTCTTCCATATATGTAAAGGAAAAAGGAAGGAGTATTTTCGTAGCCTTTTCAGATAAAGGTAGATATTCTTTTTTGATATTACATAGAAGAAATGGTAAAGTTTTTAAAGATTAGCTACAACATAAAATTTGAAGCCATATAAACTTTTTGCATCATTTATATTAATGACTAATGCACAATTGCATGTATCTTTTATCCATCCATAATTTCCTAACACAATGGCCATTTGGAAAATACCAGTTCACTGAGTTATCTAAATCATCTAAATGTTGCCATATTTCATTTGATATGTATCTATATACACCAGGGCTTCCCTCATAGCTCAGTCAGTCAAGAATCTGCCTGCAATGCAGGAGACCTAGGTTTAATTCCTGGGTCGGGAAGATCCCTTGGAGAAGGAAATGGCAACCCACTCCAGTATTCTTGCTTGGAGAACACCAAGGACAGAGGAGCCTGGCAGGCTACAGTACATGGGGTCACAAGAGTCGGACATGACTTAGTGACTAGAGAGAAAGATATACACCATCAAAAACAAAGTCACAACCGTAATACCATCTACTAATCTCATCAGAGAAAAAAGTATTGGGAAACCATAATTTTATCAGCAGCAACAAATCCTGTCAGTCACTTTCCTCAACTTAATTTAAAATCTTCCCTGGTGGCTCCGATAGTAAAGAATCTGCCTGCAATGTGGGATACCCAGGTTTGATCCCTGGAAAAGGGAATGGCTATCCATTCCAGTTTTCTTGCCTAGAGAATTCCATGGACAGAGGAGCCTGGCGAGCCATAGTCCATGGAGTCACCAAGAGTCAGACATGACTGAGCAACTAACACTTTCACTAAGAATATGGCAACCAAATACATACTCAAATCTAAATAACCAAAGTTTGCCAGTCATTCTTTCAAGTAAAAATGTTCCATGAAAAAAGCAGTAATTCAAGTTGTAACTCAAACAACCGCAGAAACTGCTTTCCCTCCAACCATCAAACTGGTATGCAAGAGAAGTGCTGTATGCATACTTCCAACTTCATCAAGCAGAATATCAGAAAGCAGCATACTCAATGGTCAGAATTTAGCAATATTAGTAATTCCCACTTTTTCATCAAAACATTTTAAAGTGAAACTGACATCTTGTATTAAAAAAATGCAAAAAATACGACTCCAAGCACAGTTTGGTGCCACTGTCTTGGTATGTGCCAAGGCACTAAATTGCTTAGGGCCAGTTTTAGTCACTAATGCTTTTGTACCATCAGTGCTATGCTAATACAACATAAAAGGTAGGAAAAGAAAAGCCTTACTATTGCTATGAAGACAGTTTTGATCACAGGAAACCCCTGAAAAGGTCTCAGGAAACTTAAAGAGCTTGTGGACCACCCTTGAGAATCCTTGGTACAGAGTAAAAAGCAGAACCCCTTGAGTACCTTTCTTCAACTCCTTACCCCTCCCCCACCATCTAGAGGTAACCACTGATAGCAGTATGGTATACAAGCCTTTAAACACACACACACACACACAGGCATGTATGCTAGTCAGTAAAACTGCGGTATTGTAACATACATTCTACAACTTTTTTGTCTCCTCAGACATACAATCAGATCTACCTTATTCTTTAATAGGTACATAATACTCTACAGTCTAGATATTTAATAATTTGCTTAACCATTTCTCCTACTAAACATTCAGGTTTTCTCCTTAAAAATACTTCTGCAATCATTATTTGTGTAAATAACCTTGATGGGTTAATTCTGGAGCCACTGTGATAAACTAAGACAAATCTATTTAACACATTTTAAAAATTCATGCTGTATTAGGGAAAACTTTAAGTATCTGGTTAAAATCAATTTAATAAGTTCAACTCTAAGTACACATTAGAACAAGTTTTCCATTTTTCTGGCTCTTGGTTAAATACTGAATTTAAGATGCAAAAGATTCTGTAGAATGCTAACTATTTACAGGTGTCAAAAGATAGCTGTTAAGTCAATCTACTGGCAGTTACACACAATTAAGAGCACTGATCAACATATATAAAGTTAAAAATGCATGATAAATACTCCTCTGATGTTTACCTCAGGGACACCTTTAGCATGCTATGAGGTCATTTAAATTTAAAACTATTCTCAATGTAGACCCCACCACGTAGGCCTAGAGTTCAAGAGCCAATACAAAAGTAACAGAAGAACTAGCAATGAAGGTGATCAAGCTGACATGGGAAGAAAGTTCTTTGTAAACTATAAATTCTCAGTAGCATTATTTAGTTTTAATCCGATCTATTAATAGAAAATAGCCTTAACTAGATAGATTGGTGTTATAATTTTCTACTAAAAAGAAGCTTCTTAACACTATAGAAAACATATTGAGAATGACTTACCATCTTCAAAGGGTGTCCCTTCTGGTCTGAAAACAAGAAGATTTATGATTAAAAAAAGTTTTTCTTTCTGCTTTTTCCTGATTTTCAAAGAGTGGAGAGGATAAACTCAAACAAGAGAAAGAGGAGCTCATTCCGATAATTGGTGGATTATTTATTGTTAATATCACCTTAGCCCTGGATTTGTATTTATATACACATAAAAGGGGTTTCCTTGGTGGCTCAGACAGTAAAGAATCTGCCTGCAATGCGGGAGACCCAGGTTGGATACCTGGGTTGGGAAGAGTCCCTGGAGAAGGGAATGGCTAACCACTCCAGTATCCTTGCCTGGAGAATTCCATGGACAGCGGAGCCTGGCGGGCTATAGACTATGGGGTCACAAAGAGTCAGACACAACTGAGCAACTAACAACAACAAACGCAAGACATAAATGGTAACTTTCATTTTCCAAGTTTTCCTTTTAGAATGGTTTCACAAAAAACAAAAGAAACTTGTCATAAATTTAGCACAGAAAAAATTCAGTTCATAAATATCAATCCTTTTGTAAATATATTAACAGAAAAATTCCTATTTTCAATATGTATCAATGAAATGGAAGTCAATACCCTTTAGTTTAAGATAATTATGATACCAAAGTATCCTGCTTTTCAAAAGAGAAATAGCTCTTTGTTCAACCCAACTAAATTTATCTGATGTCACCAAGAATGCCAGTTTCTTTTGTCCACGTCTTTTCATTGTACCATATCCCTATCTCATCTTTCCTAAGCAGCAACCTGAAGTTTACTTTAAAAATTTTTTTTTTAAGTTTGTTTTTTTAATTGCTTTACAAAGCTGGGTTGGTAAGGTTTAATTATTATTTGCAAGGTACATTCAAGATCTCAAAGAAGCATGCTACCGGCCTGATTTAATACGACTTTACTTTCGAAGGGTGAACTACACTCATTTTCCCCACTAATTTTTAATGTAGACTCTTAAAATGGAGTCAATGGCAATTCAGAATTCTGTTTACAGAAGTGTTCCTTTTAAGTTTTAGTGCAAAACCCTAGTATAAAAAGAGCAACAAGAGATTTCCCTGGAGGTCCAGAAGTCAAGAATCCACTTGTCAACGCAGGAGACACAGGTTCGATCCCTGGTCTGGGACGGTCCCACAAGTAGAGGAGCAACTAAGCCCACGGACCACAGCTACTGAACCCGTGCCCTCTAGGGCCCTCATGCCACAACTACTGAGCCCGTGTGCTGCGACTACCGAGCTTGAAGGCCTCGCTCTGCAACAAGAGAAGCCACTGCAATGAGAAGTCAGGGCACTGTAACTAGAGATAGTCCACACACAGCAAAAAATAATAAAGAAAATTAAATTTTTTTAAAGAGTGAAAGAAAATAAAATCCAGCTCAGGAAAACCAAAGAAAGAGCATGAAGAAATAATGCTCTTATGCAAATAAGCCTACATGCAATATATACTATATGTAAAATATAAGACTGCACCTTGAAAGGCTCCATTCAGTTATTTCACATTAAGCTGTGAAACACTTTTTATTTAAATTCTTACTATGGTGGAAGTTATCAATATTTTTGGTTCCTACTCTTTTTACAGTTCTAGTAGAATGCATACTAAGCATTTGCTTGGCACATTTTGTACAAACTAACTTATCATTCTCCTGTAGTCTCAAATGATATTTTTATCAAATAAAACCCATTGATTATAAAATCAAATTTTATATGACTGCCAAAAGTCTTTATCAGAATTTTTTTTAATCTTACAGTTTCTGTAAGATTCCTCATCCCTCAGTTTCCTTTCCTAGCTGTTATACATTCAATTTTCTTAAAAGAATCACCTTACCTACCATTTGTTATTTCTTTCAACTCACCCAAATATAACTGCATTCCACTGCATGATGTTGTTTTCAGATGGTGCGCCACTGACACCCACAGGTGGGTCCTCTTGCAATCTAGAAATCCAGAATAGAAATTTTAAAACTTGAACATTAAGGCCACTAAGAAGGCCAATCAAACATCTTTGAACCATCTACTTTGAGAAACAAACTAAATCCATTTTCTTGCTGTGCTGAGCTGGAATAAACCATACCACTTTAAATGGCTTGGGAGTCATCCCTCTTCAAATATCACCAAGGTTAAGATATCTGTTCAAGAACTACTTTAAACAATAACAACAAAGGAAAAACCTCAAGTGCAAAAAAACACTATTTACTCAACCATCAACTTTGCTACTGTAAACTCTCAAAGGCTGTGTGAGTCCTAACCAAAGCTACTTGGGCAACACGGCCACCAAAAAAACTCTCCCCCAAACAAAATATAAAGACCCCAGCTCAGTGTAAACATTAAATGACTGAAAAACACTTGCATCCAGTTTAATCAGCAAACTAGTTTGGGGGAGTAGAACTACTTTATTCCATTTGCTTTAGTTAGCAGTAGCTTTTAGAGTAAGCAAAGCTCTGGCTAGGTTTTCCCTCAGTCCCTATTTTAAAAGCTCTGCACCAATACTGCATTTTATCTCTCAGATCATGCGCCCATATACAGAGCTATCTTCCAACACCTGTCACAAATTCTTGCAAACGAAGACCCTTGGAAAACTACCGAAGGTGCCAAGCACACAACTCAGAATTAAGCAGAGAACTGCAATGAAAAACCAGGGTACCAAAGGCCAGGAATCTTGAAATTTTATTATTGGAATTTCACTCATGGTTTCAAGCTGTAGAAACCGAGTTTTGCACCAAAAGGAGTATCTCCTTTTAAAACTGTCATCTCGGGGAAAAAAAAAAGTAAACGCGACACTAAATATATATATATATATACACACACACATATATACACACACAAATACACCGTCATGTGGTATGATTCTTGGAATTAGCCCCCCCAAAATGGCTTTTAGTCAACCTCAAGCAATACAAGCCATGACGAAGAGAACCCTTGGAAGATACGCTGCGTGTGACATCGCCCACCAAAGATAAAGGCTAAGTTACCAATACACTCAAGGCCAAACTGGGCAAAGCCCGAAACAATGGCCTCCAAGTGCTTCATTTAAAGGTTTACAATGAAGTTGAGAGGTTACTTCCTGATAAGCCAATCCAAGTTTTTACACTGCATTTTTTCTCTTAAGCAGGGCAGGTCTCCCTAGAACACCACCTAAAAATGAGCATGGGAGCGTAACGCTAAGTTTTCTTGGTTATTTTCTTCTCCGTACCTGTAAGCATTCAAAGTAAAACAACTGGGGGGAAAAAAGTCACTTCCTCATCATCAACCCTAACATCTAACAAAACCCTATTTTACAAAGGAGGCTCAGGGAGTATCAGGTTAGCGCCAGCCTCCAGGAAGGCATTTTTCCAGACTTTGGAGGCTATAGATAGGTCTTTATACACTAGGCTACAGAGCTGAGTTCCAGAAAGCATTGGCAGCCGGGTTTGCCAGCCCGAGTCCCAGCCCTCTAAGCCAGTTCTCAAGGTCCTTTCAGGCGGGCGGGGGGGGAGGGGGGGGGAAGAGTCGGGTTTCGGAGGATGGGTTAACAACCTCCGGCCCTCGCGCATCAGACCCCACCCTCACTGCAGAAAGAATGGGGAGGGAGGCGGGGGTTGGCCCCAACCCTGGCAGTCGGAGAAGACTGCAAGGCCATCGAACAAAGCTGATTGGTGTAGCTAGCGGTGGAAAGGCTTCTGCAAGGGCTCGCTCTTAGGGCAGAGAGAAGAGGCACCGCAGGGTGCAGAGGCGAAGGATGAGATTTGAAAGCTAGGGCGAGGTATCAGGCAACTGGCCGCAGTGGGCAGCAAGGAATCGTAGGACAGACCATAGCCATCTTTTTACTTTTTTGTGGGGGTAGGGTGGTGGTGAGGAAGTATCAAAATTTCTTACGTAGGACAAGTGAACAACCAAGGAGAAGAGAGTGCTAAAACGGGGCTAGAACTGGGCTACCGTCTGTCCCCCTGGGCCCACAGCAGCCCTCTTAGGGTCAAGAGGGGAAGGTGTCCCGGATCCCCACCCTAGCCCCGTAGCTTTGGGGAGGAGTCGTCATTCAGGCGAAAATGAAGGCGCTTACCGCTTGAAATCCCGCATAAGCCTCCTCCGGGCCGGGGTCGACATGCTCCCCAGCAGCCCCGCGGTCAGTCTGAAAGAAAAGAGTCCCGCGCAGCCCCCCCACCCCCCGGCGCGGCGGCCGAATCACTGTGGGTCACCGCCGCCGCCGAGGTTGCACAAACAACCCTGCAATGACGTCTCCCTCCGCCGCCTCCAGATCCCTCCGCCCTCCGCCGGTACCATGCAGTGAGGGGTGGGGGAGAAGGGAACGGGACGTAGGAGAGCTAGTTATGGGAGCCCTTCAGCAGGGACCTTATCCCTTTTGTCTCCTTGAACGAATCGACCAATTATTGTTCCCTATGCTCAGACTGGAGGTTGTGATTAAGAAGGACCGAAACTGAAACACCAACCCGTCTCCCCCTCTTTCACTAGTTTAGGCTCAGCCGGGTGGGGAGAGAGGGACACATCCGGGGCCAGAGATTTCAGGGAAAGGAGGTAGGATGACGTAAGATCACGTGACCGCCGGCGGCGTTGTCAACAATCCACCTCCGAGGGGGAGGGGACGAAGTATCTAGAACCACGTGTCCCTATGACGCCATTAGGACCGATCACGTGAGAGCGTCGCCTGGATTTAACTTTCGGCCAAGTCTTTCAGCCCGGTAGTTAAATTTACAGGCTGAGGGCTGGTATGCACTTTTATGTTTTTTCTCCATTTTGTTCTACGAACAGCTATTGATGAGATTGTGTCGGAAGCAGTAGTTTGTTTTGCTTCTTAAATCTCTAAAGCCCCAAATAATTTGGATTTAAAACTCCCCTCTGGTTGGCTCAATGGCTTATCAAATCTGGCACCTGAGGAAAAGTGAAGGGATGTCCGTTTTCCTCAGCTGAATGCTGAGGCCCATACAAAGCGAAATCCCCTGAAATGCTTCCTTAGGGCCACCAGATATTACAGTATGAACATTGCGGGGTTTCCAGGGTTGGCAATGCTGGGCAGAGATGAAAGAACGATGTGCAGATTGTTTAATGTTTGTTTACAATCCCCACAGGATTGTAAACGGAATTTTGTTTTTCCTTTATGAGTCTGCTCTTATTTGAGGCTTTGTGTCAGAGTCCTTGGATTTGTCTACAGTGGGGTACCGTTGTATTTGTCAAGAAATGCGCGGGTTTGATCATAGTGTGTATAAAGAGAGTGTAGATGACTGGTTGTCAAACCTAAAAGTTTGACTCACATGTGGGGGAGAGATCATGCAGACGTGAATAGGGGTTGTGTATCTAGCCTGAGTAACTTATTTCAGATTTTCAACACTAGTAAGTTAATGGCCTGAAATGTCCCCCACCGGGGCTCGGAGATATTGGCCGTTGGAGTTCTGACATTATTTCTAGTCATTGAGTTCCCTTCCTCTATCACCTCCAATTCTGTTCTTAAAGACGTTTTCGGGCTGAATCCTGAGCTCTTTAAGTCCATTTGGGTGATTCCTCAACCCAAGTTGTTACAGGAAGACAGAATTAGGAATATGGCGTTGGGCATACTTTCATTGAACTAGAAAAGGTTAATTTCCCCTACTTTTCTGGTACCTCTCTTTCTTCAATCTCTGAATTCTTTCTCTTGCTTTTATTAACTGCCTTGGTGATCAAGTTAGCCAGATCTAATACTTGATAGATACCCACTGACAAATGTAATTCTGTAAGTCAAAAAGTGATTTTCTTATTTTCATTTTTTTGCCTTCCTGCCATAGCAATTCTTAGCCTCCCTATAGCTAAGGATGGAGACATACTGTTAGGGTTACCTATAGTGAAATGCTAAATTAAAAAAAAAAAATCTGTCATGTCATTTGTTTAGCAATTATAATTGTTTTGGAAATCTACAGGTCATGGTTTTCCAGAATGAAGTAATGCTTTCGATCAAACCAAGTAAGTTTCATTAAAGTCTGAGAGCTTTATTGTATAAGCAAGAATCATACGTTGTCCTGGTTACCAACCCTGTCATAACCTAGTTGTAGAAAGGATAGTTTTAAGGCTATAATTTTATAGTATAGACTCAGTTGCTCTAGATTGTGAGCTCACTGAGAGCAGGGACTGATTCATGCTTTGATCTTTGACAACATAATAAGTCAACAACAAATATTTAATAAGTGTGCTTTACAAGTCTGAGTTCAGTATAAGATTTACTATAATATTCATAGAAAATATAACATAGTTGAATAACTTTTCAAAAGGAAAGACAATTTTGAATATTTTTATCGTGATAAGCAAAAACCATGACCACCTTTCTTTCCCCTCCGTGTCTCAATATAAGCTGTCGCAACATAGAAACACTTAGGAATGTTTTAAAATACCAATTTCTTTATCCTAACTCATTTAAATCAGGATCTCTGGGGGTGGGGCCTTTTAACTAGCTCTCTAGGTGTGATTTTAATGTGCATGTTGGGGTAAGACCAACTGGACTAGAATTTATTGGATAATAATGACACTTTCTCTTATTCATAAGCAAAGTGAGATCTGGCCTCTTACGCTTTTCTTCTTCTTTTTTTTTTAACAGGAAAATGAAAGCCATAACGAAAACAGCACTGCCTGGGCACTTCCAGTGATATTCCTTTTATTCATTGGAGGCTGTCACTCGATCCGAACCCCATGTCTAGTTCTTAGGCAATTAAGATTTCGGGAGGTGGGGTGCCTTATATGTCACTCTATTTTGTGGTGGAGCCCTTTGAATTATTTGTTTTTCCAAAGAGGGCCTTTTACGAGTTTTGACGTGTAGAAAGGGAATTTTTATAAAAGAGGATTACTATGAGTTCAAGAAAAAAATTTTAAGCATATAAGAGGTGTTCAAGAAATGTTCTTATGAATCGTCTTATCCCTGTTTTAAGGATGAATGTCGACAGCTGAGCTCAAACACAGATTATGTAACATTAAGATAACTAGGTAACTTAGAAAACTATAATTTTACAAGACTTCCTTGGAAGTCTCGTTTTACAAGAAGTCTCAACCTGTGACACCAAGCATCCTTTTAGGATCCAGCACAAGCAGCAAGTGTTCTCGGGCTTACGGGCGTCTAAGATGCAGGTCGGATAAACTTCCACCCCGGTTCCCCTTCCCTAGAGGATTTGCAGTCTCTCGAGCTTTTGCCAAAATATGATCCTCCCCTGTCGCGGCTCAGAACCAACCTTATGTAGTGGCCCCAGTTTGATCGACAGCTGCTCGTATTACCGACCTCCACCCGCAGGGAAGTTTCCAGTTAGCCCCCACAGGAACTTGTGTCCGCGCGTTCCCATTTTCCCTTCCAGGTCGGGCCTGGCCGGTTTTCCGGTCTTGCGCAGTAGACCCCAAGCTAGTGACCTGCTGCACCGTTGCTATGGTAGTAGGCAATGGGGAGCTAGCAAGCCAGGTAGGGTGGAAGTCGCTGCGACTGCACTGAGCCAGGCTGGCAGGATCACAGAATGGGCTGAGGCAGCGGTGGCTGCCCGGACGAGGTCGACGGTGGGGAAAGGGGCGCGGCACTGGTCTGGGACCCTAAGACTCCTGGTTTGAGGAGCGGGCGGGACCAAGGTTTTCTTGGGTCCCGGGGCCTGATCTGTTGGTGACTGCAGCTTTGCGGAAAACTTAGATTTGATGGGGCTTGACGAGACGTGTGGGGACCCTACCCATGATGAATAGGTGACATGTAGTGAGAGCATCTTAAATCTTGGTGGGAATGATGGAGACAGTAGGAAGTTCCCCTAAGTTCTGGTGGTGGCCGAAGCCACATAAGGACACCTTGCTGCCGAACTGGCAGAATTCCCAGAGACAAACAGGACTCGTGGAAAAGATTCCTAGTTTACCCTTTTCTGTAATTTAAAGTATTAGTTTATTGTGATATTGCATTATCCACCTTGAATAAATAAAGGTATGAATGTTTAATCTTCTCCCCCCCCACCCCATCCTTTCTTTCCATAAAGAAAAAACCGGGCTTCAAAATGGAGATGTATGAAACCCTTGGAAAAGTGGGAGAGGGAAGTTATGGAACAGTCATGAAGTGTAAACATAAGGATACTGGGCAGATAGTGGCCATTAAGATATTTTATGAAAAACCAGAAAAGTCTGTCAACAAAATTGCAATGAGGGAAATAAAGTTTCTAAAGGTTTGCTTCTTTTACCTTAATTGCTCTCCGTAAGTCAAAAAAGAGATTGTTATGAAATAAAAACTTATATAACAAATACTTGAGTTAACATAGGTATTTGGAATAGAAAAACAAGGGTGATAGCTTACCTTATTGTGTACAGTGATACTAGATAAAAGTGCTTGTGTATAATGTAACAGAGACTGCCAAATGTGAAAGAATTATTCGATTATTTAGTTTGATAACACTTAATAAAAATTTCTGTGTTTGTGCCAGATGTTTTGACTATAATGAGGTAAGAGACAGTACCTGCTCTTCAGAACTTTTATTATTTAATCAGAAAGACAAGAGGGCATATAAAAATAACAGTGAATTTTAAGTGATTCACAATAAAAGCCAGTGATTAACACAAAGTCCTACTAGATAGGGAAGATTTCTTGGAGAAGATGGAACTTGAATTGGGCTTTAAAGGGTACGTAGGATTTAAGAAAGAGGAAGAGACTACTGTTTCCCAGGTTAGGGGAACAGCTTAAGCTCAGAGAGCCTAAAGCAAGACAAAGGACAAAGAGCAGAGCAGAGTGAACAAAGAGCATTTGCCTGTAGAGTTTCTTATACAGAAGTGGAAAGCAGTGAGATTAGAGAAGTAAATTGGAGGTAGGTTTTAAAGTCTTTTAGGCTGAGAAATCAAAACTTGATTTTTCTGAGAGATTTTGAATTCAGAGTAAAGAAATGGTTAATATTAATCTAGCATTATTTTTTAGAATAGATTGGAGGACTGAGAAATTAAAAATAGGGAGATGTGTTGTGGCCTTAATTCAAGAATCCTGTTAAATGTGAGGGACCATGCTAGAATGCAACAATTGAATGGAAAGTAGTAATATATTACTAAAGAAGACATGAAAGTGTAGAAGGCAACAAAGAGGAGGAATCAAAGGTATCTTTGAGGTTCCGTGATTGCTACTATTGATGGAAATATCAGAGACTCAAAAGAGACATGGTTTGGGAACTAGTTCAGTTTTAGAAATGTTGAATTCAAGGTGACAGGAAATCAGTAAAGATGACCAGTAGGCTTTTAGACATGGGGAACAATATGAGGAGAGATCAGGGGACAAGGTAGAATTTCACGTAGGTATGATAGGTCCACCCAAGGGAAAGACTTAAAGAAGTGTAAAGAAAGGAGCATTAACATTCCTAGGGGATTGGGTACAAAACTAGTGATTTAAAAAAAAAAAAAATATATATATATATATATATATACATACACATATGTATTTTGTTTATTGGGATTTAGATGCTTTAAGGTTCATAGTCTAGATATTTTATACGTGATGAAAAAAACAGCTTCTCGTTCATTTTTATCTGATACAAAAGTAATATTCTCTTCTTGCTTTGTAAGTCTGTATTAGATATGATGGATCAATTTGCTTTCTAAATAGAAGAAATATATTAGGCATCTGTGGATTGTTGGAACTGCTCTATATCTAGACAATGAAAAGGGAAGTTAAAGTCAGTAGAGATGTTATGATTTTGTCAGAGATACATGTCCTTATCCAGATGACCTAAAACATAATAATACTGGAAGGCAACTTTGTGCACCATAAGTGAAATCTGATTAGGAGACCTTTTCCCAGGCAATATCTTTTGCTCTTTTTTTTTTAGCTTTGTTGCATTTAAGCAGATTTTTTTTTCCTTCTTGATTGTTTTGTAAAAATAACTGATATGTGGCAAGAACACAGAGATGAATTTGACAATTTACTATTATAACTATTCAAGCTATTTTGAGATACCCTAACTTTTTTTCCCATTGGTTTATTTCTTGTAGAATTTTTAGTTTAATCAAATCTAATTCCACAAGAGACATTTCTTGGATTAGTTAACATTCTTAGTCTAAAAACAACTGCCATAATGACTTAATTAGAACTAAATTTTTATCTGCTAGAATTTCATTAAATAAGTTAGAGTAATTAGTGGGAATATCTGTAGAAAAGTTTTCCATTTACAAAAGAAAACAAAAATAACCTGAAAAAGGACAGTGGAGTATTTCTGGGGGTTTCAAGGTTTATCTGAGGAAGTCACTGATCCCTTATCCCTAGATGCTGCTGCTGCTGCTAAGTCGCTTCAGTCATGTCCGACTCTGTGCGACCCCATAGACAGCAGCCCACCAGGCTCCTCTGTCCACGGGATTCTCTAGGCAAGAATAGTGGAATGGGTTGCCATTTCCTTCTCCAGTACCCCTGGATGGATGTTCCTTAATGCTTATTAACTTGTACTCACTCTTCTCTGCTTTAGCCTTTAAAATTACAACTGGACAAGAAAACATTAATTTTCCATAGTTGAAGGATTATATTGTAGTATCCAAAGGCAGTCTTTTTTTTTTCGCTACTACCAGCATGTTGCTATAGCACTCTGGTACCCCACCAACCAAGGAAATTGGAGCAAAAATAGGAAAGGAATCTGGCATTATATTTTGGCATGTTTTTCTGTTAGTCATGTTTTGAGGACTTTAGTTTGTATATTAATACAGATAACTAGAAAAATTGATATTGTGCCATTGGAATAAAGGCAAACGTTTTTCATACAAGTTAACTTTTTGATGAATCCAACATTGAAAATATACCCCTTAATTTTTAACCAAATGAATAAATATTTTTGGTAATTGAAATTACAGTCAATTTGAAAATTGATTGTAATTAAGTCAGTGTGTTAAAAAATAGAATAAGCAGCATAAAATGTTAAACCTCTTTTAGTTTTCTAAGCTGATATATTCCATTATTGACATTTTGAAATTATCTTCAGTGAGTGCTTACCAATGTAAAAACATGTTTCATTGCTTAATAGAATCTTACAATGAGCTAAAATGTACCCACAGATAATTGTATATTTATATAAATTTCCTATGGATATACATTGGTATTTCACATATCTGAAAAGTTTCTAGATATTTTTATATCTTTTTGTTACAGTGTGATGAATTTATAACCTCCACCTGGAACTTACATTTTACTCTTTAGCATTCAGGACCAAACAGCAATTAATTTCTATAAATTCGGATTACATGCTCAGTGGCACTGGAATTCATGCTCATTTGAAATCATAAGGACCTTTTAATCACAGCCAATTTAAAGGATAGGACAATATCTCTTAGCAGAATACAAAGTTACATTTCAGCATGTTAACTCTGAATTATTTTAGTAAGCAACCAAATGTCAACTTAAAGTAAAGCAATATATCTCCCTTTGTTCTATATATATTAACTATGAAATAAATAAACATTTAAAAAAATAGGAATGTAAGTAAATCAACAAATTTTTATTGAAATGCATGGTGCAAAAGAAACAGAATTTTCCTCTTTTTAAAATTATATGAGTCTTATATGTACAAATTATGGTGCATGAGATACTTATTAAAAATCCATTTCTTTTGTTGATAGCAATTTCGTCATGAAAACCTGGTCAATCTGATTGAAGTTTTTAGACAGAAAAAGAAAATTCATTTGGTGTTTGAATTTATTGACCACACAGTTTTAGATGAGTTACAACATTATTGTCACGGATTAGAGAGTAAACGACTTAGAAAATACCTCTTCCAGATTCTTCGAGCAATTGAATATCTTCACAATAATAATGTAAGTGCTTCAAAGTAACCCAAACTATAGGAAAACCATGAATTGTAAGTGCCTTTTAAACATTGTTCTGTTTTTATGAAAGTTGTTAAAATTATTTTTCTGTACAATATCAACATTGTGAAAATGGAAAGAAGGTTGGGGGAATTACTACCTTATAATTCAGTCACAGAACCAAAAAACATATTGAACACACAATAATTGTAAGTATAAAGCAGACCAACTCTGAGATGCTAAGGAGGTATAGAAAAATCAGCAGTCAACTCTGGTGTCTTTTATTAGTGAAAATATATTAAGACATCGAAAGTCAAGCCAGCCCAGATGATGGGAGGTCTGGAAGTAGGAATTGGAAACTAAGCCAGGGGAATGGCAAGAGAATGTGGATGCCTTTAGGGAAAAAAAGGAGAGAAAGTGGCTGAGGAGTAAAGAGCCTTGTCTTTTAAATCAAGAAAGGAAAGAAGATCAACTGTTTTGATTTTTAGTGTTGCCTTTTAACATTGTTTAGTTACTGTTTATTTCAGCAGGTTTTTATGGACATACTTTGTTCCCAACATGAACTCTACTTTCTGTAAAGTTAGACATAGTAAGTGATATTAGGCATAACATCTATATAGCCTAAGCTTTTTCAGATACCTTAATTTCTAATAGTCTGTCTCAGTGCATCTCCTGTTGCAACTTTGTTGTAATGGCATCTAGGACTCAGATTGTAATTTCCTTGCCCAAATGGATTCCTTGCCCAAAGGGGAGGCAGTATAATGTAATATTTAACAGCACACAGTCTTTGGAATCAGACTATGCTAGGTTTTTACCTAGTGGCTTATCTGGAGATAACCACACAACTTGTGTAGCTCACAGTTACATAATGAAAGGTCCCATTACTCTGTGGCCCCAGGAAAATTATCTAACCTTTCTGAGCCTCAGTTTCCTCATCTGTAAAATAATGCTACAGTACCTCACAGATTTTTTTGTAAAGATCAAATTAGGTAATAGCTATGTAGTGTTTAGCACTGTGTCAGGTATATTTTAAGTGCTCAATAAACAGCGCTGATAGGGAGTCAGATATAGTTATCTCTATCCTTATAGTGTCTTGCCTGTAGTAGACTCAAAACATTTCTTGAATAATGGGAGACACCAGTAAAATTAAAGTAAGAATTTTGAACTTAGGTGTTTAAATTCAGGCACATAGGGAAACAACCCAAGGGCTTAACAGACAATTAAGATGTCATTGATACACATATGAATATTACTAAGCCACGGAAAAGAGTGAAACATCACCATTTGCAGCAGCACGGATGGACCTAGTGAATATCAGACTAAGTTAAATCAGACAGAGAAAGATAAATATATCACTTAAATGTGGAATCTAAAAAATAATAGTAATGAATCTATATACAAAACAGAAGCAGATTCACAGACATAGGAAACAGACTTACAGTTACCAAAGGGGAAATGGGAGGGCTAAACTGGGAGTATAGGATTAACAGATACAAACTACTACATGTTGGATACATAAGCAGCAAGGATTTACTTTATAGCACAGGGAAGTATAGTTAATATCTTATAATACCTGTAATGGAAAATAATCTGAAAAATAATGTGTATATAACTGAATCACTTTGCTGTACATCTGAAATTGACACAATATTTTGATTCACCTATAGTTCACTAAAACAAAAATGGCTTAATAGAATCAAAATGGAGTAAAAATGTAAATGATCTTGAAACTAATAAAATGAATCAAAAAATTTCAAGCACATAGAGCTAATAGAACAGAATTATTATCATTGTAATAGGAGTTCTATGCATTGTGGGAGATTTCACTACAAAATAAAGGAGAATCAAACTCACTGTTTGAATCCAAAATGTGATAATTCATATCATATACAAAAAATAACTCTAAATGGATTAATGACCTAAATGTAAGCACCAGAACTATAAAACTCAGAAGAAAACATAGGTGGTAATCTTTGTGGCCATGTGTTAGGCAATAGTTCTTTAGATATGACCTCAAAAGCAAAAGTAATCAAAATAGACAAATTGGACTCCATCAAAATTAAAACCTTTTGTGCATTGAAGGACACCATCAAGAAAGTAAAAAGACAGTTCACAGATGGGAGAAAATATTTGAAAATCAAATATGATAAGCAACTAGTTTCTAGATTATATAAAACACAATTCAACATAAAAAGACAACCCAGTTTAAAAATAGGCAAAGGACTTAGTAGACATTTCTCCAAAGAAGATAAACAAATGGCTAATAGCACATGAAATGATGCTCAATATCTCAAGTCATTATGGTAATGCATATCAAAAATCGCAGTGAGGTACCATTTCACACTCACTAGGCTGGCTGTAATTTAAAAAACAGACAAGAGCGAATGTTGGCAAGGAATTTGAGAAACTGGAACCTTTATACACTGCTGGTGGTAATGTAAAATGGTGCAGCTGCTATGGAAAACAGCTTGGCAGTTCCTCAAAAAGTTAAACAGAATTAGCATATGACCCAGCAATTTTACTCCTAGCTATCTATCCAAGAGAATTGATAGCATATGTTCACATAAAAACCTGCCCAGGAATGTCATATAAGCATTATTCAAAATAGCTGAAAAGTAGAAACAAATATATATTAGCTGATGAATGGATAAACAAAATGAAGTATACCCAATAATGGGATTTATTCAGCCTCAAAAAGGAATAGATTGCTGATGCATCCTACAGAATGAGTGAAACTTGAAAACATGTTGAAAAAAATCAAATGCAAAAAACACGTAAGTATAAATTCCACTTAAATGAAAAATTCAGAAAAGGCATTTTTGTCTCCAGATACGATGGAGTCCAATTTGTCTGGGCTTCCCAGATGGCACTAGTGGTAAAGAATTCGTCTGCCAATGCAGAAGACACAAGAGACCTGGGCTCAGTCCCTGGGTTGTCGGAAAGGTCTCCTGGAGAAGGAAATGGCAACCCACTCCAGTATGCTTGCCTGGGAAATCCCATGGACAGAGGAGCCCGGTGGGCTACAGTCCACAGAGTTGCAGAGTTGCACATGACTGAACATCTTTCTTTGATTGCTTTTGCTTTTGATGTCATATCTAAAGCAAAATAAGTTTATATTTGTTTATTTTTGAAGAAATGTCTATTCAAGTTCTCTGCTCATTTTTAAATTGGGTTATTTGTCTTTCTATTGTCAAGTTGTATTTTCTATATTTTGGATAGTAGATCCTTATCAGATACATGGTTTGCTATTATTTTCTCTTTGGGGTTGCCTTTCTGCTTTCTTAATACTGTTTTTTTCCCACTCTGCTTAGTTTTTTTAAATCATTTCTTTCTCTTTATTGATATCCTTTATTTGGTGAGACATTCTGTTGATACTTTTCTTTAGTTCTTTAGATATGGTTTCCTTTTATCTTGAACATATTTAAGCAATGCAAGAGAAGACTCTACACATGGACATCACCAGATGGCCAACACCGAAATCAGATTGAATATATTCTTTGCAGCCAAAGATGGAGAAGCTGTATACAGTCAGCAAAAACAAGACCTGGGGCTGACTGTGGCTCAGATCATGAGATCTTTAGTGCCAGATTAAGACTTATATTGAAGAAAGTCGGGAAAACCACTAAACCATTCAGGTATGACCTAAATCAAAACCCTTATGATTATACAGTGGAAGTGAGAAATAGATTTAAGGGACTAAATCTGATAGAGTATCTGATGAACTATGGACATGAACAGAGGTTCATGACATTGTACAGGAGACAGGGATCAAGACCATGTCCAAGAAAAATAAATGCAAAAAAGTAAAATGGCTGTCTGAGGAGGCCTTACAAATAGCTGTGAAAAGGAGAGAAGTGAAAAGCAAAGGAGACAAGGAAAGATATACGCATTTGAATGCAGAGTTCCAAACAATAGCAAGGAGAGATAAGAAAGCCTTCCTTAGCGATCAGTGCAAAGAAATGGAGGAAAACAATAAAATGGGAAAGACTAGAGATCTCTTCAAGAAAATTAGAGATATCAAGGGAGCATTTCATGCAAAGATGGGCTCAATAAAGGACAGAAATGGTATGGACCTAACAGAAGCAGAAGATATTAAGAAGAGGTGCCAAGAATATACAGAAGAACTGTACAAAAAAGATCTTCATGACCCAGATAATCATGATGGTGTGATCACTGACCTAGAGCCAGACATCCTGGAATGTGAAGTCAAGTAGGCCTTAGGAAGCATTACTACGAATAAAGCTAGTGGAGGTGATGGAATCCCAGTTGAGCTATTCCAAATCCTAAAAGATGATGCTGTGAAAGTGCTGCACTCAATATGTCAACAAATTTGGAAAACTCAGCAGTGGCCAAAGGACTGGAAAAGGTCAGTTGTCATTCCAATCCCAAAGAAAGGCAATGCCAAAGAATGCTCAAACTACCACACAATTGTACTCATCTCACACACTAGTAAAGTAACACTCAAAATTCTCCAAGCCAGGCTTCAGCAACATGAACCATGAACTTCCAGATGTTCAAGCTGGTTTTAGAAAAGGCAGAGGAACCAGAGAACAAATTGCCAGCATCCATTGGATCGTTGAAAAAGCAAGAGAGTTCCAGAAAAACATCTATTTCTGCTTTATTGACTACGCCAAAGCCTTTGACTGTGTGGATCACAATAAACTGTGGAAAATTCTGAAGGAAATGGGAATACCAGACCACCTAACCTGCCTCTTGAGAAACCTGTATGCAGGTCAGAAAGCAACAGTTAGAACTGGACATGGAACAACAGACTAGTTCCAAATAGGAAAAGGAGTACGTCAAGGCTGTATATTGTTACCCTGCTTATTTATCTTATATGCAGAGTATATCATGAGAAATGCTGGACTGGAAGAAGCACAAGCTGGAATCAAGATTGCCGGGAGAAATATCAATAACCTCAGATATGCTGATGAAACCACCCTTATGGCAGAAAGTGAAGAAGAACTAAAGAGCTTCTTGATAAAAGTGAAAGAGGAGAGTGAAAAAGTTGGCTTAAAGCTCAACATTCAGAAAACTAAGATCATGGCATCCAGTCCCATCACTTCATGGCATCTAGTCCCATCACTTCATGGCAAGTAGATGGGGAAACAGTGGACAGAGTGGCTGACTTTATTTTTGGGGGCTCCAAAATCACTGCAGATGGTGATTGCAGCCATGAAATTAAAAGATGCTTACTCCTTGGAAGGAAAGTTACAACCAACCTAGACAGCATATTAAAAAGCAGAGACATTATTTTGCCAACAAAGGTCCGTCTAGTCAAGGCTGTGATTTTTCCAGTGGTCATGTATGGATGTGAGAGTTGGACTATAAAGAAAGCTGAGCACAGAAGAATTGATGCTTTTGAACTGTGGTGTTGGAGAAGACTCTTGAGAGTCCCTTGGACTGCAAGGAGATCCAACCAGTCCATCCTAAAGGAGATCAGTCCTGGGTGTTCATTGGTAGGGCTCATGTTGAAGCTGAAACTCCAATGCTTTGGCCACCTGATGCGAAGAGCTGACTCATTGGAAAAGATCCAGATGGTGGGAAAGATTGAGGGCAGGAGAAGGGGACGACAGAGGATGAGATGGTTGAATGGCATCACCGACTCGATGGACATAAGTTTGGGTAAACTCCGGGAGTTGGTGACGGACAGGGAGGCCTGGCATGCTGCAGTTCATGGGGTCACAAAGAGTCGAACATGACTGAGCGACTGAACTGAAAAGAACTGAATAGTCTTTTTCTTGCAGGTTATATCTGGGCTTCTTCAGGCAAAGCTTCTTATTGACTGCTTTTTCCCCTTATGAATGGCCATATATCTTTCTTTGCACACCTTTTTTGGGGAATTTTCTTGGAAATTTTGTAATTTTTTGTTGATAACTGGACATGTAAAATAATACATTGTGGCAATCTGGAGATCAGAATTTCCTATGTCTCAAGGTTTTCAGTTGTAACTGTTTGTTAGTTATTTTCCTGAACTAATTTGTGAAGTCTGTATTGTTTGTCATGTATGACCACTGAAATCTCTGCTCAGTTAGCTTACTGGTCAGCTAATGTTTGAACAGAGATTTCCTTAAATTCTTGAAACTAATAAATCTCTCAGCCATATTTACTGGGTATTTACTGAGGGCTCCTTCTCTCTCTGTGTTGGGGCATTTCTTCAGTGTTTAGGCAGAAAGTTTACAACTTAGCCCTTCTTGCTTGTGTAGAACCTAAATTCCACCAGACTTGAGAGCTTAGGGACAATCTCAGGTCTTTCCTAGTGTGTGCACAGCTGGACATGTACCCTTCATGATTCTCAGTAATATGTTGGAACTTTGCAGATCTTTTATGGACATCTCACTCCCAGCCTCTCTTTTTAATTAAGTATTTTGGTCAGCTTGTTGTTTGTCCTGTTATAGCTCCCTCAGGTGGCTATAATGTTATTTGCTGCTGCTGCTAAGTTGCTTCAGTCATGTCCGTCTCTGTGCGACCCCATAGACGGCAGCCTACCAGGCTCCTCTGTCCCTGGGATTCTCCAGGCAAGAACACTGAAGTGGGTTGCCATTGCCTTCTCCAGTAATGTTATTTAGTAGCTGCTAATTGTTTCTGACAAAGGCCCTTTGCCCTGGGCGAGCTCTGAGTTAGGTCAGTGAAGACAAAACTTCTGGTGGAGTTTTCCAGTAATCTGACAGACATGTTAGATAATGACTGTTACCTGGGAATGGGGCTTTGGAGGAGATCCAACGCTATAGCTAGGAGATACAGCTTCCTCTGGTGGCTACTAGGCTGCTAGTTTTCAGCATGATTTGGGGGTGTTGGTCTACCATGCTACCAGGAACTGGGGAGTGGGGAATAGAAATAGGATAACTCAAGAATACCAGTGGATCATATGGTGAGGTTATGTTTTCACTTTTTGAAGAAACTGGCCAAAGTGGCTATACCATTTTATATCTCCACCAACAATGTATCCGTTTTTCTGTGTCCTCCCAGTATTGTTATTGTCTTTTGATTATCACTATTCCAGTGGATGTGAAGTCGTATCTCTCTCTCTCTTTTTTTTTTTTTTTGAGCAGTAAAACTGTCTTTATTCACCAATGACATGATCATTTCTGTAGAAAATTTTATGGAATCTACAGTAAAGTTAAAAGAACTAAGCTGTAAGTTTGGGATTTCCCTGGTGGTCCAGTGGTTAAGATTCCATGCTTCCAATGCAGGGGGCACGGGTTCCATTCCTGGTCTGGAAACAAAATCCCACATACCACAACTAGCCAAATAAATAAATAAAAGTATTTTTTAAAAAAAGAACTAAGCTGTAAGTTTATTAAGATTGTAGGATAGAAGATCAATATACCAAAATTATTTGTATTTCTGTGTATTAGCAAACTCAGAAACTGAATTAAAAATACCATTGTAATAACATCAAAAAAGAAAATACTTAGAGAAAATAAGACCTATACACTGAAAACTATTAAACATTGATGAGAAAAATTAGAGAAAATCTACACACATAGAAATACTGTTTATAGAGGTCTCAGTGTGATTGTCAAAGACCAAAGAGGATGTTGTTAAAACAGAATTTTAGAAGTTGGAATTCAGAGAGTGCTTGATTCTCAAAGATAACAAAATTCTGCATGTAGTCAGGGTGTTAACTGTTAAATAGAGTGAACATATTAGGGTGTCAACTGAGTGTATCTTTATGCATGTTTAGAGTACTGAGGAGGAGAGAGCAATGGCACCCCACTCCAGTACTCTTGCCTGGAGAATCCCATGGATGGAGGAGCCTGGAAGGCTGTGGTCCGTGGGGTTGCTGAGGGTCGGACATGACCGAGCAACTTCAGTTTCACTTTTCACTTTCATGCATTGGAGAAGGAAATGGCAACCCACTCCAGTGTTCTTGCCTGGAGAATCCCAAAGATGGGGCATCTGGTGGGCTGCCGTCCATGGGGTTGCAGAGAGTTGGACACGACTGAAGTGACTCAGCAGCAGCAGAGTACTGAGGAGGAGGGTCACGGCTGTGTAGTAGGCAGAATATGTAAAGTGATATTTTAAAGTGCTTTTCCATGTCTACTTTTGCTCATGTTATATTCTCAGATCTTGGTATAGTACCTGGCATGTAGTAGTCACTCAGTAAAAGTTGTGAAAGTAAAGAGGGACTAACAAAGTTTTACAGATGGTGCCTTTAAGCTGATTCATTACCCTAAGATAATTATTTGGCCAATTAGGAGGAAGACTTGAGGCAGAACAAAAGCTAAACCCAAAAGCTTATAGCAATAAGTTATATAAAAAAGGAAAGATCCCAGAATTCTGTCACCAAGATATTTTCACTTGTGCTATGATACTTTGCTGGTGATGAGAGTATGCTTAATGCATTGATAAAGTTTTTAAACGCCTTCTTTGTTTCAGGCACTGTACTGGGCATGGGGGATATAGCCTCAACAAAACAGATACACATCTTACCCTCATGGAACTTACTGTCCAATGGGAATGACAAGTAAATAGGCAAATAATAATAAAGCACGACAAATAACTGTGAAGGAGGAAATGTAGAATAATATGTAAAAGGAACCTCTATTGCAGACATCTCAGCTGAGACATAAGGAAATAGTTGGCGAGGCAGTGTTCTAGGCGGCTGGAACAGCATTAGCAAATGCAAATGATGACACAAACCTGGAAAATTGGGAAACTAATATTCTATAGGCTAGGGAAGAACAGCTGAGAATGTGAGCAGAGGCCAAATCCTGTAAGTCCTTACCAGCCATTTTATGTAGCTTCAGATTTGTCCTATGGCATGGGGAATCCTTGAAGGAGTGACATAATCATACACATGATTTTAAAATAATACTCAGATTTCATTGTGGGCAATGAATGGGAGGGGATCAGAGGGAATTCAGGGAAACCATTTAGTAAGGTAATTTTGATGAGAGAGCTGAGGGACCTTGAACTAGGGAGAGAAGTGGATGGAGAGAATATGGGACCTGAGGGAGAAATGTGCCTTGATTTCTGGCTTGAGCCTTGAGGTCAATGTTGGTTCCATTCACTGAGCTAAAGGACTCTTAAGAACAAATGGGTTTTGGGGAGAAGATAGTCCATTTAGTTTTTAATTATCTGAGTTTGTGGGAGTGTGTGGGTCAGCCTTATGGGACTTCTTGCAGGCTTCTTCTTCTTATGGAAACCAAGAGAAATATCTTGGTTAGAGATAGAAATATGGAAATCATTAGTATATAGATAGTCACTAAGGCCTGTAAGAGTAGGTGAGATTGAGATGAAACAGCCATAGGTGGGAAGAAGCCCAAAAGAATATGGTATTCCCATAACCAAGTAAAGAAAGTGCTAAAAAAAAAAAAAAAGTAGATGAGATTGTGCAAGAAACAAGATGCATGAGAAGAGAAGCCTAAGACCAGAACCCTACATTTACAGACAGAGAAAAAGAAACTGCCATTGGAGGAAACTGGTCCCAGAAGTCAGGAATGGAGTGGTTGCCTATATTTTTACACTAAGATGTCTAGTGAGGGCTTCCCTGGTGGCTCAGCTGATAAAGAATTGCCTGCAACGCAGGAAACCTGTGTTCGATCCCTGGGTTACAAAGAGCCCCTGGAGAAGGGAACAGGGGCTACCAGCTCCAGTATTCTGGCCTAGAGAATTCCATGGACTATATATAGTCCATGAGGGTCACAAAGAGTAGGTCACGACTGAGCAATTTTCACTTCACATCTGGCAAGATATGTATTGAGGGGTGTCTGTTGGATGTAGCAACAATGAAGTTGTTGATGACTTTGGCCTGGACACTTTTTTAAATTATTTTTTATTGGAATATAGTTGTTTTGCGAGCTTCCCAGGTGGCACAATTGGTAAAGAATCCACCTACCAATGCAGGAGATGTAAGAGATGCGGGTTTGATCCCTGGGTCAGAAAGATCCCCTGGAGTAGAAAATGGCTCCCCACTCCCATATTCTTGCCTGGAAAGTTCCCTGGACAGAGGAACCTGGTGTCCTACAGTCCATTTGGGTCACAGAGAGTTGGACACAACTAGGGGACTAAGCAAATAGTTGTTTTAAATTGTGTTAGTTTCTGCTGCACAGCAAAGTGAGTCATATATATATATATTCCCACATTTTTTGATTTCCTTCCCATTTAGGTTTCTGCAGAGCATTGAATAGAGTTGCTAGGGCAGTTTGAATGGGGGAGCAGAAGACAAGATTGCTCACCTTCCACTTGAGCAGTGAATGAGTGATCAGAAAGTGAATAAGTAAAAATAATGTTTTCAAGAAGTTTAGCTATGAAGGAAATGAGACAAGGGGCAGTACCTGAAGTGTGACATGGGGTTAATGGAAAGTTAAACTTTTTCCATTAAGTTCTTTTTTATTTTTCTTTTAGGAATGTGATTTATCTTTTCAGTATTACCTTCATTATTATCTTTTCAAGGGGTTGGGACGATCCCCTGGAGTAGAAAATGGCAACCCACTACAGTATTCTTGCCTGGAAAATACCGTGCACAGAAGAGCTTAGTGAGCTACAGTCAGTGGGGCACAAAGAGTCAGACACAACTGAGTACACACACACAACTATTTATAGTTACATATTTTTGCACTGTGTAGTTAATCCTTTGCATGTGGTAAGAAAATAACTTTACTATCTTAATTAGCTAGATTTTCTCTTAATTGTTGAGAAATGTTCTAGATAATGAAATCTCATTTCAATGTATTACATCTTCTGTTTGTTTTTTAGATCATTCATCGAGATATAAAACCTGAGAATATTTTAGTATCCCAATCAGGAATTACTAAACTCTGTGATTTTGGTTTTGCACGAACGCTAGCAGCTCCTGGAGATGTTTATACGGACTATGTGGCTACACGCTGGTATAGAGCTCCAGAATTAGTATTAAAAGATACCTCTTATGGAAAGTATGTATACTTGGGGATCCTGCCTGGCCTTTCCTAGCCATCTTTTTTTTCCCTTGGTGTTATTTGTCACCTGAACTACTGACAAACTCTGCCTTCTGCATCTGGGCTTGGGAGAGAAAAGGGACACCCCCAAATAGAGCAGAGAGACCCTAGACATCTATCCTGCTGCTGTTGATGTTGCCACACTTGCCCCTTGGAGCTGAGTGGCCCCAGCCCCAGGAAACTTATGCAGAAATCTCTCAGGCTGCCATCCATGCTTGCCTTAAGCTGTGCCCCACCCTTTACAGAGTGGCCTCCTTGCTTCTCTGTAGACTCTAGATTCTGCAGACATTTTAAAATCTACTCTGGCAGTGTTATCACAAGTTTCCTAGTTCCTGAGTATGGCAAAGTCTTTGCAAACACTGACAAATAATAATTTTTAAATTGTACTAGATATTTCAAAAAGTAGAAAGGCCTCAGTCTGTTGTGAATCAGTAAAAATAGTATAGGAAACAACAATCTAATAAACAAATAATGAATCTTGAAGAATGTAAAGACACCATCAAGAGTGTGAGGGTTACAAATTCCTCTGTATCCTCACCAGCACTTGTTATTATCTGACTTTTGGATTCTAGTTATCCTTATAGGTGTAAAGTGGTATCTCCTTATGGGTTTGATTTCCATTTCCTTGATAACTAATGATTTTTGGACTTCATTGTTGATTTTTTTTATGTGCTTATTGACCATTTATATATCTTCCTTGGAGAAATTTCTATTCAGATCCTTAGCCCTTTCTTAAATTGGACTAGCTTTTTATTATTAAATTGTAAGAATTCTTTGTATATCTAGATATAAATTCTTTATCAGATACTTATTTGCAGATATTTTCTCTTATTTAGTTGTCTCTTGATTTTCTTGATGGTGTGTGTCATTTGAGAAACAGAATTTTTAATTTCGATGAAGTTCATTCTGTCTGTTTTTATGCTTTTGGTTTTGCCAAGTCCAAGACTGTGAAAGGCCTCTGTTTTAAGAGGTTTGTAGTTCTAGTTCTTAGATTTATGTCTTCCATCCATCTTGAGTCAATTTTTATAAGTGGTGTAAGATAAGGTTATGGACATAGGTTCAATCACTGGTTGGGTAACTAAGATCCTGCAAGTTGCACAGCATGGCCAAAAAAAAAAGGGTTTTTAAGAAAAGATGTTTTATATATTTCTCCATGAAAGAGTGATTTATTCTTGTCTGTTTCAGACCTGTGGATATCTGGGCTCTGGGCTGTATGATCATTGAGATGGCCACTGGAAATCCCTATCTTCCTAGCAGCTCTGATTTGGATTTACTTCATAAAATTGTTTTAAAAGTAGGTAGGTATTACTGAAATGTACTGTTAAATGCCTAAATAAGTGTTTTCAGATAAATTCTGCTTGATTTTCAAATTTAGTCTCTCTTTATAAGAATAAGGAAGCATACTGTTTTGATAGATGAAAGTAGATGGATGCTTTGGGCTGATAAAAAAAATGTAGAAAAATTCTGTTTTTGAAAATAATATATTTTTTTGCCTGGATGCAAATAGCTGTACCATGTTGATGGTTGATACTAAGAAAAATAGTAAAATAGGAACCTACTTCAGTTTGTCTGAAAGTTGTTATAAAATTTTGACTTCTACAAATATTTGCTTCTTTCAAAGAGGACTTTTAAATAATAGAATTGATTTTGATTTTGATGCTCTTTTAAAGTGCTTAGAAATAGAAAACCAGTTGTTTACTAAGAAAACTTTTATTAACCACAGTAGATAAGCAGATAGCTAAATATCTTATTCAAAAATATGTTTGATGATAGCTGAATTATTTGATGATCTGCTTTGACTACCCAAACATTTTCATGGTTAGTGTTGCTCATGGAGTTTCAAAGATATATTTCTGATTGAGGAGCTTGAGCAACCTATTTTGTGATGAGAAAGCTATACATAAACATAGAATTACAGGATCATGAGGTAGGTACTTTGAACAACTCTAAAATCTGTGAATCTGGATAAATATTGGTTAAAGATACAGTTCACACCCTTAAAGCATCATACTCTTTTCTGTCATATTTAAAATTCTGGTTATGAGATTAATGGTGAGAGAACTCTAGAGATGATGGGATCAGTTTTGTCGTTTTACAAATGACAAAACCAAGATACAGAAAGGGAAGATTTGCCCAAGGTCACAGAACTAGTTAAGAGCAAAACTAGTGGTAGAACTTAGCTCTTTCCACTCCTATTTATAGTTCTCTACATTCTGCTACTAATCTATAGCCTTGTTTTTTCTTTACAATATTTTTATTTCTATATAATTTTAGTATTTTAGCTGTTTTGAATAAGACTTTGCTGATAAACACTTGCTAGATAAACCATTTTGATACCCTTATAGAAATACGTAAAACTTTGAATGTAAGCATTATATATTATGTCTTGTATTTTGAAAAAAGAAAATGCACCTGTGGTTTTTTATTCTCTACTGCCTATGTCCTATCAACAGATTACTGGGGAACTCACTTTTTTATGCTATATTCAGAAGGTAGTTCCTTATGCTATATTCAGAAGATAGTTTCTTGTTCAACTTTTAAAAATTGAGAGAACTTAATTGTTATTCTTTCTTTTAGTAATTTGATGCAGACCATATAACAATTTGATTATTTTGATTGTAGAATAATATCCCTGTTTTCTTATGTATGTATTTTTTTCTCTTTTCAGGCAATTTGACACCTCACTTGCAGAATATCTTTTCCAAGAGTCCCATTTTTGCTGGGGTGGTCCTTCCTCAAGTTCAACATCCCAAAAGTGCAAGAAAAAAATACCCAAAGCTAAATGGATTGTTGGCTGACATAGTTCATGTATGTTAAGAGATTAAGGACTTATTTCTTGGAAATTTGCATAAATTATAATACAGTTTTAAGATATGACTTTAATGACATTCCAAAAGGATTCATGGAGTAATATTAACTGTTCAAAGTTACTATATTCTTCTGTGTTTATGTCTTTAGTTCAGAGAAGTTAAAAGTCACAGACTGTTAGAACTGAAAGGCCCCTGGGATAATCTGGTCTATTCTTTTTTGTTAATTCCAATTTTATTGATAAACTGGAAATTTTTAAGGATAAACTGGAAAATGTTAAGGACTTACCATGTTGATCAACACCTCTTAACAGCCAGTCTTCCCAGCAGTCTACCCAAGAGATTTCTTCCTTGTACAGTGATATTCTAAGGTATGTCAAGGCATTGGCAGCTATAGTTGTAATGTTGTTTGAGGATATACCAGTGCCAAAATTCAGGTTGAGTTGGAGAAAACAAAAACATATAGCACTTTTAAATTAGTTTAAAATTTAAATTTTATTTTGAACTGCATAATAAATATACCAGCATACTTAGAATAGAATTCAAGAAGTGAGAGAGCTACTTGCTTCTGTTTATTTTCTCTTCCCAGCCAATTTTCTTTCCCAGGGTCAATTAACTTGTCTTACTTCTAATGTACAGCCCTTAAAAAAAGTGGTAATCTAACTTCAAAGCAAGTATAGCATGGTGTTTATGAGAGGGGGCTCTGAATTCACATGAACTTTCTTTAAAACCCAGCTCTGTTACTAATTAGCTCCATAAACTTGAGCAAGTCAATCTCCATGCCTCAGTTTACTGAGTTATAAAAAACATTAACAATATTTATCTTCTGGAGCTGGAGGATAAAATGAGTTAATGGTAGAAACCTTCTTAGCACAGAGCCTTGAATAAGCTGTCAACAAATGTTGTTAATGTTAACTGTTGTTGCTGTCTTTTAGATAAAACAAAACATGACATGTAACATCTAAAGACTTATCAAAGGAAGAAAGTTGTTTCTTTGGTAACTGTAAAGAACTAGAGTTTATTAAAGGATCAGTTTTTTTTTTGCTACATTTTCCACTTTAATTTCTTTTTTTTCATGTCATAGTTTTGATTTTACAAAGAATACATAATGATCATAACAAAATAGAATACTTGATAGAGAAGTTAACATTTTCCCAACCCCCACAATCCAGGAAAAATTACTGTTGATGTTTTGGTTTATATACTTTTCCCAACCAAATACATGCATAACTGTTTATGCTTTTTAAAAGGTGTCATACTTTATTGTGGTTTAGTCACTAAGTTGTGTTTGACTCTTTTGTGACCCCATGGGCTGTAGCCCTCCAGGCTCCTCTGTCTATGGGATTTCCCAGGCAAGAATACAGGAGTGCATTGCCGTTTCCTTCTTGAGGGGATCTTCCCCACTCAGGGATGGAACCCGCATCTGCTGCATTGGCAGGCAGTTTCTTTACCACTGAGCCACCTGGGAAGCCCTGTCTTACTTTACACACTGCTATGTAACCTGTTTATTTTCACTTAGCATTATAGTTTAAGCATACTGCCATGTCAGTAAATATGGAGCTGTGTCATAATTTTAGTGCTTGCATAGTGTTTCATTGTATGACTATACTATAGTTTATCTTGAAATTTTGGACATTAGGTTTCAGGTTTTTTCCCTTGCTGGTAAAGATGCTACAGTAGACATCTTTTATATGTCTGTATGAACTTGTGGTATTATTTGCTTGGGATAAATTCCTAGAAGTGTGACTGGTAGGCCAAAGGGTTTATACTTGTTAGGACTTTTGGCATACCTAGCTATTTTTCCCTCCAGAAAGATTTTATAGATTTATACCCAAGTAGCATTGGGTATAAATCTCTATTCTCAGTCTAACATTGAATATTATATATTAAAAATATTTGCAACTTAATTAACCAGAAATAAAGTATATTTTTAAAAATTGCGCTTTCTTCATTACAGGGAAGTTGGACATGTTACTGACATTAATTGGTCATTTGTAGTTCTTATTTAAGAATCCTTAAACTATTTGTGATTTAAAGTATACTTTTACATTGACTTGCCAAATAATCATATTAGTGTCCTGTTTTATATGTTCTAAATACTTTTTTCAACTTGAATAATCCAGTGATTTGGAATGCCACATTTATCATAGACAGATTGCTTATACATGCTGAGGTATATTTGTATTTCACTGATTTCTCTCCTTATTCTATTACAAGTACAATTTTGAGTATTATAACATTCAAATACATCTTTTTTTTTGGTCACACCATGCAGCTTGTGGGATCTTAGTTCCCCAACCAGTGATTGAACCTGGGCCCTGGCAGTGAAAGCGCTGAGTCCTAACCACTGGACCGCCAAAGAATTTCCTAAAATACATCTTTATACCTGGTGTAGAGCATGTATTTTTTTTCATAGATTTAAAAATTTTAAACAATATTATAATGGTATAATTTCTATACAGTAAGCTACATGATTTCAGATGTACAATTTGATGAGTTTTGGTAAATGTATACATACCTGTGAAACCACCACTACAATCAACATACCTAAAATTTCCATCACTTCCCAAAATGTCCTTGCATCCTTTTGTCATCCATTTTTCCCTTCATTCCTGTCCCTAAATAACCACTGATTTATTTTCCACTATAGTTTGTATTTTCTAGAATAGTCTGTAAATGGAATCAAACAGTGTATATACCCTTTTATGTCAGTCTTTTTTAACTCAGCGTTATAGTCTAGAGATTCAGTTCATGTTTTTGTGTGTATCAGTAGTTTATTCCTTTTGATTGCTGAGTAATATTCCATGTATGAACATATCACAATTTTTAAAAAAAATCTGTTTCCCTGTTTTGGGTTGTTTCCTCTTTTTGGCTACTACAAGTAAAATCGCTGTTGACATTCACTTCTAAGTCTTTGTGTAGGTGTGCGTTTTTATTTTGCAAGGGACAACAGCCAGTCTGTTTCTCAAAGTGTCATATTTTACATTTTCCAAACCAGGGCAAACGTTTAACTTCTGTAAATTATACTGTTTACAGAAGGAATATTTATCTGCTTCCAATTGGCTGTGACCTTTTAGCATTTTTCTTCCTAAGTTTTATTGATGGGTAACTATTAACGTTCTAAAATAAGCACATACTTTTAGCTAGTTTCAGTCTTAAGGATATGACTATTCTCACATCATAAAGACGATAATAGACTTTATGAGTCAATTTTTTTAAATTGTGGTAAAAAAAAAAAACCAACCACGTAACATAAGATCTATCCTCTTAACCAAATTTTAAAATGTACAGTATGATATTGTTAACTATATGCAAATTCTTGTATAGCAGATCTCTATAACTTTGTCTGTGAATCAATTTAAACTAGACTTTGTGAAATAATCAGAAGTGTAATGTTCTGTGCAATTACTTTATACATTCTGGATTTTAACTATCGTTTCCATTTATGAGATCTTAGACCAATTACTTGTCCTCTTTGGGCCTTAGTCTCCTCATCTCTACAATGAAGATAGTAGGCGTACCCACCTTGTAGGGTTGTTGCTGGGATCAGGCAATAGGAAAAGACTAGACAGAGTGTTGTATGACAAACACATAATAAGCATAAATAAAAGTTACCTATTATTAGTATGTTTTGCCTTCTTTTGGAGGAAGAATGAAAATTATCAGGCAAATGGCTTTTATTCAAATTATGTCTTTAATATTTGCATTAATGTATTCTAATTATGATTATTTGATTATATGTAGATTCATTATATACAACTTATTTTCTGATACTCTTACTTCACTGTCTCTTTGTTTTGTGGGGGTTTTTTGGTTCTCAGTTGAAGTAATCCCAAGTGAAGGGAAGCAGAAAATAGCTGTTCTGATAATGGGTTATTGAAGGATTTGGGGGCTTGGATATTTGTGAAATTGTTTTATGCCATATAAAAAGCATTGAATTAGGAATCAGACAATATGAGTTAAAATTCTAGTTTGGCAAATTACTAAACATGCTTCTAGCTCTATAAAATGGAAATAAGTTATGAACTTTCTTCCTTACAGAGCTAGATAAGAGGACCAAAATGAGCTAATTAATTCCTACTAATTCCAGCAGAAATAGACTGACTTCTGTTTTGGCTAGAAATAGGACATTTAACCTGTAGTACTGCTTTACAAGTACAAATTTCTTACGGAAACAAGTGGTCAGAACTCACTGTCAAAAATTCCTGAGGTCTAAATTCTATCTTTTCAAGAACTCTTTTAGCTCTGGGTAATTAATTATACCTGCATTTGTGAAATTTAACATTTACCTTAAGGAGACATGTTACGAATTTTTTTAACATGGAATCTTTTTTCATTTTCTAGGCTTGCTTACAAATTGATCCTGCTGAGAGGATGTCATCTACCGATCTTTTGCATCATGAGTATTTTACTAGAGATGGATTTATTGAAAAGTAAGCATTTTGAGTGAGTGTGGACTTTTTCGTGTTTTGTATTAGGAAATTTTACTACCATGAAAATTGCTACATAGGTTAATGTTACACAAAAGAATTCAGTTTATCAAAAACTTACTGAGTTTTTGTATTAACTAGATATATGGTAGACTTACAGATGTCATGGTGAAAACTCTAATAATAAAAATAGTGCAGTTAACATTTATTACACAGTTACTATGTCCTATACAGTGAGCTAAGCTCTTCACATGCATTTTTCAATTCTTACTATAGGGCAGAGATAACATTAAATAAACCATCAATACTTTTTAGCCTTGTTTCTACTTAGATCCCTGACTCAGAATAGTCCAGTTTTTCCTCTTGATAGCATCTCTGACCTATATATTATAATTAGCATTCATTTCCCAGATGATTTTTTTCCTCTGCTTTACTTATTATCTGTTGCAGTTCCTGTTGTTTTATTCTCCCCACCAAACTGGAAGTTCCCTGAAGACAGGGACCATGGCTCTTAAAGCCTTTCTCTGTCCCACATTGTATCTAAAATATATGCTAACAATGTGGATTCATAAATCAGCCATGCTTCTTTAAAAAAAGAAAACACCATTTTATATTTGGGCTTTGAAAGAAACAGGAAAAGTTTGTTAATTGCAAAATTATTGTTTGCCTTGGAGTATGAGGCAGAAACATAAATATCAATTTAAAATGTGTTGGAGTTAGGATCAGGCATAGGAAAGTCCAGGACCTCCATCGAAAATAGACTGAAGTAGAAAAAATCAAAGAAAAGGGAACTGTTGAGAGTAAGTAGAACCTGAAGCATTTCAAGAATTTTATTCTAAAACAGAAAATGAGAAGATATATTAAAAGTGCCATTGATGAGAAGTATCAGTTATTGAATAAAAGAGTTGCTTCCTGTCAATTCTATATAGACTCATTTGATTTCTCTTGGATATTTAGCTATTGGGATTTTACTATCACAGGGTGAAAGTTCTTGAGTTCCACAAGGCAAGGAAATTTTAACAGAAATGTACCATTTTCTTATTCAGCCGAACTAATCACACTGGTTTTTTTTTTTCCCTTCATCTCACACTTACCCTTTTATTATAATTCTAGGGAAGATTTCATTCATGGTAGAACTTATTCAGTCTCAAACTGATAGCAGTAGCTGCTTCAAGAAGGGAAACTGTGTAGCTCGGGGAAAAGGGTGGAAAAGGAGACTTTTCAGTATAACCTTTTGAGTTTTGAGCCATACAAACTGGACTTTCTATTTAAAAATAAATAACTTTTATAAAAAGCCAAACTAGGACTTCCATAGTGGTCCAGTGGTTAAGAATCTGCCTGCCAGTGCAGGGGACATGGGTCCAACCCCTGGTCCAGGAAGATTCCACATTCCGCAGGGCAACTGAGCCCATGTTCCAGGCCACAACAGCTGAAGCCTGTGTGCCCAAGAGGCCATGCTCCGCAACGAGAGAAGCAACTACAATGAGAGAAGCCCATACACCACAACTAGAGAGTGGCCCCTCTCTACTAGAAGGGCAACTGGAGAAGCAGTGTGCAGCAATGAAGACCCAGTACAGCCAAAAATAAATAAATAAGTATATATTTTTAAGTCAACCTAAAGCCAAAACAATCTCGCTTCAATATTGATGTATTCTATTATAATTCAAAAATATGTCTCTAGAGTAAGATTTTAGAAACTAGTTCATCTTTAAAGTCCTGTTAAAAGAACAGGATTTAAATGTACTCTTGGGCACACAGGCTTCAGCTGTTGTGGCATGGAACATGGACTCAGTTGCCCTGTTAAAAGAACAGGACTTAAAAGGGACAGAGTGGCCTGAGTCTTCTTTGAAGAGAATAGTACATTTATCAGGATTGAAAGCAGTGTTTTTATTAAGTAAGCTTTACATCACAAAAGAAAACTAATTCATATGTCTATCTTGTGAAAGTTTTATTAATAGTAAATTACCATGGAGAAATTGTTGAAAGATGTATCTTTACCAGGAAACAACCTGTATTAGGTAAATATTGTGCCATCTCTTGGCATGCATTACTGACAACTTGTTTATGCTGTAGCTCAAATGTAAGTTAATTGATTAAAAGGTCTTTTAAAGATAAAACAGTATCTACATAAATAAAATTATTTGATATTGCTTGTTTTATCAGATTCATACCAGAACTGAAAGCTAAATTGCTCCAAGAAGCAAAAGTCAATTCATTCATAAAACCAAAAGAGAATTCTAAAGAAAATGACTTTATGAAAGAAGAAAGAAAAACAATTTATACCAATACACTGCAAAGTACTTCAGTTTGGGGAAAGGTAAAAACTGGTCTTATTTTTAGCTAGTATAACTGTATTATAGTTAGTACTCTAGTGATAAAAATAACTGTTCTCCTGACTCAGATTTTGGATGTATCTATTCTAGGAATTGGAAAAAGAGAAAAAGCCCAAGGAGATCAAAGTCAGAGTTACTAAAGTTAAAGGAGGAAAAGGAGATATCTTAGAACCAAAAAAGATAGTGTGTGAAGGTGGACATTGTCAACAGGTTGCAGCTGAAATTGCTCATACTGTGTCTCAAGATACAAAACCTGTAATCAGTGAGCCCCCAAACCCTGTCAATCCCAGCACTAACGCTATAGGCATGAAAGACGATCCATGTGCTGGAGGTGGTATGGTAATGCCACCCATCAATCTAACTAGCAGTAACTTGATGGCTTCAAATCCCAATTCAAACCTCTCCCACTCCAATTCAAGGTGAGTTTTAACAGAAAATGAACAGAAGGAAATGGACCTAAGTTTTATAATGTTTTTATATAATGGTATTTCAAAGAAGCAAGTTTGTAATGTCTGTATATAAACTGAATTGGAAGGTGTATTGAAATTATAATCATATAATGGGCCATTACTAAATTCTTCTTAAGAATGCTATAGAAGAAATTAACTTTTCTTGGCTATGCTCTAGGTGTGTGGTTTTTCACTAATGCAGTTTGCAAAAACCTCATTTTGAAAAAAAGGCCCTCAGAAAAATTACTTCCCGTTTGAAGAGAAAAATGTAATGTGACCTCACTTTTGGTATTGATGTGCCTTCATATAGCAAAGTAAGCTTTATTTTCCTATTGTAGCAAATTATCTAAATGGAAAAAAGATAGTTGAAAATAATTTTATGTAGTCAGATAGCTTTTCAAGGTCAAATATTTTGGGAGAAAAACAACATACTGGATCAATTTTAGATTCAACTACCAATACAGATTTGAGACACTGGTACCATGAACCTAATTAATCAAGGGCAGTGTGACGGATGGATGGCAAGAGTCTGTCTAGCAAGGCATCAGGGCCAGTTCTAAATTTAGGGAACTGCTATGGCTCTAGATGGAAAAGGAGGCTCGGTTCAGCATCCTAGAAGACTAGTTCAATCCTAGCAGGCTGGTTTGGGCTGTAAGTTGTGAAGCTTAGGGGTCTGCAGAGGTGGCAAGTGGACATGTCTATACAACAGACTACAGACAGCAAGTGTCAGTCGTTCTTGAGGTAACTCCCAAGCCATGGTTGTAATAACCATAATTATAAACTAGCCTTGGTCAAAAGCTCAGAAATTCATGAACCCAGTAGTTAAGAGATCCAGGTTCAGAACAGATAGAAAGGACCAAGTGGGCCAGCTGGAGTAACCCCACCCACAGCATGGTGTCACCACCACGAGTGAGTTGTTCTCTGCTCTGTTTTTACCTCTTAGAGTAGTTGGTACTTAAGGACTAACAATTGCATTTTGGCACATGTTCAAACAGTAGACTACCATGGTATAACTTATCATTATTGAAGCTAAAACAGAAGTATTTCTGAGGAATTTTAATAACTTCTAATTTGTTTTTAAATAATAGGTTAACTGAAAGAGCCAAAAAGAGACGTACGTCTTCACAATCTATTGGACAAGTTATATCTAACAGGCATGAGGATACAGGTTCCACTCAAGTAAGGCAAGAACCTCATCATTAAATTACGTCCTTTTTCAGCATTATCCTCTCACCCTGTGTCCTTGTCTTTGTTTTTAGGGCTCTAACATTTTTTTTTTAATGTGCTTTTATTTTTCCCTTTTACCCTGGAGTGAAAATAGGTCATCATTTCCTTAATGCTTTCACAGTTTTAGTTAATTTCTTATAACTTGATTTGTGTATTCAATGAGTGACTTGGGGGAAAAAAGGTAAGATTTTCCTTTAAAAATCACAAGACTCTTTGATTTTTCACTTCAAAAAATGATTTTAATATCTTACTTTATAGATTAAGAGCAATTGCCAAATAAATACATCTTACTTTTCCCAAGAAAACATAATTGGTGTCATTCATTTCCCATTTTTCACATAGGAAAATAGTTTACTTTATAATTGAAACAGTGTTATTTATAATAATAAGACATTGAAAACAACACATCCATCCAAGAACAAGTGACTGGTTAAATATGTTAGAGTTTATCCACATAATGGGATACTGAGCATTACATTGTGGAAGTATTCATTAACCTAAGAAACTTTCTATCATCTGTTGTAAAATAAGCAAAAACAGGTAGCACAAAAGTTTTTCCAGAATGCTGAGTTTACAAGTAATTTTTTCCTTTGGGTTTTCCCAGTGTCCAGAGCACATCATTTTGTAAATTGAAAAATAAGTTATTAATAAAATGAACCAGAGCAGTTTGTTCAAAATCAGAGTGCAATGAATAGGATAAAAAATTAAAAGTTGAGACTGTGACTCTCATGATCAAGACTATTCTCAGAATATTGAGTAAGCTAAAAAAATTTATGAAATTTTTATTGGAGTTTGATCCGTTTATATGTTTGATGATACTCTCTTCTACGTCTTTTTAGAAAAAATGATTTATCTTCGGCTGTGCTCAGACTTTACCGTTGCACAGATTCTCCTCCAGTTGCAGCGAGCAGGGCCTACTGTCTAGCTGTAGTGCCGGGCTTCTCACTGCAGTGGCTTCTCTTGCCGTGCAGCACGGGCTCTAGAGCGTGTGGGCTCAGTAGTTGCGGCTCTCGGGCTCTAGAGCACAGGCTCAGTGGTTGTGGCGCACCAGCTCAGTTGCTCCGTGGCATGTAGGACTCTCCCAGACCAGGGATTGAACCCTTGTCTTCTGCATTGGCAGGCGGATTCTTTACCACTGAGCCACCAGGGAAAGCCCTCTCTTCTACTTCTTAATTATTAAAATAACCTTGCAAAGACTAATTTTATGCCTATCTTACACCATCCAAAAGGCTGGAATTTGTTGGCTCCTCATCCAGTAAGTAGTTACACACCTTTCTTCAAATTAACTCTTGTTTGTTTGTTTTTTTTAGAGCCAAATGGAGAAGTGTGTGTTTAATGAGCGAACCAGCCAAACTGACCAAATGGCAAATGGAAACAAAAGGAAGCTGAATTTTCCCAGATCTGACAGGAAAGAATTCCATTTCCCAGAATTGCCTTTCATAATACAATCAAAGGAGATGAAAGGAATGGAAGGTACACATTTGTTGCATAGTTTTACAAATCTCCAGATAGAATATTTTAAAAAAACTTTTTTGGTAATATAACTTACATTTATGATTTAGGTAGAAAGAAGTATGTGTGTGTGTGTGTGTGTGCATGCTCAGTCCCTTCAGTCGTGTCTGACTCCGTGTGAAGCTGTGGACTGTAGCCCTCCAGGCTCCATGGGGTTCTCCAGGCAAGAATACTGGAGTGAGTTTCCATGCCCTTCTCCAGGGGATCTTCCTGATCTAGGGATCGAACCCACATCTCTTACATCTCCTGCACTGGCAGACAGGTTCTTTACCACTAGCGCCACCTGGGAAGCCCCAGAATGGAGTATATTGCTAGGCAAAATATTTTCATTGATGAAAAAAATTATTTTCCATAGTGAAATAAAGGGTAAGACTTAAAGGAGATAATTTTAAAGAAGGGTTAAGAAAATTTTTAAAATAAAAATTTTATTAGCTCAATTTTGTTGAAATGTTAGAATAGTATTTGAGGAAGATGTTTTTGGTTTAGTATATGACCTAGGGTAATTGCAGTTTCCTCTGTTTTTCTGTGATAACTTGCCCATGTAATAGCCGGAATGATGTATGTGTGCTTCAGCCATTCAAGGATTTAGTCAATTAAGATTTTATAACATGTATTGAGCTCATAAAATGAAACTCATTTTTTTTGCAGTCATTTCTTTGAAGAACAGTGACACCTTGTGAAAAGATAATATAATAGCAAGAAAATAGTACTTGCACAGCTCAAGAGGAATTATCTGATCCATTTAACAGTAATACTCAGAATTTTAAAAGTAAATGTCTTCTTTATTTAGAGGACAGACTGGTAGACTATTTGTAAAATTATATAACAAATCATTTATGACTGATATTTTATACCATTACAGCTCATGATTTGTTTAGTTCCTTTATAATAAACTGAGAAACTGACTTTAGTGGATATCAGAATTTCCATTTGAAACTCTTGAAAAGGAAAATAAAATTTCAAGGTAAGAGTAACAAGTTCTCATATATATTTTTGCAAAAGTGAAACAGATAAAAGTGTTGAAGAGGGAATCAAAGAGAACGGATTCATCTAAAATACCAACTTTACTTAATGCAGATCAATATCAAGAAAAACAAGAGGTAAAACTTTTTATTGATAGCTTTTACTAAGTAATGATGTTTAGAACATTTGACTTAGTATATAATTTTAGTTATTACTGTTGGAAAGTTAGATAAAATTTCAAAATTCTGTAATCTTTGACCTCTAGAAACAGAACTATATTTTCCTAGAAAATTATAAAGGTTTTAAAAAATGTCTTATTTTTGAGGGTAGTAAATTTGAACCCTCATTTGAATGTTGAGTGATTGAATATATGCTACCCAGAGAAAATAGTATGTGTGTTATGTATACTACTTGGTGGTAGGTAAACCATGCCAGAGGAAAGGAATAGTGGTATAAACATAGGATTATCCTGGCCACAAGAACATATATATTTTGTCTTTAGCCTTTTTCTTCCTATTTTTTCCTCCAATTTATTCCCCCATCTCTGCTCTCTAACTACTGTCCTATTTTCACAAAGATATGCTCTCAGCTAAGTATCAGATAAGCTTGAATTTCATTTGGGGATCTTGAAGCGATCAGTATCTATTATAAATTAATACTTTTTAAAGTTTTTTTTTTTAAGGGAAAGGGATTGTGCTGAGCATCCACTGAATTAAATTATATTAACAGCCTTCTATCCTGTACACCTGTGAGGTCATCAACTTTGTTATCTTGGTTTCTTATTTTCTAAATAAAATTGACTACATTTTTATTTGTGATAAAATTAGCACATACTTATTAAGGAAATTTGAGGAACTTATAAAAATAGAAACCATCATCTGAAACTATGTAAGAAGGTATTTTTAACTAAGTCTATTAATTTCTAAAACATTAGGTAAGAATTATCAGACACTGTTAGATATACTTTCACAGTGACATTTAGGCCTTATTCCTGGCCTTGAACTTGTTGACAACTCCACAATCAGTTTTGCAGAGAAGAAATATTGTCTAGATAGAACAAGAAAGGCATTAATGGTTATTTTTTAGTTTGTTATAAAAAAGAATAAGGTGACTTCAAACGTTTAAACCTGGGTGACTTACTGATGTCACAGCATGTTGAACAGCACACCATTTGCACATTTTTTGAATAATCGGATGAGGTAAGGGTCTTGAGTTTGGGTGGACTAGTAATGTGCTACATGTGTTTGTCCTACCGTGCTGTGAAAGCCCTCAGAACTAAAATTACATTTTAATTCAGGAAGAAAGGAACTCTTAAGACAGTTCTGACATTTTAAAAATACATAATAGGAAGGGAAAATCCCTTTTTGTGCACATGATGTAGAACTCCTGAAAAGATGATCTTTTTAAGAGTAACAGTGAAACAGTTGTAGTTATTAGAAATATCCAGAAGTCATCAATGATAATTATAGTTTATATGTATCAGATTGGCCAAAAAGTTTGTTTAGGTTTTCCATAAGATGGTAAGGAAAAACCCAACCCAACACTAGTCATTCAAATACAGTTCTGACAAGTGACAGAAATTACATATGAGGCTGATTCAAATGCTTTTAATAAATTAATGTCAGAATTAAGAAAATGTCCTAAATTTCAAGTTGATAGGTTGTTAATTTAGCGCGTGAGAGAATATGATATGCTTTTAAAAACTTAAGACAGGGAATGGCAGCTTATTTGTTCTATTCACGGATTTGTTTCTGACTTACTAAATCACATCCAGGCACTTCCCAGTTAATAGTGTAGGCATGTATTCAATAGATTCTATGACCTAGAGAGAAATTCCAATTACTGCTGAGTGAGTTAGGCAAGAAAGAAGAGTCCACAGAAAAGCCTCCTTGAGTTTTGTCTTATGATGATAATAAGGACTCCTTTGCTAAGTAGTCTCCCTGTGCCGTATAAAATAGCTCCCAGGTGCAAAGTACAAGTACTTATCTGTGGCTGTATTTCCTTAGCCAAAGACTCACCATTTCCTCAATTAAGGTCCTGTTTCTATTTACTTTTTAGAATACAGGAAATGCACAAACTGAAAGGAAGAAGAACCTGCCAGATGTAGAGTAGAAAATGCAGCAGCTGAAAATTCAGGGAACCCCAGAATCACACTGTATGGTTAAAAAAATCCTTTTTATTAATATTACATACACAAAAACGTTGACTAGAGAATTCTACAGATAGATCATAAATCCTCTGTAGTTATGTGTAAATTCAACCTAAATTTGTTTTTAAATTTATTAATCTATAAATGTTTCATGTTTTCTTAATTTGAACATTAATTTATAAAAATTGCCTGACTGGTACATCCTAATAAAACTACAGCTTATGTTTGGTCATATGATTTTATTTGATGACCTGTTATCTCAGTCATGTTTGATTACTGGTCATTCTTAGCTTTGGTTCAGAACTTTATAGATAGAAAGATTTCTAAATGTGTAGTAAAGTGAGATTCCGATGTCTGGGAGCACCAGACATTTCTGAGCAAGCAAGTACACTTGATAGCATGAAACATGGGTTTGGTTTTATGCTGGACATTCTGGAGCAGTATTTAATTGAACATATCATGAAACATGTTTAAAATGATGGAAATTGAGCCAAATATTGAAGGAAATCTTTTGGCTTGACCAGCATGTTTATCATTTAGTAGTTTATATAGAATATATTGTTATGTATAATTTAACATAAACATAGTCAAAGTTTTGGCAACATGTATTTATATTCTTATCCCTGGTTCTTACTGGCTTGGTTTCTGATTTTAGGATGGAGATGGCCATTGTAAGGGGAAGAATTTGAAGAGGAACAGACTTTTTTTCTGGTAGTGTCTTCTCTTTTAAATCTTAAAAAATACAAATTAGCAAGTCTTCCCTTTTAATTTTATGTACAACAGAAACATAACATGAGCTGTTACGACAGTAGTTAGTCCACAGTAGCATCATCCAACTTTGTTTTGTTAGCAAACCATTAATAGTTTTCTTCTTTCTTCTAAAAATTCTGTTCATGTGATGTTATGATTTGGAATTATAAAGTCATCTCTTCTCTACGTGCTTTTTTACTTGCCATGATTACTGAGTAGGTAACACATCCTGTCATATGACCCATACTGTATTTCTACTGATCTCTGCCCTCTGCTAGTCATGTAATCTAAGTGTCAGTTCCTCTGCTAGTCATGTAATCTAAGTGTCAGTTTTTTTCTAGACTGCTCTAGCTTCCTGAAGTGAGTTCTTAATGAAATGTCTGACATTTTTAAAAAAAAGTAGTCCATTATATGATTAAAAATATGTTCTGTTAATTAGCTATAAAAATATTTATAATACTTATAAAGTATCAAAACTATATCATATTAAATGTTAATTTTTTTTATTCCTTTAAACAACTGCCAGCACTCTTTCAGGTTCCTAGTTCAATCTGATAGTGCCTTTTATGTAGTACAAACTTTTTCTATTTATGTATGACCCAGAAGAGAAACACTACCAAAATTCTTGGTTGTCATATTATTCAAAACACAAAATGAGATTGCTTGGTATTTTACCAAGACTCTGCCTGATTTTGTATTTACCAAATAGACTTGAAAAACAAAGGAAAACATAATTTCTTTATTATGATATTGTGATCTCTTTTCAACTTATTAAAAGGTTCATTAAAATTTGCAGTGAGAGCTGCTAGCGGCCAAGGGAGGGGGACACCCTCTTTAAAAAAAAAAAAAAAATTTGCAGTGAGTTCTCTGGTGGTCCAGTGGCTAAGACTCCATGCTCCCAATTCAGGGGGCCCGGGTTTGATCCCTGGTTGAGGAACTAGATCCCAGTTCAGTTCAGTTCAGTCACTCAGTCGTGTCTGACTCTTTGTGACCCCTTGGACTGCAGCATGCCAGGCCTCCCTGTCCATCACCAACTCCCAGAGTTTACTCAAACTTATGTCCATTGAGTCAGTAATGCCATCCAACCATCTCATCCTCTGTCGTCCCCTTCTCCTCCCACCTTCAATCTTTCCCAGCATCAGGGTCTTTTCCAATGAGTCAGTTCTTTGCATCAGGTGGCCAAAGTATTGGAGTTTCAGTTTCAGCATGTCCTTCCAATGAACACCCAGGACTTGACTTCACATTCCAGGATGTCTGGCTCTAGATGAGTGATCACACCATTGTGGTTATCTGGGTCATGAAGATCTTTTTTGTATAGTTCTTCTGTGTATTCTTGCCACCTCTTCTTAATATCTTCTGCTTCTGTTAGGTCCATACCATTTCTGTCCTTTATTGTGCCATCTTTACATGAAATGTTCCCTTGATATCTCTGATTTTCTTGAGATCTCCAGTCTTTCCCATTCTATTGTTTTCCTCTATTTCTTTGCATTGATCATGGAGGAAGGCTTTCTTATCTCTCCTTGCTGTTCTTTGGAACTCTGCATTCAAATGGGTATATCTTTCCTTTTCTCTTTTGCGTTTTGCTTTTCTTCTTTTCACAGCTATTTGTAAGGCCTCCTCGACAACCATTTTGCCTTTTTGCATTTCTGTCTCCTGGAGTTTGCTAAGATTCATGTTCATTGAGTCATTGTCCCATCCTCTGCTGCCCCCTTCTTCTTTTGCCTTCAGTCTTTCCCAGCATCAGGGTCTTTTCCAATGAGCTGGCTCTGTGCATCAGGTGCCAAATGCTGGAACTTCAGCTTCAGCAACAGACCTTCCAGTGAATATTCAGGGTTGATTCCATTACAGTTGACTGGTTTGATCTCTGCAGTCCAGAGTTCTTTCAAGAGTCTTCTCCAGCACCACAATTCAAAAGCATCGATTCTTTGGCACTCAGCCTTCTTTATGGTCCAACTTTAACATCCGTGGATGACTACTGGAAAAACCATAGCTTTGACTATACAGATTTTTGTCAGCAAAGTGATGTCTCTGTTTTTTAATACACTATCTAGGTTTGTCATAGGTTTCCTTCCAAGGAGAAAGCATCTTTTAATTCCATGGCTACAGTCATCATCCACAGTGATTTTGGAGTCCAGTCCAAAATCCAAATAAATAAAATCTTCCAATCCAAAATAAAATCTGTCACTGCTTCCATTTTCCCCCATCTATCTGCCATGAAGTGGGACCAGATACCATGATCTTAGTTGTTTGAATGTTGAGTTTCAAGCCAGATTTTTCACTCTCCTCTTTCACCTTCATCAAGAGGCTCTTTAGTTCCTCTTCACTTTCTGCCATTATGAGTGGTATCATTTCCATGTCTGAGGTTGTTGTTATTTCTCCCGGCAATCCTGACTCCAGCTCGTGATTCATCCAACCCAGCGTTTCACATGATGTACTCTGTATATATGTTAAATCAGCAGGGTGACAGTATACAGCCTTGTTGTACTCCTTTCCCAATTTTGAACCATTTTGTTCCATGTCTAGTTCTGACTACTGCTTCTTGTCCCACATACAGGTTTCTCAGGAGACAGGTAAGGTAGTCTGGTACTTTCATCTCTTTTACGAATTACCCATAATTTGTTGTGATCTAAACAAAGGCTTTAGCATAGTCAGTGAAGCGGAAGTAGATGTTTGATCCTTAAAGGATTGTCCTTTTTTTTTTCTTCAGTTCCTACAAAAATGCCTGCTGGGATTTTGACTGGGATTGTGTTAAAGTCTATACATCAATTTGAGGAGAATAGATATTTTAGAAATACTGAATTTTCCAATCCACAAACATGGTATAAGCACTACATTTAGTTAGATCTTTAAATTTTTTCTGTAGTATTTCTTAGCAGTGTTATACATCATTCATTAAATTTACTCCAGTGTTTTGGATTTTGATGCAATTATAAATGGTATTTTAAAAAATATCTTAGTTGGTTGTTACTAGTAGTACAGAGGTACAATTTGTCTTTCTATATTGATCTTGTGTTTTGAGACCTTGCTGAATTCAAGTTATTCTAGTAGGTTTACTTCATTCCTTCCTTCTTTTCTTTTTTGTCTATTCCTTAGGATTTCCTATATAAACAATTACAACATCTGTAGATAAAGATACTTTTACCTCTTCCTTCCCAGTGTTGCTGTGATGTGTGACAGTGCTGCACAGAGGTGGGGAGAGCGGACATTCTTGCCTTTTTTCCTATACCAGAGAGAAAGCATTCAGCCTTTTCCCATTAAGTATGATGTGAATTGTAGGTTTTATGTAGATAACTTTTATTAGGTTGAAGAAGGTTCCTTCTATTTCTGTTTGTTGAATGTCCTTACCATGAGCAGGTATTAAATTTTATTAAATACTTTTCTTGTATCTTCTGAGATGATTTATGATTTTTCCTCTTTATTTCTGTTAGTATGAATTATATTAATTGATGTTTTAATGCTAAATCAACCCACATTCCTAGGGTTAAAATCCACTTGATCCTTTTTATGTCTTGTATTGAATTTGCTTTGTTAATATTTTATTAAGATATTGGCATCTACATTAATGAGGGATTTTAGTCCATTCCTTTTTCTTGTGTTATCTTTGCCTGCCTTTGATATCAATGTTACAGTGCTTCATAAATGAGTTGGAAAGTTTTCCCTCCTCTTTCCTGAAAGAATTTGTGCAAGATTAATTGTACTTTCTCCTTAAATACTTATTAGAAATCACCAGTGAGGCCAGCAAGACCTACAGTTTCCTTTGTGGAAAGACTTTAAGATGCAAATTCAATTTCCTCAAATTTATTTAATACATATGGAGCTATCTAGATTTGCTATTTCTCCTGTGTCAGTTTTGGTAGTTTGCCTCTTTCAAGGAATTTATCTATTCCACCAAAGTTGTTGATTTTTATTGGCATAACATTGCTTACCACTTTCCCTTGTTACCATTTAAGAAGTGATGTCCCGCTTATCATTTCTTGTATTGGTAATTCGTGGGGGATTTTTTTAGTAAGTCTACCTAGAGGTTTATCAACTTTCCTAATTTTTTTTTTTTTTTTTGAAGAACCAACTTTTGGTTTTATTTCTATTGTTTGTTTCTTATTTTACTGATTTATGCTCTTCTTTTGGGCTTAATTTGCTCTTTGTGATATTGTGATATAGTAACAAATACAAATTTTAGGTCTTTGTCGCCTTTTCCTGACACAGAGCTCCCAAAACATTTATAATTTCCTGGCTGAGGAGTGAGAGGAGTGTCTTTTGTTATTCATAATAAACCCCTTTCACCCATACCTGAGTTCATGCTAATGAGGTATTTAGGTCTCATATCTTTGCTAATCTTCAGTCTGCTAGTTTATTAATTGCTGAGGGAGGATTATTACAATCTTCAACTGCAATGATGGATTTGTCTGTTTATTCTTTCAGTTCTAGTAGCAGTTGGTTTCTGCATGTTAAGCTTTGTTACCAGATGCATGTATATTTAGGGCCATTATATTTCTGGTGAAACTGACCTTATTCTGCTGTCCATTGTGTGAAAACAGTTGTTTTATTTATTTTTTCCAGTTTTATCATTGTTTAAGGTAATGCCAATACCTATTAGTCAATGATGCCTGGAACTAGAAATTTAAAGAATTCTGAAAGTGAAGATCTAGTCAAAGTTGTGAATAAGGAATAACCTTTAGAGTCATTACCAAAATTTCTAGCTCTGTCTTATATAAAATGTCCCTGATTGATCATGTGCTCTTTTAGTTTAAGACTATCCCTAAGGATGTGGATATGTGGATAGGAATTTATAATGGCTTGCCTGATCTTTTTGTTGTTGTTATTCAGTTATTGTAACTCATTTATTCTGTGAATTCTTTGCCAATAATATGAAAGTTTGAAGTATGAGGTTTGCCAATGGAACTTCAGCAGTGGACATAGATAGGATGGATAGTCTATTGGTTGATAATACTTTGTCAAAAGATGTTAGTCAGACAAGTGTGTTTGAGTTGTATTTCTGGCCTGTTTTCATTTTCCATGTGTGAATCTAACTTGTAAATATTTGTTACAAAGCAATTGGTTGAGGTAATGGGCTGCTTCCATCAAAACTGAAAATGTCCCATGGTGGCTAGAACATGAAGACATTAGATGGAGCTCAGAGACGACACAGTACTGATTTCTGTGTTTAATTTCTTTCTATTCCATGCCTGCATCTCTCTCATCAGCTCTGCCCAAGGAGTTGGACAATAGATAATCACTATGAACTTACTTTAATCTCATTGGTTTCTCTTAATTAATAACTTAATGAGTCCTGTAAGCAAAGGGAAAGCGAGGGATATAATAGCTATGTAGTTCAAGTAATCAACAAGCATTTGGTCTCTGTTCTTAGATCTCTTTTCTCTCTACGCTCCCTAGGTGAGCTCACCTAGGTGTATGGCCTTAAATATCACTTATGTATTGATGACTCTTAATTCGCTCTCTCTAGACTGGACTTGACTTCTTAACTCCAGATTCAAATTTCCACTTGTCCATTCAGTAGTTCTACTAAAGCATATAATAGATATCTTATGTCCCAAATTAAGGTCTTGATCTCTCCCCCACTCTCGTGTTCCTCTTACCTGCTCCATGTTTCTTCATTTTGGTTAAGGGCAACTCTGTTTCTTCCAGTTGCTCAGTAATCCTTGCTTCTCTCTTCATCTCTATATCTCTAACTTATGCTTTCAGCTCTACCTTTAAAGTATTTCTAAGAAGTGACTGCTTTCCTCCCTCTACTGTTACAACATTCCTTGCCTGGATTTTGTAGTAGTCTTCTGGTACCTGATCTTCCCGCTTTATCACTGTTCCACCTTCAGTTTCTTATCAGCTCAGAGTAAAAGCTGCAGACGTCACAGCAACCTCCAGGACCCTGCACAGCCTGCCTCTTCCTTCTCTCTGATGCTGTTCCTCTTCTACTACTTATTTTGTTCCAGGCCCACTGGCTTCCTTGCTGTTCCTGCCTCAGAACCTTTGTTCTTGCTGTTTCCTCTGATGAGAAATATCTTTCCTCAGGTAACGCAAGAGTCCCTCCTTTAACTCTTCCTGTTGTTCAGAACAACCTCCTTACTGACTTACTCATACATGAAGCTTTCTCTATCAGGTTACTTAAGGTGACAACTTTCCCCATTCTCATTCCTGTTTCCTGCTTGACTTCTTCATGTATCATTCCCTATCTGACAAACTTTATTTATTAATGATCTCCCTCCAATAAACTATGAACTACATGAGAACAGGGAAATTAGTGTTTTGTTTGTTGCTATATTCCCCAGCATAGAATAGTGCCTAGCATATATTGACCCTCAGTAACGTTTTCTTGCGAATTAATGAATTTATTAACCACCTACATAGTAATCACTTGAAAAAAACCAAAGAATAAACTATGAGATAATTTTATTGATGTGGTAGAATGTGCTCTCTATATCATGTTAATATTCATTGTCAAGTAGCTGAATGAGTAGCAGTCATTCAGCATGGAGGTTAAAGGTGAAGGAGATGAGGTAAGCTTACAGCTTGTTAGCATTTTAATGGAGGAATTGAAACGTAGGTACTTTTAGAGATAAAACTTGAAGGATGCTTTTTAGGAATGGAATCCAGAGGAATCTCAGATAAGAAAATTTTTTTCTCGAAATTTAGAAAGAGACAAGGAAATTCAGGTAAGATAGGTGAAAGGGTAAAAAGAAATAATGCTCTACAATATATGGGTCAGAATTACGCATATGAGTTACAGTATATGGGTCAGAATTTTAGATTTTCCACCTAAAGTGACCACATTTCTGTTTCTTTAGTAACTACGTATCAGGAGACCTAAGTTAATATACTTAGTGCTTGCCACAGAGTGAGAAATTGTGTGAGTACTGTCTCAGTGTTATGCACGTCTCTCAAGTAACTCTTGGCTTAGAACAAGCAAAGTGATTTATTTGCTTAATTGCATGGTATTGAAAGTATAAACAAAATGTATAATGTAAAGAGATAAGTAAAACAAAATTTGCTTCAGATTTACTTGCTTTTATTTTTAAATACTTATTTATTTGGCTGTATTAGCTCTTCCTTGGGGCCCACAGGCTCTTGAGTTGCGGCATGCAGGTTTTCTTGCCCTGTGGCACATGGGACCTTAGTTCCTCAACCAGGGATCAAACCTGTGTCCCCTGCACTGGAGGGCGGATTCCCATCCACCAGGGAAGTCCCTCAGATTGATTTTCAGACTAACTTTGGGTTAAGATTCTTGCTCTTTACAACTGGTGTTTTATTTAATGGATAGCAGAATAGAGACTACAGGCATCCAATGGCTATTATGTAGTCTCTGTGCCTGGCTTGCCAAAGCATAAAGATGATTCCAAAGTTCTCTTTCAAGTCAGTTAGTCCTAACCTCCTCCAGAGGGAGCCCAATAGCCATCATTTTCAGGACCAGGAGCTCTTGTCTACCCTGATCTAACAGGACAAGTCATTCAGCTCCGTGTTCGACTGAATCTAGTGTATGAAGATGGGGTCCTAATGAGGCAGTGGTTTTTGCCCTTAAATCAGTTGTTTTTGCTCCCTAGGATGAGAAATGCAAGAAACAATGCATGCTAGGATTTGAGTTTCCTCAGATGAATGACTCCAAAGTCTTAAGACTTTTCAGATCAAACCTGATTATTTATATACATTTCAGGCAGCTTCTCTTGGACGTCTCTGAGTAATTTCTTTGTAGTTACTAATATTACATTTATCAGTATTATTAAACTGTTTAAAGCATCTGATGCCTCATGAAAAACCTTTGTTGTTGTTCAGTCACTAAGTCGTACATGACTCTTTTCAACCCAATGGACTGCAACACGCCAGGCTTCCCTGTCCCTCACCATCTCTTGGAGCTTGCTCAAACTCATGTCCATTGAGTTGGTGATGCCATCCAACCATCTCATCCTCTGTCGTTCCCTTCTCCTCCTGCCCCCAATCTTTCCCAGCATCAACCTTAAAAAAGTTCTGCCACCAGTAGTCTCCCTTGATTTGTTGTTTGATAGATTTGAATTTGGAAAAAGGGTTCCTTTAATTACTGTCCTTCAAACAATATCTAGTGGTAACAGAATATTTATTGAAACTATATCTATGAACTCCTGGGGCTTTTCTCTCTTTAAAAATATTTGTTGAAAAGATTAATCTCCAAAATATACAATCTGCTCATGCACCTCAATATTAGAAAAACAACCCAATCAAAAAATGGACAGAAGACCTAAACAGACATTTCTCCAACGAAGAAATACAAATGGGCAAAAAGCACATGAAAAGATGCCCAACATCACTCATTGTTAGAAAAATAATCAAATTGAAACTACAATGAGTTATCACCTCACCGTGGTCAGAATCGCCATTATCAAAAAACCTACAAACAAATGCTGGAGAGGATGTGGAGAAAAGGGAGTCCTCCTGCACTGTGGCTAGGAATGTAAACTGATACAGTCACTGTGGGGAACAGTATGGAGACTATTCAAAAAACTAGGAATAAAACTACCGTATGACCCAGAAATCTCATTATTTGGCATATACGGCAAAACCATAATTCAAAAGACACATTGTTCATTGCAACAATATTTATGATAGCCAGGATATGAAAGCAACCTAGATGTCCATTGACAGATAAGTGGATAAAGAAGTTGTGATACATATATAAATGGAATATTACTCAGCCATAAAAAGAAATGAATTTTTAGTCAGTGAAGTAAGTCAGAAAGAGAAAAACAAACATTGTATATTAATGCATATATTTCAAGTTTTAAAAGAGAATTGTGTAACGGATCTCCTTTTGAAGTTAGGAAGAAAGTCAGTCTCTGCTGATTCAGTAGCACTTTTTTTAGAGTTGTGCCATGTCAGGGGAGAGACTAGTATCATTGTTTAGTCTCTAAGTCATGTCTGACTCTTCTGAGACCCAGTGGACTGTAGCCTGCCAGGCTCCTCTGTCCGTGGGATTTCCCAGGCAAGAGTACTGGAATGAGTTGTTATTTCCTTCTCCAGGGGATCTTCCTGACCCAGGAATCTGCATTGGCAGGCAGATTCTTTACCACTGAGCCACCTGGGGTATTGTATCTGTTCTGTCCTGGGAAAACCAAGTCAAGACCTGCAGTTTCTAGTGTTTCTCCTTTGAGCCTACATTGGATTTTCTCAGAGTGTTTGTGCATTACAAGGGTAGGTAAGTTGATGTTACAAATGTGGCTGTGGTAGGGTGCTGAGTAGATGAGTTACGCGTTAATATAAGGAGATGAAGGTTTTATGAAGCCTGAAGCTTTTAGATTTGAAGGCCCCTCTGAGGAAAAAAACAATACAAATTTTTAATTATGAAATTGTTAGGGCTGTTCTCATGGCCTTGGAAGGCACCTATACAAGGGAGAGGACTTTATTGACTTCTTGGCATATATGCCTCTGCAGATAGGGTTGCCATTACTTGGTTCTGTGGCCACCAAAAGTCACTGAGAAGTGGGAGAGGCAGAGGCAGTCGCAGCTGAATTGGCAGTCAACCAGGTCAGGTTTTGAAATCTATCGAGTATATACTCATGTGATGATTAGAATCCTGGTTCTAGTCCTTTGGCCAAGTGGAGTTGTTATAAGTGGAAGGGTTTACAACCGGTAGCTCAGCAGGTTGCTGCTGTGTGGCACTCATCTCCCTTCATTTGGAAGAAGGAACACAGGATACCATTCCAGTGATAGGACGCACCCTGATATATTTATCACCTTAAAGAATAGACTTCCATTTTTACTGCTTATACCATATATGTAAATAAATTTATATGTTTCACATCCTGCTTTATAATGCTAGTTACCTCTTTATTTTATCTTTGTTCCTTAACACCCTACCCCCAGTACCTTCATATAATTATGTACCTTGATATGTATGGAACAAATCATTTAAATTCAAAATGACCTTGGTAGTTTGGAGACTTGCTGAAGAATCAATGGATGATGTCAAAACTGAGCAGTAAGAATCTGAGACATGGATGTCACAGACCAAGCTTGTCAGAAGAAGTTTTGGGATGGTTGTTAGTGATGTCATGTTGCAGTTCTTCCTTAAAATTTCAGAACACTCACAGTTCCATGTGCTTTTAGGAGCATTTAGTTGAATTTTTTCTCAGGTTTCAGTTTGAGCACATGAATGCCAGAAATAAAAATGAGTTTTCCCAGCTTTCCTTACATATAGTTAGCACTATCAGAGAAATAGTGATAGTAGCAATTTGTATGGAGAAGGCAATGGCACCCCACTCCAGTACTGTTGCCCGGAAAATCCCATGGATGGAGGAGCCTGGTAGGCTGCAGTCCATGGGGTCACTAAGAGTCAGACACGACTGAGCGATTTTACTTTCACTTTCCACTTTCATGCATTGAAGGAAATGGCAACCCACTCCAGTGTTCTTGCCTGGAGAATCCCATGGACGGAGAAGCCTGGTAGGCTGCAGTCCATGGGGTCGCACAGAGTTGGACATGACTGAAGCGACTTAGCAGCAGCAACAGCAGCAATTTGTATTAATCTCTGACAAGTCAAAGATTTTGCTTTATTGCTGTCAAGGCCCTGGGCAACAGGCAGCCCAGGACTGTGATCTCTGAGAGAAGAAAAATTATTGAAACAATCATTGTGATCACACAGGCTTTCTACAATTTCTGGATCACTGAACAGGGAGGTGGTGATTCAGTGAGAGACTGGCACATTTGGTGAGTTTATGAGGTGGGGATATAAGCTTAGGGAGGTCAAGATGGCTGGAGTTGGTAAGGCAGAATACTAGAGAAGGAAAAACTATGTAGAGAAGGAACTTAGAAATCTGCATGGATTCCTCTCCAATATCTGGCTGGGTAGTAATCAGAGAATGTGTGACAATCATGAAAATGCACCTCCTAGAGCTCCAACTGCAGGGAGTGCAAATTACCTTACACCAAAAGAATTACAAGAATTAGCTAGCTTACTGGGAAGATTCAGGAAAATATCCCTGGTATTAGATTTGGGGCATTTAATCAAGGGGACTGGAATATATGCCTAGATAAGCAAGAGTTCACTGACTTGGGGGAAACCTGTCAGGACATGAGATTTAACACTCTAGCAAGGACCTTACGGAATGTAGGAAGCACACTGCTGTGTTTGCTCTTAAAAGCCTGGGAATAACTATGGCCAACATCCAGGGAAGTAGAAGTGCCTGAATTGCCTTTACAGTGAGAAAGGAAGAGAGAAATAGGATAGAGAATAGAATAAATGTATTATATAAGACCAGGAGACAACCAGAGAATAATGTTCCATGGGAGGGCCCAAGGGACACAAGTTCATTAGGAATACCCTGGTGAAAGGAAGTGCAAGTCTTATATACTGAGAACTACAGTGAAGAGACTGATGCTGAGCCCCTGATATGGCATCATTCCTTGAGGAGACTTAACTGGCTAATCGGTGGCAAGTCAAATATATCAGGCTGTTTCATCCTTCCCAAACTTCCTTAGAGATATAGTGCAGTGTAAATGTTTTCCACTCAATCTTAATTTCATCCCTCTCTCCTTCATAAGTGTCAGCACTGCCTTGCAGTCTTATGACACCCTTAGCTACCCCTGGCTGTCTTCCAATTTTTCCTTATGGGTATTTACTTCCGTAAATCTCTTTCATGTCACATCCTCTTCTTGGCATCTGCTTCTTGCAGTAACCAGACTGACAAGGTATGCATAGAGGAAATTTACAAAGCCAGCCGAAGAGTATCTGCCAGGGAGCTATAAGCTGAATACTTCTTAGAGATCACACAGAGTTAGGAGAGACTCAAGTTTCTGACAGCCAAGTGCAGGGGGTGGCGGGGAGTAGATGATGAACCTGAGACATATTATTGTAACAGTAAGTTCCTTTAAAAGAGATGCTGAAAGGACACAGACACCAACTAGAAGGAACTCCTAATGGTCAAATCTGAGACAATAGGAACAACAAAACAGCTGAATGCAGAGTTCTAGAGAAAGCCTTCTTAAATGAACAATGCAAAGAAATAGAAAACAATGTAATGGGAAAGACTAGAGATCTCTCCAAGAAAACTGGAGATACCAAGGGAACATTTCATGCAAAGACTGGCTCAGTAAAGGACAGAAACAGCAAGGACCTAACAGAAGCAGAAGAGATTAAGAAGAGATTAAGAAGAGGTAGCAAAAATACATAGAACTATACAAAAAAGGTCTCAATGACCCTGATAACCATGATGGTGTGATCACTTACCTAGGCCAGACATCCTGGAGTATGAAGTCAAGTGGGCCTTAGGAAACATCAGTACGAACAAAGCTAGTGGAGGTGATGAAATTCCAGTTGAGCTATTTAAAATCCTAAAAGATGATGCTATTAAAATGCTTCACTCAGTGAAGCAAATTTGAAAAATTCAGCAAATTTGGAAAATTCAGCAATGGCCACAGGACTGTAAAAGATCAGTTTTCATTCCAATCCCAAAGAAAAGCAATGCCAAAGAATGTTAAACTACCGACAGTTGCACTCATCTCACATGCTAGCAAGGTAATCCTCAAAATCCTTCAAGCTATAGGCTTCAACAGTACGTGAACTGAGAACTTCCAGATGTTCAAGCTGGATTTAGAAAAGGCAGAGGAACCAGAGATCAAATTGCCAACATACGTTGGATCATAGAAAAAGCAAGGGAATTCCAAAAATACATCTATTTCTGCTTTATTGACTATGCTAAAGACTTTGTGTGAATCACAACAAACTGTGGAAAATTCTTCAAAAGATGGGAATACCAGATCCCTTTACCTGCCTCCTCAGAAACCTGTATGCAGGTCAAGAAGCAACAGTTTGAACTGGGCCTGGAACAACAGACTGGTTCAAAATTGGGAAAGGAGTACGTCAAGGCTGTATATTGTCACCCTGCTTATTTCACTTATATGCAGAGTACATCATGCAAAATACTGGGCTGGATGAATCACAATCTGGAATAAAGATTGCCAGAAGAAATATCAACAACCTCAGATATACAGATGATACCACTTTAATGGCAGAAAGTGAAGAGGAACTAAGGACCCTCCTGATGAGGGTGAAAGAGGAGAGTGAAAAAGCTAGCTTAAAACTCAACATTAAAAAAAACTAAGATCGTGGCATCCCATCACTTTGTGGCAAATAGAATGGGAAAAAGTAAGAACAGTGGCAGATTTTATCTTTTTGGGCTCCAAGATCACTGCCGATAGTGACTGCAGCCATGAAATTAAAAGACGCTTGTTCTTTGGAAGAAAAGCTATGACAAATCTAGACAGTGTATTAAAAAGCAGAGACATCACTTTGCCGACAAAGTTCTGTCTAGTCAAAGCTATGGTTTTTCCAGTAGTCATGTATGGATGTGAGAGCTGGACCATAAAGAAGGCTGAGCACTGAAGAATTGATGCTTTTGAACTGTGGTGCTAGAGAAGACTTGGACAGCAAGGAGATCAAACCAGTCAATCCTAAAGGAAGTCAACCTTGAATATTCATTGGAAGGACTGATGCTGAACCTCCAATACTCTGACTACCTGATGTGAAGAGCTGACTCATTGGAAAAGCCCCTGATGCTAGCAAAGATTGAGGGAAGAGGAGAAAGGGGCGACAGAGGATGAGATGGTTGGATGGCATCACAAACTCAATGGACATGAATTTGAGCAAACCCCGGGAGATAGTGAAGGATAGAGAAGCCTGGCCTGCTGCAGTCCACGGGGTCGCAAAGAATAGGACACGACTTAGGGACTGAACAATAACAATGGTCGTATAAATAAAAATGAGTATGATTCTATGAACATATAAATGAATAATTCAAAAAATAAGTAAATAGGGGAGAAGACACAGCTCTTTCTTGCCGTAGAGCTGCATTTAATAAATGTAGAAGGAATGATGGAAAAAGAAAATCATCATTTACCAGCACACTAATAATTGATGCTGGCAAAAATCACTGAAGGGTGCTAAAACTAAAGAGGATATTGCATAGTGTCTCCCCATAGATAAATTATTCATTACAAAGGGGAAAGTAATTTTATAGAGGAGTAATCTTAGTAAATTGGTTAAAGTGAACATTTTCAGTAATGGCACAAATTGATATAATTTACCACTTGACAGGATGCAATGAGAAGAACAACATTATTTCTCTGATAGTCCTGCCAAAAATGCATGACCTGAATCTAAACTTGAGGAAATATCAGGAAAACAAAATCTGCAGCCCTATAGAAAAACAACTGGCCCGCAGTACTCAAAAGGATCAAGGCCATGGCAGTCAAGGAGAGACGGAAGAACTTTTCCATACTGAAAGAGAAGAAGAGAGATGAAAGCTAAATAAAACATGTGATCCTGGACTAGCATGCTTTGCTATTAAAAACATACTGGAAAAACCTTGAATGAGGACTCTGGATTAACACCATACTATTATATTAGTGTTAATTTCCTACTTTTGATTGTTGTACTGAGGTTGAGTAAGAAAATAACATTTGGCAAAAATTGTCAATTCCAAGTAGGGTGTATTATACAGTGCTAGTGGGAATGCACATTGGCACAACCACTTTGGAAAATCTGGCATTACATCTACTCAAGTTGCAGATGAGCCTGCACTAACTCAACTGTTCCTCTCCTTGGTGTTTACCCTAGAGAAAGTCTTGCACGTGGACTTCAGGAGTTAAGTAGTATAAGGATGTTTCTAGCAGTGTGGTTTATTGTAGCAAAAGTCGGAAACAAACCAGAAGTCCTTCAACAATAGACTGGATAAACAATGATATATTTAATACACACACACACACACACACACAGAGTCTTTAAGTGACTGAACTACAGCTCCAGTGCATCAGCATCAATAAATCTCACCAACACCTTTCATCAAAAAAGCAAGTCACAGTATGATTCCACATGTGTAAATTAAAAACATGCAAAACTGTATCTTAAAATATACAGTATATGATTAGATTATTTTATTTTTATTTAAAAAAAAATTTTTTTTTTTATTTGGCTGCACCGGGTCTTAGTTGCAGCATGTGGGACCTAATTCCCTGACCAGGGATGGAACCTGTGGCCCACCGCTTTGGGACTACAGGCAGAGTCTTAGCCACCTGACCACCGGGGAACTCCCTAGATTATTTTAAAAGGTGGTACTAACAAACACAAAATTCAGGATAGCAACTCTATCTGCTGGGAATGTGATCAGAGAGTGTACCTGGAACTTCTATGGGACTAGCAATGTTGAGTTTCTTGAGTTACTATACTTCAACAGTGTCTGTTTTATTACTATTCTTTAAATATGCTAGTTACATTTTTGTATTTTTATAATAAAAATATTTTAACCAAAGAAAACAACCCAATTCTTACAAACTGAGATAGAAATTGATATTATTCTTCAAAGTCAGTACAGGAAGTGCAGGACTCTTCAGACATCCCTACAGATGATTGTCCACTTTCTATTTCATTTTTTATTTTTAATTTATATGTTTTTATTGTGAAACATTTTAGAAATATAAAGATGCTTAGAGAATAATACAGTAATCACTTATGTGTCCATGACCACATGTAAAACTTAACAAAAAATAGTTGAAGCTCCTTGTGTAACCATCAATTACATTTCCTTTCCTGCATTCCAATAACTATAGTTCTGAAATTTGTATCTGGAATTACCATTCTTATCTTACTGACTTTATGCAGGTACCCTTAAAATCTGTATTGTACTGTTTGGCATGTTTGACATTTTATTAAATGTTATCATCCTGTACATACACTCTTGCAACTTATTTTTCCCCAGTTAAAAAAACAACTTTGTCCATGGCAGGATTCTTTGCATCTAGTTTTAATTTATGTTTCCAATGCTCCAAAATTAAAAAAAAAATTTATTATGAGAAGTTTCAAATATATACAAGAGTATATATCCATCTCAGAGAAGGCAATGGTACCCCATTCCAGTACCCTTGCCTGGAAAATCCCATGGACTGAGGAGCCTGGTAGGCTGAAGTCCATGGAGTTGCTAAGGGTCGGACACGACTGAGCGACTTCACTTTCACTTTTCACTTTCATGCATTGGAGAAGGCAATGGCAACCCATGCCAGTGTTCTTGCCTGGAGAATCCCAGGGACGGGGGAGCCTGATGGGCTGCCGTCTATGGAGTCGCACAGAGTCGGACACGACTGAAGCAACTTAGCAGCAGCATATATCCATCTACATCTAAAAGAGTAGATGAAGTATCATTTTGATACATGCACAATGAACCCCTATGTACTCATACCCAGATTTAACAATTATCAACACATGGTCAGTTATATTTCATTCATTCCCCTACTTATTTCCTCCCCTCTTCTATTATTTTGAAGCAAATACTGACATCAGTATAATTCTTCCCTAAATACTTCAATGTGTATATCTAAAAGCTAAGTCCTCTTTTTATAAAGACATAATTGTCTTTACAACAGTTTTGAAGTTTAATATTATCAATACCCAATCAGTGTTCAAATTCCATATTTCTCCTGTTTTTACATTTTATTTGAATCAGGTCTCTCTTTTACTTTTTTTTTAAACTGCTGGTGGACTACCCTGTGTAAGGCATTAAGTATAAAGTTCTACTGAAAATGTGTGGGGCTGAAGATCTCAGTCTGAGTGAAGAGCAGCTCACTCCCTCCATCAATGGGGTCAGAATCTAGACTTCTTCAGGTGGCTTGTGGAAACCAGCAACCATTTCCACAGAAGCCTGGTTTGTTCATCACTGATAATCATCTAACTCTGTGAGAATGTTGTTTTTTGTTCTTCTTACAGAATGTGTAAAAAGTTCCTGTAACATATCTTTTTTCTTAACACCCCATTAGATGGTTATGCTATTATTCAATATTTACCATGTCAAGTAAAGACGTAAATAATACTTTTCTGTTTACTTATAATCCATGCTAAACAAATACTTATTTCCATCATCCTACTATCCTTGTTCTTTCTTGAGACTGAAGAAGGGTGTGGGATGAGATGAGAGTGAGGTGAGAGCCCCTTGAAAGTATTGATCTTAACCGACTGAAACCCATCACGTGCTCTCCGTACACAGGTTGCTTTAATAGAACAAGCAGCCTCCTCTCTCAGACATTTTAAATTTGTATTCACTGTAATTCCAGCTTCTCCTTAGTTGACCTGTCTTACTTTCAGGCTCTCAGCCATCATTTGGGCTATTGAAGTCTAATACGCCCTGCCAAGTCCATGGTGCAGTCTTGAAAGTGTTGCTCTTGTTGTTAGCATAATGGTGCTTATGGGACAATTTAAATATTTTACTCTTTCTGGGGTAAAAATAAAAATTATTTGCAGTGGAAAAATGAGACTGCTGATGCTAGTGATTAGAAGCGTCACTCTGCACACACATGTACACATGTGCACATGCACACACACAAACACGAAAGCAGCCCACTCTCATGAATGTGATTGAATTAAGACAAAGATGAGCTCCTTCGGGGTGCTTAGAGGGTGCTAACGAATCTTAAGCCTCAGCTGAACTCTTACATGCCAGATGTCACATGGCAGATGACATACTCAGTTGTGAAGAAAAAAAATACATATATATGTGTGTATGTGTGCTGGAAACATGTTGTTTGACACTGATTAAACTGTGAGACATGTTTTTAACTATTTTGGAATGAACTGTCCTTAAAAGCATTTAAACAAGATGCATGTTTGAAATACACTTGACTTTTGAAGATGTTTTCAAAAAACACAAAGCTGCCTATAGTTGAATAAGGCTTCCTTTCCCACAGTTACCCACAGAGCTAGAACTCAGGAGGAAGAGGGAAGAAACCAGCTTAGCTCTGCTCCTGGTCACAGTGCTCAGGCAGCCTGGAGGGGAGGACAGCAGGAGAAAGGGGTGGTGAGCTCCGCCCAGGACGACGAGCCACTCCTCTTTCTTTGGCAGCCCCGAGCAATTATTTCATGAGAAGCCATCTTGATGACATGTGTCCCATTCACATGCCCCAAATATGCTGTCCAGCTGCACTGTTTCCTGTGTGGAAGCATTGTATGAGTAATCTACTGGTATTTGGGTGAAGCAGGAACCTGAGCAGATCTCACTTGAAGTTTCGTTGACCCTGAGAACCTGGCACTGATTTAGAGCATCACTTAGTACAGGTAGGGGATTCTGCAGCAGTTAGGACTGCCAGCTTTCCACAGCCAAAATTCAGTGGTAGTCACTGACCTCACGGTCTTGACAGTCTCTAGGCAGGGTTAGAGGATGCAGCATGGACATGCAGCGTTCACCATCTGCTCTGCCCTCGAATTACAGATACACCAACAATACACATCACAACGACATCAGCAGGAAAAGGAGGGTAGAAGCGCTTCTAGCCCTGTGCCATGTTTTAGATCCAACACTTTGTGCACTTATTGTGGAAAAAGCTTTGGGAACAGAGGAAGTCATAGTTTGATGGCATTGTTTGAATTTGGCAACATCACTGGTACAACTTTTCCTTCAATAGTTTCCTAAATTCAGCTATGTTCACTATATATGTTCTTAAGAGGTAAATTCTGTTTAGTAGTAGGGGAAATGGTCATGATCCTTGGGTTAAAATCTAGGTCATACTTTGAGATTATTCTGTACAAGAGAACCTCAGGAAAAACAGAGTTTCATAATGATAATGAGCCACAGCTTTATTCAACAAACATTGTTTTTGAGTGAATTGTATTGAGTTATCAATGTTTGGTAACTAGAGTGTGAATACTTGTATGGCAAAAAACCAAGTTTTCTTCATCTTTTATTCGCTATGGCAGTTAGTAGATGGCAGAGATTCAGTAAAATAGAGCAGAGTAGCAATGTGTCTAAATAATAATAATACTGAGTTGACCAAAATGTTCCTTCAGGGTTTCCATAACATCATACAGAAAAACCCAAAAGAACATCTTGGCCAACCCTGTAGTTAGTATTGAGAAAGAGATTATTAATGATCTGTGGGATCCTAGAGGGAGAGATGAGACTGGGGGAACTAAAAATGCTTCAAGGGGTAGTGTTTTCTGACAGGTAGATGGACCTTAATAGACTGAAATAAGGGCCATGATATATTGGGTATTTAATGTGTGCCAGGCACTGTGCTAAGCATTTTGCATGCATAATCCAACAGAATCCTCCAAGCAACCCTATGAGAAAAGCACAATCAACATCCCCATTTTAGTGCTGAAGAAACTTGTGGCTCAGGCAGATTAAGTCATCAAAGTCACATAGCTGCAAGGTGACAGAGTCAGAACTGAATCTAGTCAAACATGAAGGGTATGCTCTTTAACACTGGGCTATATTGTTCTCTATTCTAGGAAGTGAGACAAGTGGTTTAGTGTTTGGGACCACATTCTAAAAGCATTTATTAGTTGATGTGACTGGAGAGTAGAATATGTGGATTGGAGAACAGTGGGAAACAAGGTTGTTCCAATAAGTCAGGACACATCTCAGAGAACTTGAAATGATGCTATCCTAAGGAATTGGGGGTTTTTGGAAGGTGATGGAAACATTCAATGCCTATTATTGAAGTGGCAGGATCAGATACGTGCTTCAGGAAGACAGCTCGGTGTGAAGGGGCAGAATGAGAAGCAGAAAAACCAGTAAGGTGGCTATGGCAGTCGTGGCGCAGGAGTGGCAAGGCGTGCTGTAACACCGAGAATAGGTGGTTTCCTCTTGCAAGTCTAACTGGGGTTGTTTCATTTTAAGAAAAACAAAAACACATCTAAAAATCTAGACTCAAAAGGAACATAATTGAGGAAATAATTATTAGCTTTATAAAATGTGTTCTACTTGTGAGCTTTTAAATAGGATTCAAGAACTGATGCCTTCAAATTGTGGTGTTGGAGAAGGCCCTTGAGAGTCCCTTGGACTGTGAGGAGATCAGTCAATCCTAAAGGAAATCAACCCCAATCAATGAATATTGGAAGGATTGATTGATGCTGAAGCTGAAGCTTCAATACTTTGGCCTCCTGATGCAAAGGGCTGACTCATTGGAAAAGACCCTGATGCTGGGAAAGACTGAGAGCAGGAGAAGGGAACGACAGAGGATGAGATGGTTGGGTGGCATCACTGACTCAATGAACATGAGTTTGAACAAACTCCAGGAGATGGTGAAGGACAGGGAAGCCTGGGGTGCCACAGTCCATGGGGTCACAGTCTGGCATGACTTAGTGACTGAACAACAACAAAACAGAATTTAGGGAATTTTTGCACATCTCTGGGAACTATGTAAACCAGCCTGTATTTCTGTAACATTCTGTGTATATATATTGTCTTTATTTTTGGTTTACTGGCTCTTCGTTGCTTCTCAGGCTTTTCTGTAGTTGTGGAGAGCAGGGGCTTCTCTAGTGGTGGTGCACAGGCTCTCACTGTGGTGGCTTCTCTTGTTTAGAGCACAGGCTCTAGGGCACGTGGGCTTCAGGAGTCGTGGCGCATGGACTCAGTAGTTGCGGTCCCTGGGCTCTAGAGCACAGGCTCAGTAGTCGTGGCGCACGGGCTTAGTTGTACTGTGGCACGTGGCATCTTCCCAGACCAAGGATTGAACCTGTGTCCCCTGCATTGGCAGTGAATTCTTTACCACTGAGCCACCAGGGAAGCCCTTGTGTGACATTCTTAAAGGAACATTTGTTGATCAATCATCACAAAGGAATATAGGGAATGTGTATAAGTCTCTTAAAACAAAACCCCCTTTTCTACATGACTCTACTTTCTCTTCTAACCCTTATGAATGCCACTTATATGTCATTACATCTTCAATAAATTCCTGAAATATTTCCAAAGAAATAGAAATCAGTAGAATTAAGCACTGGAAAACTCTCAGACAATTGCTCCTGGACTGTGCTCTGGATCTACAAGTAATTCCCTGGCTTACAATGCTCACTCATATTCCCGAGCTGTGTGTGGAGAACTGAGGCAAGCGAGACACCACGACAGGGACTGAATACACAGACTCTCCCCTTGTCCAAAGGGAATCACTCATGAGAAGGCAGGCTCTCTCATCTTCCTTTCAGAGGGATTTCATCCCGTGATTCTCACCCAGATATGCAGAATAAACAAATAACAACAATTAGGTTGACTGTGAGATCTCATCACCCACTTTCTGAGGTCTTAACAGCCAACCTAGAAGCATGTCCTGTTGAACCACAGTGATGGAATGACAGTTTCATATCTCTATGGCCATGGGGATATTTTGCCTGTCTCCACAGGTCAGCATTTTTCATTTGTTCCCTAAAACACGATCACATGGATGCTGTGGAATTATTAATTTCAAATGTGGGAGCAATTATGTTAAAATGAGTTTTTTGTCTTTTAGAGATACATAATGAATATGTATAGATGAAATTATATGATGCTGGGACTTCCCAGGTGGCCCAAAGGCTAAGACTCCATGCTCCCAGTGCAGGGGGGCCGGGTTTGATCTTTGGTCAGGCAACTAGATCCCACTTACTGCAGCTAAGACTTGTCATGCACAACTAAGGATCCTGTATGCTGCAACTAAGACCCAGTGCTGCCAAATACATATTTTATAATAAAAAATTTTTTAAAAAGGAATTCTACAGTGCCTAGAATTTGCTTCACAATGGCACAGGAGGACTTCCCTCGTGGCTCAATGGGAATGAATCTGCCTGCCAATGCAGGGGACATGGGTTTGATCCCTGATCCGAGAAGATCTCACCTGCCATGGAACACCTAAGTCCTCATGCTCCAACTACTGAGCCTGTGCTCTAGAGCCCAGGAACCACGACTATCGAAACCAAGTGCCCTAGAGCCTGTGCTCCGCAGCAAGAGAAGCCACCCCAGGGAGAAGCCGCACACCGAAACTAGAGAGGAACCCCCACTCGCCACAGCTAGAGAAAAAGCGTGCGCAGCAATGAAGACCCAGCACAGCCAAAAGTAAAACAAACAAACAAACAAAATTTTTAAATGGCACAGGATGGAGGGGAATTAGTGTGAGGGGGTGTGCAGACAAAATAATAATGGCCACGAGTTGATGATTGTTAATGCTGGAGAATGGGTGCATGAGGAATCATTATATTATTCACTATATAAGTTAGTGAATAATTACTATCTTTATAAAAAGCCTACTATTTATATGTTTTAAATTATACATAATTTTAAAATGAGCACTCTTTATGTAGAGGGCAGAATTAGCAATGTTTAGATTTGGGGTTGAGCATTGTAGTGAAAAAGAAATGGTGATGAATTATTTCTAGAAAAATGTGTATGTCCAGTAATTTCTCTTTGTTGTGCATTATACACTATTCTGTCCACCACCTGCCTCTAAGGCTACACTAACTCTACAGAGCTGTGCTTAGTTTCTTATGCATGTACCTGAGTCTTTTATCTTTATTTCTAGAGTTTTTTCACCTCTGGTTTGTCTCTTTCATTGGATTAATAATCTCATCATGGCAGGACGTTCCATGTAACCAGCCCCTCACTCCATAGCCCTGAGTACTATGATTTTCCAAGAATGATAAAATTTTTAAAAGATGGGAGATCAGAGTGTAAGCCAATATTTTTCAAAAGACTTGCAACGGGATGGTTAATTATCTAAATGTTGGTTTATGCATCAGAAACTGCTGAGTTTGCTTCAGTCACCAACACTGATTCTGAAGTTAAGGGGGAGACATACTTTTTCTTCCTGTAAAACAGAAATAGGGCTTTCCTGGTTGCTCAGACAGTAAAGACTTTGCCTGTAATGCAGGAGATGTGGGTTCGATTCCTGGGTCAAGAAGATCCTCTGGAGAAGGGAATGACAACCTGCTCCAGTATTCTTGCCTGGAGAATCCCATGAACAGAGGAGCCTGGTGGGCTACAGTCCATGGGGTTGCAAAGACACGACTGAGCAACTAAGCACACACACAGGAAACAGAAATAATCTAGTCTCAGAATGATTCTGAGAAGGGAGAGGAGGCGGGAAAGGAGGGAAACAGGGGTGGGACTGGCAGCAGTTCTTCTGTTAACCAATGGTTGTCCCGAAATTCATTCCTAAGTGGCGAAAGTGAAAGGAAGTCATTCAGTCATCACTCAGTCGTGTCCTGACTCTTTGCGACCCCATGGACTGTAGCCTACCAGGCTCCTCCCTCCATGGGATTTTCCAGGCAAGAGTACTGGAGTGGGTTGCCATTTCCTTCTCCAGGGGATCTTCCCAACCCAGGGATCGAACCCGGGTCTCCCGCATTGCAGGCAGATGCTTTAACATCTGAGCCACCAGGGAAGCCCTCCTAAGTGGTAGAGACCACAAACCTGTCCCCAGGTGGCTGTGCCCACAACCCTGAGTCTTGTTTCTTATTTGTGTGGCTACAACACGGTTCTGACTCTTCTGAGTAGGTAAAGTTGCTTCCAGAAGTCTTCTGTAGCCACTGTAGCCCCTTTACCTCTTTTTAGCATAGAGTTCTAGAAAATGTTATTGCTGAAAACGGTCAGAGCATCATCATAAAGGTTACCAAAGGCCCTGAACGTGCAGGGCTCACAGCATATGCCAGGTCTCAGTTCCACCAGCCAGCTCCCTACCTCCACCCAGGTCCTAGAGATGCACCTTGGAGGTTTGTTTAGAAAGTTTTAGTCTGATAGGAATCAAGGGATAGATTGAGTACCCCGTTTGAGAACTATAATCTCTAGTTTTGGCTTTCAAAAGGAAGTTCAAAGAAAGTGACTTACCTGTTAAGCAACTGCTAAGATGACGGAGCGAACTGCTGTGAGAAAGTCATGACGTCGTCAGTCTTTTCTGGCCTCCACACAGAAACTGCAACTCTTGGTTAGAAAATAAAGGAGGAAGTGAAGCAGATTTATCATTGCTTAAGGAGCTTGGTATGCAGAGCTAGGATTTCCTAGCTGTTGGCTGAGGCAACAGGGGGATACTTTCTCGTGTGTGTGCTGGGCCCCCGCTGAGAACTGGGGAGCTGCTGGTTACTAGGCTAGACCTGCTTATCTGTGTTCTCCTAGAAGCTCACTGGGTACTACTGTGATCTCCTTTCTTCTATGTCCAACATTGTTCAATACCTCCAGGAAGTTTTCTTTAGTAGAAACCTTTCATAGCAGTTCTGCATGGATAATTGGCAAACATGGTTGTGACACAACAGGTAAGACTGGATGATTCGAAAGTTTCTTCTGCTAAATGGACATTAATATTTTAAGATTCCCCTTCCCTTGGCCCCGTGAGTGGTTAAGAAAGTGAGTAGTGAACAGGCCCACACTCCAGGGCTTCCAGACAGCAGACGGAACAGGTAGTCTGAGCTCCTGGAATCCTAGCCAGGCTCTCAGCTCTCCTTTTTCCTCTAGGAAGAGGTTCTTGTTCAGTTATTAAAAATGAAAAATCCTGCTCCCTAGAGCATCTAGCCACTCTGCAGGGGTGTTACCTGATCTGAAAGGCACCTTGGCCTTCCCCTGATTGCAGACAGCATGCGTCCTGTCTAGACTACACAAGGTCTCCTGCTCTGTCTGTTGCTTGAAGGGCTTTGGAATGAGTTGACGTCCTCATCCTCCTGCCCATGGCTAGTCCAATCTGTGTTTCCTCTTTTATAAAATACTTCATCAGGACCCAAATTAAATCTCCCTTGCCTTAATTTGGGTCCATTTCTTCTTGATTAGTCATCTCAGATGACATTATAATTTCTTGTTTTTAGTGTATTTTATTGAAGTATAGTTGATTTATTTATTTGGGCATACAATGCAGTGTGTGGGAATCTTAGTTCCCCAACCAGAGAACCCACAGCCCCTGCATTGGAAACACAGAGTCTCCTGGAAAGCCGGGGAAGTCCCATGGCATCTTTGTTTTGGGGGGTGGGAAGCTGTAAGCTCTGGGAGTGCCCGTTTAATGGGGAGCAGAGAGGCCACGTGCAGTGTGTGTGTGTGGTAGAGTGTCTGCAGCAATCAGGAATGGCAGACTGGAGTGGGCATGGCAGTGTGGATGGGCCTCAAAAATGAAGTGCAAAGTGGAAAAAGTAAGATACGATAAGATCTATATCACAAAGTCAATGATGTAAATTAAAATGCATGCAAACCAGACAACACACACTCCCTTGAACACATACAAGCCAAAAATAGAATTAAAGATATTAAAATGGTTGCATGGGGCTTTCCTGGGGGTCCAGTAGTTAAGACTCTGTTCTTCCACTGTAGAGGGCATGGTTTGATCCTTGGTCGGAATCCTGCATGCCACACAGCAGGGTCAATAAAGAAATATAGCAGTTGCTTGTGGGAAGAACAGGAGTGAGAAATGGGCATAAGAGGAAATAAATGTGTGTATACTTAAAAGTGCAGCCTTGTATGGACCAGTTAAGAGTATAATGTCCTGTGAACTGAAAAGTGTGATTAACACTCAGCACCAAAGGCCTAATAAGTTAAAAAAAAAAAAATGAAATGAAGTGCCCTGAGCCTTGCCAAATCCTCAGTTCTGTTTGGTCTGGTTTCTCATAAATCCTGCATCCACTTTTTGCATCCAGCCAAGGGTGGCAGTGGATGGGTCGGACTGGGCCCTCAGTCATGGGAAAACAGCGTCTTGACTTCTTCAGATATAGGTCTAGATCATCCTAGACCAATGCAGTCATAAAGTACCTAGCACTAAAAACTTTCACCATTTAAAAAAACTAACTTGGGGACTTCCCTGGTGGTACAGTGGATAAGAAATCTGCCTGCCAATGCAGGGGCACAGGTTCAATCCCTGATTCCAGGAAGATCCCATATGCCGAGGAGGAATTAAGTACATGTGCCACAACTACTGAGCCCACTTGCCCTAGAGCCCATGCTTGGCAACAAAAGAAGCCACCTCAATGAGAAGCCTGTGCATGGCAATGAAGACCCAGCACAACCAATATATAAATAAATAAATAATATATAATTTTTATTTTTTTGAGATATTTCTTGGTCAACTGTGTGTACAACTTAAACCAAAAAAAAAAAAAAGACCTAACATTCTCCAAATTAGCATGTGTTCAATAAGTACTCTGGTGGCTCAGAAGGTAAAGAATCTGCTTGCAGTACAGGAGACCCGGATTTGGTCCTGGGGTCAGAAAGATCCCCTAGAGAAGGGAATGGCTGCCCACTCCAGTATTCTTGCTTGGAGAAACCCATGGACAGAGGAATCTAGTAGGTCACAAAGAGCCAAACATGACTAAGCAACTAACACGTTCACTTTTTTTTCAAGCTTAAGTTAAACTGATCTTTTTTGGGGGTGGGGCGGGGCCAAGCCTCAAGGCTTGTGGGATCTTAGTTCCTTGACCAAGGATCAAACCAGTGCCCTCTGCAGTGAAAGTGCAGGGTTCTAACCACTGAATTGCCAGGGAATTCCCAGGTTGAGTGATCTACCATCCATTCAGACAGCTCTTCCCCATACGACGTCTTATGTGTATTAGAAATGCGCCTCTTCCTGAAGGTACAGCCCCACAGTCAGGCGCAGGTGTGGGAAGTGGAGCTGGGTTACAGTCCCCCTGGCCCTCTCTGTTGTTCAGGGCACAGTCCACACAACTGTAGCACACAGCCCTGTGAACAAATAGACTTCTCTCTGTCTCTCTGCTGCGTTTCTCCACTGTTTGCTGGTCGGTCTAGGAAAGGCAGGCTTGACTGGCCATCCTAATCACCAAGTAGAGCAACATATCTCCCATCCCACATGCTCTTCTGGAACTCTGCCCCTGCCTCTCTAAAGGTGGAGACTGATTTCACGATCCTCAAGTCTGGGTGAGCTAGTGAGTCATTCCAAAAACCAACAGGACACAGCAAAAGTGACACTGATTTCTGGGGTTTAGGTCATAAAAAGTGATACAGCATCCACCCTGTTGGCCGGAACACTTCCTTGCACTCAGAGCCTTCAACTGCTGTGTAAGAAGTCTGACAATGCTGAGGAAAGCCATGCCATGTGGAGAGGCTGAGTGTGGGTACTGGGGCCAGCGGTCCTAGTTTTTGAGTGCTCCAGGCTCTGACATCAGACATGTGCAAGAACAAGCCTTCGATGCTTCTAGCTCCCACTTGTGAAGTCATCACCAGACTTCGAATCTCCCCAGCTGAGGCCCACACAGCTAAAAGCAGAGAGAAGCCACTGTGATGGTCCCCTTTATGAATTCCTGACACATAGAATTCATGAACACAAATTGGTGGTGGTTTGATGCCACGAAGTTTGGGGTGAGTTGTTACACAGCTGCTGCTGCCGCTAAGTCGCTTCAGTCGCGTCCGACTCTGTGAGACCCCATAGACAGCAGCCCACCAGGCTCCCCCGTCCCTGGGATTCTCCAGGCAAGAGTACTGGAGTGGGGTGCCATTGCCTTCTCTGTGTTACATAGCAGTAGTAACTAAAAGACCCATTATCTTCAACAATCCCAAAGAGTAGAGCAATAAGAAAGGGAAACTGTTATAAATTAAATTTTTTAGAAGTATCAAGTGACGTATCAACAAACACAAATGACATGGTTTGGTTCCTGACTAGAATAAAGCATTACAGGAAGATTCTTAGGAAAATTAGGGTAATAGGACTTTTGACTGGATACCAGATAACAGTAAGGAATTACTGCTTTAAAAAAAAAAGGAATTGATAAAAAAAGTGTGATACAGTAGTTATTGAAAAAAGTCTTATTTCTTACAGATAAATACAGAAGTATTTAACTATGAAAGTATCTCTGACTTGCTTTAAATTGATTTTAAAATAGAGGTTGGTATTGATGCAACAAGAGTGCCATACATTGATAATCACTGAAGCCAAGTGATAGGTGTGTGTGTATGCAGGCTAAGTTGCTTCAGTTGTGTCTGACTCTGTGTGACCCTATGGACTGTAGCCCCCCTGGACTGTCCAGGGGGTTCTCCAGGCAAGAACGCTAGAGTGGGCTGCCATGCCCTTCTCCAGGGTATCTTCCCCACCCAGGGGTTGAAACTGTGTCTGTCTTGTCTCCTGAATTGACAGGCAGGTTCTTTACCACTAGTGCCACCTGGGAAGCCCCAGGTGATAGGTACATGAGAATTTATTAGATTATTATTTCTCCTCTTGTACATATTTGAAAATTCCCATAAGAAACAGTTCGACAAAAGAGAGGATGTTAGGTCATCTGTCCTAGTCTTCCAGGCTGTGGTTTTGTGCTAACAGATGCCAGTGGTTTAAATAGATTGCTTCTCTTGCAAACATGATCTCTGTGTACTTCTGGAGACCCAGGATCCTACACTCATGTGGAGATCTCAGACAGAGAAGTGGACTAGCAGAGGAAAGCATATTTTTAGGTAAATGTTTATACTCAAATTAGTATAATTTTTGGTGGCTAGAATTCCCCTTAAAGACAAAATTCTCCTCCCTGACAATACCCAGTATTAGGTACACAGAGGGGATCCTGATAAATTGGTGTGACTTAAGAAACCTGATTGTTCAGGATTCATTCATCAGCTTACTCTGAAGGTTAGATAATGTTTGATTTCGAACCTTGAAATGTATCTGTCAGCAGAAAACACGCTGCATGTTGCTATGCAGATGACATTTTTTTGCAAGGTCCTTCTGTTTGCATGTGAGTTCTCTCCTTGAAGGAAGACTATTAACTCATGCTACAGCCTGCTGCTCTCTGCTTGGTTCTGGCTATGCCACTAAGCCCAAAATAGAAAGTTCTTTTTACTGCAGAGCAGGGAAAGAGGTTTAAATTTCTCAATTCAAATAACAAAGGGTAGCACTATCTTGGCATTTCTTGGGAGGGGGTGGGGAGAGATACTGCCTGCTTCATCAAGGAGGAGTCATGTGACGCTGGCAGAGGCCAGGACCAAGAGACAAACACACACTGTGGTAAACTGGGCTCGTTTCCCATCCTGGCCCCCCTCATCCCCTCTGTGCCACTGTGTCACCTCTTTTAGGACATGGGAAAGCAGCTGAGCCACTGGGGATTCAGTCCCAGAAATGTCACTGAAGTTATCAGGCTGGAAACAGTTCTCTGAGCCAAACCCCTTCTCTCTCAGCTTTTAGTGGAATCAGTACCTTGCCACAGAGTTAAACAGTAGGGAGATTTTCTTTTCTTTTCTTCCTGTTAAATGGTCAAAAACTTGATCTCTAGGGTCAGAAAGAGTTTGGGGAAATGGCATTCTTATATATTACTAGAAGGAGGTAGATTGACCCAGCCAACTGGAAAGCAATCTGACAAGACGGATCCATGATATAGCAAAGGATGTAGATCCAGAGGCTCTCTCATCTACAGCTGGAGGCAGTATAAACTGGTTCCACAGACAAACTCTTGTACAAGTACCGCAGGGGACATTTACAGTTATGTTCACAGCAGCAATGTGAACAAGACCTAAATCTTAGCAACAATGTACTTGCCCATGAGCAGGAGAGTGAGTGGTGAACTCTGGTGTATTTATGCACTGGGGTATTTTACACCAGCCAAAATGAACTACAGTGGAATGTAATGATACAGATGGATTTTTTAGCAAAGTAATATTAAGTGGAGAAAAAAGTCCTGAAAGATTACATACAACATGACATCCTTTTTATAAAGCTAGGAACAGGACTTCCGCAGTGGTTAAAAGTCTGCCTGCCAGTGCAGGAGACACGGGTTCAGTCCCTGCTGCGGGAAGACGCTATATGCCACAGGCAACTAAGCCCATGTGCCGCAGCTACCGAAGCCTGCCTGTGCTCTAGAGCCTGTGCACCACAGTAAGAGAAGCCCGCACACCACAGTTAGAGAGTAGCCCCAGCTCGCTGCAACTAGAGAAAGCCCATGCGCAGCATCCAAGACTGAGCACAGCCAAAAATAAATAAACAAAAATTAAAAAAAAATAAAGCTAAGAACAATTTTTTAAAATTACAAAATACAGTAAACCCAGGTAACACGAACATCTGCAGCAGGATGGTCCTCTTGGTTGGGGAGCACAGGGAAATGAGGGGGAAGGCCTTATGAGTTAAATACTGGTTATTGTTGAAGTCCTAGTTTTTGTTTTGGGTTGTCAATTAACAGGTACTGATTACATTATTAAGATGAATTTACCACCTAAATTAACAAAATCATGCCATCCAGTAACAATTATCATAATGTCACAAACCAAGGGTTGTGGTTAATCCAATTCTGTGTACCTGACATTAGCATAAAACAAAAACAGTTCCAGAAATGTCACTGGAGCTATTAATAATTGGCACAGTTATTCTGTTTCTAAATATTTATCTTAAGGAATAGACAGAGATGCACATAAAAATTTATGAACAAGAATTTATCATTGTATTTATAAATATAAAAATAGGAAACTACCAAACTAAGTGATTCGTTGGATAAATTTGGTTACATCCCTATGCTTGAAAAAAGGTAGTCTTTTCAAAATATTCTAAGAGTATTTAAATATGTGAGAAAATACTATGTATCAGATGAATAAAACAGGTTACAGAACAGACAAATATAAACCCAGTTTTTTAAAATTTCCTGTTGGTATATATATGTACACACACACACACACAGAAAACTGGGAAGATTATACATCAAAATGATTTATTGTTCCCCAGGTGTCACAATTATTTTTTCCTAAACACTTAAGTAGTTCACAAATTTTCTACAGTGATCATTAATTCCTTTACAATCATAATTTTACTATAAAAATGGATTTTAATAATAGTAGCTAATGTAGATGGAATACTTGTCATCTGCTAAGAGCTTTACATGGGCTAATTTATTTAAAGCTTAAAATAACCCTATGAGAATGGCAGTATTATGATCCCTGTCTTACAGATGAAGATACTGAAGTTTAGGGGGTTAAATAACTTGAGGATACAGAGGATCTAAGAAGTAGTGCCTTGAATCAGGCTTCTAGCGGGCTCTTCAAAGAGTGGGCTTGACAGAAGGATTGTGATCTTCCTGGCAGAGGGATGGCTCCAGCAGAGAGAATGATCTTCCTGAGAACAGCACTGGGAACTAAGCAGTCTGATGTGGACCTGAAATCCATATAGAGAAAAGACCCCAAAGGGTGCCTAAGTCAGAGCCAACACAAGGGAGCCAACTGTTGAACCTGGGGAGGGCAGGCATGGGGGAGCCAGGGCACCCACCCCTGAGGATTTCTGATGAGCCCTTGTGGAAAAGGAGGTCCCACTGATTGGAGAAATGGTTGGAGAGCAGAGATGTTTTGCTCGTGGCTCTGGCCAACTCTGATTCCCACCAGCCACTGCACTAGGATTGGCGTCCAAAGCCTTTGGTAGAGAGGAAGAGGGTGCTCTAGACATGGGACAGGGCCGAGGATTTAGCTGCGGTCTCTTATCATCACTCATGCTTTAAATATAAGCTCTGATGTGATCGTGGCGTCAGAGATAAAATGCCTTTCTCAAACTAAGTCAGCAGGATCTGGTATCCAATTTGGACAAGACAGTGGAAAATAGGCTCAGGGGGAAAAAATCCATTGGCTCCAACACCAACACACAGGAGTTGAAGAATCTGACACCTTAATATTGTAGAATAAACAAATGTAGGCATGTTTTCTTATGTTTTCTCCAAAATATCTAGAATAGATATGATTTAAGAAGGAATGAATTTTTAAAACGAGAGAGAATGGATTTTAACAGTTCTCTGCTGAAGAATTCTGGACTATTTTTTTAACATGTAGCTCAAGCATCAGCTTCATGGAAATACTTACCAAGCTGCCTCAAGCAACAAGGCCATCTCTCTTCTATAAATGTCTAATGAATGACTTGTTTACCTGTCGGACTGTCTTCCCTGCTGGAGCATAGCTCAGTGACCTGTGTTCTACACCTCTCGGTTTTCCTGCTCTCCCTGCGTCTCTTTCTGTCAACTCTCCCCCACATACATTCCTATTCGTGCCATGTGGTAAGTCCTAATTAAGTGTTGCTGTTGGAACAGAGAGCTATAGAGGTCTGGGGTGTGGTCTTCTAGAATTCCCAGAGCTGGGAACCAACCCCCCTTTTGCATCTCTGTTACTGGAGAGCCCTTCCCCAGAAAACACATGAAAAAGAAAATTCCCAACTGTATAGCAGTAAATACACAAACACTCACCAACAACTACACAAATGAATGCATGTAAAACTGGGAAAATCTGAATAAGATAGATACATTTTATGAATATCAATATCCCCATTGTGGGGTAGCTCCTCCCGGCCGCCACCCCAGGCTTCAGCAATACGTGAACCGTGAAATTCCAGATGTTCAAGCTGGTTTTAGAAGAGGCAGAGGAACCAGAGATCAAATTGCCAACATCTGCTGGATCATCGAAAAAGCAAGAGAGTTCCAGAAAAACATCTATTTCTGCTTTATTGACTATGCCAAAGCCTTTGACTGTGTGGATCACAATAAACTGTGGGAAATTCTGAAAGAGATGGGAATACCAGACCACCTGACCTGCCTCTTGAGAAACCTATATGCAGGTCAGGAAGCAACAGTTTAGAACTGGACATGGAACAACAGACTGGTTCCAAATAGGAAAAGGAGTATGTCAAGGCTGTATATTGTCACCCTGCTTATTTAACTTCTATGCAGAGTACATCATGAGAAATGCTGGACTGGAAGAAGCACAAGGTGGAATCAAGATTGCTGGGAGAAATATCAATAACCTCAGATATGCAGATGACACCACCCTTATGGCAGAAAGTGAAGAGGAACTAAAGAGCCTCTTGATGAAAGTGAAAGAGGAGAGTGAAAAAGTTGGCTTAAAGCTCAACATTCAGAAAACGAAGATCATGGCATCTGGTCCCATCAGTACATGGGAAATAGATGAGGAAACAGTGGAAACAGTGTCAGACTATTTTTTTGGGCTCCAAAATCACTGCAGATGGTGACTGCAGCCATGAAATTAAAAAATGCTTACTCCTTGGAAGAATAGTTATGACCAACCTAGATAGCATATTGAAAAGCAGAGACATTACTTTGCCAACAAAGGTCCATCTCGTCAAGGCTATGGTTTTTCCAGTGGTCATGTATGGATGTGAGAGTTGGACTGTGAAGAAAGCTGAGCGCCAAAGAATTGATGCTTTTGAACTGTGGTGTTGGAGAAGACTCTTGAGAGTCCCTTGGATTGCAAGGAGATCCAACCAGTCCATTCTAAAGGAGATCAGCCCTGGGATTTCTTTGGAAGGAATGATGCTAAAGCTGAAACTCCAGTACTTTGGCCACCTCATGTGAAGAGTTGACTCATTGGAAAAGACTCTGATGCTGGGAGGGATTGGGGCCAGGAGGAAAAGGGGACAACAGAGGATGAGATGGCTGGATGGCATCACCGACTTGATGGACTGAGTTTGAGTGAACTCCGGGAGATGGTGATGGACAGGGAGGCCTGGCGTGCTGTGATTCATGGGGTCGCAAAGAGTCAGACATGACTGAGCGACTGAACTGAACTGAACTGAACAGTACAAGATGTTACCACTGGGAAACTGGGATCTCTAGTATTTCTTACAACTGCATATGAATCTAAAATTATCAATAAAAATTTTAATTAAAAAAATTCCTATACATTATCCTTTAGGAATTGATGGGGCCCCCTGAATTCACCCACAAATAATTTGAGAACTCGCCAGTATAGTCTAATCTCTACCTTGTTGAATGGGGAAACCAGTAGGAAAGGATGTACTCAGTCATACAGACTGTTGATGGCAGAAGTGGAGATGAGCCCAGCTTTCCTTGCACTTCAGTTGGCTCCTGGGAGGAGGACAGTGCAGTCCACATTGTGTTTTTTACTTGACTTAAAGGCAGGACAAACCAATCTGGGCAACTAATACTCCCTGACATGGGGAATGAGCTGGGCAATTTGTTTGCAGAATAATTTAGTCTTTTTTTCTTCTCATTGCTTTTTAGGCTGCCAGTGCTCAGCCTAAGAATGGAAAGGACTTTATTCCCAAAGAAGATGGCTTGAAAAGGTGTAGCTCAGGGACCAGAAGCCTATTTGACTCTGATTGCCATTTGTTGTCACTATTGAGTTACTAAGTCACGTCTGACTCTGCAACCCCAGAGACTGTAGCCCTCCAGGCTCCTTTGTCCATGGGATTTCCCAGGCAAGAATACTGGAGTGGGTTGCCATTTCCTTCTTCAGGGGATCTTCCTGACCCAGGGATCAACCACATTGGCAGGCGGATTCTTTACCACTGAGCCTCCAAGGAAGCCCCTGACTGCCATAAGAGCAGCCAGACGGTGCCTACGGGTTATCCCAACAGGCTGGAAATGAAGGAACAGTAGAGAAAGAAAGAGAACAAGAGAGTACATCAGAAGGAAGGAGAGCAGAAGGGCACAGTACAAGGAGACAGTGGAGGAGGAGATGGGATGGACGTATTTAGGGAGTAGGATTGATGTGGTGGGTTGAACCACAGGCCACTCCCTGCAGTCTTTAAGGACTCTATTCTTGGAGACAGTTAGGCATTGAAAATGTCAGGTGGTTGAGTGGTCAAGTTCTTCCTTTTGTGAAAATTACTCGTGATCTGATGCTAAAGGCTCTCCAGGAGTTAAGAGTTTGGGTACTTAATACCAGTTATTTTACATTATACAAGTTACTTAATCCCTTTGTGCCTCAGTTTCATCATCTGTAAAAAGAGGATATTATATAATAGTACCTGCCTCATGAGTGGTGCGGAGAAGGCAATGGCACCCCACTCCAGTACTCTTGCCTGGAAAATCCCATGGACGGAGGAGCCTAGTAGGTTGCAGTCCATGGGGTCGCTAGGAGTCCGACATGACTGAGCGACTTCACTTTCACTTTTCACTTTCATGCATTGGAGAAGGAAATGGCAACCCACTCCAGTGTTCTTGCCTGGAGAATCCCAGGGACGGGGGAGCCTGGTGGGCTGCCGTCTATGGGGTCACACAGAGTTGGACACGACTGAAGCGACTTAGCAGCAGCAGCAGCAGCATGAGTGGTGAGGAATAAATTATATAATACATATAAAACATTTAGAAGAGTACCTGACACATAGTAAGTGCTTAATTAATGCTGGCTTTATAATTGTTGGGCTTCCCTGATAGTTCAGTTGATAAACAACCTGCCTGTAATGCAGGAGACCCCGGTTTGATTCCTGGGTTGGGAAGATTCGCTACCCACTCCTGTATTCTTAGAATTCCCTTGTGGCATAGCTTGTAAAGAATCTGCCTGCAATGCAGGAGACCTGGGTTTGATCCCTGGGTTGGGAAGATCCCCTGGAGAAGGGAAAGGTTACCCACTCCAGTTTTATGGCCTGGAGAATTCCATGGACTGTATAGTACATGGGGGCACAAAGAATCGGACACAACTGAACAACTTTCACTTAATAATTGTTACTACAGGACAGCAGTTCATTTCCTCTTGCTTGTTCCTCCAAAGATAGAGACAGCTGATAAACATCCTTCCTCTAAGAAACAACCGTCAACATGCTGGCACTACATTATCCATCAGTTTTCTCTTTTCTGCACACACTGGTCATTCTCCTGTTTGTGGAACCAATTCCACTACCATACACCACAATGAGAACTTAAAGAGGAGCACATAAGTTCATGGTAATCAAGGGGTCTCCTTACCTGGTGTTTAGAGCACAAACACTCTGTAAGGGGAAAGTTTGTTTCTTTCCATCAGACAGGAGAGCAGTATGGTCCTATTCTATTTTTGCAAATTAACTTGAAAGCCCTGTTTAGATGCCTCTATGCTTGCCGTCTATGGGGTTGCACAGAGTCGGACACGACTGAAGCGACTTAGCAGCAGCAGCAGCAGCATGCTTGCAAATCCACTTTCTTTGGGGAATCTGATTTCTAAATTTTGCCTAGCATGAAGCTAGAGCCCTGATGAACTGTTAATCTGGAAAACAAAGAACAAGATTTTTTTACTCTGGCCTCCCGCAAAATGTCCCCCTCCTTGGCAGTGTTTGCAGGAGGCTTTAGGGAACACCTCCCGTGGGCTCACCAATAAGTCCTCTATTCATACATCTCTACTCTGACAAGTGCCAGGTCTCTCTGAGGTTCCACTAGATTCTGGGGCTAGGAACTCCCAATCAAGAGAAATCTAGAGTCCTCAGAGAAGACTCCTCAGAGGACGCAGGGCTTGAGTAGGGTTCATATAGCTACAAGGGGCTATCTGGAGAGCAAGGACAGGCTGAACAAAGAGGTCAAAGTAGGAATGGAATGGATGAGCACAGCATTGGTCTGGGGGAAGAAGGGGTCCACAGAGCTGAGGAGAAGAGCTTTGAGTGAGAGGTAAGGCAGGAAAAAGGCCATATTGAAATACTTTGTGAGAACTTTTGAGAAGGTCACAGGAGAGACAAGACTTCTTTTCACAAGAAAGTGGGGGCCCTTGAGTAGTATTCCAGGGCACAGTGGAATATTTACTAGAACTGTTGGCTACACGTACTTTGGGCTTGCAGTTCCCCTAAAAGGTGCTTTGTCATGTTTACTCAGATAATATGATTTTCTTTTCACAATTATAAAAGCAATGTTTTCATTACAGGAGAATGAAGTAAAAAGAAAATAAAAGGGAGTTCCCTGATGGTTGAATGGTTAGGACTCTGTGCCTCCACTGCAAGGAGGCCTGGAGCTGCTGGAATGGCCAAAATAAATAAATAAAAAAACAATTCTGCTCACTAGAAGCAACTGCTGTTATTAATACTTCACTGTATATCTTTCTAAAGCCTCTTATAATCAGATATTTATAGTATATATTTAATAAAATTAGGACTAGATCATACATGCTATTTTATAAAGGCACTTTTTTCACTTAAAATATCTTGCAAATAATGTTCTGTCAATAAACATACTTCTATGATAAGATTTTTAATAACTGCAAAGTTGATGACAGTATTCTTCAGGTTTACCCAGCCTTTCAGAGTGATGACATTTTCTTTTCATTTCAGATTTTTTTTTTTTCCCTTTAACAGAAAAAAATATTTTCTCTGTAACTGAGAATGGTATCTGGATGTCATGGACATTCCTGGGGGACATGGTCATTTCTCTTTTTTCTTTAGCCAAACTGCAGTAGCTAAGGAAAATGGCTGATTTATTTCTATGGCAAAGTTCCTGGTCACAAAATTTGGGCCACATCTATCGAATTCTAATTTCAGGTGAAATGGCAATATAAATTTAATTTTGGGGGGAAACCAGGAAGGAGAGGAATAGGGATAGATGCGAAAGCATCATTGCATATCCTAGGTGCAGAAATCCTTGGGCAGGCCCAGTCAATCAGAGCTTGGCAGGCTTCTCACAGGCAGAGCCACTAAGCTGTTGACTTCCTGGGTCTGTTTTGAGGTTTCTGGGGCATAGAAGGCCTTGCTGCAAAGAGCGTGTTGTCAGATATGGCACCTTTTTCAGGTAGAAGATTCTAGCTGAGAGGAGCATAGGACTGACGAACTGAATTAATTCCTGGATTCATTCCTAAGTGACTTACTCTTTGTACAACAAACTTTCTGATCATTTGCTTGCTGGCAGGGAAAGAGAGAGGATGTAGTTTTTGTTCCATCTCTACTCTCTTTCCTTGGACTTCCTCCCACTTCCTCATTTTCCACAATGGTATTGTGTGGAAAAACCTATAAGACACACAGCTTGCGGGATCTTAGTTTCCAACTAGGGATTGAAGCTGTGCCCCCCACAGTGGAAGCGTAGAGTCCTAAGTACTGGACCACCGGGGAATCCCTATCTGGTGTTTTTGATAGTTATGTTCTGTTTCCAAAGACCAGAATGTATTTCATGGCAGGCATTGAAGGGCTCCAACTGACACTAAAGGATATTTAGAATCAGAGACCACTTAGAAATAATACTTACTGGATATTTATTATATACTTTCTGGTGTATTACGTCTATAATTTCATTTAATTCTCAGGAAAATCCTCTTATTTGGCTATTAAAATGATTCCCACTTTATGGATTAGAAAACTCAGAAAAGTTAGATAGCTTACCTAACCTTACACATTTAGGCAGTTGCAGAACCAGAATTCAAAGCTGATCCATCTGATGCCAGATGCTATTTCTTACCTATACAGCTCAACTTTCTGTCTTAGTAAATTCAGACATCAGAGAACTGAAAGAAACAACAAAATAAACCTAACCCAAGGCCAGGAGAAGTACCAACAAATAAAATACGTCTCATTTCTTCTCCATAGGAAGAAAGAAAGAAATGTAGTCGCTCAGTCATGTCCAACTCTTTGCGACCCCGTGGACTGTAGCTTGCCAGGCTCTTCCAGCCATGGGACTTTCCAGGCAAGAATAGTGTAGTGGGTTGCCATTTCCTCTTCCAGGGGATCTTCCCAACCCAGGGATTGAACCCAGGTCTCCTGCATTGCAGGTGGACTCCTTACCATCTGAGTCACCAGGGAAGTTTAATGTCAATTTTTATACCTTGACTAAGAGTGCCTTTTATAAAGCTATTTGCTCAAGGTTATCTTCCTCATACCCTGCCCCTGTCATCAGATGATTTTTATTTGTAGCTATGTTTAGGCAACACTCAGACTCACTGTATACTGAATTTGCCATCTTGGCAAAGATCTTTTTAGCATATTTGCTTTATTCATCCTCTGGTTTTTGCCAAGAAATAAAAAGGACAGTTCTTTTCAGCTTGCTTTTAATTTTTTGTTTCAGGTATTCCTCAGCTCTAGAATTGAGACAGGTCTAATTAGCCAAGATCAGATAAATCAAGCTGAATTTTCAGATCCATTGGCTATTTTCAATTCTACAGAGCAAAAAAAAAAAATTCTTCTAAGAAAATGATATTCTGATTTAGTTCTGTACTGTTTATAATCATATATGCTTTACTTCACTGCTTGAATGCTAATAAGAGCTTCCTAGAATTCATTCCTTAAGATGTTAAGTCATGGCATCTAATTATTTGGCAGGATGTTTTAAGTATATATAATTATATCTTCCCTTTTTGTGGTGGTGGTGAGCCAGGTCATATGCGTCAAGAGAAAATAATACCTACATTAATGCTACCAACAAGGAGCTCACAGCATTTTGGAAAAACCCACTTATTATAATTTTAGCACATATTGGGCACTCAGTACTTTTTAATCTGCCAAACTAACATCACCCCCATCTTTTTAGATAAGAAAAGTCAGGCAAAGGGTAATTATACTGACCTTGCTCCATATTTCAATCTTTAGAGGTCAGTTGTGTGAGTGTGGCTGACACCTTGCACTTGGAAGTATGAAGTTTTAAATCCTGAGCAGTACCTTGGGCAAGTCCCTTCTCTTTTTTGAGTGCCAGTCTGCTTCTTGCCTTATGAGACAGGACCACTTTTCACACAAATACAGGGCAGTGGTGAATAAGATAGCACACTGGGCATGTCTTTATAATTATGGACACCAAGTGATGCTCTTTTTCCCTCCGTTCATTCCACATGATCTTAACTCTTACTCCTCTGTGTTTGAGGATGTTAATTGCAAAACATAGTCAGAAACTGGGAAAGCGAAATTGCAATTTCCAGCTCCGGGGTAGACCAAGTCAGTCAGCTTCGCCAAACAGGCTGTCTTTGGATGAAGAATTTTTAGTCCCATATTGACTGATCTACCCTCCGCGGTCTTCTACAGCCTTGTCTGTCGTCCGGAGGTCGGCCTGACGTTCTCAGGGTTGCTGAGTGAGAGCTCTCCTCCAGCACTTTGCTGCGTGCTTGGGTCAGCTGCTATGGGGGGGTAAGCAGTCTAGAAGACAGGGACTAGGTCCAGCTCTGGCCTTGCCCTTTGAGGTTTAATGTCCTTTAGAAAGCTGTCTCTCAGGTGCTGTGGACACCATAATAGCTCTTCTGCCTATCTGTCCCCAGACCATTCTAGGAAATACTGTTGGGAGAATACATGTGCCACCAGGGTAAGATATTTTGTCTGTCTGGGTGATCCTTCTGTCTCCCAGGCATGGATCTAGCACATAGTTGGCACTCTACGGAGCCAAGTATTTCTGTGAATGCAGGGACAACGAAATGTGAAAACATTTAATAAATCTCAAAGAGATTCATAGCCAGACGGAGGTCCGATCCTAAGGTATCTGAGCTTTCTTTAAAGCGGGGATCTTAGCTGCTTCTAACAGGGTCGCGGGCAGGACGGGTGCGTTCACCTCCTCGCAGCTTTCCCTTGAGAATGAAGGCCAGAGTGGGCGGAGCGTTTACCCACTCTGAGAGAGAGTTTGGGGGGAGCGTTTCTCCTTCCCTGGAATAATTGGAGTCGGAGGGAGACGCACACCTGGGGAGAGACGCTACAAGGGGAGAGGCTTCGCGGTGCGTGCGGAGCCAGGAGTGCTACGAGGCCCCAGCTGTTGGGCCGGAATCTAGGCCTGGGGACAGGTGTGTGCGGGGGGCGGAATCAGGTGCACCGCGCGGCCTTCCCCCAACAGGTACACCCTCCTCCGCCTACGAGTGACCTAATTACAAGGTGCCGACCGCGCCCGGAGGAGGAAGTGGCTACTCCAACCACGCTACCATTCGGCGCCCATTCTTGCCCCCAAGATGCAAGAATTCCACGCAATTTCAGTACTGTTGTATCATGCAGGAACCATGCGGTCGCATTTCTAGTTTCCTTAATTTGACTTTAGTCGCCAGGTGAAAAGCCGAAGGGTATCACCTTAGGGAAGAAGTCTCCAGCTGCAAGGAGCCATCCTCGCACCCCAACCGCGCCTGCGCCATGTTCACGCCCGCGCAGCGCAGGATTTAGTGCTCCGGGATTAGCCTACATCCCAGCAGCAAGCCAGGCCCCTACTCGGTCTCGGACTTCCCTTCCCTCGGCCCCTCCCTGCTAGAGGACCACGCCCTAAAGGCCAAGGTGCCTCAGTAACCAGCGGGCTGCTTTGCGCCTGCGCGTCGAGCCCTACCTCGCGAGTCTGGCGGCGGATCGTGGCTGGCGCTGCAGTTGCGCAGCTCCGGTCCCGGCCCTTCTACCCCTCCGCACCCTGCCGCCTCCTGACGCCGGGCGTGACGTCACCACGCCGGCGGCCGCCATTACAGAGAGCAGAGCTTCGGGGCTAGAGCGAGTGGAGGAGGGCAGCGGCCGGTGGCCGAGCACAGAGGGGCGAGCCAGAGGGCCAGCGCTAGCGCCGAGCAACCGCCAGTACCCTCACAAATACCCCGGGAACCGGCGGCGGCGTGTGCGTGTGGCCCGTGTGCGGGCGGCGGCGCGGGAGGAGCGCGGAGCGGCAGCCGGTTCGGGCGGGTGGCATCATGGACGAGAAGGTGTTCACCAAGGAGCTGGACCAGTGGATCGAGCAGCTGAACGAGTGCAAGCAGCTGTCTGAGTCCCAGGTTAAGAGCCTCTGCGAGAAGGTGAGCTACACCTCGGATGGGGGAGCCGCGGCGGGCAGAGCCTTCTCGAGAAAGAGGGCGCTGTGGGGAGGGTGCAACATGGCGGAGGCCCCGGCCCCCCGAGCCTCCCGGACCCGCGCCCGGCACGGCCCGGAGGCGGCTCCCGGGCGACCCGGCGCCCCCTGCCTCCCGCGCAGGGATTGGTTGTCGCTGCCACGGCCGCCTAAAATGGCGCCGTTCACTCAACTCCGGGGCTTTAGAGCTTCCCGGCCTTGGCGCGGGGAGAGATGGCTGGGGGGAGCTAGACCCTGTGGGTCGGAGTTGGGGAAGGTTTAGGTAAGAGAACTTGGGTTCTATGGGTTGGGAAGGTTTAAGTAAGAGAACTTGGGTTCTATGGGTTGGGAATGGGGCATGGAACTCTTCTCTGAGGTGAGTAAGAGGCTTTTTTTTTTACTGGTTCTCTGGCCTCATTCTCAGGTCCAGAGCTGTCCAGAGGCTCCCCGAAAGGCAAGCTTGTAGACCAGATCCCAGGTCCTACCTAAAGGCCCCACAGCTTTAAGTACTGTCTCTCTCTTCTGGAGACTTAAGGTGTGTTTTCAAAGAATTTTAAGATGGATCTCGAACCTACGAGTATCAGAGGTGGTAGTTATAGGGAGGAGTGTAACTTCTTTTTCATAGTTGGAAGAAATGGAGAATTTGGTGAGTCATACTCCATAAGGAACTTTGGATTGGAAATCAAGTGTCAGTTTATGATTTATATGCTGACTCAAATTGGGTAGTGTGAAACCCTTCTCTAATCCTAACGTACTTGGCATTTTGCCATTTATTTTTTAAATGAGCACCATGAACTGAAAGAGCAGCAAATATTGTGTCCTAGCTCCTTGTTGGAAAAGTTGTGTATTTGTGACTTTAAATAGTGATAGTAATAATAATATATCTTGATTGAGCTTTTACTGTATTCCAGACATTGTGCTTAGTGTTAAAATAATTTATCTCACAGATGTTGAGATTGGAATGTTGTAGTCTGTTTCAGCAAATGCATTTTAAGTTACCTAATTCCAATTTCTTTTTCCCACGGAGTTGGGGAAACAGGTAGCCTGTTGGATTTAAGTCCTATAATTCAGTTTTCTAAAGTAGAGAAAATGATGAGCTCCACCATGAATGCTTCAGCTTAACCTTCTCAAAATTACCTTTGTAGCATCTCATTTTAGTTTCACAGAATTGTGGAATGTCAGCCTTTCTGGAATAGTGAAGGTAATTATTAGACAGCAATTATGCTGACTTGCGGTTTAATGTGAGTTTGATGTATATGCTCCTAAAACAGGCTGTTTCAGATACTATTCTGTGAGTAATTGCAATTTAAGTGAGTCTAATTCAGATATGTTTATTCCCAAGCTTCGACAGAAACTGCTAGTTGATGAGGTGGCACATCATCTCACTGAGCTGAATTTTAATAGGAACAGTGTAGTCTTGTGTTGCTTCTTGATCCTTAATTCATGTGGATGACATTTGTTTTAAAGGGTTAGAAATAGACTTTTAAGGATCACTTAATGTATAATGTTAGGTCTTAGTGTTTAGGTACTACTGTAAGTGATGATTTTAATGACTTCTAGGGTTGAGTTCTTACTCTGTATAATGACTTTGAGTCAGCAGTTGGCTCGGTGACTAGTCATTTGCGTAGAAAACATTGCAAGAGAGCAAGGATGTAATTAGAAGCCCACTGAAATGTGCGATAGACCTGGACACTAGTCCTCTTTCTGCCACCAAGTAATTGTGTCTGACCTTGAGGCAGCCACTTCACTTGGGCCTCCTGCCTATAAGCTAGAATTAAAACAGATGTCCCAAGGTTCTTGCTAATCTGAGATAGTACGGTTCTATTTTAAATTAGTACTGTATTTAAATACTGAAAACTTACTAGATATCCATGACTGCTTGCTTTTATGAGAAGAATGAAAAATAATCATGCTTGTCCTCAAGGAGACTGAATCTAGTTGGAAATCAGTTGTAGGTGGACCACGAGGTAGAGTGTTCTTGTTGGAGACAACAGAAGATACTACTGGAGTTAACAGTGGGGTGCTGAAGCTTGATCTATTTGGTAAATGGCCATTGTTTCCCACCTTTGTAAAATTTAGATGTGGTGAGATTAATCAATTTATGCTTAATTCTCCATTGCTCATTTACTGCATCAAGATTTTAATTCTTAGAGCCAAAAAAAAGGAAAAAATACTTGAAGCTAGATTTCTAAGTCTTGGATCCTTTCAGGGAGATAACCACACAGCTTTCAAAATGTTTTTAACTTGTTAAGTATTCCAAGTCTTAGAGTTCTATTAATCTTTCAAGCTAAGTTAATTTGAAGGCAGTTTTTTAGGTAGACGAGACAAGTTAAAGTACATGACTTACCATCTTTTGTTCAACTCTCTTTAGTGAAAGAGAAAAGTTCTCTTTTCACCATTAATATTTGTATGACTAGTAGTGCATCTAGTGAAGGCTACAGATTTTGAAAACCTTGAAGGAAAAACTTTGATTAGTATTATAGTTTTTTTCTTTTTTCCCTTTTTGTTTTTAAAGAAAAGATACTTGGTGGAGATGGCTAATTCATAATTTCTTTAGTTATGAGAAGAAAAGTGTGTATTTATAAACAAGAGTGAATATGGTTTTTATGCTTTTAACTAGTTAAGATTTTCTCCCCCCAGGATGTGATCTATATCAAAGCCAAGGATGATGTTGTGTGCCTAGCGCTAGTAAACAGTCTTGTTTTGTTCAGCAGTGGTTTCATTTAGGTATGGTTTTTAGCCTTGTGCTTTCATGTCTTACCAAACTTGTGGAGAATGTTGTTTGTATCCAGAGGAGTTCTTTACCTAGGCATGCTATTTTCTATTGCTGTACAAGCACTATAAATAAAATGCAGTATTAGTCTTCCTTCTGGTTGGATGACCTGCAAAATACTTGACCAAGGTTAAATTCCTATATGAAATGGGTAATATATTTTTGTGAGTCTGTGTGTGTGTGTTTAATTTAAAAGGTTGTTTGACTCATTTCCATAAAGGTAATTTGAATATCAAGAACAAGCAGTTGTGGGGCCAGCATGGTACAACATACTGTTTTCATCATACTGTCACGTACACAGTTCTCTTAACAAGCTTATGAAACAGTTATCCTCATAGATAGAAACCACACCTCAGAAAGGTAAAGAGACTTGGCTACAGTGACTGAATTCAGATTGCCTAGTTGTATAGACTTTAAGCCCAGTGTTCTAGTCTTACTGCACAGCCTCCCTCTCTTCTGAGGTAGTGTTAGTAATGAAAGATGCAGATGAATTGAGGCCAGACTGAATTGCAGAATCCTCAGCTATGTAAAAGAAAGTATAATTTTTGTTCTGATTGCTTGAAAGCTTCCTATTCATGTCACATACTGTTGTCTCACTCTGTCCTGGAGGAGGAAACAGTAATTATTCTTCAATATTGGATGTGGCTAACTGCATTTGCCTCTCAAATAAGATTAGTGAGGTGAAAACCCCAGTTCATTTTCTGTGTATTCTAAGATAGTGTAAATCATGATCCAGAGAACGAGCTCTAAAATATTCTAATAAAGCGTAACTGACATTTATATTGTTCATTACAGCTTGTTAAAATGCCTTTCTTTTTATCCTCATAGCTACCTTGATCAAGGCTGTCTGCCTGGGTGTATTTTGTGATCTTCCAGGCATGAATCAGTAGTGCAGTTGTCTTTGAGTTGACTTAATGAGGAAACACTAAAAAGGTGAACAGATCTTTTTGGACACACAAATTTCCCCCCTCCCCCAACTCTGCCTTTGTTTCTCTGTCAGAATCAAGAGTTCTGTGTCTGCAAATACGGGCAGTAGAACTAAGGTGAAACTCATGCTATAAAAAGAATGACGGGCACTGGAAGAGCACTTGAGATAACTCTTGTTCGGTGTTCTTTTTCCTGGTTTTATTGTAAGTCAGGTTTGTCAGTTACTTGTTGAGGAGTATTTATTTAGTTTTGAGGAGATAAACTTTAAGGAAAACCAGGAGACATTGGGTTTGGATTAATGTATGGTGGAGAGGTGGTCTCTCTTGAGGGTGCTGAGAAGTAGGAGAAGTTACGTTTGGCATAGAATCAACCCCCCTCCTTTTACTATTTTCTTTATATTTAGAGCTGTTTCTCTTATTTGCACCTTTTTTCCTTACCATTTCTCATTATCATCCTTTTGTGAAAAAACCTCAACCTGCAGTCCACTGGACAAGTGAAATTTGAAATAGAATATAACTGTGAAGGGGATTTCAACTTCTGGAGCAAAAGTTGTAGCAGAGACTGAAGTAGAGAGAGGTCTGGTAGCCAGTAAATGGCTGGGGTGAGTGAGGTCTGAAAGGACTGGAAAAAGCAATCTAGGACTGACTGCTTAATTTTTTCACAGTACAAAGTTGCTGTTGCCCATTGATTTATTGGTATTGTGATTTGGAATGGATGAATAAAGCAGTGACAGATATATCTGCATCTGGGTATTTTCTAAACTATACATGACCAGCTGACCAGTCACTCTGGCACACCCTGTCCCCACCTCTGCCTTAGTCATTTAGTTACTACCACCAATGGGAACTTTTACCTTTCTGTTGTCGAGAGGCCTGAAAGAAGATTGACAACCTTTTTTCTAGAGTGCCTCTGAAAGATAAACAGTAGATAACGTAGTCATGCAAAGTGTAGTTCACACAAGTTATGGAGTGTCAGTAATACTGGTAACTGTGACAGTGTACATTTGTCTTTGGAATACATTCAACCAAAAATTTTTATACTCTCCTTATATGTGCTATTTTCACTATTTAAGTTTGTCTAAATAGTGTTGTTGTTGTAGGGATTTGTTATTGCTCTGTAGCAGGGTTTTGGATTAGTCAGGAGATTGAACTTGTAAGCTCCAGATAGGGAAGATTTTAGAATTTTTGTGCTAGTGGCTATCAGGTTAATTGTCTTTCTCTGCTGCCCATCATCTGTAAACTAGCAATGTTGCCTGCTATCTGTTGGGGGGCTTTGACTTCCAATAAAAAAGCTTTTTAGTGGTGAAAGTGAAAGTCACTCCAGTTGTGTCCAACTCTTTGCAATCCCATGGCTTGTACAGTCCATGGAATTCTCCAGGCCAGAATACTGGAGTGGGTAGCCTTCCCCTTCTTCAGGGGATCTTCTCAACCTAGGATCGAACCCAGGTCTCCTGCATTGCAGGCAGATTCTTTACCAGCTGAACCACAAGGGAAGCCCAAGAATACTGGAGTGGGTAGCCTATCCCTTCTCCAGTGGGTCTTCCCTACCCAGGAATCCAACAGGGGTCTGTCTCCTGCATTGCAGGCGGATTCTTACCAACTGAGCTATGAGGGAAGCCCTTTTAAGTGATGAAAAGAACTTTAAAGGTCCTCAAGGCTAAGTCACCTTTCACAGATGAGAGAAGAGATCAGACTCAGTGAGGATGAATCTCATTCAGGATGGATTCTTGTGAAAAATTTTTAACTGTGTATATAGCAACATTTCTCAGTTTAGTAGATTAACATTTTTTTTCCTACGCAGAAACAATTGGGACTGTTTAATTCATGCACATGGGTATGTTTGTTGGTAGAGATGTAGGCCAGCCTGTTGCAAGTGAGGCATACTGCTTTAAAGAAAAGGTCAGGACTTCCCTGGTGGTCCAGAGACTGGGAATCTGCTTCCAGTGCAGGGAACACAGGTTCAGTTCCTGATCTGGGAAGATCCCACACGCATGAGGCAACTACTGAGCCCACGTGCCACAACTGCTGAAGTCTGGGCGCCCTAGTGCCTGTGCTACCCAACAAGAGAAGCCACTGCAATAGAAGCTCACACATACCAACAAAGAGTAGTTATTTCTCTAGTTGCTTGGGGCAGCTAGAGAAAGCTCGTGAACGGTCATAAATAAATAATTTAAAATATAAGTTTTTTAATGTTCATTTTGGTCAGAAGTAAGATGGTTATTTGACAGAAACAGATGGGAAAACATCACATATTCTCTTGATAGAATTTTAGGATTCCCCTCATCCCTGATCTTTTTCTTTCCATTAGACCCTAAATCAAAAAGCAAAGTGTGAAAGTGAAAGTTGCTCAGTCGTGTCCAAATCTTTTTGACCCCATGGGCTGTACAGTCCACAGAATTCTCCAGGCCAGAATACTGGAGTGGGTAGCCTTTCCCTTCTCCAGGGGACTTTTGAATACAGAATTTAAATAAAAAATGACTGAAATATTTCATAAAATATTAGCGGCATCTGATCAGTATAATTAATGAAAGACTAAGTTTATGAAGAAAGATTTGGTAGTTGGAGATAATTAATTCAAGATTCATTTGCTTCTAGAGCTTAGTAATATGTCCTACCTTATGTATGACACCAAAATAAAAATCTGGTCACATATTTATCACGAACTTAAAAAACTTTTCTATCCATAAAGGCAGTATGAAGCAAAATGAATGTCTTAGGTTATTGAAAAACTTCATTATTGCAAACTTACTGTGCTTTTTATTTTATATTTTGAAATATCTTTCCATGCCTAACCAGGATACCTAACGTGGTTGTTTGACCCTACAGGCATTTTATTTATTTTTACTTCTTATTTTTTTGGTCACACTGAGCAGTATGCAAAATTCCTTGCAGTAGAAGCATGGAGTCTTAAAAAACTTTTCAGATGTCTTTAATTTTTCACTTAAACTGAGAAGTAAAATGCAAAAATTACTTTTTTGTTTGCTTCTCATGTCTTTATGGCTATATTGGTAGAAGATGTATTCATATTCAACTGATTAAAATATTAAATGTTAAATTTACTTGAACTAGAGTTCTAATGAACACTAGAATTACCAGATTTTTAATAGAAAGATATCTAGTTTGTGTGGACACATTGTATAGGAGAAGAAATACCTGATGCTATATAAACATGGAATAAAAAGTCTGAACTCTAAATGAAAAGTGTCAGTTAAATCAGAAGATAACACTTCATACCTGAAAGAGCTGAGAATGGGTACAATCTTCCCATTTATTACTGCATAACAAGTTGGGCAGTAGTTGGTCCAGTAGTATGTAGAAAACAAAAAATGTTAACACTGTAATGACAATTGAAAATTTCCTGAAAGAAAATGATTCAAATAAATAATAATACATGGATAGATCGTTCAGGAGCATATTATACAACAGTTTACATTGATATAGGAAACTGGATCAGTATTCGGAACTTTAGGACACAGATTGAGATGGTGGCCACTTGTAAACTGGAAGGGAATACAAAGAAATGAAAATAGCTTTTGTTGGTATGGTAAAATTGAGAAGGCCATATTCTTACAGGTTAACCATGTTTTCCTTGATTTAATAATAAAATGCATAAATACATTGCCTGTTTTTTATTTAAAATGTAAAAATGCATAAATGTGTTGCATAGCTTTTTCTGCTGTGTAAATTACATAGAAATGATATCACTATTGCATACCCTTAAGGAAATTCAGAATGGCTGAAGAATCTCTTGTTCATGTTTTGTTTTATTTGCTTTCCTTGAAAAATATTGGCTTTGTTGATCTATTGATCTGTTTTCAGTCTGATGTGTTTGCAATTTCACACTGTTATGGAGAAGGCAATGGCAACCCACTCTAGTACTCTTGCCTGGAAAATCCCATGGATGGAGGAGCCTGGTAGGCTGCAGTCCATGGGGTCTCTAAGAGTCAGAAATGACTGAGTGACTTCACTTTCACTCTTCACTTTCATGCATTGGAGAAGGAAATGGCAACCCACTCCAGTGTTCTTGCCTGGATGATCCCAGGGACGGGGGAGGCTGGTGGGCTGCCGTCCATGGGGTCGCACAGAGTTGGACACGACTGAAGCGACTTAGCGGCAGTAGCAGTCACATTGTTATGGTGGTTAGGGATAGTCCATATCTAAGAATATAAAACTATAAAAAATATTAAAGTCTATAGGTCACTGACCTTATTACCTGATGGTTTTATAGTAGGTTGAAAATAAAATGAGATTTCTGAATCTGAACTCAGAATGCTGAGAGGATGTTTATAATAAGTTATTGTTTCTGAAGGTTACTGTCCTTTGGGTGAATCTTTAAGTTTTAAAATTTTAGGACATGTAAAAAATTTTAACTTTCCACAGTTACTTGTGATAAGCTCTTATTAAATGGAATAACTTGTTTCAGTTTTGACTTTGTTCTGGGAAGGTACTACCTTGATTTAATTCATATCAATCTGTATCATTTGACTGAATTTCAGTAGGGGTCCAATAAAGCAATATGGTGCTAGTTACACTAATTTTTAGAACTTGATCTTCATTCTTTTTTCAAATATTAATTATATTAGCTGAGACTTTGAAGTCCTTGAGAAGTGTTTTAGGGGAAATAGAAGTTTGGGAGGGGTGTTGCTTTTGCTTCTGTGAATAATTCAGATGACCTGAGGCTTTCAGTTTTGGGAGTTAGAATACCATGAGAGTGAAAAGGTAGTTACTAAATTTTTTTTAATGTTTAATGTTAATTAAGTTACCTTGAAAGTCTGGTTCTGCCATTTACTTTGAGTATTAAACCAGAGAGTTGAAGTTGTATACCTGTCTTTGAAACTGGTGGTTGGTAGAGGCTTGGACACTAAAGGTGGTGACTCATTAGCGGTCCCTTTGGGTGACCCGTAGAGGGGGCTTCTGTTAGGTGCTTCTGGGATTTATAAGGCCTGACTCCTTGTGATAGCACAGCTTCTCTCAGACATTTCTATGATTAGTTTTCCTGACTGTAGAATAATCTTTAACAAGACGTCTGCAGTCTTTTTTGTTATGCTCTTCTGGGAATTTCATCTTTTTGTGTAGTGATCATCTGAGCGCTGGTAAATTGAGAGAATTTTTTTCTTAAGTGTGTTTTAAACTGGTCCTTTATAAGCTTGACTATTTATAACAATATACTTAATAGTTGGCTGGATTGCATCTGATACATACTACTGATTTCTTCGGGATTTAATTATAATTTTTCTGGTCTAAAATTTGCTGGGAAGGGAGGAGCAAGCTTTGACTTTCCCAGGGTGAGAGTGTTCACTTTATCTTTTACAGTGGCCTTTCCTTTTCGGAGGACAGTGTGGTAGTGTCAACATAAAAATAGTACAAACTGCTGTATATGCTCATAGGTCCACTTCATGGAATCTTCTTTCAGGAAACACGCCTGCATACGGATACAAGGGAGCAGGTACTGGGATATACATTTCAGTACCCACTCCTTGTATCCTAATCCTTCAGGAAGTACTTTTACTTCCAGTGTGAGAAATTGACCTGGTCTGTATGTATATGCATTATGAACTCTGAGGAGGCTGCTTTTCCCTTAATATTGCTTCTAGTTTAAAAATGCAAAGAAAACTATTACGTTTCTGTGGGAATATAATATGTATATAAAGTTTTAAAATGAGACTTCGGAAGGATATACCTCAGAATGCTATGGTTGGTTATTTTTCCCAAGAAAAGTAGAATTCTGGAGAGTGGTCAGAAGGGATATTTAGTTTTATCTGCTGCTAAAATTTTTTTTACAAGAATGTATTACTGTTGGGACTTCCCTGGCAGTCCAGTGGTTAAAGACTTCACTTTCCAGTGCAGGGGGGTGTGGGTTGGATTCTAGTCAGAAAGCTAGGTTCCCACATGCCTGCTGCTAAGTCACTTCAGTCGTGTCCGACTCTGTGTGACCCCAGAGATGGCAGCCCACCAGGCTCCCCCATCCCTGGGATTCTCCAGGAAAGAACACTGGAGTGGGTTGCCATTTCCTTCTCCAATGCATGAAAGTGAAAAGGAAGTCGCTCAGTTGTGTCTGACTCTTGGTGACCCCATGGACTGCAGCCTACCAGGCTCCTCCATCCCTGGGATTTTCCAGGCAAGAAAATCTGGAGTGGGGTGCCATTGGTATAAAAAAAAAAAAAAAGACAAACTGAAACATAGAACACAAGCAATATTGTAACAAGTTAAAGACTAAAAAATAAAATTGAAGGTAGATAGTGTTTATCATTGTGATTTATCTAAATTTGAAATACCTAAAAGGAACAAATAGCATTTAGACTTTTCTTTTATGATTTGAATAGAAATTTTGAGTAGATTATAAGGGATTTAAGGCAGTTACAAGCTCAGCTCCATGCTCTCTGATGACCTAGATAGGTAAGATGGGGAGTGGGGTGAGAGGAAGGGGATTTATGTATACATATAGTTGATTCCCTGGTGGCTCAGACAGTAAAGAATCCGCCTGCAGTGCTGGAGACCTGGGTAGATCCCTGGGTTGGGAAGATCCCCTGGAGGGAGGACATGGCCACCCACTCCAGTATTCTTGTCTGGAGAATCACCATGGACAGAGGAGCCTGGCGGGCTACAGTCCAAGGGGTCACAAAGAGTTGAACATAACTGAGTGACTAAGCACAGCACACATAGCTGATTCACTTCACTGTATGACAGGAACTACACAACATTGTAAAGCAATTATACTCCAGTTTAGAAACAGTAATCACAGGAAATAATATTTTTAAAAAGGCAGTCATTAATGACAACTTTTTATCATTCATATAGACTATAATCTTGCAGGTACTCAAGTGTCCAGATGTATTTTAAAATTTAACTTCTGGTGGAAGTAAGTGTGGTAGCATCAAGGCAAGATTTACATGGGTTTAAGTAGAACCTATCATTTCATTCATAGTATGTACTGAGGACCTCCCAGGTGGCTCAGTGGTAAAGAATCCACCTGCAATGCAGGAGACCCAGGTTCAGTCCCTGGGTGGGAAAGATCCCCTGGAGGAGAGCAGGGCAACCCAGTCTAGTATTCTTGTCTCGAAAATCCTATAGACAGAGGAGCCTAGCAGACTTGAGACCATGAGGTTGCCAGGAGTCAGACGCAACTTGGCGACTGAGCACACATGTATATACTAGGTGCTGATAACATTAGGCCCAGTATTAGTTCCAAATAGACTTAGTAATGGAATATTTAATAATAGAATATTCTGCTTTTCAGTAATAATGAACTGGGAAGTTGGAATTACTGTAGAGAGATAGAGTATATGTATTTCTTAAGAAATGCCTCTTTTTGAAACGGAATTTTTTTCTAAATTTAAAAATGTTAGATCAAACTAATTAACATTTCTATGTCAGTGGTTGATAAGTGTCCTGAAATAGTCTCCCCAGAATGTTCAGGGACTTCAAAATAGTTCTTCTTAAGCTTGACTGCACCCAAGAAAGCATAGGGTAAGGAAGGAAGACTTATTTATGCTTGGATCCCACCCACGAAGATTCTGACTTAATTGGGAGAAGTAGTAGTTGGGCATCTGAATATTTTTAAAGGTTTTCTAAGTGATTTTTTAATGTGCTGCTAAGGTTGCGTACCACTTCCTTAAAACCAGTCTGTAGGGGACTTACCTGGTGGTCTAGCAGTTAAAAATACCCCTGCCACTGCAGGGGATGTGGGTTCCCTGGTCCGGGAAAGTTGTACATGCTGCAGGGCAACTAAGCCCATGCTCCAACAAGAGAAGCCACTGCAATGAGATGCCCTCGCACTGCATCAGGAGAGTAGCCCCCACTCACCACAACTGGAGAAAGCCCATGCACAGCAACCCAGTGCAGCAATAAGTAAATCAGTCCTTGACATCCATGGTTGTTGCTCACACTGTAGTGAGCCACAGTGCTCTCCCTGAGAAAGTCTTGTACCTTCTGTAGTAGCTCCCCCAGGTGGATGTGTTCTGCCTTCTTTTACTTGAGAATAAAATCCCTTGTTTGTCAGGCTTCTGTCCTCAACCTAGATACTTGGGCTTTTTTCTTCACAGCTATTACCTGTTGTTTCTTCATTATCCGGAGAACTTGGGTACCATTTTCTAAGCCTGTACTTGTGCCATTGTCCTGGGAGACATTCAGGGCTTTCCCTAAAGACGCCAGTACCTATCTAGTATCTCAAAATAGTTCTTGATCCTCTGAAAATAAGAAATGCCTTCAACATCTGGGGCATTGTTCTAGCGAGGTGCTGTGTGGTCAAGCAGTCCCCAATCTTTTGACATCAGGGACCGGTTTTATGGAGGACTATTTTTCCATAGAGGAGGCTAGTTTGAGGGTGATCCAAGCATGTTACATTTATTGTGCACTTCATTTTTGTTATCATTACATCAGCTCCACCTCAGATCATTAGGCATTAGATCCCAGAGGTTGGAGACCCCTGGTTTAGACAGTGGTGGATAAAGTGAATCTGGTGATATTTTTAAGCTGTTACTTTGCTTGTTACATGGCAAGTAAATTGGAGGAGGAAGACTAGAAAGAGGGAGATCATTGTGGAGGCTAACAGTAATCCAGGTGAAATGATGGTCATTTGGATCAGGATGTTGACAAAATATGTAGAAGCATACGGATTGAGATATGTTTTGGAAGGAGTCAGGCAAGACTTGTTGGTCGTTTGGTCCCTCAGTACTGGTGGGTGACCTTTAAGCTCTACTCCACCTCAGGTATCCACAGTCATACCTCTACTTCTGAAATCCTAAATTCACTCATCAGATCTTCCGTCTGTTGGATCTTTGTTTTGCTACTACTTTAGACTTGTTTTCAGTCCATATCCATGCTCTGTTCTCCCCCTATATTTCCTACCTGGATGACCAGCTGTCATTGTGGTTTGCCTGGATGCAACTGACGTATTTCCTGGGATTTAGGACTACCAGTGCTAAAATCAGGTGGCTTGTTGCCCTCACCTTAGTCTGCCCTTGTCTGTTTTTCCATACTGTGCTATAACCATGTTAACCTTTCCTGGTTAATTCCTTGGACTTTAATACTGCATCTATTAATTGTAATCATTCCCCAAATCCCCCTCACCAACCCTGGCTTGAGAATGATCTGTCTTACTCACTATACCTCCAGGGACTAGCATGGGGTCTTGCACAAAGTATCACTCATAGTCTAGCAAATGAGTGGTTATCTCCCAGTCAATCCACAGTTTTTAGCATACAGTAACAGGAAGATCCCTTGAGGAAGGGAATGGCAACCCACTCCAGTATTCTTGCCTGTAACATTCCGTGGACAGACCATGGGGTTGCAAAGAGTTGGACATGACTGAGAAACTAACACAAGTGATTAATAAATGTGTGTTGGAAATAAATGAAAGAGTTTCTACTGAGTGGAATATTATGTTACTCTTAAAACTAACGTTTGGAACTTCCCTGGTTGTCCAGTGGTTAAAATTCTGCCTGGCAGTGCAGGGGACATAGGTGTGACCCTGGTCCTGGAAGATCCCACATGCTGAGGAGCAATTAAGCCCCTGTGCCACAACTACTGAGCCTACACGTTCTAGGTCCCTCACGCCCCAACTGCCAAGCCTGTGTTCCGCAACAAGAGAAGCCAACACAGTGAGAAGCCCGCACACTGGAATGAAGAGAAAGCCCATGCGTGGCAAGGAAGACCCAGCACAGCCAAAAAGATAATAATTAATCAGCAAGAAATAAAGATAAAAATTGAGTTTCCTGTCTTTTTTTAAAGTAATGTTGGAATTTGTGGTTAATGGGGAAATGCATAGGATGCTAGTTTTCTAAAAGCAGCATAAAAACCATGTATATTGAATAGTCACAGTTGTAAAACAGTAAGTTTGTACTTTGATATTAAGAGGGTAAAAACAAAATACTAAGTTTTAATATCTTCCCCATAATCTTTTTTAAATAAAGTAGGCCTAAGAAACCTCTCCACATAGCCGGAAATCCTAGAGTATATTGTAGTTAGAACTCTAAAGCTGAGGAACTAGGTACCTGAGTGTCTTGTTCCATGTGACTGCTAATAATGATCTCTTTAGCATTTAGTTAGATGTCAACTGGTAGGCCTAAAACTTGGGGTACTGATGGGAAGAATGGGACTGTGCACCTTGATGCATGTTTTTCCTGAGATCAGGGATGAGATAGCTGTTGAATAGATTTTAGGCGTGTCTTGCCTTTTTGTTTTGATGGGGTCATAATTATCTGCTTTTTCATCTTATGCCGAGCCTGCCCTTTAAAGCTGTATTAAGTGCAGCTTGTATCTTAAGTGTAGCTAAACATATCTTTGTTTATGTTGTTTAATGCTAAGTGTCTTGGTTTATTTTTTCCATCTGTAGGCTAAAGAAATCCTGACAAAAGAATCCAATGTGCAAGAAGTTCGATGTCCAGTCACTGTCTGTGGAGATGTGCATGGGCAATTTCATGATCTCATGGAACTGTTTAGAATTGGTGGCAAATCACCAGATACAAATTACTTGTTTATGGGCGATTATGTTGACAGAGGATATTATTCAGTGGAAACAGTTACTCTGCTTGTAGCTCTTAAGGTAATTTCAATTTTATATTTGAGCATTTTGAACTGGATATGACAGCCCTCTTAAATGTCCTTTTTCCCCTCCAGCAGTGATTTGTGGTCTTCTCTATCTGCATGTCAGATTTTAGAATAAATCTCCACATTTAGGAATCTAGATATTCAGGTTTTGGACTTAATAAATCATGTCTATATCTTCATTCTGAATGTGAGGGAATGGTACAGAATATAAAAATGAGTTATTTTCTAAGGAAAAGAGTGCCTCAGATGATTTAAAAATGCTAGAGGGCTGGTTAAATAGAAGTTTTATTTAATAAATTGGAGTTAGAACAGGTAATATAATTAACCTTTCTAGATATTTTTGAAGCATATTCACTAACAGAGCAGCACATTTCCAATATTGGCATGTTTATATCCTCTGACTCAACAACCATGTAACTAAATTGTACTGAGGAAGAAGTTTTAAGAGGAAAGAAGCTTTGCCTATATGAAAACGTAAATTGTAGCATTATCTTTAATTCAGAGAAGGAATTGATATAAATAACAGTAAGTGAATATCTAAAGTATGGCTTATCTCAGTGGAATAGTTTGCAGCTGTTAGACATGACATGATAATCTAGTACAATAGAAATGATAGAGAAATCAAGCTGTTTTATACCAGTTGTAGCTTTGGGAAATATACAGAGATTTGAAGGTAAAACACAAAATGGTAGAAAATATTTTAGGATAACCTTTCGCTTAAATTATTAGACTTTTCTTTTGGGTAGATAATTTTTATTAATATGTAAAAATGGTATGATGACTGACAGCATTTTCTAGTACTGGAGAAGCACTGAGATGTAGTTTTGGCAAAAACTGAATTTTGAGCAATTGACAGAAATGGTAGTGTTGATGAAGCAACTAGTCTGAATCATGTCAAGTGCTGCAAAACATTTTCCGAGGTCATTATATTCTGTATCTGTAAATTGAAGGAGTGGAATTAAATGATGGAAAGTTTCTGCAGTGACTGTAGATGGTATGAAAGCAATCTTGCAAGCTAACCTATACTTAAAGCCCAGGATGAGTCCTAATGCTCAGAGGAAGAATAAATACACTGCCTTTTAAGAATTCATGTTTGGGTGGCTCACTGGTAAAGAATCTGCTTGCCAGTGGTGCAGGGGACACAGATTTGATCCCTGGTCCATGAAGATCCTGTGTGCTGCGGGACAGCTTTCTCGGTGTGCCAAAAGTACTGAGTCAGTGCCCTAGAGCCTGTGAGCCACAACTCCTGAAGTCCGAGCACCCTAGATCCCATTCTCTGCAACAAGAGAAACTGCTGTAATGAGAAACCCATGGGCCTAGAGAGTAGTTCCTGCTCGCTGCAACTGGAGAAGGCCTGTGTGTGCAGCAACAAGACCCAGTGCAGCCATAAATAAATAAAAAAATTTTTAATAGTAAACACCATTATGTTCATTATGTTCATAAAATAACATAACCATCAGTTACGAACTGAATTTGCCACTACCACCTCTTCCCCAAATTCATGCTGCATCCTAACTCCCAGTACCTCAGAATACCTAGCTGTATTGGAGATGGGACCTTTGAAGAGGTAATTAAGGTAAAATGAGATCATATGGGTCACCCCTAATCCAGTATGACTGGTGTCCTTGTAAGAGGAGATAGAGCACAAAAACAGTGGAAAGAAACGTGGAGAAGATGGCCATTTCCTAGCCATGGAAGAGAGACCTCAGAAGAAACCAGCCCTGCTGACACCTTGATCTTGGACTTCTAGCCTCTAGAATTGTGAGGAAATAAATTTCTGTTGCTTAAATTCAGACTTAAATTGAAGAAAGTAGGGAAAACCACTAGACCATTCAGGTATGACCTAAATCAAATCCCTTATGATTATACAGTGGAAGTGAGAAATAGATTTAAGGGACTAGATCTGATAGAGTGCCTGATGAACTATGGACAGAGGTTCATGACATTGTACAGGAGACAGGGATCAAGACCATCCCCATGGAAAAGAAATGCGAAAAAGCAAAATGGCTGTCTGGGGAGGCGTTACAAATAACTGTGAAAAGAAGAGATGTGAAAAGGAAAGATACAAGCATCTGAATGCAGAATTCCAAAGAAGAGCAAGGAGAGATAAAGTCTTCCTCAGTGATCAGTGCAAAGAAATAGAGGAAAACAACAGAATGGAAAAGACTAGAGATCTCTTCAAGAAAATTAGATACCAAGGGAACATTTCATGCAAAGATGGGCTCGATAAAGGACAGAAATGGTATGGACCTAACAGAAGCAGAAGATATTAAGAAGAGATGGCAAGAGTACACGGAAGAACTGTACAAAAAAGATCTTCACGACCCAGATACTCAATGATGGTGTGATCACTGACCTACAGCCAGACATCCTGGAGTGTGAAGTCAAGTGGGCCTTAGAAAGCATCACTACGAACAAAGCTAGTGGAGGTGATGGAATTCCAGTTGAGCTATTCCAAATCCTGAAAGATGATGCTGTGAAAGTGCTGCACTCAATATGCCAGCAAATTTGGAAAACTCAGCAGTGGCCACAGGACTGGAAAAGGTCAGTTTTCATTCCAATCCCAAAGAAAGGCAATGCCAAAGAATGCTCAAACTACTGCACAGTTGCACTCATCTCACACGTTAGTAAAGTAATGCTCAAAATTCTCCAAGCCAGGCTTCAGCAGTACGTGAACCGTGAAATTCCAGATGTTCAAGCTGGTTTTAGAAAAGGCAGAGGAACCAGAGATCAAATTGCCAAAATCTGGATCATTGAAAAAGCAAGAGAGTTCCAGAAAAAACATCTATTTCTGCTTTATTGACTATGCCAAAGCCTTTGACTGTATGGATCACAATAAACTGTGGAAAATTCTGAAAGAGATGGGAATACCAGACCACCTGACCTGCCTCTTGAGAAATCTGTATGCAGGTCAGGAAGCAACAGTTAGAACTGGACATGGAACAACAGACTGGTTCCAAATAGGAAAAGGAGTATGTCAAGGCTGCATATCGTTACCCTGCTTATTTCACTTCTATGCAGAGTACATCATGAGAAATGCTGGGCTGGCAGAAGCACAGGCTGGAATCAAGATTGCTGGGAGAAATATCAATAACCTCAGATATGCAGATGACACCACCCTTATGGCAGAAAGTGAAGAGGAACTAAAGAGCCTCTTGATGAAAGTGAAAGAGGAGACTGAAAAAGTTGACTTAAAGCTCAACAATTCAGAAAACTAAGATCATGGCATCTGGTCCCATCAGTTCATGGGAAATAGAAGGGGAAACAGTGTCAGACTATTTTTTTGGGCTCCAAAATCACTGCAGATGGTGACTGCAGCCATGAAATTAAAAGACGCTTACTCCTTGGAAGGAAAGTTATGACCAACCTAGATAATATATTCAGAGAAGGCAATGGCACCCCACTCCAGTACTCTTGCCTGGAAAATCCCATGGACAGAGGAGCCTGGTAGGCTGCAGTCCATGGGGTCGCTGAGGGCACGACTGAACGACTTCACTTTCACTTTTCACTTTTCACTTTCATGCATTGGAGAAGGAAATGGCAACCCACTCCAGTGTTCTTGCCTGGAGAATCCCAGGGACGGGGGAGCCTGGTGGGCTGCCGTCTATGGGGTTGCACAGAGTCAGACACGAATGAAGCGACTTAGCAGCAGTAGCAGATAACATATTAAAAAGCAGAGACATTACTTTGCCAACAAAGGTCCGTCTAGTCAAGGCTACAGTTTTTCCAGTGATCACGTATCGATGTGAGAGTTGGACTGTGAAGAAAGCTGAGTACCAAAGAATTGGTGCTTTTGAACTGTGGTGTTGGAGAAGACTTGAGAGTCCCTTGGACTGCAAGGAGATCCAACCAGTCCATCCTAAAGGAGATCGTTCCTGGGTGTTCATTGGAAGGACTGTTGCTGAAGCTGAGACTCCCAATACTTTGGCCACCTCGTGCGAAGAGTTGACTCATTGGAAAAGACTCTAATGCTGGGAGGGATTGGGGGCAGGAGGAAAAGGGGACGACAGAGGATGAGATGGCTGGATGGAATCACCGACTTGATGGACGTGAGTCTGAGTGAACTCCGGGAGTTGGTGATGGACAGGGAGGCTTGGCGTGCTGCGATTCCCGGGGTCGCAAAGAGTCAGACACGACTGAGCAACTGAACTGAACTAAGCTTTCTAATCTCTGTTATCTTGTATGGTAGTCCTAGCAGACTTAATACAGGGGAAAGGAAACTTCAGCAAATAATGCTGGAACTGTTGGGTATCCGTATGCAAAAAGGTAACTTAAGCTCCTCATACTCTACAGATGGGTCAAAATTAATGAGAGGTTTCAATCTGAATTACTAAAACTGAAACTTCTGAAATAATACATAGGAGAAAATTAGTTTTGTATCCTTGGGTTTGACAAAGATGATTTAGGTATGCTACCAAAAGCACAATCCATTAAAATGCCAATAAATTAGACTTCCATCAAATTGATTTTTTGTTCTTCAAGAGACACCACTAAAAAAAATTTGTATTCATATATAGTTTTAAAACCTAACTCAATAAGAGAACAAATAATTTTTAAGTGGACAAAATATTTGAATAGATGTTTCACCCATGAAGGTGTATGAATGGTCATTAAGTACATGAAAAGATGGTCAAACCTTAGTTATCAGGGAAATGCAAATTAAAAGTCAAAATTAGGGCCAGGGACTTCCCTGGTGGTCCAGGGGGTACGACTGCTCCCAGTAAAGGGGTTTCAGGTTCAGTCCCTGATTGGGGAACTGAGATCCCACAGGCCATGTGTGGCACAGCCCGAAATAAATAAGACCCTTTAGAATAGTTTTCATGGGTAAGGCTAGTCATACCAAGTATTAATTTGTTGAAGATACATTAGAACCATAGGAATCCACCCAAGAGAATTGAGAGCGTATATGCATACAAAAATTTCTTACATGGCAGTAGGATCATAGAAACATTGACAATAGCCTTAAACTGCAAACAGTCCAAATGTTCAGCCAGCTGATGAATAAAAAGCCAAAACAGTGTAGTCATATAATGGAATGCTGTGCAGCAGTAAGAGACAAACCACTAATCAATATACAGATGAGTCTCAAAAATACTCTGCTAAGTTAAAGAAGCCAAACACAAAAAAAACTACATTTTGCATGGTTTCATTTGTATGAAATTTCTAGAGAAAGCAAATCTCAAGAGAGTATTAATAGTTGCCGAGAGTGGGAATTGGAAATGATTGCAAACAGGCATGAGGGATCTTTGGGTTAATGGAAAGGTTCTAGAACTGGATTGTAATGGTTGTATAACTAATAAAAAAAAACTCATGGATGGAGCTTTGCAGCTGATGATTATGCTTGACATAAAGTCGGTGGTAGTGAGATGGGGTTGGCAGATATCCCGTGGGATAAATATCTGTAGGTGTGATTTCACTTTTGTGTGATGTGGGAGTGTGAGATATTTTTTCCAATAAAATTGAAATTCTGTATTTTCCTGTAGAATGTTTGCTGGGTTGTTAACTTGGTTTTGGAAGGAGCCAGCTGTTCATGTTTTCCATTTTTTTGTTTCAGGTTCGTTACCGTGAACGTATCACCATTCTTCGAGGAAATCATGAGAGCAGACAGATCACACAAGTATATGGTTTCTACGATGAGTGTTTAAGGAAATACGGAAATGCAAATGTTTGGAAGTATTTTACAGACCTTTTTGACTATCTTCCTCTCACTGCCTTGGTGGATGGGCAGGTATGTAAGTCTTCTTAAAGCTTATGTTGCCAGTTATTTTCAGACTTCTGCTTTCTTAACATTTAGGCGCCAGTAACTTATTTTTCCATCCTCATGTCCTTCTGGGCCCTTATTTTGTGAGTGGCACTGAACCACGGAGTAGGGTGGGAGATATAGCCCATCCATCCTCTTAGGCTGTTTCTGGATGTGTTGGGGAGATGTAATTAACTATTTTCTGGTCCCAGTAGACAAGTGCACAGAGAAATTTCAAGAAAATTCTATGAGAAGGAAAATAATAGTCTATGATGAGGGTAAAGTCAAGATCTGATTGGAGTTTGGGTGCAATAGGGATGGTTTATCATCAGTCAGAAAAAGTATATTCCATAGTTAACAGTGGGATGAAAGAAAGATCCTGCAGAAACAAGCCCAGTTCTGGGAGAACACAGAAACACCAAGGGGCTGAGTGATGTGGGCTACTGTTTGCAGCTTAGTGTGTAGTGTTTATTTTAAATGAAGGTAATGTTGGAAACCATTCTTTTCAGATCTTCTGTCTACATGGTGGCCTCTCACCATCCATAGATACACTGGATCACATCAGAGCACTTGATCGCCTACAAGAAGTTCCTCATGAGGTATTACTCTTTTTGATAATAAAATTTTTTCTTTTCAGAAAACTTTAGAAAGAGGAACTGTTCTTAATTGTAACTTAGTTCATTTTATGTATTTTCTTGTTAATTCTCAAAAATCATCCCATGTGGTGTTAGCACTCTCATTGACCCTATTCTTCAGAAGCTAACATTAAGAAACCTGCCAAGATCATGACAGCTCTGGGACTGGGTTTAGGACCGAGGTGATGACTGTTTTCAGAGCATCTACTTTAATTACTAAACTATACTATTAATTAGTTAGGGCTTGTTGCTGTTGGAACTCATTGGTGTAGGCCGTGCTTCTTAAAGACATCTGGAGATAGTTTCTTACTTATTTGACACAGATACTTTACTATCTGCAAAACCTTTTACTGGTTTTGGCAAACACCGTTCAACAAGTGACTTAGTAGGGTGCTTCTGATTAAATTACTAAGATCACATATTAACCAGTTTTCCAAGAGGTAGTCTAAAACTTAACTTGCTTTTTAGGGTCCAATGTGTGACTTGCTGTGGTCAGATCCAGATGACCGTGGAGGTTGGGGTATATCTCCTCGAGGAGCTGGTTACACCTTTGGGCAGGATATTTCTGAGACATTTAATCATGCCAATGGCCTCACGTTGGTGTCTAGAGCTCATCAGCTGGTGATGGAGGTACGTTTGTTCTTTGACATTGACTTGCTTTTTAAATAAACATAAGATCTTAGGAAATTTTAAATTATATGGTATTAGTGAGAATATGCATGTATTTTTCTGATTATACCGTTCTGAGTGTACCATTATAGCCTGAGCCTTTTTGATGGAGGTACACTAGAATTAAAATCCCAAGCTTTTGGGGCTTCCCTGGTGATCCAGTGGTTAAGAATCTACTTTGCAATGCAAGGAACACCAATTTGATCCCTGGACCAGGAAGATCCCACATGGGGCAGAGCTAACAAAGCATTTCAGCTGCGACTACTAAAGCCAGAGCGCCTAGAGCCTGTGCTCCAGAACAAGGGGAGCCGCTGCAGTGAGAGCCTGCGTACCACAGCAGAGAGTGGTCCCAACCTGCAATGACTGAGCAGTGCTTGGGAGTTAAGGCTGGGAAAGTAAGGTGGAGGAGATGGAAATACACCACTTTTTAATCTCAATTTTATTACATATATTTAACATGCATATATATGGAGGAGAGTTTGGCAAGAAATACACCCAAAATGTTTAAGTGATCCTTTGGATGGTAGGATTACAGGTGATTTAAAAGAAGAAACTAAAGGGAAAGGGGCTAAATTCTTAGCGTAAAACATTGATTAAGCATACTTATAAAATTAAGATTCAATTTAGATTAATACTGACACAGCTCTGTGATTATCCATAAAGTCTGACTTTGCTTGGGATAGGGAAAGAAATTTGTGAACAGTACTTTAAAAGTTACTCATACGTTCAGGTGAACTTTGGGGGGATGAGGTTGGGGTTCCTAGAGTCATCTCTCCTTCGTATCTGGGCAGTTCAAGTAATGCCTGTAATGAGGACAGAATCAATAAGGTTCTGGTCTCCAGGAGTGTGTATCTGCCTGTACAAGGAATGGCCATATACTCATTCTTATATCATGTTTAGGGCCTTTATAATAAGAAATGTGAGAGAAGTAGTTTATCCTTTTGAGATTGGTGGTTTTGTTTTTTTGTTGTTGTTTTTAGGACTTCTTGAGTTCTGCATAGGGAGTTCTGGTGGTCTAGTGGTTAGGATTCAGTGTTTTTGCTGCTGTGGCCTGGGTTCATTCCCTGAATGGGGAACTGAGATCCCACAAGCTGTGCAGCATGGCCAGAAGGTGGGGAGGGGTCATTCTGCAGAGTATAGGAAATTATTAAATCATCCAAAAACAAAGCAGTACTTTTTAAAAAACCTTTTGGGGAAAAGGGCAGATCTATTTTCCTTCTTGAAGGGAGTCACCTTTAGTTGTGTAAATAAAGGAGTAAAATAGAGTTGTTGTTGTTTTTCCTGTTCTTTTTCCTTGTAGGGATATAACTGGTGCCATGACCGAAATGTAGTAACGATTTTCAGTGCTCCAAACTATTGTTATCGTTGTGGTAACCAAGCTGCAATCATGGAACTTGATGATACTCTAAAATACTCTTTGTAAGTATTCACACCTGAGTAGTTGGTTACCATTACTTGAATATTAGTTTTAATGGGAGGTTTAATAGTTCAAGAGTTTATGCTAAATCCAGATTCCAAACAGATTTTTAGGTTTCCTTTGAAATACATCAACAGAAACCTAGACCTTAATATGAATTATTAGGATCTTAACTTTTAAACCTATACTTTTATTGTAGAGTAGATAAATCCTGAGGATGAAATGATGATATATACAGTACCTTAGGCTCTTTAAAATTTGTTCAGTAGAATCTTTTCAAATGGTCTCAGAAGGAACCACAATGTATAGAAGCATATCCTCTGGCTGATGTTGCCTTGGCTCTTTTGAGGAGGCATACAGCTAGAAAACGCATGTAAAACGCATGATAAAGCTATAATTAGGGTCCTATTATGCAAGTCATTGGATAGAAAAAAGTGTAAAAATGTGCATAAGAATGAAATGTACAGCATGTGGGATACAGTCGAATAATACAGTAATAACTTTGGTGACAGGTGGTGGTTAGACTTACATAGGTGACTCTTGCTGTAATTAATGTATAGAAATTTCAAAACAACATGTTATACTGCTGCTGCTGCTAAGTCGCTTCAGTCGTGTCCAACCCTGTGCAACCCCATAGACGGCAGCCCACCAGGCTCCCCCGTCCTTGGGATTCTCCAGGAAGAAGGCTGTATGGGTTGCCATTTCCTTCTCCAATGAATGAAAGTGAAAAGTGAAAGGGAAGTCGTTCAGTCGTGTCCAACTCTTAGCGACCCCATGGACTGCAGCCTACCAGGCTCCTCTGTCTATGGGATTTTCCAGGCAAGAGTACTGGAGTGGGTTGCCATTGCCTTTTCTACTATGTTGTACATCTGGAACTAAAACCGAGACTAATATTGATATAAATTATCAGTACATTGATGTCTTAGAGCAAATATGTCTTTGTTTTTCAGCTTGCAGTTTGACCCAGCACCTCGCAGAGGCGAGCCACATGTTACTCGTCGTACCCCAGACTACTTCCTGTAATGAAATTTTAAACTTGTACAGTATTGCCATGAACCATATATTGACCTAATGGATATGGGAAGAGCAACAGTAACTCCACAAGTGTCAGAGAATAGTTAACATTCAAAAAAACTTGTTTTCACACGGACCAAAAAGATGTGCCATATAAAAATACAAAGCCTGTCATCAACAGCCGTGACCACTTTAGAATGAACCAGTTCATTGCATGCTGAAGCGACATTGTTGGTCAAGAAACCAGTTTCTGGCATAGCGCTATTTGTAGTTACTTTGCTTTCTCTGAGAGACTGCAGATAAGATGTAAACATTAACACCTCGTGAATACAATTTAACTTCCATTTAGCTATAGCTTTACTCAGCATGACTGTAGATAAGAATAGCAGCAAACAATCATTGGAGCTTAATGAACATTTTTAAAAATAAGTACCAAGGCCTCCCCTCTACTTGTGAGTTTTAAAATCGTTTTGTTTATTTTCAGGGATACCGTTTAATTTAATTGTATGATTTGTCTGCACTCAGTTTATTTTCCCTTCTCAAATCTCAGCCTCATGTTGTTCTTTGTTACTGTCAGAACCTGGTGAGTTGTTTTGAATGGAACTGTTTTTTTTTCTCCCTGCTGTAAGATGATGTTACTGCACAAGAGCACTGCAGTGTTTTTCATAATAAACTTGTGAACTAAGAGCTGAAAAAGTCAAATTTTAATTGTATCAATGGGCAAGACTGGTGCTGTTTATTTAAAAGATACATCAATTGATAAATTTTAGAATCTGTAGAATTCTAGGAAAAAATAAAAATCAAGGCCACAACATAATCTCTCTCGTAACTCCTTGACATTCTTTAAATGAATTGCAGGACTTGTAGTCCAGATAGTATGATTTGTCAGATTGCCCACATGCTCTTTGTGGATTCTTCCTGCATATTGTCTGCAAGAAAGGAAGTGAAATCTGTGTGCTCCTTCAGTAAGACCTGATTGTAAAACCATATGAATCAAGATACAACATGTTCACATTTTGTTGAAAGCATGTTTTCAGGTAGAGCTTAACAAACTAATGTGTCTACTTATCAGTCACTGCAGTTTCTGGTAGTAAATATTGCTGTGTAAAATGGACATTTTAAGACAATTGAGAGATTGGTAAGTTTTTAACAAATACTTGTACATTGCTTGTCACATGACCTTACAGTTAAATTGTCTCCGATAAGATATAGCTCTTAAAATATTTTCCTCTATTAATTTTAAGTTCTTTAAATGATACTAAATCAAATGCAAAACTATTACTGGATCATGGTTTAGTGTTATGCACATTCACCCAAGGATAAAAATGGCATTTGAAATGAAGTGGCAGCGATAAACACATAATGAGTTCCCCCCCCAGCCTGTCTTTTATCCTTTGAATAGTATTAGGAAGTTGAAATAGATACTAATACTTGATTGTTTTAAGCTACCAGGATAAATAAACTTCAGGACACTTAATTGTGTAGGTGTAGTAATAAAAGTTTTGCTTTGTACTGTGGTGAATTTGGAACTGATGAGGAAATTTCTCTAAGATCCTTGAAGAAAATACACACATACACAGTATATTTTTTTAAGTGGTCCATTCTCTTCTCTGTTCTAATTGACAATATTTTTGGTAGCTCGTGGAGTTGATTGTCCAGAAGACCTTAGTTTTTCCATGTCTCCGTTTCATTTTGTTCTTAAATGCTTTCATGAGAAATACATCCTTCTCTCTCTCTCTCTTTTAATCATTTTATGCCTTTTATTTCTGACTGGACAAATAGTTTATTAATGTGCAGTACTGATGATCCAGTGTCCAAGTGATCTAGATACAAGCAGTGGTTTTACAAGTCCTGTGGTTAAAATTTACTCCAAAGGAACTCACGTCTTGTAATTGAGTTTTTATTGTCATCCAGGTACAAATTCTCTAAAGTAAACTTTGTGGTTAACAGAAAAGGGCTTGTGGGGACTTCCTGGAGGTAAAGTGATTAAGACTCCAAGCTTCCACTACAGGGGTTTAGGGGATCGATCCCTGCTGGAGCAGTTAAGATCCCACCATCCTTTCTGTGTGGCTCAAAAAACCCTACCTGATTATGAACTGGATAAAGAAAATGCATTGTTAAAACGTTGTAAATCAATAATACTTCAGTTTTAAAAAGTTTTTTAAAAATAAAATGCGTTGTTAAGTATAGTAAATTTCCTTTAAAGAAATATAATTGCTGTTGGTGATTTCTCAGTAACGGATTAAAATACGATTTTCAGTTTTACAAAGCTGCTTGTTCAAAAAAGGGAGTGTGTGTCTTGAGTATTCTAGACTGAAGAATTGGAGAAATTTGCTTTGGAACTTACTTTGTAAGGGTGAAATGAATCAATAAAATGATGTACTCATTTCTTAGGTTGAATATCCTAAGCAGACACGGTGACTTTTTCTTGATTGCAGTAGGTGTGTTTTGAATGGAAGTGTAGTATGTCAATATTGGATAATTTTTCAGAAAGATCTTCCTGTGGCTTAATAAGGGAAGGATGTTTTTTCCTATTGTTCTTAACATTGATGCCCATAGAGATTTTATATCTAGATTTAAGAGCCACTGCTCAGTTTTCCAACTACAAATTGAAGAATACTGGATTTTGTGGTGATTGATGGTGATCATGGGTTTTAGTAAATAATTAAAATATACCATGTGACTGTTCTTTCAGTAGTGACTTAACCTGTCCTGTGTGCTAAGTAGTCCTTCATTTTCAACTGTAATGTGTCCCTAGGGATGGACCTTAAAATTGAGTAATAGGCTTGTTTGTTACGAGGTAGATTGTGTTCTCAAGAGCTAAGATGTTTTTTCATTAAAGCCTTAATCTCTTCTCACATGTTCTTTGATGTATTACTAGCTTTCATGAACTTTTTTTTGGCCACACCACACTACCACACATGTGAGATCTTAATTCCCAGATCAGAGATGGAGCAGACAAGAGTAATGGGAGGAGAAGCTATATGGTGTATTTGGCCTTGAGTAGTCTTTGTTTCTTGGAAGGAAAGTTATGACCAACCTAGATAGCATATTAAAAAGCAGAGACATTACTTTGCCAACAAAGGTCCGTCTAGTCAAGGCTATGGTTTTTCCATAGCCTAGTCATGTATGGATGTGAGAGTTGGACTGTGAAGAAAGCTGAGTGCCGAAGAATTGATGCTTTTGAACTGTGGTGTTCAATACTCCTCAGACTCCCATAGACTGCAAGGAGATCCAACCAGTCCATCCTAAAGGAGATCATTCCTGGGTGTTCTTTGGAAGGAATGATGCTAAAGCTGAAACTCCAGTACTTTGGCCACCTCATGCAAAAAGTTGACTCATTGGAAAAGACTCTGGTGCTGGGAGGGATTAGGGCCAGGAGGAAAAGGGGATGACAGAGGATGAGATGGCTGGATGGCATCACCGACTTGATGGACGTGAGTTTGAGTGAACTCCGGTAGTTGGTGATGGACAGGGAGGCCTGGCATGCTGCAATTCATGGGGTCGCAAAGAGTTGGACATGACTGAGCGACTGAACTGAATCTTTGTTTCCTGGAATCAGATGGAAAAGAATAATCTCTGTTGTATAGTTACAAAGTTGTGCCTGACTCGGCAGCCTCATGGACTGTGGCTTGCCAGGCTTCCCTGTTCTTCACTATCTCCTGGAGTTGGTGGTGCCAGCCATCCATCTTTTCTGTTACCCCCTTTTCCTCCTGCCCTCAATCTTTCCCAGCATCATGGTCTTTTCCAGTGAGTTGGCTCTTCGTATCATGTGGTCAAAGTATTAGAGCTTCAGTATCAGTCCTTCCAATGAATATTCAGGGTTCCTTGGTCCAAATAAAACTACCTCTTTAATTTTCATTCTTCTAATGATATGTGACTGAAAGTAGACCATGAAGACAATAAGCCCTAGCTCACCACTCCCTCCCTGTAGCCACACCAGAGCCGATTGTCCAGAAAAGGGCTAGAAAGATAGGGCAATCAAGGACATATCAAGATATTTTTAATAGTGGTATAATAGCTTTCATGTCCTCTGCAAAGCTCAGGGTGATAGGAAATATGGTTACGGCCTCTGGTACCACAGCAGGATATTTTATCCTTGGCTGAGTTTTATTTCTTTAGATTAAAGTATGGTTGATTTACAATATTGCATTAGTTTTAAGTGTTGGGTTTCCTTAAAGCAGAAGCTTTTTTTCTGACTGTGCTGTCAGGCATGTGGGATCTTACTTCCCAACCAGGGATCAAACCTATGCCCCTTGCATTGGAAGTGTGGAGTCTTAACCACTGGGAGTCAGGAAGGTCTCTAAAGCAGGATCTTAATGATTGCACTGTAGGCCATTTGTAGTGTTTTTCCAGCTTTTCCTCAGATGCTAGGGAAAATACCCAACACCAGAAATTAGAATCCAGGATGGCTAGATGACTTGAGTGAGGATATTTGTTTAAGCCACCTTTTAGAAGCACATTGACATTTCTGCTTTCATCTTGAGTGGTAGATAGCCTACAACATTAGGTGTGTTTGAATGCAGAAGGAGTGATTTGTGGCTTCTGAAGTACATGAATTTGATACTGCAATCCTAAAAGCAGTTGCTGATGTTCTAAACTAGGTTAGTTCTGGTGGTGTCGTCATTTGTGAATGAGGAGAGGGGAGTGCTGAAATGACCATTACTGTGAAGGTTAATTGAATTCAGAATGGTCAGGAGAGCATTAAGCATTGGACGTTCAGGTCTTGAAATGGCAGAAATAGCTAATAGTGAATAATGTCAAATATTGAGCATTTCCCATCTGCCAGACATTTTACATGGATTATTTTATTGAGTTGTCTTAACAGTTTAAAAGGGGTGGGAAGGTGAAGGTGTTTTGGCAGTGTTACCCAATTCCTTGAATTTCAGAAGGCATTAGAATGTGCTTTCCTTTGCTGAGATTTGTATTCAGTGGCCTTTAGGTAAGAGCTACACAGCTTTTGGCTCTAGGTATGTGCCTGATCCTGCTTCAGATAAGCCACATAATGCAGTAGGCCCTTTGGGAAGCATGGTCGAGGAGGTTTTTACACTGGCCCTCTTGAGTGTTGGCGCGAGTCAAGTATACTGGTCACTGCACTACTGAACTTCTGAAGCTTGTGTAATAACTTCACTGTGTGTCTAAAGGACATTTATATGAGTTAGATTCTGAGAATTGACTCTGATTAAGAAAAATTATTTTTCACTTTTGCTATCTACCACCATAGCCTTGTTATTCCTGAAGATAAAGGAACATTCACAGGGGACTTAGATTGACAAATGTATTAAAGACAAAAAGGAAAACCTATGATTTATTTTAAGGAGGTATGTGTGGAATCGGATATCCCATCCTCCAGTTTTTTTTTTTTTTTTTTGAGAGAGAGAAAATGTGGGTTCACAGCAAAATTGAGATGGGACAGAGGTTTCCCATATGTCCTCTACCCCAACATATGCATAACCTCCCCTACTGTGAACATCCCCTATCAGAGTGGTAAATTTGTTAAAGTTGATGAACCTACATTGACATAATCTCCTGGAATTTACAGTTTACATTAGGGTCCATCCAGTCTTAGTGTACATTCTCTGGTTTTGAAACCATTCACCTCAGATTGGAAGCTGAACCCATGTGCTGGGACTCAAGCCCAGCCAAAATCCACAACCAAGATCACACATCTAGTTTCAGGACTTAATTACGCTTTGGTTCTTGATGTCTCATGCCAGAAAGAATTCAGTGAGAAAGTGATAGGAAGTGGATTTATATAGAGAAACACTCCACAGAGCGTGGGTCATCTCAGAAGCTGAGAGTGGCCTCGAAATGTGATGAGATTAGCTTTTATGGGCTGGGAAATTTCATAGAGAAATCTGCATGCAGGTCAAGAAGCAACGGTTAGAATTGGACATGGAACAACACATTGGTTCCAAATCAGGAAAGGAGTACGTCAAGGCTGTATATTGTCACCCTGCTTATTTAACTTATATGCAGAGTCCATCATGTGAAATGCAGGGCTGGATAAAGCACAAGCTGGAGTCAAGATTGCTGGGAGAAATATCAATAACCTCAGATAGGTAGATGACACCACCCTTATGGCAGAAAGCAAAGAAGAACTAAAGAGCCTCTTGATGAAAGTGAAAGGAGAATAAAAATTTGGCTTAAAACTCAACATTCAGAAAACTAAGATCGTGACATCCGGTCCCATCACTTTATGGCAAATAGATGGGGAAACAGTGGAAACAGACTTTATTTTGGGAGGCTCCAAAATCGCTGCAGATGGTGACTGCAGCCATGAAATTAAGACACTTGCTCCTTGGAAGAAAAGCTATGACCAACCTAGACAGCATATTAAAAAGCAGAGACATCACTTTGCCAACAAAGGACCATCTACAAAGCTATGGTTTTTCCAGTGGTCATATGGATGGGAAAGCTGGGACTATAAAGAAAGCTCAGTGCCAAAGAATTGATGCTTTTGAACTGTGGTGTTGGAGAAGACTCTTGAAAGTCCCTTGTACAGCAAGGAGATCCAAACAGTCCATCCTAAAGGAAATTAGTCCTGAGTATTCATTGTAAGGACTGAAGCTGAAGCTCCAATACTTTAGCCACCTGATTCCAAGAAGTGACTCATAGGAAAAGACTTTGATGCTGGGAAAGATTGAAGGTAGGAGGAGGAGAGGACAGGATGAGATGGTTGGATCGCTCGTTTGAAAAGACCCTGATGCTGGGAAAGATTGAAGGTGGGAGGAGAAGGAGAGGACAGGATGAGATGGTTGGATGGCATCCATGGACATGAGTTTGAGTAAACTCTGGGAGTTGGTGATGGACAGGGAAGTCTGGTGTGCTGCAGTCCATGGGGTCACAAAAAGTCAGACACCAATGTGCAACTGAACTGAATTTCACAGGCTAATGAGTTGGAGAATTATTTCAACTCTTTTGGAGAAGGGACAAACTTCCAGGAATTGGACCACTGCCTACTTTTTGGTTGATGGTTGGCCTTGTTCTGATCAGTTTATATTCTGTCCTTGGGCTGTGTCATTCATTCAAAGGTTGTGCCCTCCTACCCTTTCCTTCCTATTTTGGTTTTGGACATGTATGACTTAACATGGCTTCCTTGGTATCTCAGCTTGTGCAGAATCCACCTGCAATGAAGGATTCTGTCCAATAAAGGACAGAAATGGTATGGACTTAACAGAAGCAGAAGATATTAAGAAGAGGTGGCAAAAATACACAGAAGAACTATACAAAAAATATCTTAATGATCCAGATAGCCATGATACTGTGATTACTCACCTAGAGCCAGACATCCTGGAATGTGAAGTCAAGTGGGCCTTAGAAAGCATCACTACGAACGAACCTAGTGGAGGTGATGGAATTCCAGCTTAGCTATTTCAAATCCTAAAAGATGATGCTATGAAAGTGCTGCAGTCAATATGCCAGCAAATTTGGAAACCTCAGCAGTGGCCACAGGACTGGAAAAGGTCAGTTTTCATTCCAGTCCCAAAGAAAGGCAATGCCAAAGAACATTCAAACTACCACACAATTGCACTCATCTCACACACTAGCAAAGTAATGGTCAAGTCTCCAAGCTAGGCTTCAACAGTTTGTGAACCAAGAATTTCCAGATGTTCAAGCTGGATTTAGAAAAGGCAGAGGAACCAGAGATCAAATTGTCAACATCCATTGGATCATAGAAAAAGCAAGAGAATTCCAGAAAAACATTTGTTTCATTGACTACTCTAAAGGCTTTGACTGTGTGGATCACAACAAACTGGAAAATTCTGAAAGAGATGGGAATACCAGACCACCTTACCTGTTCCCTGAGAAACCTGTATGCAGGTCAAGAAGCAACAGTTAGAACTGGACATGGAACAATGGACTGGTTCCAAATTGGGAAAGAAGTACGTCAAGGCTATATATTGTCACCTTACTTACTTATACACAGAGTACATCATGTGAAATGCTCGGCTGAAAGAAGCACAAAATGGAATCAAGATTGACAGAAATATCAATAACCTCAGATACGCAGATGACAGCACCCTATGGGAGAAAGTGAAACCAAAGAGCCTCCTGAAAGTGAAAGAGGCGAGTAAAAAGCTGGCTTAAAATTCAACATTCAGAAAACCTAAGATCATGGCAAACGGTCCCATCACTTCATGGCAAATAGATAGGGAAACAATGGGAACAGTGAGAGACTTCTTTTCTTGGGCTCCAGAATCACTGCAGTTGTGACTGCAGCCATGAAATTAAAAGATGCTTGCTCCTTGGAAGAAAAAATATGACCAATCTAGACAGCATATTAAAAAGCATAGACATTACTTTGCCAACAAAGGTCCATCTAGTCAAAGCTAAGGTTTTTCCAGTGGTCACGTATGGATGTGAGACTTGGACTATAAAGAAAGCTGAATGCCAAAGAATTGCTGCTTTTGAACTGTGGTGCTGGAGAAGACTCTTGAGTCCCTTGGACAGCAAGGATCCAACTAGTCCATCCTAAAGGAAATTAGTCCTGAATATTCATTGTAAGGACTGATGCTGAAGCTAAAACTCCAATACTTTGGCCACCTGAGGTGAAAATTGACTCATTGGGAAAGACCCTGATGTTGGGAAAGATTGAAGGCAGGAGGAGAAGGGGATGACAGAGGATGAGATGGTTGGATGGCATCACCAACTCAATGGACATGAGTTTGCGCAAGCTCCGGAAGTTGGTGATGAACAGGGAAGCCTGGCGTGCAACAGGGGATCACAACGAGTTGGACAGGACTGAGCAACTGAACTGAATGGCTTAATTTTTGTTATTCAGTCGCTGAGTCATGTCCGACTTTTTGTGACCCCAGGGTGGTGCTAGTGGTAAACTTTTGGGGTCCTTCAATGGACTGGGACCTGGCGGTCCAGAGGCAGCGGTAAGAAAGTGAAGGAGAGAGTCCTGGTTTACGCAGAAAACCAATAAAGCCCTTGACACACGACTTGCGTCTCTCACAAAGGCACCGGGCGCCTTCTTGAGAGAGTCTTAGAAGCCCAGGCAGGAAAGTGAGCAAGACGGGTTTCTGTGCTCCAAAGAATCAGCTGAGGAGAGACAGAGAGATAAAGAAAGACAGACAGACACGGGGACCCAAACTCTGATGGAGCAAAGGTGCTTTAATGATTTCTCTGTGAGTATATAAAGGCTGTGGTACAAGAAGTTTCTTTCGACAATGATAAAGATCAGAAAACCAAATGTACAGCACTGTCACCAAGGGAACAAGGGATTAATAATGGTCACAAGGTCAGGAGACAATCCATATCTCAAGAAAGGGGATTGAGACTAAGCAGTTTTGTCATAAAGAGAATGTTTACTAACAGATTCAAGCTTGTCTCACACAATGATCTCAGTTCCTGGGAGCAGCATGCTGTTCTGCTTAAAAAGAAATGAAGGACTTGTGAGAAACAGCACATAGGAATCCTCCTGTTAAACATTCCCTGACAGTAAACCCACCTGCCAATGCAGGAGGCATAAGAGACACAAGTTCAATCCCTGGGTCAGGAAGATCCCCTGGAGGAGGCCATAGCAACCCACTCCAATATTGTCTGGAGAATCCCATAGACAGAGGAGCCTGGAGGCCTCATACAGTTCATGGGCTCACAAAGAGTCAGACATGCTTGAAGCGACTTAGCATGCATGGACTACAGCATGCCAGGCTTCCCTGTCCTTCACTATCTCCTGGAGTTTGCTGAAGTTCATGTCCATTGAGTTAATGATGCTATCTAACTATCTCATCCTCTGTCATCCCCTTCTTGTCCTGTCTTCTATCTTTTCCAGCATCAGGGTCTTTTCCAATGAGTCATCTCTTTGCATCAGTGGCCAAAGTATTGGAGCTTCAGCTTTAGCATCAGTCCTTCTAATGAGTATTCAGGATTGGTTTCCTTTAGGATGGACTGGTTTGATCTCCTTGCTGTCCAAGGAACTCTCAAGAGTCTTCTCCCACGCCACAGTTCGAATACATCAGTTCTTCAGTGTTCAGCCTTCTTTATGGTCCAACTCTCATGTCCATACATAACTACTGGAAAAATGATAGCTTTGACTAGATGGACCTTTGTCAGCAAAGTGATGTGTCTGCTTTTTACTTTTTTATTAATATTTTGTCTAAGTTTGTCATAGCTTTCCTTCCAAGGAGCAAGCATCTTTTCATGGCTGTAGTCACCATCTGCAGTGATTTTGCATCCACTATTGTAGTATGCAGTGCTCTCACTGCCCCAAATATGTTCTGTGCTCCACCTGTTCACAACTTCCTCACCCCACCCCATTCTGTTGCATTCTATCTAAGTGTGATAATTTACTTTTCTCTCTGTTAGCCCAAATTCATTTTTGATCATACCGAAATGATCCTGGTATTCTATACTCTTTAATTAAACATCTGGTATTTTGTACAGGACCGTTGGAAACTAGTCAGTTGTTTAGGCTTTAACAAGGAGAGTAAGTGGAAGCTTCTGCTTGCTTTTCATCACGTAACAACCTCTCCTTTCTGAAGACCATTAACTTAGTTGATATTTTAATACTCATAGTAAATTCAAGCAGTAAAGATGTATACAAAAATCTCGCCCACCTTACATCCTGTGAGGTTCTTTTAATGATTCTAGATACCTCCACAAGCATACATACCAGCATGTGCCTTTTGTATGATGGTCATGCTATATCCCTCATGATAATCATGAAAAGTAAATTGCTTCCCTGGGAGTAACTTGGGTTTGCTTTACAATTGTCCTTCATCATCTCCTGGAGTTTGCACATAGTATTCTGTGTTACTCCTGGCCCTTTTCAAACAAATGGTCACGGACACTTCGGTACACTGCTTTGGTTTAGCACATTATCCAGGTTTTAACATCTTGGATATTGTGCCAACTGCATGCACTTCCAGTTATTTCACAAGTAACAATAGTGAGCTGGTGAACGTATGCTGGGCCTTTGATGTAGCTAAGTTTTAAACAGGGAGGCAAAATTAAGTTAATTCACAAGGTGTTTGTTCTGTTGTTTTTTTAAAATATTTATTTTAAGATGTTTGAATATGGTAATAGTTGGGCACAGTTCCAACATAGGGTGTTTGTGAAGCCCTTGAGAATTTCCCAGGAAGCAGAGCTTTCAGTTTGAGAACTGGGACAGTTGGGCACCCCAGTATGGGGTTCTGTACCTACCTCTTGTGCATACATAAAATCTCTCCTGCTCTTAGCAGAATCAAGGCTCTGCTTTGGCTGTCATCTGGGTTTCTGGTGGAGGAGTGCAGGAGGGGAGATGGTAGCTGGATGGATACATTCACACCTGAATCCTAAGTCCTATTATTGGACTGGTCAGCAGGAACCAACTTATATTTAAAAGCCTGTGTCTCTAGGGTTTACTGACTCCCAGCATTGCAAGCCTTGTTCTTTATTAATGCTCTTGTTTATAAGAGAATTTCAAGGCTCCCCAAGTCTTGAAGCAAAGGAAAGAGATACTTGTCCAAAGGGGAGATGAGAAGTAGGAGTATCACAGACAAGTGACAGGATGGCCTGGGGATGGGGGACTTGGGAACCATTTTGATGTCATTGCAGCACAAGGCTGTGTCCTTTCCTCATAAGACAACTGGATGGTGAAGAAAGTGGAGAGTATACTGAGGCAGGCCTCCTGATTGCTGGTGTGTTGTCCTGCATAACTGTAGCTTTGAAGTTTCTTCATTAGATACTTCTCTTTTGTTAGCCAGGAGCTTCTTAAAATATAACAGACTTTGAAAGGGCAAAGAGATTTAAACACTCATTCAGCAACTACTTACTGAGCCACCTGTTAGGTGCCAGGTATTATTCATTTCCGTTCAGTTCAGTAGCTCAGTCGTGTCTGACTCTTTGCGACCCCATGGGCTGCAGCATGCCAGGCTTCCCTGTCTATCACCAACTCCTGGAGCCTACTCAAACTCAGGTCCATTGCCTTGGTGATGCCGTCCAACCATCTCATCCTCTGTCGTCCCCTTCTCCTCCTGCCTTCAATCTTTCCCAGCATCAGGGTCTTTTCCATTGAGTTGGTTCTTCGCATCAGGTGGTCAAAGTATTGGAGTTTCAGCTTTAGCTTCAGTCCTTCTGATGAATATTCAGAACTGATTTCCTTTAGGATTGACTGGTTGATCTCCTTGCAGTCCAAGAGACTCTCAAGAGTCTTCCCCAACACCAAAGTTCAAAAGCATCAATTCTTTGGCGCTCAGCTTTCTTTACAGTCCAACTCTCACATCCATACATGACCACTGGAAAAACCATAGTCTTGACTAGACGGACCACTATGCACCTGCCTTTTTATCCCCTATTTCTTATAGGCAAGACTCCAGCCTCCATGATATTCCCTGAGTTCCAAAGAGCAGATTCAAACAGTTCCTAATCAAGGGAGGTGGTTGTTATTTAATCGCTCAGTTGTGACCAACTCTTTATGACCACATGGACTGCAGCATGCCAGGCTTCCCTGTCCTTCACCATCTCCCAGAGCTTGCTCAAACTCATGTCCACTGAGTTGGTGATGCCATCCAACCATCTCATCCTCTGTTGTCCCCTTCTCCTTCTGCATTCAATCTTCCCCAGCATCAGGGTCTTTTCTAATGAGTCAGCTCTTAGCATCGGGTGGCCAAAGAATTGGAGCTTCAGCACCAGTCCTTCCAATGAATATTCAGGATAGATTTCCTTTAGGATTGACTGGTTTGATCTCCTTGCTGTCCAAGGGACTCTCAAGAGTCTTCTCCAACACCACAGTTCAAAAGCATAAATTCTTTGATGCTCAGCTTTCTTTATGGTCCCACTCTCAAATCCACATACATGACTACTGGAAAACCCAAGAAAGTGAAAAGTCACTCAGTCGTGTCTGACTCTTTGTGACCCCATGGTCTGTAGCCTGCCAGGCTTCTCTGTCCATGGGGATTCTCCAGACAAGAATACTGGAGTGGGTTTCCACGCCATCCTCCAGGGGATCTTCCCAACCCAGGGATGGAACCCAGGTCTCCCACATTACAGGCAGCTTCTTTACCATCTGAGCCACCAGGGAAAACCCATAGATTTGACTATAGGGACTTTTGTCCATATAGGCAAAGATCAAGAGAGGAGCAGCCACAAAACCACCTGATTAGGAGACCTGACCAGCTAAAACCCTCCACCCTAACACCCCAGTCTTGTCAGAAACCCCACCCACCCTTTTAAATTTTGTAGAAGAGAATGCCAGACTGTTATTCCCTTGATCCTTATCACATAACCCTACCAGACTATGTAACCTTTCCTTATTCCTGGGGTGGGGGTTTGGGATGGCACAGTTCTTGAGGTTCTACCCTAGTGTTTTCCCCTTTGCCTGGCAAATAAATAAATCCACTTTTTCCTTCTCCTCCAAGACTCTGTCTCTCTATTTCTGTGCACCAAGAGCCAAGATTTGGGTAGCAGCAACATCCCCATCTGCAAGGAGATTAAACCAGTCAGTCCTAAAGGAAATCAGTCCTGAATATTCACTGGAAGGACTAATGCTGAAGCTGAAGCTCCAATACTTTAACCACCTGATGTGTAGAACTACTCATTGAAAAGGACCCTGATGCTGGGAAAGATTGAAGGCGGGAGGAGAAGGGGGACTACAGAGGATGAGATGGCTGGATGGCATCATCACCTCGATGGACATGAGTTTGAGCAAGCTCCAGGAGTTGGTGATGGGCAGAGAAGCCTGGCATGCTGCAGTCCATGGGGTTGCAAAGACTCGGACATGGCTGAGTGGCTGAACTGAACTGAATATCCCCAGAGATTTTTGTCTTCACCTGCTGGGACAGAGAGGTTGGGGGCAGCAGGACAGAAGCTGCTGAATGATAACCTGTTATAATCTAGCATGGGATTTTCTGACCAGAGCCTGTGGCTGAACCTGAGCAAGCAGAACATGGCTAGGGAAACTGACACAACTATACTGTAGGGACTCATACAGATGTCAAAGGGACTGTAGTTACCGCCAGAGGATCCCCTTCACTTCCTGAGATTTCTTCTCAGTCATCAGGACTGACACAGATTGCCAGCACCTTCCCTCCAGAACTCTGATGACCTTGCCTGTTAACACCAGCACAGTATAATCAGACAAGATCTCTTTCCTTCCTCCTGCCACCAGCTCCATCAGCTTATCTCTAATTTTAATTTCCTCAATTGGATTATTCTCAGCAGCATAAACAAACATGGCCCATTATCTTCAATCCTAAAAGCAAACTCCTTTCACCTCATAGCCCCCATAAGTGTCTACTCTTTTCTCTACTCTTCTTAGCAAAGCTCCTTGAAAGAAATGTTATCTATTATTTTCATATTATATTCTCTTCTCAGTACACCACTTTGCTGAAATGATTAACTTTATTAAGATTACTTACATACTGCCAAGAACAGCAGATATTTTTCTGAATATTAAATTCCAGTTTCTTACATTTGAAGCAAGTGATCTAAACAGTTTCCTGGAAATAATTTATTCTTCCACCTTTACTCAGTTGGAGAAGGAAATGGCAACCCACTCTAGTACCCTTGCTTGGAAAATCCCATGGACAGAGGAGCCTAATGGGCTACAGTCCATGGGGTCGAAAAGAATCAGACACGACTGAGCGACTTCACTTTCACTTTACTCAATTCAGTTCAGTCACTCAGTCGTGTCTGACTCTTTGCAACCCCATGGACTGCAGCACGCCAGGCCTCCCTGTCCATCACCAACTCCCAGAGTTTACTCAAACTCGTGTCCATTGACTCGGTGATGCCATCCAACCATCTCATCCACCTTCAATCTTTCCCAGCATCAGGGTCTTTTCAAATGAGTCAACATCAGGTGGCCAAAATATTAGAGTTTCAGCTTCAACATCAGTCCTTCCAATGAATATTCAGGACTGATCTCCTTTAGGATGGACTGGTTGGATCTCCTTGCAGTCCAAGGGACTCTCAAGAGTCTTCTCCCACACCACAGTTCAAAAGCATCAATTCCGCCCCCTCTCCCCTACTTCAGCTCTTATTTTCTTCATGGTGCTTATCTGCTTAACAGTCCCTTATTTGTGCTTGTCACATTAGAAGATAGACTCCCTGGTGTCAGAAGTCTTCTTCTTGTTTACCACTGCCTCTAACATGGTGGGGTACAGCAGAAGCTACAGAGTATGAGATAAATACTCATTGAAGAACTGACACAGTCCATACACTGGCAGTTTTCTGGGCCAGTTAGTGGGTCACTAGTCACAGATTCTCTTGCGGAAATCCTTGACACTCAGTGGCCTCTTGGCTGATTGGCCTTTCTGCCTGGGCATTCAGTAGTCACAAACTGACACCTGCCTTGTAGGACCTAATCAAACCACACTTGCCTTCACTTCACTGATGTCTTCCTGAGTCTGGCTCATAGAATGCTCAGCATCTCAGGGCCTGGGCTGGAGCTCCACAGGCCAACAGCTAGCAGGCTAGGCTGCAAGCCTTTCAGACAGATTGCTCTGTCTGGTAGTCTCTGTCCCAGTCAGCTGGCTCCAGATTCTATGCTGGTACTGGGGTCTTCTGATCCCCCACATAGGCAAACAGTGGGAAGACACAGCTGGAGTCTGTAGGTCATGCCTGTCATAGTTTTGTCATTTGCATAAGAAACTTTGATGCCCTGCACTGCCCTGCTCCTGACTGAGCCTAGTTGACTCCTGCTGCCAGGACTTGCTGTGTGTGAATTCGATTTCACAGACTGACACTGTGGTCCACAGGACTGGAACAACCACAGTGTGTGTGAAAAAGCTGTCCCAGCATTCATGCTCTAGTAGTCAGACCAGGGATCTGGACAGGATTCTGGGTCCAGAGGGGAGAGAGGGCAGGGCAAAGAGGACAAAACTTGGAGGGGAAAGGCTCAGTAAAGATGCTCCCCTTGGACAGCCATCTGGGCCCTCAGGCACTATCTGCTGCCTAAATCTAGTCAGTGTTGGCAGTTCTTGGGGATTCAAGACCAGCCTGTTGTTGTTGTTCAGTTGCTCAGTTGTGTCCAACTCTTTGTGACACCATGGACTGCAGCACGCCAGGCTTCCCTGTCCTTCACCATCTCCCAGAACTCATGTCCACTGAGTCGCTAATGACATCCAACCATTTGGTCCTCTGGCGTCCACTTCTTCTCCTGCCTTCAATCTTTCCCGGCATCAGGTTCTTTTCTACTGTATCAGCTCTTTGCATCAGATGGTCAAAGTATCAGAGCTTCAGCTTCAGCATCTGTCCTTCCAATGAGTTTTCAGGATTGATTTCCTTTAGGATTGATTGGTTTGATCTCCTTACTGTCCAAGGAACTCTCAAGAGTCTTCTCCAGCACTACAGTTCAAATACATCAATTCTTCGGTGCTCAGCCTTCTTTACGGTCCAACTCTCACATCCATACATAACTACTGGTAAAATCATAGCTTTAACTATATAGACTTTTGTTGGCAAAGTAATGTCTCTGCTTTTGAACATGCTATCTAGGTTGGTCATAACTTTCCTTCCAAGGAGTAAGCGTCTTTTAATTTCATGGCTGCAGTCACCATCTGCAGTGATTTTGGAGCCCAGAAAAATAAAGTCTGACACTGTTTCCACTGTTTCCCCATCTATTTCCCATGAAGTGGTGGGACCGGATGCCATGATCTTCATTTTCTGAATGTTGAGCTTTAAGCCAACTTTTTCACTCTCCACTTTCACTTTCATCAAGAGGCTTTTGAGTTCCTCTTCACTTTCTGCCAGGGAAAACCACTAGACCATTCAGGTATGACCTAAATCAAATCCCTTATGATTATACAGTGGAAGTGAGAAATAGATTTAAGGGCCTAGATCTGATAGAGTGCCTGATGAACTATGGAATGAGGTTCGTGACACTGTACAGGAGACAGGGATCAAGACCATTCCCATGGAAAAGAAATGCAAAAAAGCAAAATGGCTGTCTGGGGAGGCCTTACAAATAGCTGTGAAAAGAAGAGAAGCAAAAAGCAAAGGAGAAAAGGAAAGATATAAACATCTGAATGCAGAGTTCCAAAGAATAGCAAGAAGAAATAAGAAAGCCTTCTTCAGCGATCACTGCAAAGAAATAGAGGAAAACAACAGAATGGGAAAGACTAGGGATCTCTTCAAGAAAATCAGAGATACCAAAGGAACATTTCATGCAAAGATGAGCTCGATAAAGGACAGAAATGGTATGGACCTAACAAAAGCAGAAGATATTAAGAAGAGATGGCAAGAATACAGAGAAGAACTGTACAAAAAAGATCTTCACGACCCAGACAATCACGATGATGTGATCACTGACCTACAGCCAGACATCCTGGAATGTGAAGTCAAGTGGGCCTTAGAAAGCATCACTACGAACAAAGCTAGTGGAGGTGATGGAATTCCAGTTGAGCTATTCCAAATCCTGAAAGATGATGCTGTGAAAGTGCTGCACTCAATATGCCAGCAAATTTGGAAAACTCAGCAGTGGCCACAGGACTGGAAAAGGTCAGTTTTCATTCCAATCCCAAAGAAAGGCAATGCCAAAGAATGCTCAAACTACCGCACAATTGCACTCATCTCACACGCTAGTAAAGTAACACTCAAAATTCTCCAAGCCAGGCTTCAGCAATATGTGAACTGTGAACTTCCTGATGTTCAAGCTGGTTTTAGAAAAGGCAGAGGAACCAGAGATCAAATTGCCAACATCTGCTGGATCATGGAAAAAGCAAGAGAGTTCCAGAAAAACATCTATTTCTGCTTTATTGACTATGCCAAAGCCTTTGACTGTGTGGATCACAATAAACTGTGGAAAATTCTGAGAGATGGGAATACCAGACCACCTGACCTGCCTCTTGAGAAATCTGTATGCAGGTCAGGAAGCAACAGTTAGAACTGGACATGGAATAACAGACTGGTTCCAAATAGGAAAAGGACTTCGTCAAGATTGTATATTGTCACCCTGTTTATTTAACTTATATGCAGAGTACATCATGAGAAACGCTGGACTGGAAGAAACACAAGCTGGAATCAAGATTGCCGGGAGAAATATCAATAACCTCAGATATGCAGATGACACCACCATTATGGCAGAGAGTGAAGAGGAACTCAAAAGCCTCTTGATGAAAGTGAAAGTGGAGAGTGAAAAAGTTGGCTTAAAGCTCAACATTCAGAAAATGAAGATCACGGCATCTGGTCCCACCACTTCATGGGAAATAGATGGGGAAACAGTGGAAACAGTGTCAGACTTTATTTTTCTGGGCTCCAAAATCACTGCAGATGGTGACTGCAGCCATGAAATTAAAAGACACTTACTCCTTGGAAGGAAGGTTATGACCAACCTAGATAGCATGTTCAAAAGCAGAGACATTACTTGGCCAACAAAGGTCCATCTCGTCAAGGCTATGGTTTTTCCTGTGGTCATGTATGGATGTGAGAGTTGGACTGTGAAGAAGGCTGAGCACTGAAGAATTGATGCTTTTGAACTGTGGTGTTGGAGAAGACTCTTGAGAGTCTTGGACTGCAAGAAGATCCAACCAGTCCATTCTGAAGGAGATCAGCCCTGGGATATCTTTGGAAGAAATGATGCTAAAGCTGAAACTCCAGTACTTTGGCCACCTCATGCGAAGAGTTGACTCATTGGAAAAGACTCTGATGCTGGGAGGGATTGGGGGCAGGAGGAGAAGGGGATGACAGAGGATGAGATGGCTGGATGGCATCACTGACTCGATGGACGTGAGTCTGAGTGAACTCTGGGAGTTGGTGATGGACAGGGAGGCCTGGCGTGCTACGATTCCTGGGGTTGCAAAGAGTCGGACACGACTGAGCGACTGATCTGATCTGATCTCACTTTCTGCCATAAGGGTGGTGTCATCTGCATATCTGAGGTTGTTGATATTTCTCCCGGCAATCTTGATTCCAGCTTGTGTTTCTTCCAGTCCAGCGTTTCTCATGATGTACTCTGCATATAAGTTAAATAAACAGGGTGACAATATACAATCTTGACGAAGTCCTTTTCCTATTTGGAACCAGTCTGTTGTTCCATGTCCAGTTCTAACTGTTGCTTCCTGACCTGCATACAGATTTCTCAAGAGGCAGGTCAGGTGGTCTGGTATTCCCATCTCTCAGAATTTTCCACAGTTTATTGTGATCCACACAGTCAAAGGCTTTGGCATAGTCAATAAAGCAGAAATAGATGTTTTTCTGGAACTCTCTTGCTTTTTCCATGATCCAGCAGATGTTGGCAATTTGATCTCTGGTTCCTCTGCCTTTTCTAAAACCAGCTTGAACATCAGGAAGTTCACAGTTCACATATTGCTGAAGCCTGGCTTGGAGAATTTTGAGTGTTACTTTACTAGCGTGTGAGATGAGTGCAATTGTGCGGTAGTTTGAGCATTCTTTGGCATTGCCTTTCTTTGGGATTGGAATGAAAACTGACCTTTTCCAGTCCTGTGGCCACTGCTGAGTTTTCCAAATTTGCTGGCATATTGAGTGCAGCACTTTCACAGCATCATCTTTCAGGATTTGGAATAGCTCAACTGGAATTCCATCACCTCCACTAGCTTTGTTCGTAGTGATGCTTTCTAAGGCCCACTTGACTTCACATTCCAGGATGTCTGGCTGTAGGTCAGTGATCACACCATCGTGATTATCTGGGTCGTGATACAATGGATGTTGACAATTTGATTTCTCGTTCTTTGACCTTTTCTGAATCCAGCTTCAACATCTGGAAGTTCTCTGTTCACGTACTTTTGAAGCCTAGGTTGGAGAATTTTGAGTATTACTTTGCTAGAGTGTGAGATGAGTGCAATTGTGCGGTAGTGTGAACATTTTTTGGCATTGCCTTTCTTTGGGATTGGCATGAAAACTGACCTTTCTAGTCCTATGGCCACTGCTGAGTTTTCTGAATTTGGTGGCATACTGAATGCACCACTTTCACAGCATCATCTTTTAGGATTTGAAATAGATCAGCTGGAATTCCATCACCTCCACAAGCTTTGTTCGTAGTGATGCTTCCCAAGGACCACTTGACTTCTTGCTCCAGGATGTGTGGCTCTAGGTGAGTGATCACACTATCATTGTTATCTGGGTCATTAAGATCTTTCTTATATAGTTCTTCTGTATATTCTTGCCACCTCTTCTTAATATCTTCTGCTTCTGTTAGGTCCATACATTTTCTGTCCTTTATTGTATCCATCTTCACATGAAATGCAAGACCAGCCTGTAGGGCAACCCTCTACCTGTCCCTGCCTTCACAGGGTACAGTCTGCCCACTCTGAGCCCACAGGGGCACCTACATGTTCCCATAAACTTTCCTTCCGGGAGAGAGAGTGGAACAGAGAAGAACCTGTGTTCTTCTGGGAAACCTTGATTTTTCTGCAGTGAGTCAGCCAAACCTAGGTTCAAATCTCACCTCCCCGCTTGTCTGCTGAGTGGCTGGGACAATTTTCATAATCCATCTCAGTCTTATGGGCAGGCCCACTCTGGCTTGACAGTCCTCCAGTCGAGCCTGTGCCCACAGCTCTGTGATGGTACTTGGTACAAATATGGATCAGGACATTTTCTCCTGTACCGTTTAAGTTGGATGCCCTTCTACTGAGAGCTTCCATGGCAACTTCCAGCGGGTGGGTCCATAGCCCTCCAGGGGAGACCCAGCGCATGGATTGGCTGTAATAGAATCAAGGAAGCCGACTAGTGGCCGTTCCCATAGTGTTGCCTAAGGCCTCAGTTAGATACTTCCACCCTGGGCAGATGAGACACAGGGGCCTTGCAAAACTTCCCACTTTCCTTCCCATTGTTTTTCAGTACTTTTGCAGACTGGGTTGTGGAAGGTTGGGTACCACGTGAAGGACAGGCTGTGGGCATGTGTGCTCAGTCACTCAGTCATGTCCGACTTTTACTCCATGGACTGTAGCCCACTAGGCTCCTCTGTCCATGGAATTTTCCAGGCAGGAATACTGGAATGGGTTGCCACTTCCTCCTTCAGGCAGTCTTCCTGACCCAGGGGTGGAACCCACATCTTCTGAGTCTCCTGTACTCTTTATGCAGATTCTTTACCACTTGAGCGATCTGGGAAGCCCTGAAGGGGAGGCTACAGGGGCTTGAAGTTCCATTTGGACTTGACTCTGGATCCATGCTAAGCACACAACATCCATTTTCATATACCGCCCCCCCCCAACTTTTAAATTGTTATGACTTGTATACAATACACAAATATGATTATAGCTCAGTAAATTTTTATATGTGCATACACCTATGAAACTACCACCTGAATCAAGTTAGGTAACTGCCAGCATCCCAGAGCTTCCCTCATGAGTACCTGCTTTTCCTGGCAAAGGGAACTATTATTCTATCTTCTCTCACCAACGTTAGTGTTTGCCTGTTTTTGGTCTTAATTTCAGTGGGCTCATAAAATAAGTACTCCTGTGTCTACCTTCTTTTGGTCAACATTGTGAGATACATCCATGGTTATATAAGAGGTTTCTTTTTCATTGCTGTTTAGTGTTCCATTGTACAAAGATATAACAATTTATTTTTTCATTTAACAGTTGTTGGATTTATTATTTCTATTTTTTTCCTCTTAAAAGTTACTGGGAACATTCCTAAACATATCTTTTGATGGACATGAGGACTTACTCATGTTGCAGATTAGTCCAGAATTGGGATTACTGAGCCACTAGGTATATGCATGTTTAGTTTTAGTAGATGTTGTCAATTTTCTGAAATATAGCAATCGGTACTCCCACCAGCAATGTGTGAGAGTTCCATTTGTTCCACATCCTTGGTAATACTTGGTATTATCATTCATGCTTAGCCATTCTAGTGATTGAAATAAGTTTCATAAAAATTCTGTGAGGTAGGTATTACCAAAAGCCCCATTCTACAGACATCGAAACTGAGGCTAGAAGGGAAGCCACATAGCCCACCCAGATCACACAGAATGTGAAGAGCAAGTGGGCAGCAGCGGATCTATATGATTCCTGTGCACCCTGGCTGTATGAGATTTTGTCAGAAAATTTGGGTGTGCCAAAATGATAGGTCTCTTTTTTATATATAATTTTATTTATTTATTTATTTTTGGCTGCGCTGGGTCTTTGTTGCTGCTCTGGATTTTCTCTAGTTGTGGCGAATGGGGGCTACTCTCTAGTTTTAGTGTGTGGGTTCCTCATTGAAGTGACTTTTTTGTGGAGCATGGGCTCTAGGCCACTCTGGCTTCAGTAATTGTGGCTAATGAGCTCAGTAGTTGCGGCTCTCAGGCTCTAGAGCACAGGCCTAATAGTTGTGGTGCATGGGCTTTTTTGTTCTGCAGCATGTGGCATCTTCCTGTACCAGGGATTGAACCCACGTCTCCTGCATTGGCAAGAGAATTCTTTGCCACTGAGCCACCAGGGAAGGCTGATGGCTCTCATTACTTTCTATAGTACCTACTTCCATTTGACAGCAAAAATATAACCTGTTCATTTCAGACGGTTGTATGATCATTCAGTCATTTCAGGGGTGTGCTCAGTTAAGTTGAGGGTTTTGTCCCTCTTCTTCTATCCAGGGTCACAACTATATCCTGAACTTATGTGATCATGGCATGGAGTGGGAGTTGAGGGGGCTGGAGATTGCCTGGTCCTTGGTCAACATCCATCTTCAACTGCTCATCGAGGCAGGTAGACTTGACCTCTACTAGCTGTGAACTGTCATCCTTGATTTCTACTGTGCCCACAGATGTCTATGTTTGTCCATGGTCTCTGGCTTGGATTGTCCAGATTCTTCTAGGTTCATTTGGTTCTGTTTATTACATCCCACAACCTACTGTCTGCCTATCTAGGCCCTCTTTGAGCAACTTACAGACCAAGCACAGATTCTCTTCACTCTCAGAGCTCCCAAACCTTTTTGGGGGGTCCTATTCTCCCCTTATCCCTGGGTAGAGGGGATTGGGGGAGGAAATGAGAGAGTCTCTTCTCAGAGACCCACCCCAGTAGCTAACTGTAATGCTCTCTTTGATATAATTTTTCCCCACCCCCATTCTTTTGGAAAACTGACTCTGGTATTATCATACCTTCTTCCTGACTCTGCTATTGCTGATGTAAAATATGAGTCCTTCAGCCTCTTGGATTTTCACTGCTCTAAAAGAATTTTCTTGCTCTAAACAGCTTTGGGTTTCAAGAGTCCATTTTGCAAATCAAGATCCAAGAATTTCACTCTTTTTTTCTTTGCATTCAGCACTCTCTCCACAGGAGTAATAAGGAAGTCTTATTTTAGGTGATTTTAGATGGAAGACTTAAGAGTTTGACAACAGGGAAGAAGGAGGGGCTAAGCAGAGGAATGTGAGGCTTAGAGAGGTGAAATAACTTGCCTAAGGTTACATAACAGTCAACAGTGGCTGTGCTCACCACTCTATCAGGAGAGCAAGACTGAGCAAGTTGACACAGCAGGAGAGTACAGCCAGTGGATCTCTGACCATGAAGACTGTGTTACTTCTTAGCTTACATGCTGTCCTATGGGCTATAGGTAGTTGTCTGAGAAAGGGAATGTGATTGAATTCTGGGCAGGAAAATCTGATTTTAGATCCACTGAGAGGGCAGGTCTTCATAGGAATGCTGTCAACCCTTTTCAGCAGTGAAACTCTATTTACAAAAGGAGATCATCTCTAGAAATGAATTCACCATAAAAACCAGATTTTCCCACCTGGACTGTTTGAATCCCAGGGCTTTAGCTTCCCTGGAGGTATAATATGCTGGGTATGGTTAATCAGAAAATATTCCTGGCATTTGAGGATGGGGCTAAAATTCAATATCTGGTTACAGAAGCATAGCTGGTGCTGGAACCTCAGCCCTGCTCTGCAGTAGCTTTGTGACACTGGAAAAGTCCTTTCTCCTTCAAAGATCCTTTTTGATCACATGGTGTGTGGAGTAATTGAAGTAAGCATGAGACCTCAGCCTTCTCGATGCCACTGTGGAATCAGCAGAACTCCGCCTCACACCCCCATATTCCAAGGGGACTGTGTGGAGGCCAGTCCTTTCTGATCTGGTGATTATGTATATGTGCTAAGTTGCTTTAGTCGTGTCCGACTCTATGCAACCCTATGGACTGCAGCTCATCAGGCTTCTCTGTCCATGGGATTCTCCAGGCAAGAATACTGGAGTGGACTGTCATTTCCTTCTCCAGTGATTATGTATAAATGAGTGGAAATTCGTGTTCCCCAGCCTGTAGCTCACAGTCCTGCAACTGTCTTATCTCTCCTGAGTGGAGGGTAAGGTTGATTCAGAAAATGTGAAGCTAAATGAGTCACCCTTGACAGACACTGCTGGCCCCTTCTTAGCAGTGCTTCATCACTGAGTTCCTACCATAGTGGTTTCTCAACTTACCCTTTAAGAATCACTTGAGAGAACTTGTTCAAAGGCAGAAAAACCTGCCCCCAGGGAGTCTGATTCATTAGATCAAGACTGGACCCAGGAATCCTCATTTTTCTTGACCTGATGCCAATTTTTTTGAAGTAAAGAAAATTTTGAATATGTCATACATTTATATGGATTTATATGGATCTTCTCTCTTCACCTAGTTCCCCTCCCCTGAGGCAAACAACTACTTGTTTATCTTTCCTGAGATAATCTATGCAAGGATAGCTGTAAGAGTAATAAGATCTGCATTTAAAAAACAAGACTTTCAGGGAGTTCCCTGGTTAAGACTTCACCTTCCAATGCAAAGGGAGCGTCCCTGGTCAGGGAGCTAAAATACCACATGTCTCCGGCCAAAAAGCCAAAATAGAAACAATACTGTAACAAATTCAATAAAGACTTTAACAATGGTGTACATCACAAAAAATTAAAAAAAAAAGATTCTCTTTGTGATTCTAATGCTGAGGGAGCACAAACATACTTGGAAAAAGCATACTCTTACTTTATGCCAGGCCCTGTGTGGGATCTTCAGATTAGATGTGTGATTGGCACTGATTAGTATGCTCAACAAGACTAGCCGGTGCCACCTGGTATGCCGTAAGCAGGGGAGCAAAGGGACTCCAGTGGGCCTTGACTAGGAGACCAGAAACTGGAGCTAGTGAGGGCAGGGTTGTGCTGTGACAAAAAAAGTATGAGGCCTGCAGGTCCTTTGATCTTCCTGTCATCAGCTGTGGCACCTGGCAGACACTGGATACCACAGCTTGCAGACAAAGACCTGGTAACCCAAGGAGCTGCTTGGCCTCCCTGCCCAGTCCCATCCCACAAGAGCTGTGGGCCTCTGCTTTCTTTAGGGGCCCCTGTGTGGAAGTGTCTTTTGTCTCTTTGGCGTCAAGAATACCAGTCACGTGCTTGTTGGTTAGGTGAGCTGGCGCCTTGTCTCCTGGGGTGGGGTGGCTGTTGTTCCCTAGGCAGAGCAGGGTAGGGTCAAAGTTCCTGACTGGCGAGGGTGGGGGTGGGAATTTTCAGACTTATCCCTTTCCCTTATGGGTTCAGTTCAGTTCAGTTCAGTCGCTCAGTCGTGTCTTAAGGGTTGGGTTCATCCAAAGCAAAATTATCAGGGAGCATCCCACACAAGTGTTCAGAGCGGGTTGGACTCTGGCTGCCTAGTTTGCTGCAGAGCTCTTCCCCAGTCCTCGCCCCCACCCCCCAACTCCCGCCCCAGGCTCAATACACTTATGCAGAACGGATGTTCACCGGTTGAGACCTCCACTCTAGACTTGGGCTCTCCCTGGTTATTTTGGACTAGAGGCCTCTTCAGAAGTCCTTGGCAGGAAATACGGGTTAAGAGTATCAAAAACTCCTTGCACTGCCTCGTTCTGAACCTGTTCCCTCACAAATAAAAAAGGGAATAACGATATTTCACCATATGGATTATTGTGAAGAGTGAGGTAACTCATGTTAGGTTCAGGGGAGGGCACGGAGGCCCTAAGCAGAATCTCACAACGCTGCCTGCCAGCTCCATTCTGAGTCCCAGTTTCCCTACCCTGAAAGGGAGTCACAGCCCCTCCCAAACATCACCCACCCAAGAACACCTCTTCCTCCCTCAAACCCCCCTTCCCCACCTCTATCCCCACCCTTCTCCTCCCAGTTCACTCCCTTCCCCCTCCTTCCCCTACGCCCGTGGCTTTTAGGCTTTTCAAGACCTGGGTCTTTAATTCAGTTTAGGACACCCCCGCCTGAAGGACCCCTGCAGACCGTGATTTACCGCAGCCAGTTCGCCGTTCCTGTTTTGAGGAGAGCGAGCCGAGCTTTCGAGGAAGTGGGTGAGAATCAAGGCCCGCCGGACCTCGCCGAGCCGCGTCTCCACCTTGCCCGTCCCGTTGGCCTCCGCCTGCCGTCAGGCGATCTCGCCGGCCAGCCCCGCCGGTTCTGTGACGTCACGGGCCCCAGGGTCCTCGGCGCCTGCGCCCGCTCCTATAAAGGCCGACGCCGCGCCGCCCCGCCGCGCTGTAGTGGCCTTGTTCTCCGCTCTTCAGTGTTGCTGTTTGACGACGTTGCCCTGCTCACTTCAGCCTCCGGCCCGCCATCTCCTTGAGCCCTACCACCGTAAGTGGACGCCGACGGGGCTGGAAGGGGCGGGTTGCGAGCTGGTGGTCATACCGTTAGGGCTTTGGCCAGGAGGAGGCGGGAGGCACCTGGGCCTGGCCTCACCTCAGGCCTGGTGGAACAGTTGTCGACCCCCATTCTCCGGGAGGTGCCAGCGGGCCCAGTTCTCCCACCCCTCGGTTCGACTCGAGGAGGCGGCCTCTAGTCGCGCGTCTTCACGGCGCCCCGGTGAGTGCCCGGCGGGCGGGAGGGAGAAGGTGCGAGTCGAGCCTGGGATTGGGCCTCCTCTCCACGGGGCGACCATCAGCCGCCGCGGTGTTCGGCTGCAGGCCCAGTCTGGGGCCGGGGGCCTCCCTTGTCCGTAAACCTGCCGGCCCCAGGACCCAGGGCGAGGGTGGCGGTGGGGCTTTTAATGGAGTTCCAGGGGTTGTCGTGAGTGTGGGCGTGTGTCCATGTTTATTGTTTTGGTGTCCGGAGCGAGCGTGGCAGTGGTAGTCCGGGAACGCTGGATTCTTGGTTCACATCCTTTCTCGCCTGTGTATCTGGCGTCACTAGTCACCGGTCCTACCTAACTGCTGGGACCGAATCTTGACAGAGAGCCGCCTGCTCCTTCAGAATATTTCTGTTTTACCACAGCTAGGGATTGCTGAAACGGTTGTTGTAATAGCAGATGCCATCGTCATAGTGGTGTGGTTTTTTAGGTGCGTTAACTCCAGGTGCCTGGCTTTTTTTTGAAAGGATATTCATTCCCTGCTTTGGTTCACTTTTTAATGGAGACTTCACGCTTAGATTTGGGGTCATGAATTTTTTTCATCAGAGCCTTATTATAGTAGAAGGTTTCTGTGTTATAGAGCAATGCAGGTTTCATTCTACCCCCTAAAAGGTGTTAGAATTTCGAGTCACTTAAAACAGGCTTTTCCCTCTTTTTCCTCTATAAAACCTACCTCATAGAGGGTGATTTAATTTACAAATACCGGAGCATAAGGAATTGAAGGAATAGTCTTGAAAGCATTTCAAACAAAATTTCATCCATTATTAAATTTTGCTCTGAATTCCAGATGTTTGACCCTAAAAAAATTTATTTGAGTATCAAGTTTAGTGTTACAAAGGGCATCGAATTACAGATTAAGCGATTGCTTCCTTGCTGTTGAGTAAGATCTCAACTCCTTTAAAAGTAACCTAATACACGAATTTGACTGTGAGTAAGCAGATCTTGCTGTTTATCGAAAGTCATTTGAAATATGCTTAAACGTAATTTTATCAGCTGTTTTGCCGGACTTGGGGTTGTCTAATAATTTTCACTCCAGTACATGGAAAGTAAAAAAAAACAACAAAGAATGTTTCATAATTAGAAATTGAACTCACATTAAAATACTTCTTTTGGGGATACCTTTTGTTAGCACCTTGTTACAGAGAAGGTCCTCTGCTCTGGGTCTTTACCCATGGAACTTGACAACTGCATTATTGGCAGGTACTGAGCAACATGGAGAAAACAGACATATTTGTGAAATGAAAAATGAAATCTGATTCTCTCCAACCATGGATGAGGGAGAGCTGGGTATTTCAATGGCTTGTTTTAAAACAACTTTACCTTTTTGCTTCCTTGTGCTAATTTGTCTCTTTGGGAAATGGGGATACTTATCTGGGGAAAGCAGAATGAATATTTTAACTGTTTTAATGGGTTTTAAGTCTTGGGACCCTAACAAAGGTTCAATCGGTGTTTTCAGTGTCAAATTCTATGTTTTTAAGTTGTAATGATGTCACAGGATTGAAAAATTTATACTTGAAATTGAAAGAGGTCTTGAATTTTTAGGGTCAGGTATTGCTGCCATTACCCTCTTCCCTGAACCACTCACCCAAAAATCTGAAGATGGTAAGAAATTGCTGGCTTAGACGCTTAGAACGTTTCAATTTTAAAGAGGTTTTTTTTAAAAAAATTTTTGTCAGAATTCAGCTCTTTTGAATTGTTTAATTTTATGTAAGAGGTGTCCTTTTCCTAATGACTCATAATTAACGTTGAGTTAATAAATTTTTTTTGGAGCAAATAATAGGTTATTACTCTGAGGATTTTGGAAGATCTTAAACTGGGGATACCTGGACAGTCAGTAATAATGAAAGATAAAAAGAAAATTTAAGTTAATTATGTTTAAGTCATTAGGACAACATCTTCTCATTAAATATTATATTCACTTGTATATGGTCTTGCATTGATCCAAACATAAGTATATCCTGATCTACTCTTTAGATCTGAACTCATTTTTCACTGACAAGTCTCACTGCTGGGAAAATTACTATCTTATTTGGTAGCTTTGGGAGGGATTGGGGGCAGGAGGAGAAGGGGATGACAGAGGATGAGATGGCTGGATGGCATCACTGACTCGATGGACTTGAGTCTCAGTGAACTCCGGGAGTTGGTGATGGACAGGGAGGCCTGGCGTGCTGCGATTCATGGGGTCGCAAAGAGTCGGACATGACTGAGTGACTGATCTGATCTGATCTGATCTCAGGTGTGCAGGTGGTTAATAGTGGCAGTTAACTATTCAAATAGGGGTAGTCAGTGAGAGCAGAAAGGCAGAGTCAGTAAGTCCATTTTAGATGTATTTTGCATCAGAATTATAAATTATTTATTCTAAATCTTAAACCAGTGAGAGCAGGTGTGAAAAGCTTCTGTACCTAGGAGTTATACTTAGAAAAAAGGTTTCTACCTTTGTGTGCTAGCCTGTGAATAATCAGAGTGTTTACAGTGTTATATACTATAGGTCCTTAGGATTTTATGGTTAATGAGTTGGAAGGGCTCTAACAGGCTACAGTTGATGAAATGCCATATAGAAGTATTACCTCTTTTTCAAATTCGGTATGATACCTTTTTTTTAGATGCCTTCAATTAAGTTGCAGAGCTCTGATGGAGAGATATTCGAAGTTGATGTTGAAATTGCAAAACAATCTGTGACCATCAAGACTATGTTGGAAGGTAAGTTTATTAGAAAACCTGGGTCAGGGGAAAGGGGAAGAAATATGTAGTTTGATATAACCTGTAAACATAGTCTGGAAGTAACATTCTGTCAAAATTGCTCAAGGGTATGAAGAGGTAAAGTTTTTTCTTTAAAGTATTAACTACATCTATCTGATAGAGGTCATTTTTTCAGCATTTTCTGAGTTAGTTTTTTCTCTTATTAAGTAGATAATATTGTAGGCTATTAATAATATGGAAATGATTTCCAAGACTCAGATAATGGCTCATTTCTCTTCCAAGTAAATTTGCATTCACATTTCTAATGGCAAAAACTAAAGCCTTTGTAAAAAGATACCTTATATATGGTAGTTAAATAGAACACCTTGTTTCAACAGAGGGAGTAAACTGAGTAGATTGTAAACCAAGTAAAAAAAAACCAAGGTGTTTTTTTTAAACCAAGTTTTCCCTTTTATTTTGTCATTCCTTTGAAACTGCAGAGCATGAACACTACATAAAGAAGGCAAGAAAACAAATCCTGAAGCGTTTTAAAACTTTTACTATTAACATGGATCTCTTACTAATATCATTGGGTTGGTAGACATCAATAATATATGGAGATACACAAATCAGTTTCTAGAACTGGTGGAGAAAAATACTTAGAGTGGTAAAAATGTTCTTTAGTACAGTTGTCCCCATATCTGCAAGGGATTGGTTTCAGGACCCTCTGTGAATACCAAAATTTATGGATACTCAACGGTCACATGATATAATTAATGCATTAGTCCAAGCGGTGCTATGGAAACATCTTGGCTGCTGTTATTCTTTAGGCTTGTGGAGAGAGTATAGTGTGTAGTCCTAGTGAGGTGATACTTCAAACTAGTAAAGATGTTTTGGCAGAGCATTCTGAGGTAAACTGAGACAGGATGTGTTTAAAATTTGAGGTTTTTTTGTTGGGGTTGTGATTGTGATGCTGTACTTGATAGAGCTGAGTAACAAGTTTGAGGGGAATGGAAAGTAAATGACTTTGAGCTTGAACATGTTGTGTAAGAGATTCCCTCAAAAGATCTTTGTAATAACCTACTGGTCAATTGACTGTTGGCTCTTGGTCCCTGAGTTATAGATCACTGGAGATCGACTTACTTTGTATGGGGTGTGTGTGTGTGTGTGTGTAAGTAAATGAGATTGGCAAGTGGCCATATTGAGGCAGGGTGGGGTGTTAGGAGTGGAAAAGTCAGAAGTGGAGAACCTGGAGTAGGATTTGTGAAAGCCAAGGGAAAAGGGAGGATTATCAGATTGAAGACTGATCAGTTAGGATTTCAGAGATAATTTAGACTTCTAACAAGTCAGATACTAGGTGTGGTAGAGATGGAAGCTGAGAGGCAGAAGGTTTGTCTTCTGTTTTTTTTAAAAGAAAATAAAATCTGAACATACTTTGAGATTTTTCAGTTTTTTAGTTTGGCAATTGACGACAGTAATGTGGCACTTAACTATGTGGTTAACCAGTCCTGTACACTGGTTAACTTACATGGATTACTTCAGTTAAGTTGTAAACCCCTTGATACATCCCACAATCACTGTTCACCAAGTACGTGTTGAATGAATGAACTGTGGTATGGTCACATAGGAATGTGAAAGCTAACCAAGTATTCCTAAAGGCAGATGAGTAAGGCTTTATCTAGAAGATGGAGAAACTGATACCAGAATTACTGCCTAAATACTTGGCTTTGGCAATGAAAGTGTTCTTTACTTCATCTTAGTTGGTGCCTGGCACCCTAATCGGTCCTTTGCTGCTTCAAAGAAGTATTTGCCAGTTAGAACGAACATAGGACTTCTTGGGTTTTCCATGTCAACTTTGATCACTGAAGCAAGTGAATAGTAGACAGCAACAGTTCATTTCTTCCCATAGTCTTTGGGCTTTGGAGGTGAATGGCTTCATCTAAAGTACCAGTGGTTTATGTAGAAATCTAGTCTCTTGAGGACTGGAGTGAATTGAAATGAAATCTAATCACTGTAAAATCAGAAGTAAAAGTGTCATGTGTACACATGAATTGACTGATTTCTTCAGGTCCAGGGTGTGGTATCAGGATACAAGTGTTTTTCAGACATTCTTGAAACTAAATAGCTTAAAGGAATGACTGTTGGTACTTGAGCCTTCTGTTAGCAAAAAAACATTGCAAATTCTTGGTTTAAGTGCTAGAGAAGTGGATCATTACAACTATAAGGCCCTTATTTCTAACATGAGTTAAGGCTTCCAAATAACATTTGTATCTTCTAAACAAGCTGGTTTTCTGCATTTCCTGTAATATGTTCACTTCCAAAACCACATGTATATTACATAGTAGAACTTCTTTCTCTCGCCTCTGATTTAAAACTATTTCATACTAGTTCAAGAAAAGGGTAAGTGGTTTGATCCAAATTGAAATATTGTCATTTTGTAGTTTTACTCTCAGATGGGATCAGGGAAAGGCATTGGTGGAGAGCAGAGGGGAGATGAATGAATGCATGCATACAGGAAAATAGGATTCTTTTTGAATCTACTCTCATCTTTACCACTTGATTGGAGAAAGCTCATTGAGCTCCATGTTGTCAGGTGCATCATTTCAGTTCTCATCTATACTTACTGAGAGCTTCTGCCATTTGATCAGTCCCTTCTAGATTTGACATTCAGCATACTTACTACTTTCCTCACTCACATCCTAACTCCCCATTTTTAAAGCCTTCAGTTCTCCAGGATTTGCTTAATCATTGTACCTCTTCACTACATCAATACTCATTCATTCCTTGGTTACCTCAGCTAGTCTTATAGTGTTAAGAATGATTTACGCATCAATTCCCACCTACAGTTCTGATTTCTTTGGATATTTGTAGCTAATTCTTCACTGCCTAGGATAGCTGTAAATTAGGGACCCAGAAGTTTGAGCCGTGTCAGCATAACTGATCCTGTGAAACAACCAGTATAGCAATGCAGTAACTTTTGACTTAATCTTGGCACTGTTACACGTTTCTTTGGCAACTCTGGAAGACAGATCCATTTGGTTTGAAAAACATTCTTTCTTAGAATCTGAGTAACATAACAGACTTTAAGTTTTTTCTTTGGAGCTCAGCATCCACTTTGGTAATCTGAAAGTTATGATGACATCTGGAAGCCTGTGTCCCCAACGTGCCATATGATGTTTAGTTGATACATTCAGAGAAACTTTTCGTCCAAAGAAATACCAAACAACTATTCTACCAAGAAACTGAGACACTGCTGTTCTTTGGAATAAAGTTTCATACTGAGATAATTCTGATATAAGATGCCACAAAAGAATGCTTTAAAGCTTGGGAATAGGAATAACATAATTTGGGAAAATCATTCACTTCCTGAGTCATTCCAGAAAAACCCTATCTTTTTAAAATTTTTGCCTTACAGAAATGATGAAAGACTTTTTTGTTACAGCAACCTGTATATTACTTTAATATTGAATCATACCAGTAAGTGTGGAGCTGCCTGCATTGTTTTTGTCAGTGGCTGCATAATCTGTTGTGTGTATGTGTGTGTATGTACATATTTGGGCTTCAGATTTTAACATAACATTCTGAGAAATAAAACAATAATTCACATTGTTTTATTTTCCTAAATGATCTCCATCTAGAGAGTTTGGTATCAAGAGTAAGGGTAGGAGTCTGGCTTTTATTTTTTCCCAAGTGGTTGCCAGTTATCCCACTTATTAAATCACTTTTCCTAATTAAGAACTCTACTTATATAATATTCCTGTATTTGTTAACTCACACATTTTTATATAGTTTTGGGTAAACTTGTTTTAATAAGTAAAATACTTTTTTGAGTCTTTCAGATAAACTGGTCTTGCAAATTACTTTTTTGAAACAGCCTGATTGTTATAATGGAATTAGATAATAATGGCAACTCCCCACTTGTTTTCTTAGATTTGGGAATGGATGATGAAGGAGATGATGATCCAGTCCCCTTGCCAAATGTTAATGCAGCAATATTGAAAAAGGTAAGGAAGCAAACTATACACGTGAATACATACGTATCCTTTTTTTAATTAGCAATATCTTGGTGATCTTTTTATAGAGATATATAGTGTCCTTAAAAAAAAGCTATAGTAAGATTATGACTAAGGTATTTGTTTTGTTAACCAACCCTGTGAATATTTAAGACGTGTTTTTCATTAGCAGATTTGAATTATTGATATATGATAGTATAATGTTAGCAAAAAGGAAAATATTTTTGATTGCTTGTCTACTGAGTGGGTGTGCCTCAAAAGGAGTTTGAGAACATGATACGTGCTTTTTTTTGGTTTGTTTTTTTCTCAGTTGATCACCTTATCCTATGCATAAACATCCATCTACATATTAGTGTTTCAGGGAGTGTGGCTTCTTAATAGAGCCTGCTGTGTAATTAAATGCTCTTCTGAAGAAACGGCATCCAGTTTCCATATTAGGGGGAAAACTGGCTAGGTTTAGAGATGGGAATAGTTGGTTCCAATTGGTCCCTTCTTAAGGAGTTTTCAGAGTCATTAACCATACACAGTTGGATTTTATGTATTCTCTTGAGCTTGGCATGAGATGCAGCTATACTGCATATTTTTCCATATTCTCACTGTGATTGGCTGTTACCAGTCTTTTTAATGTCCCTAGTGTAGGTAAAAAGTGTCTTAAAATCACTATTCTGTGTTCTGTGTATGAATTTGACTGTACTGGGTATCTTTTAAAAATGGGATCATAGAATATTCTTTGTGTCTGGCTTATTTCACTTAGCATAATGTTTTCCAGGTTAATGCGTTTTATAGTCTAATAGACTTTGTAGGAGTTCTTAATGAGTTTTTTTGACCACATGCTTTTTGTTCAGTCACAAAGTCGTGTCTACTCATTGCAACCTCTTGGAGCCTCCAGGCTCCTCTGTCCTACACTGTCTCTTGGAAAGAGAAAGAGTTCGTTGCTCAGTCATGTCCAACTCTTTACAACTTTGTGAACTGTAGCCTGCCAGGCTCTTCTGTCCATGGAATTTTCCAGGCAAGAATACTGAAATGGGTTGCCATTCCCTTCTCCAGAGACCTTCCCGACTCAGGAATTGAACCCAGATCTCCTGCACTGCAAACAGATTCTTTACTGAGCCATCTGGGAAGCCCACTATCTCCTGGAGTTTGCTCAAATTCATGAGTCAGTGATACTATCTAACCATCTCATCCTCTGCCGCCCCATCCTCCTTTTGCCTCTTTAATCTTTCCCAGCATCAGGGTCTTTTCCAGTGAGTCAGCTCTTCCGCATCAGGTGGCCACAGTATTGGAGCTTCAGTTTCAGCATCAGTCCTTCTAATGAGTATTCAGGATTTATTTTCTTTAGCTAATGAATATTCAGGGTTGATTTCCTTTAGGATTGACTGGTTTGATCTCCTCTCAAGAGTCTTCTCCAGCATCACAATTCAAAAGCAGCAGTTTTGCTGGCAAAGTGATGTCTCTGATTTTTAATACGCTGTCTGGGTTTGTCATAGCTTTTCTTCCAAGGAGCAAGCATCTTTTAATTTCATGGCTGCAGTGATTTTGGAGCCCAAGAAAATAAAATCTGTCACTGCTTCCACATTTTTCCCTTTTATTTGCCACGAAGTGATGGGACCAGATGCCATGATCTTAGTTTTTTGAGTATTGAGTTTCAAGCCAGTTTTTTCACTCTCCTCTTTCACCCTCACCAAGAGACTGTCTGTCATTAGAGTGGTATCATGTGCATATCTGAGGTTGTTGATATTTCTCCCAGCAATCTTTATTCCAGATTGTGATTCATCTAGCCTGACATTTCACATGATGTTCTTTGCATATAAGTTAAATAAGCAGGGTGGCAATATACAGCCTTGTTCTACTCCTTTTCCATTTTTGAACCAGTTGCTCCATATCTGGTTCTAACTGTTGCTTCTTGACCTGCATACAGGTTTCTCAAGAGACAGGTAAGGGGATCTGGTACTCCCATCGCTCTAAGAATTTTCCAGTTTGTTACAATCCACATTCTCAAAGGCTTTAGTGTAGTTATTGAAGCAGCAGTAGATGTTTTTCTGGAATTCTCTTGCTTTCTCCATAAGGCAGCGAACGTTGGCAGTTTGGTTCTTCTGCCTTTTCTAAATTCAACTTGTATTTCTGGAAGTTCTCAGTTCACATACTGCCGAAGCCTAGCCTGAAGGATTTTGAGCACAACCTTGCTAGCCTGTGAAATGAATGCAATTGTACAGTAGTTTGAACATTTCTTTGTCATTTCCTTTCTTTGGGATTGGAATGAAAATTGACCTTTTCTGGTCCTGTGGGCTTTGCTGAGTTTTATAGATTTGCTGGTTGAGTGCAGCACTTTAACAACATCATCTTTTAGAATTTGAAATAGCTCAGCTTGAATTCAATCACCCCCACTAGCTTTGTTCATAGTAATTGTTCCTAAGGCCCACTTGACTTTCAGACTCCAGGATGTCTAACTCTAACCACACCACCGTGGTTATCTGGGTAATTAAGACCTTTTTTGTACAATTCTTCTGTGTGTTCTTGCCACCTTTTCTTAATCTCTTCTGCTTCTGTTAGGTCCTTACTGGTTTGCTGTTATATAAGATCTTCCATCCTCTAGGGTTGTGATTGTCAAGCTTGGCTACTAACTATTCAAGCTGACGTATAGCCAGTCCCTGTGTAGGAATGAACTTGCCCCAGCAGTTGGAAGTACCTTGTTATAAAATGCCACATAAGAATAAACTTTTTATGTTGTAGGTCATTCAGTGGTGCACTCACCACAAGGATGATCCTCCTCCTCCTGAGGATGATGAGAACAAAGAAAAACGAACAGATGATATACCTGTTTGGGATCAAGAATTCCTGAAAGTTGACCAAGGGACACTCTTTGAACTTATATTGGTATGTTTTTAATGCATAGTATAGGATATTTTTGGCATAACCTTTAGCACTTTTCATTTGTTACATTCATTGATACTGAATTTTAACTTTAAACTTGTGCAGTGCTATATTTAAACCTACGTATCAATAACCACGTTAAATGTAAATGGTCTATGGAGAGGGAGAATGGAGAATTAAATGTTTAATGAGGACAGAGTTTCAGTTTAGGAAAGTGAAAAATTCAGGAAATAGAAGACGGTGAGAGTTGCACAGCAGGGTGAATGTAGTTAGTGCCCTTGAACTGTGCAGTTAAATATGGTTAAAGTAATATGTTTTGTATTATGTGACTTTTTACCAGAATAAAAAGATGTAAATGGTCACCACAAGTAATTGGATAGAAAAATAAGACTTAGCTATTTTTACCAGAAAAACTCACTTTGAATATAAAGACACAATTAAGTTTATAAACGGTGGAAAAAATATGCTAACAGTAATAACCAAAAGAAAACTAGAGTGACTATATTAGATTTCAGGGTGAAGAATGAAAGGATTAAAGAGGTTCACTATATAATGATAAAGGATCTGTTCATTATTAAGAGGACATAGGAATCCTAAATGTTTTTGTACTTTTAAGAGCAGAATTTCTAGAAAGTGAAACAAAACCAGTAGAAGGATAAGTATGTAAATCCACAATCATAATTGTAATCTCAGTTGAGATCTCAACATCTGTCTCTGGTGAAACAGATAGACAGAATCCACAAGGATGTAGAAGATTAATGACAGCAGAATATGCTTTGAAGTGTATACTTCCAAGATAGACCTGTTTTGGGCTTTAAGATTTAACAAAGTCTTTAATTTCTTAAAATTGACTAGCTTTTTAAGCTGAATTAGATGTTCATTTTAGTCACTAACTTTGGATTTGATTTAAAGCATCAAGTATATAGTAAAAATGACAATTACTTTACAGGCAGCAAACTATTTAGACATCAAAGGTTTGCTTGATGTTACCTGCAAGACTGTTGCTAATATGATCAAGGGCAAAACTCCTGAGGAGATTCGAAAGACATTCAATATCAAAAATGATTTTACTGAAGAAGAGGAAGCCCAGGTAGGTAGCTAACAGCTTGTTCTTAATCAAATGCTTTTAAAGAAACTAAAAACCCATAGCATGCTAGGAATAGAGGTGTTTATATCAAGAAGTCTTTACCTTACTTGAGGGAAAATAGGTCCCTTTGGTATGCTAAAAATATACTGGTGTCTTAGCCTAAGCACTTAGATGATACTGATCTTTTATAAGCATAACAACAATTAGTTCTTATAGTGCAGTTTGATGTTTGTTCCTTAGCAGTTACTAGTTTTGGACCTGGGACCTTACATGTAAACCATCAGTATTTTACTTCAGAGGAGCAGGCCCTATGGATTGTATGCCAGGATAACTAGTGTACTGAGAAGAAATGAATAGATCAGAATGATTTTGTTGACACAGGTCATGACTAAAGCTGTAATTGCCAATTGTCTTTGCTTTTTTTGATAATTTCAGCAGGGCACAATAAAAAAACTCAGGAAGGAAAGAATGGCAACCTGAAAGTATACTCTTAATCTGTTTTTTTTTTTTTTTTTTTTTTTTTACTAGTTTTCAGTCTGTCTTTCTAACCTACCTCACAGGCTATTGATGAATCATTAGGTAGTGGTTTTAGTAAAGACTACTTAAGGTACTTCCTTATATGTGTCTCTTCTAGGTACGCAAAGAGAACCAGTGGTGTGAGGAGAAGTGAAATTTCGTGTCTAATGCTGTAACACTGTAAGGATTATTCCAAATACTAGTTGCACTGCTTTGTTTATAATTGTTAATATTAGAAAAAGAGTCAACAAATGCAGCAGCAAGTCAATTGTATCAGCAGAATGTTGTCCTCATTGCATGTGTAGTTTCAGTACAGTTCCCAAACTTAAGGCCCAGTTTCTTCTAGTGTGATTGAAAGTTTCTTTTCTTTGCTCTGAATAAAATTGAACTGTGGGTTCCCTATAGAAAGTGGCATTTTGGGCTTTCCCTTTTTGTAAAGCAATTTCTGCCTAGTTTATTGTCCAGTTAATTTTAGTTCAGTGACTTTTAAAGTTGGCGTTGTAAATAAAGCAACTTGCAAAAAACCTTCTGAAATAGAATTTAACAACGTATTATCTTTATTCAACTGGAAACTGGATAAAGGCTACTTGAGGTAAATGCTTTGAGTGGGGTTATCAGAGTGTCTTTAATCTTCCTGGAGGAGTAAGTACCCCTGGTATTCATTAGCCTGTATGTAGCAGGGCTTCCTTAATTGGGTCTGAGGGCTTATTTTTGCATTTTTAACCCTCTCAGCTTTGAAGGCTCAGTTACTACTCAGTTAGTGGTTTGGGAGGAGATATAATAATTAGTTTGCTAGCTTTTCAGTTAAAAAAGATAGCCTATATGGTGTGTCATCTTTTTATAATCAGTGATCCCATGTGGGGGAAACTATTCATACTACTTGCATGTAGAAAATAATTTAACCTTTAATGTTAAAATGTGTGGCATAACCCAGAAAGCATCCATCATGAATGCAAGATACTTTCAATAAAGTTACCTAGTAGGTAGTAAATGGTTTGCTTTTTGTGTATTTAAATGTTTCTCTTTACTTAATATTGAAAGAGTTAAATTTGTGTGTGGTTGTTTAGTTGGAAAAGACTTGGAGGCAGTTCTTGTCCTAGTTCTCTGGAGGCTGCTTACATAACTAAGGTTCTGATAGACTTCTGCCTCTTCTAATTGTCATTGATACCATTCAGGGGAACCACTGGCTCAGTTTTTTACTGGTGTACTCCAAACTGCTCTGCTCTGGTTTCCAGCCTCTCACCTACAGTTGAATTAAGTTTTTCTTGGTAGTTTGAGATAGCTCACAAATTTTTAATTTTCTTTCTTCCTTGTGCTCCCTGTTCTTCTTACTTTAGAATTATCTGTATTCACATGTAGTTTTAATGTGTTCCCTTCGTGTAGCTCTTGTGGCTCAGATCATTACTAAACAGTAGTTTGCCTTTATTTCATCTCTTATTTGTCTCATATCTACCTCTACAATAGTGTGTGTGTGCTCAGTCATATCTGACTCTTTGTGACTCTATATAGCCTGCCAGGCTCCTCCGTCCATGGGATTCTCCAGGCAAGAATACTGCAGTGGGGTGCCATTTCCTTCTCCAGAGGAATAATTGACACACCAAAGACAATACCTGACCAAAAAGCCTAAAATATTTACTCTATGGCCCTTCACAGAAAAAGAATGCCAACCCTTTGATTACTTCTGGATCCCTGATTCCCTTTACTCAGGAATTAAGCTATTTTTCCATTTGTGCTGGTTTTAGTGGGGAAGGTAGCAGCATTCAGTCTAGCTAGAGTATCTCATTTCTATTTCCCAGAAGAGAAAGGTCTTTCTGAATATGTAAGATTGAGTGGACAGACAATATGATTGTTCCCTTCCTGACTTTCTGTAGACCTTGACCACAGTCTTTAAATCATGATTAATAGAGATCTAACAGCTCATCTAAGAAAACAGGCAATTTACGGACACTATTAAGAGGCCCTTCAGTTGAAGAGGCCCTTCAACTGGCTGCAGCACTTCCCTAACCTTTTCCCTCTTTCTGCTGTATACTCATTATTTCTTGAATGTGTCTACCAGTTTTCCAGCCTCTCATTTTTATCCAAAGAAAGTGAGGGGCCCTTTCCCACAGCATAACAGCAAACCTGTCAACCTGTCTGCCTTCTCATTTCCGAGTTATTCTGAGCAAATACTGTAGTGTGAAGTCAAGCTGTGAGGCTGGAGTCCTGCCTCTTAGGACCTATATGGTTTTGGATAAGTTGAAAACAGTAGCTCCCTGCAGTGTAATGCTGTTGGTGAGTTGTTGGTTAAGGATATATGCCCTCTAAGAATTCTTAACCTCTTTTGAAGTGCTATTATTAGCTTGCCTTCATAAGTCCATCTTTAATATACAAAATAGATATTACTTAGTTTTGATATTTTTCCAAAGATTCACAGAGGGTATCCCTTATAAAAGTTAGAGATCCCAGAGTGGCATTATACTGTGATTTGTTTATTCTACAGTTGTTCCTACATACCTGCTGCTGGAATTAAGCAAAATCTATATTGTAACTTGTTGGACCGCATGATGTCATGCTAATTCTTAGTCTGGAACTAGCTGGAGAAGGATGGTGGCAGTGAGTCACTGGGCATGTGACTCAGGGCATATGAAGTTTTCTTGGTAGTTTGAGATAGCTCACAAATTTAATTTTCTCCTCCCCTTTTTTTTCTCTAATTCATGGGGACCACTAGGCATAGACTCATTCTTACCCCTTGGACAGAATTTGCCCTTTCCAGTTAACTCCATTCTATACAATCCCATACTATTCTTCAACATCTCTTTGGACCTAGGCTGGGCTTTTATTAGTGGGACTGTCCCCATCTCTGTTGTACCTCTCCCTGCTGTACTCGTTGAATATATTCAGTTATGGCTCCTCTGAGACCCCCACTGCCCATTGTGGACAAGCAGACCAATATAGAGAGCCTGAGGTCCATGGTAATTTGAGGTCTGAAATAGGTGATTAGAATAGTTGGGATTGGGGAGGTGACACAACCTAGGAACCTGTTCTGCTTTGGTGACTGGCTCTGTTTCAAGAACCCATGTGTGTGTGAGCGTGCTCAGTTTTGTCTGAGTCTTTGTGACCCCATAGACTGTAGCCCTCCAGGCTCCTCTGTCCAAAGGGTTCTCTAGGCATTTGCCGTGCCCTCAGGGGATAGGCATCAAACCCCAGTATCCTGCATAGGCAGGCGGGTTCTTTACCACTTGCACCACCTGGGAAGCCCCTATGGTGAACTCTTAAAGCTCTCTGGAGACTTGACAGTTACACTAAAACAGCTTTTCTAACCTGACAGAAAAGGCAGTTTAGCTTTTTTAATATAATGAATTAGTTTTTGGTTTCACATCTTATTGGCCTGGCAAGTCTGTGTTACCCTTGCCCACTCTTTGTGCAGTTTTTTCCCCCTAGAATTGCATGCAGGAACTAATAGCCTTTCTTTTTTAGAACAGTGTAGAGAACCATTCTGGCCTTCTTTAGCCAGGCTTACTAAACACTGAATAAGGCTGGGCAGCATAGCTTCTGGGCTGTTCAAAGTGTAGTTACAGTTCTGAAGTTAAGCCACAGGGCTTCCTATAGAGGGGGAAATGTCAATTTGGGAGACTTGGGGAGATTCTGCTAGCTTGCTGGGCGGAGCCCTCACCGAGTGTTCTAAGCCCAGGAGGGCAGGGGAGCAGCTTTAGCAGGGGATGGAACAAAGCTCTGTATTTCAAGCAAATCTGCCGGTTGTCTAGGAATCTGTAAGGGAAGTTCGGGTGTCTCAGAAATATCTCAGAAAATGACTAGTTCTTGGCTGGAAATGAGGTGGGACTGCTGTGGTATTTGAAATTGAATTTGAGGCTACACTCTCAAGTCACCCTGTGGCCTCACAAGAATGTGCTGGTATGATCTCTGAGGATTTGAGTTTCCTCTTTGAAGTCAGGTTTTTTTTTAAATTTTTATTTTTAAGGCTGGTTCAATTTTAAGAATGTTGCCAAAGCTCTCCTCTTTACCCTCACATACACAAAGAGTGCATTGTTATGTGTCCCGTGTGCTCTTAAATAAGACACCAGATCAGATGCAGCAGCCCGGTCTTGCATAAGCCTTGGTTAAAATGCAGTTTTTTGAAACAACTAGGCCAGTAGCCAGAGAGGATTTCTTTAAATGGGACAGATGTCAAGAGAATGGCTGGTCTCCTCTAGCACCCAGAAAAAAGCAAGTCTAGGATTACAACTTCCAGTGGCCTACTTCAATGATACTACCCTGGAAGATGACTTTATATTTTTAAACATAAAGTCCAAAAAATTAACTGCATTAAGTGAAAATTGTAAAACATGATGGTGGCCCAGCCGCTGGCTATTGTGATACACTTCTTGGTCAACATTTGTATCTAATGGTTGACTGACCTTTTGAGCTGGCTCTGTAACTTCAGAGGTTTTGTATAAAATGAATACTTCAGGAAATACATCACGCATCTTGTCGGTCTTTGGGAGGAAAGGGTGCTTAAAATATCCGTCTTTTGGATTTTACGAGAATACCAACTTATAAAAGATTGCTTTGTGTTCATGTTTTCCTTAGAATAGGATATGCACTTGTCTTCTCTTTGCCTTCAGAGGGAAATTAAGCCCAGTGATGTGTGCCTGTTTCTGGTTGGGTTGACTTAGGGGCTGTGGGTGGCAGTTTCCAATCCATCCCCATATAAGCAATGGATGCAGGTTGGCCTGTGCCTGCATCAGTGTGAGGTCAGAGGACTAGCGGGGTTAAGATCGCAGCTTGGAATAGGGGCTGTACACCTAGCATGAGCTCTCTAGGTTGGAGCAGGCCCCAAGTCCCTTAAGGAGAGGTGACCAGAGTAAATCCCTGGCTCAAGGTCTTGAACATGTGTAACATAATAGAGAAGAAACCCACAGTTTTGTGACTGTGGAAAAGAAACAAGTGGCATACTGTCAGTGAAACAGCTTATTGTTCAGAGGCAGGATTTGAAAAAGAAACCCAGTAAAAAGTATCTTTATTCTCATATCAAAGTTTTTCTGTGATATGCATTAACAATACAAAAATATCTTGAATATTACAGTGGTCATTTTTCTCTCAAGACTTTTTGAAGCACTACACTAGAACATACGATCTTTGGATTCTGAGAAGTCAGTGGCTAAAGTAGGAACTAGGCTTTTGTTGAGGGGTGTGTGTGGGTACAAGGATAGCCCTTTATCTTTGGATTCAGGCTACGTACAGTGAAGTGGAGGCAAGAAGAAAACAAAACTAAATTAAATTAAAACATGTTTGTTTTTTAAGGCTCAGGGTTGAAGCTTGGCTCAGAAATGGGTTAAAGTAGGCTGTGGTGAAAACCCGATGTTCACCACTAGAGGTTTTCTGGGCTCCTGCTTTAGTTATATGGTCTTCCTTCCTGCAGCCCCATAGGGAAACTGAAGCTGGCCTGCTTACAACGCTGGAAAATAGGTACTGGCTGTCCTGAGGTTTGGTTTGCCCTTTCTTACAACTGTCTAAAGAGCTGGCTAGACTGATGTGGATAAGCTGGAATTGGATCGGACAAGGCTCTCAGAAGTGGGGAAGGATGCACACTGGTTTTGAGCCACAGCTGACTTGAACCAGTGACTAGGGCATTAGGTATCAGGGCTTCTTAGGTGGTTGAATTTCTCAGGAAACGTTTCCAAGTAATTTGAACTATAGCCACAAACGCTCACCACCCACACTTGCCTGTAAGGTAGTGTCAGGTTATTCCTGTTGCCGGGCTGATAGGCCTAAATCTAACCTATTCCATTCACTTATTGAAAGCTGCTAAAAAGAATGTGGGTAGAAGCTTCCCTTGGTTCAGCTTACAGATAGCAGATGGTTTTCTGTAAACAGGGCTTCTCCAGGCCCTTAAGAGAGAAGTACTGTCATCTTGAGCTTTGTGGTTGTGACCATGCTTACATGTTGTTTGGTAAACCAGCTGGTTCTTGGTCCATGAAGTATCTGGTACAGGGAAGGTGGGGCAGTGGTGGAGGGGAGAGTACGGAAAGCAGCTGGGCTCAGTCCAGTCCACCTATGACCTATGGAGGAAAAGCAAGGGGGGCAGGGGCACCTGGCTGTCAAGACAGGGAGGGAGCCTGCCACAGGCATGGGGGATGCCCCTGACGAAATGACACAACACAGATCTGCTTCCCATCACTTGGAGCAGTTTGGATTGATGGCCCCAGGTTTAGGCAGAAGTTGTGCAGACTCTGAAATCTCCAGGGCCTGAGCTGTGAGAGGGAGCCAACAGGCCCCCTGGCCGGTTTCCACCTGCTTTGGGACTCTGTCGTCTCCTCTCAGAGGGTGAGCCCCTGGAGGAAGCCATGTGTCCTGTGCATGCTAGGATGCCTGTCTCTGAGATTCCTGTTGCTGTACCTGTGTACTCTGCTGGTCGCTCTGAGGGGGCTGAGAGGCTGAGAGTGGCTGAGAGGCCTGGTGATGTAGGCGCCGGTTCTGCAGGGCTAGCAAGCAGTTCTGTGGGGAGGTGGGGCAGCAGGAGGTACGAGGGCGAATCCTGGGGAGTTGGGGACCTGGGGCAGCCTAGAGCACTGTCATCGGAAGGAACGGGGCTGGGGCAGCGGCCTTCTCCGGGTAAGTACCGAATGCATTTCTTTTTCCTCCTAGGAATAGTGAAGAGAGTTATCTGTAAACAGAGGGTGAATTCATAGTCATACACCACAACCAAAAAATGCTGTCCTTGCACAGGCCTATTTCCCCATGACTTACATACATATGCCTATGCCTTAGGACTTAGCCTGACAACTGCTGGGCCTGGCCCAGACCATGGACAGGTGCAGTTCCCAACAGAGCCACTAGATGGCACAGGGACCTTTTGTAGCTCCGTGTGTGGGCTGCCTGCTATCTTCCAGGACAGCTGTCTCCTAATCTAGGCTGTTGCAGCTCTGCTTCACGTGTCTGTGAAGCTCAGATCTGATTAATGTGTGCTTGTGGCTTCTAGCCCTGAGCATTCCAAATACTTAGAGCTATGCTAGGAGCAGAGAAGGGGAAGAAAGGGAATTGTCTCACCCATTCCTACCATCTTATTTTCTGTTTGAGGACAGGGCTGCCTCCCATCATGTGTACATATGTACACACACTTACTCCCCCAAATTCCTCTTTGTTCTTAGACAGGGAATGTAGGGGTACCCTTCGGGGCTGAACAAGTATTCCCTAGAGTCAGTGAACTTAATGCCTGGAGCAGCCTCAGCCTTGGCCCCGGCAGGCCTGGCCTGAGCCTAATATATATAGGCCAGGCCTGAGCCATTTGGTAGGTATATTTTCTTTTCCCATATACAAATATTGTATGGTGAAACACAGGTTTAATGCCATAGGATCTGAGTATGGGTGCCAGGGGTACCTGTGTTCACCTCTCCCTACCTCTGGTCTCAGTAGGTCACATGCCTATTGGGCATTTACCTTATTCAGGTTATTCTCTACTACAGTACTACTTTGTTGTTCTTAGATGTGAGGCTCAGTGTGGTACAACAGGGATCCCAATTTGACGTGAAGGAGCTGGTGGTCCACAATGACGCTGAGGCCTGGGGACAGGGGTTTGAGCCACTTAAATGCTGTGTGTGAGATTTGTCTAATATGGACCTGCTCGGCCTGATTAGCACATCCATTACCAGGGAACCCTGGGCACCGGGCACCAGGCACCAGAGATGCCTTTTAAGCCTGCCTTTCCTTCCATCTAGGATATTCTCTATTCCTTCCACTTAGACCCAAGTGATCTTCCTCACAAGCTGTGTTCATTCTCACTCTCAGGAGGCATTGGCTTCCCAGTCTGTGGGTATGTTGGGGGGCTAGAGGCCAAAGGAGAACAGCAGGCCCAGCAGAATCTGTGCAGAGTCAGGGAAGCAGCTTGAAGCAAAGGGAGGGTGGTGGTGGGGACAAACCCACCTGCACGGACCACACCAATCCGTCTGCTGGTTGAGGCCAAAGCGAGCACGGCATTTCTTAGGCGAGCCAGGGTCTGCTCACAGCCATGCCAGAGGGGCAGAGCAGGGCAGAGGGCGGGCAGGCAGGCAGCAGGGCAGAGCAGGGCCCAGAAAGAAGAGGTAATATCAGTGTTAGCCAGTCACAGATACCCCACAGTCCCTACAGGCAAGGGCCTCTCCATGGCCTGTCCAGTCTTAGTGGGAGGCCAAGGGCCCAAAGCCAAGGTATCAGGAAAGGCTGGCACCCAGCTGGCAGTAGAGAGGCAGGGGAAGAATGGTGGGGGTGGGAGGGAGGAGACCCTATCAGGCTGGCTCCTCTCTGCCTTGTGGGGCCCCTTGCAGCAAAGGGGCTGAGAGAAGGGCCTGAGGGGCCCATGGGGATCAAGCTTCTTCTGCCTTAGGCCTTCCCATCCCCTCCCCCAAGGCCTTGCCCATTTTGTCCATCTATTTTAGCCATCAGTTTTTCTTCATCTTTGCCAGTGCCCAGTCTTGCTTGACTCATTTCCCCTTGTGTTGTCACTTAAAGCCTATGCTATACATGATTGAACATTGTCCAATCTTAGAGAAAAGACTGAGGACTCTGCTGAGCCCCAGTACTAGCCCCCTGTGTGGATATGGATATATTCATGGATATGGAGTGTGAATTACCAGACTTGGGACAGGAATTCACCCACAGGAAGATTACCTGGAGCAGGGTGTGGCTTTCCTGGGTCCTCTATACACTGCACTTGGCACCTCCATGAGAAAGAGGGGCTGGGGCGATAGAGAAACTACTAGGCACCAGCCAACAGGCTGTGTGACTATAGAGCTCGGGCCTGGAGCGTGGCTCGCACTCCACCCAGACAGCCTGATGCTCACCTCCGCAGAACTAATCTGGATGCAGTGTTTGGGTTTAGTCTTGATTCAAACACTCAGTTCCTCACTAGGTTCTCTGGCAGAGGGTGGCTGTTAGGAGGGCTTACAAAGGAGTGTATGTTTGTGGTGGGTCACAAACCATTGCTACAAGAATTGGCTTCGGGCTTCCCTCGTGGCTCAGTGATAAAGAATTCACTGGCAATGCAGGAGACACAGGTTCGGTCCCTGTCCTGGGATCCCACATGCTGCAGGGCAACTAAGCCTGTGCGCCACAACTGTTGAGCCGGTGCTCGCAAGCTGGGAGCCACAACTACTGAACCCTGCATGCCGTAGAGCCTCTGCCCCACAACTAGAGTAAGCCCTTAGGCGGAAATGAAGACCCAGCCCAGCCGAAAATAAAATTCTGCTGGTCTTCCCTGAGACTTAAAATAGTAAAGAGTCATGTCCAACTCTTTGTGTCCACTCATGATGCCAGTCTCCTCTGTCCACGGGGTTCTCCAGGCAAGAATACTGGAGTGGGTTGCTGTTCCCTTCTCCAGGGGATCGTCCCGACCCAGGGTTCAAACCTGGGTCTCCTGCATGGAAGGCAGATTCTTGACCATCTGAACTCCCTGGGATTTAGTACAGCTCTTATTCTGGTGGGGCTTTGATTTGTGAGATGCAGGCCTAGCTCTGAGGGAAGGCCTCACCTGAGTTGGATTCTTGGTGCTTTTCCCTCGACCGTCTCTTCTTCTTCCCCTGCAGGGAACAAAGTGGAAGATGCTCAGGACTCTGGGTGTGAGTGGTTGGGACACCTGCAGCCTACTGCCTAGTCAGGCTGCCCCTGGGGTTCCTGGCCCACCGTCCCCTCTGACCTGACCTGGGGCCCTGGTGTTTTCTTGACACCAGTTTTTGCTAGGTAACCACAGGGAAATTAGGGGCTCCTCCTCCCTTCCCCACACTGGCCTCCATTTTGAAGGAGGAGGTGACTTCAGGCTCATTTACTTCTTTGTGCTGACCTAATCAAATACTGCACAACGGCCCTGTGTGGAAGCACATCCTGGGGAGGGGATGGGATGCGAGCCTGCCTTCACAGCCAGCTCCCCTCATCTGAGCCTTCCTGAGCTAGCCATCAAAGGTCTTGAGCCTCTCCTCCACCCTGTCCCCTCCTCCTGTGTGCCTTCAGGACAGCAGTCCTGACTTCCTCTGGAGTATGGCATGCAGAAGGCTCCCCTACTGCGTGTGTTTGGCCACTCACATAGTTGTCCCGCGCCGACCAGCCTGGGTATAGCTGCATGTGCAGCTGCCTCTCCTTGCGGGCCAGCTCATAATACTTGGCCTGCTCTTCCCGGGACAGTGCATGCCACTGCAGTGGGGAAGGGGGGCAGATGGAGGATGCATCAGAGAGTTGGCAGGCTGCTCAGGGTGAAGGTAGTCAGGGTAGTCACCCCTACCAGCCCACTTGCCCCTGTGGCCTCACCCGACGGCCCAGGATCTGGTTGATGGCTGCACTCTCCTTGAGCGTGCACTCCGCAATGACTTTGGCTCTCATCTCCTTCATGTATAGCATGAAGGCGTTGAGTGGCTTCTTGATGGTTGGCTTCTTGGCTTCCTTCTCTGCCTTGGAGTCTGCTTGTGCTTTCCTGAGGGACAGATGAACACTCAGGAGCCCTCACGGTGTGCACCTAATGCGCCCCTCTCCCGTGTCCTGTGCGTCTGTCTGTCTCTGTGTATGTGTGGTTGGATAGATATACTAGGGTTTTGTAAATGGTATCTTATTTTAGCTGCCCCAAAGTAGGTGAGCAGAGCTCACTATTGTTCCTTATAGGAATTTTGTAGCTAAGTAAGGAAAGCCCCTCCTCTCTGGGCTCAACCTAAATCCTCGTCCCCCATTCTGTCCACCCCACTCCTGCTTCTGAGGGTCAAAAAAACTGGTCAGTGGTAGTGGTAAACTGCCACAAGATGGCTTGACAGGGGATCTCCTGGCAGTCCCTGGAGGGAGGGCTTGGCCCTGGTGAGAGGAATGTGTCCTGGGGTCTGCTTATTTTCCCTGCCCCCCCCCCCCCCCCCCCCCCCCCCCCGCCAAGTGTTTGTTCCACTCACAGGCTGCGGTCATAGGGCTGTAGCTCCTGCTTCCCTGAAGAGGGCACGATGGCTGGGTGGGGGATGGCTGCGGGGTGACCAGGGACACCAGAACCTAGCATCAGGGGTGGATGGGTGAACCTAGAGGCAAAAGAAGAGTTAACACTGAGCCAGGCATGTACGGCCCAGATCTATGGACACACAGAGGCCCCTGCACAGCACACGAGGACAGGCGAACGGTCACCCAACCCCACTGGCTGAACAAGTACACAGAAATACAGACACCTGCTCCCAACACTGCACAGACACTGCGAGAATCTACATGTGCAGCAGATTCAGGTGCTTCCTGGAGTCCTGAATAACTTCTGAATCAGTCCCCTTCTCATCTCCTGCTCTCACCAGCTCAGCCTCAACCTGTAGCTGCCCTGTGGGCTTCCTTACTTTCCTCACTGACCCCTCCAGGTCTCCCTCCATATAACAGCACTTGAGTGCTGTTCCCCCCATTGCTCATAGAATAAAACCCAGGCTGCTTCTTAGGGATTGCACACCCATTCCCCACCCCATTTCCCATCACTTCCTGCCCCTCAGCCATCTCCAGCTGGTTGCTGTTATCTTTGTCCCCCTCGCTCAAGAGCTGTCCTCACGAAGCTTGTCCTGACCCATCAGACATGGCTGGGTCTCCTTGGGGCTCCCCCTTCACCCAGATAGCTGCTGTATCTCTCCCTCCCCCGCTGGGCTGGCAGCTCCAGTAGGTCTAGAAGTGTCTGCTGACAAACCCGTTCCATACGCGGACAGGTCTGTCCCCAGGGAGGTGAGCTAAGCGAGAGGACACGCAGGGACACAGTCCCCACTTGAACAGTGTGGAGTCACTGAGCAGGTGGCCCCTGAGACGTGTAAGAGATGCTGCCTGAGTTTGGACAGAGCTCCAGGAGTGTCCAAGAGAGGTGTCCTGACTTGCCTTTTCAGGATGCACAAGAGGTGAGTGTACACACACCTGCACACGTGTGCCTGCACTCTCTGGCTGCTCTCTGGTGCTTTGCACAATACAGCTTGGGCTTAAGCCTCCTACACTCCCACTGGCTTCATTCTCAGTCACAGGGCAGCTCGGGGCTGGAGAATGACAGACGGACGGATGGACAGACGACTAACAGAGGGCAAGCACTGGCCTGGGCATAGCCTCTTGTGGGCACTGAAGCCTGGGCAACAGGAAGCAGGAGCCTGGCTGCAGGGTGGGGGACTCACCTGGGGTAGGGGGCGCCAGGGGCTGCGGTGGGGGCAGGGAAGTGCTGTCTATATCCGCAGGAAGGGGACAGGGGGTAGAGAGGAGGGCTGGGCCTGTGGTTGGGAGAGATAGCTGTTAGCAGTCTGGCTACTGGCCAAATGTTAGTCTGACTACTGGCCAGATGTGGGGAAGGACTTCCCCCCTGTGCTCAGGCCTGACCCCTAGTGTAATAAGGTAAACTGGCTTCCGTTTGGACCGCTCTAGTGTATGTTTTAAACATCTGCCACCAGAGGGCAACCTTTCTCTCTGCAGCCTAACCTCCTTTCTACTGGTGTATAAGGGCCAGAAATGGCAGCACTCTCCTGGCACTGAGCTTAGTAGATCCCTGGGTCCCCTCCAGTCTCATCTTGTGAAATCTGGGCTTATTTCCATACCTGCCATAGGACCTTTATGCCCACTGTTAACACTTGGGATTGTTCTGTCCCACTTTGCTTCAAACTCCTGGTCATCTGTCAAGGTCTTACTTGGCCAAAACAGCCTTTCTTCTGAAACGCCCGTGGGAATCCCAAACTGGATGAGGTGTCCCCCCAGGCTTCTACAGCCCTCAATCAAAGCACTGCTACCCATGCTTTGTAACTGGCCTCTTGTCTAAGTTGTACACTAGGTGGACTGAGAGATGGGAGGCAGGGACCTGAGGATCAACCCACTGGAGCAGTGCTTCTCTGGTGCCCAGAACTTGCCTGCCACACGTCAATCCTGGGGATAGTCCTGATTTGTATTCAAGGTGAACCTTTATCCAAGGTGAATCTGGACATGGAAGAGTGAGCTGAATGTGGATAAAGGACAAGTAGAAAGAGGCAGGCAGGCCCAGGGAAGCCAAGCTTTCCTACTTTTGGGTGACTGTCGCAACCTGGAGAGGCCTGAGACCTGCCTTGGTCAAACTGTGGTTGATGAGCAAAAGGTCACATACCCTGCCAAGACCCTGCTCCAGCCAGAGACAGGCCCTTTGGCTCATGGTTGGATTTGCTGCATAGGATCCAGGTTGGCTTTTCCTGGCCCAGCATTAGTGGACTCTACAAGCAGGCTGCCAGGAGTTTGGACTGAAGCGGGCACCATACGGGCAAGACAGACCCTGAACTTCGAGCAACTCTGCCAAGGAGGGGACCAGCCGGCAGTAGACACAGAGGCGAGTGGGTAGCATCCCCCTGTCCGCCAGGCCACTGAGAAACAGCGACCTCTCCTGTGTCCTGCAAGCTGCCACCTCCCTGCTCAGGCCTGCCTTTCTATCTCACACACTCATATGACCCTAAACAGCCCAGGGTTCCCCCATTCAAGTCTCCTAGACATTAAGGTGGAGCGTGACAGGGCTGGGTCTCCTGCCTTTCCAAAGGGAGTTTGTGTGGCTGGCTGAGGCAAGGCTAGAGTGGCTGGCCAGCCCATTACTTGTATAGAGCTGGCAGCAAGGTGCTCCGCACAGAAGAGTGGAGGAGGAAAGTGGAAGGGCGGGTATGGGTCCAGCCAGCACAAGGGGCCCCTTTCCCATTGAGCCCTCACTTACCAGCTCACAGTGTGGGGGAGCTGTCCCATGCTGCCTGAGGTCAGAGAGTAGAAGCCAGAGAGGTCAGGGGTCTGCAGAGGCCTGTGAACTCCTGCAGGGGAGAGGGCAGAGTAAGTGAGCTAGCCTGACCCAGAAGCTGCTCCAGCTGGTTCCTGCATCCTAGAGCCTCCTGTGGGGCCCTCAAGATCCCGTGTCCCTGTGCTAGAGGACCAGACATACTGGTCTTTTCAGGATTAGCCTGGTGTGATCAGAGTGCCCCATTTGCAGACTGTGGGCATCAAGGGCAGATGGTTGGTGTGACTTGCTTGTGGACAGTGGCTGGGTAGTGGCAGAGCTGGAGTCATGAAGGAGTGGAAGACCAAACCTTGCCGCACCCTGGCTCATTGCTGGTCTACAACTGGGGCCTCTCTGCTGGGGACTCTAGCCTGGCTTTCTGGGCAGGAGGCAGACCCCCTGGCCCAGGAGCCCAGGGATCCAGGGCTCCACCCATTCCTCTTGCCCCCTCCTCCCCTGGGTTGAGTCAGCAGGTTTCCCACAGCCGACAGTGGCTGATTTCAGAATGACTTTGCCCGAGGCTGAGGTGAATCAGCCATCACAACCACCACTTTCCATTTTCTCACTGTGGGGAGGGAAAGACTACAAGTTCTCTATCATCTTCACACAGAGGCCTACTCCCATACTGGCACTGGTTAGCCACTCAGGATTCAGTCTCCTACCTAAACCTCAAACTTTCACATTTTGACCTGGTACCACCTTGCCCACCCCTTTGGTGCCTTCAAAAACTATCTAGCCTCTTGCTCTCAGAAGGCAGGGACTTGATCCCCTTTCCCCGCCACTCCCCAGCTCTGGGTCTTGTTGGGCCCTTCCCATCCAGGATCCATACCTTGCTTCTGGCTGATGTCGGCTGGTGCAGGTGTGGGGTGTGGGCTGCTGAAATGGTCATAGAGAGGAGAAAGTTGGGGGACGCCATGGGAAGGCTGACTGGCCTTGTTGTGCTGAAAAATGAGGAGGGTGGGTGGGTGAATGTGGGGGACCTGAGGGAGGAAGGCACAGGACTGGGGTGCACATATAAGAAAAGTCGCAATTTGCTGTGTGGGGGTAGCCCAGTCATCAGAGGAAAGTGGACGTGGTCAAAACCACAGGCTTCACTGGACAGGACCCCACTCAAGCTACCCTGTGTCCAGTGGCTCTCCACCAGCCTCACCCCAGACTTTGCCCAAAGAGTCCAGTCTCCCAGAGAGTCAGTCTTTCTTTGCCCTCAGCTCTAGGAGGCATTTTCCCCCTGCCCAGGAAATTCTTCCTGTCTCTTGGTTTCAGAGATCCCCCAGTTTCTCTGAGGCCCAATGGCTTGCCTGGTGAGTTGCTCATGCCTTCAGCCTTAGGACAGCCTGGAGCTTGCTTTTCTCCTCTGGCCCCCAGACTGAGGGGCTTGTGTCTGACCCTCTGGAGCCACCGCTTAAGAGGATTTGATGACATAGTGGAGGGAGCCTTTTCTTTTTCAAGGGAGGTGGAGCAAGCTGGCTCCAGGTGTGGCTAGGCTCCCTCCAGAGCCAACCCACCCAGCCTCCACACTTCCTGTTTCCTCGGCACCACAGGACTCTTACTTTTCACACTGGTCACATGGATTTGTCATGAGATGACTCATTCAGGCTGGGACGGGGGCTCCCCATCAGAACCAGCCACAGGGAGTGTGCTGCTCAGGGCCACGGCTCAGCTCTGCATATCCTCAGTGCACACCTTTGCTGGCCGGGGCCCTGGAGACATCATCTAAAGCTCAAGGTTAGCACCACTTGTAAAAGCCCACCTATGGGGATGCTGCTGGCTGGGCTCACAGATGAGCGACCACTAACCCATGGCACAGAAGTATCTTTGGGACGTATCTGGGGCAAGACACTAATGATTATAGAGGTTGTGGTCTGGGCTTCTTCCCAGCCCATAGGTGAAATTTCTCACTGGATGAATGTAGCCAGTATAATGGCTGGGGCTCATGACCCTTCATCACCAGCTTTGGGGAAGGTTAGGGTCGCTCTTGGTGAGAAGACTTGGCTTAGGTCCTTTGGCACTGGCTCTTGGCAGTCCAGGTGAGGCTAAGGGACAGGCAGGTATGAATCACACTAGCCGTGGCAGGAGGCTCCCAGGTGGGCACAGGATCCCATGCGTGTCTGCAGCAGTCCTGGCCACCATCTCCCCCACATTCCTGCCTCCAGGGAAGCTTCAGGCTGGGCTACAAGCTGCACCCTTCCCCCCAGATGTTGGTAAGTTGCCGACATGACCACCTGTCAGCCTCCCTCTCATCCCTCTGCCGTCCACCAGGAGGAGTCTTAGATCCCAGGGCTAATCAGTGTCTCAGGAAGACAGGAGTTACTGTTAATAGTGCTGGCTCCTTTGTGACTGGCATGGATTTGACACTACACCTACTTCCTGAGGCCAATGCCTCACCTCCGACCAGAGCCTGCTCCTGACCGCAGGCAGGAGAGCTTCCTGAGGGCTCTCCACTTGAAGCCTGAGAGTCTGCCAACCAGGTTCAGTTCCTGGAGCTAACTTTATTACCATACCCGCGCACCCGTTGCCTTGTCGGAAATGGCTGTCATGACGACATGTAAGAAGCCCCTCATTCACCCTGAAGGGTAAGGATGAAACACTACTCATAGTGCCTCCCTTTCCCTGTGGTGCCTGGTTCCACAGGGGCCAGACCCTTTGGTCTTATTATGCCAAAGGAGGCCTGCCTGGAGATGGCAGACATGCCTGGCAGCATCGCCTGGGGAGACTGATGACAGGGCCATGTCATTTCCAGGTTTTGGTTGCTGTGACCTTCCTGTTGCTATTTGAAGGCCAGGCTTTCTGAGCAAGCTGGGGAAAGGAAGGTCCTGTCACTCTCAGCTCCTCTTTTATTCCCAGCACAGACCCAAACGACAGTAACAGGTTGGGATTGTGTAGGGGAGTGGAAGGTAGGTTTCTTAGGCCCGCAGGTGTCTGGCAGGAGAGAGAGGAGACTGGGACAGATATGGGATATGTGGGGAATGTGATTTCTTCATGTACTGAGTTTTAGCCCTGTGCTAGACCACTCTTTATTCCCACTCAGGGGACCAGCAGATTGCCATGTCTCCAAGCTGTCAATGTTCCGGGTGTCACCTCTTTTCTTGCTTCCCTTTATTGCACATCTCAGCAGAGCAGTCCTTGTCCTCTACCTCCAGTCCTCAGCCCTTGTTATCCCTTCATCCAAGCCAGCCTCTTGCCCCCATCACTTCACCAGATGACTTGTCAAGGTCCCCAGGGACTTGCACGTTGCCGAACTCAAAAGTCAGTTCTCAGTCTTCATTGTACTTGGCTTCTCGGCACATTGAACACAACTAACTTCTCCCTCCTCCTCGCAATAGGTTCTTCACTTTGATTCCAGAATGCCACACTTCCCGATTTTCCTCTAACCTCTGAGGCCACTCCTCCTTGGCCTTGTTTCTGGCTCTTCATCGTTTTCCTGCCCTGACCCAAGTCTGGCCCTCAGTTCTTCTGTATCAATCCTCACCTCCCAAGGGTGCTCTCATCCAGGCTCACAGCTTTAAACGTCTTCATCTGATGACTGCTACATCTGTATCTCCGCAGCCTCTACCTCTCCCCGGAACGCTACTCTCCAAATGCTCCCAAATGCAACATGTCCAAAGTAGAACCTTTGACTTTTTGCCCCAAACATTCCTCTCCATCTTCCTCAGTTAATATCAACTCCCTCCTTCCGGTTGCTGAGACCAAACAGCTTGGAGTCATCTCTGATGCTCCTTTTTCTCACACTCCACCTCTAGTGTGTCAGCAAATCCTAATGGCTCTACTTTCAAAATATATCAGAACCCAACCATTTCTTCCTTTCTCCCTGTCCCCACCCAGTCTAAGCCACAGTCACTTCCCACCTGGCAGACACAACAGTCTCCTGCTCTTCCATCCAGCAGCCATATAAACCAGATCATGTCAGCCTGGAGCCTGCACCAAACTTCCCCAGGCATATACAGCCCTAGGATCAGACCCTAATCACCTCTCTAACCCCATTACCTTCCTCTCTCCTTGCTCATTATGCCCAGGACTTAACCTCGTTGCTTTAGCCTTCAGCCACCTCTTCCATTTACTCCAGTGGTCATCTCTTAAGTGTGCCTAGGATATGAAGTGGGCTGGGAAGCACAGCTACTAGGCTTGCTGACCTTTTCGGTAACCTTACCTCTGTAGGATCCCAGGCCAGTTTGCTCCTTGTAAAATAAGCATGAGCCTATTCAACCCTGCTACCTAATTGGTCACAGATGCAAAAATCCTGTTATACCCTAGAATTTTGGAGGCAGGAGCCCAGGGCCTATGAAGGTAGAAAGCTTTCTGGAAACCTCAGGGGCCTCCTTAACCTGATAAATTCCTAGGACAGGGATTAGCCAGATCCGAGGCCTCGTGGCACACAGGGAAGACTAGCCTCAGGGACTCCCTCAAGAAGCTGGGACCTTAGTGGGGGCATCCCACCACTTGCCGTCTTAAGGGCACAAATGCCTGGAGCCCAGCGCAGGTGGTGGAGTGAACAGGTCCCTCCAGGCCATAGGGCTTTCAAGTTTAAACCGCTTCAGAGAAGGCCCTGCCATCCCACCTTGGCGCTGGCTTTTCAGCCCTCAGGGGTAAAAGCCTGGCTGGTGGAGTGGGCAGCTCTGAGCTTGGGAAATCTTAGGAGCAGAGCCTGGGGTCCAAGGTGCCAGCTCTAGGAGGACAGTCCCAGAGTCCCACCCTTCCCGGAGTGGGAGGTTGAGAGGGGGTATCTGCTCCAAGGAAAGGAGAGGATGGCTCCACAGTGGATTTCTCAGCAAACCACCTTCCCTGTAGACGGCTAGCATGGGCCAGAAGTCCTAGAGAGCTCTCTCACCTGACAGATAGCTAGAGCCAACCCTCCTTGGCCAGGCTAGTTAAGCTCCACGTTGTATGTAGCACAGCTCACTCTAAGCCGAGGAACCCTCAGAATCTAGCTCAGCCTCAAGCCCGGTATGTACGTGTGCAACAGCGGCAGGTGCACTGAGGCCTCATCCTGTCCACCAGCCTTCCCTGGGAACTGGGGAAAAGCCTCATTAAACAGGAGTCTACTGCCAAACCACAGGAGAGGTGCCAGGTGGGCAGAGGGGGCACTGAGAACCTGCTGGCAGCTGGAGGACCCGAGGTGCCAGGGCTCCAGGGCAGAGCACCGAGGGCCTGGCCGGTCCTTCCCACGTTCATGCAGGCTGCCTCTGAGTTCACTCCCCAGCCCCCTCCACGCCTGGTGGTGGTAGCTGGGGTGGGGGGTGGGGAACTGTCTGGCGCGGGACCTGGTGCCCCATGCCCCCCTCAGCCAACAGAACGTCCCGCTCCACGGCCTCAGCACAAGGCTGTCCCAGGGCTAGGCTGCCCAGACAGCAGGGTGGAGTTGCCTGGGGCCTGCCTGCGTCTGGGGAACTTAGTGACTGGAGCTTCTCTCCTCCCCTGATGGTGACTGTCCCGTTCCTAGGGAAGGAGGCAGGCCTTGATGGATTGTCTGCCACCCCTCATCCCCGAATATCTGGACGGCACAGCCTCTTCTAACCTCTGCAAGCAGAGAGCTGGGCACTCATGGTGGGATGTATAAGCCAATGACAGACGGGACAGCAGACTGTATTCCTTGACCAGCACACTCCCACACCCTTGTTTTGACCTCTGCATACAGCCCTTTCCCGTTTCCCTCCAGACTGCAGCACTCAGGACGAGTCCAGGACTCTGAGACCCCTGGGCTGGGAGGCCATGCCTGCTGAGGCCTTAGCACAGGCGGACCTTCCTGCCTTGGCATTGCTCTTACTGTTCGTCCCACGCCACTTCAAAATCCATCATCCCAAAGCGGGTCCTCATCCTTCTGGGCTTAGCCCATGTCTGGAGATTCCTCACTCTGGTGCCCCCACATGCCCTCCTCTTGTTGAGCAGGCTGGAGCCAGGAAGAGGCCCTAGGGCAGGGCCAGGCAGGAGGAGGTGGAAATAAGGGACTCCTGAGGTCGGTCTCCCCTGCTCTGAAGGCGAGCTTGGGCCTGGCTGCTCCCGCCTCCCTCTCCCCACCCCCACTTCCTGCAGGCTCAGGTGAAAAATAAACACAGTCGGCATTTTCCCTGCAGACCGCAGAGGTCCGCTTACAGGCTGTGTGCACCCTGAGAGCCCTTGCCACCGCCAGCAGAGAAACTCCCTCGCCTCTGACGGTTGACTCTGAAAACCCCCAAACGCTTGAGCCCCACAACACTTTCCCAGCGAAGAAAGTTGCTGCTTCCTCTGGTCTCAAGCCTGGGGGGGTGGGGAGCGTGTCAAGCCTGACAAGGTCCTCCCAAGAAGGCCTCCCCTTGGCAGGGGACTGTGCCAGGAGAAGCACCCCCACCCTCCCTGCCCCCACCCAAACACACACATAAACACACTGTACCAGAATTCACAGTTGATCATTATCAGCAGAGACATTCAGTCAGGGTGTATTTACTATGCTCCTACTATGTATCAGGCAAAAGAACTTTCTCGGCTAGAAGAAAGCATCTGCTAATGGCAGATGATTATGAGAGGCACAGCTGTACCCTGTGCCAGGCATAGTTCTGAGCGCCTTGCAGATTTTAACTCACAGACTCCTAAAACAAACCTGTGATACAGGTGTAATTATTATCCCCATTTGATAGATGAGGAAATTTGAGGCAGAGACATCACATAGCTTGCCCAAGGTCACACAGCTTGTAAGCGGCAAAGCTGAGCTTCCTTCCACCCATGGTGCTGCAGAGGCCCTCTGGTCGTGGACCAACAAGGGGGAGCAGGGGAAGGAGCCCTAGTCCTCAAATGTCTCCCTGCTTCAGCCTAGTTGGTCAGTCACCTAAGTCAGTGCTTCCCTGACCCTAAAAAATGCTCCTGTAAGTTCTGAGACCCCACGCTGGGAGCTTCCGTGACGGCAGTATTTAGACACGACCCCCAGGTCCCCAGCTCACATCACTCCTCACCCTCTCACAGCCACACCCCAGCCTTGTCCAGCCTCACAGGCCTGCTTTTCTCTTACCCAGGCACCCAGCTCAACTTCACCTCAACACCTTGCCTACCCCTTGCGCGCTGCGCTCTCCTGCTAGCTTTCCATATTTCCTTCTCCTCTTTGCCAGATTCCTTCTCATCCTGACCTCAGTCTAAGGGCCACTTCCTTAGAAAGGGCTGTAACCTGGGAGGGGCTCCAGCAGCCCAGCAGGTGGAGGTGCCTACTTGCTGCAGGAGTGGCTGGGGGTCCCGGAGGGCAGAAGGGGCTTGTTGGTCCTCTCTGCCTCTCCAGGGTCTGTACTTGGCTTACTCACTAAGACTTTTAAACAAAGGCCTCTAGAAGTTCTGGTGCCCCAGAACTTCTGCACGCCCATCCACTCATCCACCATGGACCTGACTCCAGTCTCTTGGCTCCTAGAAGGCAGGGGAGGGTATTCCTGATGCCTGCTTTGAAGCTGGGGAAAGGCCTTTGGGGACAAGTCCACAGCAGGAGTCGGATCCACACCTTGAACACAAGGCGGCCTACTGAGAGTGACGGCTCTCTGGGCCAAGGGCACACACATGAAGTTGAGGACTGTAAACGCCACACTTGACAGCTCATTTGAGGCCAGCATTATCCTTCCCATTTTACACATGAGGGAAGTGAGGCTCAGGGACACTGAGAAAGTTGCTCAAACATACTCCCTCGAGTCAGTGCTGGGGACCCCTTTAGAACTCTCGGGGTCTTCGGCGATGTCAAACAGTCACAGTCTCATCTCTCCCCTCCTCTCCCTCTGCTCCAGCCACTGAGGGCTGCTGGCTCAAGGGCAAGGCTGTTCCCTCTGCCTGGGGAGCCATCGTCCACAACTTGCTGGGTCCTCTGGCAGTGTATGCGGGCAGGGCCCAATACAAGTCAGTGTTTGGGGAGAATGCGGCAGCACTGGACAAAGCACCCTGGCTGGACACAGCAGCACACAGGAGGCTGGGAGGAGCTGGGCGACTGCTGGGACTTCGGGACATCTTGCCTGGCACCTGGGAACCCATGCCGCCTTCCATCGCATCTCCTCCTTTCTCCAGACGGTCAAAGCCAGGGTTGCCAACTTCATACGGTACCTTTGTGCTAATTGGAAAAAGTACCCCCTCTGGAGAGACACCTGGGTCCATACCAGGGCACACGGCTTGGGGAGCATAGTGCAGGCTGGATCTCAACTCCTTGGCCCAGATCCCCTGCGTAATCCCACAGAGTGGCCCTGCTCATAAGGCCCTCTCCAGTTCTCACTTCTCTTCCCTGCATTGCCAGAAACTACGCGTGTCAACTCTGAGAGTGCTCCTGAGCATCCACTCTGGTCTTGATCAGTTCCTCTGGATGCCTCCCAACTCCAGGGTCCCTTAGTGCCTACCACAGCTCCCCCAGACCTCTCTATCACCGATGGTGTGTAAATGCCAAGGAGTCTGGCCAGTTGCTGAGTGGGAACCCCCCCTACCCCTACACACACACATAAGGCCTGGGACAATGAGAATGAACTTCCCAGAAGGAAGCAGGTCCCCTTTCCAAAGGGGAATTCACCTGCGTATCAGCCAAGCCTTGAAGTGTGGGCTCCCACAGATCCCACCTCTGCAGATACACCCTAGCTGGGCTCATGCCCCTTTATCCCCACCCCTACTCTGGGCCCTTCTGCCCAGGACATGGCGCTCTCCAGGGGATGGCCCTCCAGCTCCCCGCCCCTCACAAAGCATGGAGCGGTGGCACTGTGGCCCGCCGAGCTGGGGGACTGGGGGATGGCTGGGCCACCCGCTACTAGACCAGGAGGCTTCAGTCCTCCCGCCAGCACGGGACTGTTGCCAGGGATGCACAGAGCCCCACCAGGCCCCTGTGGCCAGTCCACCAGCTGCCTGGTCCTGACATCAGATAGTGGGGCCCTGCCACAGCAGAGGTGAGGACCAGAGAGCCACAGGCAGCCTTGGCAAACCACAGGCCTGCTCTAGACCCAGCCCAGCCCTGAGGCGCCCTCAGAGCTAGCGGAACCTCACTGAGTTGAGTGGCCTGGCCCACAGCCTCCAGCGGTTTCTATGCATTCGTTTACTTTTGTTTTCCTTCTTCCTCTTTGAGGTAAACGCCCCTCAGGACAGGATGTTTTTAGAGGAAAATATAAGCTTCCGGGAGCTGCTGCAGCGGAGCTGCTAGTTGATACACCGACACATTTTTGAGGACTCTGCAGCAGCCCTGGGGCTGGGCATCCCCCGGTCCAGGGAGTCACTCTCCCAGCTCCTCGATCTCAGTGCCCAGCCACCTGGGACCCCGCGTGGACTGAGGCAGGCCAGGGGCACAGCATCAGCTCAGGCTGTCTGAGGCAGTAGGGAAAGCTGGGCTCTGGGAGGACAGCATCTGAGGAAGTCAGAGGTTTTGTTACCCTAGGAGTGAAACCAAGAGGCTTTGTGGAAAAGTCCTGAAGAAGGTGAACATGCAGGTTTAGAGATGGCAGCCCCTACTAGTGACAGCCTCCTGTATGCCGGGCACCCCGCAGAGTCCCACCCTGCAGAGTCTTCCCAGCCACTGCGTGATCTGTGTGTACAGACGAGGAACGGAAGACAGGAGAGGGAAAATGACTTGCCCAAGGTCTCAGAACAAGTAGTGATAGATCTGGATTTGAATCCAGCCTCTTGGGTTCCCGGCCAGAGATCTTTACCACTCAGTGACAGGCCCCACAGGCCAGCTGGTGGTAGCCAGCGAGGACACCACACGTGTTAGGCCCAGGGGCCGAGTGGTTGCCAGATTCTCCCTTGCCCACACCGGGTCTCCTCACTGAGACCTCCACCCACCCAGGACCCCAGGGATCACCGACTTCGCCAGCAACACCCTGCCAGTAATCTCTCTTGGAAAAAACTGACCAGCTGTGTGACTCTGACCCCCATCTCGTTCTGTGTGAAGGGCGTTTTCACCCTGCCCTCTAGGTGGTGATTTTGGTCCTCAATTATAAATGACTAAAGGAACCATGAGAAATTCTTCCTATGGGGTCTGGCCTCTGTTTTCCAGTCCGCGTGCAGCATTTGCGGGGGTGGGGATGGCAGGCAGGGATGGCCACTGGCAGAAGAGTGAGTGTTCTGCATAGGAGCAGGAGCCAGGCAGGCCCTGGAGAGGTGGGGGCTGATGGTTAGCAATGGCTTGAGGCTGGGAGGTGGAGACTTGGAGATCTCATCCCCAACCTTGGCACTGCACTCCTGCCCCAGTTGATTCCAGCCAGCTTCTGAGGACCAAAGATGAGAGAGGGGTCTGTGAACCCCTCGGTCTGTTCAGCTGCCTGTACCAGCCCCGGTAGGACAATTCTGCCGTGGGGCCACAGTCAGGAAGCTCACTTGGGTCTGACCCTGGCAGCTAAGGCCCTTGGGGCTCTGCCTAGACTCGGTCCAGCTAAAGGTTTATCCCCTGTGAACAAGGAGTGAAAAGGAGTGGCTGGAGGCTTCGGGGCCCAGGATGCTCCCCTCCCCAAACCCTCACACCCAGTGTAAGCTGACAGAGGAGGGCAGGGCTGCTCCAACTGCCACAGAGGCCCTCGTGAGGTGGAGCACTCTAAAGAGGTTGAGTCAGGGGGTTCTGAAAAAAGCCACACCAAACAGCTTTTACAGACACGCACCTGCGTCTAACAGTATAAAAACAGAGGAGAGGGTGAAATACTACATTCTTGGGGGGTGGGGAGCCAAGGGGACCCAACTGTAGCTAAAAAACCCAATTTTTAAAAGAATGAGTGGATAGCTATGTTGCCTAAGAGGCAGAGTGGCATGTGCTAAGGGCAGGGAACAGAGAGGTAGATGTTGGAGATCATGTTTCTCCTCCAACACGGGCAAGGTACATGTCTCCATGCTTTGGCTTCCCCGTCTGTACCATGTCCATATCTCATAGGGATGAAATGAAGTAATATTTGTGTCTGGTAATTATTTTTTTAATTAATGAAGAAGAAAACAGAGGACAAAGGAGAGCATGTTCCCAGACCAAGGCTTTTCAGGAAAGCTGGCCTTTGTATCAGGCTGGGGCTGCTGGCCCTTGATCTCCTTTGGACTGCTGCCAGATTGCTGTTGGGCCAGACTGCTGAGCTCCTGCCTAGCCTTCAGTGACAAGAGCCGGGGTGGAACTAGGGTGGGAGGTGCAGAGGAGGGCAGCAGTAGAAGCAGAAACTCTCAAAATGTCCTAGCAAGGTTGGCAGGTGGATCTGGTTCCCAAGCAACTTTCCCAAGGGGTTTGGCAAGGGGACACCCACGCCCAGGGATGCCCTCAGATTCCTCAGTCCAGCCAGTCCCACTGTCTTAGAACCGAGGATACCCTCTAGTCCATTCCTGGACCACACAGAGGAGGGCCCCTGGGCCAGAGAAGTCTAGCAATGAGCTTCCAGCTGAGCCCAGACCAAAGTTAGAAAGAGGGAATCCACTGATACATAATCCTAAACTGTCCTTGCATCATGCATCAGAACCTGATGCAATCTTGTTTTTTATTTGGCCCGCTTAGTGGCTTGAGGAACCTTAGTTCTCTGACTAGGGATTGAACCCGTGCCATTGGCAGTGAAAGTGCAAAATCCTAGCCACTGGACCGCCAGGGAATTCCCAAACCTAATGTAATCTTGAATGTCATTTATAAACACTTTTCCAGGTAAAACACTTTTCCAGGTAATATTTATTCTGGAAGCCCCGAGGTCCTGCTTTCAACCAAGAAACACAGCTCTTGGCCCTGGTAGCCCTGACCTTGCCAGGCATTGGTCCAGCCCTGACCCAAGTCCAGAACTTTGAGGTCATGCCCAAGGGGGGCAGGAAAGCACCAAATCTTTCCTTGAGGCCAGAGGAATCCAGCTCATAAACTCAGCGGGAGTGGGGGTAACATTCAGCTTTGCAGCCTACAGTGACCCCAACTAACTGCACAGATTTGAGAGCAGAGGGACAGAGCAGAGTCTGGGCTCTGGGGGAAAAGAGTCCACGTCCTGACGCTGCCAGGTACTAGCACATTCTTAACCTCTCTGAGCCTGAGTTTCCCCATCTGTAAAATGAGAGCTATATAGCGACTACTTTCTTGGCTTCTGGTAAGGATCTTGATATCGGGATTAAAGGTCCCTGGCACAGGTCTGGCACTTGGGAGGCTCTTGACACATGCACTATTACCGTGGCTGTTGTTACTCTCTCAACAGCTGTTTACGAGCACCTACTATGTGTCATGCTCTCTGCTGGCCACTGAGAGAGTCTAGCAGTGAAGAGGACAGATGTGGTCCTGGCCCTGTAGATCCTCTCTCGCCCTTTTGATCCAAACCACCATCCCTAAACCCCTATCCCAACATGGTCATCAATCCCTACGGCCTCTGCAGTCCCAGCTTCATCTGTCCCACACCCTTTGGTCTATGTTCATGCCCCAGCCCCACCCAGGGGATTGCCCACCACAGCTGGGAGGTTCCTGGGCTGCAGACTGCTTCAGAGCCTGCCTTCGAGCTCTGGGCTGGCTGCTGCAGCACAGCATATACTCAGGGCTGCCCTGCCTGGACCCCAGCTACAGCCAGCAGAGACCTCACTGTAAAACTCTCCAGAGGCTGCTGCTCAGCGTCCCTAAGGGCCCACCCACCCTCTGCCTGCCTGGCCACCGGGCCAGCCACAGAGCCATCTGATTTGAATGAAACTTAAAACTTAATGACTTTCATGCTGGTTATTTAAAACGCAATGTAATTTTCTTAAACACCCTATTATTTCCTTTGATAGCTACAAAGCTTCCCCCAATCCCATAAGCATGTTTATTTTTAGGGAAAAGAGTGGTTTTGCAGTTGGTCATAGAGACCAGAGGGAAAGGAGCCCACAGAAAGTAGGGCAAAGAGTCAACCTTGGCAGCCTGGAGACCCACAGCTGCCCTGCCTTTGTGCTGGGACAGATTCCCCACTGACACCATGGGGTCCAGGGCAGGACCCTGCCCTTCTCATACCAGCACATCCACCAGTGGCCCTCCTGTCCACCATCTGACGGCAGTCAAGTCCCCCTTCCCATGCTTCACCTCCACAGGGCCCCAGTGTCCCTCCTGTGAGACAGTTCCACTGGCTTCCACAGACATGCCAGCCATATACAGGTCTGGGGAAGGGGGCCTGCGGTTACTGACACACTCTGGGCAGCCTCCTCCTGGCTCCTCCAGACATTGTGCCCTAGGTAAGGCCTTGAGGCCTGAAGCATTGACCAGCTGGATGAGATCTGTGCTCAGATAAAGTGGCCTCAGGCAGTGGCTGCCCACACTGGGAGGGTGGGTGGGTGTGGCCCTGCCAGTCGGGGCTCCCTGGCAAAAGGGACAGCCTAGTGGTGGGTGTGCGTGCGGAGGTCAGCTGAGCCCCGCCAATGCGGGGCGTCCTCTGGGAGTGGCTATTTTTAGATCCCAAGCTTTCATGTGGCCGAGTGATGTGCAGTTTACAAAGCATTGGTAATGTGTTTCAGATGGCGGCCCAGCAGACCGGGAGGCTGGGCCTGCTGCCACCAGAGCCAGGTCAGAGTTAGTCAGAATACCCTCAGCTGGACTCCTGTCACCTGTCCCTCCCGCCCTCCAATTCCTTCTTGCCTGATGGGGAGGCTGGGTCAGGAGCAGTTCTTGCAGTGCCCAGCAAAAAGCCCCAGCTGAGGCCCACCAGAGCAGCAGGCCTCTCCCACTAATGCTTATCTGACCTTCAGGAATCCTCATGGCCAGGGCTCCCACCCCCGTTTACAGAGGGAAACTGAGACCTAGAGAGGTTGACAGATTTACTTGAGGTTACACGCCAGGGAGGAGGTGGCCTTGGCTCCTGGCTTCCTTGCCCATCAGAGCCTCCTCCCATCATGGGCAAATTGGGCTCCCTGGGAGGGGGTGATCTGCCCTCCCTGGCCAGGCTGCCCTGGTGGTGGGCTAGGGCAGCTCTAACCACGTGAACCCCCAGAACCCACTGTTCCCTGGGGCCACATCCTGCCTATCCATGCCTGCAGCCCTAGCCACACATTCGTCGTTATTTGCAAGCAGACAGTGTGGGGCCCAGACAGCCTCGTGTCCTTGGAGAGAAGAGATGGTTGTTTCAGTGGGAGGGGTAAAGGGGTTGGCAAAGCATCTGCTTTCTCTGATCTCCAAGGAGCTCTGGCTGTGTAGTTGGCTGTGACATGAAGGCCGTGTGTCACCATCTCCCTCTACACTCTAAAGCCATATCTGCTGGTACAGCCCAGGCAGGCAGGCTCCATGGGTGGGACAGGCTACAAGGCAGCCTCCCCCAAGAGAGGGCCACACTCAGGCCCACCTTGGCCAGGGACCCTATCCAGTAAGGGACAGTCCCTTTTCCCCCCAGGGAATGGGAGCCCCATGTCCTACAGGACCCTCTGACCAAGACAAACCCTCCAGGCTGCAGCTTAGAGACTACATGTGCCAAGGCTGATGAGGACCACTCCTCTTTAAGGGGAGGGAGGTGGCACCCACGTCCAAACCCCAAGTATCACAGGTCTGTGAGCTGAGGCAGCAGACTACCTGAAGGAAGGAGATAATAATGTCCTGGGTTCTCAGAGACCTTCCACAGACTCCTGGGGCCTTGGAGTCCTGCTAGAGACAGAGCTGATGAGGGGGGCTCTCCAAACCCTGGCCGGGGTTCAGTCCCCTCAGGGACAGGAGGCGAGGCCCTGGCCTCGTGATCCTGGAGACAGACTGAGAGTCCAATGAAGTAACACGAAACTTCCACCTCTGAGGCACTCCTTCCTGGCATGTGCCAGCTTGCTCGGGTCTCCCCTGCCCAAAGCCCACCCCCTCCCTGGCCCTGCCCGCCTCCTCCAGTCATCCTGTGCCTCCCAGCATCCGCCTGCCAGCCTTACCCTCTCTGTCCAAGTCAGACCATTTCCCGTGGGCACCATGCTGCCCTTCATGCTGCCAACTCCTGGGCTGTGGCACCAGCACCGCCTGGGCACATGCTAGGCCTTCCATGCTGGCCCTTCTCCAGCCTCACAGATCCTGGGCTTTGGCGGGCCCTTCCAGTGGCCAAGAACGTACTCATTTCTGCCCCTCCTCCTCTGTTCCAGCTGTCCCCCAACCTAGAGCGTTCCCCCACTCCCGCCTTCACAGGTTCTGGGCCTGTCAGAACAGCCCCCTGCCAGGAAACCTTCCTAGCTGCCCCACCAGCCCCTCTCCTCAGCGTGCTTTATCCAACACGGCCGGCACTGAGCCCCCAGGAAAGTCTCTCGGCCTTGCCAGAACTGAGCCCTGGAGCGGGCAGAGGCAGCCGTCCCCTCTGTGCTGAGCCAAGGCCAAGTACCCGGGGCGGGGGGGTGGGGCTCAGTGAATACCAGTTAGGGGTCTGGACCAGGATTCTAGATATAGCGGGCACCACGTCGTTGACCAGCTGAGAGCCCTCGGGTTGGCCAGGTGGACAGCTGTCCTCTTTGCTCTGCCCCAGGGGAGCCGGCTGAGGGGCTGAGGATGGAGAGCGTCAGGGGCTTCAGTCCAGCCCCCTTCAGGGGTAGTTACTGCACCTCCTGGCATGGCGTCCTTTACAAAGGCCATTCCCCACAGTGTTAACAACCCCTCCCAGGCTGGCACCGACTGTGTGGCAAGAACTCCACATACATGAGCTCGTTCCATTCCACAGCAACCCAGGGAGCTAGGAACCTTCACTATCCTTGTTTTTAGGTGAGACAATAAAGCCCAGAAGAGTTAACTTACCCAGAGCCACTCAGCCAAGGAGTGGAAGGTAAGGCGTCTGAGGGTAGAGCTTCCCAACTCAGGCCTTCCACCTCCACTCCTCTAAGGGGCCATGGATAAGTCCCTTCCCTGACACGACCTGCTGTCCCCACCTGCAGAGGAGGGCTGGCACCCCAGGACCCATGCACTGTACCATGGGGGAGGGGGAGCCCTGTGACCTGATAAAACACCTGTTTCCTCCACCGGAGTCTTGTTTGTCCACAGTGGCAGGAAGCAGCCAGTCACAAGGCATGAGGGAGCGTGACTGTATGGCTTCGGGACCGCAGCTGCTCCCCCTGCCCCTCCACGCGGCTCTGTGCCCACCCTGCTCCACCCGGACCTCAGCTGTTGTGTGACTTGAAACCACTGCCCCCAGAGCTCATTCTCACAGCTCAGCTAAACCTCCCTTCATGCGGGGACAGGGGGTGGGAAGTGATCTCAAGAGGACCCAGGAGGGCATGGGCTGCCAACTGCCCATGAGAAGGGACCACCAAGACCCCGCCTCCCACTCCAACCCCACTCATATCTAAGTCTCAGGGCACCTGGGGAGGTGGGCAGAGCTGGTATGGACAGCCCTGTTTACTGCCTGTGACAGCTGGTTCGGGAAACCCTGTTCAGGCCCGGGGAGGAACACCTGGGTGCTAGCAGCCAACACAGGGCTCGCCATCAGCCCCTCCCTCTGCTCCTGAGCTGGAGGCACGGATGGGCAGTCCTAAGCTGCGGCCGAGGTGGCAGGTGGGGCAGGTCTGCAGGACGGGCGGGCCTCCTTCAGGGTGACTTCCTAGGCCTGAAAGGCATCACGGAGGCCCCCCTGAAAGTTTCCACCCTGGGGGTATGCGGGTGTGGGGGCTGCAGATTTTCCAAATACCACACAGCCCTCCAAGTCAGGAAGGAATCCAAGTCAAAATTACTTTTAAGTCTCACTGCCCAGCTCGAACCTATAAAATGAACAACAAAAGAGGGGAAACGCCATGTGGGCTGGGCTTGGGCTCTGCCAGGAACCCTCTGTGAACTGGGGCCATGGGGAAGCAAAGCTGCGATTCCTTCCTACCTCTTGAGCCCACAGTTCTCACACTTTGCTCCAGGAAAACAATCAGTGAGCATCATTCCCACTGGTAAAGAAGGCAACCCGTGTGAAAACTAGAAGTCACATGAGGGAGAAGCGAATAATAAACATGAGGGGAGACAAGCAAAGAAGCCACACGTGGGCACTGCCCGGGGGGCACCCCACACCCTGGAAGCACTGGGACGAGACACAGGAGGTTGTGCACAGGGGGACCGTGTGAGAAGAGCTCGGAATGGTTCAGAGGCTAATGGCCACAAGGGTCTTTCCCCTTTTTTCCCTTACAAAATAGCTTCAGCCCCTAACATATGTAAAGGGCTTCTGTATGGCTAGGGAAGGAGGGGCCTCTTTCAGACAAATCTCTAGGGTGGTAGGAGAGGATTCTCAGGACAGAATGAGTGGCTGTGGCTGTGGCTCCCAGCCTGGTCCCAGGATTCACACTTTTCCTCCCAAGAATCCCTGGGTGAGGAAGGCATCGAGGAGGGGCCCATATACCCAAGTCCCCACTCCAGCGTTCAGACCCCAAACTCTGTGGCCCAAAGTAGAGTTAGTACCACTGAGCCACCACTGGTCCCAGAGGGGCCAGGGCAGCAAAGGAAAAGGGATCAGTTGTGGCCAAATCCTGACCCCCAAGCCCACGCACACTGGCACCTTCCTGGGCACGTCCCTGATACCCCTGCCTCTAGTCCTCACTCCAACTCTGGGAGGAGAGCTTACTACTCTCGTTGTGCTGAGGAGGAAACTAAGGCTCAAAGATATTTCTGACACATGGGCCGCCTCTGGCCTGAGCATGGCAACTGCATCATAAACCAGTGCCAACCTCCTTGGCCTGAAATGCTGCTAGGGTGGGCAAGGCAGCTGAGGCCTGGGGCGGGGTGTGATGGAGGGCCCCACTTGGATGGTCAGAGCCAAGTATCTCTGAAGAGGTAACATCTGAATACGCCCTGGGTGAGGAATGAGAAAGTGGCAGTGAGGTGAAGAGCTGAAGAGAATGCCAAGCTGAAGGAATGAGTGTGAAGGTTTTGAGGTACAAAGAACTCAGTGTCCTGTCAGGGCACTGGGGGGCTGCTTTTTAGGGAGAGAGGAAGAGTGTGGTGCAGATGAGGAGGGGCGGTCAGCAGGGGCTGGCCACCTAGGCACTAAGGCTGTGCTGAGTGGCTCAGATTTTACTCCAAGACCAATGGGAGCCTCTACAGGGTTTAATACGGCAAGAGGTGCGATCTGACTTTTGTTCAGCTCCTTGGGGATCCTGGATTGAGGGTGAGGGTTAGGGTGGGGACCCAGGTCTGTCAGAGGGACTATAGAGGCGGCTGCCCTCCTAGGGGAGGGATGGTGATGGTTTGGGCTTGGGGGTGGCAAATTCAATAGAGAAGTAGATGATCTGGGATGTCTGGAGAGAAGCCCAGATGCCTGCCAGTCCCCGGTGTCTTTATTTGGCAGACTACTCCTTCAAGGAGCTGCTCAGCAGACCCTCTCCCACAGCCCAGGAGGGGCCAGGTATGCCCAGGACACTGCCAGCTGGCCCTTTTGTAACAGGACTCTTCTGGCCAGGGATCTAAGTCTATTCATCTGTCTACTCCGCTCAGCTGGGCACTCTCAGAGAGGCTGCTTCTGGTCCATCTGGTACCCAGCCTGGTGCCAAACTCATTCACCCCAACCAGGGCTAGTGACCAACCATCACTAACCCTCCCCCGCAAGGCCTCAATGCTTGTCTTCTGAGGGGTGTGGAGGGCTGGGTGGGTGCATCTCTGCAGAGCTCCCCAGGACAGGCTGGCCATGCGTCAGCAGCACTTCCTTCCTCTGCTCAAGTCTTGCTATTACCCTCACCTCCTGCTCCCCCAGGCTCGCTTGCACGATCCTCACTTGGACTTCAGACCTTGGAGTCAGAGAATGTGAGCCCAATGGCCAGGAGCCCAAGCATGAATCCACTGCTTCAAGTGGGCACCTCCACCTCAGAGGTCTCGGGGCATGCCCAGACACCAGGATGGCACAGGGAAACAGCCCCAAGTCCCTGCAAGAGCCAAAAGGCTCAGCTCAACTATTTTTTTTGGGAATTGAGATGTAATTTACATACCTTGAAATTGACCATTTTAAAGTACACAATTCAGTGGCTTTTAATATGCTCACAAGGTTGTGCAACCATCCCCATGATCTAATTCCAGAACATATTCATCACCCCAAAAAGAAATCCCATACCCATTAGCAGTCACTCCCTATTCTCTTCTTCCCTGAGCCCCAGCAAACATTCCCCTACTTTCTGTCTCTGGATTAGCCTATTCTGGGCATTTCATCTAAATGGTGAAAGGCCCACCAGCCTTCTGGGCCACAGACAGCAAGCGGAGCCCCTGGAAGGGGCCAGAAGAGTGACGAGGCCTCATATCCTTTCTGAGATGAGAATTTGCACCAAACTGTCAGTTCTGCACATCCTGGAGTCTGAGTTTCCCTAAGGAGTGATGCCTCACTCATCCCAGAAATCCCTCAAAGTCTGGCTCAGGACCAGGTCATTGCTCTCCCCACTACAATCCCAGAGCGGAGCAAACAAAACAAAACAAGCAGTGGCTACGGGGCTAGGTTTGTCTGCAAACCTACATGAGGCTCCTGAAAGACATTAGCTGTGAAATTAACTTTGACCTAATTTCCACTTCCAAAAACAGAGTTTGCGAGGAGCCAAGTACCAAAAAGAAGAAAAATCTCCCTCTACACCCCTCTGGTAGCTCCTGACAAGATTCCAGTCTGCCTACTTTGAGGTATCCAGCGTAGTAGCCACATGGGCGTTCCATCCAGACAAGGGCAGAGGAGGTCCCTGGCATGGGTTTTCCCTACTGTCAGGGAAGGTCAAGCGATCGGCCTTAAGCTCCCCAGCACAATTGTTGACCAGTTGATTCTCTCAGAGAGGGCAAAGAGCAAGAGGGGCCTAGTTCCAAAGCCCATGGGCAGGGGCTGGGCAGCGTGTCCTCTGTTCCCTGAAGATGGCCTCAGGAAAACACAGCACTGGGGGAAAAAACCTCCAAAGGCAATCCTTCCTGAGGACCTCACAAGGGGCTCCTAACCCACTGTAAGAGTATCTTTCCTCATTCTAGACACAGGAACCTTGAATCACATGATAAATGGGTTCCCAAAACACAGGGTCAATTAATTTTGCCTTTTAAAAGCTAACCATATTTTAAATGTCCACATAACTCTTCTAGTAACACAAACACCTACTACTCTTCTAGCTGTTCCTTTGTAACAGGTTTGCTTAAAGGAGGGCCCCCCATATTCACGTACATCTTCCTCACCCAGCGTCTCCCCAGTGCAGGCCCTCCTGTGCCTCTGTTCTTGTCTCCGGCCCTACGGAGCAGCCAATGCCAGGGCACAGAAAGTCAGCTCCAGAGCCTGCCCTCTTCCTGTGAGCCCAGAAGCCAGGCTGTGGGAGGCAACGGCAGGCTGGGGAGGAGGACAAAAGGATTCGCCCCTATAAGAGAGAGTGTGACGCACAGAAACGCATCTGCTGCAGCTTGAGAAGGATCTCAAAGTTTAAAAGATAGCTGATCCAGGCAAGGGGAGTGGTGGTGTGCCTGTTCCAGCCCCCGCTCCCCCCTGAGTCCTGACTGCTGGAGGCAGCCGGCCATCTGTGACACTCTGACCAGTATAAGCTAAAGGACACCAAATGGTTCCATCACCACACCCTTGTGGAGAACAAGGCACTCCCACTCTGGGCGCTCCCCTACCACTTGCCCAGACTGTGAAAGGAACTCAGAAACACCGCCTTTTCCCTGCACCTCTGTGGCATCACAAGACGCTGGAGGGAACCTGCCTGCAAGGTCTGTTTTGAGCCTTTTCTTTAGTTTTGATTATCAGCAACCCCAGCCTCCCGTCAGCAACTCAGCTACTGGTGTTTAGGCAGTGGTGGGTTATGTCCCACCACCTGGGCCCAAGTCTAAGAGTTTATACCTTGTAGGGAGCCCCCAAAGTATATTTGTTAATAGCAGGCTCATGGAAGGTAGAGGTCTCTGGGGAGAGAGCTACTGTGTCAGGTGGCAAGGTCGGAAGGCAAGCAAGCCCCTTCCCCCACAGACTTGGAAGGAAGCAAATACCTCACAGACAGGAGCCAGAAAGCGACAGACCACTCAACCAACCAACGTGTTCCTTTACAGATGAAGGAACGGGGGTCCAAAGGGCAAGGAGCTTATTTCCAGTCAGCTGTTTACCAGGTTTTCCATCTTGGGTTTCTGGAGAGAAGCCCCAGTCTACTTTTTCACGCCCCACCAGCTTCAGCATGAAACTGCTTTCAGAACCTACCCTCCTCGCTCTTGATCGGAAAGAGCCTGGCAGTCACTCTCCACCCTCTGGGTGACGGGTGACCCCCCACCACTAGCATATGAGCTTCCCCCTGCTGGCCTGACCTGCACGAGGGTCTATGTTTGCACCCAACACCCACCCACCACAGACCCCAGGGCCCTTTCAATGTACTCTCGAAGCTCTAATCTCACCCCTGACTTGGGCCAGCTGAGCAGTCTGGAACTCTAATCTGAGTTTATCGTTAAGCACAGCTTTACTGCTGCCCCGAAGCACTCAGAAAAGGCTCTTCACACTTTAGGTCATCTGCACCAATGGGCAGAAAAGCACGGTTTGTAATGATCTTGCAGTCTTCTCAAAGCACTGAGTTCTTAGTTCAATTTGCAGATTGATTAAACAGGCCCCTAACTGACACTACTGATTTGAAACACCTTTGCAAGCCCTTCCTGGTGCATTTTGAGACCAAGCCAGCTTCTTAAAAACCTTATTTCCCCACATTGTGGTCGGGTTCTTTCTCTGGGAAGGCCACATTCATGCCCACAAGGACAGAACGAGTAGGAGATGTTTCTCCTGTACAACCAGAAGACCTGAAGCAGCCCAGCTTTTCTACCCATTCCCCCCACCTTGGGACTTAGTGGGAGAAGGCTAACAGCAAAACTCAAAACTCCATGCCACTTACACCACCCTGAGGAGGGGTGGGTGATCTCAGCTTAAAAGTTCTTCAAGAAGATGCCACCCCAGCATCACCAAGCTCCAAGACAGAGCCAGCACCTGCTAGTGACCAAGCTGGGAAGACAAAAGCCAACCGCTGGAGGTAAGTGGGGGTGCTTGCGGCTGTCCTCTTTCCTTCAGGAACGATCTCTTTCTGGTTCAGATCCCACTGGGTGTGTATGGGGAAAAGGACGAGAACAGCGTTCTCCTGTATCTATTTTGTTCTAGGTAAAAGTCACTTCTTGCCCATGCCTCACATACCTGATGAAGGAGGTAGCAGGCACAAGGCGGGATGGGCTGCTGGGGCCACTTACCAGCGGGGGCTGCGGCTGGGGGTGCTGCCCTGCTCCCGAGGGGGGCGGGTAGTGCATGAGCAGATTGAAGGCGGAGTAGACGGTGTCTTTGTACATGCCGCTGGTGCACTCCGGGGCCTTCAGGCCTGGAAAAACCACAGCTGGTCAGAAGCGCCAGCCCGGGGCGGCTGGGGCTGAAGGCTGTCTGCTCGATGGAGAGAAGATCAGAATTGCCAAGGGGTCCCCTTCAAGTTCCTGACTTGAAGGGCTGGGGCGGGGGGGTCCCCGCAGTGCCAAGGTTTGACGAAGGACCCCGAGTTCGGGCCTCCCTTCCTCGACCCCAACTCTGCCCTCCGGCCAAGGAACCTTGGCCAGCGCTTCCTCCTCAAGACGGGGGATTAGTCAAGTCACCTGGACAGGAGGGGAGGCGGAGATGGCGGGGGTCTGTTTACTCCTATAAAGGTCAGGGCACCGGAAGTGACTCGAGCCTGGCGGCGCCCGGGAAACCCGCCCCCCACTCCCCCACCCCCTCGGTTTTACCGCCTCCTCGAGCTGCCGTGGGGGCGGAGGGAGGCACCCCCTCGGCTCCCTCCCGTACTCGGCGGCCCGGCTCTCCCACCGAGGCCGGGCCTTAGCGGGAGGAGGGGAGCTGGGCCGGGCAGAAACTCACCGTCTTCCAGAGACTCTGGAAGTTTGTCGGGGAAAAGTCTCTGCGAAGTGTGTTCCCGCCCGAGAGCCTGCGGGGAGATCCAAAGGGGCCTTGAGAGGGCTGGGAAAGCTCGGGGCTCGGGGCCCGGGGCCCGGGAGGGGTCTGAGGGATGGGGACCCCTGAGAGCCGCGGGAGGGAGGGGCGGGGCAGCGCGAGCCGAGCGCCAGGGGCGATGGAGCGACGCGGCTTCTTAGGAGCAACGGGGCGCGGGCCAGCGCTCACCTCCGCCCCGACCTCGGCCTCGCCACGGGCACCGGCGCCCGCCCCCGGGACCCCCGCGTCGCCGGCCGCGCCCTCGGACTCATTGACGAGCGACGACTTGAGCTCAGCCAGGTCGCGCTCGGGGCCCGCGGCGCTGTCGCGGCTCTTGTCGTCCTGCTCCTCGCCCTCGTCCTGGAAGGCCAGCAGCTCATCCGGCGCGCCGAGGTCGTCGCCGCCGCCCGCGCCACCCCCGCCCGAGTCCAGCTGCGGCATGGTGCGCTCAGCCTGCGGGGGCGCGGGGCTCGGGGGTGCGGGGCGCGGAGCCGGCCCGGGAGGCGGCGAGCCCGGAGACCGGACCTCCGAGCCCGGATCGCAGCGGGCGGAGCGCGGGCTGACTCCGCCTGGGCGGGCTGCGGGCGCGGGGCGCGGGGCGCGGGCGCGGGGTTGAGAGGCTCCGGGAGCTGGCGGGTCAGAACATCAAAGGCGCCGCCGGCGGAGTGCCGGGGGCGGGGCGGGGACGCCGGGGGGCGGGCCCGGTCGGGGGCGGGACCAAAGTGCCCCCGCCCCTCCTCTCCTGGGAGAGGCCAGGACGCGCCCAGTGGGCGTAGTCTTAAAGGGCTAGCTCTCCCATGAGTAAATCGAATGGTGCGTCGGAGGAGCCTGAAAAGCATCACCCGTCTCCTGAAATGCGGGGAATCTAAAGGGGGTTCTTAACCCCGATTCCTCACCTACAACCAGGGATTCCCTTCCTGCGCCCAGGTTTCTTCCTCAGCTGTGTAGTGCTCTGGTCCCCCAGGCCTTTGGGGTTTGGGAGTGCCTTGGATAGGGAGCCAAGTTGTAAACAGTGTCTGTACCTGGGCTCAGTATAGTGTGTCCTGGGCTTGGAACTGGGGTCTTCCTTGAGCTTAGGGGCTGCTCGAGGCTATGCTCGAACACCGGGCCGGCAGAGTTAGGACTCCTCAAAACTCCATTCTCTGGGTGCATCTTCCAGCCCTCTGCCAATCTGGGACCTCCTTCCAGGTTGCCCTCACACAGCGCCAGCGCAGGCAGTATACTCTCTCACATATTTATTGAGTGCCTCTTATATGAGGGACTCATACATCGCATAACTGTGACGGGCCTCTCAGCCACGTGGCGGCTCAGAGGCGCGAACGCAGCCAAGAGGGCAAGAAAGAAGTATCCCTCCAGGGCCCATGCCAATCCTCCAGACCCGACCCACCCCCCACCCCCCACCCCCCACCCCCTACAACAACTCGTCCAACTGAGTTCCATGTCCGGAACCTGTGGCCCGGCCCGGAAGGCGAGGCTTTGGGCAGCTCCGTGGGCTGCCGGATTGTGATGAGGGGTTGGCGGTCCCAAGCAACTTAACCGGGAAGTGTCATTCGCGGAGAGTCCATTGACTCCGAGACTGGCGCAGGCCGGCCCTCAAAAGATCTAGGCTTCAGGGTCTATACGCAGAGGAGCGCCGGAACGTGAGCCAACTTCCATCTGAACTACCAGGCCCCTTGGGTCATGTCCATGCGGGCCTCCTCAGCACACTTGACTTCAGCTCAGCCACTGTATCTAGGCAAGATACAGGCCCTTTAGAATCGCGGTGCAGTAAACCGCAGACCCGGCAGGTTTCCGTGCGGGATTCAGTGTTGACCTTACCACGTCTCCCGAAAACAACCGGTGCAGAGGGTATTTGGGAGGAGAGAGCGTCTTAGACGCTTGTCCGGTTCAGAGTCCCAGAGGACTCCTGCAGCGGCGCAAAGCCTGGCCGGAAGAGGGCCGAGCCGCCCCTGCGTGTTCAGGCCCAGCCGGGCTGGCTGCGGATCAAAGAGCCGCCCTTCTCTGCGTTCAGATCCTATCTGCACCCGCCCAGCGGGGCGCCTCGGCCCCTCACTTCGGGGCTAGAGTGCCCATTTTTCCTCCCTTCCTGTTGCTGCGGGTGGAGTGGGGGGGGGGTGGCTTTTGGGCACTAGTACTCAGTTTGGTGATGGAGATGTGGGAAGACCCTGCCCATTAGGTTTCCCCAGACTCCTATTTTGGGTGTGAGCTGTCTGCTCAATCTCACTCATCCCCTCTAGAGAGAGAGAGAGAGAGCGCGAGAGCGAGAGACAGTGTGTGTGTGTGTGTGTGTGTGTGTGTGTGTGTGTGTGAGCTCACTCATCCCCTCTAGAGTGTGTGTTGGGGGCGGGGGTTGCTTCAGCCTAACTCAGCCCAGTTGGGAGGGGAGAAGGTACTGGAGGAGGGGCTCGCAGCTTCCCCCACCTCCCCTGCCCCTGAGGTCGCTGGGTCTGGCCTTTGACTGAGCTTCCTCTGGGAAGCTGAATGGGAGTATAAATCTGCCCAACCCAAAATCTTTGGAGGTCCTCCTCCGTTTTCGGGTGGCCCCAGCTTGGCAGGAGCCTCCTCTGGCACAAAGGTCTGCAAACCCATGCGGTCTCAGCGGACGTAGACCAGTGGGGATTGAAGATTTCTCCATGGAGAAAGGAGAGAAGTCAGGGCAACAGTGAAGTGGCTGGTTTGTTTTTCCCAATAAGGGTAAATTTTTTTTCAGCTTAAAGTATTAGCCTTTAGTCAGAGCTTATGAGCTTTCTATTCTATTGGTGTGAAAACAGCCTTTCTTTACTAAAATGATGGTAAGAATTGATTTTTAAAATATTTTTATTTATCAAAAGAAAAACTTGGCCACTTTCTATTCCCTGTCCCACCCCAAATTTCTTTGGACATTTTACAGGGCTGTGAAATCCCACCATCTGGGAACTGCTGTGCTGTGGGGTGATGGCCCCAACCTCTTGCTCTGTTGGGTGGAACAAGGGAGCGGGTAGGTGAGTAGGGAGAAAAAGGTGTGAGATAGGGTAAGGTAGGGAGAGAGAGATTGAGGCTCAGACTTCCACAGCCACACTGGAATCAGCCTGAAGGTGTACTGAGGGAGCATCTATCCTGTACCTAACCCTGGACTCAGGCTGTGGCGAAGGGAGGGGCCAAGGAGGGGACCTGCCCTCCAGGAGGCATTGACTGCTAGAGAAGCTGAAAAATTACTAGAGCTGAGTTTGTTACTTCATTAATCTATTCTGATGATGGGCAGAAGGAGCGCAGATATGGGGAGATCAATGTGGCTGGACTGGTCAGGCTGGCTTCCTGAAGGAGATGGACATACTTCATCTGGGCCTGGAAAGCTCTGTAAGGCTTAGGGAAGGAGAGAGGAAAAGATATTCGGGCTTGTCCCCATAAGACAGACCACCTGTGCAGCAGCCCCTTGTCTGGTCAGCACTGATTCCAGCAGCATCATCCACACAGAGATGTCATAGTACTGCCTGATTACTATGTGCCAGGCATCAGGTCAAGAGCTCCACACACATTATCTCTTTTAATCACCATACCAATTCTATAACATAGGGACAGTTATCCCCATTTATGGATGAGGAAACTAAGCCTCAGAGAGTTTAAGTAAGTTATCCCAGGTCTCACAGCTTAGAAGTAAGAGTATTAGTATTCTGAACCCTGGCAGTCTAACTTCTGAGCTCCCCTAACTACCGCATTCTAGTGTTTCATTATGACTTCTAAAATTCCAGAGGGTTCTTATCTGCTTTGTGATCTTTGAAGATAAATGGGGATGAATGAGCTGTCACTGGGGACTTCCCCAGTGGCTAAGACTCCACGCTCCCAATGTGGGGGCCTGGGTTCGATTCCTGATTAGGGAACTAGATCCCACATGCTACAAGTAGGGGTTTGCATGCCTCAGCTAAAGATGGAAGATTTTATGCTACGACTGACTTGGCCCAGCCAAATACATTTTTTTCTAAAAAAGAAAGAACTGTCATTAATAGAACCTCAGCTTTCTGGGTGGCTCACGTTGCATACAGGGGCCACCCGAAGGATTGGGGACACTTCCTGACCGGTCTGTATAAAGTAGTTCAAGCCATTTGCTGGCTGAGAGGGCCCAACCAGTCTCATCTCCCTTGAGTCAGATGGACCTTTGCCTGTACCATCTCTCCCATGATGTGCCATCTCTCATCCCACTCTAGACACCTGCTCTGGGCACTGATTCAGATCCCAAACAGAGATGGTAGGCTCTGGGGTATTTCTAAGGGGTGGTGAGTAGAATCTGTGGCTGCTCCCCTGAAGGTAACCAGGGAGTTTGGGGACCAAGGTCAGCTGCAGGGAGGCCCCAGAATCTTCTGGGTTCCTGCAGCCCAGGATTTTAATGAGGCTTCATCTTCACGCTAATGAACATGGTGGACTGTGCTGTCATCAGAATCTGAATGCAGGACAAAGTCAGAGCTCTTAAGAGTTGAGGGATGGAACAAGAGCTCTGGGTTTGAATTTAGACAGACCTGGTTTCTATCCCTGCCCTGTCATTTGTTAGCTGGGGGACCCCAGACAAATCACTGACCCTCTCTGAGCCTCAGCTTCCTCCTGGGTAAAATGGGTATCACCCTGAGCCTGCCTTGCTCTGTGGGAGCGAGGTTGAGATGACTCATGTTTCCTAGGAAAAAGCTTAGCATGACACCCAGCACATTCCAAGCGCTCTAATAAATGGCTGCTCTTGAGCTAGATATTTTTCGGAAGTTGTTAGGCTAATTGGCTCTTCATGTAACGTCATGTAAATCATCTAAATGTTCTCATAGCCCAAGCCCACTTAATCACAACTATAAGGCTGAAAATATACATTTCCTTTCCTTTTCTTTCAAGTTGCTTAAACATGAAAGGATCACATGAACTCTCTGACCTTTTCTAACAGGGAGACCCTTGAGATGTGGCGTTTCCAGAAAAAAGCTCAAAGGAGCCCCAGATGGATTTGGTAAATTACAATGAGGAGAGGTTCAGAGTGGGTCTCTTCCTGCCCGCCAGCCGCCTGGCATCCTGTTAGGGCTTGCTGAATACTGCCTGGAGGCTGGGCTGTTGGCTCTAGGCAGGAACGCTTCCCGTGGAGCTTTCTTTCTCAGGGCAAAGCCTGGTCACACATCCTAGAGGCAGACTGTGGTTTGTTACTAGAAACACAGTTTGCTCTCTGAAAACTCTGTGTAGTTTCACTGCATGTCTGTGCATGTGTGTCTGTGTGTGTACATGTGGGAGGTTGTGGCCTGCAGAATGGTAAAGATACACGGTTGCTGGAGGCAACAGCTCTGGCAGCTGCCTTTAAAATAAAGCAAGAGGGGACTTCCCTGGTGATCCAGTGGCTAAGACTCCTTGCTCCCAATGCAGGGGCTCTGGGTTCAATTTCCTGGTCAAGGAACTAGATCTGGCCTGTCACAACTAAAAGATGCTGTGTGCCGCAACTAAGACCCGGTACAGTCAAATAAAAAAATAAAAATAAGTAAATGTTTAGAAAATAATAATAAAATGAAGCAAGAGGGTTTGCTTTATAATCTTCTGTGTGTTCTCCCCTAAACTGCACCCCCCCATGAATAGAATAACCAAGAATTACTTAAAAAAATATTTTATTTATTTGGCTGTGCGGGGTCTTAGTTGCAGCATGTGGGATCTAGTTCCCTGACCAGAGATCAAACCCAAGACTCCTGCACTGGGAGCTCAGAGTCTTAGCCACTGGACCACCAGGGCCAAGAATTACTTTTAAAGTAGAAATTTAATAATGAAGCTCCATGTTAACTTTCCCTGATGATAACCCAAGGAAGTTTGACCAAATTGGCTTGAGGGGCTGTGGTGGTGAGAGTATAAAGAGAGCTGCCCCACAAGTTTCGAGGGCTCCTAGGACAATTTCCCAGGACTAATTTACCATATATGGGCCAGCTATTGTTCTCAGTCAATGCGGCTGGAATCCACTCACCCACCCACCTGCAGGAATAAATAGCCCTGGGTTTCCACTTGAAGGGGTCTGCAGTCACAGGCGCTAGGGTGTCAGCAGCAAAGGCAAGCTGGGAGTGGCTGCTGTGTGCCAAGCACGGTGTGCCAAGCACCCTGTGTGCCACCAGGATGCACTGATCTCCGAAGAGCTCAGTGGCAGGTGGCTGGGTCCCAAACCCTGCTCCACCACTGGACTGCTGGGTGAACTGCCTTCTCCAGGCCCAGGACTCCTTACCTAGTTTCAGGGATGCAGTGAGGAGCCTCCGGCAATGAGTCCAGAGGTGAGAGACAAGAGGCACCAGAAATGCCACAGGAAGTGGGCCCAGGGTCCATGGAAGACACACCTTCAGCTTCACAGAGGGTGTGTCCACATTCGCTTCTGTCTGGGGTGTGGGAACAACCCTGGACATACTGACATATGAATGTGTTACTAGGGCAGTACCATTCGATGTCTCTTTTTGAGACAGGGATGTCAAGGCTTTGCTGCTTATCGCTAGGGTCTGACACAGAGCTGGCCAACTGCAATGCTCAGAAATTTGTAGATGGATGACTTACTTGCTGGATGGATGTGTGACTAGATGGATAGATGGATGGGTGAATCATTCACAGTGGTGATCACTTAGAATTCAGGGAGAAAGTAGCAAGCCCAATACCTGCTTTCAAGGAACTTGTCATCTTGTGGGGGACATCAGGGCACTAGAGTTCCCAGGAGTCAGGCGTTTGGAAACATGACTGTTATATGCGTGGTATGGTAGACGGGAAGGGCTTCCTGGAGGAAGAAGGTCAGTCCAGGAGGCAAGTAGAATTTAGGAGGTAGGGCAGTAGCCCACACTCTGGGTTGTGATGAAGTTTGACCCCATAGGGTCTCTGGGGCCTAGGTGAGCCAGGATCTTGGGGGAGAGTTTGGTTATCTGTTGAGCCTTGCTCAGCATGGTACATCTTCGTAGCCTAGTTCCTACAGTCCTCTCTAGAGTCTCCTCATCCCTCCCCTCTACCAACTGGGACAATTTCTCCCAAGAACCCCCTCTCCAGACACTGGCTTTCCCTGTTTGCCCACATCCTAGGACAGACTACCTCCTGGGTGCACAATCCACCATCTTGTACTGGGCCTCAAGGCTTTCCTGGCTCCGTGCCCCATGTGGAATACCCCCTCTTTTCCAGCAGCTAGAGGTAGGGGTGGAGAAACAGGACGTGGAAGGCAGGGGGGATTAAAGCAGATCTTTATCGGATCCTGGAGTCACTGCCAGTCCCAATGTACATGGCCAGTAAAGATTCTGAGAAGTCCTGCACCAGAGAGCTCCTGTCTAGCCCCCTTTGGTTAAGTGCCTTCCAAGTTTATTTGACCATAAAACTATTTTTCCACATATGTATGATTTTCCAAAGAACATGGCTCCCCTGAAAGTCTTTTGGGGAATGCTCTTATCTCCGGTTTTAGGAGGCAGGGATGGGCACTCCTTATCCAACACACATTCCAATTTTGTCCCTGATGTGGAGGAAATTAGCAACACTTGCACTTCAAATTGGTCTTCACAGCTTTAACCAGGCTTCACTTGAGCCCTACTGGGTTCTTGGCTTCTTGGGATCATAGAACTTTCATCTGTGTCCTTGCTGAGCACTAACGTGACCAAGCATACTGTGGCATCTAATAAATGCCTGCTGACCATAGGATGGGGCTGTTGTGTAAAAGTCCAACCCAACTCGGTTGCTCAAACTCCCGGGGCTGTTTCCATTGGTTTGTTAGCATCTGAGAGGCTGTGCTTTTACAAGGTTCATCTCTCGTCTCTCTCTCATCCAGGAAGCCTTCTTGGCTACTTGGCTCCACAGGGATCTCTCTCCTATCCAAAAGCAAGATTCTCATTGCTTTTAGAATTGGAGCCCCTCAACTGCTCCTGAGCTGTTCGGTCTCTGTTTCCTGTGAATGAGTCCTCCTGATCTTTGACTACAGCCTGCGTTGTCTGGTGGTCAAGAGCAGGGCTTGGAGCTCACAGCCTGTGTGTGAACTAGGGCTTCTCCACCTATGCACTGTGGGAGGGACCTTGGGCGAGTCACCTCCTTATAGGAGCCTTTGGTTCCTCATCTGTTAAGAGGGAGCTTTAATAGTATAGTCTAGGACTTCCCTGGTGGTCCAGTGGCTAAGACTCTGTGCTTCCAGTGCAGGGGCCTAGGGTTTCGATCCCTGGTCGGGCAGGGACCTGGATCCCACCTGTTGCAAGTAAGAGTTTGCAAGCTGCAACTAAGACCCTGTGCAGCTAAATAAATACATAAAAATTTAAAAATATTTAAAATAATAATATTGTCTCAAGAGCTGGGAAGATGAGTTCTTGCTTGTAAAGTCCTTGGCACAGTGTCAAGTGTGGAGTAGGTTCTTGCTAAGTGGCGACCAGTTTCAATTATTATTGTTGCTCCTAGCCAGCAGGGCTGCGCTCAGGCCCAGCTCTTTGAAGTGCTTCACAGAGACTATCCTGGCCAGCCTGCAGTCCTGCTAGTCACGGGTGGGGAGTGGGGACCAGAGTGGGGAAGGCACCAGGAACCCTATCTTCTGAGACCAGGTCGAGGCCACCGAGTGTTCAGCCTGAGTGGGAACTCCTCATGCCAAGAGATGGCCATTTCCAGATGTCTGCAGGCCGGAGGGAGCCAGCTGGCCTGTGGGGCCCGAGGGCAGAGACTGGACTAATGGGAGGAAATTACACGGAGAGATTTCATCTCGGCTTGAGGAAGCACATCTACCAGGCAGAGCTGGCCAACCATGGCCTGCCCAGGCCACCAACAAGAGGCAGCGAGCTCCCTGTCACCAGAGGTGTGTGAGCAGAGGCTGGGGGCTTCCAAGGGAGGGGAGCCACTGAGCAAGTTTCTACCCCTGAGGCCCCTCCAAAGCTGTGGACAGTCTCTTGTACTTCCTGAGTGGGTCTGTCCTTTGCTGGCTCATCTGAGTCCACAGCAGGTGTCTAAGAGTGAGGGCAAAAGCGTGGATACCTCTGACTCTAACCTGGGCCTGGAGGCTGGAGAGGAAAGGGTACTGTTCTAAAAGGCTGATCTCAAGGGGGTTAATAACCACAATGTCACCTTCCAGAGGTAGCGACTCAGTGTAGCTGCTGACATAATGTATCCTTTCTGTGCCTAGGCACCCACCTTAGGCCTGCTGGGGTCAGGGGGGACAGAGATTGGTGGTGGGAGGGGGCTTATTCTTAAATCAGCCTCCCCCAGCTTGCTTCAACTTCTAAAACTAGGGGCTAAGGAGAAAGATGGGAAAGAGCAGGAGAGCAGAGAGCCTGAGTTTCAATATCAGTTCTGCCACTTGGTAGCTGTATGACTTTGGACCAGTCACTTAACCGCTCTGTGCTTCAGTTTTCTCTGTAAGACAAAAAGACAATAACACTTACTTCACTGGGTTCTTGTGATGATTAAGTGAGTGTTTATTTGTGGTCCATAGTAAGTACCATGCAAATATTTGTTAAATAGATAAAAATTATTCGATAAACTCATCTATGCCTAGCCTATTACCATGCAAGTTTTTTTTTTTTTTTAAGGTATCAGTGACTTCTGATTTTCTTTACTTGGCCACACCCTGCACCATGCAGGATCTTAGTTCCCCAACCAGGGATTGAACCTATGCCCCCTGCACTTGTGGAGTCTTAACCACTGGACCGCCAGGGAAGTCCCCAAGGGTATTTATATCGTTCACTTTGTTTAGTCTCCACAACAACCTAATGAGGTTGAAACTACTATTAGTAGTACTATTAGTAGAAAGTGAATCTGAGAAAGTCAAGTTCCTTGCTCAAGGTCCCACTGCTGGTGGGAGGCACAGTGAAGGTTTAAATTTAGGAGGGTCTGACTCTCAGTCTGGAGAAGGCAATGGCAACCCACTCCAGTACTCTTGCCTGGAGAATCCCATGGACAGAGGAGCCTGGTGGGCTGCAGTCCATGGGTCTCGGAGAGTCGGACACGACTGAGCGACTTCACTTTTCACTTTCATGCCTTGGGGAAGGAAATGGCAACCCACCCCAGTGTTCTTGCCTGGAGAATCCCAGGGACAGGGGAGCCTGGTGGGCTGCCGTCTATGGGGTCACACAGAGTCGGACACGACTGAAGCGACTTAGCAGCAGCAGCAGATTCTCAGTCCCCCACAGGTCTGCAGCCCCTCTAGGGAGGTAGAGTGCCAACGAGAACAGGGTAACAACAGATGAGTTGGCAGGAAGGGGTCAGAGGTGTCCCCCCACCCCCATCCACCTTGCTCAGGCAGGAAGCCCCCTCTCGTGGCTGCTGCCTGGGAGAGATTTATCTGACTAATTTGTGGAAACATTGCTGGGTGACTTTGATGACAAATTACAGCCTTGCTTCCTTCAGCCGAGTAATCTCCATGGTGGGTGGAGGGGATGGTCTTGGAAGTAGCTGGAGTTTGGGCTGGCAGTGTTTGCCTTGGGGATAACAATGCCAAGGGAGCCATGCCACACCAGACAAGCTCCAGGGACAAGGGACAGGAGCTGGGCAAGAACACAGCCTCTCTGGGTGGTGCAGGGCTATGGGCCCAAGGTGTCCTGCTCACTCCTACTTTCTCTTGTCCCAGCTGGACTCCTCTCTCTTGCTCATGACTGTGTGCCCTGGACTGAGCCAGGGCCTAGCAGAGAGCTGAAGTCCAATAAATATGTGTTAGATTCCAGAATATCTCCAGACATGGTACTTCACTGTTTACAAAACTCTTTCCCCTCTATTATCTCATCTGATCCTTACAACAACCCTGAGAGGTAGCTCTTTTAACCCCATTTTACAGATGAGGAAACTGTGGCCCAGAGAGAGGAAGTGACTCGCCCAAGGTCACACAGCTCAAACCCCATCTCTGAGGCTCTTAAATTAACTGTAGCTCCATAGTCCACAGAGATGTCTCCCCTGTCCTTGTGTGAGAATGGTGGGAGGGCAGAGGGAACCCCTTGTGGATGGAGGCCCCCCATGGCCTCCTTCGGCACAGAAGTACTGCTCAGAAATGGTCAGGGAAGCTGTTCTTATTTGTCTACTGCGGCACGGAGCCCCTCTGGGGCTTTAGACTGGGGAGTGGGGGCTCTAGCATGCCAAGTTCTTTCCCAGCCTCTCTTGGATGTCAGATGGACAGGTCCAGGCCCTCAGAAGCTGCGGGAGTTTTGTCCTAGCCCCCGGCCCAGAGGCCAGCCTCCATGCTGCAGCGGTGAAAGTACATCGCTTCACCTCCGGGTCACAGGTGGGCCTCTGCTGACAACTGCGGTTTTCTTTATCAGCTCTGCTGTTTTTACTTTTTGTTCACTGCTCTATTATTACTGATATTTTAAAGGGTTTCCCCTTCTGGTCAAGCTTTGTCTTTTGTTTTTATAATTTGGGAGCTACTCTCCTCTTTTCTTTCTCCTCTCAGCCTGGTTTTGGAAGATGCTGAAGCAGGAGGTGGGTGGGAGGCAGTTTAAAAGCATCATCCTCCTGCATCCTTCCTCTCCATGTCCCTGGCCCCCAGCAGGCCTGAGGAGCCTCCCTGGTGGACCCAGCTTTGAGGGCAGCACTCAGGGTAGAAGGCACCCCTTTGAACTAGGAATTATTTTTCTTATTCTAAGTGGGGCTTTGGTTCTTTGAGCCCTGCACATACAAGCCCCCTTGGTGCCATGAACCCACCCCTTCTCCTTCCTTCCAACATTCTCCCCCCACTCAAGGCTGTCCCCACTGCTAGGGGAAGCTTCTAGCACAGATAAGACCATGGACCATAAACAAGTCACCTTACTTCTTAGCATCTGTAGTGCCTGGGAAAATAGCCCATGGCAGATTCTAATGAGATGGGGGTTGGGAAAAAGCTTCTGTGGGGCCTCTCTGCACATCCTGATTCATTGTGGGACTAGATCTAGGCCAAAATCTTCCCTTCTGAAATCTGCAGCCCTCTCCCTGGGGCGGGGGTTTCTGCCGCTGCCACACTTGGGCCACAGCCACCGGCCCATTGCAGTGGATTCAGGGCCTTAGGCAAGGGCTGCGATGGCCCTTTCGTCCTGACTGTGGGGCTGCTGCTTGGCAGTTGGTATTTGGGAGGGCAGGACTGCAGAGCTCTCAGAGATTAACTTGAATTCCTTCCTCCTCCACCTTGGAGCCAGAGAAACGCTCCTGGCTTCCTGGTCAGCCCTGTACCCAGAATCCCCAACTGAAGGGACAGAGATGAAGGCTTTTTGCCTCAGCTCTTCCCCCTCCAAAATAGTACGGTCAAGACTTGGCTGATTCTCGAACGACTTGCTTTTGTGACTGAGCTCTAACTTTTCATTTTATGATCGAAGGTGAGATTCAGATCTGCAGGGGGAAAGTACTTCACAACCCTTTGGTTGCTGAGTCCTGTACCTGGGACAGACCCACAGCACACCAGGGTGGTAAATGCTGGCCTGGCCTTTCCTTTACACCCACAGAAATTCCCAAAGGTGCCTGGGGCACCAGCTCACAGGCTGGTTGGGGAGCTGAGCCATGATGATTGCATAGGGAGGATAAGACCTGTCTTGCTGACTGCTGGTGCCAGAGCCCCCAGAGAATGGGGGCTTGCTGGTGGGAAGTTAGAGGGTTCCACTACATGGACAAGAGCCTGGTGTAGCTCCAGGCCCCCAGATGGCGGGATCTAGCTGTGTTGGCCTCAGAGGGAAGAGAGCAGTGAGGATCAGAGCAGTCAGGGAGGGTCCCTCATGGAGGGGCCAGAGCTGCACTAGAGGGTGAGTGAGATGGAATGCAGGAAGGCCAGCCCTAAGCACCAAGGAAAGCCAGCTGGTTAGAGCTCAGAGACACTCAGGAGATGGCCAGGACCCCCAGTTGTGCAGACAGGGGAAAGTGAGGCCCAGAGAGGAGGTCTCACAGGCCATTGGAACTCCTTTGTTTATTCCATTGCCCAGAGAATTCAGGAGCCCCTTACCCCAAGTTCAGGACATTGTGAAACATGCAGCAAAGTAAACAAAATTCAAAGCACCCCTTTAGGACACTGAGCATGAACTGCTTTTGCAATAACAAATAAACCACTGAATGTTATTATTTTTTTTAAATGCAGGTGGAAATAAACACTTTGGGGATCGGGTAGGGCTTGGGAGCTTGCAGCATTATACTTAGTTCACACCCTCACTGCCCTGGCCCAGGGTGACCAGCCTGGAAGGCTGGGTCCTTTTCGCAGCCTCCTCCCTACCCATCTTGGGAAGGCCTGAACTTGCGGGGGAGCAGTCGGGTCTGCGTACAGCGACCCCTGGTGGCTGTCTCTGGAAGAGGCTCTGTGTGAAGGACAGTTCAGTTCAGTTCAGTTCGGTGGCTCGATTGGGTCTGACTCTGCCATCCGATGGACTGCAGCACGCCAGGCCTCCCTGTCCATCACCAACTCCCCCCGCCGGAGTCTACCCAAACTCATGTCCATTGAGTCAGTGATGCCATCTAACCATCTCATCCTCTGTCGTCCCCTTCTCCTCCCACTCTCAATCTTTCCCCAAATCAGGGTCTTTTCAAATGAATCAGTTCTTTACATCAGGTGGCCAAAGTATTGGACAGGGGTGGGAATTAAAGAAGTTGGTCCCTGCCCCCCTCCTCAGCTGCTCACACTGAATACGAGGGGACAGGTGCTCGATCTTACTGACAGAATTCACTTCCCTCAGTTATCCAGGAGCTGTGACGGGGTTCTCACCTAGGCTCTGGAGCAGGCTTGGCAGCCAGATGTGCAGTTTCAACTGAGCCCAGAAGGGGAGTCTTCTGGAACACAACTGCTCCCATGGAACCCAACCGGCCTGGCTGGCTGCAGGAGAGCCTGGAAGCCTCCTGTTGCTCCCGAGCCTCAGTCTAAGCCTCACCTTCAGTGTTGCTGATAGACCTGTGGTGCACAGCTGGTGACCAGCCGCCCACCGTGAGGGCTGTCCTGAGAGGCCCGGCTCCGCCCTGCTCAGCTGCTCAGGCTGGCAGGACAATAACCACAATAAAGCAGTAGCAATGTCCCTTGGCCTTCACTGAGTGCCTCCTGTGGGCCAGCGCAACCAAAGCCTCACAACAGCTCCATGAGGCAGGTAGGGTTTTTCTTTTACCTTAAAGGTAGAGATGAATTCACATATGTCCCATCACCCCAGTTTCACAGTTGTCAAGAGTTACCACCGGTGTTTCCCTTTTCCTTCCTCTCTTCATTCCTCCTTTCTCTCCTCCTTTCCTTCCTTTTCTTTCTGTCTTTTAAATATTTTAAAGCAAATTCCATATATCATGTCATCTCACTCCAGCATGCGTTAGTATGTATTTCTAAAAACATGGACATATAAAATATTTAATTAATTAATATGACTGCACCAGGTCTAAGTTGCGGCATGTGGGATCTAGTTCCCTGACCAGGGATCGAACCTGGGCCCCCTGCATTGGGAGCATGGCATCTTAGCCACTGCACCACCAGGGAAGTCCCTGAACATTTTCTTAATAACTGCAAAGCCATTATCACATTTAAAAAAATGAGTAATAATTCCTTGATGTTATCTAATACCTAGCCTGTGAAGCAGATACTCTCATTGTCCCCATTTTAAAGATGAGGAAGCGGAGATTCTGAGAGGACCAGTAACTTGACCACATGTTACACAGCTTGTGAGTGGTGGGGATGGGATCTGAACCCACAGAGTCTGACTTGGGAGCCCACCCACTAAACCATTCTTTCTGATTCCCCAATTTCCCTCTCTGTAAAGTGAGGATTACTTCACAGGATAATGCATGCGTGTACCATATTATTCTTACTTATAACAATAACAATGAAAATATTAATGAAATAAAACAATCAGAAGAATTAATATGATGTTGATATGACAGCGAAAAAATATGACAGTTAAAGGAAATTAAGGTTTGCTTTGTCCCCACTCATCTCTCAGCTTATGCTTATCTCATGTAATCTTTAACCCAATCCTGTGTTTCCTGATTAGCAGCTTCATTCTATAAGTGAGGGAACCAGAGGCGCAGAGGCAGGAAGGGCCTTTCCAAGGTCAGGATACTGGTAGCTGACAGGAGCAGGATTTGGAGCCAGGCTGGTCTCTCAGGGATGGCAGACATCCCTGGGGTATGTCAGTGAAGATGACCTTTGCTGAGGGCTCCAGGTCATTCTGCCATGACAGGGAATGTGTCAGCTGGGATTACTACTTGCAAGCAACAGAAATCAGCTTTGGGAATTGGGGGCACAGTAGAAGTTATAAGGATTGTAAGGGTATGGGATGGCTCACAAAATGGGCTGGAAGGAGACAGCCAGGCAGCCAGGCTGGAAAAAGATGAATGTGAAATCACCCTAGGGCCTGGAAGGCAGCAACTACTCAGAGGTCTCAACTGGCATCCCCCCAACCCCACTGCCAGCTGCCAGTACACACCCTGGGATAAATCCACTTCTGCCTATTTTTGTGCTTCCACCCAGAGACCCAGGAGAGAGCAGTCAAGGAACCCAGCCTGGAGGCACAGCCACTGCCCATCATGGCTGGGAAAGCATGGCACTTTCCTTGAGGGTTCCAGAGCGCTGGGCGGTGCCAGGGCTTTTTAAAGGAGTGAAACATAAGGGAGCTGGAGGGGATTCCCCAGAGAAGACTCTGCCGGCTCTGGTTTTCACACTGTAATTTTGCTTTTAGTGCTTAGTGTGTGAGTCACATGTGAAAGTCTCTTGTTTTTTGAGGCCTGTGTCTGCTGCTGCTACCACCTTCAGAGCAGCTGCCACCTCTAGGTAGGAGGCCCAGTTCAAGGGCAGGATCCCCCGTCTGCCACTGTGTGCTCCAGATATGGGAGCACAGCATTAGGGACTGTCATCTTGGGGCCCACTGTTGGGGAGGGATTTTCCATCCTTTGCATCACAGGCAAAATGGATGCTAATGTTATGCAAATGAGTGGATGCCCTCAACACCCAGCTGGGTAAGATGTGAAGGGAGGGGACTTGGCTCTGGTTGGCTTGTGCCCTCCAGAAAATGCTCACCTGCCCCAGCTTGCCCCCAGGGAGAGCCTCGACTTTGGGCAAATTTGCTGACACCACCTTCTCCTAGAAATGTGCCCTGGGCACTGCTCAAGTCTGTACGCCTGGGCACTTAGTACTTCCTGAGAGGCCTCAAATCCTTATGAGAAGTAGGAAGGGCATAAAATCTACATGAATAAACAAAAGGCATCCTGCTGCTGCCATTTGCTCCACCTGTGGTCCATGCACAGGGCTGGACACACAAGGCCTGCTGGATTGGCCCAGGACCACCAAGGAGCTGGGCTGTACCAGCAAGGCCTGGGAGACAATGGGGCAACCCCCTTCCCACTGGGCCTAAGCCCTGGGCCCAGACAGTGGCTTCTGGTGAGGCGAGGGAGGCAGTTGGGAAAGGCTGACTCCAGGGAGGGGATATGAGGGCTGTTTAACAGCTGGCAGAGGCCTGAAAACTTCCTAGACATGATACCCTGCTTTCTGCAGGCTGTGACAGGTAGTTCAGATGAGAAGACAAGCCAGTGGGGTAAGTGGAGAGGAAGGGAGAGAGAGGGACCCCTGTGGGCCTTCAGGGCCCTGAGAGGTAGGAGGGCTTTAACTTCTGGGAACTTAAAGGGCCAACCCCATCGAGGGGCAATTCTATGATGATCAGAGGGCAAGCCAGAAACAGTCCCCTAAACCAGGCCCAGCCAGATGCTGACTGGTCCAAATTACAGTCTCCCCGAAAGCCCTGCTTCTAAGAGCCTGGCCTCAGCCTGAAGCACTCCAGGCTGTGGTCTGGTAAATTTCCATGCATTCTGTCTTTTCTGCCCATCTGTTTACTTTCTCTCCTCCTCCTTTCCTTTCCCTCTCATGCCTTTTCTTCATGAGGTTCCATTATTCCTTGGCCTCAGAATTTTATCTCCACTGGGGCAGCCATGGCGGGTCTCACCTTCCTGCTCATCATAGTGTAGGATCTGAGCCTGGAATCCAGCCTGGCTTGCTCGCTGCTCCTGAATAGACATAGACCCCCAGACTCACAGGCCCTCAAACACAACTTGGAATCCAGTGTAGCCCACCTGGATTGTTATCCTTATGGACCCAGACTTGGCCTGTTTGGACTTGGCTCCCTTGCCAGTGCCTCAGTCTCTCTGGGTGAGCTTCCAGGCATGGTCACCATGGCTTAAACCCTCTACTTATGCAGCTGCAGATAGTTTCAAGGATGAGGTTGGGCTGAGCAAATTCAAGAAGCCTCAGATGCCTGGAGCCAAGGATCTTCATGTGATGGAGATGGGGCTGGTGGTCAGGACCACACAGGGGATTACCACCTGTCCAGGCACAGAGGATTGGAGGGTGAGAGGGGAGCAGTGTCAGAAGCTGGCAGAGGATTGTCCAAAAAGAAAAATCCTTGTGTTGGCAAGACCTGTCCGACTTGTCCCATGAGGGTACCAATGAGAAATTCCCCAGGAACCTGAGCCCCAGTTGCACGGAAATTAGACAATTACCTCCTTGATGGTTGTGACCTTCAAAGACACACTGCTGCTCCTGTCCCCCTACCACCCAGAGGGACACCCACTCACCAGCAGCCCCTTCACCATAGATGGGGGTGTGTAGAGTGGCAGAAAACAAGCACCCTTGAGTCACTGGCATGACCTCTCCCTGGTGACACAAGAGGGGCTGTGGGTTTCCCGAAAGAGGTGGCTTCCCTATGCCCATGCCCAGCTGCCACTGAAAACACTCCCTCACCATTTCATCATCTGGAGATTTATTGAAGATTTTGTGTTGTGGCTGTTCTGCGTGAAGCTCTGATTTTAAAAAGCCTTTTTCTCTGCCTGGACCCTCAGCAAGTTGCCCTAAAGATACTTTAGAGGCAAAAACAGAGCTAATGAGCCTGGCTGTGCCTTTGTGATCCAGAATGTTTTCCATTCTGAGCCCTTAACATATAATTAAAGATTACTTAGCATGGGCTTTTTCTTTTATCATAAATTAATTTCAAAACCAAGTTCTGAGGTTAAAAAATGATTGTTAATCAATCCAAACTGGGTTTCCTTCTAGAAGAAAACCGGATGCCATTGTTTAAATGTTGGGAATGGAATGTTTGAGAATTTGGGGGTTTTGCTGATTGCAGAGATGTTAAGGGTCCTAATGGTGCTGATATGTGTCCATGTCTTTTCATTAGACAGGGATGGGCTTTGCAAAGAGGTGAAACTGGAGATGCTGATAGGAATATGAGCTGGGAGCCGTGAACCTCCAGCTATGTTTTGGGCCTAGGAAATTTACAGCTCCCTTGAAGGGACTGTCAGCTCCTTGGCCAGGCCTCAGCTTGCCTGCTGGGGAGCTCATAGGTGTCTGCACAAACTCGGAGAAGTGGATAAGGAGGGCTTGCCACTCAAGCCGTGAGACAGGTTAAATCATCTTGCAGTGTCCATGCTGCCCTACCTCAGTCTCTCTGTTAGAGAGATTTCTGATGTTTTCCTCAGAGTTTCGCAGGCTTGGCACTATTGACATGTCAGCCAGATAGTTCTTTTTTGCTGGGGATTGTCCTGTGTGTTGTGAGATGTTTAGCAACGTCACTGACCTCTACCCACCAGATGCCAGTAGCACACACCCACCCCTCCCCCACTGTCGAGACACCAAAAGTGTCTGCAGATGTTGCCAAATGTCCCCTTGGGGACAGAATTATCCCCACTCGAGAACTACTGAATTAAAATATAATACATGTTCATGGTAGAAAGTGAGAGAAAAATGATCTATAATTCCAGTACCCAGAGTTAACCCCTTTTAAGGTTTTTTTGTTTGTTTGCTTTTGGCCGAGCCATGTGGCATGAAGGATCTTGGTTCCCTGACTAGGAATGTGGCTATGCCCCTTGCAGTGAAAGCTCGGAGTCTTAACCAATGGACCACCAGGGAAGTCCCCATTTTAAGGTTGTGACGTTCTTCCTTCAGACTTCCTTTTCCATGGATGTATGAATTTTAGCTTTTTTTTTGAACCCAAGGCCATACAGTGCACTGTTTTGTCACTTGCCAAGCCATGGGCTGCACAGTGGATATTCCCCTTTGTCTCCAGATCTACTCTACTGCACCTCTTTTCAAGCTCTGTTGGCAGCATCTGTCTTCAGTAATGGTGAACTGGAGGCCCTGGAAGAGTGCTGTGAAACCCACCAGGATCACACTTTAAGCTTTCGGGGTCCAGGGGATTGATATGCTCATTCACCAAGAGGTGATGTGGGGACTGACCCCACGCACACCCAGGCACCATCTACCAATGAGTCACCCCAGACCCGTTCCTATGTGGCCCAGAGCCTGGTTGTGCTCTGTTGGGCTTGTGTTTTGATGGATAGGCTTTGCAGAAAGCCCACCTTACAAGGAGGGGGATGCAGGGTGGACCAAGGCAATCAGAAGCTGTCAGGTACCAGGCAGCAGGTGGAGGAGGAACGATGGATTGTGGCCCCTTTGAGCATCTGATGAAAGTAGGAGCCTTTCTCAGGAAAAATACCCACATCTGCCTGGTTCTGCATCTAAGTCCAGAGCCCACAGGTTAGGAACTTCTGAGGACAGTGGTTTTCCACTTCTGAGGACTTGTGATCACCTAGCTGGACATATATTCCTGTCTTCTAGGAATATATGTCCAGGCCCAGGGCAGGCTGTGACCTCAGTCCTCCCCATTACACAAGGCAGGGTCTCCTTCACAGAACAGCAGTGTCGTTCCAGGCAACAAATGGATGGATGGATGGGTGGATGGATAGATGGATAGATGCAGGCATTCATGGATCTGAAGAACTGGGACTAAGATGTGAGCTCCTCCAATGATAATGTTGATTAAAGTTAGCATTTGCTGAGCCAGGCTACTCACCTGGTGTGCTCGGCTTCCTATCCCATGGAAAGGAAGGTACCATGATTATAAGTGCGTCGACATTTTCCTGAGCTGGAAACAGGCTGAGACTTGTCCAAGGACATGGAACCTTGTGAGTGGAAAGCCAGAATGTCCATGCTGTCAACCTTGATGATGTGTTGCATGTATGGAGGGCAAGATGGTGTTGCTGGAGCTGTGAAAGGTTAGTGTACCCTGACCCACTGGGAATTTTGGCCCTGGGCTATCTTCCCAGCCTGGGGCTTCCCAGTGGTAAAGAATCTGCCTCCAATGCAGGAGACCGGGGTTTGATCCCTGGGTCGGGAAGATCCTCTGGAGAAGGAAATGGCAACCCACTCCAGTATTCTTGCCTGGAGAATTCCATGGACAGAGGAGCCTGGTGGGCTAAGGTCCATGGGGTCAACTGAGCATGCAAGCGTATCTTCCCAGCAGGGATCACGTTTTATGCTTAGAAGCAGGAGGCAGAAGTGTGGGTGGAAGGGCTGGAGCGGAGGGAGGGGAATCAGCCTTTCGTGGGCATGGAGTTTGAGTGTGGAAAGATGAAAAAGTCTAGAATTCCATTGCAGAACAATGTGAATTCACTTAACACTACTGAACTGTACACTTGAAATGCTTAATGTGGTAAAATTTATGTTATGTGATTTTTACCACAATAAGAAAATGCAGGGGAAAGAAGTCAGTTGTGGAAATCTGAATGCTGGAAGAAAAGAAAATAAGAATGCTTCTAGCTCTGGCCTTGCCTCTTTCCCCTGAAGGTGGGTAGCTCCCCACCTGCTTCTCTATCTGAGCTCCCAGGGGCGGTCTCACCACATTATCTGCAGGAGTCTAATGAGACCAGAGAGAAGCTAGCAATTTGGGGGAGATCTGTGAGATGGAGGCACTTGGACCAGGCTGGAGGCTGAGAAATGGAAAATGTGCACCCCAAGGGAGCTTTATGACATTTTTTTATTTATCTTTTGAAAAGACTATAGGTAGTAGGACAAACTTCACAGGGTACAGATATGCAGTGAAAGTTGCCTCCTTTCTGCCTCCTCCCCTCCCCCATCCCTTCCCAGAAATAGCCATTGCCGCCACTTTCCTGCATCTTTTCAGAAATAATCAACGCTTCTACAAGTGTATTTGTAGGCAATTTTTTTTCTGCCATAAAAGCATATTAAACATATGGTCCTGCATTCTGTTTTTTTTTTTTTCACTTAACAGTATATCTTGGAGATTGCTTTATGTTAGTACAGAGAGATGGCTCTCCATCTACTTTAATAACAGAAGAGTATTCCACTATGTAAATGAATCGTATTCGAATGGATCAGTCTCCTTGTGACCATCTCGGGTTGTTTTGGATATTTGCGGTCATAAACAATGCTGCCGTGAATGATCTGGTACATTCACCATTTCACACATGGTAAGTTATTTGTGGGCTGCTTTGCAGCTGTGGAAGTGCTGGGTGAAAGAGGATGTGTTTTAGTAGCTGTGATGGCAATAACCAAGCGCTGTTCCACTGGGGTAGTTCCCACTCAGATGGGTGCCAGGCCCTCCACTGCCTCACCAACACTCAGTGTTATAAAATGTGTCAGTCTTTTTTGTTCTGGTGGGAGAAGGATGGCATCCTGTTGTAGTTATTTCTCTTATTATCTTCTCATGTGTTTAAGAGCCATTTTTAAAGTTTTTGTTACTTCTGTGTCCTTTGCCTGTTTTTCCTTTGGGTTGTTAGCCTTCTTACAATGAGTTTATTGGAGCACTTTTTTTAAAATTTAAGAATTAAGGTTTTATTCTAATGAGAGTCCACCAAGATTTTAATCCAGGAAGTGACATGATTTAACTAACGTTGTTTAAAGATCTCGTGGTTTTTTTTTTTTGGCCACATGGCATTCCAACCAGTGATGATCGAACCGGCGCAGTGGCAGTGTAGAGTTTTAACCACTGGATCATCAAGGAAATCTCTAGAGTGCTTCTTGAACTACAACAATGTGCCTGTGATTCAAATGGCAGCTTTTTAGAGAAAGAGCCCATGGGTTCTTGGCCTCTCCCTGCCCCACGTCCCATACTAATGGCCTGGTTGGGCTCGTGGAGGAACTGGCTGGGGCCAGACTCTGGGTTGAAGCAGTCGCTCCAGGAAAGGAGGGGGGAACTCCCTGTCGTGCGTTGCGGACAGTGAAGGCTCCCCCAGGATGTGCCCCCCGTCAGCCTGGCTCCATCTAGGGCTGCTGCATGTGGCCACCAAGCTCAGCCCGCCCAGCGCCAGAAGGCATTGTTTATGTGGACTGTCATGTGAATGGCGACCCCAGGAATTCTGAGACGAGGTGGCCCTATTGGTCCAAGTAGAACCAAAGGTGAGCAGCTAAACTGGTCTCTACTTTCCGGTTGTTGGGAAGGCCGTGTGACTTCCTAACACATAGGCCTGGGCAGGGCCAGTCCACAGCCAGGTGTGTGTAGACCTACATCCAGGTAGGGCAGGACAGCCATGTGCGGTGTCTGTGTTATCACAGGCTTGGCTTCCTACAGAGTCTATTAGCTCCCCAATATAGCAAGCTGCCCTGGTGGGGAGTGCCCAGGGTCCCCTCCCCTTGAGGGAAGGCTCAGTCTTCTCTGGGCAGCAGGGAAGAGGGTCCGCATCCCTACTCGCCCCAGAACTCTGTGGGTACAAGCCTCTGCCCTGCATATAGGCCTGTTTTCTCCTGTCCAGATCCAAGCTTCGAGCTTGATTTGAGGAACCCTGATGGGAGATCTGGAAGGCTCCCTGCTGTCTGCTCTGGGAGGTCTGAAGACACTTCTGTCTGGAAGATCTGGTCAGGCCTTGTGAAAAGACGTCACCAGCTACCCAGGCAATTATAGGTCCGTCGGGCTTGGGCTGAGGTGGGATGCTCAGCTCTGCCTCAATCTGGTGTTCTGTGGCTGGACCTGTCTCCCTGTGAGGGCACTGGACACACAAGCAGGTTACCATGGAAACACTCTGGGAGCACCACTCACATGGGAGCCCTGTGGCCGTGCTGGGGACACACACGCATGCATGTGTGTCAGTCTTATCCCTGTGCACATCTTGCTCATCACTGTGCAGTACCCCCATAATGTGACAATCCAATTTGATTAAAAGTAACAGACAGCGATCTTGCCCACCCTTGGAAACAAATGGTGTCCTTTGGGGCATTTGGAGTGGGTTCCATTGACATCTAAATTTGCAGGACCACATCCAGCTCTATCAGGTAAGGAGCACCTGTACTCCGATGACTCACATGCATTCGGGTTGCCAAAGGCCAGGGTAGCTGCTGTTCCCAACTATAGCAGGTCGCTGGTAGATTTAGGAATCCATAAGTCACCTTTATTCCCTGGAAGGATGACTGAGCATTAGACTGAAAGAGACCTTTGCTGCAAGTGTCTTTGGCAAACCCTGGTCAAAACTTTTAGCCATCATAAGGAAACTCCAGCCATTCTGCTGGTTCCTGAGAAGTTGTTGTTGTTGTTCAGTCACCCAGTTGTGTCTGACTCTTTGCAACCCCATGGACTGTAGCACATCAGGCCTTCCTGTCCCTCACCATCCCCCAGAGTTTGCCCAAGTTCATATTCATTGCATCAGTGATGCCGTCCAGCCATCTCATCCTTTGATGCCCTCTTCTCCTGCCCTCAATCCTTCCCAGCCTCAGGGTCTTTTCCAATGAGTTGTCTGTTCGCATCAGATGACCAAAATACTGGAGCTTCAGCCTCAGCATCAATCCTTCCAGTGAATATTCAGAGTTGATCTCCCTTAAGATTGACTGGTTTGATTCCTTGCTTTCCAAGGGACTTTTAGGAGTCTTCTCTGGCACCACAGTTTGAAGGCATCAATTCGTTTGCATTCTGCCTTCTAAGGGCCAAAAGCAAGAAAGACTTGGATGCGGATCTGTGGTAACCTATGCCCTGGAAGTGAATTTACTGAATTAGACAGCAATGCTGCAAGTACAGTATCTTTCTTCTGTCCTCGTGGGGGGGCCAGTGGAGGTTGGTGGTGGGCACTGGCAGGAGTGGGAATATCTAAAACCCAGAGAAACCTGCACATCTTCTAGATGAGGCAACAGATCCAGAATGATCAAGATGTTACCCTAGGATTTAATAGCACATGAGGGGCAAAGCCAGGACCCCAGCCTTGGCCTTCCATGCCTGGCCCCCATCCTGGAGCCCTCCCACACACAGCTCTCTCTCCAGAACAGAGAGCCAAGACGGTGACTCACAACCCACTTGGCAGTTTTGCTGATAAATTTTTTGTTTTGAAGCAAGAGGTTCTGCCTCTATTAAAGTCTTTAGGAAATTATAGTGATCTTGACTTTTTCAGACATGTTTGAATTACTCACAGTCTGGAATTCCCAGGCAGAGGGTGAGACCCAGAGAGGCTGCACAGAAGTTAGGGGCTCAGGATCTGGTGTCGGATGGATCTGAATTCAAAACTGTACTCTGCCACTTAGTACTTGTGAGCTAACCACTCTGAGCCTCAGTTTCCTTACTGGTTTTGGTAACGAACACCGTGATTTTGCTGGAGTTGCGGTGGGACTAAATGAGGTTGTGAGCAGAGAAGACGTGGCCCCTGAAGAAATGGGCAGTGGAGTCATTCCCTGTCTGAACTGGAAGGCTGGGGTCTTGCTCAGCAAGCACAGAATAGGCCTGTGCTGAGACCTTATGGATCACAGGCAGAGCTGCCTCAATTCTAACGCAACTCCAACTGAACTGGGGCCCAAAGGACTTGCCCTCTCCGAGGCTGTTTCCCTGAAGGAAGAATGAATACAGGTCATGACAGCGAAGGTCTGTTGCAAGGACCTGCATATTCAGTGCTTAGAATTGCTGCCTGGCATACAACTGGGGCTCAGGGATGATCATTTCATCGCTGTCCCTGTTCTTGCTACCTGTGTTTCCGGCAGGGCAGCAACGGCTCATGCAGAGGTAGTGGGAGAGTTTCCATAGCTCTGTTTCTGCCAAATATGGTGTGAGTTAGAAGCTTCTCTTGCTAGGTTTGTGGCTAAGCCTTTGCCAATGCTGTTCCATTGCTAAGAAGTCCCTTACTTCTCCATCCCTGTCTCTTAGCATCCTTCCAAGGGCCTAGCCCACAAGGCTGGGGAAAGAATGGGAAGAACTTTCCTGATCTCTTCAGTCTGCAGCCTTCACTGAAAGTTCAACATATACTTAATGAGTGTCCAACACCAAGCTGACACTAACTTCTCCGTTCTTTTTCCCCAACCCATTTCTGTACTTGAACTCTTAAATATTCCACCTTATCCTGTAGCATGATTTTTCTCTCTAGACTTTAGAAAGCAAAGGGCCCTATAAAACCAGCAGCCTCTAGGCCTTTTCTGACTTTTCTCCTTGCCCATAGACTCACCCAAGGGGCAGATTTGTCTGTCCCCTACCCCCAGCCAATGGCAGATGGATCTGAGCATGCTCAGTAGGATCAAGGAGGGTACCATCACCCAGCTGGGGATTCAAAGCCCTTGAGAGGTAGCCCCCAAGGAAAGACGAAGGCTTTAAACTGTTATTGTGTGTCTTCTCTCCGTGGGTTGCATGGAGATCAAAGTCTGAAGGAAGTAGAAGGTTGCTCTCTGACAAAAACACCGTATTTTTAGAAGTGCTTGGTGGTTTAGGATGTTTGCCCCAATGCTGCCTTTCAGTGGCAGGGGGTGGGGCTGGGGGTGGAGGCCGAGGGATGGGACCTCAGGCTGAGGGTTGGTGGGAGTGGGTTTCCTGGCAGCAGAGGACCTGAGGGTGGAGGCTGAGGGGACACTCCATATCACTTCTCTTTCCTGAAGAGGCCCCAGACCTGACACTCGGGGAGTAGGCAGGCAAGGGGGGTGCCTGTGAGGCCTCTGGCTCCATCTCCTTTCAAAGATGGGAGTACTAAAGCCGAGAAAAGGAGCAGAGAATTGGCTAATTTCCACCTCCCCACTCCCTCCACGCTTCCCTGTCTGGGGATTTGGGACTTGCACACATGAAACCGTTAAAGAACAATGCATGTATTCTGTAATCAGTGCTAATTGGTGTGGTTCAGAGGAGCAGGGAGGAATGGCAGGCATTTGGAGCAGGACTTCAGTGGGCTGTTAAACCAACTGCTCACGAATAGCCCATGGAGAATTGGAATCGCTCCCGGGGTCTGGAAAGGTAAACCGTGGGTAGTGAGAGGATAACCCCGCAGCTGTGGGCAAAAGTTAGGAGGTGGAAACTCACTGGCCCTGAACATAGGGAATGATGGGAGACACGCGGTGGGGGCAGGGGCTTGACAAGATGGAAGGGGGCCTCTCTGCACTTGCTTGGAGCCTGCCTCACTAAGTTCTGTTGAGCCTCATTTTCAATGGTGACAGGGAGAGGTGAACTGGCTACTCCCCATACCCAGAGGGGAGCAGAGAGACTGTTGGGGGGCTGCCCAGCCCACCCCACCTCTGTCCAGGGCCCCTACCTTATAATCAGGGTGGCCCTTAATGTTTATGCTAACATCCCAAACAGCCAGGCTGGGATGGTGAACTATAATTTATATCATTTTTCATATGGGTTATAGGCTCCAAAGGCTTAGACTCCTTCAAATGGGAACCACATTGAAGAAGGGGTAAACCAATGTTAAGAAATCTGGTCCCAGGAAGCCACCTGCTTCTCATTTGGGATGTTCCTGGGTTTATTGTTTGTTTCCAAGGCCCAGCTGGATTTGAGAGATGGCAGGGCAGCCATGGATCACTGCCCTTGCCAGGCGTCCATGCTGAGGCTGGGGTGAGCCTCCACTCTGAGTGCTCGGAGCCTCTGGCGTGCCTGCACGTGGAGCTCTGTGGGGGAAGCTGTGTGGGAGCACGCTCTCTTTGTACTCGCATGTCCCCATGGAGCAAAGCCAGCTGGAGACAACCGAGTCTGAGCAAAGCCCCACGGCCTGTGGGAGGCCTGGTGCCCCAGGCTGGTTCGGGGGAGCAGGATCTCTGCGCCTCCCCCAGCCACTGCTTCTTGCAAACTGAGAGGCAGGGCAGCAAACAGCCCAGGAAGCTGGCTGCAGTGAAGATGAATGAACCGAAGCTCCTCACGACAACATGGATGGATCTTAAGCACATGATGTTGAGTGAAAGAATACAAATGATGGACTCCATTCATACATGGTCCCAAACCAGGTAAAACTACTTGGTGGTGTTGGAGATAAAACTAAGTTGGAAGGGGTTACCCTGGAGGTTGGGCTAATGGTAACTTTTAGTGAGGAGTTTGGTGGTTAGATGAGGCAAGGAGATTCCAGGCAGCAGTCCATGTTCTTGCTGGGTACACGAGTGTTCTCTCCAATCATTCATTAAGCTGTACAGGATTATGTTTTATGGACTTTCTGAATAGGCTATTTTTCACGATAAAAAAGTCTAAGATGGGGACTTCCCTGGTAGTCCAGTGGCTAAGACTCTGTGCTCCCAATACAGGGAGCCCGGGTTTGATCCCTGGTCAGGGAACTAGATCCCATATGCCACAACCAAGACCCAGTACAGTCAAATAAATACATTTTTAAAAAGCCTAAGAGGGGATTCCCTGGCAGTCTACCCGCAGAGTGAGTAAAACTCTGTGATTCCACTGCAGGGGCATGTGTTCAATCCCCAGTCGGGGAACTGAGATTTTATGTGCTGCGCAGTGCCGCCAAACAAAAACCAAAACCACTAAGAAAACAAAACCAGGACGTTTGACGACTGAACACAGCACTCACTGCCCTCTCCTCTCCATCGCACTTTGTCCTCAGGGCCCTGAAACATCTCTCCCTCTTCTCTCCCCACCTAATCCCCACCCGTGAGTGAGCGGTCAACCCCTTCCCACTTGTCCCACCCTAGGCTGGCTCAGGCCCAGGCCTTCCCTCATGCTGACGGCATCACAGGTGAGGGGGGAATCCCTGATTCCCAGAGGGCTCTGAAGCCCACGGGGCTGCAGGGCCCCTTCTTAGTAGCCCCTGTCTACTCTGGGCCTAGCCCAGCCTTGGGCCCCGGATGGACAGGCACAACCCAGCCCTGGGCCCCGGATGGACAGGCACAACTTTCCTGGCTCTGAGTGGTCCTACCTGGTCCCTCACCAGGTTAAGGTACGCTAGAGCTGCCTGGACTTCCTGCCTCAGTTTTTGAGTGGATGGGTCAGAGGACCTCTGAGGATGGCCTTCGGGTGACCTCTGATAGCAGGTCTGCCCTGGCAACTTCAGTTTTCTCTGAGGGATGCCTTGGGGGGACCCTGGGTTCACTGTGAACCAAAGGCAATCTTTAGAACATGCATCATTTTTGAAGAAAAAAAAAATCTCTGATCTTCAAAGTTCTGTTTGCTCTTTTAAAGGGAGGTATAGGAGAAAATGAAAAGTGTGGGGTTGGGGTTCCTAGGTGGGAGAGGCGGGCTCTGGGGACTGACTTCCTCCACACTTGTAATTTCTGGGAGCAGATGAGTCTCCCCCCAGTGCACCCAGGCCTGTGAGGGGGGTAGGGGGCTCTTCCGCAGACCTTTCAGGTGAGAAAACTTTCCATTGTTGCCTTATCTCGCGGCAATCCTTGCCTCGCTGCAACCACAGGTGCGCGCAGATCTGAGGCCCTGATCTGTTCCACTCGCTTTGTGCCAAGCAGAGCTGGGGACGCGAACCCCGGCATGAAACGGCGCCCACAACCGCAAGACCCGGTGTGCGCCCTCTGAAACTGTAGGTAAAGACAATTACCGACAATTTCCACAGCACGAATTGTTTTCTGTTCAAAGGCCATGAAGGCATTCTCAGCAGCAGGCCCAAAATATAGTATTCCCACCGCATGCCGCCCTCATAATGTGCGATAAAAGCTGTGGTCGTTTTGTCCCGGCTCTTCCTTTTAACAGTCACCCCTTCAAGTCTGATGTTGAAACTGCTTTTTTCTCAATGTGTACTTTGATGGCCCAGATAACGCTCCATGATAAGGAACTGCCTTCAAAACCACTCACTGTACCTCGTGCTCACCAATAGGATGCGCGTCACAAGAGAAAATCAGGCGCCCGAACTTATGAGAAGTGGGATAGGAATGTGCTGAGTCTGTGAAATTCTCCTCTCTGCTGCCTGTATTGAAGATTTTGCAAAGAAAAAAAAAAAGAAGAAGCAGGCATCGATCGGAAGAGGAGAAAATGCTGGGCCACGTCCTAGAAAGAGCTGGTTCTGCTTGGCAACAGTTGCCAAGACTCTGCATTCAGGTCCATCAGTTTTCCTTAAAGGAAAAGGCTCCATGAGGCTGATGTTAATTGGCCTGGAGAGCGTGGGAATGTCGGAGGTCTCCTGGGGGAGTCTTGAGGGTCTAGTCTCATCAGGCACTGCATCTCGCATGGTTGAGTGTAAGCTCTTTTGATTGCTCATCGGTATTTGGAATCTACCAAGGGCTTCCCATGCATGGTTTTCCCTGGTAGCTTAGATGGGAAAGAATCTGCCTGCAGTGCAGGAGACCCAGGTTCAAACCCTGGGTTGGGAAGATGCCCTGGAGAAGGGAATGGCAACCCACTCCAGTATTCATGTCTGGAGAATTCCATGGGGCTGCGAAGAGTCAGACATGACTGAGCAACTAACACTTTCAACACTTTCACTAAGGGTTGCCCACACTGGAGTCATTACCTCAAAATCAGAATAGACCCTTGTGTAAACAATGGTTGTTGTGTTTTTTTATTGACTTATTTGGCAGCACTGGGTCTCCGTTGTGGCATATGGGATCTTTAGTTGCAGTATGTAGGACCTAGTTCCCTGACCAATGATCGAACCCAGGCCCCTGCATTGGGAGTGTAGATTTTCAGCCACTGGATCACCAGGGAAAGTCACAATGCTTGGTTTTTTTCAAAGCATTCTTCATGTCCATTATCTGATCTCCCAACCCATGGAGAAGACTGACATCCATATGGTGGCCAGCACAAGCCCCAGATAAGGTAAGAGTGACTGAAGTGACAGGGTCAAGAGAGGGGCTTCTCAGTGGAGGTCTCATAATTGTGTTTGCAAAATCCAGGCATTTTCAAAGGCTTCTAAGCTTTGGGCTAAAATCAGTGGCTTCCCAAGTCTCTTGGGAGAGACCATCTTGACTTCATTTCTGGCTCTTGACTTCATTTTTCACTTTGCCTTGTTCCCAGGAATCCCAGAGATCCCCAGCATGCAAAGCAGAGGGATTAGAAATGGCTTGGATCATACAAACTGAGGCTTGAATCTGGTTAACCAGCTGTGTGACTTTTGGTGAGTGACTTGACCTGTCTGGGCCTCCGTTGCTTCATTGGGAAAATACAAGTGTCATGGTGAAAGCGCTTCAGGGTCCTTAGTAGGCATGACAGTCTGTGATTTGTGATTCTATGAATTACCCTGAATTTGCATAAACATAACATCTTATAGGTTTCGAAGCACTTTCACATACCTTTTAGCAGTTCATTTGATCTCGGCCACAGCTCTGTGGGGTAGGCAGGCAGGCGTGCCATGTTTTCACAACCCCATGTGAGAGATGGAGAAATCGAGGTGCAGAAAGGTTAAGTGGCTAGCCGTAGGTACTCTGGCAAGCTGGTGCCGGCCAGGACCTGAGCAGACATGTGGAGATTTCTGGAAGGGCTCATGGGCAGCTCCTTCAGTCAGGGATCCCTAATGTGATATCCTGGAGGGACGAAGAAGGGCCAGAGCTTCAAGGTCTGGCTCAGAGTGCCTGGCGCTCTGGGCCTCCTTATCATGTGCAGCTCCAGTGGCTGGATCAGACAAACTGAGACCCACATAGAACAGCTGGCAACATTTTAGGAGATGCTCTGGAAGGCAGCTACAAAGGCCTTTCTGGGGTGGAGGCAGGGGAATCACCAGTCTGGCCCCTTTCCTATGTGCCTTGGGTCACACAGGCTTCCCCTACTGGGATCACCTCATTCCTTCTGAAGTCAAATCCTTAGCTATCCTCAAAGCCCACGCCAAAAAGCCCTCCTTTGAGCCAAGTGCTCTGCATACACTTTCTTATTTAATCCTCTCTGTTGTCTCATCTATAAAATGGGAATAGAAATACCCACAACCAACATCATTTATCCCCCAATTTGCAGATGGGGAAACTGGGGCTCAGAGGAGACCCAAGCCGCATGCCTGAGGTCACCCAGCTGAAAGGGGCTGGAGCCTGGATTTGAACCTTATGATGTAAAACGCTCACAATTGTAGGCATCATGCAGCACTGACTTCTTTATACCTTTCACAAAGCACCTGGGGACCACCCCTCTGTCTTCTGAGCATTCCATCCTCACTGAGTGTATGTTCCATGGATCTCACTTGTCTCCTTCTCTGGGCTCTGAGCCTTGCAGGTCAGAAGTTGTATCCTTTTTTCAGCACCATCTGCTCCACACACCTGCCGGGCACATAGTTGGCCTTGGGAAGCCCTCGCTAGTTGAAGGCTCAGAGTGAAGGCACCTGGTGTGTGGAGGGGGCCTGTAAGCCTGGAGGCTGCCTTTCTGTCCATCTGGCCCCACAGGGCCAGGCTACTGATGCTCCAGTGCTCTCTGGCCTAGCAGTTACAGGATGGCAGTAGGGTAGCCCAATGTGTTTTTTTTCACATTGCCCACAAATGTGCTCCTGATTTTTTTAACTATATAGAATAATGTGCTATTTAAAAGACAGGGTCAAGTTTGGACACTTTGTCCCCTATCCACTGTGTGACTTGGGGCAAGTGACTTCATATATTTTGTGAATCTGATTCCACCCATCATAAGGTGCACCCTATTTTATGTCCCAACAAGAAAGGAAAAAAACCCCTCCCTGCCAGTTAAGCTATGTTAAGCCGTCAACTTTAAGATATATCTCAATTTCAGAGATATTAAGACTTGTCTAGACACTTGACACACAAAAATTCAAATGGCCGATAAGCATGTGAAAAGATATTCAACATCGTCAGTTGTCAGGGAAGTACAACTTAAAACCACAGTGAGATACCACTACCATATCCATCAAAATGGTTTTAAAAAAATCCCAAACTGACTATGCTAGGTGTTGGCAAAAAAAAATGAAACAACTGTATTGCTTCTGGGGACTGTAAAACCACTTTGGGTAATAGCTTGACAGTTTCTTGAGAAGTTAAACACACACCTATTATATGATCCAGACATTCTACTTCTAGATATTTACCCAGAGAAATGAGAACATATGCATACAATGACTTTTGCATGAATGTTTATAACAAACCTATTTTGTAATAGTTCCAAACTGGAAACATCCCAAATATCTACCAGAAAGTGAATGGATTAACAAATTGTGGTACATCCATTCAATGGACTAGTACTCAGCAATTAAAAGTAGTTAACTATTGCTATCTGTAACAACATGGATAAATCCCACAATAATTATGCTGAATGAGGAAATCCCGATAAAAGAGAAAACATATTGTATGTTTTGACTTATATAAAACTCTAGAAAATGTAAAGGAATCTATATTAACAGCGACTATGTCCGCGGGTGCCTAGGGCTGGGGTGGAAGGAGGGAGGAATGGATTATAAAGAGGTATGAGGAATCTTTGTGGGGGATGATGGGAATACTTGTTGATTGTATGGGTATAAACAGGTCAGAACTAATTCATCGTACACTTTGTTTTTATGACTATTGATTTATTTTTGGCTGTGCTGGGTCTTCACTGCTGTGTGGGCTTTTCTCTAGTTGTGGTGAGCAGGGGCTACTCTCCAGTCGAGGTGTGAGGCCTTTCACTGCAGTGGCTTCTCTTGTCGTGGAGCACAGGCTTTAGGGCACTCAGGCTTCAGTAGCTGCGGACCCTGGGATCTAGAGCACAGGCTCAGCAGTTGTGATGCCCAGGCTTAGTTGCTCCTTGGCATGTGGGGTCTTCTCGCATCAGGGATCAAACCTGTGTCTCCTGCATTCACAAGCGGATTCTTTACCACTCAGCCACCAGGGAAGCCCCATCGTACACTTTAAACGTGTACACTTTATACCTCACTAAAGCTGAACAATATGTACATTTAGGAAAGCATGCTCTCCTTGTCTATGACCCAGGAAGATTGTTATGAGGCTTCAGGGAGATAAGACATTAGCCCAGTATCTGGGGCTTTACCTCTGCAGGTGTCTTACAGTTTTTATTTCACCACGAGGTCCCGTTAGTGACAGAGGCCTGGGGCTGGGACAGGCTGAGGACCCTGCCCGAGGTCTGATGGGGAGTTGGTACAGTGCAGGCCGGCATTCCCGGTCAGAGTGTGTCCCCGGCCCCATGTGTCATGCACTGGTCCAACCTCAAGCAGAGAAAAAGGAAACAGTCCCAGTCTCCAAGGGCCTGAGAATGGTCTGGCGGGTGGGAGCCAGGGCCACTGGTGACTGTGACTTGAGAAGCCCTTGGCATCTGATGTTGGGTCCTTCTTGAGGGTGACTGACCGCACCGAGCAGAGTGGATGTTGCCCACCCTGCCGCCTACCCCTGTCAACGAAGTGGTCCTTCTATGCAGCCTGCCCAGGCCGGGCCCCAAGTCCCTTGCCAGCAAGTGATTCAAAGCCACTCTTCACAGAAAGTGTGAGAAGCCCCCACCGCAGGCCGCCTTCGCCTTCGGGGCAGGCCAAGATTCAACATTACTCACAGCTTCCAGTACCTGCCTGAGTTCAAACAGGAAGCCTGGTTTTTCCTCTCGTGTCAACAACAGCCTTTCTTTCTCTCTTCTATTCTGGCCTCTGGGCTGTCTTGTGGAGAGGGTTTCTTGGGGGTGAAGGTCTGAGGCAGCAGTGGGCCGCACCAGCAGATGCCTCAGCCAGCACCTCCTTACCTGGGAAGGCCTGGAAGAGGGTTTTGTGCCAGTAGGCTGTGAAAATGACGCAGCTCATCTACGGCTTTGTAAACCCAGGGAGCACCTGGCCAGGCACATAGTAAGCCTTCCATTTATTTTTGTTCAACTGATCTAGATTGAAATGTAGTACTGCATGTCACCAAACAAATGCAGTTCCTCCTAGGTTCCCAGCTTAACAAATAGCCTCCACCTGCTCCCTTGGGCCAGATGTGCTGGAGACACGGCTCTGGCTTCTCTATTCCCTCATTCCTCACCCTGAGTGGACAGCGAGGGCATTGGTCCTTCTTCCTCCATGTTCCCAAACCCACCCCCTCCTCCCCAGCCTGTCTGCGATGGTCCCTTTCCGGCCCCTGTCGGAAAGGCCGACAGTGATAGGCCCCTGTGATCCTACCACTTTCTCCTCTGTCTCCTCTGGCCCCATTCCACCCACAGACCACACAGTGGCCGGAGCCATCCTTTCTAGATATTTGAGGGACCATACCACAAGTGGACCCTCTCTGCTCACTATCCTTGCACACCCTGTGTGGCACATCTAGAGCCCCTTCTGTGGTCCACAAGGCCCATCTCTCAGAAAGCATCCTGCTCCCAGGACGTTCTCTGTGCTGAGAATACTCAGCCACTCGGGGTTCCCTAAGCAAGCCTTAGTCCTCCTGGCCTCCTGAGATTTGCACAATGTTCTGAGCAGGCCCCTGCCTGCCCCTGCTCTCTCCCTTCCAGTGCAACTACTTCTACCCTCTAGCTGAATTTCCATCCACCTCCCCACGACCCATTCCCCTTCGCCTTTCCTGTGGAACAGCGAGTTGATTTCTCTCCTGTGCACATATGTGTGTGCAGCTTGGTTTTGCATGCATCACCCATGTGTATTTCCAGCCTCTGAGGGCAGGGGTCCCATTTGGCTCTGTGTGTGCAAGCCAACCCAGCCTTGTTGGGTCAAGGCGAGTCCAACATGGAGCAGGCAGGTATGTGCTGGATAGCCATTCCTCTGTGCACTTCATAATCTCAGGAGACCTGATTCTAGAAACAGCTGGCACATGGTAGCGACTCCCCACTTCTCCCTTGCCCCCTGTCCCAGGTTCCCTGGTACAGCTTGCTTTATAAGGAACACATCCCATGGCACTGATAATTCGGGCCAGGGGGAAAGGGTCTCTCTCTGGAGGGAATTTCTATGGACATTGAATACCTTTTGTGTCCTTCTCTGGCTTTAGCTGGAGATCTGACCTGTGGCCAAGGCTGGAACACTCAGATGACTATATTGTATTTTTTGCCAAGTTCTGAAGACAATATTCCTGGATTCCCAGAGAAAAGGGCCTTCCTGGGTAGGATGGGTGCTAGGAAGACAAAAGGGAGGCCTAGCTCTTCCCTGTGGTTACTGTGGAAATCAAATGAGTGAATATCCATGAACAGACATGGACACATGGTTAGTGCCATATGTCTTGCTGATGATGGTGATGATGATGATGGGGGTCTGTGGGCCTCCCACTGTGGTGGGAAGTGGACTGATCCAAGTGTGGGGAGGACAGGCCCCAGGCACATGGGTCTGGGCCACACATCTCCCTCTCATGAGAGCTAAGGTCTGTGAGGGTTGAGGCTGCGTCTGACACGTGCTAGATGCTCAGCTTGTTGAGAGGAGTTACAGGTTTTGTGTGTGTGTTTTTTTTAGACCAGGTGGTGGTAAAGTTTTTTCCTCCTGTGTCAGGGAAGGAAGACTTTGTGGGACAATTGGGAGTAAGGAGGTTTAAGGATGAATGTTTAATCTCTTAAAAGGAGAAACACTTTATGTGTTTATTCATGAGGGTAGTGCTAATTAGTAATAATTATTATCTGGTCATTAAGTCAAACCTCCCCCTAGAATTGTTAGGTACCCACACAGACCCAAATTGGGCTAAGAGCAAGGAAACTGCATTTAAAAAAAAAAACAAACAAACAACCTGATTCAGCTCCCAGAGGGTCAGGTTCTTGTCTCTCTTGCCCTTTCAGCCTCCTGCACCTAATGGCCTGGGGCTTTGGATAGGATGGTGCCCTGTAGAGGCCATCTGGTCCAGCCCTCTGCCTCAGGAATGAACGTACATGGCCACCATGGAGGAAAGGCTATGTCTTGAATCCTTTGAAGACTGCCATGCTGCAAGAACTCCCAGCCTGGGTCTGGAATCCCTCCCCCACAACACAGCTCCTCCTTGGACCTGAATCCCACTGGGTACCAGGTTGTGCTGGGTGCTGGGGAGAGAGCAGTGAGCCAAAGCGACTCTACCCTGCTCACACGGGGCTCAGGGGCCAGGAGGGGAGATGGGGAGACAGACATTGCACAAGCATGAGACATACATAAACATCATGGTAACATGTGCTGCGTACAAAGGAAATGTCCGAGATGAAAATGAGGCTGACCTCAGCAGGAAATGACCCGGTCTGAGGGACTCAGGAAGGCCTCCCTGAGAAGCGGGTGTTCAGCAGAGATCTGAAGCAAGTGATGGAGTTATCTGGGCGAGTGGGGGTTTGGGGAGAGAGCGCAGTAGGCCTAGAAAACTGTGTGTGAGAAGGTCCTGGGGCCTGTTGAAAGGCAGACGGGGGGCGCTGCTTGATTGAGCAAGGTTACAGGGGATCTAGAGGAGAGGCAGGGACCCGCCCATGAGGGCACCCTTAGCTCTGTCTAGGTTTCCATGGGAAATGAGCCTTGGGCGGTAGACAGCACGTGTGAAGACTATCTCATACCAAATCTTTGTTCACCTGTTTGGCATTCCCTCCATGGCCCACGATTCTTTGCAGGGTGGAGAAAGCATTGTTCTTCTGCAGGTTTCTTGAGAAAGAGGAGCCAATAGTTCTCCCACTGCTAAGTGGTTGGGGTTAAGGTTGCTACAGACGCCTTACAGGTAGGTTGACCAGGCCTAACCAGCAGTCCCTTGGGCAGCAAACATCGTGCCCTCCACTTGCATGATCCAGCACTTCTTCCTTCTCTTCCAGGTGCCCTGGTGACTGTGAGCCAGGGTGGGACCTCTGGCATCTGATGTCTACCCAGGCTCTGTGCTGACACCAGCTTACAGGACACCCCCAGCTCAGTATGCTTGCCTCTGGAGTTAATTTCCTTTCTCAAATCAGATTAACTTCAAAGTTTTTATTCATTCTTTTAAATTGACTTAATGATTCATTCTTCCTAATTAACAGATATTGGAAAAGAAAAGAAACAGTATGGTTAGAACTAGAGTTCTCGCATTCCACGCCCCTCCCTAGAGGGTATCAGTCTTTTTCAATTCATTTTCATTTATATGTGTACAAATACACAGACAGATAATTTTGTTTGGTGTATGTTGGATGGTTTTTAAGGTTTTTTTTTTTATTGAAATACAGTTAATTCACAATGTTGTGTCAGTTTTTGGTGTATAGCAAGTGATTTAGTTATACATATATATTATTTTTCATATTCTTTTCCATTATGGTTTATTGCAGGATATTGCATATAGTTCCCTGTGCTATACAGTAGGTCCTTATTGTTTATTTTCTATACAGTAATGTGTATCTGTTAATCCCAAACTTCTAATTTATCCTTCCTGCATCCTCTTTCCCTTTGATAACCATAAGTTTATTTTCTACATCTGTGAATCTATTTCTATTTTGTAAATAAGCTAATTTGTATCCTATTTTAGGCTCCACATATAAGTGATGTCATACTTATATCTTTGTCTTTCTCTGTCTGACTTAACTAGTAAGATAATCTCTATGTCCATCCATGTTGCACAAATGGCATTATTTCATTCTTCTGTATGTCTCAGTAACATTCTGTTGTATATGTGCCTCATCTTCCTTGTCCATTCGTCTCTTATCATAGCTTCTCTGGATATGCCTAGGAGGAGCATTGCTGCATCATACAGCAAGTCTATTTTTAGTTTTTGAGGGACCTCCACACTGTTTTCTCTAGTGACTGCATGTCCTTTTTTAAAAAACATAAGTCTGAGTCCTTTGTTTTATTTACCAACTTCCTTTTTTACTTAATGGTACATCTTGGAAATCTTTGCATATCAATATATGCAGTCTTACAATGTTCCTTTTTAACGACTCCATAGTATTCCAAAGTATATATTCCTTTGGGTTATTTACTCATTCTTTCCCTGATGAACATTCATTTACATTGTTTACAGATTTCACTATCACAAGCAGATCCTTGTAGGGGACTCTCAGTCTAGCTCAAAGCAAGGCTATCTGTCTTAATTGGTGGTGAGGTCTCCGTCAGAGGAGGTATTCAAGTAAAAGGTGAAATAGTATCTTCTTTAGCCCAGAACAGTGATGCTTAAACTTTCCTGTGCATGAGAATCACTGGAAAAGCTTTTAAAGATACAGATTTCTGGGATTGCTGGGCCAGACCCCCAGAGTTTCTGATTCAGGTGGTCTTGGATGGACCTGAGAATCTGCATTTCTAACAAGTTCCCAGGTGAGGCTGCTGGTTTAGGAACCCTAATTTGAGAATCATTGCCTCAAGATGGTTGGCTTCTCAGCCTCTACTCACTTACTTGAAGAGTCATCTCCCCCTTGGAAACAATGTTCAGGAAGAATTCACTCTGGGCCCCTCCCTCTCCTAGGAAGTAGGTTTTCTACCCAGCATCCCTCTGGGAGGCAGGGCCCTTCAGGGCTCTGGTAATGGGTCCAGAGGTCTGGCAAGCAAGGCTGTTGGGCAGATGTTCCAGCTGGGGCTGTGAGCTCCAGGGCCTCTTGACTAGACACAGCCTGCAGCACCAGACTTTTCTGGGTACCACCCCCCTACACACACACTCTTGACCTCACCCCATTCTTCCCTGCAGAGTCTAATGAAGAGCTGAGACTGAGTGAGCTGTTTACACAGCCTGATTGGGAAGTGCTCTGGGGTTTTCATAAAAGAAACAACTGGAGACCACATCCCCAGAGAGGGTCTTCTAAAGGTCTTGAGGTTTCAGGACCCCAAGGCGCTCTTTGTTCCCAGCTGGACTGCAGGGGGGTCACACTGTGGTTAAGGGAGAGCCTCTCTGGGGTGGGAGTGGGGAGACCAGGCACCTGGACCCTAGGAACTGAAAAGCATCACCCTTCTCCGACCTTCCTGGTAACTGTTTGAAGAGGACACTTCTGTGCTTAAGGGTGGTCAAGTTGCAAGTTGACAGTCAGACCCCCATGGGCATTTGGCCCATACCTTCTCCCAGAGCTAGACTTTGATACCCTGTAGCTCACCAGGTTCCTTGCTCTTTGACCCCAAGTATGTTGTCTCTGAGCATCAGCAGTCTGGCTCATCAGAAGGAAGCTTCCTCTGAGTTCAATTTGAAGGTAACAGAAGGGAGAAGGGGAAGATGCCTCAGCCACTATGCCCCAAATCCACTGGGAGGAATAGGAGAGCTGCTCCAGACCCCTCTTATTCATGGGGGTAGAGTTTAGACCCAGTTCTCATCCCATGCAGGAATGTCAGTTGAGCCTGTGTGCCGCACTCTCTTGGGTTATGTTTAAGGTTTTGAATATTCTATCTGATTTGTAACCCTGACATCTAGCATATGGTAAGAGTCTAACAGATCCTTGTTGAATAAATGAACAAATATCTTAGACCGTACTTGCAAGATGGGCTCAGGCTTCACATCCCTTGGATGTGAGGTTAGATCCTAAGGGCAGCTATTCAGCTATTTAGTGCAGCAGCTGTGAGGGGCTGGGTCCCATCACAGAAACGACCTCTACACAATCTCAGATATGAAAGGGGCCCTGGGGCAGCTCTGCCTCCTAAGCGGGGCGTACTCTGGAAGGGGCTGACAGCACAGAAGAGTGTGGTGAGGCCAACTGGCTTCCGGCTTCCCGGGATGCGCGCTCTCAGGGCGCAGCCGGGGTCTGGCGGAGTGCACTCAGGGCAGAGGCAAGCTCTGTCCAGGGTCCCATCCCCCATCCACCGCTCCACCCGCCTTCTCTTGCAAACTCTGCAGTAATACTGGAACTGGCGGGGTAGGGAGGGAGAGAGTTTTTTCATCCTTTCAGACTCAAAACTTAACTTCTCATTTCTCTCAAGATACCCGCTCCTAACCCAAAAAGCGAAAGCGAGGCTGGGGGGAATTCTGCTTGGTGGAAAAGCTCAGGGTGTTACTTTTGATCTGGGTGGGGACAGTCTTCCGCGTTCACAAGTCGCTCCTTGCAGCAAAAGTGCTCCAGACTGAGAGCATCGAGGGTCTGTGGGTCGGGTCCCTGAGCTGGGTTATGGGGACAGGGGCACGGAGGACCCCCACCCCAGGGGCTGGGCGAGGAAGCCGTCCGGCCCCCTGCATAGCGGTGGCACGACAGGGCCACAAGTGAGTTCCCGGCTCCGTGGGAAGGAGCGCATCCTCTGGAGGCTTCCCTCTGTGGGTCTCCAAGGCAGGCCCCTTCCTCTGCCCCTCTAACCGAGCGCTTTGAAGTGGCCGAGTTCGCAACCCTGGTCCCCAGCGCGGCGCCACTTCCCGCTGTGCCCGCACCTTGGCAGTGGGCTAGTGTTTTACATGGGAATGCGCCCCGGAGCACCCGCTGGGCGCCCTTTGTAAATTTGTCCCCAGAAAGGTCCCACCAGAGGCCTCTGGAGGACTCGACTCCGGGTCCCAGGGCCGTAGCCTACAGGCTTAGCTTCCCTCCTCAACTCCAAAAGCTCTTCCAGGGTTAGATACCTCCTTCGGACTTAGGGTCGCACAGTGGGAGCCCTCACAGGTTCCTCTGAGGAAATTGGAATCAGCTGGGCAGGACTGAGGAGTCCGCTGGGGCAGGGCATCCACCCAGTTTTCAGTGAAAATCCACCGGCTATTTGCAACATGTTTGTATCAGTGCTTAAAAACTATGCAGACCCTTTGATCTAGCAACTCCATTGCTGCTAAGAAAATAATCATTCACTTCAGTTCAGTCACTCAGTCCTATCCAACTTTTTGCGACCCCATGGACTGCAGCACACCAGGCCTCCCTGTCCATCACCAATTCCTGGAGCTTACTCAACTCATGTCCACTGAGTCGGTGATGCCATCCAACCATCTTATCCTCTGTCATCCCCTTCTCTTGCCTTCAATCCTTTCCAGCATCAGGGTCTTTTCCAGTGAGTCAGTTCTTTGCATCAGGCCAAAATATTGGAATTTCAACTTCAGCATTGGTACTTCCAATGAATATTCAGGACTGATTTCCCTTAGGATGGACTGGTTGGATCTCCTTCCCGTCCAAGGGACTCTCAAGAGTCTTCTCTAACACCACAGTTCAAAAGCATCAATTCTTCAGTGCTCAGGTTTCTTTATAGTCCAACTCTCTCATCCATACATGACTACTGGAAAAACTATAGCTTTGACTAGACGGAGCTTTGTTGGCAAAGTAATGTGTTTGCTTTTTAATATGTTGTCTAGGTTGGTCATTGGAGAAGGCAATGGCAACCCACTCCAGTACTCTTGCCTGGAAAATCCCATGGATGGAGGAGCCTGGTAGGCTGCAGTCCATGGGGTCTAGAAGAGTAGGACACGACTGAGTGACTTCACTTTCACTTTTCACTTTCATGCACTGGAGAAGGAAATGGCAACCCACTCCAGTGTTCTTGCCTGGAGAATCCCAGGGACAGAGGAGCCTGGTGGGCTGATGTCTATGGGGTCGCACAGAGTCGGACACGACTGAAGTGACTTAGCAGCAGCAGGTTGGTCATATCTTCTTTTCCAAGGAGCAAGCGTCTTTTAATTTCATGGCTGCAGTCACCATCTGCAGTCATTTTGGAGCCCCCAAAAATAAAATCTGTCACTGTTTCCCCATCTATTTGCCATGAAGTGATGGGCCCAGATGTCATGATCTTAGATTTCTGAAATAATCATAGATCTCTGCAAAGACGACTGTACATACAACACACTGGAGTGTTGTTTAGCACTGGGAGACTGAACACACCCAGCTGTGACAGTGTGAAAGTGTTAGTCACACAGTCATTTTCAGCTCTTTGTGACCCCCATGGACTGTAGCCTGCTAGGCTCCTCTGTCCATGGAATTCTCCAGGCAAGAATATTGGAATGGGTAGCTGTTCCCTTCTCCAGGGGACCTTCCCGACCTAGGGATCAAACCTGTATCTCCTGCATTGCAAGCAAATTCTTTACTATCTGAGCCACCAGCGAAGTCCTATCCAGCTCTGGAGCTTGCTTATATTCACTAATGAATTAGTTTACCAGGGATCAGATATTATTGGAGGAAATACCTAACTTCAAATCATTAGCAATGATGATACAGAATATTTACTACCCCCCTAATCCTCTTGATATTGAATTAAGGCAACAGAGTATATATGTGTATGGCAAAAACTGCAAGGTAGAAATTATTAGTGGTGGTTTTCTTTGGATCATGAGATAAAGGATGACTATTATTGTCTTAGGCTTTTCTGAAACTTGTTATAATTTATCATATAATCATGTATTTAAGATAAACTTTAAATAAAACTTCAGTTCTAAGAATTTAAAACACAATTTTGGGGGCCTTCCAGGTGGTCCAGTGGGTAAGACACTGTGTTCCCAATGTAGGGGATGTGGGTTTGATCCCTGGTCAGGGAACTAGATCCCACATGCCCCAACCTGGCAGAGCCAAATAAATAAATAAAAATATTTTTTTTAAAAAACCCACAATTTTGTCAGGCTTCTCCATAACTTCTAAATGTGAACAGCATGGCTCACAGCACTTCAATATGTGTTTCTCTTTGATTTTTAAAACAGGCCTCCAGCTCTGAGGCGTGAGTAGGTAATTACTGTTATCCTCATTTCACAGAGGAGAGGGCTGGTGCCTCAGAAGGGATGGTTGGTAGGTAGGAGGCAGAGCAGAGCCAGACACTGGGCCTTCCATAGTGAGAATCTATTTGCAGACCATGCATGGAGTCAGGGAGTGGAAAATGGGGAGAGGGTGGCGTGCAGAGCAGAGCCTCCTGAGCAGGCTCCCTTGGGCTCCCCCTGCTGCAGGCCAGATATCCCTGCGGGTGTGGCCAGGACCCAGGCATTCTGGGTTTCCTTGCTACCACCAACATGCAACATCCCTACCCTCAATGGCAACCCAAACCCTTAATGGTGGAGAAATGAGAAGTGTGAAAAGTGTCAGATAGCAGGAACATGACCGCCAGTCCATAGTCTCCCAGAGGTCCTGGTTCTGTTTTTTTTTATCCTTTTCTCTGATGCCACTCAGGAGCCCTGCGGTGATGGGAGGGGGCTTCTACAGGACTTGGACTTGTCCAGGGTTCAGCTTTTTCCCTAAAATGTGGTGACTAGCTAGCTGTAGGAAAGTCCCTCCACCTTTGTGTGGTCATCCCTCCACCTCCATAAGTCCCTTCCTGGCTGGTCCCTCACATGGTAAAGAACAGGCATGGATGATGGGGGAGAAGTGTCAAGGAGAGGTTTGTTATCTTGGGGTGTATTCAGAGGGTTGGAGCCCAATTGAAATGGCTACTGTGATAGAAATGGGCCCCTCAGTCTTCCCCATAAGGTTTAGAGAACACTAAAAAAAAATATTTCCCTTTTCTCTAGTTAGCTTCGGTGATCTTTGATGTTCTTGTTTCTAACTTGGCAGTTTATTACTCTAAGTCATTCTACGCTTCTGACTTCTTTAACATTCATCCTTGTTTTCTTCTGAAAGCACAGTAAAACCTGGGGGATGGCTGTGTGGGCAGAGTTTTGCTGGGGCCCCTGCTAAGTAAAATTTGGTTTCACTAAAACACAGAAAAATTACCTCCCAGAGAACTTTTTTCTGTTCTAAATTCACTTTAGACAAAGGTACCAATTCAGCATAGAGATTTTTAAAAGACTGAAAATAAATGAGAAAAAGAAACCAAGAAATTGAAAAGGATAGAAAAGCAGGTCAAATACCTCTAATATGAATTTCAGAAGACGATGTAGTTGAGGGAATGGGGAAGAAGCAACATGCAAAGAGCTGACAGCTACTGATTTTCTGGAACTGATGGATACAAAAATCCTCCAATTGAGAGGCACAGTAATTCCTGGGTAGAGAAAATATAAATTGCCTATATTTTGCTGCATTGTAGTGAAAATTCACGACACCAGAGATAATGAGAAAATCCTAAGAGAAACCACAGTAAAAAGAAAAATTCCCTACAAAGAAATGATAATTAAACAGCAGTAATGGAGGTGAGAATACTTTGTTCAGAATGCTGGAAGAAGGAAACAGTCATCCGCAAATTCTCTGCTGAACTACTTGTCCTTCAGAATGAGGGCAAAATAAGGACTTTTCAAACAAAAAAGGACTGAAGAAGATTTTTCACTTAGATGCCTCCATTGAAAGCAGTCGTAAAGGATGCTCCTCAGAAAGAAGGAAATTGATACCTGAAGTAAGGGGTGAATGAAATAAGCAACACTGAGGGGAAAAAAAGTATATGTTTGGGTAAACCTAAATAAGCCTTGTATGTAAAAAGCAACAACAGTAACACTGGAAACTGATTGCAGAGGGTTAAAAATAAGGCAAAAAGTCCTATACAACAATAATTAGTAAGATGGAAGAGGATGATTGGAATAAAGCATTCTAGGATTCTTCTGTTACTTTGGAAAAGAGACGAGTAGAAAGGGAATTTATCATGAAGCTAAGGAAGCATGAACTGCAGGACTAATTATCTCACTTTTTTTTCCTTAAATAAGACTCCTAAATTGAATAAAGTGCAGATCCCATAAAACCTTGATCTGCTTCTGTGTACATGCCTGTGTGCTCACTCAGTCCTGTCCCACTCTTTTGCGACCACATGGTATATAGCCTGTCAGGCTCCACTGTCCATGAACTTTTCCAGGCAAGAATACTCGAGGGGGGTGCAATTTCCTCTTCCAGGGGATCTTCCTGATCTAGGGATCAAACCTGAGTCTCTTGCATGTCCTGCACTGGCAGGCGGATTCTTTACCACTGTACCGCCTGGGTCAGAGGATCTAGCTCTGGCGTCAGGTTAATGTTTTATATTTAGGTTGTATTAAAGCAGTATGTGTGTAAAAAGTTGTAACTATAGCTACTGAAAGTATAAGAAACGGTGTAGTTTCTAATGTGATAAGGAAATTAAAGATAAGAAAATTTGATCGAGAGTTCCGTGGTGATCCAGCAGTTAAGAATCTCCCTTGCAATGCAGGGAATGTGGAGTGGATCCCTGGTCAGGGAACTTAGATCGCACATGCTGAGTGGCTCTGGAGCCCAGGCGCTCTGGACCCCGCATGCCACAACTAGAGCGCAGTTGATACTGGCTCAGGTTGTTCTGTTTCTCATGTTAGCTGAGGGAGTCTTAGCAAGCAGTAAATGGGCAAGACCCAGTGCACAAGTATCTGCAAGCCTCTGCCTGTGTCACACTTTTCTGTGTCTCATTGGCCAGATATAACAAATCATGGCCAAAGCAAGTCTCTGTGGGAGGGATTGTATGTTGGTAAGAATACAGGGTTGGCATTCATTGAGGGCTTGTTTCTATAGCAATCAACCAAAACTGTAAAGGAAACATAAAAATCAACCCTCCCAAAATATTATGTGGTAGTCCACACTGTATGCTGGAACAGAAGAAGGACATGGTGGAAAAACTGGTGAAATCTTAGTAAAGTCTGGAGTTTAGTTAATAATGATGTATCAATGTTAGTTTCTTATTTTGACAAATGTACTATGGTTTTGAACCCTTATATTAACATTAGGGAAATCTAGGCGAGATATATAGGGGAAACCTCTCTGCTATCTTTGCAAAACTTTTCTGTAAACCAAAACTTATTCCCTGGCAGTCCAGTAGTTAAGACTCCATGCTTCCAATGCAAGGGGCACAGCTTTGATCCCTGGTTGGGGAACTAAGATTCTACATGCCACGCATAGTGTGACCAAAAACAAATAAAAGAAGACTTATTGCAAAATTAAAATTTCTTTTTTTAAAAAAGAAACCACCCTCCAACACATTGAAGCACAACCCAGATAGTTTTATGGGTGATTTTTGCCAAATTATTCAAGAAACAGATATTCTTTTTTTATTCAGACTTTCAGAAAATGGAAAAAGAAGAGACATCTTATAATTAACTTTATGAGGTTAGTGTAATCTTAATATGCAAGCTGGTTAATGACAATATGAGAAAAGAAAATTATAGGCCAATCTCAGTTATGAAGTGAAGAAGTGAAGTCGTTCAGTCGTGTTCGACTCTTTGCGACCCCATGGACTGTAGCCTATCAGGCTCCTCCGTCCATGGGATTTTCCAGGCTGGAGTGTATTGCCATTTCCTTCTCCAGGGGATCTTCCCGACCCAGGAATCGAACCCGGGTCTCCTGCATTGCAGACAGATGCTTTACCGTCTGAGCCACCAGGGAAGCTCTCTTCAGTTATGAAGAGAAAGGCAAAAATCATAAATCAAATACTAGCAAGCTGAATATATATATAAAATCGACTTAGCAGTTATAAAAGAACAGTTTAAAATGAGAAAATCCAAAGTAACTTACCAAATTAAGTGCTGCAAGGAGATTAAACCAGTCAATCCTAAAGGAAATCAACCCTGAATATTCACTGGAAAGACTGATGCTAAAGCAAGTCCAATCCTTGGGCCACCTGATGTGAAGAGCCAACTCACTGGAAAAGACCCTGATGCTGGGAAAGATTGAAGGCAGGAGAAGGGGACGACAGAGGACAATATGGTTGGATGGCATCACTGACATCATTGGGACATGAGTTTGAGCAAGCTCCAGGAGATGGTGAAGGACAGGGAAGCCTGGCGTGCTGCAGTCCCTGGGGTCACCAAGAGTCAGACATGGCTGAGCGGCTGAACAACAACAACAGAGAAGAAGAAAACTCACATAATAATCTCAATAGATGCAAACAGAAAAAGCACTCTATAAACATTTAACTTCACTTATTATAAAAACTCTTGACCAATTCAGAATTGATGGAAACTTCCTGAACCTGATAAAGGCTGTCTAGCAAATACCAACAGCAAACAATATCCTTGCTGCTGCTGCTAAGTCGCTTCAGTCATGTCCGACTCTGTGTGACCCCATAGACGGCAGCCCACCAGGATGCCCCGTCTCTGGGATTCTCCAGGCAAGAACACTGGAGTGGGTTGCCATTTCCTCCTCCAATGCATGAAAGTGAAAGTGAAGTCACTCAGTTGTGTCCGACTCTTAGCGACCCCATGGACTGCAGCCTACCAGGCTCCTCCATCCATGGGATTTTCCAGGCAAGAGTACTGGAGTGGGTTGCCATTGTCTTCTCCCAAACAATATCCTTGGTGGCAAAATATTTGAGGCATTTCCTTTAAAATCACTCATGGGAGAAATCCACCTGCTATCGCCGATACCATTCAACTTTGTACTACATGTTTTAGCCAGCAGAGTGAGACCAAAAAAAAAAATAATAAAATTTACAATGGAAGAAAAAATTGCCATTTTATGTGCAGATGACATGATTGTCTACAAAAAAAATTCAAGGAAATCTACAGGTAAACTGTTTGAAGAAAGAGTTCAGTAAGATGGCTGGATGTAAGGTCAATGTATACAAATTCATGTACAAATGATGACATGTACAGTGTACAAACTGTTGTCTCCAGGAGGAAAGATGGAAAACAGGATGGAGGATAGGCTTTAGTCACACGTGTAAGTTTATTTCTTAAAGGACAGAAAGAGAAAGAAGGTCTGAAGCAAATCAAATCTTACTTGTTAAATCTGGATGCCAAATCTTATTTGTAATATATATTATATGGTTTTCTTTTTTTAAAGTTTCTGTATTTTATGTGATTTATGCAACAAATATGTTGCATATGTGTCTTCAGTTCAGTTCAGTTCAGTTCAGTCACTCAGTCGTGTCCGACTCTTTGCAACCCCATGAATCGCAGCACGCCAGGCCTCCCTGTCCATCACCAACTCCCAGAGTTCACCCAGACTCACGTCCATCGAGTCAGTGATGCCATCCAGCCATCTCATCCTCTGTCGTCCCCTTCTCCTGCCCCCAATCCCTCCCAGCATCAGTCTTTTCCAATGAGTCAACTCTTCGCATGAGGTGGCCAAAGTACTGGAGTTTCAGCTTTAGCATCATTCCTTCCAAAGAAATCCCAGGGCTGATCTCCTTCAGAATGGACTGGTTGGATCTCCTTGCCTAGGAATTATAATTTAAAAATGAAAACTGAGCCTGGTGACGGCTCCAACATGATTTTGCTACCTGTGTTCCCCTTGCCTATTCCTTGTCTTAAGCCCTATCCTGAATGTTGCATCTATAAATTATTTGCTGTTTTAAAAATAGAGTTTGAGAACTTCCCTGGTGGCAAAGTGGGTAGGAATCCACCTGCCAATGCAGGGGACATGAGTTCTATCCCTGGTCCTGGAAGATTCCACATGCCTAGGAGCAACTAAGCCCCTGTGTCATGACTACCGAGCCGGTGCTCTAGACCCCACAAGCCGCAGCTACTGAGCGCAAGTGACTAGAGCTCTGCAACAAGAGAAGCCACTGCAATGAGAAGCCCTAGCACCACAACGAAGAGTAGCCCCTACTGACCACAATTAGAGAAAGCCCGAGTGCAGCAGCAAAGACCACAGCCAAAAAAAAGGAGTTTGGTGTATCATATTTTTTCTATACTTTTCCATGTGTTCGAAATGCTTCAAAATTAAAATGAATAAAGCAAAATGTGTCTGTTTACAATCTTGAAAACAAAAATGATTCTAGGAAAGAAAATTTGGAAAGAGTACCTTGGTGGAGAACTCTGATTTCTTTATCTGTGTCCACTTTGCTATTCATGCAACGATATTTCCTGAGCGAGTGCGTCCCTAGTGCCAGGAATTGGGGACTTGGGCTCTTAGCATTGGTGGGTGGGTGGCTGAGGCCGAGATCACGTGTGTGAGTTGCACTGGCATGGTGACTGGAGCACGGTTGCCACTCAGTGTATGGGGACCATTACTATTATCGGGTCTTCAGAAATGTCACAGCTGCCAAGTTTTCAGCTGCCAAGGCAAAAAAAAAAAGCATCTGTCCCTCATTAATCTTAGCCTTGGCCTCATTGTGCCCAGTGCCTGCTCATTACAGTCAATGTTCAGCCTGTCTGACGCAGTTCTGGAGGCCAGCAGCCTGGCGTGTAAACAAGTCATTGCCAGTAGGGCTCTTGGTGGTATAACTTGGGCACTGGAGGGCATGGAGGTTTCAGGGAGGCCTGTAGATTTCCTGAGCCAGAGAGTGAAGGATGGAGCCCTGGTGGGGGTGTGATTGCTCCTACAGGAGACGCACAGTCTCCCTGGGCCTCTGCCCAGGCCTGGCTTTGGCCCTTCTTCCTTGCTGCCCGTGCCTTTCTGCGTCACCTTCAGCCACACAATCAAACATGTATAACAAAAGAAAATAAATAAGACATCCAACTTGGGTAGCCTGGGTAGCATTTACTGTTTGCTGTTTCTGAGAATCTGTCTTTGAACTAAAAGGCACAGTGTGTGGGGCAGGGTTGGGGGTGGGGGTGCAGTGTGTCTGGCTTCACTATTCTAGAACAGAAGAATCACCCAGGTCCCTGAAAACTCTGGAAGCCCTTGCATGCTAAAACCGCTTGGGGAATGTGCAGACGCTCAGGAGTCCCGTCTGGTGACTGTGAGCACGGCGGCTTAGGCGCCGGGTGTGGGGCATGTCTTGGAGGATTGGGGAGCCCCTCCCAGGGCCCAACACCCACTGCACATGGCAGACGCCCTGGCACTGGACTCTGCTGGAGTTTCAGTTGGAAGATGGAGGCTTTGAAACTCCACTAGACTCTGACGCCAGCCAGTTTCCTTCTTGTCTGGAGCTGGGGAAGACCTGGGTCTAAGCACGTCCAAGCCTTCTACCTGGCCTTGCACCCCTGAAACTGGGCCTTGGCTCTGTGGCCTGGGAGCTTGCGAGCCTCCCTCCCATTGGCTGATGGGGAGGGAAGCTGTAGGAGTGCTGGTCTGCTGCTTCTGTCAGGACCTTTCTTTCTTTCCCCATTGCCCCGAGCCCAGAACTCTGTAGCTCCCTGCCAGCGTTGCAACCTCACAGGCTGGCAAAGCCTGCTCGGACGAAGACTCGCAATTTGTGAGTCATGGCCTGTCTCGGACCAGGGACCACGGGCCTTGCTGAGTCACTTGGGCTTGTCTGTTCTGAGAAGTGCTGGGAGGGCCAGACTTGCAGGCACTGGGGGAGCAGTGGAGCCTACCCTTTACTGCTGGGTGGACTGGCCTCAGCTCAGGGGTATCAGAGCCGATCCACTGGGGTCACACCTCCTTGGAGAGAGGCTTTTTGAGAGGCCTTTGTGAGCCCAGGTTGGTGTTGCTTTGTCGGGGCCTCGGCCTCAGGAAGCCCTACTTGCTCAGGTCCCCGAAGTCCCCATCAGCTCTGACTGGGACACACCTTGGATGATTGAGGCTGGTGCAGTGGGCAGTCTGCCCAGGGTCTCTCAGGAAGTCTTAAGGGTCAGAGTTCTGGGCTTCCCTGGTGGCTCAGATGGTAAAGAATCTGTCTGCAGTGCAGGAAACCTGGGTTCAATCCCCTGGAGAAGGGAACGGCTACACCCTCCAGTATCATTGCCTGGAGAATTCTATGGACAGAGGAGTCTGGTGGGCTACAGTCCATGGAGTTGCAAAGAGTCAGGCACAGACACGACTGAGCCACTAACACTTTCTGTTCAGCCAGGGAGGGCCAGGCTGCTGTCCTGGCTTCTCCAGCAGCTCACTCAGCCTTCCTGCACTGCTTACTTAGAAAACAAGGACACAGGTGACAACAGTGAGAAGCACCTTTTGTCTTTTTTTTCTTGCTCATTAGATTGGCAAAAAATAGAAAGGACCAATAATGCCCAGTGTTGAAGAGAATACAGGGAAACAGGTACTATACTATGAATATGGCAGGGAGCAAGGGGCCCAGCCTGTTCCTGACAGGCCAGCTAGCAGGATCTATTAATATTTAACCAGCACACACTTCTAAGGACATTTCATAAAAAAACTTACACAGTGATACAAAAACATCTTGCAATTCCAAGTATATCTACAAGGGTAGGTAACACTGAAAGTTATGTTCACATCCCTGCAGCTTAGTTTGCAACTGTTAGAAAAAAAATAGCAAGAGCCTTAATGTCTGTCAATAGGGTGAAATAAACTAGACTCTGTGCTACTGAATCTTCATAGCTGTTAAAAAAAATGAGATCTGTGTGTACCAACTGCTATGAAAGGATGTTTGTGATACAAAAGTGAAAACAAGTTACAAAGTGAAAACAAGTCACAGAACCATGTGTTTAATATAATCTCATTAAACAAACAGCCATGTGTGTGTGCGTGTGCACGCGCACATAAACATACATAGGTACAGAGGGAAAGGTCTGGAAGAAGATCAGTGGTGGTTTTCTCTGGGAGGGGGCTGATAATTGAGATAATAGGAGACTTTCACTTTTTCATCTATATGTTGCTATGTTGTGTGATTTTTTTTTTTTCCTGGTGTGCCTTTCAGTTCAGTTCAGTTCAGTCGCTCAGTCATGTCCGACTCTTTGCGACCCCATGAATCACAGCACACCAGGCCTCCCTGTCCATCACCAACTCCTGGAATTCACTCAGACTCACATCCATCGAGTCAGTGATGCCATCCAGCCATCTCATCCTCTGTCGTCCCCTTCTCCTGCCCCCAATCCCTCCCAGCATCAGAGTCTTTTCCAATGAGTCAACTCTTCGCATGAGGTGGCCAAAGTACTGGAGTTTCAGCTTTAGCATCATTCCTTCCAAAGAAATCCCAGGGCTGATCTCCTTCAGAATGGACTGGTCGGATCTCCTTGCCTTTACTTTCAAGTAAAAAGAAAAAACAATTAAAAAAAAAATAAGCAGTGTCCTTTTGTGCCATGAGGACTTGAATGAGCATGTGTGTATATACATGTGCATGCATGTGAGATGGGGGAGAGATTTCTCCTGTCTCTCCCAGGACTGAAAGCTCTTCCCAGGCAGGCTCTGCCTTCCCTCTGGTCAAATCGCCCAGTAGGTGCCACATCTGGGTGTAACTCCCATTCCTAAACAACTTCCTATGTCTACCCTCCCAGCCTCCATGTGACTCCTCCACCCGCTGTCCCAAAGGCCCCTGCCCATCTCCTTTGTGGCCTCTTCACACTGGATTTCTACCCCCTCCACCACCACATGCAGTTGCTCTGTGGGTCCCTCCACCACAGGGTCCTGCCCCTCTTTGCTCTTCATTTATATGCACACAAGAGGGACTTAATAGATGTTCAGTCAGTGACCTAAGAATGAATAATAAAGAACCATGAGTGGGACGGTAGACAGAAAGAAACCTCTGAGATCAGCCAGCCCACTTTTCTACCCAAACACCCAGATGCCCTTGGCTTGACACCTCTGGTGATGGGGCGGCCACACCCACCCAAGGCAGCTCACCCCCTCTTCCTGTACTGAGTGAGTGGTTTCTTTGGGTTAATCAGGAGCAGGGGCTGTGGCTGAGCATTTCCAGGTAGATTTAAAGCCCATGGTCAGTTCAGCCGGCAGTTTAGAAGTTGATCTGGCGTGAGATGAAATCCCTCCGTGTCTCCAGCCAGGAGAGACCATAGCTGCTGCAGGTGACGCCTCATCCAGTTTCAGCAGGTCAACCCCACCCTAACCACCACGTTGGCAGAGTAGATTAAGCATTAAAAACAAACTAATTAGTACTTCAGGGTAGCTTCATTCAGAAAATTACCGCACCAAGGAGGTGTCTCATTTAGAACCGACTTAATTAAAAGACACTTGGTAAATTCCTGTAACAGATGAAGACAGCACTTTTCAGAAATGCCATAATCGAAATATTTTTACTGCATATATCAAATGGTTATTACATCTTTAATATCCTAATTCCTTAAGAATGCCGTTGTCAGTGACAAACAGCAACCCTGGCAACAAAGGAGTCAATTGTTCCCTCCTCTTGGCTCTGTGAACCTCAGGAAGTCGTTACTTCTCTGGTGGACTCTGATCTGTACATTCGTAATTGCCTGTGAGTACATGCCAGCTCCAGGAGGAATCCACCATAAAGATTATTAATGGGAAGAAGACCGTTTCTGACTGGTTGACTTCTGGTTTAGGGGTAAAAAGCATGGCAGGGGTTGGTTGAATACCTGCCATGTGTGTGGGCTGTGGTCTGGAGGGAGCACAGAGAAGCTGAGTGAGTTGTCCAAGTTACCCAGGAAGCTGCAGGTTGGAAAGAAGGCCTTGCCCATCAGTGTGTGATGGCCAGGCTTGGCTCCTGCCCCAGATGCGGCCTGAGGCAGGCAGGATGAAGTAAGAACTGCTCTGTGCCCCCCACCCTCACCTGAGGGCTTCCTTCCAGTCTAGTTCTCCTGGGACGCAGCTCTTCTCCCTGAAGGATGGGGGCCAGGCCTTCCCTCAGGGCACCTGGCCCTGGCGTAGCTCAGGGGAAAGTGAAAGTGAAGTCGCTCAGTCGTGTCCGACTCTTTGCGATACCATGGACTGTAGCCTACCAGGTTCCTCTGTCCATGGGATTTTCCAGGCAATAGTACTGGAGTGGATTGCCATTTCCTTCTCCAAGGCATCTTCCTGACCCAGGGATTGAACCCGGGTCTCCCGCATTGTAGACAGACGCTTTACCGTCTGAGCTACCAGGGAAGTTGGCAAATGGTGGAGGGTTGGGCAGTGGGTCCATTGACCCAGGGAAAGTTGACAAAATGCACAATCTTCCAGGCTATGAGAGGCAAGGGGACTGAGGAAGCTTGTGAACAGAGTGGGAGCCCTCTCAGAAGAAACAGAAACTCACCTTTTTGCTGACTTGCTGCGGGGCTGGTAAATGGCGTGACCACTCCTTGCTTCTGTTTCCTCACCTACAAAAGAAGTGGAAGCACCATGAGAGCCTGGTTTGGAGACAGTGTGATCTGAATTTGAATCTTGCTTAGTTGTGTATTTTGGTATTTGGAGCCTCTGTTCTCTAACCTTGCAAAATGGGGAATGTGTCCCCAGGTCATGCAGGTGAGTCAGCATGAGCACATTTGAGGGTACCGGGCAGGGCTCAATACATTGATTGGCTTTGATTGTTCCTACCCCTTTGGGCTTCCTTGGTGGTTCAGAAGGTAAAGATAATGTGCAAGACTTGGGTTTGATCCCTGGGTCGGGAAGATCCCCCAGAGAAGGAAATGGCAACCCACTCCAGTCTTCTTGCCTGGAGAATCCTGTGGACAGGGGAGGCTGGTGGGCTACAGTCCATGGGGTTGCAAAGAGTCAGACACGACTGAGGGGCTAACACACACACACTACCCCTTCAGCTGGGTTTGCAGGAAGAGGAAAGGGAGATGGTGTGTTGGTACCACATCCAGATGGCGAGCAGGGCGTCCTGGCTGACTTACTCACCAAGGCTCTGACAACAATCAGGCCCTCAAGATGCAGCTGAGGAGGGTTGGTTATTGGTCACCCAGACTTGTTCAAGCACCCCAGGGTGTCTTTCTCTCACCCCAGCAGATGGAGCTCACAGTGGGTAGTGCAAAGGCTGCCTGCAGACTCAGAATAGACTCAGAGTGCAGTGCTCCATGGGAACCATTGGAATCAGCTAGCCAACAACCTCATCAGATGGATGGGGGTACTAGGAGCAGAGAAGGTATTTCAGGTTCCCATCTGGAGAGCCATGGCTGAGGTCCCTGGTCCTCTGGACACCCCCTACCCTGTCCTTAATGGTTCTTTATTCTTTAAAATTTTATTTTTTAAATAGCTTTATTTTATTTTTCTTTTTCTTTTTATTGAAGTATCATTGCTGTACAATACTATGAAAGTTGCTGCTGCTACTGCTGCTAAGTCGCTTCAGTCGTGTCCGACTCTGTGCGACCCCAGAGACGGCAGCCCATCAGGCTCCCCTGTCCCTGGGATTCTCCAGGAAAGAACACTGGAGTGGGTTGCCATTTTCTTCTCCAATGCATGAAAGTGAAAAGTGAAAGTGAAGTCGTTCAGTCGTGTCCGACTCTTAGCGACCCCATGGACTGCAGCCCACCAGGCTCCTCCGTCCATGGGATTTTCTAGGCGAGAGTACTGGAGTGGGTTGCCACTGCCTTCTCTAATTATGTGAGTTACAGGTATACAATTACAATGATTCACAATTTTAAAAAAGATTTATTTATTTATTTGGCTGTGTCGGGTCTTAGTTGCAGCACCCAGGATCTTTGTTGCATCTCGCAGGATCTTTTGTTGCAGCCCCCAGACTCTCTTGTTGTGGTGCTCAGGCTTAGTTGCTTCACGGCATGGGGTATCTTAGTTCTCCAACCAGGGATTGAACCCCTGTCCCCTGTATTGGGAGGCATATTCCTAACCACTGGACCACCAGAGAAGTCCCCACAGTGGTTCACAAATTTTGAAGGTAGTACTGTGGCAGGAAGGGGGACCCCTTCCAGGGCCTGAAACTGGGCTCTTGTCTAACACTTCGAAATGAATTGTCTGAGGAGACACATGTGCTGACAAAGCAAGAGATTTTTTATTGGGAAAGGGCACCCGGGTGGAGAGCAGTAGGGTAAGGGAACCCAGGAGAACAGCTCTGCCATGTGGCTCACAGTCTTGGGTTTTATGGTGATGGGATTAGTTTCTGGGTTGTCTTTAGCCAATCATTCTGACTCAGAGTCCTTCCTGTGGGTGCACGCCTTGTTCAGCCAAGATGGATGTCAGCGAGAAGGATTCTGGGAGGTGGTTGAACATGTGGTGTCTTCTTTCGACCTTTCCCAAACTCTTCCGGTTGGTGGAGGCTTATTAGTTCCGTGTTCCTTACCAGGACCTCCTGTCGTAAAACAACTTATGCAAATGGTTACTATGGTGCCTGGCCAGGGTGGATGGTTTCAGTGTGCTTCCCCTAACAGTATGCCTTTTATAAAGTATTGGCTGTATTTCCCCATGTTGTACAATATATCCTTGTAGTTTTGTTGTTTTTATTGGCGTGTAGTTGCTTTCTCAGTGGTTCTTTTGCGGGGGAGGCAGCGAGGTCTTTATCCGCCTGGGTCATTGCCCATCATCCTACTCTGACTCCTACCACCCATTCACCCAGAGCCTGTTCACTATGAGCCCAGCAACACCCTCATCCCCAATTTGACATATTTTTAATACTCCATTTGAACAATTTTTTGCATCCTGTAGTTTTTCAAGGAATTTCTTAAGCCAGTTCTTATTTATAGCAGTTCTGCCTTAATGCGGGTCAACCGGTGAACTTGAGAAGCTTCTAAGAAGAAATGGACGAGACCTTCTCTGTCCTGTCTTGATTTGCTGAGGGAGATTGTGTGAATGGTCAAATTGGTACCCAGGGAGGAAGAGGAAAAAATGTCCCCCCTCCTGCAAAACACAGGATAAATTACAATAATATAAGTAGCGAGAATGAAAGAATTATATTTCTTGGAATGAGCGTTTCTTGTTCCTAGTTGTAGGGACCCCCATTTTCACCTTCTCACACAGTGCTGATTCATAAGAAATAGTGTAACCTTTACAAAAATTTCATCTGAATGAGATATTTATTTGCAATGGTGTTTGAGTACTGTATTTTTTTTTCCTGTGCATTAGGTTAGTGTCATAATATTGTCTTTATTTTAAGATAATATGCATGCTTTCCTGCCAAGGAACCTTTACACAGAAACAAACAAAAATTCCTTCATATTCTGAGAAAATGAGGCACAGCATGGAAAAGGAACAGGAAGGAGAAATCAGTCTCAACTTGGGTCACAGACATATGGCAGAAATGTCTGTAAAGTCAGTGTGCAAAGAAACAGTGGGCCTGGGTGAAGGGTCATGTTGGTAGGACCACTAAATAAAGACTAATCAAAAGATAAAGGGAAAAAAAGAGAAGGAAATGGACGACCTTGGGAGAAAGTCATTCATGTGTAGAAGAAGGGGCACTCCTTCCCCTGTAATTGGGAGAACACCAAGAATTTCTCACTCTCCTTATTCTCCATTCCCTTTCATCTCTCCCCGCTGCCCAGAGGAGGGGGGATTCCTGGGAGGACTTGGAAGTGTAAATGGGGGCCTTTTCTCTAGCACATTCCCCAAAGGATTCACTGAAGAACTAAAGGGCTGAATAATTTAAAAGCAAACTGTACAACCAGTAGAAAATAGAATTATTAACTTTCTGGAAAGGGAAGATGTTTCAAAGATGGAAACAGTGGGTGAAAATGTAGACCAGTAGGTGGTGGATTGACTGGGTCTGAATTTCCATATGTAAACCAAAACGAAAACAAAACATAATTGAAGGGAAAACATGCCCCAAAGCTTTAAAAATGCACCATTTGAACCAGTAATTCAATTTCTGGGGAGTCTTTGCTAATGAATAGACATTACACATGGAATTTGGTTATGTATAAAGTTGTTTATTGTAGAATTACTTATGAAAGCAGGGGAAAAAAACAGAAAATAACCTGAATATGCTGTGATTGAGGAATAGCGCAGCCCACTGAGAAGAATGTTGTGAAGTCATTTTAAAGGCTCTTTGTAAAAATGTTCACTGAGAGGCAGTGATACAATGCATTTAGCAACACAGGCTTGGGGTCGACTGGACCTGGGTGAGAATTCAGGTGCTACCTGTGTAACCTTGGGCCTTAATCTCTCTCCCTAAGCCTTAGTTTATACATCTGTGAAATGGGGGATAATAACAGTAAACTACCTTAAGGGGTTATTGTGTCACATGAAACAATGTTGATAAAGTACTCAGCTCAGAGTAAGCCCTCAACTGTCACATATTATGATTATTATTACTTTGGTATAACAGAAAAATGATCTCTGTTCACTCACCTTAATTCAGCAACTATTTATTGAGGTCCTATTTGTGCCAAATACCGTGCTACATACTGGAGCTATAGCAGTAAATAAATTAATGCTAAGTGAAGAGAAATCAGAAGGAAGGCATGCAGCATGAACACAAACATGTTAAAAAATAGAAGATGCCCAGGAGGGAAAAAAAAGATGAAAGAAAAATAAACCAAGGTGTTAGCTGTAATTTCTTTGGATAGTGAGGCCATTTGGTGGTCTGTTCTTACTACCCATTTTTCTTTAATGGGTATGAATTTCTCTTATGAGTAGTGACAAAGTTCCTATGTTTTTAAAAAGTCAGAGAAAAATGATGGAGCACACTGATTAGCCTTTTACGGGCCAGTATCACACCATGAACTATGGAAATATTCAGTACTTTTGGTCACAAGACAGTGAGGAGGGAGCCTCGGGGGAGCGGTCTGGGAGGTCCTGATGTCTTTTCAGTCATGGAGTTCCCTGCTGCGGGGCTGAATGAGGACCTTGTGGCCTGGAGATGGGCAGGAGAGCATCTTTTCTTTCTCCAACAGGAATGGTCCTTGGAGGCCTGGCTCCACCCCCTGCCCTGGAAGCCTTCCCAGTCTCCTGGGAACCTCTCCTTACCCCATCCTAAACTTCTGTTTGGAGAGCGCTTGGCAGCTCCTCTGATGTCACCTCTCCCTTCCAGCTGTGGGACACTTACCGAATCTCTGGTGCCTCTGTGTGGGCAGCCCCCCGGGGGGCAGACCCCATGGACTTCTTTCCCGAGTCTGCAGTCAGGCAACATCCAGCTCTATGAATCGGGGTTTCTTCCCTGCACCAGCAGGTGGCTTTTCATGCAGAAAGTATCCCTTTGTTCCCTTTCTGAGACCCAGTTAGGTATCAAAGGCTTCCTTCCCTGGGGAGATGCCAAGAAAGTGGCCACCCCACTGCTCTGGGGAGGGGCCGGAGAGGGGCTCCAGGGGTCAAGGTCACTTCTTCGGTTGCCAGTCCTGCTGGGTGTGTGTGTGCCTCCTTCCCTCTCCTGGCCCTCACTTCATGCACTTCTAAATGGCATGAGTAGGGGGTGGGGCAGCTGGGATCACTACTGGGACTGGGACAGTTCAGTTCAGGCTCATTGTAAAGTCAACAAGCCATGGTGGCTTTCCTCATCACCCCACTTCACAGATGGGAAGACTGAAGTGCTGAGACATTAAGCATGTGTCCAAGGTCACCCCGTTAGTAGGTGGTGGAACTGGCATGAAAAGCAAACCAGGTGTGATGGGCCAGTCAGCGCAGCATATTTAAAGAGACTTAGCTTAGATTTTGGGGGCCAGCTTCTTTTACCTCTATCCTGAGGTGCTGCCCCAAAGGACATAGAACTGGGGCCCCGCAGCCTGAGTTCTGACCTTCACCAAACCCTTCAGACCTTGGGTAAGACCTTTCATTTCTGAGCATGGCAGGCAGGACAGTGTTTACCACCTGCCTAAAATGTCTGGGTCCTAGTCCCCAGAACCTGTGACTATGTTCCCTTACATGGCAAACGGGACTTGGCAGATGTGCTGAGTTAAAGATCTTGAGATGGGCCTGGATATCCCAGTGGGGCCAAAGTAGTCAGAAGGCTTCTTCAAGCAGAAGCCGGGAGAGCCTGTGGGAAGAGGGGACACACCAGAGCAGAGATGAGGGAGGTTAAGAGCCGCTACGCCCCAGGTGCTGGATGAGTTCAAGAGCCAAGGAGAGCTGGCTGCTTCTAGAAGCTGAAGAAGGCAAGGAAATGATTCTTTCCTAGAGCCTCCTGAAGGAATGCAGGCATACTGACACGCTGATGTGTGGGCTTCTGACCTCCAGAGCTTAAAGATAATAATATTTGTGTTGTTTTGAGTCATTAAGGTTGTGGTAATTTGTTACAGCGGCAACAGGAAACAGATACACAGGGCCTCAGCTGTGCCCCTGTAAACAAGCCTCAGAGTGGCCAGGGGGCCAACACACTGCACTTTCTCCACAGGCGGCCCAGTCTCAGCCAGTGGGGCCTGGAGTTATTTGGACTGACTTTGTGGGTTTTCTTTGGGCTTCTTGATCCCTGGCTGCATTTCCTCATGGAAGGATCTGTTGCTTTGCCTCTTGTTCCCACTGGTGGGTGCCCTGTGATGAGGGCAGGGAGGAAAAGAGTGAGAGAGGCTTTGCAGGGTGGGCCTTGTTGGGGGTTGCTGGGCCCTGGCCTTGAGACCAGCCCCGCAAAGGTCAATACTGCCCTCTGGCTCCCATGCATAATTAGAGCCCTTGCTCTGGCCTCTCTCCCCAGACTGGCCTGGGTTGAGGGCACCTGTAGAGAGGGCTCTGCTCTCCATATGGCCCGGTTCTCTGTTGTGTTCCCAGCACGGGCGCAGTGACGCTCACGGAGCAGGTGGTCAAGAGTTGTTTGCTGAATGAGTGATACAGAGACACAGACACACAGCTCAGCAAGCCACACTGTCATCTCTGTACCTGGACACACACTAGGTACCTACATACAAGTGAGCACACAAACACACACCCAGGGAGGAAGGTGCACACACACACACATATAGGAATGTGTACACATGCACCTTAATTCAGCAAATATTTATTGAGGTCCTATTTGTGCCCAATACTGCACTACATACTGGAACTATAGCAGGAAATAAATCAATGCTAAATAAAGAGAAATAAGAAGGTAGGCATGCAACATGAACACAGACATGTTAAAACATAAAAGATGCTCAGGAGGAAAAAGAAGATGAGAAAAAAATAAAGGTGCTATCTGCAATTTCTTTGGATGGTGAGGCCATTGGGTGGTCTATCCTTACGACCCATATGCACACACACACACACACATGTTGCTGAAATTCACATGTGTTGTTGAACTCCTCTACTTAAGGAAAAGGAATCTCTGTTTTGTGGAGACAGTTAGGATGCCAGCTAGCTTAGTGGGGCCTTGGAAGTTTTCATGAATCCACTTGTTGGGCCCAGCAGCTGAGGAGGACTAGGCAGGAAGGAGGGGGAAGATTTCCCATTGATAGTTGGTGGGTAGCCAGATGCTGGCTGCCGTTGGTGGGTACACACACCTGCACACCACGGGAGCTAGAGCTGGGTAAGAGGAGGGACCGGGACCCCCACAGATGTCTGAGTCCACTTTCCTCCAAGGGGAGATGAGCCCCTACAGGTTAGGCCTTCAATCATAACCCACCTGGGATCCTGGAGAAAGCCCAACATTAGGGCCTTTTCAATGTTGATATGATCTTTTAAGAGACAGGGCAGGGAGGCAGGGTACTGAACAGAAAAGAGCCTGCTTGGGATGGGGGAAAGGCTGGCTTTGAGTCCAGGCTGTCATTGACCAGCTGGGTGACCTTGGGCTGGTTGATGAGTGCCAGCTTCCTTATCTGTGAAATAGGCTGATGAAGGCACCAACTTATCAAGGGTAGAGGGAGGATTAAGAGTCGGGTGGTTAAGTTGTTGCCAAAGAACCAAAAAATGGTCATAGCTTAAGAAAATTGAGGCAATCAATACAAAATCTACTCAAGCCATCCTAGACCCAAATGACAGGGGAGGAGATGAGGAATCCCCACAGCCTAGAATCCTGCTCCAGGCAGGTTGAACCCTGGGAGGGGTTTAACCCACGCTGACCAGGTGCTGACTTGCTGTATGACCTTGAGTAAATTGCTTTGCCTCTCTGAATCCCAGCTGTCCCATTTGAGTTTATGAAGCTCAAATGAGACTGTGTATTTGAAACTTTTAGGATAAGCGAGGAATTCTCACTCAGCTGGGAGCATCTCTGGCCATCCTTGGATATTCATTATTTTTTTAAAAATTATTTTTTAAAAGTCTATTGAATTTATTACAATATTGTTTCTGTTTTACGTTTTGATTTTTTGGCCATGAAACATGCGGAATCTTAGCTCCCCGATTGACCAGGGATTGAACTCAAACCCCCTACCTTGGAAGGCAAAATCTTTAACCACTGGATTGCCCAGGAAGTCCCAGCCTTGCATTATTGATGATACCACTCTGCCAGGCCAGCTGACCCTTAGTCGCTGACCACAGTCCTCCTGCTGCCTTTCACAGCTGGCTTATGGTTGTTCACTGAGACTGTTGACAGGATCCAGTAGCACCAGCTGGGCCTCTGCAGGCCTGGCTTCAGTTGCTCCTATTTCCTCATCTAAACTCAGGACACGGCACAGGAAGGGACCCCAGCCAGCATGGCTCCCAGAGCCCACATGTTCTGGGTGTCAAGATGGGGAGTCCCCAGTCTCTTGGAACATCCTGGCTTCTGCCCTCTGTGAGCTCCCTCCTGGAGGTGGAAATATGGGGGAAATACAAGTCCTACAGGCAGATGAATCGGAGCTTGGCCAGACCCTCCCTGTGCCACCAGTGCTGAGGGGGTCTCACCTTCTGACCCTGTGCTCCTATGAGGTTGGGCTCCGGGCATGTTCACCTTCCTGGTTCCTCAGCGTGGCCTGTGGGTCTGTGGGCTGCTGAGACGGGAGTGGGTTGTCAGGTCCAGAGTCTCTGACCCGGTGTCCATTGCTGCGCCCTGTCTTCTCACCAGGCCTTGCTAAGCGAGGAGGCCCAACCCCCCAGGGCCTGGTCCCCTGCCAGGTCCGCACTGCCCAGGGTGATCGGGAAGGGTGGCTCCCGCCTTGCGCCGCGGTGATGGCTGTCCGACCTGGGTCACTGGTGCCGGGTCGGTGGGTAACCTTGTCTCCGAGCCTGCCACGCCCTCCCTTGACTCATTCAGAGGCAGCACTTCCAGGAGGGTTTTTGGCCTCTGAATTCACCTTTGGTTTGGTTTCTGCTCGGGCAGCTCAGAGCAGTTTTGTTTTTAAGTGCAAACCCACAGAACTGCTTTCCCCTTTCTCTGATCCCCCAAAACAAACAAAGGATGTTGGTCTGCATTTTGGTTTGTTTTGAAGCTGAGGGAAATGGGTCACCTCAGGAGCTTCGAGGGTGGCCAGGCTGGTCAGGGAAGCGTGAGAGTGTCTGGTGAGGGCTGGGCGGGGGCCTCGGGTGGCGCCTCACTCCCTCCCAGGGCGGGCTGGCCAGCCCACCCCGTGTGGGCCCTGCTTCCAGAGGGTTTCCAATCACCAACAGGGATGCTTGGAGCTGGGGACTCCTCGTGGGGCCAGGAAGGGCCCCGTGTTGACGGCGGGAGGCCTGGGTCTGAGGCATGCCTCTGAGGCCCCTTGCTGTGCGATGTTAGGCAAGGCCTGCCCCTCTGTGAACTTTCATATCCTCCCTGGTGAAACTGGAATTGGGCTCCACGTTGCACTCTGGGGAAGTGGGTAATTCAGAGAGAAATGCCTTCCTGGAGTCCCCTCCTTATTATTTTGGGAGTAGGCACTATTGGGTAACTGGGTTTTTCTCTAAAGGGCATTTGGAGGTGGAGAACTGGTGACTTCTCCTAAGGCATGAGCACTGTCTGCTTAGAGGGTTCTCTCTCGGTCATCAAAAGGGGAGGTAACTTTCTTGTGGACCCTGGGAACTAAGGCCCCACACCTGGTCCCAGGAGGGACCTATCTTGGTGTTCCTGGAGCTCCCTACCTGCAGGGGGTGTGCTGGCACCCCTTGTTTTCTTAGTTGACCAGATCACAGGTGTGGGGGAATTTGCTTTGTATGTGTGTGACAGGGGCGCTCTTTTTGGGATCCCCTGCAGCCCACTAAGGTCCACATGGGCTCCAACCAGAAGCAATCTGAAAATATTGGGGAAATGTCTCTGGGCAGACACCCCACACTCTTACGGTGAAAAAAAAACAAACCATCTCTAGTGGCTGGAGGCTTGGAGAAGGCATTGGCGGCCCACTCCAGTACTCTCGCCTAGAAAATCCCGTGGACGGAGGAGCCTGGTGGGCTGCAGTCCATGGGGTCGCTAGGAGTTGGACACAACTGAGCGACTTCACTTTCACTTTTCACTTTCATGCATTGGAGAAGGAAATGGCAACCCACTCCAGTGTTCTTGCCTGGAGGATCCCAGGGACGGGGGAGCCTGGTGGGCTGCCGTCTATGGGGTCGCACAGAGTCGGACACGACTGAAGCAATTTAGCAGCAGCAGCAGCAGCAGTGGCTGGGGGCTAGTACCTTAATCCCTAGGATTTTGTCTCCTCCCTGCGACTCAGCAGCCCCTTTTGGCCCGATTCTATCGCCATCTGGTGGCCAATTTTCTGATAGCAACCGGGTCTCCACCAGGCTGTAGAAGGCTCTCAGCCCTGGCTGCGTGGTCGAGTCACCAGAGATCTTTTCAAAATACTGGCCACCCCAGACCAATTAAATCGTCATCTCTGGGGGTTGGGGCTGGCATTAGGGTTTGATAGGGCTCTCTAGGTGATACCAATGTGACGCTGAGGTTGGATATTATTGTAGCACCAATAGTTTGTTTCCCTGGTCCTCAGCCCATCAGCTGGGAAGGGTGTGGGAAGAAATTCCAGACACTTTCTGAAGAACATGCTTCACTTCCCTTGTGTGGACTCACTCCAGTGCTCTGAATATTCAGAGGCAGGCAGATCAGTGAGTCATGACCAGGACCATGGAAAGTGTGGCAAGTAAAGAATGTGTCTGTGACTGAGCCTTTACATCAGTGTCTGTTGACATTTTGCTGAGGGCCACAGGTTTTCTATGGGCATTTGTTCATTTTATGTCTTGTCTCAGTGATAATATTCACAAGTCAACATAGACATGTCTTGCATTACTTGGAGGGCTGTTAACTGACTCTCTGGTTGATTTTTGTTAATTTTGGGGGTATAAGAAATATTGCCATGGTTTTAAGATGCAGAATTATACAAAAAGATAAACTCAGAGAGAGAGCACTCCCTCATCATGACTTCTCTCCATTCCCCTTCCCTCCTCCTCATCATCCTTTCCCATCTTCCCTTGTAGGTAAGCAACCTAATTGATAATTAGTTTCTGCTTCCTCATTTTTTTTTCCCAGAATGAGCAGATATACATATATTTTCTTATACTATCCTTATGATAGTCCAAAGTATCATACCATAGATACTCTTTTGCCTTTTTTTTTTTGCTTAGCATCTTTTGGGAATCAGTTTGTACTAATTTCCTCATTTTTGTTTATAGCTGCATACTATTCCATCAGAGTTTATTCAACTACTTTCCTATGCATGAACACTTTGTGGTTTCCAGCGTTTTGCAGTTACAAACAATTCCACATCAAATAATCTTGCGCGTGCGTATTTCACATTGGAGGTGTAGCTTCAGAGTAAATTCCTAGAAGTGGGCTGCTGGGTCAGAAGGAAGGTACACATGTAGTTTTGTTAGGCAATATATTAGTTTCCTAATGTTGCTGTAACAAGTTGCCACCATTTTGTGGCTTGTGAAGGTCTCTCAGTTGTGTCCAACTCTTTGCAACCCCATGGACTATACAGTCCCTGGAATTCTCCAGGCCAGAATACTGGAGTGGGTAGCCTTTCCCTTCTCCAGGTGATCTTCCCAACCCAGCGATAGAACCTAGGTCCCCCGCATTGCAGGAGGATTGTATACCATCTGAACCACCAGGGAAGCCTAAGAATACGGGAATGGGTAGCCTATTCCTTCCCCAGGGGATCTTTCTGACCCAGGTATTGAATTGGGGTCTCCTGAATTACAGGCAGATTCTTTACCAGCTGAGCTATCTGAGAAGCCCATGCTGTGGCTTAAAGCAGCATGAATTTACTGTCTTAGAGTGTTCAGTTCAGTTCAGTTGCTCAGTCATGTCTAACTCTGCTACCCCATGGACTGCAGTAAAGTTCTAGAGGCCAAATATTGGAAATGATTTCGCTGAGCCCAAATCAATGTATTGTCAAGGTCATGTTCCCTCCGTTTCTAGGAGAGAGTCTGTCGCCTTGCTTTTTCCCGCCTCTAGACTAGACCTGCATCCTTCGGTTCCTGGCCTCTTTCTCCAGTCTTCAAAGCTAGTGTGTAGCGCTATTCAGTCTACTACAGGTAACGCATGCTTCCTTGAACTCAGTGGATTTGATCCTTACAGATTTATTCCAAGTCTTCATTTTCCCATCTATAAAAGGCAAGTATAAGACCAGAAGGTCTTTGAGGTTCTTCGCTGTCTAAAATCCTATACCTGGGTTTAGTTCCCTCGTAATCAACTGGAATGGTCAGTAATGGCTGCTTCTAAATCTGACAAGGTGGTCATCCAGGGCTGCTTTGGGACACAGTGTGAGGTCCTTGTGGTCCATGTGAGGAATGACAAGTGGTGGTAATGAAAGAAGTGGTGGGTGACGAGGGCAGTCTTCCTGTGGGTCCCCTGGGCTCCCTAGGGGTGAGAACTTGTTCTAGAAAATCTGGGCCTAATTCATGATTCTAGCACAAATGGAGAGGTGAGGAGAAAACTCTTCTACCCCAAAACCTGCTGGCCTGAACTTTCTTCTTATTAGAGCTGCCAAACAGACCTTGAGAGGCTGTGAGTTCCCTGTCACCAGGAAGTTCTGAACAGAGGCCAAATGACTAGAAGATATTCCAGGAGGATCTGTGCATTGCTTAGGGCCTCACGGTCCAACATGTTAGGCACTAGCTACCTGTGCTATTTAATGCTTTATGCTTATCTCATATTTTAAAAAAACTTAAACTTTTTTGAAACAATTATAGATTTGCAGGAAGTTGCAAAAACACTGCAAAGAGGTCTCATGTACCCTTCACCCAGTTTCTTTCAATGGTTACATCTAATATTACTGTAGTACAATATCAAGACCAGGAAACTGATGTTGGTACAATGTGTGTGTAGTTCTATATCATTTGCTCACATGTGTAGATTTACGTAACCACTACCACAATCAAGATACAGAACTACTCCACGGCTGGGACTTCCCTGGTGGTTCAGTGGCCAAGACACTGCACTCCGGATGCAGGAGACCCAGGTCCTGTTTGGGGATCTAGATCCCACATGAGGCAACTAAAATGCCACAGCTAAGGGCTTCTCTGGTAGCTCAGTTGGTAAAGAAACTGCCTGTAGTGCAGGAGACCTGGGTTCAATCCCTGGTTCAGGAAGATCCCCTGGAGAAGGAAATGGCAACCCACTCCAGTACTCTTGTCTGGAAAATCCTAAAGACTATGGAGCCTGGCAGGCTACAGTCCATGGGGTTGTAAGAGTTGGACATGACTTAGTGACTAAACCACCAAGAACTGGCCTGGCGGAGGCAAAAAAAAAAAAAAAGAAAGACCCAAACTACTCCATGGCTATGAAAATCTCTCACAAGTTGCCATTTTATAGTCACACCCATCACTCTTTCCCCCACCATCCCTAACCTCTGGTAACTACTAACCTGCTTTCCAATCCATAATTTTGTCATTTTGAGAATGTTATGTAAGTGAAATTATATATATATTATTATATATAATAATATATTATATATTATATTATATATATATGTAATCTTTAAAGTTGAATTCATTGAAATTTAAAAATCCAGTTCCCTGAATCTACCAGTCACATTTCTAAGCTCAGTAGCTACAACTGACTAGTGACTATCACATTGGACAGCACAGATGCACCGCTGTTTCCTCTTGCAGAAAGATCTATTGGAAGTGCTGCTTTAGGGAATAAGACCAGATCCATGGTTCACTCATGCTGATTCATAGCTCATGTCACCCAGGAGCGTCATGAAATAAAGAGTCCTAAGCATATTACTCATCTATTGCTGTTTAATAGATTGGCCCCAATGTAGTGACTTGAAACAACAGTCAGTACATTGGGACATAATAAACAACCTTTATTATCTTGCATAATTTCTGAAGGTCAGGAGTTAAAGAGTGACTCAGCCGTGTAAACAGGTTCAGAATCTTTCATGAAGTTGCAGTGAAATATTGATCAGGGCTGCGGTGGCAGGCCTGGGGCTGGAGGACTGGCTGGAAGGTGGTGCTGCCTGTTGGGGTGACTGGACTACTTGTCCAGGTCTAAGAAGCTTCCTGAGATGTGGGGTTTTAGTGTGAATTAATTCTAGGACTGTCCCAGACAAAAGAGAACAGTTGTAAGCAGGAGGACTCAGTTCCTCCCAATGTGGGCCTCTTTCAGGGCTACTTGAGTGTCCTTGTAACACAGCCATCTTCTCCCAGAGTGAGCAATACTAGGGAAACAGGGCAGAAGCTCTGAGGTTGTTTCTGAGATGCCTTGGAAGTCATATGGTATCACTTCTACTGCATTTTTTTTTTTTTTTTCATGAGAAGCAAGTCACTAAATCCTCTGGTCCACATTCAAGGAGAGGAGAACTAAGATCCACCTTTTGAAGGGAGGACTATGAAAGAATAAGTTGATATATTTTAAATCCTCTGAAAAGTGAAAAAAAAAGGGAAAGTATTAGTCAGTCATGTCTGACTCTGTCATCCTATGGACTGTAGCCCACCAGGCTCCTCTGTCCATGGAATTCTCCAGGCAAGCATCCTGGAGTGGGTAGCCATTCCCTTCTCCAGGGGATCTTCCTTACCCAGGGATCAAACCTGGCTTGGGTCTCCTGCATTGTAGGCAGATTCTTTACTGACTGAGCCACCAGGGAAACCCTTTTAAACCCTCTACACTGACCTATACTTGAGATCCACATTGGGCAAAGGGGGCAGAGCCCAGGAATCCATACTTTATCAAGGTTCCCTCTTGACCCCTGATATGAGGTCCCATTTGCCCATCTCAAGGTCCTGTCCCACCGTAAGATGGTGGGCATCCCACCTACCACAGTGGACACTCACAGGAGAGGAGAGGCGGAGGGCAACTCCAGGCTGGTGAGAGTAGTGAGCTGACTGTGATTCCAGAAACTCTTATTAGATTGCTAGGATGTCTTTTCCCATAGGATGAATGAGCAACCAATGGGGAACCACTTAGAAAACTCTCACCACACTGAAACATTGAATGCTGTTACAAATAACCAACACCAAACTACACGGCAACAGGAAGAAAAAACTGGTGGCACGATATGTACATACTTGAGGGATGGCTGAAATGCTACAGCAGTTCAGGGTCAAGGTCTGGAGATGTATTTATTATATAAACAGGAACATAGCTGCAGTTATGGTAAGAGGGTGGGGACAGATGGTGAGTAATGCAAAGAAATGCGTGTTAGTATTACTTTCAATAAAAGAGGGTGGTTCCTTCTTCAGACTTCAACTGTCACCGTTCAGAGGCCTTTCCAGTCTTCTTGGTTAAAGCTGGTTGAAGCCCCTCTAGTTTTTGGTATCTCAGTGTCTTGTTTGTGTCCACATAGCACTCGTTACATTTGAAAATATGCTATCTCTTCCTGCAGCCTCTGAGCTCTGTGAAAAAGGCAGGGAGCTTTCGTCTCCTGCGGTCTCTCTGGGGCCAACACAGTGCCTAGGACATGCTTGTGGATCAGGAACTGTTGAGTGAGGTGTGAAAGAGGTGAGGTCTGTGAGGAGAGGGGAGACGGCAGGTGAGGGAAGCAACAGAGGCCTCTCATGGCTGCTGGGGGAGGGGAGGCTGGGAGTCAGCCTAGTCCAGTGGCCCCTGGTCTGTGGATGTCCGAGACCTCCTGGGGCACCCACTCCTGAGAATCTGATTAAACTGGTTTTCTGAGCTTCGGCACTGTTGCTCCTTTGGGATAGAAAACTCCTGCTGCGGGGGCTGTCCTGCGCAAGATGCTTGGCAGCGGCCTTGGCCTCTCTTCAGTATCCACCTGAAGCACATGCTCCCCTGTGGTGACAATTTAACATCTCTCTGGATGTTGCCAGATACTCCCTGGAGATTGCCCTTGGAGCTGGATGAGAAAACCAGCCCAGCACCCCAGAGGCCTGAAATCTTTGTCTGAAGATGAGCTGCCAGTGTAAATGTGGGAGAGTGATGCCTGTCTCACAGGAAAGCTTCTTAGAGAATTTGTTGTTCAGAGGCCTCTTGGTGACCAGCACGACATGTGCTGCCACCTGTTGGTGGATGGCTGGGAGTGCACCCTTGGCTCAACCAGCCCTGGGACACAGGGAAGCAACTTGCCTACAGGTGGGCTACGGCGGGGCTAGTTCAGGGCCTCTCCCTAAGGCTGGGCCAAAGTGAAGTGAAGTCGCTCAGTCGTGTCTGACTCTTTGCAACCCCATGGACAGTAGCCTATCAGACTCCTCTGTCCATAGGATTCTCCAGGCAAGAATACTGGAGTGGGTTGCCATTTCCTTCTCCAGGGGATCTTCCCAACCCAGGGATCAAACCTGGGCAGATGCTTTACCCTCTGAGCCACCAGGGAAGCCCAAGGCTGAGCCAGGGAAGCCCCAAATGAGGCCAGCCAGGGTGTGTGGCAACCAGGGAAATTAGCGGGAATGGGACATTTTCCTATTATTTTGGTTAAATATTTAATGATGTAATTGTTAGAAAAAAATCAGGTCAACTTTATTGACTGCTCTCTGCTCTTCTCAGACTCTGCTCCCCCCATGCTGGTTGACGCCTCTAATAGTCAAACCCAAATTTGCTGTCTTTTCTATACCTGACCCTCCTCAGAGCTCCCAGCTCAGTACAGACAGCATCAGCCCCTTGATACACAGCCAGAAGGATCACCTCCATCACTGAGCCCTACAGGCTCATCTACCTTCTCCACTCTCCCCACCTTCACTGCTGTTCTCACCATTGTCTGATCCACCCTCATCCGAGTGTGGCTAGGAGCCACACTGCCTCCTGGAAGTGGCTCAGCTAGGAGGTCCCTCTGTTCCATATTGTGTTGCCTGGGGTCATGCTTGTGATTGCATTTAGCTGGGAGCTTGGCAGAGCTGGAGATGGTTACTGGGGATGACAGTAGGGGTGGGAAGGCAGCTGGGCCTCTCTCTCCAGCAGGGTAGTTGCACTTCTTATTTGCAGGGGACCACCCTTTATGGCAGAAAGTGAAGAGGAACTAAAAAGCCTCTTGATGAAAGTGAAAGAGGAGAGTGAAAAAGTTGGCTTAAAGCTCAATATTCAGAAAACTTAAGATCATGGCATCTAGTCCCATCACTTCATGGGAAATAGATTGGGAAACAGTGGAAACAGTGTCAGACTTTATTTTTTTGGGCTCCAAAATCACTGCAGATGGTGACTGCAGCCATGAAATTAAAAGATGCTTACTCCTTGGAAGGAAAGTTATGACCCACCTAGATAGCATATTCAAAAGCAGAGACATTACTTTGCCAATAAAGGTCCGTCTAGTCACGGCTATGGTTTTTCCTGTGGTCATGTATGGATGTTAGAGTTGGACTGTGAAGAAAGATGAGTGCCGAAGACTTGAAGCTTTTGAACTGTGGTGTTGGAGGAGACTCTTGAGAGTCCCTTGGACTGCAAGGAGATCCAACCAGTCCATTCTAAAGGAGATCAGTCCTGGGTGTTCTTTGGAAGGAATGATGCTGAAGCTGAAACTCCAGTACTTTGGCCACCTCATGTGAAGAGTTGACTCATTGGAAAAGACTCTGATGCTGGGAGGGATTGGGGGTAGGAGGAGAAGGGGACGACAGAGGATGAGATGGCTGGATGGCACCACCGACTCGATGGACGTGAGTTTGAGTGAACTCCAGGAGTTGCTGATGGACAGGGAGGCCTGGTGTGCTGTGGTTCATGGGGTTGCAAAGAGTCGGACACAATTGAGCGACTGAACTGAACTGAACTGAGGCTATACACTGTGCTGGGTCTTAGCTGCTGTGTGGGCTTTTCTCTAGTTGCAGCGAGTGGGCACTGCCCTGGTCGCGGTGCATGGATTTCTCATTGTGGTGGCTCCTCTTACGGTGGGGCACAAGCTCTAGAGCACAGGCTTCAGTAGTTGTGGCGCGTGGGCTTAGTTGCTCCGTGGCGTGTGGAATCTTCCTGGACCAGGGGTTGAACCTGTATCTCCTGCATTGGCAGGCAGATTCTTTACCACTGAGCCACCAGGGAAGCCCAGATCCCCAGATTTTGGGCCAGTGTCTGGAATAGAGCAACTTGCAGTGAATACTGGCTGAATGAATGAGTGAGAGGGATAGGACGAGGGCAAAAAGTAAAGCATCTTCCTAGACAGTCATCCCTCTTTACAGCACATAGATCTTGATGAAGAGGGGTATTAAAAAATGTTCTGAATTGATTTTATTTAATACCTCAGGGAACTGGTGTCCAGAGCAGCCACACCCTGAATTTCTTCCTGTGAAGTTACGTAAGGTCACAGCCATTCTCTGAGGCTGCTGTTCCAGGATCACTCAGGGTGCTTGTGAAAAATGGAGCTGCTTTCCCCACCCCAGAAATGCTAACGAAGAAGCTTAAGGGGGAGGCCCAGCCACTGCACATCCCGCCAGCCCTCCAGGTGACTCTCACATGCACTACATTTTCAGAAGCATCACTTTTCCATTTCTGGGGACTAAGTTTGGATTTTCTTGGGCTGGTTTTTCCTTTAGGCCACCTGTGTGTCTTCTAAGACGTTGGTAAGTTGATTTATTTATTTTCCCTGAAAGGCTTTGTGAATAAGCCATCCATTCCATAACCCCTGGAAAACAAAGTGTGTTTCCTTACCTTCTGCTGAGTGAGCCTGAGGCTCAGGGTCATGAGGAGGTCATGTCATCCAGTCCTCTGTGGTTGGGTAGGATGATGCTGAAATTACACCAGGCAGGGAGGAAGCCAAACTTGGTTCTCTTCTTCTTCAGATTTACTGTGGGTGGAATAATGAATTTTGCGTTTGGGGCTTAGGGAAAGGAGGGGTGAGCTCCTTGGGTGGGGGTGGAGGGTTAGTACAGTTACGGGGAAGCAAGGATTTTCCCAGAAGTGAGGAGGAACTGGGGAGCAGTGAGAGAGGGAATAAAGGGCCTTATCTTCTTATGTAAGACTCATAGAAGAGCTGGTGTTAAAATACCAGCGTGGCAAGGATGCTAAGTTTAGATTTGAACCTGAAACTTCAAAACTTTGAGAGGCGTTGGAAGCTGCCGTCTTGGGCTGTGCTAGCTGAGGCCGGAACTTTGTGGCTCTGCAGTCCTTTTCTGGGTCGCTGGGGGAGCTGGTGGGCAGTGGAAGAAGGAGGGTCCTAACAAGTTTTAGGAAAGCTCAGGCATTTCCAGAGAAAACCCTTGCTGGTCAGTCCATCCTCCACAGTCTCCTCTCCAGCAGACTAGAGTAGTCACAGAGGAGGAGACATGAGAGACTGGGGAGGGGACAACGGCAGGGCCACTTGGGCTTCTAGCCAACTTGGCTGCTGACTTGTCTACCTGTCACTGCCCACACGGGAAAGAAAGTTCTTTCCGGCGGCTGGGAAAGAGGAGTAGAGGAAGCAGCTACTCTCCAGCTCCTGGAGGAAGCCTTGGGGAATAAGAACCAGCAGACGGTGTGGTCCCAAGCAGGGCAGACACCTGGGCTGACAGCAGACCACAGTCAGCCAGGAGAAACCAGGATAGGCCGGTCCTCGGGCTGTGTGTGTGTGTGTGTGTGTGTATGTGTGTGCGTGCGTGCACGTGCAGGCGTGTGTGTGCGCATGCACATGGGGGGGTTCAGGGCATCTTGTGTGTGTGTACATGGTGGGGGGTTCAGGGCCGTGTGTGTGTGTGTGCGTGCGTGCACATTGGGGGTTCAGGGCACTTTTTGTATGTACATGGTGGGGGCTTCAGGGGTGTGTGTGTATATGTGGTGGGGTTCAGGGCACTGTGTGTGTGTATGTGTGTGTGTATGTAGTGGTGGGGTTCAGGGCACTCTGTGCGTGCGTGTGTGTGTATGTGTGTATGTAGTGGTGGGGTTCAGGGCACTCTGTGTGTGTGTGTATGTGATGGGGGGTTTAGGGTACTGTGTGTGTGCGTGTGTGTATGTATGTGGTGGTGGGGCTCAGAGCACTGTGTGTGTGGGGGAGGGTTCAGAGCACTGTGTATGTGTGTGTGTGTGTGCACGTGTGTGTGTATGTGGTGGGGGGTTCAGAACACTGTGTGTGTGGGGGTTGGGGTGGCGGGGTTCAGGGCAGTGTGTGTGTATGTGGTGGGGATTTCAGGGTACTCTGTGTGTGTGTGTGTGTTGTGGTAGTGGGGTCCAGAGCACTGTGCGTGTGTGTGTGTGCACATGTGTGTGTATGTGGTGGAGAGTTCAGGGCACTGTGTGTGTGTATGTGGTGGGGATTTCAGGGTACTGTGTGTGTGTGTGTGTGTGTGTGTGGTGGTAGTGGGGTCCAGAGCACTGTGCGTGTGTGTGTGTGTGCACATGTGTGTGTATGTGGTGGAGAGTTCAGGGCACTGTGTGTATGTGTGTGTGCACGTGTGTGTGTGTGTGTGTGGTGGAGAGTTCAGGGCACTGTGTGTGTGTATGTGGTGGGGATTTCAGGGTACTCTGTGTGTGTGTGTGTGTGTGTGGTGGTGGTGGGGCTCAGAGCACTGCATGTGTGTGTGTGCACGTGTGTGTGTGGTGGAGAGTTCAGGGCACTGTGTGTGTGCACGTGTGTGTGTGTGTGTGGTGGAGAGTTCAGGGCACTGTGTGTGTGTATGTGGTGGGGATTTCAGGGTACTCTGTGTGTGTGTGTGTGTGTGTGTGTGTGTGTGTGTGTGTGGTGGTGGGGCTCAGAGCACTGCATGTGTGTGTGTGCACGTGTGTGTGTATGTGGTGGAGAGTTCAGGGCACTGTGTGTGTGTGTGTGTATGTGGTGGGGGGTTCCAAACACTGTGTGTGTGGGGGGTGTGGTGGGGGGTTCATGACAGTGCAACATTAGATGGAGTACAGTCCACAGAACGATTCCCACTGTTGATACGAGTTGCAAGTTTGGGGCTCTAAGACAGTCTTTACATTTGATAATTCACTAGAAGAACTTGCAGAACTCACCGAGGGCCGTTAAACTTCCTGGTTGGTTACACAGAAAGAATACAGATTAAGATTAGCCAAAAGATGAGACACATGCATGGGGCAGAGTCCAGGAGGGCTGCAAACACAGAGTATCCAGCTGTCCTCTGCCGGTGGACTCCCGGACACCCTTAACTCCTCCAGCAGTGATGTGTGACTGTAACACATGGAATACTGCCAACCGGGGAAGTTCTCTCAAGCCTTGGTGTCCCAAGATTCACTGGGGCTCTGTAATTGACTGCCCACTCAGCTGAGAGCAGCCTCCAGTCCCTCTGAACGTCCAGCTGATATCGTGAGAGTCAAAGCCCTCACCCTAAATCACACTGCTAGCTTATCCTGCATGGCCAGTCCCCACCCTGAATCACATTGTTAGTTTATCCTGTGTGGCCACAGGATAAACCCTGTGGCCTAACCCTTGCCCTAAATAAAGATACTCCTATCTGGCATGACACTACAAGGGCTGAGATTTCTTTCCAGAAGTCTAGGGCAAAGGTCAGACCTTTCTTGGGTGCAGATTAAATGCTTAACTACATGGACAAATTAAGCAGTCCTAGCCTACTCCACGGCTATGAGTCCATTCTTTCCAGAGGATTCTCGATACATGGAGCCTGATTCCTAGATGTCCAGCCATTAGGACAGAAAATAGCAGTCCCCAAGGTGTGCAACCTGCAAAGAGGGCTGGTAAGTGACTCCAATTCAGTCCCCTTTCTTTATGCCCCATATCCTTCAACACCTGCAATGTGACTGGCACTCATTCTAGTTGGGGAGGGGGGAGGACAGATAACAGAGAGCAAACCAACTATTAAGTCATTTTACTTAATTCAAATTTTTATTTTTATTTTTTTATTTGGCTGTACTGGGTCTTAGTTGCAGCACACAGGATCTTAGTTCTGGCACACATGATCTAATTCCCCAACCAGGGATTGAACCCAGGCCCCCTGCATTGGGAGCACGGAGTCTTAGCCACTGGACCTGCAAAGGTCTAGGGAAGTCCCCTATTAAGTCATTTAAAATGTGCAATGTGCTATGGAGGGGGAAAGGGCTGAGCTCCAAGGAAGGGTGGAGAGGAGAAAGGAAACTGCCTGAGCCTGTGGGTGGGGAAAGGCAGCTCTGAGAAGGCGCATGGAAGCTGAGGCCCAGAGAATGAGAAGCCACCCGCTGTGGGAAGAGCAGCAGACAATGCCTGGCAGAGGGATACATGTGCCTTAGCTGCCAGCTGACACATCCGAACAGATTGTGAAAAGTTGCCCAGAAGCAAAAACACAGGCCTTTCCTTGTGGTGGACATAGTCTTATCGGGACCCAAGGCTCCGTGAGCTGTGCGTGGCCAGAATTTCAGCCCCACATATCCCCATGGCTTGTGCATGTGCTGTGTGTAAACCACTCCTCCCTACGTGGCGGGCCTGGACAGGCAGTGCCTGGAAGCCAGCACCTCTGGGCAGCCCTACCAGGTTGGTGTCAGATACAAAACCATTTAAACTACATTTGACCTCATTCACGATTTAAATAAAAACAAAACCAAAAAGCAACCAAGTTGTGCCTGTTAGCAGAGTCTGTGATGTAGAAATTGCGGGACTTCCCTGGTGGTACAGTGGATAAGAATCTGCCTGCCAATGCAGGGAACACAGGTTCCATCCCTGGTCCGGGAAGATTCCACATCCTGTGGGGCAACTAAACCCATGCTACCGAGCCCTCGCACCCTGGAGCCTGTGCTCTGCAACAAGAGAAGCCACTGCAATGAGAAGCCCGCTCATCACAACTAGGGAAAGCCTATGCACAGTAATGAAGACCCAGCGCGACTAAAAGTAAATAAATAATTTTTTTAAAAAAAAAGAAAGAGCAACGCTTGGTTTAAGTTGCTGGCACAGAGACTTCTCTCAAAAGAAAAAAAAAGAAACTGGAAATTCTTCATCAGGAAATTCTTCATCAAACCCCAGACCCTCTTTCAGTGAATGTAAGTATGCGAGTGCTGGGGAAGAGGCAGCTCCTTTTCTGCCTTTAGGGAAAAGCAGATGTGTCCACTCACTGGTGGGGTCTGGGAAAGGGTTTCCTAGCCCTTGCAATAAAAGAGGGCCCTAGCTGAATTCCCCCTGGTATTCTTCATCTCTCTAAGGGGCCAGCACACACTGAGCAGAGGAGAAACTCTTGCTTCTCTTAGCTCAGAGGTCTCTGGTAGGATTCCAGGACACGTCCATCCTACTCACAACCCTCACTCCCACCCCCACAGCCCACACCCATGTGCACAGGCACACACACTGGTGTCCCTCGTAGGGGACCGGGCAAGTACCAGCGCAGGGCCTGGATAGAGGCCTGGGTTGGCCACACAAGGGTAGGAAGGTCTGTGCTCCAAAGTGCAATTAGCTTTATATAGCAGGAGTCCCTGCCTCTTTTTATTGTTGTTTGATTTTTATATGTTTACCACATTGTTTAAAAGTTGGAAAGTAGAGAACGTAAAAGAGAAAGTCACTTGGAATCTTGCCATTTATTATGGACGGCATGTTTGTGCTCCATGCTCCCACCACCTCTGCCTCTGCCAATTCAGTTGTTGAAACCCTAATCACCAATTTGAAAGGTCTTGGGGGGAGTGGCCTTAGAGAGGTGATTAGGTCAATAGGGTGGGCCCCCACAATGGGATTCATGCCCTGATGAAAAGGAGAGGAGACACAGGATCTTTGCTTCCGCATACCAAGGAACACCCTGCAGGGACATAACTAGGCAGAAGGCTCTTAGCAAGAACCTGGGCATGCTAACACCTCGATGTCAGATTTCCAGTCTCCAGAACTGTGAGGAGTAAATGGCTCTTGTTTAAGCCACCTGGTCTTCTGTTACATATAGCAGCCTGAGCTAAGACAGCATTCCGATAAATCATTTTTAATATGGTCTTCCAGGGGTTCATGCATTAGTCTCCTATTGCCATCATAACAAACTGTCATAGGTTTAGAGGCTTAAAATAATTGAGATTTATTATTTTACATTTCTAGAGGTCAGAAGTCCAAAATCAGTCTCACTGGCCTAAAGTTAAGGTATCAGCAGGGCTGGTTCCTTCTAGAGGTCCTAAGGGAAGAATCCATTTCCTTGCCTTTTCCAGCTTCTCCAGGCTGCCTGCATCACATGGCTCATGGCCTCTTCTTATATCTTCAAAGCCAGCCCTGTAGCATCTTCTGGCTTCTCTTTCTCATCGATCTCTGTTTCTATTGTTCTATCACCTTCTCTCACTCTGTTGTTGTTGCTGTTGTTCAGTGGCTATTAAAAAGCAGAGATATCACTTTGCTGACAAAGTCTGTACAATCAAAGCTATGGTTTTTCCAGTAGTCATGTATGGATGTTAGAGTTGGATCATAAAGAAGGCAGAGCACCAATGAATTGATGCTTTTGAACTGTGGTGCTGGGGAAGACCCCTGAGAGTCCCTTTGATTTCAAGGAGATCAAACCAGTCAATCCTGAAGGAAATCAAGACTGAATATTCTTTGAAAGGACTGATGCTGAATCTGAAGCCTCAATACTTTGGCCATCTGATGTGAAGAACCAACTCATTGGAAAAGACCCTGACGCTCAGTTCAGAATGATTGAAGGCAGGAGGAGAAGGGGGCAACAGAGCAAGAGATGGTTAGATAGCATCATGGATTCAATGGACATGAATCTGAGCAAACTCCAGGAGACACTGGAGGACACAGGAGCCTGGCATGCCACAGTCCATGGGGTCCAGAAGAGTTGGACATGACTTAGCAACTGAACAACAACTCAAAGGAGGAAGAGAAGGGTCATTCCTCCAAAGGATAATGTTTAGACTTGATCTAGTTTGCAAGAGAGGACCTGATTGGCCACTCTTGGTGCCCATCCCCATCCCAATCAGCTGTGGCAGAAGGAGTGGAGGTGGGCTGGCAGAGTGGCTCTTGGCAGTGTGGTGAGTCTGGTAGGACAGGCTACCTTTACTTAGCTCTTCTGTCAGGACTACGGTGGGAAAGGGTCAACACTTGGACCTGAGGGCTTCTGTGACCAGCCTTATTCCTTCAGTTTTCTGAGTGTTTACTTCTATGTCTCCCATTTTAAACTCACAGTCAGTCACTCAGTCATGTCCGACTCTTTGAGATCCCACGGACTGCAGCACACCAGGCTTCCCTGTCCATCACCAACTCCTGGAGCTTGCTCAAACTTATGTCCAGTGAGTTGGTGATGCCATCCAACCATCTCATCCTCTGTCATCCCTAACTCTCACATTCATACATGAGCAACGACCCTCTAAAGTTGAAACTGAGAGACTAGACCTCTTGCTCAGGGTCACACAGCCAGTAGTATGTGACTCAAAGGGCACTCAGGTGGCAATGGCACCCCACTCCAGTACTCTTGCCTGGAAAATCCCATGGATGGAGGAGGCTGGTGGGCTGCGGTCCATGGGGTCACTAAGAGTTGGACATGACTGAGCGACTTCACTTTCATTTTTCACTTTATGGATTGGAGAAGGAAGTGGCAACCCACTCCAGTGTTCTTGCCTGGAGAATCCCAGGGGCAGGGGAGCCTGGTGGGCTGCCGTCTATGGGGTCGCACAGAGCTGGACACGACTTAAGTGACTTAGCAGTAGCAGCAGCAGTACTTAGAGGAGCCCCAGAAGCATGGGGCAATCTCCCCAGGCCAAAGGTCATGGAAGGAGGATTGACAGGGAGGTGCTGGAGGGGAGGAGCACCTTGGACATTTGATTCAAATGTCACACCTGGGCTTTACTGACCCTGGGCAGGCAGCTGCTCCTAGCTCAGGTGAGGTTTCTGAAGCCCTGTCTTTTCAGAGTCTGGTCCTGCCTACCTCCCTAAAGTCTTCTTGTCCTCAACTCTGCCTCACTGCACTGGTGGGTGACTCAGAGGCTTTCTCTGTCAGCCCCTCTTCCAGGAGTGGGCTGTGGAGGTGGGGACGGCCAGGCTGGGGAGCCCAGAGTCCCCAATCAATCATGGAACAGATCATGGGCCTGGGGAGAGTTGTGGCATCGGTCTTCTATTCTCCAGCACCTCAAGGGGTCCAGGAACTCCTCCTCATATTTTCAATAAGACCTTAGCCCCTAAAGGGGCCAGGGCGCTCTGTTCTTCTCCACACTCCCACCCCCGCCCCCAGCCCCCTGCCTAAGCTGCCTTCTTTCTCAACACCCCAGGACGATGTAACTAACACCACTTGCCACTTGGAAGCCGCATTGAAGCTGCCGCCTCTTTGCAGCAGCCTGACCTGATTGCCTTTCCCCACGCCCCAGTTGCCTACTCCTTTAATCTGTGCCACAGTTGCTTGTGGGCGAGTGTCCTGATTCTATAGACTGGCGCCGCCTCCAGGGGGGCCCGGGACACCTCAAGCCTTGGAGAACGTCTGCTGGCTGAAGGCGAAGGATGTGCAGAATTTTCATCTGGCTAGGAATTCATTAATTCTCGAAGTCCGCTAGGGGTGGGTCTCGCAGGCCTGGTAGGGAGACTGCGCACTCTTTAACCACGCCGGGAGGGGAGGCAGGCCCTGTCCGGACAAGGGCTGTGCGAGGAGCCCTCAGCTAGTCCGCGCGCCATTGGACTCAGCAGAGGACATTCTTGCAAAACGAGATTTTCATTTCTCAATGCGATCGGTTTAAATCGTCTGCCCATCTTGAGTGCATGCTCGGCGCACGGGGGTTTTCTCGGCGCGCTGGGTTCCAAGCCCCTGTCGGGATCCGGATCTGCGAACCTAGAGAGGCAAGAAGCGGGGTCGGAGGCGCCTGAAACATTGTGTCAGGAGCTGGGAGCCAAGAGCCGAGGAGCTGCCTTCGTGGGCGCTACTCTGTATCTGCGCCGCCTCGGGCGCCCATTACTCTGGCCAGAGCTGTAACTGCCTTCAGGGTCTCGGAACCCGCTTTAACAGCCCGCGCGGGCTCTGCTGGCGAGAGGTGGGGGACCTGGGGGTCACTTCTTCCACCCAGGCCAGGCCGTGGTCCAGCGCCCCCCGCCATATCAAGTCCCGGGGGAGGGGGGTGTTGTCTCCCAGCCCTGAGGCCGAGCAGGAGGCCCAGAGCCCCGCGTCTTCTGTTGGTGCAGAGGACCTCGGCCACTGCTTAGCTAACCGGAGGACCCCTCCCTCCCTCTCCGAATCCTTCAACCAGGCGAGATTTCCAGCAGGGACGGCCGGCGCGGGCGGCGACAAGCTTGTCCCCGCGCACGCACACAGCCCTGAGCACGTCAGTCCCACGCCGTCCCGCCGCCCTGTGCCCGGGCGCGCGCAGGCAATCACGCGTTCCCGCTCACGCCCGTGGGCACAGCATCCGCTGCAGGCCCTGGCTGGGGTGGCGGTGCCTGAAAGGTCGGCACGCGGCTCGGGAGCTGGACGCGGACTCCGGCCGGACCCGGGCGGTGTCCCGGGAGGGCCCAGGGGGCGGAGCTCGCGGGCCGGGCGCGCTGGGTCGGGGCGGGTCTGCGCCGCCGCCGTCCGCGCCGCCCCGCCCTCGGCCCCGCCGCTCGCTCCGTTCCTCACGCTGCAGCCTCCGCCGTAGCCGCCGCGGAGCCCACTGCCAACGCTTCTGAGGTAGGCGCAGTGGAGAGGGGCCCGGGCTTTGCCTGCGCCCTGGGTCGCGGGCCGACCCCCGGGGAGGTGGGGAAGGAGACGGTGCGCGGAGCGGGCGAGGGCGAGGGGCCTAGGGCCCGGCCGGGGCGGGGAGCGGGAGCGGCCCGTGCGGGCCTGGCGGGTCAGCAGCGGGCAGTGCAGGCCGCGCGGGGCGGGCGGGCGGGCGGCGAGCCGGCCCGGGCGCGGGAGCGGGAGGCCAGACATCCCGAGGCGCCTGCGGCTGGGGACCAGAGCCAGCGGGGACCTGCGGGCGGAAGGGCACGGGCTGCCGCGTGGAGGCCCGGCCGGCCGCCGGTCTAGGTGACCTTCCTCGGAGGCGCCCTCTGGCCCTCGATCCCGCCAGCGCGGGTCGGGCAGGGGCCAGCCCGCCACCTGCGTTCGCCGGGCCGGGCTCACGGACCTGTGCAAGCCATACTGAGCCTCGATCGTGGTCCCGCGGTCCGGCCCTGCACGCCCTGTCGGGTCCACGCCCGGAGACACTGGCCTCCAGCACTGTACGCGCGTGCCAGCGCCTTTCGGGAGGAACGGGAGGCTGACGGTCGAGTTAGGCCGCGGCGACCAGGGCCGGAGCTGGGACCTGGGTAGAAGGTTAGGCGTTGGAAAAGGAGGTCCCGCGGGGAGCCCAGTGGTCTCCTTGGCCTTAGGAGAAACTCCTGTCTAATTCGATGGCTCATTCATTCACCGAATGTAGTGGTGGATTCAGGAAACTGGTTCCTAGTCCTTCGGATTTGAGGCCGACAGCATTAGTGACTTGTCCAAGGTCACACAGTGGGGAAGAAACCAAACTTCAGTTTTTTCATCTGTAGAATGGAGCAATCATCCCTCTTCTTCATTGGGTTTTTGGGAAGAATGAGTTGATTAACTTCCAGTGTGCGGAACGGTGCCTGATATGGAGAAGGCCTTGGAGGAAACCTTGACACTTACCCTTGAGGCTTTTTGGTGGAATCTAGCCCAACCCCTGCAGACTGTTTTGTGCCACGTGGTGCTCTGGAAAGGGTTCAATAAAGGTAGCCCCTATTATTTTAAGCATTATTATTACACATTTGTGTGCCAGGCATTGAGTAACTTTCAGGATAATTCATCGAAAAGCCTTTAAGTTTACAGACAGCCAAGGTCAGGCTGGAGCAGGAAGTTGAATGTGGCTGCAGACTTGGGCTGAGCCTAAGCGTGTTCCACCTGAGGCCTGGAGCTGCCGAACCGCCTCCCCTCTCCGGGGAAATAGGGAAATGAGCTCCTCCTTTGCCTAAATATGCTGTTGGTAAGACCAGGGCACATTGCCCAGCGTCTGCCTTCTTTCCATCCCAGCTCTGAACTGAGTTCCTACAGGGTCAGACTTAAGCCTGATGCAGCTTTGTTTTCAGTGCTTGGAGTGGTGCCACTTGGCAGTAGTAGGTACTTGAGAAGGGTCTCTGGGGGTAAATGTACTCTTGTAGACCCACCCTTTTGACAGAAGCATAGTTTTTTTTACCATTCCAACGTGTGACTGGTAGTAGGTGCTCACTCAGTATCAATATTTGTGGGATTATTGAACGGTTATATATAGTGGCTGCAGGCCCAGCCCACAGTCCCTTGGTCATGGACATCCTCTTTGAGGGACACACATCTCATTCACTTCCAGAAGATAGCCTTGCCTAGCAGAGTCACAAATAATTAAGGAGCTACAGCAGTGTGTCCAGCCCTAGAGTTGTGAGAGGCAAAACTCTTTCCTAATTTGAAATAATTTCTTCGAACATGTTATCCTCCTGCGACTTTCCAAGTCCTTTGGGAAGCTTGTTGAACTGGCGTTTCTGGCTTGTAGGGGAGGGTGACATTGGTGAAGAGGATTCTCCTAAAGCCCGTGGGCCTGGTGCCTCTTCCCTCTCTGATGGTGAGTGGGTCAGAGGCTTCTGATGGAGTTGTCCTAAATAAAGTGCTTGACCCTGGGGTTGGAGGCTGTTCCCAGTTGATTACTTTATTTCTGCTATTCTGTAGGCATGGGCTGTTTGTAGATAAACAGAGAAGCTCAGGGGAGGACCGGGAGTGGGGAGTTGTCTGTGGGTCTCTGGCCCCATTGGATGCTAGGCAGATGTGGACAACCACCTCCAAGCTGGTGGTCATGGGGGATATTCACCCCTACCTTTGCTGGTAAGATGCTTCCAAAGTCCACTTTGCTGTCAATGGGGATTTCTGAAGGAGTGACATCTTTGGTAAGAGAGGCACATGTGCCTGAGAGTCAGCCCAAGCCTGCAGGCAGCCCCTCAGGGTGCTCAGGGCAGCCTTGGGCTCCACTCTGGTCGCCCCTCAGTTGCACTTGGGCACAAGCTTCCATTTCACTGCCTGCTCTCCCAGGGCTGAGGCTGAGTGGGAATCTTAGCTCTTTACCTGGAACTATGCTGGAAAGAGTCCTGGGGAGCAGACTGAGCTCGTGCAACACAGCTCTGATGTGAGCCGCAGGGTCTAGTACAGGCCGAGTTACTTGCTGGTTCCTGTTTCTCTGCTGTAAGAGTGTGATGATGATCGTTTCAGCCATTCTTTACTGAGGGCCTGCTCAGCACCCTCCTGGCCGGTTGACACATGAACTATGATGTTGAATCCGCTGCCCTCCGAGCCCTAGGGGAGGAGTACTGTTGTTTCCATTTCGTGGGTCAGGAGGCTTGACACAGAGTGGTGAGATAACCGTCTCAAGGTTACACAGCTCAGTGGGAATGCGTTGGAATTCAGGGTCTGGGCTGGCCAGCCCCGAGTCCTGGTGCTTTCACTCTGCAGCTGCCGCTCCAAGGTGCCACTGAGCAGCTAATAGATTTGCTTGCCTTTTGAAAGGTGGACCTTGCTGTTCAGAGGGGAAGTGTTACTCTTTTACACACTGATCAGAGTGAGTGTGTACCTGAGTGGGTGTAGGCCAGCTGTCAGTGAGCAGCAGTCAGTGGAGTCACTCTGTTTATTGCAAGGGCAGTGGCTCAGGGTGTTTGCCAGGAGAAGGGTCAGTTTTTTCTTGGGATGAGGAGGGAGGCATTCTTCCAGGACCTGGCTGGACAGTATTCAGCTAAACAATGCCTCATTATGGTTGGGGAGGAGTCTGGACCCTGTGATTGAGGATGACCTTTTGGCAACCTGCCCAGCAGCTGTAATTATGATAGGAAACATATAAAATGACAATCTTAAATAAATACTACCTGTACCTGTTACGTGTTTTCTGGGTACCAACTACTGTGTTGTTGTTTAGTTGTTTCTGTACTAAGTTGCTGCTGTACGAAGTGCTTTATACCAGCAATCTCATTTAGTCCTTGAGAGGCTGCTGAGTCAAGTACTCTTACCCTGCACTGGAACTGAAGAGAAAGGAGATGCAGATAGGTTATGACCTGCCTAAGATCTAAGAATGAGAGAGTGGTGGTGGAGTAGAATTGGAACTCAGGTGTGCTGGACTCCCGAGTCTACCTGCCCAAGCACTGTTTTATCCCCACTGGGGCAAGCCAGGCAGCAAACCTCCTGCTCAGGCAGGAGCCCCAGGGGCTCCTGGGACCCAGACCTTGGCGTGCTGCCTGCCAGCCCAGGTCTCCTTCTCTTGATGGATGGGTGGGCAGGCAGGGTGTCCCTAAGTCAGCTACATTCTCTTGAGGCTTGTGGAAGGTTGTGCCGGTGGTGGCCCCACTTCCAGGGTGTTTTAAAATAGAAGCAACGCCTGGAAAGCCTGGCTGCCCTCTGTGAGACACTCTTGGAAGGGTGGGGGGAGGAGGACAGCTGCACTGAGAGCGCAGACCTCCCCGAGCCCGGGCATTGCTTTGCCAGCATCCCGGAGATCCAGTCAAAGCCATTCTCCTGGGCTGCCTCTTCTGGTGAGAAAGTGAGGGGTAGGGGTGTAGCGATGGTGGTGTTGGCCTCACGTGTTGGTTTTCAGAGCAGCTCTTGCCTCCTTGTGGAGAAGTTTCTTTTCCTGGTCCCCAGAGTTTGGAGGAGTTGCTTTTGCTCTAATCCCTGGCTGGTCTGATGCTCCTCTTACAGGCTGGCCCAGTTCTGCCGTCACAGATTGCCTAGAATGGCGGTAGAAATAGCAGAGCTGCGACTTCTCTGGTGGTCTACTGGCTAAGACTCCGTGCTCCCAATGCAGGGCGCCCGGGTTCGATCACTGGTAAGGAAACTAGATCTCACATGCTGCAACTAAAGATCCCCCACGCCACAAGGAAGATCGAAGATCCTGAGTGCCACAACTAAGACCCAGAGCAGCCAAATAAATAAATATTAAAAAAAGGAAAAAGAAAGAGCAGAGCCAAAGGCTTTTGTACAAGTCTCCCTTCCTAAGGGGAACCAAAGATGGTGATGCTGATGGTGATGATTGTGTGTGGATTCAGGACCTGCGGGAATCAGATGTACAGTCCCATGGCGTAATTAAAGAAAGAATGATGAACGGATCATTTGCAAAGGTGTGGACAGAGTGTGGGGACCTGAGAGGGAGTGTGGGCCTCTGGGTCCTTTAGAACCAGGAGGGGGCCCTTTGGCAGGAGATGTGGCCTTGAGTAGAGGGAAGTCACTGCCCACCTGAGGCCCAACAGGGAGGGATGACGTTGGGGAGATGAATACCCCAACTTCACTCTCCCATCTTCTGCTGGTACTCCCTATTGGCTGAGCCTACCCCACAGCCGCATGATCAGTTCTTGGGGCACAGATTAGGATGGAGGAGGAAAGTGCATCTGGCGGGGCAAACAGAGAATATCAAGAATAGTGGCCTGTGGCCACACTACCATTTCACTACCATTTATCAAGTACTCACCGTGTGTCAGACAATTCTACGTGTTCTGTTTGCCTTACTCAATCCTTGCAACAATGGCAGCAGAAAGACTCTGTTAGCCCCATTTTAGAGATGAGCAAAATGAGACCCTAGGCGTACAAGTGGCTTGTCCAAAGTCACACAGCTGGAACCTCTGCCAGTCTCGTAGCCCCTTCCATTAGTCACTGTGCCCTGCTACCTGGGTACGCAGATGAGTGGAGAAATTCCACGGCAGGTGGCTCTTGATGTTTAGATCCTAGTCCTCGTATACCCTTGTCATTGAAAATACCGTCTCTTGACTCACTGGGTGTTACCTGTGTTCAGAAGACTTGCTCTCAGCTGTTCCTGCCTGAGCCCTTTGGACCCGTGGCCACCCCGCTCTCTGTATCGGCCACTGCAGTGGTCATTGGCTCTCTGAGGGCATCAAGGCTCTGCTGCCTGGATCCTTCCAAGGGAGCTTCTGCGGAGAAAAGAGCATACTTCAAAGTGGGGGATTCTGGTGGGTGTGGTGCGGGGAGCCAGCCCACTCTTCTCCATGGCATCTGAGGGCTGCCCTGCCTGTGTGATAAGCAGTGAAAGGCTGCTGTGGGGGGGAAGGAGGCTTCTGAGTCAGTGCCTCAGGCGAGTCACGCACACTGAAGTTAGGGAGCTCTGCCCTCCTCCTGCCTTCTGGGCAGGGTGGCCAAAACTACAGCTGGTCACCTGAGGGTTGAATGTGCCCCCCACAGGCCTTACCTGTTAGCCCTGCCACCTCTGTGATTTCAGTCCGTTCCTGGAACCAGTATAGACACTAAGAGAGCTTTTCCTTCTGGTACTTCTGCTGCAGCAGCCTTTTGCAGTGTGACTTGTGGCATCGTGAATGCTGCGTGGCTTCATTTCAGACATATTTGTTAGGTTTTTAAATTTTCTGTTCCTAGCTTAGAAAAAAATTATCAAGTGCCCAGACAACTTAAGTGATTAAATAGAATCAAAAATGAAAATGCTATTTTCATCTCACTCCTTTCCTAAGCCCCTTTTTTTCTGTTCTAGAAGCAGCTCCAAGGTAGCTACAGTAAATTTTCCTTCAGTCACGTGGAATTATACATATTCTGTGACTTGCATTTTTCATTGACCTGTTAGGGGCTTTCTGTGCCACCATGTGGAAATCTCCCTCATTCTTTTTGATTACCACACGGTGTTCCTTAGTTTGCAAGCACTGTAATTTTTATTCATTTGTTTCTCTGTTGGTGGACATTTAGGTTGCTTCTGGGTACTGTGTTAAAAATAACCCTGCAGTGGGCATCCTCGCGAGCATTGGGTGCCCTGCAAGTGTGTTCCTAGCAGTAGAATTGCCACTGGAATTACTGCATGTCCACTTGGGCGCTGCCAGCAATGGGCTCCTCGGGGACTGGACTGTACTATACTCTCCTACTTGGCGAGAATGGGAGTGAGCGTTTTCACCAGCAGTAGATACTGTCGTTTATATTTCTGCTAATCTGTTGGTTGAGTGAGCTTCCCAAACACAGATGTGTCATCTCTATAATGTGGCTCCTTGAAGCCCTTTGAATAAAGTCCATGCTTGGTTCTGAGGTTAGCAGTGGCAGTGCTGTCTTCTGAAGGCGCTTGGTTGGTCTCCTCAGCTTGAGTTCAGCTTTCCTTAGGACATTGTGAGGATGGGGCATGTTAGTTGTGGGTCTCCCCAACATCCGTGGTGGGCTTGCTGGGTGGCTCAGCGGTGAAGAATCCACCTGCAAGGCAGGAAACACTGGTTCGATCCCTGGGTCAGGAAGATCTCCTGGAGCAGGACATGGCAACCCACTCCAGAATTCTTTTAAAAAAAAAAATAATAATTTTTATTTATTTATATTTTGGCTGCACTGGCTCTTTGTTGCTGCATGGGCTTTCCTCTAGTTGCCATGAGAGGGGGCGGCCCTGTAGTTGGGGGGGCACAGGCTTTTCCATGCTGCGGCTTCTTGTTGTAGAGCACACACTCTGGGCGCACAGGCTTCAGTAGTCATGGCACGTGGGTTCAATAGCTGTGGTTCCTGAGCTCAAGAGCACAAGTTCAATAGTTGAGGCACACAAGCTTAGTTGCTCTATAGCATGTGGGATTTTCCCAGATCAGGGATCGAACCCATGTCTCCTGTGTCTCCTACATTGGCAGGTGGATTCTTTACCACTGAGCCACCTGGGAAGCCCCCACTCCAGTATTTTTGCCTGGAGAATCCCATGGATAGAAGAGCCTGGCGGGCTACAGTCCGTGGGGTTGCAAAGACTTAGACATGACTTGGGTCCACCCCTGGCAGCCACCCCCACCCACCAGAAAAGTCCAGCCGAGGTGATGGAGCCCATGTCGCCCCCTGCAGAGTCCCTCTGAGCACGCGCCTGCCCCCACCTGTGGCGGTGCTGCAGCTTCCCCATGGAGGGAGCTCCTGCCTCCTGGTTACATTGTTCACTTAGTCCCTGTTATCAGATACTGTTTCCTTTCTTTTCTGCTGTAAAAATACTTTGATGCTTGCTGCACATTTACTCATTAAACAGACATTTATGCTGAATACCTGCCATTTACTAGGCCTTGGCATGTTTGTACACATAGCCTTTTCCGTATTTTGGATAAATGTGCACATGCCAGGCTCTGGGATGCTTTGAGTTCTGTGCTGTGATCTGGGGGTAGGTGTGCATTTTGTAGGGGTAGTGGGGCACTGGGAGCAGAGAAGCTGTCACTGTCATGTAGCTCATGAGTCCAGGAGGATATGTCCCCCCATGATGGAGGTTACATAACTGTTATGCAGACCATGCTGGGCGATATACCATCTCTCCCCTCTGAGCTTCCAGTATGGGCTGGCTTTTCATTCCTCAGTTGGAGTGGAGCTTGCATAATCTGTTCAAGGTCAGCCAAGGAGTGTTGGGTAGGTAGGCTGGCAGGCAGTGGAGGGGAACCAGCGATTCCTGTCTTCTGGTGTGACTTATTTGTCTTTCTCAAAGTCATCAGTGACTACAGGCAGGTCTGCTCAGCCTGACCTGGCCATTTCTTGCTTCCCACTTATCTTTGGGAACCAAGCTCCCAGGCTTTGCCTTGAAGCCATCACCCAGGTAGAGACCTGGGGTCTTGCCTTCCCCTTCTGATTTCCGTCTGTCCAAGGCTGGCTGCCTGCCCATGTCAGAATATCCTGTTTTATGCTCAGTCTCTGGAAGCTGAGCCTCTTATAACAGTCTGTGTTTCACGTGTACAACCATATATTCCTACTTCTGTATCCACTGCGGTGTGCTCACCACCAAGAATTTAGTTCCTATCTGTCACCATATAGTTGATCCTTCACCCTCACCCCCCGCGCCCACCCACCATCCTTTTCCCTTCTGGTAACCACTGCCCTGTGTTTGTTTGGGTTCATTTATTTTTGTCTCTTTTTTTTGCACTCCACATATGAGTGAAATCATAGGGGATTCAAAGAGGATATGTCCCTCCAAGATGGAGGTTACATAAAAGTCTTCTCCGTCTGACTTATTTAATTTAGCATGATACCCTCAAGGTCCATCCATGTTGTCATAAATGGCCAGATTTCATCTTTTTTTTTCCAATGGCTGAGTAGTATTATGTCACGTGCGTGTGGATGCACACACAGACACATACATACACACACGTGCCACATCTTCAGTATCCATTCAGTTGCTGATGGGCATGTAGGCTGTTTCCATTTCTTGGCTGTTGTAAGTAGTGCAGCGACGAGGATAGGAGTGCATATGTCTTAACGGATTAGTGTTTTTGTATCCTTTGGATAAATACTGGAAGTAGAATTGCTGGATCATGTGATATTTCTAAGAATCTCCATACTGTTTTCCGCAGTGGCTGCGCCAGTTTACACCCTCACCAGCAGCACTTGATGGTTCCCTTTTCTGAAGACACTTGGACGGATGCTGCAGAGACGATGGGGAGTGGTCTGGAACCGATCCAGGCGGCGGGAGGGGCCAGGACCAGGGTTCAGCCGGCGAGTCAGTGCAGGCAGGCTGTTAAGTGAGAAAGCAGGACTCTGAGTTCCCTCCCCATCTAGTCCTGGCCTGAGAAAGCACGGGTGGCAATCATTATTTCTACAGTGAGATTGTTTTTGAAGCAGGTGCTGAGGACTGTGTTGGGTGCTGTTTGCCGCTGTAAGAAGGCTGAGCTCAAACAGGCGGAACTGCTTCAGTCCTGTCAGATAAGTGCAGCAAGAGACAAGAGGTAGGCAGAAAGGAAGACTGCAGGAAGAGCAGAAGCGGGAGCTACAGCCACACAGTTGTAGGGAGCCTTTGGTGAAGAGGGCGTCAGGGTCATGCCCTCCTTGGCGGTGTTGCCTCAGGCTGAGGAGCGGGTTTGGCTCCACTCAGCCCGTGGCTCCTGTGCACCCTCCCTGCCAGCTGCTGCGCTGGGGACGCAAGGAGAGCCTGGTCTTATGAGCGCTTGCTTCGCCATCCCACCTCTCTTGTCCTGGATGGTAATCTCCTTAGTGGCCACTTTAGGGTGATTTTTGCTGTGGGTGGAGTGTGTTTTGACAGGTGGCTTTGCTTTTCAGTTTTGGGGATTAGGGATAAGCAAGGGCATTTGGGGAGCATTAAATGATGAGTGTTCTGCCTCTTTCCTGAGGGATGGACCAGTCCAGATGTGAAAGCTGCGTGTGCCTGGTGAGGTGGGTCCTGGAGCGAGGAGAGGGTACTTGGGAAGGCCCTGACCCCTGAGGTACAGGGGGTCTTAGCTGACCTGGAGATGTTGGTATGGACTGTTCTCTCTGTCACCTGGCTGGGGCTGAGTTTGTGGCCCAGGTGGGAAGGGGACAGCACTGAAGAGGGGTCCTGTGTCCACTGATAACTGTCAGTGCTGGTGTGTGTGCAGAATGTTTGGGGCCCTTTGCTGAGACATTCTGCATGTCTCCTTGGGGCTCTGTTACCTCAGCCTTCAATCCCTGGTTGTTTCCTTCTCCTAGGAGGGGCCCAGGCCCATCTGTGGGCTAAAGCAGGGAGGGCCTGGTAGTTGGTTTCCTGGTCTGTCCCTGGGGGGTGGGGTGTGCCTACGGGGTTCGTTTGGGGTGAAAGGGGAACGGGTTGGGAGAGGGGAGTCTGCAGACTTGGGAAAAAACCAGTCGAAGCCGCCTAAAATGGGTCTTCCCCCATGTTCTTTGTGCCCTGATCCTAATGTGGACTGAGTTGCCTTTGGTTCCAGCCTGATCATGTGCGAGAAATAACAACAGCAACAAAAATAGGATCACGTAAACAGCTTACTGGGCTGCTCCTCTCTGCTCTGATACAAAAGGGAGCTGGGACAGAGCTAGCAAAACCTCTGAAAAAAAGTAAACTAGGACTTGGACCACAGTTTTAGCATTTAAATTGTGGAGGCTTACAGGTTTGTTTGTTTTTAAACATTATGCTCATTGGTTCTGTGTGCTCCCTGCAGAGTCTTTGAAGTTAAGGCTTTGGTCAGGCTGAACTTGCACTTGTGATCCTGCTCCCCTGGGGTCACTTGGACCACTTTTCATTGGTTTCCCACTGAACCAGGAACATGCCCTGTGGATGTTTATTTATGTGGGTACATTTGTATGTGACTTTACATGGGTGTATGCAGTTCCAGTTTGGTAATTTAGGTGTCCTGTATTTAAAATAGATACATCTTTGGGTTACTTGAAGTTTTGGGCAGTTGAGGCTAACAATTTTGGAGATGAAGAAGATGCAGAAGATAATGCTTTCTCCCGTTCCCCTCTCCTCCTGGGTGGAGCACGGGGTGTGTGCCATCCAGATTAGAGTCTTAATTCTGGGTACATAATGTGTCAATGCGGAGGCTCCCAGCAACACAGCCTGGTCCTTAGGGTGAGGACTATTTGAAGTTCTTGCCTTCCTTGAACACTGAGGTGTTTAATAAATGCTTGTTGACTGACATAGTGATATACATCAATCCCAAGTAGTACTTTGATAGTTTTAAAAATAAAGTCACATTGGCACTAAGTAGATGTTTGTTCGAATTAAATTTGGGAGGGATGTGTTTGCATTTCCTTCCATGGGAAAAAGTTGCCTAGTTAGGTAGGTAGGTTTTACTCTTTCCTCTGTGAGGAATATGATACTCTAAAAGTGGGTTCCCATAAAATACAAATGTTTTATGAAATGTTGAGTCCATTCTGACACATAGTAGGTACTCCATAAATGTTTGTTGAATGAATGAAATCAGAATTGTCTGGAAAATATGATACTCTGAAAAGCCCTGATTTCTATTCAGTGTATTTAATGTCCTAGCAGTCAATATTTTGTAAGGAGATAATGTCTTATTGGCAAGAGTCCTGCAGTTCAGTAAAGTAGCTGGCTCATGGGAGTGTGTCTTTGACAATCAATTCATTTAGCAAATACTGACTGACTCCTGCCATATTCTGGGCCTGTGCTTAATCCTGGGAATACCTAGGAGAAGAGGTCTCCAAGGTCAGACTGGTCTGCTGTCAGTAAAAACCTACTGGGTGTTTCCACTTCTGGCCGCACAAGAAGCAGGAGACGGCACACACCTGGGGGAAAAAGGTACCTGGAAGTCAGTGCTGATGATTTTTATTGGTGGAAAATGAATATCTGTAATTTCCAGGGTGTTTATTATGGTGATTCTTTTATTATAGCAGAAGATGGCTGTGCCTCCCACGTATGCTGATCTTGGCAAATCTGCCAGGGATGTCTTCACCAAGGGCTATGGTGAGTGTTGCATGGAGTGGCCTTTCAGCTCAGAGACTGGGTTTGCTTGTTTGGTATTCTACCCGTCACAGTTTGAGAGAGCTGGGTCAGTCAGCTCTTAGAACCTTCATGTCAGGGAAAAAGGATAAGCCTTCTGTGGCTAGTCACGCAGTTTTGGTCGTGCACCCAGTCCAGGTAGGCTAGCAAATTGCTCAGACAAGTGGACCTTCCTGTTTCCTCTCCCGGGCGGGAGCAGGTCTGGGTGCCGCTGCGGTGGACTGCAGCTTCTAAATTTAGCCTGTCCTTAGGCTGGTGCTCACGCTGTCACACACCTTTTTCTCAGACTCCGCTGGGACTGCAGGTGGGGCTGTGCCTGTTCTATCTGCCACTGTTCCGTGGCAACCAGGCTCCATGGCAACCAAGCTCCACCCACAGAGGCAGGCAGCAGTGGAGACTGGTACCCTCTACACTCATGGCATTTTTAAGATTTCCTAAGGGAGGCAGAGATGCTGCTCTTGAGTTATTTAATCTATTAACAGTGACCATGTTCTTTCTTTAGGATTTGGCTTAATAAAACTTGATCTGAAAACAAAATCTGAGAATGGACTGGTAAGTTGTCTGGCCCACATGGAGTATGGATATTTATTGTAGATCAGTAAATAATAAATAACTTCCATCTGAGTGGCAAACAAAGGAACTTTTCTGATTGTGGCAACTTGTGGTTGTCACATTTATTGCATCTTCTGTGGAATGGGTGGTCCAGGGGAACCAAGCTACTAGGTCCCCAATTCAGCATCTATTACTACTCATAGGAATATGAGGCAGGCCTGTGATTTATTTTTCCTTATGTATCTTATTTCAAAATTGACCTGTGTTCCATACCACATGATTATTAAAAGAAAAAAATTAGTAGTTTCTTTTAGATTGTGCATGTGGTGATTGTCGGCAGGAAGAAGTTTTGGGTAGAATTACTGCGATGTCCGCTTTAGCTCAAAGATTTTTCTCTGTGTGAGCCTGGAGACAGGCTGGAAGGAGGACAGGATGCCTTCCTGTCCAGACTGAAGACTTGCAGGGGAGGAAGGAAGCTGTCTCCTGATATAGAATTCTCCGTAAGATTCCTTTAGTTAGCGGATTCCATCTTTAAATAGTTGTTTAGTTGCAAAGTCGTGTCCAACTCTGCGACCCCATGGACTGTAGCCCACCAGGCTCCTCTGTCCTTGGGATTTCCTAGGCAAGAATACCAGAATAGGTTGCTATTTCCTTCTCCAGGGAATCTTTCCAATCCAAGGATAGAATTCGCATCTCCTATATTGGCAGGTGGATTCTTTACCACTGAGCCACCGGGGAAGCCTTTTTGACACTTTAAATATCTAATTGAATTATAGATGGAGCTTTGGCACCCACACATTCAGGGTCTCACCTCTTGCATAAAGGAAAGTGCAGTCCATTTAGGGGTGGAGTGATGCAGAATGAAGTGCTGGCATGCAGGCTGTGACTGTCTTCTTTAAAGGAATTTACGAGCTCAGGTTCAGCCAACACCGAGACCACCAAAGTGACGGGCAGCCTGGAAACCAAGTACAGATGGACTGAATATGGTCTGACGTTTACAGAGAAATGGAACACTGACAACACGCTGGGCACGGAAATTACTGTGGAAGATCAGGTAATGCTCACCTGTGGAAAGACGCAGTTTTATCAAGTGACATCTGCTGGCCTGTCTTGTGACTAAACCTGTTGGTGAATTTCTTTTCTGTTCAGCTTGCACGTGGCCTGAAGCTGACCTTCGATTCATCCTTCTCACCAAACACTGGGTAAGAATTTCATGTTTTCTTAAGGACACTTAGCAGTGTTTTATAGTAAGGTTCATTCTGTGCTGTTTGTTATTGTTTTCCTGGCCTCAGCTGAGGAGGCTGCAGGACTTCTGGTCCAGTGATGCTCGATTCCTTGTGAGTGAGGCTGCTTGTAATGTTAAGAGGCCAAGGCTATAGGGCAGTGTTTGGAAGCAGGGGCTAATGGGTCACTGTTGCTAGCCTCATTTTTTTCAGGCTGGAGAGCCCTTTCCCCAGCTTCCTACTTAGGGACACTGAGAGTGTGTGGGCTTAATTGCAAGGTGGCTCCTGAGGCTGCGCTTTTCTGCTTCAGGCCCTCCAGCCACAGGCAGATTAGGCTTGCTGGTTAATGAGGACCTGGGTCTTCCCTGATGGCTCAGCAGGTAATGAGCCATCAGTGCTGCAGTGCAGGAGACACAAGATGCAGGTTCGCTCCCTGGATCAGGAAGATCCCCTGCAGGAGGAAAATGGCAGCCTATTCCAGTATTCTTGTCTGGAGAATCTCATGGACAGAGAAGCCTGGTGGGCTACAGTCCATGAGAGTGCAAAGAGTCGGACGTGATTTGGTGACTAAGCATGGCACAGCACGGGAGGCAAGAGGATGTGTTGGTCTGCCTCAGCTCCTGGAGCTTTTCATAGTGGCTGAGGGAGTTGTTCTCCTCCAGAACACACTCTTGTGTTTTTCCACTCAGCAGTTGGGTCTTTTAGATCTGGGAAGGTTGTTTTGCACACTGATGATAAGCCTCAAGGGCGTGTATTGAATTTCATTTCCTAGTTTTTTTAGTTTTTAAAAATTATGGTAAAATGCACATAAAATTTACTGCCTCAACCATCTTTTAGGTGTGTGGTTCAGTGGCATTCTGAATTCCATTTTTTGCCATTTCATGTTATTTTCTTCTCTCTCTCCTTCCTTTTTCTTCTTCCAATGAATATTTATTAGAGGGAGACTCTCCCGAGTTCAGACCCTGTGCAGGGTGACCACAAGGACTGGGCACATTGGGATCCTGCCTCTAGGTTGTAGTCTTTTTATAACTTGATTATGGGTGGTCTGAAGATTATTGGCCAGGAGCTGAATTTACCTTGTTCTCATCTCTACTGGAGTTTCTCCTGCAGGAGCATGGCCTTCCTGCTTGTCTGCTTCCCCCAGGCACCGTGATGGGAGAAGTTATCCAGAGAGACACTGATAGCATGAGGGCTGGAGGATGTGCCCACATGCCTGAATTTTCTGTTTAGGACTTTGCTTGCTGCCCTGAGGTGGCACACTTTGGAATTTGTAAAGGGTTTTCTCACTGCCTTTGCGGAGTTTGCAGAGATGTCTCTAGGACTTGCGGTAATATATACATAACTGAAAAGTTTTTTTATTTGCATATTTAACTATTTTTATACTTAACATATATAAAAATGTTGCACAAATAGTGTACAGAATCCTCTTATATTCTTTACTTGCCTTCTCCTAATGTTAATATCTCATATAATTATCAGACCAGGAGATTTGTTAGCTAATCTTGTGTCCTTCTGATGTCTTATTTCTCGTTCATGATCTAGTTCAGGATACTACATTGCTTTTAATTGCAAAGTCTCCTTTGTCTCTTCTAACCTGGGGCATAGTCTTTATCTTTTATGATTTTGTCACTTTGAAAGATAATTGGCCAATTATTTTGTAGAATCCTTCGGTTTGAATTTGTCTGATGTTTTCTCATGGTTAAACGCAGGTTATGCATTTGTGACAACCACAGACATCATGTTGTGTTCTCTCCATCTTGGTGTATAACATCAGGAGGTATATGTTAATGTGCCTCCTTACTGGTGATGGTACTTGGGTCACTTGATTAAAGTGGTGTTTGCAGATTTAGCTGTAAAACTAATTTTTTTCTCTTTATAATTAACAAGTGTCTTGTCTGGGAGATGCTTTGAGACCATGCAGATATTTTATTTTTTATACTTTGACTCAACAAGTATTAGCATCCATTAGTGATTCTGGCCTATAACAATTATGTTTGGCAAATGGTGATTTTCTGTTCCCATCATCCCTTCTACATTTATTGAGATTTTACTGTGAAGAAGAGTTCTTCCTTCACCACCTTTTATTTATTTGATCAGTTATTTGTATCAGTATGGATTCTTAGACATTTATTTTACTGTACAGTTTATAATCAGTACTATAATTTAGTTTCTCATGCTGTCCCAGGTATGGCCATTGGGAGTGCCTTCAAGTTGACGTCCTGTGTGTTTTTGACAAGCCCCTGTCATGAATACTTCTTCAGAAAATGTCCTTGTCCTTTTCTAGTCCTGCTATCAGCCGTTTCTCCAAGAAGCTTTGGTTCCTTTTATTGAGGAATGGTGTTTAGAAACCAAGACTGTGGGCACAAGATGTACTCATTGCTATTGGGTATTTGAGGAAGGTTTTGATGACTTGGTGAAGATTGGAAATGAAAGCTGTCTTTCCAAGTGTCTGAGGGGTACAGCCTGGGAAAGCATCCTGGCTTCCTTTAAGGAGCTAAACATCACCACAGCCGGATGAGGCTGCAGACGACCTCATCAGGACACTGGTACCTGCCACATATAAAGCCAGCTCATTAACCACAGCTTAGAGTATACCTCTCCGGAGAAGGCGATGGCACCCCACTCCAGTACTCTTGCCTGGAAAGTCCCATGGATGGAGGAGCCTGGTAGGCTGCAGTCCATGGGGTTGCTAAGAGTCAGATACGACTGAGCGACTTCACTTTCACTTTCCACTTTCATGCATTGGAGAAGGAAATGGCAACCCACTCCAGTGTTCTTGCCTGGAGAATCCCAGGGACGGGGGAGCCTGGTGGCTGCCGTCTATGGGGTCGCACAGAGTCGGACACGACTGAAGTGACTTAGCAGCAGCAGCAGAGTATACCTCTCAAGTGCTTGTCAAATTAGCACCATTGTTTAAATAGCTTCAAAAGAATCCCAGTAATATCTGAAAGGGGAAAATGTCCAAAGGTGTGGAATGCTGCCTAGAGCCAAGCCTGGAGAGAAGCCTGAGTCACCGCCCCAGCAGTGCGCATTCCCTGGGACCTGGTGCCTCTGGCCAGAATCCATGGAGGTGATACGTGGAGGCACCTTGTAACTGTCCACCGCGGCTGGTCCACACCCTTGGTCAGAGCCCCCGTCACAGGTGTTGTATTTTGTGTCAGCAGCCGCGTTTTCCCTGTGGTCAGAAGATGCCTGCTATGTCCATGTCTTGGTTTCTCCCTCTTTCTAAATGTCAGCCTCTGAGCAGCTGTTTTTTCCATCAGTTACCCTACCCTGTTTGGTGCCAGTTAGGTACATCATCATAACCCAGGTTTCTTCCTCTAAAGAGCAGGCAGACCTAAATAGGTTTGTTTTCTTTTTTTCCTTTTGGCTACCCCGTGCAGCTTGCAAGATCTTAGTTCCTTGACCAAGGATCGAACATGTTCCCCCTGCGTTGGGAGCATGGAGTCTTAACCACTGGACCATCAGGGAAGCCCCTTTTCTTACTGAGAGAGAGAGAGTTTGGCTGGCACTCCTTTTCTTCAAAGCTTGCGAGAATGCCCAGAGGCAACTTGAACAAAAGTTGCAAGTTTCACTGTCACTAGGGAAGGCTGTTAGTTTTATTTTCACCTGTGATCTCTGAAATTTTGACTCATTGAAACTTGGAGTGTTTAATCTTTACACTTTTTATTACTGAAAATTTCAAACATGCAAACGAATGCCAAAAAGTATATTATACCTTCATCATGTTTTCATCACCGAGCTTTTAATAATTATCATCCCATGGCCAGTCATGTTTAATTTATACATCCATAATCAATCCCTCCTACCCTCAGATTATTTTGAATAACAGATATCACATAATTTTATCTGTGTATATTGTAATATGTATCTTTAAATAAGATTCGTTTTGAAGAAAGCATAACCACGATATTACGTTGTGAAAATTAATCATAATTTCTTCATATTGTCTCTTCAGATTTAGCTGATTTCATGAAACTTTTTTATAGAATCAAAAATTGTCTATACATAAAAGATTGGTTCATATGGCCCCTTAATCTTAGTTTTTAAGAATCTTGTTTTTTTTTTTTCCCCTTGAGATTTATTTGTTTAAATGAGATCATTTGTTTTCTAGAATTATGCATAAATTTTGCTGTTTATATTCTGTGGTGTTGTTTAACTTGTCCCCCTGTCCCCCACATTTCCTGTGGATTGCTAAGTCTAGAGGCTTCATCACATTTAGAGTCCACTGGGCGCGTGTGGTGCTGAAATATGCTTCCATAAGGATGCACACAGAAGTTTGGTTTTTCTCTTTGTATGTTAGTGCCATTCATGATCTACTCAAGGGGTTACAAATTGGTGATATTTCTACCTTTATCTTTGCTTCATTTTTTTTAGCTGGAATATTTCAATAAAGAAAAACTTCTCATCAACTCTGGTTATCTTGCCGTATAGTTAGTATAGGAAAGGTGGGTTACATGTTTGGTGCCTTTTTTATTAACTGTTTTCAAAACACATTGGTCCACTAGTCTCTAAAGATGACCAATGTGTATGTGTCTTGAGTTCATAGGTTGAAACATTTGATACACTTCGATCCATTGCTCATACTGTCCCATGTTTGAAGCCCTTGGGAGCCTCTTCACGTTAGTTCTCAATCCTTTTGCTCCAACATCAAGTTCTTTGATAGCTCCCATCAAGCTCATCCTGCACCTTTCCTGCCTCAACCTGTAATCTGCAGTTTTCTGAGGAGTGTTGGTTCCTTTTAGGAGGGAATGGTATTTAGGGCCCACAGTCTGGGTGTTGGAGGTAAAGCTTTAATCTCAGTATGAATGAAGTTGGGGTGGACAGGGCTATGTGGTTCTTGATCCTTGAAGCATACCTGCTTTCTCCTGTGGTCTCCACTGGAAGTGTTCTTGTTGTGGAAGATGTTCATTTTGCAGTTGAATGACAGAAACTATCTGGTGGAAATAGTCAATTTTATTGGATAGATATGATCTTGTCTCTAATGCTGATTTTTGGTAAAAGGCATGATGATAATGTATTTGCAGGTGACACAACTCACCTGCACTTCCTGAGAAATGCTGGGTCTTGTGAAATAGGGAAGGGAGGCACTGATCTGGTCATACATGCAAATCTGGGGTCTTGTCCAGACTACAAAGGCTTCCTGGCCCCTTATGACTGCAGGAACCCAGGTTCTACCTCTCTACCTGATTCTCTGAAATCTATACTCATTGGAATAGCATGGATACTGAATTAAAAGCCACCTGTTGAATTTACTTAGAAGGGATCTAGTATTTATTTATTTACTAAGTGAGCCACATAGTAAAAGCTGCTGTTTAGGGACTTCCCTGGTGATCCAATCAATGGTTAGGACTTGGTGCACTCACTGCTGGGGCCCCAGGTTCAATCCCTGGCTGGGGAACTAAGATCCCACATCCTGTGGGATGTGACCAAAAAAGAAAATTGTTGAAAAGGAGCTGCTGTTTAGATAGCTAGCTTCATGACAGATTTTTTTTTTTTTCCTCAACAGATGTGGAAAATCGCAAGGATGCGTCTGTTTCATAATTACATGGTGACACTCTACCTAATGAATGCCTGTGTAGGTCACTACATTAAGCATAGGGAGATGCTAGTAAAAATCACTTAGTGTTTCTTTTACAAGCCTGTGTTTTCACTTCATTAAGGTGGCATTTCTGCATTATTTTGGATTTTGGTTGAAGAGAGGTTGCAACAGCTGCTTAAGGAGATCTGGGGCCCTGCTTTGCCTTCCTACCCCCCTATTCAAATAGGGATTAGTTTTTTAAAATGTGTATTCTAGCGTGGTTGTCATGAAATGAGTTAACTTCTGATTTTAATATGATTTCTTTTCCTCCAGGAAAAAAAATGCTAAAATCAAGACAGGGTACAAGCGGGAACATATCAACCTGGGCTGCGATGTGGATTTTGACATAGCTGGTCCTTCCATCCGGGGCGCTCTGGTGCTGGGTTATGAAGGTTGGCTGGCTGGCTACCAGATGAATTTTGAGACTGCAAAGTCTCGAGTGACTCAGAGCAACTTTGCAGTTGGCTACAAGACCGATGAGTTCCAGCTTCACACTAATGTGTAAGTGTACATGAGTGTGTGCAGTCTGGGGATTGTTGTTCATGATTTTTTTCTAAGCGCAATTTTTAATTACTGTGAAGTGAGTTTGTTGGAATCAGATGAGCCAAATGGCCTGCTGCTGTTTTTCTTATTTCTCACTTACCCATTTCCCGAGGTGATGTAGGTTCTTCCTATTCTGTGGAGAGTAAAATGTTGCCCCTGGTGCACACAGAAAGACTGATCAGTTATGGCAAGAGCGTGATGTCAGTCCACAGGAGCATCCCTTCCCTGCAGTGTTACGGACACTGGCGGTCTTTTCATTTTAGTTAATAGGATGGGGGTGGGGAGTTGTAGCCCTCTCTCTCTTTCTCTGTATACTGCCTGAGAACCAGCTTGCTGTACTGAATGGAATGTTGGCATGGGAGACAAATTAGGAGATGACTGTCTCAGTTAAATACTGTCTTCTCTGCATGGCAGTCCATTTAAAAGTTTATTAACTGGACAGTATTGTGAAGGGAAGAGAATATTACAGAGTAGGTTAGAGAGGACCCTTTGTAATCAAACTTGAGGGTTGAAGTAGAGTACTGATTTAGATTGGAGGGAAACAAAAATTTCATCCATGATATCTCTGTAGATCCAAGAAACTAATGAGTGGTATAAGTTGGGTACGACTTTACCAGATTTCTTTCTTTCCACTAGAGGTCACTAAAGAAGTGACTTAAAATTTACAAAGTAAATGGTATTTGTGTCTAAACTAGTAACATTTCTATTAATAAAAAATTTGAGTCTTTTTTATAATAAATTAACATTAAGATGTATATTAGTATAAAAAATTAATAAAATGTGAGTCTTTTAAAACTAAAACGTCAAAGGAAAACTATAGAGATGGACAGCCCAGTGGTTGAGAGGGGAACAGGGAGGGTGTTATACAAAGAGGCACACAGGGGAGTTTGACTGTGGGACTGTTCTATATCCTGGCCACACAAGTTTGTCTATAAAAACTCACAGAAGTAAAAACTCAAAAAAGGTAAAAAAAAAATGTAAATTTAAAAAAGATAACATGCAGGATAGTCACAGGAAAAATATCACAAGCATAGAAGTATTTTTTAATTGAGAATTTTGGCTGATTCGGAAAGTGCTTCCTTGGTTTGGAACTGGGAAATTGTACAGTTCTAGGAAGAACGATGACTGTTAGCTGTTTTTCTTATCTGAGCCTCAAGGCTTTCAATAAGTGGACATGGTTCATTTTGGAACTGACACAGCTAGTTTGGGTTGCCGTGGTCTTGCAGAGGCCCAGATGTGTAACAGATATTCTGTATGCTTCATACAGATGAATTCTGTACAGCGAGTTCCCCTCTGTCTATGGTTTTAAGAGTTCAGTACAGGAAGGCAGTGTTGCTGGTTTTAGAATGCATTGAGAAATCTAACATTTAAACACATTTAAGCCCAAGAAAATTTCCCTCTTTGCGTTATACCACAGTCACTCCAGACTCTATTGTGTTTGACAAGCTGCTGTTTTATAGCATACTAACCTTCTGAAGAAGTTAGATTCCCTATGAATCAGGTGGTGTCGGCTCTTCCTGTACTTTTTGGAATCACAGTGTCTGACTGGCTGAATGTCAGGGGAGAACTTAAGAACTTAGAATGTGTTCTGTGAGCATCTACTTTAGGAGCGTGTATTAGTGAAGAGCAGAGTTTGTAATGAAACAGCAACAATTTTTTTGTTGGGTTAGTGAGTTCTAGGCTCTTTGCTGGACTCTGCCTTAACAGTTTCCAGTGCCGTTTCCACTGGAGACACCCAAAATGATGGAGCAGAATTTTGACATTGTATTTTTATATTAAAAATGTCAGGGAGGGGAAGAGGGTATTCCTAGAGGCTGCGAAGAGAGGAAACAGTTTGGCCTGCTGGGTTTCATTCCATGTTTGAAAGACAGAAACATTTTATAATATGGCAAGTTGCTCCTTTTCAGGGCTCACCAAGACTATAGGTGTGGCAGCATGGGTCAACAGTATGCATTGGCCAACGGGCCTCAATTATAGGTTAAGTTCTTTTGTAATTGCTGTTCCTCCTACTGGCCGTGCATCCTCAGCAGTGGGTGCAGCTGCTGGTGCTAAGCACTGGCTATAGGCTGCCTTCTGAGGAGTATGAATGGTCTGGACTTTGTTACCATTTCTGGCTTTGTTCTTGATTCTATGTTTATAATACAGCATTTCATAAATGCAATAACTTTAGCAGCTGAAGGAAGAACTCACTTAGAATTCACAATCCCATTGCCCTAGTCACCATTTTTATTTTAAAGAATATTTTGGAAGCAAACTTCAAGTTCCATGCAGCCCGAGTAGTTGACTGAGCTGCCTTGCATGTTCCCAGTGATGTCTGAGATAGCTTTTACCTTCTGTGAACCTTCCCAACCCTGGTGTCTGTGCCATTCCTATCAGGCTTCCTGTAATTTGGTGCCTGTTTTGTGATCAGTTCAGACCATTTACAACATTCCCATCCTCTGTTAAGACTTAGTTGGCTTTGCCCAGCTCAGCCCCCCTTGCTAAGCTGCTTGGTATCTGTGCTGTGCTTATTGCAGAAATGATGGAACAGAGTTTGGTGGCTCCATTTATCAGAAGGTGAACAAGAAGTTGGAGACCGCTGTTAATCTGGCCTGGACCGCAGGAAACAGCAACACTCGCTTTGGAATAGCAGCCAAGTACCAGATTGACCCTGATGCCTGCTTCTCGGTGGGTGCCTGTGGAATCATGCATTGCTGAGACCCCACCTGATCCCTTAGTTGGAATCCTCTTGGGCTGATGGAGTTCCATGCTTCAGATGGTGATTTTTCTCACTGTGAAAGGGTTTACCATGAGTAAAACAATGAGAGTAATAGTACTTACTGTACTTCCTGTGGGTGCCAAACACTGTATGGAGCCTATTACATGTGAATTACTGTATTTAGTTCTTATACCACCCACTTGAGATAGGTGCCATCCATGTTTTCACAAATGAGGAACTGAAAGCTCAGAGCAGCTGAGTGACTTCCCCAAGGGCAGGAGTTGGTAAGTGCTGGGGTTTGTGTTTGACCCAGAGTGCCTTGCTGTGGAGCCTCCTTCTCTAACCAGTCCCTAGTCCATGCCGCAGATGGTAAACCTTGAACCCAAGGTTTTAAATGTTCCTTTCCCCCTCACTTTTCATTCTCTTGCCCTGCTCCCGTACTGCACATTAAGAAATCAGGTCCTCGTACTGACTGATTGGCCTCTTATCTTGCAGACCCCTGTAGCATAGCTCGTGGACCCTTGGGTTGCTGCAGTTTTTGCATTACATCTTGTTGAACTCATCTCTGTTGTCACAGGGCGCTGCCAGCTGTAGCCCTTTTGGGGTGAAATGAGGAAATCTCATGTTGCAGGACGCTTTCTGGGCTGGCTGTGTAATTTACAGTCTCCTGAGATAGGAACTGAATTTGGCTTCTTTAAGTTTAGGCACTTTAAAACAAAGGAAAAGGGGCCATGTTATTTGGATGGCATGGGCAAAATGGAACAGCTAGATGGGGCACTGCCTGCCTGGAGGCCTTCCTTCCTCTTTTCTTCTGTGGGAGATGCCAGGTCTAAAAACAGCATGTGAGCGGGAAAACACGCACCCTGGTAGCTCTCGCTTTCGCCAGGACTCGATGTTCTCACAGCCTGAGCTTGCTCTGCTGACCTCTCATTTCCCAGAAAGGGGTCAGGGAGAGGCCCAGATTTCCCTACAACTCAGGCAGGAGAATAAGGGGAAAATTATTATTGACTCACTTGCTTTATTGATTATTAATCAGCACTCACTAAGTATAAGATTTAAGTCATTCTTCAGGAATTCTTTTGCTCCAAATATTCAGGCTTGTCTGTGCTGCATTTCCTTCATGTCATTATGGTTTTTGTTTCTGTTTTTCATGAAGAGAAAATTCAAACAATGTTCTGCCACTTAACAAAAGCTTCATAACCTCATCAGATATTTGCTCTGTATCTCCTTATCCCAACAAGTAGATCTTGAAGAACTCTTTTATACAAGAAAGTCTTTTAGGTCTCTGGCCACAAATGAAGGTGTTCTCACCTGCTCTAACTTAAAAATACAGATATACTCAGTATAAATGGAATTGGGTCACATACCATAAGGAATCAAATGTAAATAATAACTTCCCTTTAATTGAAAATGGTGTTATCTCTTTGTGTTACTTTCTGAGACGTAGTTCCTAAACTTAATATATTTCATATTGAATTTAATGAATCCTGTAAACAAAGAGGTCATGAAAAAATAGAATTTGATGCTGAAATCCAGAGTTGGTTGGTTAAAAAGCTCTTATTCAGTTCGGAGACGGTAACATGAAGTATTTAACATTTTCACTCTTACCTTTTCCTTGACTAGGCTAAAGTGAACAACTCCAGCCTGATAGGATTAGGATATACTCAGACCCTAAAGCCAGGTATGTATTGGTGAGATTAGCTGTCTTAAAATGTGGTGCTGGTTTTGCTGCTTTAGGTTAATTGCTTATAAATAACTGTACAGAACATTGTAAATGAGTGTATATCACATTTTATAGTTGAATGTTTATAAAGGAGTGCTGTCATTATAAAACATTTGGAGAACAGGAGAGGTGATAAGTAGGAGAAAAAAGGCCAAGGCTAACATATATTACATTTTTAGTTATTTTCTTCCATTCTTTGTCCCAGTGTATACCTAATACTTGATACTTATTTCCAGCAAGTTCATAAAACCAGCCTATCGATCATCCTCATTGTAAAACTGGTTTGCAGGTTTCTTCTGCAAAGTTAGCTAGGTCAGTCCATCGAATTAATGTTACAGCTATAGGAAATAATACCACCTTGAGGTTAGTTTGATTAAATTGGGGCTTTGAATTCTGGAGATCTAAGATTACATGATGGCAGAATCAAGCTATTCTAGAGAAAATAGCATTTAGTTGTGTATGTGTGTATGTATGTATCCATGCTGTGAGTGGGAGCCTAAGACCTTGGAGTCTGATTCATGGCTAGGGTTTTGTTTCAGGGGGCTTTTGCTAAAGAAGTTTACTGCATGGTGCTGACTATAGCAGGGATATTGAGAGGATAGAGGAAAGCAGAGTCCCTTAAGTGGCTTTGGGTGAGCTGTGGAAGAATCATTATTATCAGCTCATCCTAGGCTGCCTAGTCATTAGTCAGATGGTGTTGAGTAACAGGGATTGAGGGCCCTGTGGTTTTGCTCCTGCTGATCACACACTGCTGGAACAGGTTTTGAACCTGATGTGGTGTCTCCAGTGTGCTGCAGTGACCCTCCTGAGCTAACCTTTCTTCTCCTTTCTTTTTTACCTCTCTCTTCCTTTCCTCTCCCTGATTTCTCCTGCAGGTATCAAACTGACACTCTCGGCTCTGCTGGATGGCAAGAACGTCAATGCTGGTGGCCACAAGCTTGGTCTAGGACTGGAGTTTCAAGCATAAATGACTATTGTACAATCGTTTAATTTTAAACTATTTTGCAGCATAGCTACCTTCAGAATTTAGTGTACCTTTTAATGTTGTATGTCTGGGATGCAAGTATTGCTAAATATCATGTTAGACTTCCAGGTTAAAGATGATTCAGCTTTAGGGTGTTACCCTTTCAGAGGTACAGAAGAAACCCAATTTCAAAAAAGGTCCTTTCAGCTGTAGACTTGGTGGGGAGCTTGCTGGCCCCATTAGAGATGTCAGGTTTCTTTTTTACCTAGAAATGGCGCCAAGTGGAAGCTGATAATTTGCAGGCACTTTGTAAATTCCTATTGAGTAACTGAATGAAATTGTAACTTCCTGAGAATTGAACCTTGGTTTCCTCCCCTAATTGATTGAGGAGAGGCTCTTTGTTTGATGGTGTGTACAAACTTATCTGAAAGGGACTTTTTTAGGCAGGGACTTTTTCCACCTCCATCCATCACCTCTTTTACACAAAAAGTAGTCTGCAGGGTGTGGTAGCTGTTTCTTTTGTGCCATTTTGGGGTGGAGAAGTTGTGATGAAGCCAATAATTCAGGACTTAATTCCCTCTCACGTTGTGGTTTTTTTGCCCTTGCACCAGAGTATGAAATAGCTTCTAAGAGCCCCAGCTGCAAGCTGGGAAGAGTCTCTGTGACTGTAATCACATGGTGACAACACTCAGAATCTAAATTGGACTTCTGTTGTATTCTCGCCACTAAAGTTTATTTTTTAGCAGTTTAATGGGTACATTTTAGAGTTCCATTTTGTGTGGAATTAGATTCTCCCCTTCAAATGCTGTAATTAACATCACTTAAAATAAAACTTGAATAAAATATTGAAACCTTATCCTTTTTTGGTTGTCTTTATTAATAAAAGTGTAAATAAACAGGGCATATGTTTGTCATGTTTTTCAGCTTCTTGCTGTGGTTATGTATATGTGATATTTTTAATTTTCTATTGCTGCATAACAAATTACCACAAATTTAGTGGCTTAAAACAATACTTACTTATTTCACAGGTCTGTCGGTCAGAAGTCCAAGCACTAGGTACCTGGGCTCTCTTAAGATTCTCACAGTGGTGAAATTAGGAAGTCAGGCGAACTGTGTCTTCATCTTAGGCTTGGGGTCTTCTTCTAGGCACATATGGTTGTAGCAGAATTCAGTTTCCTTTAGTTGTAAGACAGTGGTTTCTACTGATATTTCTTTGCCGGCCATCAGCTAGGGGCTGCTTCAGCAAATACAGACCATCTGCATTCCTTGCCACGTGGTCTTCTCCATTTTGAAAGCTGGAACAGCTGGAACAGAAAAATTTCACCAGCAAATCCTTGCCACACTTCTTATTTCCTCCAGAAGAACCCAAACACCTAATTCTTAAAAAATTTTATTTTTAAAATTAAGATATAATTGGCATATAACATTATGTTAGTTTCAGGTGTACAACAAATGATTTGATATTTGTATGCATTGTGAAATAGTCACCATACCTGGATGTCCAGTTAACATCCATTACTTGTACAGAATTGTTTTTTGCTTGTGATGAGTTTTCTTTTTTTTAAAATGTTTTTATTTATTTATTGGACACATAGCATGTGGGATCTTAGTTCCCCAACCAGGGATCAAACCCATGCCCCCTCCATTGGGAGTTCAGAGTCTTAACCACTGGACCACCAGGGAAGTCCCTGATGAGAAGTTTTAAGACCATTAATTATGGTCGCTGTGCTGTACATTACATCCCCATAACTCTTTTATAGTGTCCTAATCCTTTCAAGGGCTCGCCTGATTAAATCATGTCCACTGAGAATAGTCTCCCATTAAAGTCAACTGTCCACATAGCATAGCCTAATCACAGGAGTGCTAGCTCACATTCACCTGTCCCTCCCAAAGGCAGGGGATCATATAAAGGTATGGATCACTGGGGATGGATTCTGCCATATGTATTTAAAAATAACTTGTGGACTTAAAGCAATTACAAAACATGAATAGAATAGTAGCTCTGCATGTGTATTACTCAGCTTCATCAAATGTAAACTTTTTTCCTATTAAGCGATAAATGGTTTTAGGCAGAATTCCTTTTTATGGATGTTTGGAAGTGGCAATTCCAAACAGGTATCAGATTTACTTTTAGCAAACTGGTCACCCCAAACCTGCTGGCCTCAGTATTTGTCATATTTCATCAGGTTCATAAAGACCTGCAGCTATTTCAAAGAGAACTTTGTTAAATGTGTTCAGAGACTGTGGTGCATAAAGCTTGTTGGGTACATCCAGTCAGATGCCAGGTACAGTAATGATATTTTGAAAGGTACAAAGGGCTGAGGGAATATTTTCTATTTATATATTGTCTGTTGCATGCAGCATGTCAGAATATTGTGCAAAATGCCCTGAGTTCATGATACACCAGTAGGAGAATTGGAACAATCTAGCACAGGGACAAAGGAACAAAGGGGACAAAAAAGAGGACTGAAGGTATGTTTATTACAGGAAAAAGGCCTGTTTAAGCCTGAATCTCCCAACATGCAGACACTAGAATTGAGACTTATTTGTAAAACTGAGTGATGGTTTTTGTACTCACAGAGGGAAAGCTCTAGGGAACTTGGGAGGACTTTGAACCCTGGCTACCCTGAAAGTTTTGCAGTAAGGGTACCATTCAGTCTATTTGGGCTTGTGGCTGGCTTGGGGAAATGAATAGATGAATGACCTTTTAGTTTTCTTAACAACACAGAGTCTGTGTGTTTCTGAGCGGTCACCAGGGCCAGATAAATGTTAAGGGAAACCAGATTCAGAACACAGGCCCTCTCTCCTCAGAGAGGCAGCTCAACTGTATATGGGGGAGGAGTAAGCTTCTTAGGGAATCATGGAGACCAGAGTGGAGAAGCTGTGGGGTAAAATGAATGTCTTGTTTCATGACATGATTTTCCTGCAAATCAATCAAATGTAATTTTATGACCTGAAGCCTATATACATTTATTAAGAAAACATTTTCACAGAACATACAGACCACAGCATTATGGCTGGGGCCTTAAGGGAACTTCCTGGAAGCTGCTAAATTTGCATTTTCATATACTAGGAGTTTTAAGTTACAGGATTTAAAAATAGAAGCTTACTCCTCTTTCCTAGCTCACTTCTCTGCTTTTCCTTCATAATACCCTTATCATTATATATAGTAGGTATTTTACACTATAGTCTCCCTCACAAGAAAAGAAATTCCACAAAGGTGGGGAGTTTCTTTCAGTGCTGTATACTGAAATATGGAGAGGTGCTAAGTATTTGTTGAAGTAATAAATGGTTATGGGGAAAGGTAAAAAATAAAACATGAACCTAAAATTCCACCACCCACTCTTCATATTTATGTTTCCTTTGCCTTTGGGAGTGGGAGGGCAGTTACTTCTCTTTTGGGATCACTCTATTACGAAGTTGAATACTTCTAAAAATGTTCTAAAACAATTAGCTGTATAGTAGCTCATCACGTGGGAGGGAGAGGCTTGCTCTGACCCTCTTCACACCTTACAAATTACATCCGTAGTTTGCAGCCGACTTTGAGGTGCTCCCCCTTGCCCCAAATCCCGCTGTGCCTTTCTCGTTTCCAGAGCTCCATTCCTGGCCGCAGCGTCATCACGCTGGGACGCAAACGCCTACGGACGCCGCGATGCTTTACGCAGTGTCTGACGTCACGACGCAGAGCCTAGCAACCGCGCAGGCTCGTAACCGAGACCGTTATGGCTGCCGCCGCCCGGAGGAGGATGAGCGGCGCGGAGCAAGCAAATCTGCTGCCCAGGCCAGGTGTCCAGGTCCCCGGAGGGCTGGCGCGGCCGCTGGTCCTGGCCCTCCTGCTTGCATCCGCCATCATGCCCAGTGGTAAAGGGGGCGCGGCGGCAGGGCGGGCGCGGGAAGACGGGGCGGGCCCCGGCGCGGAACGCCAAGACGGGCCCGGCCAGGGAACGGGCGATTCCGAGTGTCCGGAGCAGGTGGTGGTATCTAGAGGGGCAGGGTCTCTTCAGCCCTGGCGAGGCTGTCTGAAGGTCTGTGGTAAGGGAGGCTGAAGGGGTCTGTGAAGGTAGGGTCTTTAAGAGGCCTCAGAAGTGGGCTTGAAAGCTCCGGGGACCCGGGGAGCGAGTGTGTAGATGGGCGGGGAAGGAGGAGTGGCCGTGGTGTCTAGAGAGTCTTAAAGAATGGGTTGCTACAGAGAATGGCTGTGATACGGTCTCCAAAATTCCCTGGAGGTGTGGAGTAACAAAACAAAACAAAACAAAACAAAACGAAAACACAAAAAACGCACAACTGTAAGAGCTGTGAGTTGAGTTTATTCAATGTCTTACTAAAGGTTGTAGCGGGTGGAGCCAGCTTTTCAGTTCTGAGCAATTGTTCGAAGAGGTCAAGAGAGGAGCCAGAATATGTATGATTTTTTTTTTTTTTTTTTTGCTGGGACATGTAGTCGAACATCAAAAGATTATTGCTAATAACAACAGATCTGAAGGTTATAATTTTAGTGCTTTTCTCTATATGGGAAGACACAGGAATCTGGGGTTATTGAAGTTTTTCCTTAAAGAGGCATTTCCTTAGATAGGACCCGTATATCCAAGGCAGAATACTTCATCCTGTTTTTCTCTATCCTGAATTCCCCTCAGGCCCACTGTGATGGGCACTTGCAATGGTTAATGGCTGGATTCTTGTGGAACTGGGATGGCACACAGCTTTTTTTTCTTTAATTATTCTTTTTCTTTATAGAGATGGGAGTTATGAGGGTCTAAAAGAGAGGACAGAGGGAACATGTGCTGAAGAGTTTAGAAGGTGTGATATCCAGAGAGAGTCCCAAGGTCAGGGGTGGGTGCCCGGGGGTTTAGCTGGGCCAAGGGACAGTGAGATCAGCCGTAAAGACGAAGGTGGGTAGGGGTAGTGATTGGACTGAGCTGATGGAATATTTTGGAGAGCAAAAGGGAAAAGAACTATCTTTGAGTACTGTTGCCTCTCTGAGGACTGGGAGGTTCTGCTGCTGCTGCTGCTAAGTCGCTTCAGTCGTGTCCGACTCTGTGGGACCCCATAGACGGCAGCCCACTAGGCTCCTCTGTCCCTGGGATTCTCCAGGCAAGAACACTGGAGTGGGTTGCCATTTCCTTCTCCAATGCGTGAGAGTGAAAAGTGAAAGTGAAGTCGCCCAGTCGTGCCCGACTCTTAGCGACCCCATCGTGCTTGGTAAAGAGCCAGAATGCTAGAGTATTGGACTTCTGAGGGGCTTAGGAGGACAGGAGTTCTGGGACAAGTTGAGATTCTCTGTAAACGTAGTCCCCCTTCTCTGTGTCCCTCTGTGTCCTAGATAGCCCTGCTTCATTTTGATGGATCTATAGGATTTAAGTATTTCTTTTTTAGTTTTTTGAGTCATGATTGACATATTAGTTTCAGGTGTACAGCATAATGATTTGATGTTTATATACACTGAGATCACCACAGGAAGTCTAGGTGCCATCCAGCACCCTGCATCGTTAACAACAGTTTTTTTTCTTATGATGAGGACTCTGAAGATTTACTTTCTTAGCAACTTTCCAGTATGCAGTATTATTCATTATGGTCACCATGCTGTACATTGCATCTGCATGCCTTATTTAATTTATGACTGGAAGTTTGTATCTTTTGATTCCCTTCACCTCCACTCTCTCCCCCTGCCTCCCCCACCATTTTGTTTTCTGTATCTATGAGTTTAGCTTTTTTGTTTTGTTTTTAAAATGCCACATGTAAATGAAATCATGATATTTGTCTTTCTCTTACTGACTTATTGCACTTCAGTGTAATGCCCTGAATATCCACTCACGTTGTTGCAGATGGCAAGATTCCATTCTCTTATTTCTCAATGATAATTCATCCAGTATATATACCTCAATTCTTTATCCATTCATTGATTCATGAGCTCCTTGGTTGTTTCTGTATCTTGGCTGTTTTAAATAATGCTGCATGATTAAGTATTCCTTTTCTTAGAAATGTTACATTGTTAATCAAGATATTGAAGGCCTTATTGAGAAATGAAACCTGTAAACCATGTTCTGAGACTTGGGAGGAACAAATGCACTAATAAGAATTTATAATCCATTTAAGCAGTATCTTGTGTGGTAGCTCCTTTTTATTTTCAGGCCAAGGCACAATCCTTCTTAGGCCTAAATCTTTTCTAAGTTCAGATGGAAAACAGTATGAATGGGATAGTGTTCACCTATTTGCCAGCGGAGCTGTCTAGCCATACATTCCTCTGCTGCAGTGCTGTGGTTACTTACTTGGGTTTCCCCAGCAGGACTGAGAGTGTGTGGACCACCCTCCCAGAAGTGTTTGTAAGTCTGGGGAGGGACTGTGGTTCATTTTCCCAAGGTCCTTTCATAGCTAGTAAATAAGGGGGATTTTTCTTGTTGATGCAAGTATTCCTGTTACTAAAGTACTTAAGTAGTATGGTTGTTTTGGTCATTAATCATCTAAGAAAAAACTGACGTATAAACATTTATATTTCTTGCTGGAATGCTTAAGATATATGGTTTAGGGGTATATGTAGCTGGTAACTATAGTTTCAGAAAAAACAACTTTTTAAGAGATGGTTGAAAATCTTCTGACATGTGCTATTAAAGGGAGGCAGCTCCTTGCAGGACAGTGTAGCATGTGTAGAACTTTGGCTAATACAAATGTTCTTTGTAGGTGTGCCTTAGGGTAGAGTGATTTCAAAACAGTTACTCTTGTCAGAAGAAAATGAAAGTCTAGCTAGAATGTATTGAGTTTCAAACTTCAAGTAACCATAGAATGTTAGAAAGTTGCCATATCAGTTTTATTTAAACTTGTTCCCTGTTAGATTTCTTAAACTTTCAGTGCTTGCTTGGGTGTATTCTTGGCAATCTCTGAGACTTTTTTAGTTTTATGTGTTCGTTTTGAAGAGTTTAAAAAAACTAATGTAAGCGTTATTTTGGATTATGGGATACTCACTGTAAGACCAAGTCTGCCATGCTATTTCAAAAATGCCTACTTTCTACATTCTGCCATCATATTGCTCCCAGATGTTGCCTTAATTTATTTAATATGTAATGTATTCAATTTTTAAGGCATTTTTTTCTCAGAATTCAATGTGTGAATGAATTATCAGAAATATTGATACAGTGTAAGGAAGTTTTTAAAAAGGGACCAGTAGAGAGCAATTAAAAACTTTTAATTTTTAAAAAGTTAACTTTTAACTAGAGAGGTAATATCAAATAGGGAAGGATAGAGATGGAACATATATTTAGAAATTTAAAATTATATATATATATATAAGCTTGAACAAGTAAATCGGTGAAGTCAGAGTTACCACTTTGTTCTGAATACACGTCATAGCTGACTGGATCAGCCTCTTTTCTTTGAAGGAGTGGTGGTGCAGAAGGTTGGTCTAATTTACATCAAATGTTTCAGATGAATTCCAAGTTTGTTTTCTTGGATGTAACGTCTAGTGTTTTTATTGTTTGGATGCACTGCAGGGCGTGTTAGATCTCAGTTTCCCAACCAGGGTTCAGCCCGTGCCCCCTGCAGTGGAAGCACAGAATCTTAACCACTGGGCCACCAGGGAAGTCCTGTTTTCCACATTTTTACTCCTTGAACAATATTTATTAACTCTACTCCTACCTGGAGCTTCCCCGGTGGAATCCTACCTGATGCTAGGTATTGGAGTTATAACAACAGATAGGGTGATGTTGGAGATATCCTTAGAAGAGTGAGTGGGGTTTTACCTGGCTAAGAACTATGAGAAAGGCTTTTGAGAGGGTGTAGTCCGCACAGAGTTGGACACGACTGAAGCGATGCAGCAGCAGCAGCAGCAGGTACAGAAACACTACTTGGGAAGCAGTGTAGGATTTGTGGTGAGAGTTGGGTCAAGAGCATGTTCAGTAAGTGTTTATTGAATGCCTGCTATCTGTTAAGTAGGCAGTGGGGATAGAATAGTTTGGAAGATTAGTAAGAGGTAATAGCATTGAGATAATGGGGACCAGATCATATAGGAGCTTATAGGCTATTATAAAGGCTTTGAATTTCACTTTTGAGAGAGCTGAGAGCTACTAGGTAGTTTTAAGCAGGGCCGTAACATCATTTAACATAAGGTTTTACAGGGTGACTCTGGCTGTTACGTTGAGAGTGGACACTGGGGATTATGGTAGAAGCAGGCAGATCATTTAGAAGACTACTGTAATAATCTGGGTGAGATGATGGCTTGGATTAGGCAGTAGCAATGGAGAGGTGAAAACTCTTCAAATTCTTCATATCTTTTGAAGGTAGGGTGACAGATTGGATGTGGAGTGTTAAAATAATGACTGCAAGGCTTTAGGCTTGAACAACAGAAAAATGGAGTTGTCATAACTGAGAGTGAGACTACATAGAGCAGGGCTTTTTTTTTGTTGTTGTTGTTTGTTTGTCTTTTCAGAGTGGGGAGTAAAAATTCATGTCTTTAACCTTTTCATCTTGAAATAATTGTAAATTCACTTGCAGTTGTAAAAAATAAAAGACAGAAATTCTGTGTACCCTTTACCCAGTTTTTCTCAGTGATAGTATCCTGCAAAACTGTAGTGCAGTACCACAACCAGACACTGATATTGATACAGTCAAGATACAGAGCATTTCCATCACCATTAGGATTTTTTCTGTGGCTCTTTTAAAAGTCACCCTCGCTTTTTCCCTATCCCTACTCCCTCCTGAATTCCTGGCAACCACTAATCTTTTTTATTTCTATAATCTTATCATTTTGTGAATGTGCTGTATGGAATCATATCATGTGTAGCTTTTGGGAGTTGGCGGTTTTACCTAGTATAACGTGATGTATGGAATCATATCATGTGTAGCTTTTGGGAGTTGGCTGGGTTTACCTAGTATAATCTTGGGAGAATCATCTGAGTTGTTTCATGTATGAGTAGTTTGTTCCTTTTTATTGCTGAGTAATGTTCCTTGGCATGTATGTGTACTACACTTGTTTAACCCTTCATCTATTGAAGGACATCTGAGTTGTTTCCAGTTTTTGGCTATTGTGAATAAGGCTGCTATAAATATTTATGCAGAGATTTTTATGTGAACATAAAAATTCATTTCTCTAGGATGAATGCCCAGGACTGTAACTGCTGGGTCAGGTGGTAGTTGCACATTTAGTTTAAGAAACTGCCAAACTGTTTTCTGAAATGGTTGTCACATGTTATGTAACCACAGCAACATGTGAGTGATCTTGTTACCCTGCATCCTTGCCAGCATTTGACATGGTCATTATTTTTTATTTCAGCCATTCTGATAGGTGTATGGTGATATCTCATTGAGATTTAATTTGCATTTTGCTAAGGGAGAAGGCAATGGCATCCCACTCCAGTGGAAAATCCCATGCATTGGAGAAGGAAATGGCAACCCACTCCAGTGTTCTTGCCTGGAGAATCCCAGGGACGGCGGAGCCTGGTGGGCTGCCGTCTATGGGGTTGCACAGAGTTGGACACGAATGAAGCGACTTAGCAGCAGCAGTGGTTAACATCTTTTCATGTGCTTGTTTGCCATCTGTATACTCTTTTTGGTGAAATGTCTCTTTATGTCTTTTGTCCATGTTCTAATGATTGTTTGCTTTTTCACTTTTGAGTTGTCATAATTCTTCATGTATTCTAGATATTAGTCCTTTGTTGGCTATGGGGCTTACAAATACTTCTTCCACTTGGTAGCTTGTCTTTTCTTCCTCACAAAAGTCTTTTACTGAACAAAAGTTTTAAAATTTCGACGGAATCCAATTTATGAATTTTTCCTTTTCTGTATTGTGTTTTTGGTCTAAGAATTTATCTAGTCCACGATTCTGAAGATTTTGTTGGAGGTCTTTTTCTAAAATCTGTGTAGTTTAAAAAAAATTATTATTTTAATTAATTTACTTAAACTTTGGTAGTGTTGGGTCTTCGTTGCTGCATGAGGGCTTTCTCTGGTTGTGGTGTGTGGGCTTCTCTTGTGGAGCACAGGCTCCAGGCGCATGGGCTTAGTTGCTCCACGGCACGTGGGATCTTCCTGGACCAGGGATTGAACCCATGTCCCCTGCATTGGGAGGTGGATTCTTATCCAGTAAACCACCAGGCAAGCCCCTAAAATCTGTGTAGTTTTACATTTAAACTTGTGATCCATTTTTTAGTTAATTTTTGCAAAAGGTGTGAGACTTAGGCCAAGGTTAATTTAGCTTGTTAGATTACATTGATTTTTGAGTATTGAGGCGATCTTGCATCTCTGAAATAAACCTTACTAATCATGGAGTATCGTTTTATATATTGGTGATTTCTTTTTTCTTTTTTTTTTGGCTGTTCCATGTGGTTTGCGGTGTCTCAGTTTCCCAGCCAGGGATTGAACCTGGGCAGTGAAAGCTTGGAATCCTAACCACTAGGTCACCAGGGAACTTTATATTGCTGGTTTCTATTTGTTAGTATTTTGTTAAGAATTTTTGCATTTCTGTTCAGGAAGGATACCAATATGTAATTTTCTTTTTCTGTGGTGTCTTTGGTTTTGGTTTTAGGAGCTTCATAAAAGGAATCATGAGGTGTTCGTTCCCTATGCAGGTCTCTGGAGGAGGTTGTATAGAATTGGTGTTAACTCTACATTAAACATTTGGTAGAATTCTCCAGTGACATTTTCCAGTGAATTCTCCATTCTTATGTGGGCAAGGATATTTAATTTTGGGGAATTTTAAAATTAACAATTCAGTTTCTTTAATAGTTAAAGGGCTAGTCAAATTATGTATTCCATATGTGGTAAGTTGGGGTACTTTGTGTTTTTAAGATTCTGGTCTTAAACTTTCTCTTTTAGTTGCTTTTTATGACATTGCTCTGACGGGGAGGTGGGGGTCGATGCACATTACTTGCAGTTAGAGCTAGAAATCTAGGGGCTCTACTTGATCTGTGTTGAGCCTTAAGGGCAGTGGTGGTTCTGGCAGCTCTGGGCAGAGGTGGGAGTTTCGGCTCCTCTTGTGGCCTGCGCTGACATGTTGGTGGGGACAGCCTCGTTACTACGGGGCCATGGCTAAAGTCTTGACTGTCCACTAGGCCTCCTCAGCAGAGAAGGCAATGGCACCCCACTCCAGTACTCTTGCCTGGAAAATCCCATGGGTGGAGGAGCCTGGTAGGCTGCAGTCCATGGGGTCGCTACGAGTCGGACACGACTGAGCAACTTCACTTTCACTTTTCACTTTCATGTATTGGAGAAGGAAATGGCAACCCACTCCAGTGTTCTTGCCTGGAGAATCCCAGGGACGGGGGAGCCTGGTGGGCTGCTGTCTATGGGGTCACACAGAGTCGGACACGACTGAAGTGACTTAGCATAGCATAGCATAGGCCTCCTCAGACACATCCTTTTATGGATGCAAAGGGGCACCTCATTGCAGCTTGGTCAGGGTGATAATCTAGGTTCCCCACTTGGTCTTTGCTGCTGTAAGTGTGAGTGGAGAGTGGTGCTCTTTGTTTGGAGAGAGTAAGAGCAGTCGTCTAAAAGTTCTCTTTCTTGCTAGGCTGCCTCTCTCCTGATCTTCTGGCGAGAGAGCAGGCTTTTTTGGGGGCCCGTTTTGTCCATACTCCTGGGTGTTTCCAGGTTACTGGATTCTTCAGCTCCAAGTCTGGAATACATGAGGTAAAAAGAAAGTTCAGGATAGTCAACTCTGGGTTGTTTCTCAGGTCCTGAGGTCTCTGATCGCTCTGCCTTATTCTTTCCACCTTTCACAATTGTGTTATTTTATATGTAATAGGAAGAGTTTTATTTGTTTTTAGTGGGAAGAATAGGGAAAAATACATTTACTCCATCTTCCTAGCAGTGAAAGTCAGAATTTCATTTTGAACGTGTTAGTTTGAATGACAAATCTAAGCAGACATGTCAGGTAGACAGTTGGACTTATGAGCCTAGAGTTCTGGTAGTTTGTGGACCTTCTCTTTTGAGGGCTTCATTTTTCTAAGAGAAGTCAGGAAGTTATATGAGCCTTTGACAATGAGGACAACAGAAAAGGTTTTAGAAATTTGAGGACAGAGCAAGCTGTGGATGGTCTACTAAGAAGGGTGAACAGGCTGGGAAAACACAGTATAATTGCTGACAGCATAACAGGTACATCTGGATTTGGGTGTTGCATTTAAAATGAAATAAAAAAATGAAAAATAGAAAATGAAATATTCATCAGATAACAGTTGCCTTGCCAGATAGTAAGAACTTAAGCAGCATAGGAGACCTGTTGCATTTCATAGCCTGCCACCATAAGAAAAAGAAAGAATAGAGAGGGGTCTGACTTTAGGTCACAATGGCAAAGTCCACACAGAGCTTGTGCCCTCTGTTCTAATTTCACAAACGTTGGATTTCAGTACCTGCAGAACAGAAAGGTGACTAATCCTAGCTTAGTGAAAAATACAGGTGTATTTCCTTTTAGCTTGGTGGAGATAAATTAGGAGATTTCAGTGTAACATTTCTTTCTTTACTTATTTTAGTTCGATCACAGATTGAGTCATTGAGCCAGCCTGTACTCACGTCAGATGTTTCTACTCCACATATGAATGCTTTAACAAATGAAAACCAAACCACACCTTCTACTTCCCAAATCAGCACCACTCTCCCTCCCACAACTAGTACAGAAAGAAGTGGAGTGGCGTCCGTGTCCCCTCATCCCTTGCCTACTACTGCTCTGTCCCAAGAGGTTGATAACAATGAAGATCCTAGCATAGAGGAGGAGGATCTTCTCACACTGAACAGTTCTCCGTCCACTGCCAAAGACACTCTGGACAACGGGGATTATGGAGAACCAGACTATGACTGGACCACCAGCCCCCGGGATGATGAGTCCAGTGAAGCCTTGGAAGAAAACAGGGGCTACGTGGAAATTGAGCAGTCAGAGAGACCTTTTAAAACCCCACCCTCAAGTATAGAAGAGGAAGATAGCCATTTCTTTTTCCACCTTATTATTTTTGCTTTTTGTATTGCTATTGTTTATATTACATATCACAACAAAAGGAAGGTAAGTTTGAGCTTTTTTTCACCCCCTCTAGTTGCCCTCTGTTATCTCAGTCATACTTCTTATTAATGCTTTTGCTTATTCAGAGGTCTTTTTTCCTCTTTTAATCAGGTTTCAGTTGATGGTAAAATACTGTGATATCTCATCAGCTTGTATGTCGTTGTGGATTTTAACAAATGACAGAATGCTTTACTGCATGTGAGTGAGTGAGTGAAAGTTGCTCAGTCATGTCTGACTCTTTGTGACCCCATGGACTATACAGTCCATGAAATTCTCCAGGCCAGAGTACCAGAGTGGGTAGCCTTTCCTTTCTCCAGGGATCGAACCCAGGTTTTCCACATTGCAGGTGGATTCTTTACCATTTGAACCACAAGGGAAGTCCAGGAATATTGGAGTGGGTAGCCTATCCCTTCTCCAGTGGATCTTCCCAACCCAGGAATTAAACCTGGGGCTTCCCTGGTGGCTTAGAGGGTAAAAGCGTCCGCCTGCAATGTGGGAGACCCGGGTTCAATCCCTGAGTCGGGAAGATCCCCTGGAGAAGGAAATGGCAACCCACTCCAGTACTCTTGCCTGGAAAATCCCATGGATGGAGGAGCCTGGGAGGCTGCAGTCCATGGGGTCACAAAGAGTCGGACACGACTGAGCGACTTCACTTTCACTTTCTCCTGCTTTGCAGGTGGATTCTTTACCAACTGAGCTATCAGGGAAGCCTACTACATGTGCTTTTAAAAAAAAGAAGCCAATTGATTTTGAGCAAAACCAAAGCCCGATCATTTTTTTTTTTAAGATTTTATGTCTTAATTTGGCATTGCTACTTCATTGGGAGTACTTGTGGAGAGAGATGTTAATTTAGGACTTCTAATGTATTTACATTGAACTTAATGTTATTTTGATAACTTTTTCCCCTGGTTGTTAAAGTATTAGATGTCTTTTTTAGGGACACAGAAAAATATAGAAAAGAAAATGTAAGCTACTACGCAAAGCTGAGCATTATTAACATTTTGGTATATTTCTGGCCTGTAAATGTGTGTATAATTCAGATATATATGTGTATGCTAATAATTTTTAAATGAACTTGATTTCCTATAGAGTTTTATATCTTGCCTTTTACCTAACAAATCATGAGCACTTTTCATATCATTAATATTCTTTAAAAACATGATTTAATAGCTACGTAATTTAACTTTTTCCTGTTGAGTATTTAGATGGTTTTCAATTTTTGATCCAGAAACAATAATATGATGAACATTGCTGTACTAAAATTGGTTTGTTGGATTACATGAGGCAGAGGAGGCATAAATAGGACTCTATGGATAATTTAGTGTGAGGGTTCATCTGGGCGCTCTGCAGTCCCTGAGCTAAATAGTTAAACTTTTTAAATACTTAAAGGGAAATCAAACACAGTGTCCTTTTTAATACTTACTGGTCAGGAAATCTCAGTTCTTGACTTTGTTGTAACTTGCTTTGTGATTCCTAGCACCCACTTCCCCTTAAGGACGTTGATTTTCTCACCTGCAAAATGATACAAAGGTAATTTCAGAATGCCTTCCAGCTTAGACAATCAGTGATTCTAATAACTCATTTGTGGTTTTGAGTTGGTTTATTTGTGGTTTAGTGGTCTCTCAGTAGCTCTGTAGGTATTTGTAGGTGGATGAAATTTTGAATGCCAGTTATGTTTTATTCCACTGTTCAGTGTGGGACCATCTCTATTACAAACACCTAAAGAAAGAAAGTGAAGTTGCTCAGTCATGTCTGACTCTTTGCGACCCTGTGGGCTATAGTCTACCAAGCTTCCCCGTCCATGGGATTTTCCAGGCAAGAGTGCTGGAGTGGGTTGCCATTTCCTTCTCCAGGGGATCTTCCCGACCCAGGGATTGAACCTGGGTCTCCTGCATTGCAGGCAGACGCTTTACCATCTGAGCCACCAGGGAAGCCCTAGGGACTTAAACACCTAAGGGACTTGTTAAACAGGTAGGTTCCTGGACTCCACTGCTATCTATTAGCTCATCTCTGAAGAGAGAGGCCAGGAATCAGTCTTTAACAAGGACTTCTGTATACATTAAAATTTAAAAAGCACTGTTTCAGCTTATTTACAAGATGGAAAACAAAATAGCCCTTTTGTTGTTGACATTTTACTTTTGTGTTTGGGAACCTAGGAGACAGATATTTCAGTTATAAAAACTTAGCATGTCCTCTATTTTCTCTTTTGAATATCTGATTTGTTTTATTTCAGATTTTCCTTCTGGTTCAAAGCAGGAAATGGCGTGATGGTTTTTGTTCCAAAACAGTGGAATATCATCGTCTTGACCAGAATGTTAATGAAGCAATGCCTTCTCTGAAGATTACCAATGATTATATATTTTAAAGCACTGTGATTTGCATTTGCTTATTATGTAATTTTATTTGCTTGACTTTTTATATGATATTGTGCAGATGTTTGCCATTGGCAATTCATACTTAAATGAGAGGTGGGCCTCTCTTTATTTTGCCTTGGTGCTTTGGAAATTAAGTATCACAAACAAGGAGTATATAATTTTTTATCTACATTTTTAGAGGTAAATTCAATCAGGTGTCCAAAATGTGGAGCTAAGCATTACCTGTTAGTTTTTTATTGTTTTAGATTTCTTTATTGTACTTCTTCTGGAAGTGTTAGTAATGCTACTTTAAAAAAATCCCAAACTTATAATAAATTCTAACACATCTGGTATTGCTGACTCAGATTCTCTTTCTGCCATCCAAATACTGTTTCTTAAGCACACATTTCTTTGTGCTGTCAAACTGTAATCTACAAGGATGTATGTAATAATGCTTTACATATAAGTAACATTTTTTTCTTCCAGGACTCTTTGCTTTGGATATTTTTGGATAATTTATGTATAATTTATTCTCATTCTGACCACGATTTTAAGTAGCACATTAATAAATGTGTCTAAAAATTCTGGCAATAGAGACTCTGCAGTTTGCAGTAGACATAAATAAAATGTTATAGATAGCTTTTTTGCTTTGAATTACTGAATTAAATTTAGAGGTAGAAATTGTTGTGAAATATTAAATACACGTACAATTGCTTTTACTTAGCAATTGATTGTAGCACGGGTTCCTCCAAGCTTTCAAGCAAGGGGCAGAGTTTAAAATTATATCATATTTGTTCACTCGCTTATTTTTTATAGTAAGTTTGAATGAATTTTAGGAGACATTGTAATTTAAATAATATTGGATCTAGGTCTTTCAAATGAAAATTATACCTGTTTGTATACATAAAGGCTGTATCTGTACACTGGCTCTTTCTCCCTTTGTGCTTGTTTGGTTTCTTGTTCTTTTTTAATAGCAACTGGAAATTGCTTACTTTATTTAATTTTGACTTGTCTTTCTATCTTAAGGAGTTGATCAGTATGTAAATATATGATTTGAAACATGATTGACTTACAGGTGTCACAACAACTTTTTAGAAAACATAACCCCTAATATGTGTTAAACGCCACTCACAAAACCCAGGTGAGCTAGTGGGCATATTGTTTGTTAGAGATGGAAGGGGCAGGGCAGTCCATCGTTTCTCTTGGGTGGACCGTTTACTGTTTCAGTAAGGAAGGGAGGCACAGTGGAGGTACACCTGAACTGTTCTTGCAGTAATTTTTTTCATATCTGAAATTGTATTATTTAATATTTTGAATAAGATTTTAAAAAATAAATGGCAAAGATATAAATTCATGATTTTATGAGCACATTTCATTTTAATGATGCGTCCTTCACTGGGTGGTGATAGATGGGTAGTGTATCTCTGGGAGGAAAAAAAAAGAAAATGTATTAGCTTGCTTTTGTTTTAGCACTGGGACTCTGCTTCTGTGAATTCCACATAACATTTCTAGATCCTACTTTAGATCTAGTTTATGGCTATGTACTGTGGTTCATTGAAAACCATAGCAAAGTAGGATTGAAAAGGAAAGTAAAGCAGCTAAATCAGTGTGCTGCACTTCTGGCATCCTGCTTCCTTGTTGTCTTCCTGTTGAAGCCTCTCCCGTCCTAGAGGATTGCCCCCCTTAGTGGATCTGGGGTTCTTTGGTGCTTCCTGATGGCACAGTCTTTGCTACCTATGTCCCAGTGCTGCAATCAAATAGCCTCTGACTTGGAGCATCAGATTGTACATTGATCAAAAATGCTTCCAGTGTCTTACAAAGGCGCCCAAGTCACTGGTCTATAAGTCTGTGTATAATTCAGACATACATGTGTATGGTAACAACTTTTAAATGAACTTGACTTCATATTGTTTTGCATCTTGCTTTTTACCTAACAGATCATGAGCATTTTCTATGTCATTAATATTTTTTAAAAACATCTAATAGCTGCATAATTTATTTAACTATTTTCCTCTTGACTGTTTAGATCATTTCCAGTTTCGGCTCAGAAATAATATTGTGGTGAATATTTCTGTATTGGAATTGGTTTGTTGGGTTAAATGAGGCAGAGGAGGCATAAATAGAAATGAATGGCACAAAGAAGACCTACATTTGAGTCTTAGAGCACCAATGTATCCTACTCACATGTGGTGTAGTCTTTCAGTATCGTTTCTGGAGAGACCAGAGGCATGGCTCCCAATGTTGGTACTAATGGCGTAATAGATAACACTTTAGTTACCGTTTCTCTGTCTTATCTGAAAAAGAATGTGTTGAAAGTCGTGGGGCAGGCAGAAGCAGACATTTAGAATTTGTGCCGGCAGCCATGTCTGTCTCTTTTTTTAAAGATTTATTTATTTTTGGCTGCTCTAGGTTTTCGTTGCTGTGAGTATTCTTTCTCTAGTTGCACTGTGTGGGCTTCTCGTTGCAGGGCTTCTCTTGTTGTGGAGCATGGGCTCTTGGGTTCTGGAGTTGTGGCACACTGGCTTAGTTGCTACGCACCATGTGGGATTTTCCCAGACCAGGGATCGAACCTGTATTCCCTGCAGATTCTTAACCAGTGGAGCACTAGAGAAGCCCCTCAGGAGGGCAAGCATGTCTTGACTGGGTTTTGACTTTGTTTTTAAAGATTTTCAACTTTGTTTACTTTTTAATATGTATGTATATTTATTATTTAAAGAGATGGGAATACCAGAACATGTTACCTGCCTCCTGAGTAATCTGTATACAGGTCAAGAAGCAACATTTGGAACCGGGCATGGAACAATGGACTGATTCCAAACTGGGAAAGGAGAACATCAAGGCTGTATTGTCACCCCACTTATTTAACTTATATGCAGAGTACATCATGCGAAATGCTGGGCTGGATGACTCAGAAGCTTGGATCAAGATTGCCGGGAGAAATTTCAATAACCTCAGATATGCAGATGATACCACCCTAATGGCAGAAAGTAAAGAGGAACTAAAGAGCCTCTTGATGAAAGTGAAAGAGGAGAGTGAAAAAGTTGGCTTCAAACTCAACATTCAAAAAATGAAGATCATGGCATCTGGTTCCATCACATCATTTCAAATAGATGGGTAAACAGTGGAAACAGTGTCAGACTTTATTTTCTTGGGCTCCAAAATCACTGTGGACAATGGCTGCAGCCATGAAATTATAAGATGCTTGCTCCTTGGAAGAAAAGCTATGACAAATCTAGACAGTGTATTAAAAAGCAGAGACATCACTGCTGACAAAGATCTGTATAACCAAAGCTATGTGGTTTTTCCAGTAGTTGTGTACAGATGTGAGAGTTGGACCATAAAGAAAGCTGAGTGCCAAAGAATTGATGATTTTGAATTGTGGTGCTGGAGAAGACTCTTGAGGTACTCTTGGACTGTGAGGAGATGAAACCGGTCAATCCTAAAGAAAATCAACCCTGAATATTCATTGGAAGGACTGATGCTGAAGCTGAAGCTCCAATACTTTGGCCACCTGATACAAAGAGCTGACTCATTAGAAAATACCTTGATGCTGGGAAAGATTGAAGGCAGGAGGAGAAGTGGGCAACAGGATGAGATCGTTGGGTGGCATCACTGACTCAGTGGACATAAATTTGAGCAAGCTCTAGGAGATAGTGAAGGACACCCCCTGGCATGCTGCTGTTCATGGGGTCACAGAGTCTGACATGATTGAGCCACTGAAAAACAATGAAACAACATTATTTATTTGGCTTCCCCAGTTCAGTTCAGTTCAGTCGCCCAGTCGTTTCCGACTCTTTGTGACCCCATGAATCGCAGCACGCCAGGCCTCCCTGTCCATCACCAACTCTTGGAGTTTACCCAAACTCGTGTCCATCGAGTCGGTGATGCCATCCAGCCATCTCCTCCTCTGTTGTCCACTTCTCCTCCTGCCCCCAATCCCTCCCAGCATCAGAGTCTTTTCCAATGAGTCAACTCTTTGCATGAAGTGGCCAAAGTACTGGAGTTTCAGCCTTAGCATCATTCCTTCCAAAGAAATCCCAGGGCTGATCTCCTTCAGAATGGACTGGTTGGATCTCCTTGCAGTCCAAGGGACTCTCAAGAGTCTTCTCCAACACCACAGTTCAAAAGCATCAATTCTTCGGCACTCAGCTTTCTTCACAGTCCAACTCTCACATCCATACATGACCACTGGAAAAACCATAGCCTTGACTAGATGGACCTTTGTTGGCAAAGTAATGTCTCTGCTTTGCAATATGCTATCTGCTGCTAAGTCGCTTCAGTTGTGTCTGACTCTGTGTGACCACATAGACGGCAGCCCACCAGGCTCCCCCGTCCCTGGGATTCTCCAGGCAATAACACTGGAGCGGGTTGCCATTTCCTTCTCCAATGCATGAGAGTGAAAAGTGAAAGTGAAGTCGCTTAGTCGTGTCCAACTTCTAGCGACCCCATGGACTGCAGCCTACTAGGCTCCTCCGTCCATGGGATTTTCCAGGCAAGAGTACTGGAGTGGGGTGCCATTGCCTTCTCCAATATGCTGTCTAGGTTGGTCATAACTTTCCCTCCAAGGAGTAAGTATCTTTTAATTTCATGGCTGCAGTCACCATCTGCAGTGATTTTGGAGCCCAGAAAAATAAAGTCTGACACTGTTTCCACTGTTTCCCCATCTATTTCCCATGAAGTGATGGGACCAGATGCCATGATCTTAGTTTTCTGAATGTTGAGCTTTAAGCCAACTTTTTCACTCTCTACTTTCACTTTCATCAAGAGGCTTTTTAGTTCCTCTTCACTTTCTGCCATAAGGGTGGTGTCATCTACATATCTGAGGTTATTGATATTTCTCCTGGCAATCTTGATTCCAGCTTGTGCTTCTTCCAGCCCAGCGTTTCTCATGAGGTACTCTGCATATAAGTTAAATAAGCAGGGTGACAACATACAGCCTTGACGTACTCCTTTTCGTATTTGGAACCAGTCTGTTGTTCCATGTCCAGTTCTAACTGTTGCTTCCTGACCTGCATACAGATTTCTCAAGAGGCAGGTCAGGTGGTCTGGTATTCCCATCTCTTTCAAAATTTCCCACAGTTTATTGTGATCCACACAGTCAAAGGCTTTGGCATAGTCAGTAAAGCAGAAATAAATGTTTTTCTGGAACTCTCTTGCTTTTTCCATGATCCAGCGGATGTTGGCAATTTGATCTCTGGTTCCTCTGCCTTTTTTAAAACCAGCTGGAACATCTGGAAGTTCACGGTTCACATATTGCTGAAGCCTGGCTTGGAGAATTTTGAGCATTACTTTACTAGCATGTGAGATGAGTGCAATTGTGTGGTACTTTGAGCATTCTTTGGCATTGCCTTTCTTTGGGATTGGAATGAAAACTGACCTTTTCCAGTCCTGTGGCCACGGCTGAGTTTTCCAAATTTGCTGGCATATTGAGTGCAGCACTTTCACAGCATCGTCTTTCAGGATTTGAAAGAGCTCAACTGGAATTCCATCACCTCCGCTCGCTTTGTTCGTAGTGATGCTTTCTAAGGCCCACTTGACTTCACATTCCAGGATGTCTGGCTCTAGGTCAGTGATCACACCATCGTGATTATCTGGGTTGTGAAGATCTTTTTTGTACAGTTCTTCTGTGTATTCGTGTCACCTCTTCTTAATATCTTCTGCTTCTGTTAGGTCCATACCATTTCTGTCCTTTATCGAGCCCATCTTTGCATGAAATGTTCCCTTGGTATCTCTAATTTTCTTGAAGCGATCTCTAGTCTTTCCCATTCTGTTGTTTTCCTCTATTTCTTTGCATTGATTGCTGAGGAAGGCTTTCTTATCTCTTCTTGCTATTCTTTGGAACTCTGCATTCAGATGCTTATATCTTTCCTTTTCTCCTTTGCTTTTTGCTTCTCTTCTTTTCACAGCTATTTGTAAGGCCTCCCCAGACAGCCATTTTGCTTTTTTGCATATCTTTTCTGTGGGAATGGTCTTGATCCCTGTCTCCTGTACAATGTCACGAACGTCATTCCATAGTTCATCGGGCACTCTGTCTATCAGATCTAGGCCCTTAAATCTATTTCTCACTTCTACTGTATAATCATAAGGGATTTGATTTAGGTCATACCTGAATGGTCTAGTGGTTTTCCCTACTTTCTTCAATTTAAGTCTGAATTTGGTAATGAGTTCATGATCTGAGCCACAGTCAGCTCCCGGTCTTGTTTTTGTTGACTGTATAGAGCTTCTCCATCTTTGGCTGCAAACAATATAATCAGTCTGATTTTGGTGTTGACCCTCTGGTGATGTCCATGTGTAGAGTCTTCTCTTGTATTGTTGGAAGAGGGTGTTTGCTATGACCAGTGCATTTTCTTGGCAAAACTCTATTAGTTTTTGCCCTGCTTCATTCCGTATTCCAAGGCCAAATTTGCCTGTTACTCCAGGTGTTTCTTGACTTCCTACTTTTGCACTCCAGTCCCCTATAATGAAAAGGACATCTTTTTTGGGTGTTAGTTCTAAAAGGTCTTGTAGGTCTTCATAGAACCGTTCAGCTTCAGCTTCTTCAGCGTTACTGGTTGGGGCATAGACTTGGATTACTGTGAAACTGAATGGTTTGCCTTGGAAACGAACAGAGATCATTCTGTCGTTTTTGAGATTGTATCCAAGTACTGCATTTCGGACTCTTGTTGACCATGATGGCCACTCCATTTCTTCTGAGTAGAATAGACATTTTAATAATGTTAAGTCTTCCTACTGATAGCTTACTGATAGCTTAGATTTGTGATCTCCAAAGAAGATTTAACTTTGGGACCAGGGACCAGGCTTGATCATTCAAGAGCTTTTGTGTAGCAGAGTTTTATTAAAGTATGAAAAGGACAGAGAAAACCTCTGACATAGACATCAGAAGGGGGATGGAGAGTGCCCCTCTTGCTAGTGTTAGCAAGGGAGTTACATACTTTTTAAATTATTACAATAAATTACAATATTACAATAAATCAAAAGACTGTCTCAAGGTTGTAAAGATCTTACTAGACCCACTCCCATAATTTACATTTTAAGATAACAGGATTAGCCAGAAGGTTTTCAGGAAGGAGAAACTGTCCTCAAGCAGGATACATTGTTATATAATCCTTAGTACAGAGTTTAAACTGAGTTGTTTGTTGTGTAATCATCAGTTCAGGACTTAAAGAAAAAGATGTTTTGTGTGACTAAGACTAAGGAATGTAGAGGAAAAAAAAGATGTTTGTCTTTTCCTCTTCCTTGAGAGCCCCAGACCCCTATCTCTGCTTTGAGAGCCCCAGACCCTTTCTCCTCCTTGGGGACCCTGGACTTCTTATCAACCTGCCTAGGAATTGACTTTCATCCCCCCCTTTTCTTTTAGGAGAATTATGTTGTCAAGGGAAAGGAGCGTCGTTTTCATCCCATAACTACTTCCTGCTGTGATGAGGCGCTGTCCCTAAATTGTTGAGGCAACATATTCTCCTAATCCTCATATTGAGGGTCTCTGATCCAGAGGCCTCAAGTAATAGTTGGAGGAGGTTGTGGCACTCATAGGAGCTTGTAACCGTTTGTAACTTAAAAGCTTTCAGACGGTTAGAAACAAACCCCGTTTTATAGTTACAGATATAAGGCAAAATAGTCATTAAACCAAGTTAAAACCTAAAATTAAAAGTTACATTGTGTCCATAGTTATATCAGTCCATCTTAGCACTGTTAGATGTCATCACAGAGTTGAAGAAAGTTCTTTCCCTGAAGCAGAGAAACCCACCATGGGAAGTCTTCAATTGATGAGGACGGGAGTGCTCCGCAGACCCAGCAATTAGACCGATTGTGGAATGTGGTGTAGGAAGGAGCCCAGGACAGGAAGGTGTCTTGAGGGTCAAACGGCAGGCTCAGGACTTTCAGAGTCACCAGAAGCAAGCTCACCTAGATTCTCAGGCCCATCTTGGGTCCTGGCTCAAACAGCGGCTTGTTTGACTCAAAGACTGGGTCAGGAGTTAACCTCCTGATAGTGTCTGTTGACTGAGAAGGCAATGGCAACCCACTCCAGTACTCTTGCCTGGAAAATTCCATGGGTGGAGGAGCCTGGGAGGCTGCCGTCTATGGGGTCGCACAGAGTCCGACAAGACTGAAGTGACTTAGCAGCAGCAGCAGCAGCATCAGCAATGTCTGTTGAAAAACTAAAAGCTGAGTCACATAGTTAATTTTAAGGCTTCAGAATCTATGACAATATCTGTGCACAAAAACAGTCTGTCATAGAGACAGTCCCTTCTTTTGAGGAGGGGGTAGTTCGAGCCCTCATTAAAGCTACGGGTAGAACTGTAAACCAACTGTCTTGTGTTTCCTGAGTTAGCTTACATGGATGTCTTTTAATAATGTCATTAGCCTTTTCAACTTTTTCGAAAGATTGGCGTCTCAAGGAACAGTGTGATACTCTATTCTAGAGCTTTTGACATCCCTTGAGTTACAGCAGCTTTAAAGATGGAGCCATTGTCACTCTGAACTTTAGAGTTTAAGATCCCACTTACATCATGAGAAGTCAGTACAGTAAAATTTCACCCATTAGTAAACTTATGAGCTATAGGCATTAGTAAAATAATAGCAACAATTACCCTTAAGCAATGTGGCCGTAGCCTTTTTTCAGTAACAAACTTAACTCTGATCCTGTGGACAAGCTCAAAGTTGGAGCCTGTAAGAGAGCAGTTTGAAGAGCCTTAAAAGCCTTTTGTGTCTCTGGGGACCAAACCAGCTTGTCAGTTTGGGCCTACTGAGTCTCAGTTAAAAGTTTATATAAAGGCTGGGCAAATTTCCCATAACTTGGAGTCCAAATGCAGCAACAGCTTGTAATGCTCAAGAATCCTCTCAATTGTCTAAAGTCATATTTGGCTCATTTAGGAATAAAGTATAAGGATTAGACACATTATTTGTTTTCTTGAACAAGTCTCCATTTATCATTTGACTTTTTTACACCCCAAATAGGAGTGTTGTATGGACTATCAACAGGGAATTAATAGCCCCTTCTATTAAAATTCTCTTTAAATTCTCAATGATGGGTTTTAACCCTTCCTTAACACCTCAGGCTTTAATGGGATTCTGCTTTTGATGTGAAAATAGGTGAGGGTCTTTGAGCTTGATAAAGACAGGAACAGCATTTTGTGCTCGACCCACAGTTTTTCCATCAGCCCATATTTTAGGATTTACATTTTGTTCAGTTAAAAGAGTGGGTTCCATATTCATGAAAACAGAGGCCTGGACCTTGTTCAGTATATCCCTCCCCAGAAGGGGTGAGGGAGACTCTGGCATGATTAGAAACTCATGAACATAGCACAGAGCCCCAGTTGTAGCTTAAAGGATGACTGAAATAATAGTGTTTGGCTCATCCAGACAGTCCCATTTCAGTAGTGGATTGGGAGGAAAGCAGACCAGGGGCTTCAGTGGGCACAGAAAAAGTTGCCCCAGTGTCCTAAAGAAGCCAACTGATTGGCCCTCCACAGTTATTAATACCTGGAGTTCCTCAGGTGTAATTAGGATGGGAGCTTGTGTGGGGACCCTTGGGCACCTTCAGTCCAGATTGTCTTGAGAGTCCGACCAACCCCTGGGGCCTACACCTCAGAGGGCAGTCTCTTCTCCAGTGTGGACCCTTGCAGACCAGACATGGAGCTGGGGGAGGGGGGCTACTTAGATGCCTGAGGGCAATCCCGCTTGAGATGCCCCTTCCTTTCCACAGTAATAACAAGTCCATCCCTTTTCATCTGGGCATTTTTCTTCAGGCTGTTTCAGAGCAGATCTAACAGCTATTGTTGGGGCTTCAGTCTTTTGCCTGGTTCTTTTTTGCCTCTGTTTTCCTCCTCATATTCTCTACCGTAATATACTGTCTGAGTCAGCTGCAACAGTTTTCTAATGACTGATTTGGTCCAAACGCCTGTTTTCATAACTTATGGCAGATATCTGAAACTGAGTGAGAAATCCATGTTTTAAGATCATTTCTTCCTCTGCACTTTCAAGATCAACATCAGTAAACCTGGGGAGAGCCTCCCATGGTCTATCTAGGAATTTACCAGGAGTTTCCTTCTCTCCCTGTTCTGTGTCAGCCAACTTAGCATAGTCTAAAGTCTTAGCATGCACTTGCTTAAGTCCTTTGAGAATACATCCGGCAAAGTGGCTCTGTTATTGGAACCACTTGGCTCCTAGTAGGAAGGAGGTCTATTTCATGTTCCCTCTTTCCCCTTGTCTCACGTTCAAGCCGTTCGTCTCCAAAATAGTAGCTTCCTCCAAAACTCAAGTTTTTGAGTCAGGAGTCAGTGTCTATCCCAAGACATACATTATATCTCTTCAAGTAAGCTCATTAAGTAAAGTTGGTCCTGTAACGGCTTCTATGTACTTTTCTGGCTCCTCTAAATAGTCTCGACTGCAATTGGGACTGTTTTAATTTCTACCGAGACTGAGGCAACCCCTCCTGGAAGGGTGCCCTGATTCTCAGCCTGTTCAGTTGAGAGACCTGGATACAGGGGCAAAGTAAGAGGACAGGAGGGAGCTGAAGGTTTCACACCCAAACCTGCATCCTTAGGACCTAAGTCTGGCACATCTCACAGAGAGACAAAGAGCAACACATATGGCACTTCTACCCATTTCTCTTGTTTTCTGCAGAACTGGTCTAGTTGTAAAACAGTAATAACTGAGATCCTTCACCAGGTCAGCCTTTCCTGTCTTCCAAAGAATACTGTGGCCATTCAGTATCACAGAAGAAGATCAGGAGTGTCTTTTTAAATTCTAGGGATCAAACTTGTCCCAGTTTTTACATACATTTTAAAGGAGTGGTTCTGGATCTTTTAGCTCCCACCTGTAAGAGAGAAAAAAGTGGCATCCACAGCCATGGCTTTTTTCCACTGGAAGTGTCCTTCCCTGCTCTAGATGGGGGTGTAGACAGACTCTCCACCGAAGCTTTCCTTCCCTGGTCGGACTTAGTCCATCCCTTATCGATGTAGGTGTCTTACTCGTCCCTCCTGTTTCCACCACCGAGGCCGGGTGGAGATGTACCAGGGGTAGACCTGATGGCATCTCGGATTGATTTAGTTCCATGCCACCAAGACCTTTGTTTGATCTGCCCTTTCTTCTGATGCCACTCCGGGTGGAGCAGAGTATCTTTTTGGAATGCCTCCCAAGCTAGTACTACTAGGGGAAGCATCTGTCTTTCATGTGCCTATACACATTCCTGAGTACAGTCCTGACCACAGTAGAAATGGTGAGTCATAAAGGGATGAACAACAACCAAGATGTCCCTTCTGAGTGTCACCACACCAGTATATATGATAGCAAAAGAGGTTGTGGAGGGTTGGCCGAGGAAAGAGTGATTTTTGTCCTCAAGCTACTAGGGCCAACCCTTCCAGTTCATTTCCACAGCTTCCGTAAAAGAAATATCTAAGGAGTTGAGACAGAAGCCATCAGGGAGCCTTCTCTGGTCTGCCAAGAGCTAGTGCTACCAAAGGAAGAAGCCCATTGCAGTTCCAATCTGACAAGATCCTGCAATTCCCAGTCTGTGTCCTCAAAAACCTCATGGTCACCAGCAGTGCTTCTATGCACATAGATGGGAGACACAGCCGTGACAAAGATTCACTTTCAGGTCTCTGGCCCCTGAGGCAGGCAGCCAAGAGAGTAACCTCTAGCCTGAGAGATGTTCCTAGAGCTAGAGTTCCGCCTCGTTCCCAAATGTGCTCTTAGCAACTTTCTAGCAAGGCTTGCCTAATCTAGCAAGGCTAAGCGCTTCCATACATGGGGTCTAAGTAAAAGTGCACAATAACAGCATGGATCACAAGTCCCTTGAATGTCTATACTCCAGCAGATTATGTTAGTAGTTGTAATTCCCTGCTCAGTTACAAAATGGTCAAAGAGACCAGGAATAGGTGACCCAGAAAGGAAAGTTCGGTGCACACACTTCGCCCATTTCTGGCTGCTCCCTTCTCAGGGGTGTTGGGTGTCTCTTGGCGTTGGCAGGTGGTATAAACCCCCCAACAAGGCTTCCCTCTTTGGGTCTGCCTTCAGTCATTCTGAGGCACCGTGAAACCGCAGAGCAGGGTCATTCATTCACACAAGCACACCGTGGAGTTAGTAAAGCAGAAAATGTGTATCCTCAGAAAGCAGAGAGGCCAGAGCTCCAAGTGTTCTTACCTTGTCCTGAAGATCCCGGACGAGCCCCCAAGATGATAGCTTACGGAGAACGATGTCGTATTTGTGATCTCCGAAGAAGATTTAGCTTCGGGACCAGGGACCAGGCTTGATCACTCAAGAGCTTTTGTGTAGGGGAGTTTTATTAAAGTATGAAAAGGGACAGAGAATCAAGTGACCAAGCCTGGTCCCGAAGCTAAATCTTCTTCTTTCGAGATCTTGAATCTGACATCATTCACCGTAAGCTATCCCTATGGACATAGGATGTCTTTGCATTTAAGCCTTTTAAAATTTCTGTCAGCAATGTTTAAAATTTTCAGTGTATACGTCTTTTACTAGATTAAAGTTATTCCTAGGCATTTTATCCTGTCAGATGCTATTGTAAATGAATTTGCTTTCTTAATTTCATTTTTGGATTGTTCACTGGTGGTGTATAGAAACAAATTTTTGTATTTTCATCTTGTACTCTGCAACTTTCCTGAACTTGTTCATTAGTTTTAGTAGCTGTCTATGGATTCTTCAGGATTTTCAATATGTAGAATAATGTCATTTGCAAATATAGTTTCACTTCTTCTTTTCTAATTTGAATGTAGTTTGTTTCTTTTGGTTTTCTAATAGCTCTGGCTGAAGCTTTCAGTAGAATGTTGAATAGTACTGGTGAACATGGGTATTCTAGTTTTATTCTGCATCAGTCTTTTACCACTGAGTATGATTTTAGCTTTTGAACTGTGGTGTTGGAGAAGACTCTTGAGAGTCCCTTGGACTGCAAGGATATCTAACCAGTCCATTCTGAAGGAGATCAGCCCTCGGATTTCTTTGGAAGGAATGATGCTAAAGCTCAAACTCCAGTACTTTGGCCACCTCATGCGAAGAGTTGACTCATTGGAAAAGACTCTGATGCTCAGAGGGATTGGGGGCAAGAGGAGAAGGGGACAACAGAGGATGAGATGGCTGGATGGTATCACTGACTCGATGGACGTGAGTCTGAGTGAACTCTGGGAGTTGGTAATGGACAGGGAGGCCTGGCGTGCTGCGATTCATGGGGTCTCAAAGAGTCGGACACGACTGAGCGACTGATCTGATCCGATCCAATCTGATGATTTTAGCTGTATATTTTTTGTAAATGTTTTTTATCATGTCAAGGAAGTTCTCTCTTAGTCCTGGTTTTGAGTGTTTTTTAAATAATGAAAAGTTCTTTCATTTTGTCAAATGCCTTTTCTGCATCAATTAAGATGATTTCCTCCCCTCCCTCCCCTTTTTCTGTTAATGTGATATATCACATTGATTGGTTTTCATAGTTGAACCACCCTTTCATTCCTGGGATAAATCCCACTTGGTCATGAAGTATAATTCTGTTAATATGCTGTTGGGTTTGGTTTGCTAGTATTTTGATGAGAATTTTTATATCTGTATTCATAGGGGTATTGGTCTATAATTTTTTTTCTTGTGATTTTTTATTTAATTTCAGCATCATGGTAAGGCTGGCCTCATAGAATGAAAGGCCATTCTCATTCTGTGTTCCCTCCTCTTCTATTTTTGGAAGAATTTGAGAGGATTGGTGTTAGTTCTTATTTAAATGTGTGGTAGAATTCACCAGTGCAGCCATCTGGTCCTGACCTTTTCTGTCAGAAGGTTTTGATTACTGATTCAGTCTCATTACTTGTTACAAATCTGTAGAATTTTTCTGTTTTATCTTGAATCATTTAGGTAATTTGTGTGTTCCTGCTTTTTCCCTTTATTAGTCTAGCTAAAAGCTTGTCAGTTTTGTGTTATCTTTTCAAATAACTAACTTTTGGTTTTCCTGATTCTATTATTTTTCTGTTCTCTATCTCTTTCCTAATCTTTATTTTTTCCTTCTGCCTAGCTTTGGGCTCGTTTGCTCTTCTTTTTGGAGAAGGCAATGGCACCCCACTCCAGTACTTTTTCCTAGAAAATCCCATGGACGGAGGAGCCTGGTGGGCTGCAGTCCGTGGGGTTGCTAGAGTCAGGCACGACTAAGCGACTTCACTTTCACTTTTCACTTTCATGTATTGGAGAAGGAAATGGCAACCCACTCCAGTGTTCTTGCCTGGAGAATCCCAGGGACGGGGGAGCCTGGTGGGCTGCCGTCTATGGGGTCGCACAGAGTTGGACACGGCTGAAGCAGCTTAGCAGCAGCAGCTCTTCTTTTTCTAGTTCCTCAAGGAATAAAGTTATTTATTTAAAAATATTTATGTATTTATTTGTCTGTGCTGGCTTTTAGTTGCAGCTCGTGGGATCTTAGTTGTGACATGTGAGCTCTTTTTGTTATGGCGTGGGAACTCTTAGTTACAGCATGTGGGCTCTAGTTCCCTGACCAGGGATCGAACCTGGGCCCCCTGCATTGGGAGTGTGGGATCTTAGCCACTGGACCACCAGGGAAGTTCCACAGCTCTCGTCTTTTCAGTGACCTACCTCTCAGATTATAGTTGCCTTAGCTGCTCTAAACTCTGATCTCTGCCTCTTCAGCTCAGTAAGCAGTACTGTTATGTTCTGTTTCGACTCCAGTTCTTTGAAACATGATTGGGAAATAAATCAGTGAATGAACAAGCGAATAAGTATTCCAGTTTTATATTTGTTTATGGTGGGACGACTGGACTGGTATTATCTACTTTATCATAGTTAGAGGCAGCATTTTCCCTCTTCCTGGATGAAATGGGTTATGTGTCGGCAAAAGTGCTGAGACATGTCAGGCAGAGCGAGCCAAATCTTCTGATCCATTGCCTTGGTCAATTGTTTCTGAGCAATAGGACAATCACTTGTTAGGCTCTGCCAGTGAGTAGATATGATGCCCTGTGTCTCCCTGTCCTTAGTGTACTTCAGTCAAGGGGACTTCTACTATATGAGCATTGATGGCAAGAGTCTCCTGGACCCTGGAAGTCCTCCACCTCATTGCTGCCAGCAAATAAAGAGCGTGTTCATTTCTCATTGAGAAGTCAGTTCTGCCTACATTAGCTTGCCCTTTTTGCAGCAAGGCAGTTAAGGTTGTCCTGTTACCTGGTTGAAGGTGGATGGGAACACAACACTTTCAAAATCTATTTGGCTTCTTTGTCATTAGCACACAGACCAGACTCCAGACCTTGGGCCTGCAGGCAGAAAGCCATGTCATAAACCGTGTTTCAGCAGAGGAGGACACACAAGGGATGTCTTTCAGCCCATTAGGAAGGGGGCACTGCCAAGTCAAACACCAAAACAGAGAAGTTACTCTGAGACATGCTACGCCTATAACGAAGTATAAAGTTTGGCATTTCACCCTGCTCCAGGAGCCCACAGGCAACTCATTCATTTAACAGACACTTGATGACCGCCTATACTGAGCCAGGCCCTATGTTGGAAGCCAGGGATGCAGGGTAAGGGGACGATTCATCCAGGATATGATGCTTGAGTTGGCTCCTGGGGTCAAATCTTGGTTCCAAAGAAAATTGAGGAAAAAAAAAATTTGCAATAAACTCATTTTCCCCATATTTCTATTTGAATGAAAGAACATACAGACTGAATTTATTTTCTGGAAAGGGACCCAGAGATGCCCTTTTGGAGGCTGGGGCATTGCTTTGAGGTGGACCTCTGGCCTTCTAGGGGACCCACATACTCTTAGAGCAGGTCTCTCCAGAGCCCGTGTCTAGCTGTTTCCACAGCTTAAGGCATGAGAGGACTCTGGTCTTTCTGGAGGGTTGAGGATTCCTGACTTCCCTTCTCTTCTCTAAGGATTAGATGTCTGAGCTCGAGGCAACCCCCTCCTCCCACATGTAGGATTAGGTGTGAATCCCTGGACTCCATTTCTGAGTTACTCCTGGGACTGGACTCTCTCTTCTTGCCCTCTCAGGACCCTCAGTCTGTAGGTAGGTTTCCGGCAGGTAGAAACAGGGAATCTCTATTTTAGGTGCTATTTAGCCTCACCCTGGAGCAGGGAGACCATTGGCCAGGGTGAACATTTGTGGATCTGTGTGTTCTTTTTTTTTTTATTTTTTTTTATTTTTAAACTTTACAATATTGTATTAGTTTTGCCAAATATCGAAATGAATCCGCCACAGGTATACGTGTGTTCCCCATCCTGAACCCTCCTCCCTCCTCCCTCCCCATACCATCCCTCTGGGTCGTCCCAGTGCACCAGCCCCAAGCATCCAGTATCGTGCATCGAACCTGGACTGGCAACTCGTTTCATACATGATATTATACATGTCTCAATGCCATTCTCCCAAATCTTCCCACCCTCTCCCTCTCCAACAGAGTCCATAAGACTGATCTATACATCAGTGTCTCTTTTGCTGTCTCGTACACAGGGTTATTGTTACCATCTTTCTAAATTCCATATATATGCGTTAGTATACTGTATTGGTGTTTTTCTTTCTGGCTTACTTCACTCTGTATAATAGGCTCCAGTTTCATCCACCTCATTAGAACTGATTCAAATGTATTCTTTTTAATGGCTGAGTAATACTCCATTGTGTATATGTACCACAGCTTTCTTATCCATTCATCTGCTGATGGACATCTAGGTTGCTTCCATGCCCTGGCTATTATAAACAGTGCTGCGATGAACATTGGGGTACACGTGTCTCTTTCCCTTCTGGTTTCCTCAGTGTGTACGCCCAGCAGTGGGATTGCTTGTGTGTTCTTTGAATAAGTGAATCTCCATCCTCAAATAATGTCTTGATATTTTCTCTGAAAATTCAGTTTCTGTTGAAGGGAGGTCTCTGCAGCATCTAAGGGTCCTGAGACTCCAGAGACTTCCTATGTTTCCACAGATGATTTCTGGGCTTGCTTATTGTTAGTTTTACAAATACATCCCTGACTTCCATCCTTGTCATGTTCTGTGAGCCCTCTGGCTTAGCGGGTCTGGAGCTGTAGAGTAAGGGAAGGCAGGCAGGGCTTTCTTGCCCACTGGGTGTAGTTTTGAGGCTCTCTTGGCCACATTGGTGGATAAACCTTCCAGTGTGAGGTCAGATGCTGCCCAGGCCTGTGCGCCTGGACAATACCCTTACCATTCCTTGTCCTGGTTTCCCCATCTTCTCTCTCTGCTCCTCCCACCAGGCTGCACAGCCCCTTTTCCCATATGTCCAATGTCCTGGCATGATGGTGCTGCTTACCAACATGGTGTCTGTCCACAGGCAGGCTTAGATTTTTAAGGAAACAGATATTTTTTTGTGTGTGTGAGGGAAACAAAAGTCTATAATATCATGGTTAGAATTAATTGTGATAGAAATTTATGGATTTAAAAATAAAACAATTAGGTCTGGAAAAGGTAGCTTAGAGGAGGTTCTCTAGGTGGAAGTAAGTGGACTATGTGGTATATAGCCTGTGGCTGGAATGGGGTTGACTCAGGAGCTCTGACCCTTGGACTGTAAGGAGATCAAACCAGTGAATCCTAAGGGAAATCAATCCTGAGTATTCATTGGAAGGACTGATGCTGAAGTTGAAGCTCCAATACTTTGGCCACCTGATGCGAAGAGCTGACTCATTGGAAAAGACCCTGATGCTGGGAAAGATTGAAGGCAGGAGAAGGGGATGACAGAGGATGAGATGGTTGGATGGCATCACTGACTCAATGGACATGAGTTTGGGCAAGCTCCAGGAGATGGTGAAGGACAGGGAAGCCTGGCAGGCTGCAGTCCATAGGGTTGCAAAGAGTAGGACATGACTGAACAGCTGAACAACAGGAACTGGAGACCGCCCAGAGGAGCAGAGGGAAGCTAGTCAGCACCACCTCTAGGTGGTGACAGAAATCACAGTTGCCGCATTCCGGGGCGGTGTTTATAACGCCTGCGAGTTCTCTCTCAGAAGAGGTGTGAGTGCTAGTCAAGAAAGGGAACCCTGTTCCATAACCTTCTCTGTTGTACAAAACAAGTAAGCTCTTTGGTAACACCAGCCATGATCACCAGGGAGTAATGGGACCAAGGCTTAGAAACGGAGCTTTGGACTCTCCAGGAATGTACCAGAAGGGGAGGAGAGTTGGGGACAGGGAGACAAGGGGGAGTTCACAGTTCTGACTCAAACAAAACAAAAACAAACAAAACCAAAGATGACAAATTAATGAATGGCAAAAATATATGGAGCTATGAGCCAGTATTGGCCAAATGGATCCAAAGCTTTCCCATAGATCAGACTTTGAGGACTGGGTTTTCATGGTACATGAACTGCTCTCAGCCCTAATGAGTTCAATTTCTCCCTTCTCACTCTCCCATCAGAGTGAGAGGCAGCTTTTAAAAAAAATATAATTGGCCCTTGAAACAATACTACAATCACTTTGTGGTCTCCTTCAGCTTATTTTTAATTACAAGGCCTATTGCATTGTTAAAGTATTAACTCTGACAGTTACTTATCTTGGCATCTTCTTATCTTGATGGAAATGAAAACAGCAAGGTCATGTTAGCTCACTTGAAGTTTTGGTCTGCTACAGCTCAGATTGCGCTGGGTCAGCTCAGCTGACGTGTGTAGTACGGGGGACAGCCGAGTTTGCAGAGGGTTTGCTCGTGGAAAGGGGTTGAGGGACTCTGCACCCACAGGTGCTTGCCCTGGCTGGTTGGGGCCGGGCCGTCCCTGGAGTGGGAAGTGCTGTTGCAGGCAACAGTGTCGTAAGTGATGGTGTGCAGGCGTGTGCCACTTCTCTAAACTCGAGGAGGGGCCCTGCACGCAGGGCTCACGCTTGCGGAAGCTGTCCTTCTGGTCACTGAGATGGCCAAGGCAAGGTCAGGAAGTGGAGCATGTCACGCTGCCTCACCTGAAGCATCCCAACTTTGCCCTGGCTCACGGTCCCCCTTCAGCTCTTCTAACTCCCACACATCTGAAGTCCTTCTGGACCCCTGCTTCACCACCCGTCTCAGGCCACTCTGACTTCCCAGAGTGCTTACTGTATGCCAACACTGACAACAATGACAGAAACTAAACAGCTATGGTAACAATGACTAACATGTATCGAGCCCTTACTGTACACCTGGTGACTTGCCCACAGCTGACTCTTGTAGGCCGATGTCTACAAACGCTGGCTGTGGCTGGCCTTATTGTCATTCTGCATTTTGTCCAGCAGGGGGCAGTGTGACTACACCTTAAAGGGGACCCTCCTTCACCTGTGTTCTCAGGAAAACTGAAGCTTCAGTTTCTGAAGATCCTGGAAGAGGGCTTCTGGCTTTGACAGTGGGTCCAAGGCTCCGACTGACAGAGTAAAAGGCTGTGCAACTCTCGCTCCCCTTTCCCTCCAGCCTCAGGCACTTGGGGTCTATTGGTTTCAATGTCAAGTCATTCTGTATTTGGTCTGCAGCTCTACTGACTCCAAGGAGAGCAAACGGCAGGCAGGAGCTTGGAGAGATGGCTTGGGCCTCAGTGGACTGTGCTGATTCCATGGCAAGTCCTTGACACCTTGCTTCCTTAGGGATATGCAGATGGTTCCCAAATCAGACAGCCACTTGTTAGGAGCTAGAGATTGAGGATGTGCAGATCCCCAGATGTGTTATACGCATTAGTGGATGGTACTGCTTTTGAGAGACCAATTGGCCACATGGGGCACTGGTTTCAGTAGGCAAATCTCTAGCTGTCAAGGGTTGCTCAGGTAAAAGCCTGTGAAAAAACCCTATCTTTTTCATAGCCTGGGATGTAGTTGTGTCAGCCTGACCTTTCTTACTTGTGGAAGACCTCGGTGAGAACGTAACGTATGAGCTGGCTTCTGCTCTGAGAAGTTTCTGTTGACCCAGCTCTGGCCGTTGTCTCCTGCTTGAGGAACAGGCAAGAACCTCCCAGAAATGACTCCACTGACAGGTCTGCCAACACCAGGATCTGCTCCGGACTCTGAACGCTGACTCATTGCTTTGGGAAGGATTTTTGTCCCTCTGGTCCCCTGCAAAGATGGGCTGGGAGATCCCTGGCTGACTTCCCTGAGGAGTTCAGATCCCGGGTCCCTCAGTACAACCCACATCGGAGGTATTAGTTCTGATGAACTTAAAGATCAGTGTCGCTGCCCAACCTCTTGGCTTCAGAAGTGCTTTCAGTTCAGATGTTCAAAGCCGCCCTGAGTTATCTTTGTAGCTTCTCCAAATCCCATGCCTATTCTCTAGGCCCCTGTGAAAAGAAAATGCCAATCTATCACAGCCTGCTCCCTCCACCCCTCAACCATCTACCTCCTGGCAGCCAGAGTGAAGAGATCAATCAGGAAGTGTTGTAATGGTAAAATGTCTGCACGTTCAAGGCAGTGCCCACACTTGAGACCTCTTGCTCCGTACCACCAGGCCCCACCCAAACTGGCTTTTACTGTAGACGGGCTTGAGTTCAAGGAAATTGTGTGCATGCCTGTTCACTCCAAGTCCATTTTGAGAGACTTGCCTTTCGCTGCCTGAGCTGCTACTGAGGAGCACTTGTGTCCTACCTGGTAGATGAGTTGGGGTTGTTCGTGTACTCTGTGTATTAAAATAATAATAGTAATAAGGGTAATAATGATAACTGACAGTTTTGACCACTATAACACTAGCTAGGTTCTTCACATAGATTATTCAATTGAATTTTCACAAGAGACTTTATGATATAACTGCTATATATATATACATATGATATTATACATGTATTTTATATACTATTTGTAATGTTAAGGAGATGAGGATGACAGAAGATGAGATGGTTAGATAGCATCAGTGACTCAATGGATGTGAATCTGTGCAGACTCCAGGAGACAGTGAAGGACAGGGAAGCCTGGCATGCTGCAGTGCATGGGCCGCAAAGAGGCAGACGTGACCGAGCAACTGAGGCGACAGTGTCCCCATGATGCAAGATAGACTCGGAGGTGTGGAGAGGTTCAGTCAGAGGTTTTTCAGGGAGGATGTTGCTCAGGCAGAATCTGGGGGACGAGGCTCAGAGGAGGCTGGCTGGGGAGCAGGAGACACGCTTCAGACCCCTTAGTATCCCAGCTACTTGCGTGATCTGGAGGCCCTGAAGCTTGGGAAGTATAGCATCGCCTGCCCTGCACAGTCAGAGGAGGGAGGAACGACCGTGCCCTTCAGGCTTGAGAAAGGTGTTCTGCCACACTTGGATGTGATGGATGGATTGACTCCCTGGAATTCAGGGAGGATGGCCAGGCAAGTGCCTAGCAGATGGGGAAGCTGGGCCAGGGGCCCTCTCGAGTCAACAGTGGGCTTTTTTTGGTTCATTAGCACCTTTCTCCAAGACCACATAGCTCCTGAGTTGAGACTCTGCATGTCTCTGTCTGAGAAGACTGTCCAGTGAGATCAGAAGCAAGGAGGTCACTTAAAAATTTTTTTATTTTAAAATGTGATAGGTTAATTTGCATTTAAAAAATTTGCTAAGTCATCTACATGAAAGATTAATTAACAACAGTTGTTCAGTCACTAAGTCATGTCCGACTCTTTGCAGCACCATGGACTGTAGCATGCCAGGCTCCTCTATCCTCCATTATCTCCCAGAGTTTGCTCAAATTCATGTTCATTGAGTTGGTGATGCTATCTAGCCATCTCATCCTCTGTCATACCCTTCTCCTCCTGCCTTCAATCTTTCCCAGCATCAGAGTCTTCCAATGAGTCAAGTCTTCACATCAGGTGGCCAAAGTGTTGCAGCCTCAACTTCAGCATCAGTCCTTCCAGTGAATATTCAGGGTTGATTTCCTTTAGGATTGATTGGTTTGATCTCCTTGCAGTCCAAGGGACTCTCAAGAGTCTTCTCCAGCACCAGTTTGAAAGCATCAATTCTTTGGCACTCAGCCTTCTTAATGGACCAACTCTGAGATCTGTACATGACTACTGGAAAAACTGTAGCTTTGACGATACAGACCTTTGTTGGCAAAGTGATGTCTCTGCTTTGTAATATGCTGTCCACATTTGTCATAGATTTTCTTCCAAGGAGCGAGCATCTTTTAATTTCATGGCTGCAGTCACCATCTGCAGTGATTTTGGAGCCCAGGACAATGCTTCCACTTTTTCTGCCTCTATTTGCCATGAAGTAATGGGACTGGATGCCATGATCTTACTTTTTTTTTCAAATAGTATAATATGGTGAATAGTGAAAACTAAATTTCTTTCCCACTTCTGTCCCTTGTTCCTCTCCCCTGTATGATCACTGTTCTTGTGTATCATTCTAGAGACAGTTCATGCTTATGTAATCATCTATGGATATGTGGCAGGTTGTTGAAATGGGTTTTCTATCTAAGTTTCATCCTGGGTCCCAAGCCCAGCAAGTCTAGCAGGAGGGGTTTTGCTAAGATCACTTGTAGGAAAATCACCTCCGTGTGGTCTCTGGAGTTGGGGGTCTGGATAGACACCTGAAGAGTCTAAATGTGAGATAGAAGGCGTGGATGTGAAGAGGAATCACAAGGAAAGGAGAAGACATGGGAGAGAGAAAGGGAAGGAAGGAGAGGGAGAGAGAGCTGTGAGGTACATTTGGAGCTGTGCTTCTGCCAGGGCTTCCCCGGTGGCTCGGTAGTAAGGAATCCACCTGCCAACAGAGGAGACATGGGTTTAATCCCTGGATCAGGAAGATCCCCTGGAGAAGGAAATGGCAACTTCCCAATGGCGACTCCAGTGTTCTTGCCTGGGAAATCCCATGGACAGAGGAGCCTGGTGGGCTACAAAGAGTCAGATATGACTTAGTGACCAAACAGCAACAACAATGCTTTTGCCACAATCAAGGCCACTGATGTGAAAATGTTCTTAAAGACCAGACGTGGGCATAGGGGCAGAGGGCTGGTCTAAAAAGATAGACTAGGAGGGGAAGGCAATCCTAGAGACAGATAGACCCACACATTCCCACAGATTGAGGGAGGGAAGAAATCAGAAGACATCTAAAGGAAAATGCAACTAAATGTTCCCAAGTTGGTCTCTAAAGAATCCACAAAGCATTCATGAGAGGAAGGTAGTGTCCAGAGAACACCAGCTTTCAACATCAGTTGGGACCAGAGAAAGCCAATGCCAGATGGCATTCGTGACTCTGGTGTCTTCCTCTTTCCCACATATTCAGTATGTTAATCAGAATATTTTGTTCATGGACATTTTGGTTGATAGCTGCTCTATCATGGTGCTCCTAGAGATGAAGTAGATGGGCAGCATACTCAAATACTACTTATTCTGCATAGTAGGAAAAATGAGGTCCAGTGGCCAGAAGCCTGACTGCAGAACGCACCATGAATAGCCATGGTCTCTCTTACAGTTTTTCAGATCTATGCCAGGTCACATACCTGAAACTACATGACTGAAGAGGGATCCTTAGTCCTTTTGAGGAAGAAATTTGCAGCAGTGCCTTGTGCTCCCGTACTTTCCCCAAGGGAACCCAGAGCCATTTACTGGGGTGATGTGGACTAAGGAAATATGTAATCCTTTGGGGGCAACTTGAAACTGAAACTTCAGTTCAGTCGCTCAGTCGTGTCCGACTCTTTGCGACCCCATGAATCGCAGCACGCCAGGCCTCCCAGTCCATCACCAACTCCCGGAGTTCACCCAGACTCATGTCCATCGAGTCAGTGATGCCATCCAGCCATCTCATCCTCTGTTGTCCCCTTCTCCTCCTGCCCCCAATCCCTCCCAGCATCAGAGTCTTTTCCAATGAGTCAACTCTTCACATGAGATGGCCAAAGTACTGGAGTTTCAGCTTTAGCATCATTCCTTCCAAAGAAATCCCAGGGCTGATCTCCTTCAGAATGGACTGGTTGGATCTCCTTGCAGTCCAAGGGACTCTCAAGAGTCTTCTCCAACACCACAGTTCAAAAGCATCAATTCTTTGGCACTCAGCCTTCTTCACAGTCCAACTCTCACATCCATACATGACCACAGGAAAAACCATAGCCTTGACTAGACGGACCTTTGTTGGCAAAGTAATGTCTCTGCTTTTGAATATGCTATCTAGGTTGGTCATAACTTTCCTTCCAAGGAGTAAGTGTCTTTTAATTTCATGGCTGCAATCACCATCTGCAGTGATTTTGGAGCCCAAAAAAATAAACTCTGACACTGTTTCCACTGTTTCCCCATCTATTTCCCATGAAGTGATGGGACCGGATGCCATGATCTTCATTTTCTGAATGTTGAGCTTTAAGCCAACTTTTTCACTCTCCACTTTCACTTTCCTCAAGAGGCTTTTTAGTTCCTCTTCACTTTCTGCCATAAGGGTGGTGTCATCTGCATGTCTGAGGTTATTAATATTTCTCCTGGCAATCTTGATTCCAGCTTGTGCTTCTTCCAGTCCAGCGTTTCTCATGAAACTGAAACTTAATCTTTGCTAATTCCTGGGGATTCAACATGTCGCTATAGTCTACCAGTCACAGAAAAGGTTTATGACGTTCAGGTGATCAGTGAGGTTTTGGACAATCTTCATCTCACACCGGGTCCATGGCCCTGCTCTGTGATGTTGCCTTGGTCTCTAAATGTGTAATTGGCATAGGTATACTCAGCAATTGGCAGAATCATCACACTAGCTCCCTGACCTGTGAAGTGATAGCTAATACAGTTTCCCTTTCCTGCAAGGATGGTAGGAAAACCAGTATTGCATTCTTGGAGGGGTTGGTGGAGGGTAGGGGGAGGATTTCAGAGATTAGCATCAAAAAGTCTTGAAAGATGTAGAGGCAGTGGTTTCTATCATATGCCCATTTAACTGGTCGTATATTTGATCCATGCAGAAAGCAAGGGGATCTTGGAAAATTACTATGGATGATCATAAAGGTAGATTTGCTGGTAATTCTGGTTGCAGCCACCATTCCAGTTGTGGCATTTTTATTGGAACAAATCAACACAGCCCCTGGTACTTGGTATGATCTGCCAGGTACTTTGGATTTTACCTGTCAGGTACTGCCAACAGGGCACCTTTCTAGTGTCATCTCAGGATTATGTCATCTTCCCTGCTACTTACCATAATATAGATAGTAGAGATCTTGATCATAGCATTCCACAGAGCATCACACAGATATGTTTCACTGATGACAGCTTGCTGATTGGACCAAATAAGCAGGAAGTACTTAGTATCTTAGAACCCTTAGAAAGACACATATGGGCCAGAGGATGAGAGATTAACCTCATGAAAACTCTTCAAAGTGAAAGGAAAGTTGCCCCTTGCTTTTAAGGAGGCACAATGCTTGAGGGGCCTCTTTAGATCTTGGAAGCAATATATACAACATTTGAAAAAAAATTTGAGTGTGCTACTTGGACCTATTTATTAATTTATAGGTTTTTTTTTTTTTTTTTGCACAGAGCCCAGAGCAAGAGAAGACTCTGCAGGAGGTCCAGGCAGCAGCACAGAGGCTCTGAGACTGGGCTTTAGGACCTAGCAAGTGTCTGTGGTAAATAGGACACTTCACAGAGACTCTAGTAAACCCCAAAAGGATAATAATCAAGGCAGAGACACTTAGAATTAAAAAACAAAAAAAAGCCATACTTTTTAATGCAAATAACTGTTCTCCATTGGAAAAAGACTCCCGATTTCCTCTCAGGCCCTGGTAAACTAAATTCCTAATGTCAGTGAACATGTACCCTGAACTACCTGTCATGCACTGGGTTCTATATGACCACAGCCATGGCCTGGGCTTCCATAGCAGCAGTCCTTCAGGTGGAAGTGGTTGCTGAGGAAACCAGCAAGTACAGGTAAGGTACATGAGTAAGTGAGCAGATGCTCTTAGTGCATTGCCTTCTCTCCCTCAGTCCACACCTATGGCCAAATGGGGGAGTTTCTTTATAACTACTTGAATGAGAGAAAAAGAAGGGCCTCATTTGCTAAAGGGTCTCCAGGATATGCTGGCACGTTGTGGAAGAGGATTGCTAGGGTAGGAATGTCTCTGAAAGAAAGAGGTGAAGAGAAATCCTCCAAGAGGACAGAGCTTCGAGAACCTCCTGTGGCTGACCATCTTCTCTGGGCTCAGAGGTGTTCACAAGGGTGAATCTACTGTAGTTAATGGGCAGTGGCCGACAGTTTGACGGGATGGTCAGGGACTGGGAAAGAACAAGATCAGAAATTGGTAGAGGTTTAGATAAGAGGTCAGGTCAGTTCAGTTGCTCAGTTTCGTCCAGCTCTTTGTGACCCCATAGACTGCAGCATGCCAGGCCTCCCTGTCCATCACCAACTCCTGGAGCCTGCTCAACTCATGTCCATTGAGTTGGTGATGCCATCCAACCATCTCATCCTCTGTCGTCCCCTTCTCCTGCCTTCAATCTTTTCCAGCATCAGGGTGTTTTCCAATGGGTCAGTTCTTTGCATCAGGTGGCCAAAGTATTAGAGTTTCAACTTCAGCATCGGTCCTTCCAATGAATATTCAGGACTGATTTCCTTTAGGATTGACTGATTTGATCTCCTTGCAGTCCAAGGGACTCTCAAGAGTCTTCTCCAACCCCACAGTTCAAAAGCATCAATTCTTCGGCTCTCAGCTTTCTTTATAGTCCAACTCTCACATCCATACATGACTACTAGAAAAACCATAGCTATGACTAGATGGACCTTTGTTGACAAAGTAATGTCTCTGCTTTTTAATATGCTGTCTAGGTTGGTCAAAGCTTTTCTTCCAAGGAGCAAGCGTCTTTGAATTTTGTGGCTGCAGTCACCATCTGCAGTGATTTTGGAGCCCAAGAAAATAAAGTCTCTCACTGTTTCCATTGTTTCACCATCTATTTGCCATGAAGTGATGGGACCAGATGCCATGATCTTAGTTTTCTGAATGTTGAGCTTTAAGCCAACTTTTTCATTCTCCTCTTTCACTTTCATCAAGAGTCTCTTTAGTTCCTTCTCACTTTCTGCCATAAGGGTGGTGTCATCTGCATATCTGAGGTTATTGATATTTCTCCTGGCAATCTTGATTCCAGCTTGTGCTTCATCCAGCCCGGCATTTCGCATGATGTATTCTCCATATAAGTTAAATAAGCAGGGTGACAATATACAGCCTTGACGTATTCCTTTCCCAATTTGGAACCAGTCTGTTGTTCCATGTCTGGTTCTAACTGTTGCTTCTTGACATGCATACAGATTTCTCAGGAGGCAGGTCAGGTAGTCTGGTATTCCCATCTCTTTAAGAATTTTCCACAGTTTATTATGACCCACACAGTCAAAGGCTTTGGCATAATCAATAAAGCAGAAATAGATGTTTTTCTGGAACTCTGTTGCTTTTTTGATGATCCAGCGGATGTTGGCAATTTGATCTCTGGTTCCTCTGCCTTTTCTAAATCCAGTTTGAACATCTGAAAGTTCACGGTTCATGTACTGTTGAAGCCTCACTTGGAGAATTTTGAGCATTACTTTACTAGCATGTGAGATGAGAGCAATTGTGAGGTAGTTTGAACACTCTGGCATTGCCTTTCTTTGGGATTGGAATGAAAACTGACCTTTTCCAGTCCTGTGGCCACTACTGAGTTTTTCAAATTTGCTGGCATATTGAGTGCAACACTTTCATAGCATCATCTTTTAGGATTTGAAATAGCTCAACTGGAATTCCATCACCTCCACTAGCTTTTTCATAGTGATGCTTCCTAAGGCCCACTTGACTTTGCATTCCAGGATGTCTGGCTCTAGATGAGTGATCACACCATTATGGTTATCTGGGTAATGAAGATCTTTTTTGTATAGTTCTTCTGTGTATTCTTGCCACCTCTTAATATCTTCTGCTTCTGTTAGGTCCATACCATTTCTGTCCTTTATTGTGCCCATCTTTGCATGAAATGTTCCCTTGATATTGCTAATTTTCTTGAAGAGATTGCTAGTCTTTCCCATTCTATTGTTTTCTTCTATTTCTTTGCATTGATCACTGAGGAACGCTTTCTCATCTCTCCTTTGGAACTCTACATTCAAATGGGTATATCTTTCCTTTTCTCCTTTGCCTTTAAGCTTCTCTTCTTTTCTCAGCTATTTGTAAGGCCTCCTTAGACAACCATTTTGCCTTTTTGCATTTCTTTTTCTTGGGGATGGTGTTGATCACTGCCTCCTGTACAAGGTCACGAACCTCTGTCCATAGTTCTTCAAGCACTGTGTCTATCAGATCTAATCCCTTGAATTTATTTGACACTTCCACTATATAATTGTAAGGGGTTTGATTTAGTCATACCTGAATGGTCTAGTGGTTTTCCCTACTTTCTTTAAGTCTGAATTTGGCGATAAGGAGTTCATGATCTGACCACAGTCAGCTCCTGTTCTTGATTTTGCTGACTGTATAGAGCTTCTCCATCTTTGGCTGCAAAGAATATAAATCTGATTTCAGTTTTGACCATCTGGTGATGTCCATGTGTAGAATCTTCTCTTGTGTTGTTGGAAGAGGTTGTTTTTTATGACCAGTGTGTTCTCTTGGCACAACTCTGTTAGCCTTTGCCCTGCTTCATTTTGTACTCCAAGGCCAAATTTGGCTGTTACTCCATGTATCTCTTGACTTCCTACTTTTGCATTCCAGTCCCCTATAATGAAAAGAACATCTTTTTTGGGTTTTAGTTCTAGAAGGTCTTATAGGTCTTCATAGAACTGTTTAACTCCAGCTACTTCAGCATTACAGGGTGGGGTATAGACTTGGATTACCATGATATTGAATGGTTTGCGTTGGAAACGAACAGAAATCATCCTATTGTTTTTGAGATTGCAACCAAGTACTGCATTTCAGGCTCTTTTGTTGACCATGATGGCTACTCCATTTCTTCTAAGGGATTCTTGCCCACAGTAGTAGATATAATGGTCATCTGAACTAAATTCACCCATGCTAGTCCATTTTAGTTCACTGATTCCTAAAATGTTGATGTTCACTCTTGCTGTCTCGTGTTTGACCACTTCCAGCTTGCCTTGATTCATGGACCTAACATTCCAGGTTCTTATGCAATATTGTTCTTTACAGCATCGGACTTTACTTCTGTCACCAGTCACATCCACAACTGGGTGTTGTTTTCGCTTTGGTTCCATCTCTTCATTCTTTCTGGAGTTATTTCTCCACTGATCTCCAGTAGCATATTGGGCAACTACCAACCTGGGGAGTTCATCTTTCAGTGTCCTATCTTTTTGCCTTTTCATACTGTTCATGGGGTTCTCAAGGCAAGAATACTGAAGTGGTTTGCTATTACCTTCTCCAGTGGACCATGTTTTCTCAGAACTCTCTGCTGCTGCTGCTGCTGCTAAGTCGCTTCAGTCGTGTCCAACTCTGTGCGACCCCATGGACCGCAGCCCACCAGGCTCCCCCGTCCATGGGATTTTCCAAGCAAGAGTACTGGGAGTGGGGTGCCATTGCCTTCTCCTATGTATGAAAGTGAAAAGTGAAAGTGAAGTCACTTAGTCGTGTCCGACTCTTGGTGACCCCATGGACTGCAGCCTACCAGGCTTCTCTGTCCATGGAATTTTCCAGGCAAGAGTACTGGGAGTGGGGTGCCATTGCCTTCTCCACTCAGAACTCTCTACCATGACCCATCCATCTTAGGTGGCCCTACACGGCATTGGATAAAAGATATATTCTATCATCCTACCTATCAATCTATCTCCCTCCCTCCCTCCCAGGTCCCTCCATCCCTCCCTCTCAGGAAGGACACAAGGCATGAAAATGGCTTTATCCCATGTGAATCCTCACCAAATTATATCCACTGCAAAGGAGGCTTTCAGTAATAAGGTAGACATGGTGATATCTTCTATAAAGTTAGTCAACCTCTTTCCCCAGTGTTCCCAGTGCTTGCTCAATGCCCATGAACCAAGCGCCCATAGTGGAAGGAACGAGACTACACATGGACTCAAAACCTGGGCTTGTCTGCTCCACGACTGATCTGGTTATCCCAGCACTGCTGAGTGCTTAACCTGCCAGCAGTAGAGACCAATGCTGAGACCCTGATACATCAATATTCCATGGGATATATGACCTCTAGATGCTTACTCCTTGGAAGGAAAGTTATGACCAACCTAGATAGCATATTCAAAAGCAGAGACATTACTTTGCCAACAAAGGTCTGTCTAGTCAAGGCTATGGTTTTTCCTGTGGTCATGTATGGATGTGAGAGTTGGACTGTGAAGAAGGCTGAGCGCTGAAGAATTGATGCTTTTGAACTGTGGTGCTGGAGAAGACTCTTGAGAGTCCCTTGGACTGCAAGGAGATCCAACCAGTCCATTCTGAAGGTCAGCCCTGGGATTTCTTTGGAAGGAATGATGCTAAAGCTGAAGCTCCAGTACTTTGGCCACCTCATGCGAAGAGCTGACTCATTGGAAAAGACTCTGATGCTGGGAGGGATTGGGGGCAGGAGGAGAAGGGGACGACAGAGGATGAGATGGCTGGATGGCATCACTGACTCGATGGACGTGAGTCTGGGTGAACTCCGGGAGTTGGTGATGGACAGGGAGGCCTGGCGTGCTACGATTCATGGGGTCGCAAAGAGTCAGACACGACTGAGCGACTGATCTGATCATGGGGACAGCCATTTGTTCTCTCTGAAATAGACGGTTTTCTGGGTATGGATTTGTCTTCCCTGCCTCCTGCTGGCACCACCAATAACGGACATATAGAATGCCTTGTTCACTGTAAAATACTCAGGGACGTGCTTCCTACTAAGGAACTCATTTCACTGTGAAAGAGACACAGCAATGGATACATGCCTATGGAATTCACTGGTCTTACCATGTAACCCATTGTTGAGAAGTAGCTGCCTGAAAGTAGGTTGAAACATGTGAAATCATCATTATTCAATTGTTTTTGACTTACAAAATTGGAAAATTCAATAATTCAGCTCAATATGACAGTGGATTGGCATACGGGGATTCATGTATGGTACCAGTTGGGAGATAACATTCTGAATGATTGGGATTCTGTCTTATACCATGCAATGTACACTCTGAATCAAGGACCAATTATAGCACTGTTTCTCCTCCAGCCAGTATACAGGGATCTAAGAATCAAGAGAGTGACTGTGGGGGTGTCTCCCTTCATTTCTATATACAGTAACTCACTCAGATGATTTTTGCTTCATGGTCCTGCAACTCTGGGCCCAGGTTGTTTTGAAGTCTTGATTTCCAAGGGAGAAAAGCTTTCACCAACAAACATAACAGTCACACAGTAGACTTGGAAGTTGAGACTGCCATCTGGCCATTTTGGGCTCCTCATGACACTGAGTCAACAGGCAGAGAAAGAGTTAATTTACTGATCAAGCCCAATTACCAATAAATTCATTGCTTTGTTTAAGTTAGAGTTGCTTTTCTGTCCTCTGCAACAAAGATATACAATAGGAGCTCAGTAACTACTCAGTTCAGTTCAGTTCAGTTGCTCAGTCGTGTCCGACTCTTTGCGACCCCATGAATTGCAGCACGCCAGGCCTCCCTGTCCATCACCAACTCCCGGAGTTCACCCAGACTCACGTCCATCGAGTCAGTGACGCCATCCAGCCATCTCATCCTCTGTTGTCCCCTTCTCCTCCTGCCCCCAATCCCTCCCAGCATCAGAGTCTTTTCCAATGAGTCAACTCTTCACATGAGGTGGCCAAAGTACTGGAGTTTCAGCTTCAGCTTCAGATATATGATGCTGAAGCTGAAATCCAAGGGTTGATCTCCTTCAGAATGGACTGGTTGGATCTCCTTGCAGTCCAAGGGACTCTCAAGAGTCTTCTCCAGCACCATAGTTCAAAAGCATCAATTCTTCAGTGCTCAGCTTTCTTCACAGTCCAACTCTCACATCCATACATGACCACTGGAAAAACCATAGCCTTGACTAGACGGACCTTTGTTGGCAAAGTAATGTCTCTGCTTTTGAATATGCTATCTAGGTTGGTCATAACTTTCCTTCCAAGGAGTAAGTGTCTTTTATTTTTTTAAATTTTATTTTATTTTTTAACTTTACAATATTGTACTGGTTTTGCCATATATTGAAATGGCTGTAGTCAGCATCTGCAGTGACTTTGGAGCTCCAAAAAATAAACTCTGACACTGTTTCCACTGTTTCCCCATCTATTTTCCATGAAGTGATGGGACCAGATGCCATGATCTTCGTTTTCTGAATGTTGAGCTTTAAGCCAACTTTTTCACTCTCTTCTTTCACTTTCATCAAGAGGCTTTTTAGTTCATCTTCACTTTCTGCCATAAGGGTGGTGTCATCTGCATATCTGAGGTTATTGATATTTCTCCCGGCAAACTTGACTGAATTATTTCAATAGATTAGCATCTGTTCTATCTGTTTGGGTTGTTCCACAAGTGAATCACAGAAAAGCAAGTGTGATTTAGTTTTTTCTTTGGGTGGGAGATTCCTGTCCTGATGACACCTAGAGATGCAGTGCACTCCAGGAGGTTGACAGAGCAGCAGAGAACAGAGCCAAACTTTTGGTTGTCATTTAAAACATGAAAAATGAAACAAAAAAGGAGCAATTTCACAGTCATCAGTTTGTGTTTAATTCTCTCCCCCTCCTATGGATGGAGGAGCCTGGTAGGCTGCAGTCCATGGGTTCGCTAAGAGTCAGACACGACTGAGTGATGTCACTTTCACTTTTCACTTTCATGCATTGGAGAAGGAAATGGCAACCTACTCCAGTGTTCTTGCCTGGAGAATCCCAGGGACGGGGGAGCCTGGTGGGCTGCCGTCTATGGGGTCGCACAGAGTCAGACAGGACTGAAGCGACTTAGCAGCAGCAGCAGCAAACTCTCTCTAGGATCTCTTGAAGTACAAAGTTTGAAATTGTTTTTTTATTGCACACCTTTGACCAGGGATGGCTTAAGGTCTGAGTCAGAGCTCTACGTGAAGTTGCTTTCTCCTTGTTACAATGTCCAGTGATGCCTATTTAATGGGTTGGAAATGAGGTCCCAGGTGTCTAGTCAAGGGTTTGAGAATCTCATCTGGTGGTACAACTATCACTCAAACTTAATGCACTGCACGGTGAGGAGGGTAAATAAACTCATTGGGAGAGCTAACCAGTGTCCTCATTGTCGCCTAACAGCATTCATTGTGTGTGTGCTCGGAATAATGTCTTTTCTACAAGCCAAATGGGAAGCTGCTCTAATGCATTTCCCTGAATTTGGCCTGCCACTATTGTAAATTACCTTGCTTAATGGACTCTGGGATTCTGTTATCTATTTGGAAACTTCTGAGCTCTTTGAGAACCAAATCAAGTGCCTTAGTCCCCAGGAAGGGAAGGCAGGCTTAGAAGATTTACAACTCCGTGAACATCATTATTGATGTCTGTTGTGTTTTGCAAACAACTTTCCAGTGAAATAAGTGCTTATGATGAGGCCGTGGTTACTTTCTTTTTTTTTTGTTAAGTTGCTCTGAAATAATGACTCCCAGGGCCCATAAATCTCGTCTGGAAATCAACATGCCAGGAAGGTATTTGGCAATTATTCCACCCCCACCATGACCCCAGCTGCAGGTAGGAACCCTGCCAAGGCCTTCCGCAACCTTCTGGCCATTTGCCAAGAGCAGCTAAAATAGTCAAAATGATTGCCGCCACCACCACCACAGCTCACATAGCGTAGAGCACTTTATAGCGGACGGAGAGGTTCACAGGCCTTGTTTCATCCTCTGAGATGTGAAACTCAGGCCTGGAGAGATAAGCAAGGAGTAAGGGCCAGAAACAGTGGAACCCGGGCCTCCTGACTCTCTTCTGCTGTCTTTGCTGTGTGTTGACCTGACTGGCCATGGTGCCCACTTGTTGATTCGAACATTATTCTGGTGTGTCTGCGAGGGTGTTTGTGGATAAGATGAACATGTGAATTGGTGGGCTGAGTCAGGCAGACTGCCCTCCCCAGCGTGGATGGGCCTCATCCACCCTGTGGACTGACTGGAGCAAAAGGCAGACTCTCTCTTGAGTAAGAGATTCTCTTGCCTGACGGCATTAGAACTGGAACATCAGATTTTTGGCTGGCCAGTCTCCATAATCACGTGAGCCAGTTCCTTAGTCATCCTCTCTGTCACATGTATATACTTCCTGTTGATTCTGCTTCTTTCTCCACAGGTAGTTACATGACATGCCTTGACCACCGGTTCCTGAGTTGAGGCACGGGCCTGTGTTAGGGGCTACAAAAAGGCTAAAATTGGTTGTGAAAGTTTTTAAAAAAGAAACTTAAATAAATGTATTCTTAATTGAGATAAATGACACATTACATAACATGTAACATCTTGACCATTTTGTTTCAAAAACCTGTTTTTTAAAATTTTATGTTGGAGCATAGTTGATGAACAATGTCATCTTAGCTTCAGGTGAACAGCAAAGTGATTCAGTTATACGTCTATTCTTTTTCAAATTCTTTTCCCATTTAGGTTATTACAGAATATTGAGTCGAGTTCCCTGTGCTATACCGTAGGTCCTAGTTGGTTATTTATTTTGGATAGTAACGTGTACACGGGCTTCCTAGGTGGCACCAGTGAAGAACCTGCCTGCCGATGCAGGAGACCTAAGAGATGAGGGTTCAATCCCTGGGTTGGGAAGATCCTCTGGAGGAGGGCATGGCAACCCACTCCAGTATTTTTGCCTGGAGAGTCCCATGGGCAGAGGCGCCTGGTGGGCTACAGTCCATGGGGTCACAAAGAGTCAGACACAACTGAAGTGACTCAGCACACATGCAGTAAATACATGTCGATCCCGAACTCCTGGTTTATCCCTACCCCCCGACCCCATCTTGGCCACTGAAAATTGTACATTTCAGCTTTGTTAAGTGCATTCCCGTTGTGTAAAGTTTGGATTTAAACTGGGGCTGGCTAAGGCTTTTTAATACCTGAAGATGAGATCATCCTTACAGCGAGAAGTGACCCCAAAGTTATAGGATTTGCCTGAGATGTCTCCAAGCGACAGGAAAGGAGATCCAGTGGAGTGCGTTTGGAGGCGGGGATGAGAGGAAAATAAAACACAAAGCCCCTGGCTGTTTGCCTCTGTGGAGCAGAGGCCTTTCTGTAAACCAGGAACACAGCCAGCTGCGGCATCAAGGTGAAGCGGGCTGCAGACACAAAGGAGGCCTGGGGGAGGGGCGGCTGAGCCGAATGCGGAAGGACGGTGGGGTTTGAACAACTGAAGACAGGAGGGGGATGAGGGAATGTGAGGCAGAGAGCAGCGTGGGTGAAGACCAGCCCTGCCCTGCACACTGGCCTCCCTGCAGCCAGGATGGTGGTGCTATGTTGCTGGGCTGTGTCTACCGTGGTGACCCTACATGTTCCCACCAGCTCTGTGGCCCTGAACCTGGGCTGCCAGTGGCTCTGAGTTCTGGAGGAGCACTGTGCTTACCACCCCCAGCTCCCCTTGAGCTTCCAATCCATGCCTGAGAAGCAGCATTTTATAAATAGCAGTGCTGACAGAACCTTAAATATAGCACCTCTGGGAGCCTAATTACCCAGTAGCAGAGCTGACAGTAAGTAGCATCTGGGGTGTGACTAGTGAGGCTGGTGGTACAGGGAGGGGCAGGGGGTCTGGAGTGCGGCAGGCAGTCCTGGCTTCATGCGCCCCTCACCCTGCTCGCACCCTCCTCCCACATGCCCACTCCGCACCGTGGTCATTACCACCAGGACTGGCCTGGAGGAGCAGAGTTGGAGCCCCTGGAAGCGGCTTTGGCTACACGGAGGGAAGTGCCACCCCAGCCCCCTCCTGTGGTCCTACCCAGCCCCTGTCCATCATCTGGGCTGATCTTTGGGTCCTCTGTTCTGACTGGCTTCTCTTTGGAGACCGTGAGATAGTGGAGGACACAGTGGGGGCAGTTTTGGAAGGAGCCAGCTGCCGGAGGCAGTCCTGGGACCGTGGGACCCCCAAAATCTCAGAGGATTTTGCTTGAGCAATTCACTCAAGTGGACCATGTCCCAGGGCTAGGGGGCTGGCTCTGGCCTGCTCTCAGCACCCCCAAACCTCCACTGTGCTTCTCACACCGCAACCCCAGGCACCTTCCTTTGGGACTTCATAAGCACCAGCCCTGGGTTCCACACAGTAGTCCTCTCCCTGCCCAGAGCACCTTCCTCTTCTTGCTCTCCTAACTGCCCTTCCCCTCAACCTTCGCATCCTGACCTCACTTCTGCAGGTGGGCTTCCTCTAACCTCTGCACCTCTGCCCTAGTGGAGGACAGCCCCCAGGGCACACTCATAAGGCTCTGGGTTTCTCTTGGGCACCTCGGATTCTAATCATTATTGCGTCCTCATTGGTATTGCTGCCTGTCTGCCACCTTTGTGAGACTGTAGGCTCCATGAGGGCAGGGGCAGTGTTCGGCTTGTTTCTCCCCGTGTTGCTAACCCCTTGCACAGGGCTTGGCATGCAGTAGGTGTGCAGTGAGTATGCAGTGAATAAAAGAAGGACTGTCTAGCAGAGCCTACACTACTTGAGGACCAGAGGCACCCATACTCCATGGCTGAGACCTTCCTCCACCTCCCTGGAAACATCTGGCAACAGCTGAGGCCAGTGGAAGGAGATGGAAGGGTCAGTTGAAGTCTCTCTGAGACCAGGGTGTATGAAGGATGTTGAGCAGGTAGCACTGGGCTGAGATCTTTGGCCAGCAGGAGTGATGGGAGCAGGATGATGGATGTACATTGGTTCCTGGTTGGTGCCATTGCGTGATTCAGAGGGTCAGGGAGACCACCTATGCCTACAAGGCAGGCTGTGGAGGGGTGGAGCCTCCTAGGGGAGGGGTTCCTGTGCAATGTAGGCTGCCAGACTTCAGGAGGGGTTACACAAGGCTCCAGGGTTTGTCAGGAGACAGAGATGAAGCCAATCCCTCAGTTCTCACAAAAGGCCTTAGTCTTTCCTGATGAATCCAGGCTTTGCTCCATACCAGCAGCTTGATGGCAAGGTCATTTGGCTTCCCTGACAGAGAGCTGGAATTTGGGCACCCCTGGTAAGCCACAGCCCAGCAAGTCCCAGGGGCAAGCAGAGAACTGGCCAGCAGGGGGCAGTTGGTCCAGCCAGGTCTCCATAGCTCAGAGGTCTGAAAGCAGGAGGATGACGGGATGTGGGGGGGAGGGGGGCGGGGGGTGTGGTGGGGAGGGGCAGGGAGGGCAGGAGAAAGAAGGAGTTGGAGATGCCCTGGCCAAATGGTCCCTGGGACAGGTCTGGCCAGTCACATGTAGACCCAGTGCTCCCCATGGGGTGCAGGACCTAGCTTGGTGCCAGGGCAGGGAGCAGGCACCTAAGCCTCCCATTCACAACCACCTTTTCACATTCAGACTTTAGGAATTATTGCAAGTGAGATTTTAATGTCGAAAGAAGTAATTTGTTAAATGTAAGTCTTTAAAACATGCCACAGGTTTATAGCTCTATCTTGGAATGTCTTTGTTTTTTAATCAGAGGACTAGAAAAGTGGAAGTGGTTCAGACCTCCTGGCTGTGGGCAGCCTGGCGGAGAGTGCCTTTCTCAGGGACGGAGCCCTAGGCCCAGTCTGGACCTGTGTGCTTTTCCTGGGTGTCTCCCATTGCTGGCTTTGCCTAGGCCACCATGCATCTCAGGGCAGAGAGAATGTAATGATGTTTTCATTGCTATTTGTTCACCCTAGGATGGTGGGAATGTTGGACACTTAGCTGCCAGCACTGGACAGATGAGACTGACAACAATTTATGGGTCATGTATACGGCCAGCCTGGGGAAGGAGGACGCCGCACAGGAAGCAGGGCCACACGGAGGCTGCATGTGGGAATGGAGTGGACAACCAGGGTTGATGAGTGGCAGGTTTTGTAGTATGAAGAGGGTGAGGGGGCCTCCGTTCCTGTGGGAGGATGTGACTGGCCTGTTTGAGCAATTTAGTGACTGGCAGGGAACTGAGCCCGGTTACTCAGGGTTAAGCAGGAACTGTGACTGGCCCCTGTGATTTGGAAGGTTATTGGTCAGGGCATTTTATCTGTGGGGGCCGGTTGAGGGAGGGGCAAAGCAGTTTGGCTGTTTGAGGACCTCCCCTCTTCACCAGCTGTCCAGAAGCACATAGTATTAGGCCTTAATTTCAGGTCGTAGAGCTCTTGCTCTAAGTGGAGGGGGGGGGCACAGGCTGAGACAGGACAGATAGCCACGTGTGCAGGGGGCTCATTGAGAGCTTGAGACAGATGAAAGGTTTCCCCTAGCTGGCACATTGCTGTGGGTGCTTCTTGAGTCTGCCCCTGCTGTGTTTAGACCAAATCAAGCTTACTCCCTCTAGAGCACAGCCCCGTTTTCTGACCTGATAGAGAACATAAATGTGAGTGTCCTTGGACGAGGGGTTGCAAGGCCCAGAACCCAGCCACCGGAGGTATGGACTGACCCTGGTAGGGGCAGGCTCAGGTTTCTGGGAAGTGGGGAACCTCTCAGAGTGTCCGCTGCTGCCCCTCATCCCTAGACTCTGGAATCAGGCTCAGGGAGGGCCTTGGGGAGCCAGGGGCAAGATAGAAAGATGTGGCCCAGAGTCACATATTCCAGATCTCCATGGTTCTGCCCTTGGGTCAGGATCTTTGCCTCCACCTTCTCACAGTGACATGTGAGCCACTCTGAGTGTGCTCTTCACCGCAGCAGCCTCTGCACCCTCCCCGCAGTCTTGCTGGCCTGCCCTGCCCTGCCCTGCCCTGCTCTGCACCAGACTCGGAAACCTCCCCCAGGCCTTCCTGAAGCTCCTGCTGGGATGCCAGCTGCCCTTCCATAGACCTCTTCCAATGCCACGCACACCGACAGCAGTCCTCCAACGTCCTGGTCCCTGGTCCACCTTTCCGAGGTATGTGTGAAATACAGGGTGCAGGCGGCAGTTAATCTGAATATAGGTCAGTTTTGTTCTCGCTGAAACATTTAGGGCCCTTTTCCTAAACCTAGGAAGAGGCTGGTGGTTTTATCTGCAGGTTTTAGAACAACGGAGATAGTGCCCCAAGCCTAGGGGTCCCCTAAGGATGGGCAGGACCTCAGGGAGGACAGTGTGTGAGACGGGCCTCGCAGAGCTCCACCACTGATGCCACATCGGGGTGACCAGAGAGGACTGAAGGTGTTAGATTCTTCTTCTGGAATATTCTGCTCTGTGCGGGTGCCCCAAGAATACTGCACGACTCTAGGAAGGAAAAGAGGCCTCCCTAAATCCCAACAGATGTTTGATTTCTCATCAGCCTCGGTGGGTGGCATGCGCGTGAAACTCTTCAAACTCATTTTATTCAAGTAATTTGTCTCAGAAAATTGGGAAAAAATGAAAAAATTTTCATGGAACCAACCTCAGGCAGAGGTCGGCACAACTGACATTTCGGTATCTTACCCTGTAGTCACACCTTATATGTATTAGAGGTTTACAGGCTGGAGATTCACTTGTAAAGGGGGTTTTACTTCTGCCTTTGGTTTAACAGCTGCACCGTATTCCACTCTGTGGATCTGCAGTCATATAACACTTTCCCTATTTTGGGTAATTTGGGTTGTTTCCAGTTTTTTTTTGCTATTATGGGTAATGCTGCAGTACATGTCCTTGCATGTCAAACTGTATGTATGTTTCTGATAAAGTGATTTGTCAGGTGTCACCGTGCAAAGCCTCTGCTTGGGAGTCAAGGGGGTCTCCTGATCTCAAGGTCCAAAGCCAGAGGCAAACGCCCATCTTTGGAGCTCTCTTCTACTTAGAGCTAAACTTCCCTCTACTTACGTGATCTCATTCACACCTTCCCTGCGGCCTTTTAAGGACACTATTCCTGCCCCCACTGGACAGATGAGGGAACCGAGGCACAGAGAGAACCAGTCAATCACCCATAGCCACAGAATCAGTAAGTGGCAGTACTAGACTCAAACAAAAACAAATCCCCCCATGGTGCAGAGTGTGTTGGCGGGTAGTGGCTACAGCACCTCTTCAGTATCTCTAGAGGCCACTCCCTTGCCCCCATCACTGCACTTCACTTTCTCCCCTTGTGTTTCAAGCACCCCAGCTTGCCAGTGGGTGTTCAGATGCTCCCAATTCAGGACTGTTGAGCCTCACACTTCCTCTGCATTTATTCAGCTGAGAGCTGATGTCTACCTCCACCTACTGCATCCATGCAGTGAGAAGGAGCCTTGAAAATGCCAGCAGGGTGGTCACACTCTCATGTGGGGGCCCTGCTGTGACTCATGGTTGGGCTCTGAGCCTCTGGAAAAACACTCCTCTTGGCAAGGGATTCACTGTGCCTGGAGGAGCTTGGCCAGCCCCAGGCCCTGCCCAAGCTACCCTGGAATAAGGACACCCCTGGTGCTTCTGGAACGGCTCCCATGGTCTCCCACAGCCTCCAGAGATGCTTTGAGAAGCAAGACCCAAGTTGTAGGTGGCACTGGCAAATCCTTGGTCACCACCACACACTCTGGGCTCTCTCTGGTCTCTGGATCCTGCAAAGCTGCTGGGCCACCTTTCCAGAATATTCTTCCTGCCAAAGCCTGAGGTGCAGAAGAAGAAGCAAAGTGAGACCACGATGCTGGAGAGTATGTGCAGGGGGCATTTTGTGGGTTGAAGCGTGCAGGTGTTAACGGCTACTGTGTGACTGATGGGAACACTGAGGCAGCACAGGTGAAACGACATGTCCTTGATGCCACAGTCTGGTGGGTGAGCCTGACTCCTGCCTGAAGTCCAGGTTTTGTAGCCTGGATCAGTGAGGAACATTAATTAGTACTTGCTAATTTTGACATTGAAAAAGAAAACAGCTGGCCCACCCAGTGTTTTCCAGAATGTGCTCTGAGAACTTTGGGCCCTCAAGTAGCTTTGTGAAAAAAATCAGCAAACTCTGCTCTCTTGCATAGAGGGTGTAAGGGAATATGTCACCTGCATGTTCATCAGCATATCTATGGAGCCCTGCAGTAAGGCCACCCTTTTAACTTCCTGGAGCACTGGCTTTGCCTGTGACTTTGGACCTTAGAAACCTCCCTCCTCACTCCTTCCCTTCATTTCTAGTAAAGAATAACTATGATGCAGTCCTGGCTCAGCTGGTAAATAATCTGCCTGCAATGCGGGAGACCAGGGTTCGTTCCCTGGGTGGGGAAGATCCCCTGGAGAAGGGGAAGGCTACCCACTCCATTATTCTGGCCTGGAGAATTCCATGGACTGTATAATCCATGGGGTCGCAAAGAGTTGGACATGATGGAGCAACTTTCACTTCACTTCACTTCGTGCTGCAGTAGATGACTTGGACTCCATCAGTTCTTTGGTTTCTCCTCACAAGAAGAGCCCTCATTTGCCATTTTCAGATGATAACTGGAGAGGAGGAAGGCACAGGGCAGGAAACTCATGCAAAGCCTCAGATCTGGTACCGAGTCCTCCTGGGCTCCTGGACTCGGTGATGTTCTCAGGAATCACTGGGCTCCCCAGGAGGAAGGGGACCTCTGCAGTAGCTAGGCGCACTGGTGGTTCAGGAGAGAGCTGAGTCCTGTGGCGGCAGCTGCCCTCCTAAGCTGAGTGGAGCAGACTGTCGTTAATTATCTGCTTTCCTGAATAGCACTGCCTACCCCTACCAGTGGCTCCCTGGGCCTGATTGCATTACCCCTTTCCATGAAGATTCATCTCCAACTTGTTTGATGCTTCTCCAAAGAGCTCCATCTGGCTCCCTCACCGTTTCTGACAGGTGGCTAACACGGCTCTCTGAAGCCCCCTGAACACCAGGAAGCACCTTCTGCAGAATTGACTTGGCTTTTATGTCATATTTCTGTCTCCCAGTTGTGTATTTGCCACAACCACAGACATTTGTATGAAAATAGAATCAGTGTTTGTAAGGGCTCATCTGCTCAGGCTGCCTGAGAGGAGGCACTGGGGGACAATCTGCCAGCCTGGTACCCATCCATGCAGTTCCCTGGTTTCCCACTCGAGGTTCCCCCAGCCTCTGAGAGAGTGGGACGCCACCCAGCCTGGATTTATGGCCTGAGTGGGCCTCCTTGGACCTTGGAAGTGTCTGCTTCAACGTTATGCTGTCCCCAGGCAGCTCTGTGGGCCTGCATCTGGGCACGTTGGGCCAGAGAGTGAGCCCAGCTTGCTGGGCCAGGAAGGGCCAGTGTGGTGCCCTGGGCTGATGACTGTAGAGAGGCCAACGGGGTTAGAGATGAGCCATCAAAGAGGATATGGAGTGAGGTGTTAGCGCCTGGGTGAGGGCCAGCACTGGCCCCAGCCTGGTGAGACTAAAGGGTGAGTGTGCCCCTTTCCCTTCCCTATGAGTGCAGAAATTTAGTCTACTAGCACCTCACCTCTGGAGAAGGCAATGGCACCCCACTCCAGTACTCTTGCCTGGAAAATCCCATGGACGGAGGAGCCTGGTGGGCTGCAGTCCATGGGGTCACTAAGAGTCGGACACGACTGAGCAATTTCACTTTCACTTTTCACTTTCATGCATTGGAGAAGGAAATGGCACCCCACTCCAGTGTTCTTGCCTGGAGAATCCCAGGGACAGGGGAACCTGGTGGGCTGCCATCTATGGTGTCACACAGAGTCGGACACGACTGAAGTGACTTAGCAGCAGCAGCAGCACCTCACCTCAGTGTGGTGTTAGGGACCAAATGTTTGTGGCTCCTCCAAATTCACATGCTGAAGCCCTACCCCACAAAGTGATGGTTTTCTGGGAAGTGGGGACTTTGGTAGGTAATTAGGTTGAAATGAAGTCCTCAGGGTGTGGACCCCGTGATAAGATTAATGCCCGTGTGAAACGAGGAAGACATGTCAGAACTGCCTCTCTCCACTGTGTGAGCACACAGCGAGGAGACTATCTGTAAACCAGGAAGAGAGCTGTCAGTAGAATGCAACCATGCTGGCACCCTGACCTCAGACTTCCCCTGCAGGGTTCTGAGCAGAGCAGTGATGGTGCCTCACCCATGTTTGGACAGGAGCACTTTGTTGAGAATGGACGGTGGGGCAAGGGTGGAAGCAGGGCGGCCTCCTGGAAAGCTGGCTCAGTGTAACCCAGATGAGAAATGGCACTGGGTGCCTGGACTGGGGAAGAGGAAGTGGAAGGGGTCAGATTTTGACATATTTGCTGATCATTTGGATATGGAGAGAGAGAGGAAGTAAGGGTGTTTGTGGCATATGCAAATAGAAGGATGGATTTCCACTGAGAAGTGGATGATGTATGAAGAGCAGGCTTGGAGCAAAAAGACAGGCTTTCCATCCTGGAAATGTAAGGTTTGTGATGTCCGTTAGAAACCAGAGTGATGCTGTCAAGAGACCCTGGAGCTGGGGAGTGAGTCTGGGATGGAGAAATCAAGTTGGAGGGTCAGCAGATGGAGTGCATTTAAAGTCATGAGACTGGATGATATCACAAGTGAAGGATTGTTAGTAGAAGAAGATGCTTGAAGTTTGTGTCCTCAACTGGCCAATGTTGAATAGTGGGAGAGATGGGGAGAAACTGACAAAGATTCTGAAAAGAAGGCACCAGGGAGGTAGGAGGGGAAACCAGGAGGACATGCTTGCTGGAAGCTGTTTTCGAGGAAGACACCTATTGCATTTTTTCATTTCTCAGTGCTTGGTTCACATGCATGACCAAAGTTGGTCTAGTTGGAGTACACTTAGGGCCCTTATTGGAATTACAAAGAATAAGAAACATGCTCTCTTTTGCCTCATGGTTCTTAGCTGGAGCTGTTAGAGGACATTTTACCCATAAGAGTGAACAGCCAGCACAGAATCAAAACCGAGGAGACATGGTGGGAGACAGAGCCCTGAAGGCATCATCTCTGCCCTGGATCCCACCGTGCCCGAAATCCCTCGACTTTTAGTTTCCCATCTTTGTTAAGTCACTTTGAACTGGATTTCTGAATTTGCAACCAAAAAGTTTTGACTAAAGCAGTGATGCACCCCTCTTCTGATACTGTCCATGTGGAGAACACCTCCCGCTGCCATTCTGAGGCTCCTCTTTCCCAGTGTTGCACACCTGTTCCATGGGGCACTGAGCCTTCTTTCATAGGGACGTCTTTCAGTAGTTTCCTTTATCTGAGGCTGAACAAAGAGAGACTAAGGAGAAAGCAATGGAGAATCACTGGAGAGGATATTTATTGTTTGGTGATTTATTATTTGCTTTGCTTTTTATTATTTGAAAGTATTATTTTTCTTATTATTTGCTTTATTGATTTGTTGTCATTTTTTAGTCGCTCAGTCACGTCTGACTCTTTGCAACCCCATGAACAGCAGTGTGCCAGGCTTCCCTGTCCTTCACTTTATTGATTAATTTTTTTTAAAAGGAGGAATGACAGGCACGTACTTATACTTTGCACCAGTGACTGAGAGAGGTGAACTGGAGGGGCTGAGGCCCCCGGAAGGGTGGGGAGGGGTATTAGGGGAATGGGCTCGTGAACTCAGGAATAGGCAGGGCGCTGGTTCAAGGGAAGTGGAAATCTTTAAGAATCGTGACACATTGACTTGACAGGATGTGCAGAGAGTGGTGTCAAGGAGGATTCCTGTTTTGTTTTGTTTTGGCTAAAGCAACTGGCTGGACAGAGGAGAGCCATTGAGTCCGATAAAGTATTGAGAGAGACCATCCCCCAGGCTGGGTGGCCCTCTCCCCAGACTACTAATCTCTTGCTCCATCTACATGTTTGCTTTTGAAGAGCATTTTTTCCCTCCATGCCTTGGAGTCACTTAATTCATTAGTTCATCATTTATGTCCTATTTCATTATGTTATAATCTTTACAGTTGTTAATTTGCATTTCATTTCCTGCAGTGACCAAAAAAAAAAAAAAAAAAAACCAACCCACCTTACCCATGAAAAATGTTATTGTTGTAAATATTAATATAAGTCACAAATGATCACCATCCAGACCCCATTGCACAGAGCAACGGCTCCCTGTGTCTGAAGCTGGGAGGATTTGGGGTAATTACCAAAAGCAAGAGCTCTGCATGCCCTGAGGCTGAACGATCAGAACCAATCACAAGCCCTGAGATAATACTAAAAAGAGACAGAGAAAACAGCACTTGCAGACAGTCATAGCCCACTTGTGCACCTACTGTGACTCTCGATGCAGACCCCACACCACCTGTACTTGAGCGGCTCAGAGTCTAGAGGGCCAGATGGTGGCCTCCATGCTCCATGGGTGGGGGAGAGCCTGTGCCCAGGAGCTCAGAGGAGAAGCAAGTTTGAGTCCTCCCTGGAGGGGAGCCAGGGAGAAGAGGGCACTGGGAGGGAAGGAGAGAGTGGGTGGTGTGTGAGCTGCTGCACAGATTCCAGCCCCAAACCCCTCAATTCCTACTCTCTTGGTCTAGAAGAGGACTCTTGCATTGTGTCTTTTTCAGGAAAATTGCACTGCAGAGAGTCATTTCTTTGCCCTGGAGACCAGAGATGATCCATCCCCTTGAACTGCCTTAACATCTAGACCTGGAAGGAGATACCCATCACTCCTGAGAAGTTTTGTGCCTCCCCCCGACCCCCCCACCCCCAATCCCTGGCCCCATAAGAAGCTCCAGAGCAAATCAGAACTCCTCCTGATGTGCTGGGAGGTTAAGTCTGTTAAGCTGTGAACAGCTGATGCTGTTTCTAGAGCAGGGAAAGTACAAAGTGGACCTGGAATATCATAGACTGGAAAGCAAGGAACTTATCAAAGGTTTAATGGGGTCATGTTTGAAAGACATAAGAACCAGCCATAAGGGGATTCCAAGGGTCAAATTTGGGACAAATTTAGTAACAAAAAGAGTAATGATGATCATGGAAATTCTAAGACGTTTAATGGGGGAAAAATCCTAGAGTCCATAATAATAATCAAAGAAAAAAATAAAAACAAAACCATGTTTTTGTATATATAAGGAGGGAAAAATGGAGTGGGTAAGAAGCTCTGTGGGAAAGAATCCACCTGCCAATGCAGGAGATCCAAGAGACGCATCTGATCCCTGGGTTGAGAAGATTCCCTGGAGAAGGAAATGACAACCCATTCCAGTATTCTTGCTTGGAAAATCCCATGGACAGGAGCCTGGCGGGCTATAGTCCATAGGGTTGCAAAGAGTTGGACAGGACTGAACGACTGAGTGCACACACACACACACACACACAAGAAGATGTTAACACGGGCCCACAGGTGTCCATAGCACTGTATAGTTTTTCCAAGAAAGAACTAGAGAACCTTGTTTGAACCCTAGATTTATGATTGACATGTTGAGTAATGATTTTGAACAACTTCATTTGTGTCTCAGAGCTTATTTCTCCCTCTGTACAATGGACATGACATAGTTTCCATCTCCCAGGCCAGTTGGGAGGGCTAGCTGGGCTAAAGGGTGTGAATTCAGCACAGTGACTGGCACCTGTTAAGTCTTAGTAATAGCTAATGATATTAGCATTAGTCACAAATCCAGGGCTCAACAAAGGTGCTCTCCGTCATCCAGAGTGCTAAGCATGGACTAAGGTACCCGCAAAGCCAAGGCACTTGCTTTTGCTGAACTGGGCCCCCTAGAAGCTATGTCCATGTTCTAGGATTTGTGAATGTGACCTTTTGGGGAAAAAAGGATCTTTGCCATGTAGTTAAGTCAAAGACCTTGAGAGCATCCTGGACTGTACGTGTGTTCTCGGTCGCTTCAGTCATGTCTGACTCTGTGGCCCCATGGACTCTAGCCTGCCAGGCTCCTCTGTCTGTGGGGATTCTCCAGGGGAGAATACTGGAGTGGGTTGCCATGTCCTCCTCCAGGGGATCTTCGCAACCCAGGGATCGAACCCACGTCTCTTAGGTCTCCTGCATTGGCAGGCAGGTTCTTTACCCCTGAGCCACCAGGAAAACCTACCTCGGCCCTAAACCCAATAGGAAGTACCCTTGTGAGAGCTAGAGAAGAAAGACAGACACGGAGGAGGCCATGTAAAAACAGAGGCAGAGATTATTGTTCTGCAGCCAGAAGTCCAGGAAGGCCTGGAGCCACCAGAAGCTGGAAGAGGCAGGAAGGATAGTCCCCAAAGTCTTTTGGGGAGCCTGGCTCTGTAAACACCCATTAAAAAAATTATTTTATTTAAAAGTTTATTTATTTATTTATTTTTAATTGATTGATGATTGGTTTACAACATTGATTTAATTTCTATCATACATCAACATGAATTAACCATTGCTATACATATGTCCCCTCACTCTTGAATCTCCCTCCCACCTCCCGCCCATTCCCACTCCTCTAGGTTATTACAGAACCCCAGTTTGAGTTCCCTGAGTCATACAGCAAATTCCCGTTGGCTATCTATTTACATATGTCAGTGTATATGCATCCGTGCTACTCTCTCCATTCATCTCACCTTCTTCTCCCCCACCCTTGTCCATAAGTCTTTTCTCTATGGCTGCATCTCCATAGCTGCTCTGCGAACTGATTCATCAGTACCATCCTTCTAGATTCTCTATATATGCATTAATATATGATATTTATTCTTCTCTTTCTGACTTACTTCACTCTGTGTAATATGCTCTAGGTTCATCCACCTCATCAGAACAGACTCAAATGCATTCTTGTTATGGCTAGGTAGTATTCCATTGTATAAATGCACCGCAGCTTCTTTATCCGTTCCTCTGTCAGTGGACTTCTAGGTCGCTTCCAAGTCTTGGCTATTGTAACTAGTGCTGCAATGCACATTGGGGTACATGTGTCTTTTTTCAGTTTTGGTTTCTTCAGGGTATATGCCTAGAAGTGGTATTGCTGGGTCATGTGGTGGTTTTATTCCTAGTGTTTTTAAGGAATCTCCATACTGTTTTCCATATTGGCTGTATCAATTTACATTCTCACCAGCAGTGTAGGAGGCTTCCCTTTTCTCCATACATTCTCCAGCACTTGTTTGTGGATTTTTTGATTATGGCCATTCTGTCTGGGCTGAGGTGGTATCACTGTAGTTTTGATTTGTATTTCTCTAATAATGAGTGATGTTGAGCATCTCTTCTTATGTTTATTAGCCATCTGTGTGTCTTTTTTGGAGAAATGTCTGTTAGGTCTTTTGCCCACTTTTTGAGTGGGTTGTAAAAAATGTATTTATTTTAAGAAATTTATTTATTTTAATTGAAATATAATTGCTTTTACAATATTGCATTGGTTTCTGCCATGCATCAATATGAATCAGCCATAGGTATACATATGTCCCCTCCCTCCTGAACCTCCCTTCCACCTCCTACCCCACCCGACCCCTCTAGGTTTTTACAGAGCCCCAGTTTGAGTACCCTGAGTCATACAGCAAAATTCCCATAGGCTTGTGAACACCTTGATTTTTGACTCCTGGCCTCCAGAACTGTGAGAGAATAAATTCCTGTTGTTTTAAGCTACCCAGTTTGTAGTGCTTGGTTAAGGCAGGCCTTGGAAACTCATGCAGGCACCAAGAGAAAACTTTGCCTGAACAAAGCATGCAAGTATTTACCACAGAGTGGTGCGAGGTCATCTTACATTTTGGTATGATCTGTTTTGTTTTGATCTGGAGTCACTGCTTGAGTCCTCTAAGGTCTTGATAGGCCCAGCTCTGCCCTGTGTTCCTGATGACTGTGGCCCTGGCTCTGTGGCATTTGCTGTGGTCTGATGTAACCCCCAGACGTGTAGTGGCCTGCTCTGGGACCTGCATCCAGGGGTCTGCAGGCTGCCTCGCCCAGGGCGCTGCCACCCAGTCTGATGGCCCTCCCCAGTGCAGGAGGTGCCTGGTGGCATCCTTGGTCTGCATCCCCTGTTCCCTGGCGCGTACTCTCAGCCACAGGACTGGAGTGGGAGCACTGAAGGATTGGAGCCCAGGGCAACACTAAGGTGATACCGATGTGCTGGTCTGGAGCCACTGTCATCGCAGCGGTGAATTTTGGCTGACGAATTCTGACATTGCTGGGCTGGGGAGCAGTCAGAGCGTGCACTTGGGCCGAACCACAAAACCAGATGAGGGCTGGAGAGGCCAGGGGTTCTGAAAGAGCCTGGCTCTATGAGGCCTGGAGGCTGGAGCCTGTTTGATGACTTGATGACGTGTGTCTACTAGAGGGCATGGCATGAGCCCCAAAGGGCTGAGAGGCAGGCTGGTTGCAAACCCAGCCTGGTGGCTGCCTGGTGACTCAGGGAAGAGACAGGCACTCTGGGCTCAGCATCTCTTTTAGAAGAGCCAAAGCTGATTCCCTTTTGAGATGTGTCTGACTGCAGGCTTTGCTGAGTATTTTTGCCCCCTGAGTGGTTTGGAGCTTTTGAGAAGGTGGGCCCTCAGAGGTGAACCAGACCAGGGTGCCTCATGACCTGGGCCCTGGGGATGAGGGGACTCCAGAGGAGTGTTTCTGCATAAGCCCCCACCCGTCGCTCCCTGGGACAGGCAGAACCTTGGCCTTCAGACTAGAGGAGGGCAGGAGGAAATGACCTTGGGCCCGAGGTGAGCCCTCCAGCTCTAAAGGTGGGACATCGCTATGACACTCCTGATCGCCACTAACGGGCAAACGAAATCATAAATCCCGATTAGGGAGACACTGGTTGGCAATGACATACAAAAAAGTTTGTGATTAGTGAACTGTAAAAGCCAACATGACACGCTCATAATTGGGATGTATTTACTGTGTGAAGAAACGCCACACTGCCATTCGAGCAAAGTGACTTTGAGGGAACTTTCAAAAGGAGTCCGACACAACTTCCCTCTTTTGCTTACCAAACAGCAATAACTGTTATTGATGGCGCTTTTCAAATGGCAGCTACAGAGAGAGAGGGGCTGTGATTTCTTGTCAGAACTGTTTTATGGTGTCGTATTTTCCGGGTGTTTAAGAAGCCCTGTTCATTTGCGGCATTATCGTGGGTGATTTATGGACCCTCAAAAAGCTTACTTCATTTCGATGGTTTAGGCATTTCGCTTTTTTACAACAAACCTTCTTCCAATATAATCAATGGAGGTTTCTCCCTCTGGCCTGGGAGGGGAGTGCCGTGTGGGTTTATAGCAAAATCAATATGAGGATAAATGGACAGCAAAGAAAGTCCATTGTTAGGGTGGAAACAGGCTGCAAAGTCCTGGGCCCAGCGGCACAGCCGTCAGTAGGCTCTGGTCCGGAGGCCTTGCTGAATGCGGCTACAGGGAGTTGTCCTGGCCGACCAGCCCAGAGGGACGGTGGGGACAACACAGCTGGGCAGTGGGGAGAGGGCTCAGCCACACTTTAGTCAAAGTTTGTTTGTAAGAGACCCTCCCCTGCACTCTCATGAATGTTTGATGCTGTTTGCATGTGTTTTCTAATTAAGAAATGATTCCCAAATGCATCAGTGTTCCAACCAATGAGAAGGGGATGAGAAAGCAAGCCAGATGAGTAGCTCACAGATGGGGCTAATGTTCCCTGAAGGAGCCGGAGCAGCTGCAGAGGCCCCTGGAGGAACCTCAGATCCACTAGCTAACCCTTGTCCCCCTGTCCTTGCCAGGGAAGTCCTCAGGTTTTCTCTAGAGACATGGTGGGTGGGTGGGGGGTTACCATAGCAGGCTGGCTGCTGCTGCTGGCGGGGCTTGGAGGTGGGGGAGTATGAAGCACCAGGATGGGGTCCACTGTACTAATTACCTGAGGTAAATGAGGACATTTAGGACAGATATGAGTTTGCTTGTACAGGAGAAGGAAACTTACAGGCCTCTTAATGTCCCTTGGTGGAGCACAATAAACATTAACTTAATGAGCAAACAAAGGAAGTTCTGGCTGGAGGTAAAATCCAGCTCCAGGCAGAATGGGCAGACAGGTGGAGGGCCACCTCCCTGCCCTGGGCAGCTTCATGGTGCAGATAGCGGCTGACCGTCCCATTAGCAGGCCTTGCACTCATTCACTAAGCACCTAGCATGGGTCAGGGCCTGCAGGCTCAGTGATGCCTGGGAAGATAGGCTTCGGCCCTCAGGGAGCTCTTGGTCTAGTGCAATAGTTTCACATATATCACTACCGATGATCAGGGTCATGGAGGAAAAGAGCCCAGTCAGCTCCCCAGCGCCCTGAAGGACTCCTGCTACCCTCTGGCCAGACAGTCCATGCTGTTCGTACTGCTTGATGGATTTGGTTCCGGCCTCAGGCCTTTATTTAATTAATCCTCCATCTCCAGAAATCCTTCCAAGGAAGGTCAACAGAACACTCAGGGCCACCCTTTCCCCCTTTTCTGCCCTGTCTCCTCCAGGCAGTTTAATTTGAGCCAGCGGAGGTCTTCTGAGGTGGGGCTCCATGCCAGTCCTTGTGCCGGGCACAGAAGAGTCAGCCAGGAACATACAGAAACAGTTCCTTTTCTCCCAAAATTTACACTCTCATCTTTGTGCCAGGCACCACTCAGCATTTGATTATCTCCTGCCTTGGGCTGGTGACTGCTGATCTCATGCATTAGAGTTCCAATATATCTGGTGGTTCCTAGAGGCTGGGGCCTCACTGCTCACTTGGTGGTCTCCTACAGTGTGTCTGAGTATGAGGCCAGACTCAGAATGGGGGCTCCTGCTCAACTTGTTCTTGTTCCCTTGGGGGACTCATTATTTGCTCTAAAACCACAGTGATTTTATCACTAGCTCAACCACACCTAAGCTAAAGCTGTGTATGGCAGAGGGGGCTGGCTGCCCACCAAAACCCACCCTCCCACAGCCATTGCAAAGAGCAGTATCTGGAAAGCCCATCCAGGAACATTTTCCAGCTATATCCCCATTTCCCTACCCCTATTCCATGCACCTAAGCATGACTGTGTGACTAGCTTTTTTTTGTGACTAACAAAATAGATTCAAAATAGTAGAATGTGAATGGGAGAGAGAGATGTCGCTTCAAGGGTCAGATTCTTTGTCCTTTCATCAGCTGTATGAAGATGACCAAAGGCTGTAAGAGATGGTAGAGCCGCAGAAATAATGATCCTGGGGCCTTGAATCATGGTGTGGAGGATGCTGTTCACTTCCTGGACACTTGCTTGAAACTGACAGGCAAGTGAGACATAAACTCCTATTAAGGAAGCAACACCCCCACATATATTTAGGTCTGAAGAAGGAATTCATAGGGCCTGGACTCCATCTTAGGCTGTTCATGCTGATCATGCTCGGCCACCTTTCCAATGGACTCTGAACTCTGTGTTTAGTGCCTATGAAAACAACAGAAGGATAAGACCCCTCCAGACAGGTGAAGATCATATCTCGGTTACTCATCGCCTAAGAGAAAACATACACTAATCACCCCTTCCTCCAGACAGGCCATAAATTTTTCTGTATCTATCGGAGTATAACCTCAGGCTTATTGATTATTGGCTAATTGTTTGACTGTTTGAGCACATAGCATGAGCACATAGCACGTGAATGATGGGGTTATTGGGATTGTATTTTCCTTGGTTTATGTAAGTCTCAAGGAATTTGGAGTCGTGGGTTTGGACACGTACACATGGGGTATAAAAGATTTTCACAAATGCTGGTCGGGGTCCTTGGCTAAGAGGAGACTCTGCCTTGGGCGCGCCGGTGAAATAAACGGCACCCCACTATCTGCATTGTCCTTCTGAGTGAGTTTGTTTCCTGGAACGCGTGGCTACAACAGGTCTGCTTGCTGGGTGCCTGTCCTCCTCAGTCTGTACACTAGTATCAGACTCTCTGCTTCCAGCACCCCTCCCCCAGGCTCTGCTTCCTCAGTCACGTACTCATCTCCCTCAGCCTTTAGCTTATGAGGGAAAATTGTGCCTTTGGCTAGAGCAGGTCTCAGAAATCATGTTTGTCTTGTTTGTGTTGTTTTTAAACTTTGTATTATGAAAATATATATACGGAAAAGTAGAATGAACAGGATAATGGGCATGTATACTATGACATGTATTACAACAACACAGGGAACACTCTCGTGCCTGTCACCCGGATTGAACTACTGTTTACATCCTGTCGTATGTGCTTCATCTGCTTTTTACTTCTGAAGTATTTAAAAATAAATTACAGACATTATTACATTTTACCCATACTTATTTCAATATACGTCTCTGAAAAATAAGATACTACTGATACATAATCATAATTCCATTGTATTAATAGGGGTTCTCCAGAGAAACAGGAGAAACAGGATGTATGTAGGTACATAAAGAGTTATTGTAAGGAATTCACTCATGTGATTCTGGAGGCTGAGAAATCCTAAGACTGGTATTAATTGCTAGCAAGTTGGAGGCCCAGGAGAAGTTCCGTTTTGAAAGCCAGCGGCCTTGACACCCAGGAAGAACTGATGGTTTGTTCCAGTGTTCCAGCTCAAGCAGGCAGGCAGGAAGCGTGCCCTGTTACTCATGGGTCAGCCTGACAACCTTTTGGTTTTATTCAGGCCTTCGACTGGGCAGATGGGTCTCCCCACGTAAGAAAGGGCAGTGTGATTTACTCAGTCTACCTATTCATCCAAAAAACCCTCTCAGACACACAGAGAATAATGTTTGACCACATGTCTGAACACCCTGGGGCCCAGTCAAGTTGTCACATGAAATTAACCATCACAGTAATTATTGTACCTAACATATAATCCCTGACACAGTCTAGTACCTTATCTACATTCAAATTTCCCCAAATATGGCTTAAAGAATCGTCTCTTCAGACTAGTGTCTAATCAGAGGCCAAGCGTTGCATTTGGTTGTTGCCTATGACCTTCGAGAAGCCCAGGATTAGGGGTCCATGCCTGACTCCTCCAGGCTGGGAGGAGTGGGGGAACGTTTGGTTGTGGAATTGGGCTGTAGGTCTAAGAAGATAATTATTTATTACTGAGAACAAGCACAAGTGAAGCATCAAAATGCTCAGGGCTCCATCTCTGGTAATTTATGGGCTCCAGCCATCAGGCGCTTGTGTCTCTAAGTGCTTTACATCGTTAATTAGTTACACCTGGAAACTCCAGCAAGGGCGGGTCACCGTGGCCAGGGTTACCTCCAGCAGAGTGTGAGTGGCTGAGCCCACTCAAGGTCACCAAGCAGGTCTGGGCCCGATTGCGCATCTCTGCCCCAAGAAGAGTGTCCTGGACTCCTCTCCAAGGGTAGATGGTGAAGCCCAGCCAGACAGAAGGGCACCAACCAACCCAGAATTCCTAGGCCCAGAACACTGAGCCTTCTTCCCTGTAGGGAAATTGGCAGGACAGCAGCTGGGGCACCCAGGGTTCCCATAGCTTCCCATCAGGTCACAGGCAGGACACTGTAAACCAGACCAGGTTTTAAATGCCTTAAGGAAGCGTGGCCCAACCCTAGGTGGGTCCTTTCCCAAAGTGAAAGATCCTTTTGTTATGTGGATGATTTGTCCCTGAACTATCAGATTTCTGTGAACTGGGTTTTCTGAAAACAACTGTAGACGTGTGGGAGTTAAAAGTGGGGGCCCCCGGATTCCAGACTCCACCTCACCACAGGTGACTTGTCTGTACAAGCCTCATATGTAAAATGGGGATTATAGCAGTGTCTCCCTCAGACTCTGAGGGTCATGCAAGATACTGCTTAACTTGGTGACTGTACTGGGTGTGTGTGCTCACTCGTGTCCAACTCTTTGCAACCCCATGAGCTGTAGTCCATCAGGCTCCTCTGCCCATGGGTTTCTCCAGGCAAGAATACTGGAGTGGGTTACCACGCCCTCCTCCAATGGATCATCTCGACCCAGGGATCAAACCTGAGTCTCCTGCATTGGCAGGCAGATCCTTTACCACTGAGCCACCTGGGAAGCCAAAAATTATAAATTTAATACTATTTAATGCCAACTTAGTGGCTGGGACATTACAAACATATGTGTTGCCTAGCTTTCTTGTTATCATTATGTTATTATCTGTTGACCAGATAGACAAATAGGCGATCACACACAGAAAACTGCACAGAGGTTTCCTACGGGTCAGTCACCCAGAGTGTACTGGAACCTGGGAGAAGTCCCTAGGGCACAGCGACTACAAGTGTGGCTTCCTGGTGGGGCAGGGAGGTGGAATAGGACAGGGCGGTTAGAGCTTGGGGAGGTGTCCGGGCTGATCTATGCACTGTCCCTCCCCAAACTCAAAAGTCCAATGGTTCATCCAGGACTGGACTGTCTCAGGCTAGCACAGATGTTACTTAATCTCCCTTTCACCTTAGTTTTCTTGTCTGTCAGATGAGGGTGATAATGTCTACCTCCCAGCATGGTGAAGCCAGAAGGGGATTCAGTGGCGAAGGTGCTCTGGAGTAGCCTCTCAGAGTGTTAACTTGAGTCCTGAACACTCCTTGAGGGCAGCTCCCAGAAGTTGCAGCCGCCACCACGGGCCAGAATATTGGAGTGTCCGGCCTCCCCCACCAGGTCCAGGGCCTGTCCCCAGCTTCCAGCTCAGGAGTGGAGAATCCCTCTTGGAGTGCCCTGTGGCCCGGTGGCTCTAGATGTCCGGCTGCCCAGGCCCCTCTCTGAGCAGCAGCCCTGTGTGCTCCTCCTGTGTGCTGTTCGCAGCCAGTTGCTTCTGTGCCTCTTGCAACATTATTTTTCAAAGTGATGACCCAGTGAAGCAATTACCGTTTCAATGGGGATGAGATCTTCTGTCTCTTCAGCTGGCAGCCAAGCTTGGCATCTGCAGCATCTATTCCTCTCCACAGCTCTTCCTCAGCCTGGAGAAAGACCTTCTCATGTTCACGCCCACCAAGGGTCTCGAAAGCCTCCAACAGCCATGCCAAACCCCTCTCTGAGTGGAGGCTTTTCCTGAGAAAGGGGGCTTCCCAGGATCCCAAGAGCCTTTGTGAAGAAGGCTTTGTTTGATTCCACCCGTGCTGTTTGGATTCTAGGAGTTTTTTTCCCCCTCAGAGAGCGAACTTAATGAAAACTGTGCTTTATTTATAGACATGTTATGACTGCAGACTAGAAAGTTTAATTGTGGAAGAGTAGTTCCGTGATGCTTGGCTAGGCATTGGTGGTCTATGAAAAGATGGCTTGCTCCAAGGTGCCCTCAAGAAAAAAAAATCGTGGAGCAGAATGAAGCAAGAAGGGGATCCTAGAAGTTGGGTCTGCACTGGTTCTACTTCTGCACAGGGTGTGGACATGGCCACTGAAGGAGCAGGGACCATCTCACCTGGTGGAGTGGAGAGTGGGGACCTCACGCACCCCACCTACAGGTGGACTGTTAACTGCAGTGCTGGGACCTTGTACATGGAAACAGGCTGTGGGGGCAGGCGATGGATGCATCACCTTCTCCTGAGGCTTCTGCTCTTATCTCCACTTACCCCAGAAGCATCCCTCCAAGGCACTCAGCTGGCTCTGCCCAGACAGTCCCCCTGAACCCCCATGTCCCCTGAGAAGCCTTCTCCAGGTAAAGGAACAGGGGACAACCATGCTGGGTACGCTACTCTGTTGAGCTGCCGTAGGGAGTTCCACCTCCTGAATGGCGTGTGCCCTGTGACCCTCAGCTATGAACATGGACCAACCTAGGACCCAGGGTGGCAGAGCCCTTGCCCCCACCTGGCTAGGCTCTATGTGCAGATATTTTCTAGTCTCCGAAGAGGCTGTAAATCTGTGTGGCTACAGGTTGCTTTGCTGGGAAGGGGGACTGCGAGGGACATTTCCTGACGCTGCGGTATTTCTCCCAGCTGCCCCACTGAGGCCACTCAGTTGCCCACCTTGTGGGATGCGATGGTCACCTAGTTGTTGTTGTCAGTCTCCAAGTTGTGTCTGACTGTGCGAGCCCATGGACTGCAGCACACCAGGCTTCCCTGTCCCTCCTCATCTCCCGGAGTCTGCCCAAGTTCACATCCATTGCATCAGTGGTGCCATCCAGCCATCTTGTCCTCTGTTGACCCTTTCTCCTCCTGCCCTCAATCTTTCCAAGCATCAGGGTCTTTTCCAATGAGTCGGCTCTTCGCATCAAGTGGTCAAAGTTGGAGCTTCAGCATCAGTCCTTCCAATGAATATTCAGGGTTGATTTCCTTTAGGATTGACTGGTTGGATCTCCTTGCAGTCCAAGGGACTCCCAAGAGTCTTCTCCAGCACCACAGTTCAAAAGCATCAATTGTTTGATGCTCTGTTTTCTTTATGGTCCAGTTCTCACTACTGTGGGTGACTACTAGAAAGACCATAGCCTTGACAATATGGACCTTTGTTGGCAAAGTGATGCTTTTGCTTGTTAACACGTAGGCTTACAGGTAAACCCCAAACCCTGCAGTTAGGATACCTGATTCTTGCAAAGGGCCCGGCTTCAAGGCTGTCAGGACAGTGATGTGTTTTGAATCGGTGCCTGGTGTCCCTGCAGGACAGCTCGGAACTGCGCTCTCCCGAATCACAAGCAGCTGGCAGTGCAACTGTCATCACATCTCGTTGTTCTCTGCCTGCATTTACATACCGTTTCTGCAAAGTGCTTTATAATCATTTCATTAGTCATTCACTGGCTTAATTGCATAGCCTTCAATTCAATTAGAAAATCTGATTTTAAATTCAAGTTTCCACTACCACAAGTTTTAATTCAGAAAAAGTTTTTCTTTTTTTAATTGGTTCACATTGAACATTTCTAAGTTTTGCGCCCCATCCTGCCAGCAGTGACTGGAGTACGGAGGGAAAGACATTTAAAAATGGTAGCAGTGGTGGCCTGCTTCCAAGGTCTAGTTTAGCATCGCTGAGGACCCCTGCCTACCACCTTGAAACAGGAGTGTCAGGTTGAGCACTAACGTGGCAGTTGGAAAGCAGACTCACAGGACCCCAAGACACGATGCTTGAGAACCTGCAGCTTGTTGCAGGACAAGCATACAATGCAGCGATAGCATTACAAAAAGGACCTGTGTCCTTGCCAGTCTGCCTTGAGGCACCACCCAGAGAGGCCAAGGCTGGGCTCCAGTTGTCCCCTCTCTTGGACCAGGAACCTCCAGCACAGAGGACCTTGAACTAAGAAATGGAGTCTTGGCCAGGACTTTTTCCCTAACTGGTCACAAAGGCGTATTTCTTGCCTTGATACTGGCCTAACAACAGAGCCTCTTGGAGGTCTCATTGAGACCAGGCACAAATCATCAATCTCGCTGTTTTCAATAAATGATGCTGTCTAGTGGGTACAAAGTGCCCTGAAACTTCTCGGACCCATGGTTGCAAAACAACGCTATTAATCAGTGAGTTTCCTGCGCTGTTCGTGGTGGGTAGTGCTGTGTGGTACATCTCTTGTTTCAGTAACACAGCTCAGCCTAGTACTAGGCCTGCTGGAATTAACCCTCCCAGCTCAGCTCAGGGAATATGTGTGGCTAAGAACGAAGAGGGCATAGAACCCACCCGCTTTGCCAGAGTGAGCCTAGGGGGTCCCTTGGGGAGAGCCACAGGGCTCAGCCAAGCCCACAGCCTTCAGCCTCCCTTCCCATGCATTCTCCGTTGGTCACCCAAGCCCTGCTCCTAAGCGTGCAGGTTTGGTCATGGTGTTAATTTAATCAAGCCCTTCCCTGCACTCCCTGTTTAGAATTGCACCCCCCCTTCACACCTATTCCTGTTCTCTGCTTTATTTGTCTTTTTCATGTGTAGCCAGCATATCTTGCTTCTTTTTATCTATCCCACTAGAGTGCAGGTGCCATGAAGCAAGGGTTTTGCATCTGGGTTTTCACTGTGTCTATGTGCTTAGGTCAGTGAGTGCCTGGCACGCGCTCAGTGTCTCTAACTCGGTGCCTAAAAACCCCACATTTGTTCCCCTGGATTTTCAGGATCCTAGCCCGGGCCCTCTCTAGCTTGGCCCAGACAGCCTTTTTGATCTTCTCCTGCATAGCTTCCTCCATCCCACCTAACACATAGCTGCCATTGCCCCCAACTGCTTCCTTGTCCTTTAACCCCTCCCACCTCACACTACTGTTCCTCTACCTGGATTCCCTCCTATTCTTCACCCTCCCATCATCCCCAGCATCACTGCCTCCAACCCCAACTCTCCCAGTTCCTATCCCATCTTTCAAGCTCTATTTGAAATGTCACTTCTTCCCAGATGCTTGTCCCTGCCCTGCTTCCCCCAGACCAAACCCACTGTCATAGCACCCTATGCTCTCCCTGCCGCACAGCCCTGCCCCCGTGGCTTGATATTCTGTCTGTGACCACCTGCCTGCTACACTCTGAAGCCTTCAGGGAAATGAAAGCAGTTTCTCTGGCTGCTGCCATGGCCACCACCATCAGATCCTAGGTGTTAGGTGGAGGGCTTGATGTGGATGATCTTATTTGATTTCTCAAGCTCTCCATGAGGTAGGGATGTGACCACCACCATCATTTTACAGAGGAGGAAACTGAAGGACAGAGAGATCAAGAACCTCAGTGAGCGTCACACAGCTAGAGCCAAAAGTCAGACCCAGGTCTGCCTCCAGAAACCTGTGCTCTTAACCACTCCCATCCCACCTCCTGCCCCCAGATTGCTGACTTAAAATTTTTTTTTAATTAATTAAAAATTTTTACACTTAAAAAATTAAATTTAATTAAAAATTTTATTTTATGTTGGAGTATAGTTGATGAACAATGTTGTGTTAGTTTCAGGTGGACCCCAAAGTGATTCAGTTATACATATACATGTATCTATTCTTTTTCAAGTCTTTTCTCATATAGGTTTTTATAGAATTTTGAGCAGAGTTCCCTGTGCTATATATTAGGTCCTTGTTGGTTGGTTTTCTATTTTAAATATTTGTCAGTGTTTTTATTCACCGTGATGTTGGGGGAAATATCATTTTTCCACACCTCTGGTTTCCCCTGACGATTTCTGACCCCTTGCCCCACCCATTACTGTCCCTGGTGGGCAGGTTTGGGGGAGGAAGTGGGTGTGCCGCCCTGCCCCTTCTCTTTCTCTCAGTTCTGGGATCCAGGCTGTCCCCAGACAGCCTGTGCTCCTAATTGCTGTCAGTCCTCTGGTGTGTCCCCAGCTGACAGGGTGGGAAAGCCTACTTATTTTTGAGGTCGAGTATCAGAGAGCCCCTTGCCCTCAGATGCAATTCAGTTGAGGAATTGAATTCCTTAGTTCATCTTGTTCAAAACCCAAGGTAACCTTTTGGTTTCTCCCTCCCTGAATATCTTATTTGTCAGTTGACTAAGGCTTCCCTGGTGGCTCAGATGGTAAAGAATCTGGCTGCAATGCAGGAGACCAGGCTTAGACCCCTGGGTGGGGAAGATCCCCTGGAGGAGGGCATGGCAACCCACTCCAGTATTGTTGCCTGAAGAGTTCCATGGTCAGAGGAGCCTAGTGGACTGTAGTCCACAGGATCACAAAGAGCTGGACACAACTGAGCAACTGAACACTTTTCACTTTCAGGTTCAGGCAGAGAAGGGGTAGTTATTTACTGGGTCCCTGAATAGAACTGAGACGGTGTGAAAGGAAAAGAATGTGAGGAACAGAAGACTCGGTGGGGGACGGGGTGCTGGGCAGAGCATGCTGCACCAGGCTCTTTGCACGGAATGGAGGTGTGCTCCAGATATAAGGAGAGCCTGGGACAAAGGAGAAGCCACAATAACTTTTTGGGGTGATGAACCTGGGCCCTAGGTGGTCCCATGCTGGGCTTGAAGAGACCAGGGTTATGGGCCAAGGTGGTCCTTTCAGGGCAGCTCCCATGCTGGCATTCCGAAGATGCCTTTGTGCCTCTGCCATTGGCCTGGCCCCCATCTGGTTGGCATCCTGCTGGCCCATGGCCAGTCTGCAAGGAGCATGTAGGCTGTGGTCTTTGGTGTTAGGCCAAAGTTCTCTGGATTTTACTCCGGGCCCTGTGCATCTGTCCTGTGAACTCAGGCCCGGCCTGCCTCCCAGCCAGCTCATCCCGCCCCCTGCGCTCCTGCCTGTGGGGCTGTTTGAAGTGTCCATGGCTGCAGCTCACTTCGAGACCCCCTTCCCTCCTCCAAGAACAGCAACTGCAGCCTACCTGCCTGGCGGCGCTTGGCTGGATCATCCCTGGAGGTGTGACGTCACCCAGAGCAGGTAGCCTGAGGTGAGAATGCTCCCCTATGAGGGTATGGCTGCTCAGAGCTGAGCACTTCGAGGGCTGGGTGGCTGTTCTCTCCATTGAATGTAGCTTCTGAGCCTGGGCGATCTGCCTCTGGGGTCTGGCAGATGGGAAAGTGACAGAGGCTCAGAAGTGTCCGCAGCCAGCTAGAGCCCTCAGCAGCCTCCTTGTTCCCCATTTTCTTTAAGAAGATCAGAGGCTTTTAGTGGGGCTTATTGGGTGCAAAGTGCCTTACACGCAGCACCTAATTCCATCCTCACAGTCTCTTTCCCCCATTACAGCTGGGGCTGGAGAGACCAGGCCCGAGGTATCAGCAGGCGCTGCACCTGTGCTCATTTCTCCATCCTTTCTCTACCAAGGCGGGTGCTTCTCCCATCAGGTCCTTCTGCCTCCCTTTGTGATCAGACATGCAAGAGCCCTGGAGGCCTGATCTGAAGCCCAGGTGTGCCCGCCTGTGGAAAGTTCCTGCCAGGACCAAGCTCACTAGGGCCTCTGGTATCCTCTCCTGCGTGGTGGTTTTCTGCCCTTGGGGGATACACGGTCCTTCAGCTGTCACTCTGCACCTACCCGCTGTGCCTTCTGAGCTGGGAGAGGAGGCTAGGCAGTATTGGTTATGGCCCCTTGGGGCTCCTGGGGTCTATCAGGGCAAGACAGAAAATTCATTAACGTTTCAGTGGCTTAGACCAATGAGGTTATAAAGTTTATCTCTTGCACCGGTAGGGGTGACTCTGGTCAGGCAGCTGATACAGTGATTCAGGGACTCAGGCCCCCACTGTGTCATGACTCTGCTGACTTCAGTGACCCACGGACACTTAGGGGTCATTTCCTCTTCAGCCAGAATGGAAAGCAGCCAGGGTGACTCCCCCATGGGAGGTCTGTTTGGGCTTGCAAGGAGCATACAAGGAAATTCATCGCTTATGTCCACATTCCATGCGGTCAGGACTCATGGCCACATTTCACCACCGGGGCAGCTGGGAAAGGCCATTCTGCTAAAGGCCCAGGAGGAGACATGCTTTGGTGAGCATGCAGTGCTCTGCCCTGAGGCCTGTCTTGGCCACGTGGTGGCCATCTGTATCCGTGGAATCCTGACGTCTCTCCCTGCTGCTGCCTGGGGCACCTTTCCTTGCTGAAGGCCCTACAGCTTCTGCAGGATCAGGGTCCTGGGAGGTGCAGGCTGGGTTCCTGCCCTCACTGATGTGCAGGTGACCACAGATGAGGCCTTGCACCTCTTGTGGTTCTAATACCTGTTGAGCCCCCCTGCCTCCCTGAGTGGTCAGAGGAGCAAGTAAAGGCACGCAGAGAATATAAAGTGCTGAAGGGAGGAGGAGGCAGAAGGAAAGGGAGGCTCTTCACAGCAGGGCACGCCCTGCAAAAGGTTGTGGATGCTCAACCTGAGGATACTTAGGTACCCAGCACACATGGTTCATCAGGCCCTGCTGTCCGTGGCCAGGCTGTCCACCTTGACCCTTCGTCTGATCACTTCCTCCCAGGGGATCTTAACAAACAAGTAGCATTTGATCCAGCACTGTTCTCCTCCAGTTAAAAATAAGGCTCATAAATTGAGGCCATGCCCTAGGGGACAGCAATGTTATAAGCTCATCACCTGATGATGTTCAAACCTAGTTATAAAAATACACAGCACTTCTGCACTGGGGAGCGAATGACCTACTTTGTACCTCATGGACTGGTATTAAATTGGCAGGGGGCAGGTCTGGGCCCTCGCTCTGTCTTTAAATTCCTGACAACCCATGCTCTCTGGCTGATTCTGGAAGCCCCTACCTGGTGTGTTTTTCTTGGGCTCATGCTGCGGCTTGCTCAGCTCTGGGGCTCAGGTTCTCCGGGCACCTGACTGGGAGACTTCTTGGGTCTCTTCTGGTCTCCCCATGGAAGGGTGTTGGTCCCGTGGAGTGAGGAGCAAGGCCTTCCCTGCTGTTTGGTCTCCCCTCTGCACTGTGCCTGGTGCCGAGGTCTCGGCAGGAGGGGGCTCCCTTGTTCTTGCTCTCATTACTCCTGCCTCTGCGGGCAGCTCAGTGACCTCGGAGCCTCCCCTGGGTCCAAGGCCAAGGACAGAGAGGACCACCCACTTGCTCTTTGCTACTTCATCAACAAGTGTTTACTGAGGGTATTCTGGGAGCCAGGCCTGATGGGCAGCAGGGCACACAGACGTGAAACTCCCACAGGCGCTCAGCCTGCTGGGGGAAGGTGGATGCTTGTCTACTAATTTCCTGAGTGTATCTGTTTATATAAATCTCGATCTGTGTTTACAAATCTGTCTATATAAGAATCGACAACGATGGCAAATTCCAGGGAAGGGGGACACCTTCGTGGTATGGTCCTGGGAGGCTACAGCATGGACGTGTGACCTAGTCATTGAAGTCAGGGAAGGCGCCCTGGAGGAAGTGAGGAGGTTGAGGAGATTGAAGATGAGCGAAGTAAGCTGGGCCAGGGAGAAGAATGTAGAATCAGGACATGGGCTGTGGAGCAGAGTGAGGGAGGTCAGCTGAAGAGGCCTCCCCAGGGCTGCCTAACCATAGCCTAACCCCCGGTGCCTCTGGATCCCACTGAGGGTGCCGGGGCTGGTGGCCAGCACTGCGTCTGCTAATCCTCTTCCTCTAACACCTGTGAGAGTGGGCTCACACCATGACTGTGCAGCAAGCACTTGCTGGGTTGCATTCAAGAACAGTTCTTCGTTTTTCTATTAAATGTAGCTTCTTTGAGGTCATAATATAGCCTAGAATCACCTGTCTGGTCAGCTTTCATGGTGGTGATGGTGGGGGGCAAACGCCCACACCTAACTCTGCCCTTCTTGTGAAGTTCAACATTTTTACTTACTTATTAAATACTCTCAATATTTATTTTTTAAGGGAAGATGTTAGTTTTCCTGCAAAAAGACTCTGAGATGTTTGCTTGCTTTGGGAGTGAGTGTGCCGTTGTATGTGACGTGTTTAGAAGCTGGGCCTGAGAAATGAGGTTACCTCTTTCTCTGCGCTGCCTCCTGGCTGATGTCGACTTTGCCCACCTCAGTGTGTGGTCAGCTGACCCTGTCGTCCAGGTTGTGGGTGACCAGTGTGTTCACTGTGGCCGAGTCTGGCCTGATGGGGCCCTAGGAGGAGACCAGTGGCTCACCGATGCCAGCATCTGGGAGAACCCCTGGGAGTGGTTCTATACATCATGGGTGGGCAACAGTGCTAAGCTGAAGTTGCTCGAGGCAGCACACAGGACCCCGGGTCGCTCTGGAAGGCCAGCTGTCTGTGTGAGGTCCTTGTTGTTCAGTCACTCAGCCGTGTCTGACTCGTTGCAAACCCATGGATTGCACATCTGCCATCCGCATCTCCCAGAGTTTGCTCAGACTCAAGTCCATTGAGTCAGTGATGCCATCCAACACCTCATCCTCTGTCATCCCCTTCTCCTCCTGCCTTCAGTCTTTCTCAGTGTCAAGGTCTTTTCCAATGAGTTGGCTCTTCGTGTCAGGTGGCCAAAGTATTGAAGCTTCAGCTTCAGCATCAGTCCTTTCAATGAATATTCAGGGTTGATTTCCTTTAGGATTGACTGATCTCCTTGCTGTCCAAGGACTCTCAAGAGTCTTCTCTGGCACTACCGTTCCAAACCATGAATTGTTTGGTGCTCAGTCTTCTTTATGAAGAAGACTCACATTCATACATGACAACTGGTAAAACCTTTGACTATTTGGACCTTTGTCAGTAAAGTGATATCTGTGCTTTTTAATATGCTGTGTAGATTTGTCATGGCTTTGAGGTCCTGCTCCAACATTAATGCCTCCATCAATGATCATGCCTCTTCTGCTCCTACATCTCACCCCTGGCTCTTGTCCACTCTGCGTTAGTCTGGAAAGGGCCTCACTTGCACTGCAGGCTCTAAGGGCTCTGACTCCTTCCTCACACTGGAGTTGATTTTTATCACCTCACTTGTCATTTCCAAGGTCACTCCCAGCCCTGATTGTGGAAACACCCGACCTGCCACACTGGTCTCAGGGAGGCACCCTGGTGGGGGTGTTGGGGCAGGGAGAGGCCCTCCTGTGTTCTCCCAGGACCTCCTGGAAAATCTAGGATGGAGCCAGGAGGGGTCTCCAGATCTCTGAGGCCAGAACTTGGCATTAAGAGTGTGGCTCAAGAGATCATTGCTGATGTTACTGTTTCCCTTTGTGGGACAGTTAGAGTGTAATCAGGTAAATAAACGACTGGACAGCAGTGGTTTTCCCTTGTTATGTTTATGCTTACCAAAGAGCTTCCCAACTGGGCTCTCATTTATTTCCCTCTAAAATGGTCCTGTCTGTCATAGGGTATTATGACATACAGGTACCTCTAGTCCCACTTGCCAAAACAGGAAACAGGCCAGAGAGGCTGCTTGACTAGCTCCCATTTTTGAGTCAGTTTGTGGCAGAGCTGTGAAGACATAATGTATGACATGCTTCCTGCCTCTGTTTTTGATTGCTTGTCCAGAGAAATGAGATTTAAGGGACAGATAGGAGGCACTCTCCTCCCACCCCTCCTGTCCCTCCATGATCAAAATCTCAGAGAGACAGGCTGCTGGTGTCACCCTGTCTAGCACACTCGCTTTACGACCTTAACTGAGAGGTGAGTGTGACTTCAGGGTCACATGCAGACCTCCCGGGACAGAGGGATTGGATCGCTCAGCAGTGGATGTGGTAGGCTCCCAACTAGACATGCTCTACCTCTGAGGACCAGGGCTAGGGCTTCCTGGCCTCTGTGACGTCTTCTGGTTCATGACCTGGGTAGGGCTGAGGAGTCAGAAGGGCAGATAGAGCAATCCTGGCCAAACGTAGAAGGTAAGACTTAAGGACACTGAAGAGAGAGGGAAGGACCCTGAGAGGCCCAAGCAGATCCATCCTCAAAGAGGGAACACAGGTGTGTCTTGGTTCTGACCCCGGCACTCCTCGATGGAAGGGCCCCGGGGCTGGGACTCTCCTATCGGAATGCTCAGAGTCACCCAAGCTCCTGCTATCCAGCCTGCCCTGGCTGATGCATTATTAATGAGGCAGCCTTCATTTCCAGTTTTGGGGTGGCTAATTTGTTCTTACAATCATGACTTCAAATATCACATGAATAATTCAGAGAATTATTTTACTGTAGTTAGATAAGCCTGTTAGCTGTCACACATCTGAATAAATTAGCTTCTCCATCCCATGGGGCATGGAGAAGGGGTGCTGGCCATGCAGCGGGGGTCTAGCCCAGGCTAGAGTAACACTTGGATCTTGGCTTCAAGAGACCAGGTCTGCCCCGGGGCTGAGGGTATAATAGGCATTGTCATTTGTCACGGAGGAGCTTGGTTGCTGTGGAGAGTGGGTCCTTCCCAAATGACAGTCTCCCTTGCTCAGATCTGGACTGAAGATGTTCAACAAGCCCTGGGTGTTGCCGCTGAGGCCCCTCAACTCAGAAATGCATCTAGGGTCCATGCTGTGTGCAAAGCAGGGAACTCTGCCAAGTGACAGTTACAGAAAGGCCCCGCTCTCTCCCACATCGATATACTCCTTTCAGGAAGGCAGGGCACAGATAGAAATTAACCTGATTTTTAATGTTGCTGTTGGTGGTGGTGGAGTGCTCTGGCTCCATCCCTTATTAAGTGAGTTATCTTTGGGAATTTGCTTCCCTTCTTTGGGCCTTGGTTTCTTTATCTGTAAACTGGTTACAGTATTCTTAAGATGCCTCAACCTACTGGGTTTTTGTGAGAGATGAAAAGGAAGTAATGAGCATACAAAACCTTTGCAAACTGCAGTCTTATAGGGCTATCCAGGTTATTCAGTTCTGCCTCCTTCAGGAAAAGCCTCCACCATCAATAAATACCTGTCGTTCAGTTGTGTCCGACTCTTTGTGACCCCGTGGACTTCCCTGTCCTTCACTATCTCCCAGAGTTTGCTCAAACTCACGTCTATTGAGTCAGTGATGCCATCCAACCATCTCATCTTCTGTCACCCCCATCTTCCCCTGCCATCAATCTTTCCCAACATCAGGCTCTTTTCCAATGAGTAGGCTCTTTACATCAGGTGGCCAAAATATAGGAGCTTCAGCTTTAGAATCAGTCCTTCCAATGAATATTCAGAGCTGATTTCCTTTAGGATTGACTGGTTTGATCTCCTTGCAGTCCAGGGGACTCTCAAGAGTCTTCTCCAGCACCACAATTAGAAAACATCAGTTGTTTGGCACTCAACCTTCTTTATGGTCCGATTCTCACATCCATACATGACTACTTGAAAAACCATAGCTTTGACTATACAGACCTTTGTTGGCAAAGTAATGTCTCTGCTTTTTAATATGTTGTCTATGTTTTTCATAGCTTTTCTTCCATGGAGCAGGTGTCTTTTAATTTCATGGCTGAGAAAAGGCTATTCTGGCCCTCTCCTCAATACCTATCTAGTATTTGAGAATGTATTCATTTCCCTGTTTATGTAGCCATCACTGGTCATAAGCCAGGACCTGCCTTTGTCCTCTGCCCTCGTACCCCTGGATATCATTCTGAGAAACAACTCTGGTTAGGAGAGGTGGTCACCTGTGCTGGGACAGCAAAGCTTCTGACTCTGAGGATGGAGCTAGCTGTGGTGTGACTGTCTGAACAACTCTGTTGGTGAAGGAAGGATAAGGTACCCATAGGCCCCCTCAGGGAGCAGCCTGATCTGCAGAGACCAGCGAAAGAGGCAGGTGTGGCCTGGCAGCACTTCCTGTTGTAGTGCTGGCAATGGCATTGTCAGCAGGTGCCTCCTGAAAGAATGACCAAGTTCTTCAATCCTACTTGGATAACGTAGGTTGGGTCCCCACGTGCATCCCAGCTGGAACTCAGCTTGACGGGGAGGTTGGGGAGAAGCTGTGGGCTTCTGGGGTGGATTGTGGGGTGGATTGAGGTCTGCAGCTGGGGTGACTAGGGCTGTGATGGAGGTGAGGTTGAGATCTGGGGCACCCTCACAGAAGGGGAGGGAAGGGCTGAGCAGCTGGGAAGGACTGGCGGGAGAGGGAACTAGGGGCTGGAGCTGCAGAGGCTATGGTCAAGGGCAGCCTGGCCTGGAGGAGGATGATGCAGGGTCTTGGCTCAGACCTAGGGTCAGTCCAGGACCCACCACTGAACAAGGGCCATGACCTCTCCAGACTTTGATTTTTTTCATCTGTGAAGTGGAGGTGAGAAATGCACTGGGTACCGTGGTGTCCGTTTCATGAGATAGTACTTTGAAAGCTATTAGCACAGGGCCTGGCCTATAGGGAGAGTTCAGAACACATGAGCTACCACCCCTACCCTTATCATTGTACCAGTCATCAGGGGTTTCTAGGCACTTGTCAACTGCACCAAGCTGCAGAGCTTTCCCTAGAGTCCTGGCCAGATAGGTATGGGGGTACCAGGGGAGGAGACATATATGCTGCCAGCCCCTTTCACAGCTTCTCTGAGGCTATGCTGAGTATCTTTCTAGAACCGCCCACTACCCACTACTTGGGAGTTCAGCACCTCCTCATTGGCTCCAATTTTTTCCTTTGCCTTAGTCTGGGTCAGACTCTTAGGCCCAGCTTAGATGCCCTCAGGGGTGCATGGGTTGACACTTGGTTAATTGAGTTGGAAGAATGTTCATCACTGCACACAAGCTGGGGCTGGTTGTGGATGTCTTGGGGGAATCCTCAGTATTAGGGAGCCCCAGGACAGAGTGGGAAGACCCAACCTGCCCAGGGAGGAAGGGTTTGAACACTATGTGAGGTAGGAGTCTGTGAGGCTGTGCAAGAAAACAGGATGACTGGCCCGAGATGCTGGAGGCAAGCAGGGCTGCTGAGCAAGCCATCTGTCAGGATCTTGGTGACAGGTATTCAAAAGGAAAAATATTTGCATGTGTATGTTTTTTCCAAAATGATTAATATTCAAATTAGTGTTGGAGATTCAAATTGCTAAAGTGTAACTAGGCAGAAAACTTCTCTGATAGCTTGTAATTTTCGGTTCAGTCCACCATTCCCCATTCCCCTCATACCTCCCTACCTAGTTCCCAGAAATACTCTGGGCTCCTACAGACTTGTCCAGAATGGCATCCCCAGAACTCAGTTCCGGCTTCTGACCATGCTGTGGGCACTTGACCTTCCAGGCCAAATGAGGGGCTGCCCTGTGACTAGCCAGAGCTCTTGAGGTGCCCACCTCCTAACATACTCCCTACTCCCTACTCAGGCATCTACTGCACACATCGTATTCCAGAGGTGCCATCCTAAGGCACAGCTGTAAACAATCCACCCTGTGCTCTGGTAGTGTCAGTGTTACCCTACTGTTTGCACAACAATCTCTGAAATCTTTTTTCTGCAAATCACCAGACCAGCTTCACAGCCCTCTAACCTCTGTTTCCTTCTGCTCTAGTCAAATGAGCACCGCCCCCCAGCCCCACCTTCTTCTGTGGTTCCCTGGGCATGAGTGCATTCCCCGTCTGTACTGTTGTTCATGCTGTGGCCTCCATGGGAGTGATTCACTGCTCTACGGCATCATGTTTCAAAGTTCTTTAGGGCCCACTTTCCCTTAACCAAACATAATCCCACTTTGCGGTTGGGAAAATGAAACTGGCAGAAGGTGGTAACAATAGTTTTATTTCTCAGGTTTAGAGCAGGCTGTAAACGTGCTTTGCAGTTTAGAGATTGTTCTTTTTTTATGCTATAGAAATATATATACCATTTTATTAATACATTAAATAAGACACATGATATCTTATCACTATAACTTTCATAACTATGCAGTTGTATGGATATAGGTGATATTACAAGGTTTCTGCAACCTCTGATTTGACATGAAACTATCTGTGATTTCTGTGGGTGACAAAGGCACAAGTACTCTCATCTGTTGTGGTTTGTTATCTCCTTTCATAATTGAAGGAGTTGCTAAATTTCATTTAGTGATAAAAGAAATCAAGGGTATCATTCTTTTCTCATCCAAGTTCACAGGCTCCCTAAATCTTACACAAGGAGCCCTTAGGAGTCCATGGAGCTGTGCTTAGAAGCTGCAGAGTTCTCAACCTGATCTCATCTTACCAAGGTATTTCCTGAGGCCAGATGGGATTCTTGGAACCAGAACTCCCAAGTGAGATAAAGGCAAGCAGCAATTCAATGGATGGACTCCCTTGTCACTAATAATAATAGTAACAGCACACACTTTAGAAAAAAAATGATGGCCAAAATGTCTTACGTGCCAACACCTTGCAGAAGCCTTTTAGAGATTGTTCTTAACCCTTTAAGATACCCATGGAGGGAGGAAGTTCACTGCAGCATTGATTCATTACTTTTAACCAATCTTAGGTTCTACCTATGAGATCATTTGTCTGAGACTGACTCACTGAGCCTGTGTCCCATGAACCAACCTCTGGCAGACTGGTTCTACCAGCCAATCACACATTTCACCCTCTTGTAGTCCCTGCATCCTTATTCTTGGCTTGTCTTTCCTCTTATGCCCTGAGTATTATCTGAGGGCAGGTATGAATCTCCATGTCCCGGCACTTAGCATCCATTCGCCTATCTATGTGTTCATCCATCTCTTCATCCATTAATCTAAACAATATTTGTCAAGCATTTAATGAGTTTTATAAGTGCTGAGAATAAAGCAGCTAACAACCCAAATCCATTTCCTGCCCTCTAAAAGCTCCTTGCCTATTGGCTAAGGCTGAAAGGCAAGCAAGAAGTTACCATGCAGGATTAGGGGGCTATGGGAGCCAGAGGAGGCACAGACCCAAATACAGTGGGGAGGAGCCTTCCAGAGCCAGTGATGGGTAGACCAGAAGAGCAGGTGCTTAATATAAGGGGATTTGGGGTCTGGTGGCCCTGGATGTGGGGCTTCCCTGGTGGCTCAGACAGTAAAGAATCCACCTGCAATGAAGGAGAGACCTGGGTTCGATCCCTGAGTGAAGAAGATGCCCTGGAGAAGGGAATGGCTACCCACCCCAGTATTCTTGCCTGGAGAATCCCATGGACAGAGGAGCCTGGCAGGATACAGTCCATGGGGTCACAGTCCCAGTTGGGCAAGCTGAGGGACTGTGGATGAGTGAGTTCACCTCTCCGAGCTACGGTCTCCTCATCTCTGAGATGGAGATAATAATATCTGTCTCATCTGGTTATTGTGGGGATTTAATGGAATAATATATGTAATGTACTTAGCATAGTGTCTAGCACTATGCTCAAATCTCTAGCTAGTAAGCTGAGACCTGCAGGCTGAGTAAGAAATAGCCAAAGAGGGAGTGTTCCAAGCATTGGGACTGACACACGCAGAATCCAGAGGTGGGAGAACTCATGGAAGATTCTCTCTCTGGCGGGCATCTTGGCGCTCTCTCCTGCCTCTGGGAGTCGGGTGAGGGCTGGTGAGGAGGAGGAGAAGGGAGAGGGGTCCAGCCTGGTGGAGTAGGGATGGTCATGGCCATTACAGGAGGGAAAGGCCTGGATCAGACAGCAGGGGCGCCATTTCAGAGAGCTGGAGTGGGTGTTCTCAAGTGGTGGCTTAGCTCCTGGTGTCCTTGCGGCTGGGTCTGGAGCCAAGACCAGGCCACATGTGCATGTGTCTGGCACTCAGAAGGAGGTCCCCAGACCTTGGTTGTTGACTCCAGGATCTGTATCCAGCCACCAGCTTCAGACTGGAGCCACAGGTGCCCCTTTCCCAGATGGGAGCAGGATGAAAGCATCCAGAACCCCCTTCTCTCCAACTTCCTCCCCAACACAGCCCCAACTAGAGGACCCAGATTTTGTATGGTGAGCCCCACAGCCAACTTTCCACCAGGTAGGCCAGAGAACCACAAGTTGGAGGCAAAAAGACTGATGTAAGAAGGAGGAAGGACAGAAGAGATCAGGGGCATACAGGGCCTGGGTGGGAGAGCTTTTAGGGGTGGGTACAGCTGCAGACTGAAAAAAGCTGCAGCTTTTAAGGGTGGGATGCTGACAGACTGAAAAGTGGAGAAAGAAGATTTTGAGAATTTTTACTATGCTTTATGGGGAGTTTCCTCTTGGAGATAAAGTTTCAGCTTGCTTTGCAATTTAATTTTTGAACTGGTACTTAAAAAAAGCAAAACAACTTTACTTTCTGCAGTGCTGGGTTTTTGTTGCTGCATGGGCTTTCTCTAGTTGCGGTGCATGGGCTTCTCACTGTGTTGTCTTCTCTTGTCGTGGAGCACGGTCTCTAGAGCATTTGGGCTATAATAGTTGTGGCATGCGGCCTCAGTAGCTGTGGTTCCTGGGCTCTAGAGCACAGGCTCAGTAGTTGCTCCACAGCATGTGGGATCTTCCTGGGTTAGGGATCCAACCTGTGTCTCCTGCTTTGGCAGGTGGATTCTTTACCACTGAGCCATCCAGGAACCCCTTGGTCCTTTTTTAAAAGCAAAGTTTTACCCAGACTTACCCATGAGGTTAGGCTCCCTGATGGTTCAGCAGTAAAGAATCCACCTGCAATGCAGGAGACCCCGGTTCCATTCCTGGGTTGGGAAGATCTCCTGGAGAAGGGATAGGCTACCCACTCCAGGATTCTTGGGCTTCCCTGATGGCTCAGTGGTAAAGAATCCGCCTGCAATGTGGGAGACCTGGGTTTGATCCCTGGGTCAGGAAGATCCCTTGGAGCAGGGCAGGGCAACCTACTCCAGTATTCTTGCCTGGAGAATCCCATGTGCAGAGGAGTCTGAAGGGCTACAGTCCACAGGGTCGCAGTCAGACATGATTTGAAGTGACTTAACACATACGCATGCCCATGAGGTGGGCCAACTCTGCATGGCTTATATATTAGGGCCTCTAGTCTGAGAGTTTGGGCCCATCCATGGTCACATGTGTTGAGCCAGTGATCACATCTGAGCACCCCACACAGGAACATTCCCCCTAGAACACGCTGAACTATGGGTGAAATTGCATGTGCTTTATTTCCAACCATAACCCAAAAAGTTTGGAAATAAATGAAAAGTAATTTGGGGGTGAAGTGTATTACTACACAGATTTAAAAAGTTGCCTGGAAGTATGCCTAAGTCAAGAGGAAAATTCAGAAAAAACCCCAGAATAATTAAAAGTACAAAATATCAACCATATGGGATGTTGCCAGAATAGTTCATTTAGAAAAACTGTATAATTCTAAATTCCTATGTCTCTAGGAAACATAAAGACAGAACAAAATAAAAAACCATATACACAGTGAACTGAATCCACTGAAGCTCTTAGATTTGTAAAAAAAAAGGCTAAGAAAATTAGGAAAGCAAGCAATAATAAACTGAATAAATAAGACAGAAAAAATGAGTATTGATGGATAAAACCAATATTTAAGCCTTTGAAAAAATTCACAAAGCCATTAGTTCAATTGATCAAAGAAAGAACATATATAGAAGCAATAGAACCAGAAATGAAACATGAGATACAACTGATAATATAAAAAAGATTTGTAAGATTTGAGGAGAATATTGACTTTATTTATATGATAAATATGCAGATACAGACATGTATCTGAAAAAATCCAAGATAAGTTTTCTCCTGCCACAAGCACATTTGCAAAGAAAATGTATCTTCTTGCTTTGTCACTGAGATCTGTAACGGCTTGAATTGTGTTCCCCCAAAAGATAAGTCATGGTCCTAATACCTGGTGCCCTTGAATGTGACCTTATTTGATGATGGAGCCTTTGCAGATGTTATCAAGTAAGATGAAGTCATTAGGGCAGTCCCAGTCCAGCCTGACCAATGGCCTTACAGGACGAGGGGAAAATGTGGACACATAGGAAACACCTTGTGATGACAAGGGCAGAGACTGGAGTGATGCAGCTGTGCGCCAAGGGGCACCAGGAGTTGACAGCACTGTCACAGGCTACGAAGAGGCAGGAAAGGCTTCACCCAGAGTGAGTGACCCTGCTGATACCTGGCTTTCAGACTTCTGGCCCTTGGAAGTGTGAGAGAGTTTCTGTTGTTTTAAGTTGCTCAGTTTGTGAAGTTTTGTTACAACAGCCCTAGGAACCTAATCCAGGTTCCTTCCATATGTCAGCTGTTGGATCACATTTGTAATGTTCCTCTGTAGTTTCCCTATTTATTAATCTTTGTGATCTGTCACTCAGAGAGTAGAGTGTACAGTCAGGGGCATTTGTGTCCATCTTCCTCGCATCTGTACTATTCTGTGGCCATGGTATTTGAGTCACATATATGTCTTGTTGCCATTGTTGATTTATTAAGGAAAAATCTATTCTATTGTACCTTTGGGTATTTCACAATACTCTTTGCTACCATCTACTTTGTTACAATGTAATTCTTGGTTAATTTTTTTTAAGGGCTTAGCAGGTGGCTCAGTGGTAAAGAATCCAGCTGCCAATGCAGGAGATGCAAGGAATATGGGTTTGATCCTTGGGTTGAGAAAATCCCCTGGAGTAGGAAATGGCAACCCACTCCAGAATTCTTGCCTGGAAAATTCCATGGACAGAGGCCTGGCGGGTTGCAAAGAGTCGAACACGACTGAGTGCGTGCGTGTGCGCGTGTGCACACATACACGTTGTACCTTTGAGTATCACATAATACTCTGTGCTATGGTCTGCTTTATCTATTATAATGTAACTTGGTTAATTTTTTTTTTTTTTTTTTGCGTACTAGAGCAACATTTTAGCTTTTACTACTTAGGGGTAGGGTTTGCTAAGGTTTTTCTAATGGTTTCTACATTTTCAGAGTCCACTCGTGAAGTTTTTCTGAGGATTACTTATCATGAAGATGTTATATGCAGGCACAGGATTGGCACTGGGGACAGAGATGCCCTGCATCCCTGGCTTTGCCCTCCCAGACCTCAGAGTTCAAGGAAGTTTTTCAAGTATCAGCTTTTCTTTTTGTAGGGAGGTCAGCTCATCTGCAAGTCACGTTGGCACTGACACAGATAGACTGCTCTGTCACAGCCAGAAAAGAGAGAGTGAAGAGTGAAGAAAAGCAGGAGGCGAAGACACGAGGGCAGGATACGGAGTGAAAAGGGAGGGCTTGGGGTCTTAAGGATCTTCAGAGAAGTGTTGTTTTCTTGCAACCAGAGACTTAATAGGGGGTATCCCGGGTTCTCTTCCCTGAAGAAGATGTAATTTCATGGAGGTGGCCCTAGTGCTGTGATGGTCTCACATCGTTCCTTTTGGCCGTCTCTAGCACCCCGGCCCTTCCCACCCGACCCACTGTCTGTCTCTGGCGTAGTTGGGGTTTAGGGGCTGAGAGCAGCTCAGGTTGTTCTCTGTTCTCAGCTCCCGAGCGAGCCCGATCTGTAAACCCTCTGCTGTCATCGTGATCAAGAATTCCTTGGAAAACTGGGCTTCTCTGGAGCAAAGCACCTGATTTTCATCTTGGGAGGCAGTGCCTTTTAATTATTTTTATTGGGGTATAATAGCTTTACAATGTTGTGGTAATTTCTGCTGTACAACGAAGTGAATCAGCTATGTGTATATGTGTATCCCCTCCCTCTTGGGTTTCCCTCCCCGCCCCTCGTCCTTCCCATCTGGGTCATCACAGAGCGCTGAACTGGGCTCCCTGTGCTGTGCAGGAGGCTCCTACTAGCCGTCTGTGTTACACATGGTGGTGTGTGTATGTCAGTTCTACTTTCTCAGTTCTCCCCGCCATCTCCTTCCCTCACTGTGTCCATTCTTTGCATCTGTGTCTCTATCCCTGCCCTGCAAACAGTGCCTCATATTCTGATGTCTCTTGTGCCCCTGACTTGAAGAAATTCTGGCCTTTAACAAGAGAGAGGGCCCCATCCTTACAGATCATCCAGTTCAGCCGGCTCCCAGGATGGATGAAGAAACTGATCCAGTGTGACAGCCCACAGTGAGCTGCTGGCAAGTGGCCTGAATCGCAAACTGGAGCGCCCTTGGCCCTCGGGGTGGACACTGGTGGAGTGTGTGCGCTCAGTCATGTCCAACTCTTTGTGACCCCATGGATTGTAGCCCACCAGGCTCCTCTGTCCATGGGATTCTCTAGGCAAGAATATTGGAGTGGGTTGCCGTGCCCTCCTCCAGGGGATCTTCCCAACCCAGGAATCAAACCTGTGTCTCTTATGCCTCCTGCATTGGCAGATGGATTCTTTACCACTAGCGCCACCTGGGAAGCCCAGGGCATCTGTACTGGTCACCTAAGTCTCTCTACCCAAATGAGAGCCGAGTCTGAAATCAGTTGGTTTCCTGGCTGGCCTGTTCTGAGCTGGTCCTGGCGGCCAGCACAGGGGGCCTGGGCAGAAGGGCCTTCTTCTAGCACTGGGTACCATGTGTTCTTGCTTCACTTTGATTTCCAGCTCCAGTCTAGCCGTTAGAGTGAGTGCATCCATCATTCCTACAGCTTCTACCCTGGAGCCTTCACAATTTAAGAGGCCTGTGCTGAAATAAGCTCTATTAACAGAAGCCATGGGTCCAAGTCTTCACGTGACCTTCTGTGGCCTGGGAATTCTAACTTAGCCAAATTATCCTGATCTTCATCAGCCATGAGGGGGTGGCCCTAAAAGCCCATAAACCAAACCGTATGGGAAAGGGTTGAGCAGCCTGGAAATAAATCACCAACCCTGGTGACTCTGGGCCCGAACTCAGGCCCAAAGACTCAGAGTGACTCCTCTGGTGCCATCTTAGGAGCCTGGCCTGGTTGAGGAACAGAGAGTGGTGGTGGGGGGCCATGCTCTGGGTATGATTCAGAAACGGCACTGTGTAGGGAATGGAACCGCAGTACCAGAAAACACAAGGAAAGCCAGAGCCTCCACCATATGAGACATAGTCTTGCCCTGGGGCCCATGTGGCCACCCAGCCCACCTCCTGAGCCATGGACAGCAAGCTTGGCCAGCCATGCAGCTTCTCAAGGCTCACAGCTACCTTGCAAACCAGATGTTATTTTTATTCCCATTCCCATGGTCTCAAAATCAGAAAGTGGCAGAACTGGGGTTCGCACCCAGGCGTCTTTTACTCCAGATCTGTGCTTTCATGTATCCACTGCCCTCAACTTCATAATTGGGGTGGGCATGGTGGCTCAGATGATAAAGAATCTGCCTGCAGTGCAGGAGACCTGGGTTCAACCCCTTGGTCAGGAAGATCCCCTGGAGGAGGGCATGGCAACCCACTCTAGTATTCTTGCCTGGAGAGTTCCATGGACAGAGGAGCCTGGTGAGCTACAGTGCACAGGTTCACAAAGAGTCAGACGCGACTGAGCAACTAACACTTTCGCTTTCCATTGACTCAATGGACATGAGCAAACTCCGGGAGATGATGAAGGACAGGGAAGCCTAGTCTTCGATCCCTTCTGGAATTTACATTCTCTGAGTCCTTTCTTTCCACCAGCCAGACTATTCGTAGGGAAGAAAATGTCCATCAAGCTCACTAGCTCTTGAGGTCAATAGCCTGGTGAGACAAAGGCCAGGAGGCCAGAGGTGGGGCCTAGCTTCCCTGCCAGACTCCTGTATTCTACCAGCACCTGAAGCCCAGTCCCTGCTATACTCGAGACCAAAGAGGTGTCCCAAAGGTCAGAAGGGGGTTCAGCTCACTTCTGTCCTGGCCCCGCCCCCACTGTCCTTCTACACTTAGGGGGCAGAGGTGGGTGTGTGGCTTTCCGAGCCCCTCTGTGAGTCTCCTTCCCAGCTCAGGCCACTCGACCATGGCATAGGACTCTGTCTAAAGATTATTCTAAACAGTGACGGCCATCCCACTGTCATGCCAGACCCTGAAGGGTGTCTTTCAGGTTCACCCAGGCCCTCCATTGCTGTTTTTATTTTTTTTAAACTTTCTATTTTGTATTGGGATATAGCCAATTAACAGTGCTGTGGTAGTTTCGGGTGAACGTCAAAGGTGTCAGCTGTATGTATACATGTATCCATCCTCCCCCAAACTTACCTCCTGTCCAGGCTGCCGCATAACACTGAGCAGAGTTCCCTGTGCTCTACAGTAGGTTCCTGTTGGTTATCCATTTAAAATACAGCAGTGTGTACACGTCCATCCCAAACTCCCTATCTCTTTCCCCTCAACCATTAGTTCATTCTCTAAGCCAACGAGACTATTTCAGATGAATCATGTAAGATTACCAAAGGATGAACAAAAGATAAAACAGGTATGTTTGGTGAAATTAATGTATACATTTAAATTTTGAAATGCACAATATAAAGAAGGCCACAAAATTGCATGTGCTTATTAGCACGTTGCTGTTTTCATTAGCTGACACACACCCAGGTAAATTTCCCTTCTCTCAATTGCTGGCATTGATCAGGGCTAGAGGAGCACAGAAATCAGAATACAGTTAGAAGTTATCTCAGATAATTCACACCTGGAGAGAAGCTGCCTGAGACAGCTCTGAACTTTGGGAAGACTCTGGAAAGTTGAAAACCATACAGGGAATGAAAAGAAATTCCTGAGATTTAATCCCAAGATGCTTGCATCAGTTTCTAAATCTTCACTATTCCAATTTGACATCTCCGAAGCTCAAAGAACAAAAACATCATTAACGTGGACTTTAGTTTTTTTGGAAACCCAGGGGGTTGGGACTCTCAGATGCACAGAGTATCTGGCTCAACGTGTCCCTGAGAGACCTCTAACCTGTGAATGTGGGGGAGGTGAGAAGTGGATTTGGGGGAGGGCTGATGGTTGGTCCCTGAGTTCTCTAGGGAAGGTCACTCAGGAAGTCTTGATTTGGGCACCCCATCTTGCTGCTGCATCTCCCCAGCAGCAGCTGAGGTGCAGCCCTTGAACCTGCCCACATCAGAAGGGGCCGGCCCCACCTCCCCCGCTGCTGCTCCCTGTGCAGACTCACACATCTGCAATCTCCACCCCAGCAGGGGCCCGGAATGTTTGCAGCCTTGGAAATAGTCAGAATGTGCTAAAAATGCAGTGACAACAGTCGTATTTGGGGGATATTTTTAAGGGTAATTGGATCTGAGAGTCATTAGTGCCAGAAATGCGGGTGTCATCTTATTTTAAAAAACAAGGTGTCGTATCACCAGATGCTCCCGCCGACACCTAAGACCATGTCATCAAACAAGCACAGCCCTGGTGACTCCTGAGTGCTGGGGACACAGATCCTGGTGGGCGTCCACATTGGGTCCCATGTCTTCACAGTTCTAACTTGGACAGAGAGCCTGGTGTGAGGAGAATGAGCTCCTAACTCATTGCTTCTCTTTCCACATTTCCCATGAGACCCACCCCAGGGAAGGGCGATGTTTGGGGCCCTCTGGGCATGAAGGCACAGTCAGCAAAGGGGGCCCCACATGAAGCAGGGGTGGTTGAACCCTCTGGCCAGTGTCTGAAGCATTCAGACCTTAGTACATGTGAAGATGTAAAATAAAGTAGGAAAAGACATGGGGAGTACTGGAAGAGGATGTCCACACATCGGGAACAGGAATCTGAGACTTCTGTGATGGGTAACTCTCCTCAGAGACTGGAGGAAAGCTGCAGGAGTGCGGTCAGAGCATGGAGCGGGACCCATATAGTGTGGGCCTTAAAAATCTTTGTAAGGTCATTGGCTTTTGCCCTGGGTCAGATAAAAGGTCACTGTGGGGTTTTGAACAGCGAGATGACAGCATCTGACTTACATTTTACCAGGCTGTTGGGTTAGTTTTCTGTTGCTGCTATAATGAATTTGGTGGCTTAAAAATTGAAGTATATAGTTCATTTACAATGTTGTATTAATTTCTGCTACACAAAAATTTATTAGGTTGTATACACACACACACACACACACATATATATATATTGTCTTCTTTTTTAGTACTCTTTTCCATTATGGTTTATCATAGGGTATGAATATAGTTCTCTGTGCTATATAATCGGACCTTGTTGTTTATCCAGTCTATCCATAAAAGCTTACATCTACTAACTCCAGCCTCCTCCTCCTTCCCTCCCCCAATCCCCTCCCCCTTGGCAGCCACATGTATGTTCTCCACATTCGTGAATCTGTTTCTGTTTTAGGTATAGATTCATTTGCATCATATTTTAAATCCACATATGAGTGAGTTCGTATGGTATTTGTCTTTCTCTTTCTGACTTACTTCATTCAGTACGATAGTGGCATCATGCTGCTGCAAAGGGCATTGTTTTGTCCTTTTTTATGGCCGAGTAGTATTCCGCCGTATACAGGCACTACATCCTTACCCATTCATCTGTCAGTGGACAGTCAGGTTGCTTCCATGTCTTGGCTACTGTGAATAGCGCTGCAGTGAACCCTGGGGTGCATGTGTCTTTTTGAAGTAGCCATAGTTTTCTATCCATATGGATAGTTTTATAGAAAACTATCCATAGTTTTCTCTGGATATATTCCCAGGACTGGGATTTCTGGATCATATGGTAGCTCTATTTTTAGGTTTCTGAGGAAGCTCTATATGGTTTTCCATAGTAGCTGCACCAACTTATATTCCTACCAACAATTTCAGAGGGTTCCCTTTTCTCCACACCCTCTCCAACACTTGTTTTTTGTAAATATTTTGATGATAGCCCTTCTGACTGGTGTGAGGTGGTACCTCTTTGTAGTTTTGATATGCATTTCTCTAATAATTAGTGATATTAAGTATCTTTTCATGTGCTTTTTGGCCAACTGTATGTCTTCTTTGGAGAAATGTCTATTTAGATATTCCACCTATTTTTTTTTTTTGATTGTGTTGTTTGTTTTTTTGATGTTGAGCTGCATGAGCTGCTTATATATTTTGGAGGCTAATCCCTGGTTGGTCATTTCATTTGCAAATATTTTCTCCCATTCTGAGGATTGTATTTTTGTTTCATTTAGGTTTCCTTCCACATCCTTGAATAATGACAATAAAAACAAAAACAAACAGATGGTACCTAGTTAAACGTAAAAGCTTTTGCAGTGTAAAAGAAACCATATACAAAATGTAATTTTCTTTTTTGGTGGTGTCTTTGTCTGGTTTGGGTATCAGGGTGATGGTCGCTTCATAGAATGTCTTTTGGAGTGTTCCCTCCTTTTCAGTTTTTTGGAAGAGTTTGGGAAGACTCAGTATAAGTTCTTCTTTGTATGTTTGGTAGAATTCATCTGTGAAGCTGTCTGGTCCTAAACTTTTGTTCATATGGATTTTTAAAATTTAAGATTCTATTTCACTTCCAGTGATCAGTCTGTTCAAATTATCTATTTCTTCTTGATTTGATTTTGATGGGCAGTAGGTTTCTAGAAACTTGTTCATTTCTTTTAGGTTGTCAAATTTGTTGGCATAGATTGTTCATAGTATTCCCTTATGTGTTTTTTTTTTTATTATTGTGATATCGGTTGTTACATCTCCTTTTTCATTTCTTATTTTGTTTACTTGGGTTCTTGCTTTCCTTCTTAGGGAGCATGGCCAGAAGTTTGTCAATCTTTTCTACTCTTTCAAAGAACCAGTTCTTGGTTTTATTGATTATTCCCCCCATTTTTAAAATCTCTATTTTATTTATTTCTTCTCTGATCTGTAGTATTTACTTCTTTCTGCTGACTTTCAGTTTTGCTTGTTCGTCTTTTTCTAATTTTTAAAAGTCGTGTGTGTATATGTGTGTGTGCTAAGTCGCTTCAGTTGTGTCTGACTCTATGCAACTCTGTGGACCATAGCCCGCCAGGCTCCTCTGTCCATGGGATTCTCCAGGCAAGCACACTGGAGTGGGTTGCCATGTCCTCCTCCAGAGGATCTTTCTGACCCAGGGATTGAACCCTCACCTCTTACATTTCCTGCATTGGCAGGCATGTTCTTTACCACTAGTGCCACCTGGGAAGCTCCTTTTAGGGTAAGTAAATAACAAAAATTTATTATCTCCCACTCGTTTGGGTCAGAAGTAGGACATAGTCCTACCAGGCTAAAGTCACGGTGCTGGTGCTGGCGCTGTGCTCTTGTCTGGAGACCCTGGGGACGCTTGGCTTCCTCATTCAGTAAGGGTTTGGCAGGATGTGCATTGATGCAGTTGTAGGACTGAGGTCTGTTTTCTTTCTGACTCCTGATTGGGACTGCCGTTTGCTCCTCAAGCCCATTCTTCTGTCTAGAATGGAGGTTCCTGTATCTCAGAGCCGAAAACAGACGTGGAATTCTTCTCATGATGCCTCTCCTCTGTCCTTCTTCCGCTGTCATGTCTCTCTCTGTCCACAGCTGGAAAGGTTCTCTGATTTTATAGACCCATGTGATTAGATTGGGCCCACCCAGATAATTCAGGGTGATCTCTCTGTCCTTAATCACATTTGCCAAATCCCTTTTGCCAGGTGAGGCAACATATTTCCCAGTTGCAGGGATTAGTGAGTGAGCATCTTTGAGGGGATAGCAGTATTATTTTGCCTCCCATGGCAATGGGAGATGGATGAAATGGTGGTGGGTGGGGGACAAAGGGTGGAAGCTGCATGGACAGGAGGACGCCAGGGCAATGCGCCACCGAGAGGGAGTGCTGGCTTGGCCTAGGCTTGTAGGATGGCAGAGGAGCAAAGTGATCAGATAACGTGCTTCTTCTGAAGGTAGAACTGACAGCTTCTGTTGTGAGGTTGGGTGTGGCGTGCATGAGAAACCAAGCAGTCAAACTCCGTGACTCTTCCATTTTGGCCGTAGTCACGGGAAGGATGAACATCTAGCTGCCTGGCACAGGGGAGACTGTGAGAGAAGTGGGTTTAGTGTTTGGCAGGTGGGGAGGGACTCAGGATTTCTAAGAATTCCTGTTTCCTGACAAGTCTTGTGCAGCTTAGGGAGACAGAAAGATGGGGAATATTATGAAGGAACTGACCTGCACGCGCCATGGGCTGAGATCACCAGCATAGCAGTTTCCATTGATGAGGGCCAGTTATCTGCCAAGTAGTGCGGAAGGGACTTTATGACATCAGTTCGGTCTGACATTGGGTCTCTGTGGCAGGAGGCTGACCACTACCCAGTACAGCCTTGCTGTCTCAGCCCTCATAGAGCTTTGGGTCTTACCGAGAGGTCAGAGCCAAGTGCAGACATGACTAACTTCCAGGGCCAAGCTGCAGCTACCTGGTGCTGGCAAGGGGCCCCAGGGGAGAGAAGCTGAGGGCTGCCTTCCCTCCAGACAGGCCTGTGAGAGTACAGTCCTGGGCTCCTTGGGAAGTGCCCACCCCCGCCACTCCGCCACTCAGCCAGTGGCTCTGCTCTTCCATATTTAGTGATTTGGTGGCTGTGGTACCCTGTCAGTGTTTGTGATTTCCTGTGTTGGGTCCTGGACAACTGGTGTCCATAGGTGTCTGCGTCCGACTGTGATCCCTCTTGCTTAATCGTCATGGTTCCTCAGGTCACTGTCCAACATCTCCCACGTCTGGTGTCCACATTCTCTCATGTCTGGAGTTTTCCCCTGAAGCAGCCAGCATGCTACCCAGCATCTGGTGACTTCCTTCTGGGAGCACAGGGAGGAGGCTAGTGGGAGCCAGCCTGGATTTCTGGAGGGGCTCCTTACCCCGCAAAAGGAGGAGTCTTGTGTGTGGGCGGTGAGAAGGCTGCCTCTGAAGGTTGCTTGGTCGTTTCCTCTGTTCCAGATGGGAAGCTGAGGGGCTTGGGAGGACACCCTCATCCAGACGCCCGCAGGAGCTGAGGGCCTCGCACGGCGCTACTCAGGGCCATTGCCCGGGTGGCTTCTTTTCTTTTTTATTAAACTTTTTATTTTGTGTTTTGGTATAGTTGATTAACAAACAATGTTGTGATAGTTTCAGGTGAGCAGTGAAGGAACTCAGCCATATATTTATATTTATCTACCTACCTACCTACCTACCTATCTATATCCATTCTCCCCCAACCTGCCTGCCGCAGGCAGCTTCTCTTCCAGGTCCTGCTTTGAGGGGCGGGAGGCGTGACTCCAAGTCAGGCGTGCTCCGGCTTGTCCTCTGCGCCCCCAGGCTCCTCCTCATGACACACCTCCTCCTCCAGGTCTCCCTCATCCTCCTCCATCAGCACCACTCACCTCCCCTTCCTCCTTGACCAGGCTCCTCTAACTCAGGTCCCTCCTCCTCCTCCTCTTGTTTCTTCTCCTTCTTGTGCAGGCTGTAGGGGTAGTTGAGGCTGGTTGGGGGGTAGCATTAAGTGCCCACAAGCTGCCTGGGCCTTGTGGTGGTAGGGGGGCAGCGAGGCGGGCGCCCTGATGGCCATCCTGATGCAGGTTCCTGGTTCCCAGGGAGGGCACCTGGAGACCTGACTGCCTTTGTAGGGGGACCCTTGGGGCAGAGACTGCCTTGAGAGCATTCTGTAAGTGGAGGGGACCATCTCAGAGGAAGGCCTGTGACTGTGACCTTCACGGGGCTCCTTTTGTTGGGCTATGTGGTAAGTAATGTCATTAAGATGAATGTGTGTTTTGGTAAAGGGTGTAAATATATGAATAGTGTCCTCTCTAGCCTCATATATCACCCTGTGTTTATTTTGTGCATAAGCTAGAAGGCATGCATTGCTATTTGGGGCTCTGAGTTTTAAAGTACATTAAAGGAGTTTACTGAAAACTCTTGGCAAACAGATAAAATACAATTACTCTAATTCCCAAGGCATTGCAGACAGAGTGTCCTGAAAACCTGCAGTGTAATAATTCACAGGGAGCCGTGGCAGGCGCCCTTTGAGGCATCGGAGATGCTGCTTTTGTAAACTTCAGAGGCGGCCAAGCGCTGTCCCTTGGGAGACCCACATTCCGTGTTTTATTAACCTCCCTGTTTCTGGCTGAGGAGCTACAGGGGGAATCTAGCCGGCAGGAACTGGCTCCTGCCCTCATGAGCTTTTCTCGGGTCACCATATCAAGGGAAGCAGGGAATGAGATGTTCCATTTCCTTCTGGCTGTAACCTTCCCCGTCTATGTGTTATTTAGTAGCAGGCTATGCTGGTTAGTTGCCTTGCATGATGGGAAATTCTCCTTGTCCACAAAGTAGGCAGGACTCTTAGCCCCTTACTGGGAAATGGAGGTTTTTGGTGGGATACCTGGAAGAAAGATAGTAGTGCTCAGGTTTTCACCTTCCCAGAGGATTTGAGGTTGATTTCTAAGCTCTACAGAGGGGACACAGGACAAACTGTGATGCAGAGGTGGAGCCCCCATGGGGCTTGAGCAAGATCCCATAGGTGCTCTGCTCTGCCTTGCTTCCCTCACTTGCCAGGGAGATGGAAAATACCCCCGGGGCCTACAGACTTTAGGTACTGCAGAGCAACTGGCATCCTGTTCCCAGGAGAGGCACCAGTGTTGTTCTCCACAGCCGAGGAGACCCTGGGCCCATATGAGGGGGAGGCTTGGTGGACAGTGTGTGACTTAGATTTTGGGCATCTCCATGATGAGCAATGAACAACAACTAGAGGGTCAGAACTTTGGGGGCCCTGGACCCTTGCTTCTTGGAGATGAAACAGTGGATGGGCCTTCCTTGAGCAGGGCTTCTTCCTGGCACCCAGTCCCAAAGCTCCCAGTCCTGGACCACCCTTCAAAGCTGGGCTGGGTCTACTGTGTTGAAGATCATGGGCAGGGCCAGAGCATTTGTGCAGGGCGAGCAGGGGCCTCTCAGAGGTGGTGTGTACAGTGGGGAGAGGCAATCGGAGGGCAGGGTGGGTGAAGGCTTGTGTGGCTTGCTCAGAACTTTGTGACTTAGTTCTCAGAGTAGAGCAGACCCCTTGGGAGAAGGGCCTTCCGTGGACATTGAACACTGCATCAAAGAGATGGCTCAACAGCCAGACCCCAATCGGTTGCATGAGCTGAAATACTAGGGGCCTGAGGAAGGAGTCAGGTGGGATGAAAGTTTAGAGAAGATTTCTGGAACCTAACTTCTACCTGCTCAGTAGTTCACTGCGATATTTCATCCTTGCCGGTGTTACAAAAATATGGTAATAGTAAACAGCTCCCCAAACAGCAACATGTAGGGTTTATAAAGCAGACACTTCCAGGGCACTCCCAGAGCTGGTGAAAGCCTGGAGAGAATCTGGTACCTGTAGCCACCTGGCTGGCAGGCCTCACACGCTGCCCTTTGGAGGGTGGCCCCAGGGCCTCCAGCCAGAGTCTGGCTTTGATGTCTCGAAACTCAGAGGCTTGTTTTCTTTTTCATTAAGCCTGTTTGTGAGGCTTCCAGCAGCAAGCGAGTCTTACCCAATCCTGTCACATAGCACATATGGCCTCGGAGTCGGGCGTCCTGCTTGGAGCCCAGGCAGGGCCCCATTGTGTGTGGGGACGGGGAAAACTCCAAGTGGTCCACATGGACTCAACCTGGACCTTCTTCCAGTGCCAAGTTCACAGAGGCTGGGTAAACTGATAGCTTTGGCTGAGATTTAATTGCTCAGATAGAGCAGTATGTGGAGTCTCTTGTGGGAGATAAGAGAAATTAGACCTGCTTAACTAGGCTGACCCCTGCTCATAAGCCACCGCCACTGTTCACAGGCACCCTCTTCCTCCACCAGGGAGACTCTGTGAGTGGTGTTGTTTACAGTAGCTGTTCGATGGGGCTGCGTATTAATCTAACATTAGTTACGGTGGTTAAGCTTTTAGAGATAATGAAATGTAAATGTGCCTCCAGAACTCGCCATGTTCCCCGAAACCGAACACATTCGTGAAGAAAAATTGTTGGGTAAAATGACTACGAATATTAATCGTGTGGATTTACACCCTCTACAGATGGCAGTGCAGATGCTGGGTAGAGTTAGGATGCTGGCTGGCAGGAAAGGGGAGCTGGGCTCAGTGGCCACCGAAAAGTCTCACGGGAGTTTCACTGGGGCCAGTGGTGGGGTGGGGCCTCAGCTTGACTCTGAGCTCTGCTCTTCACCAGCTACCCGACCAGGGTCCCTGGGTGGTCTGCCCACCTGTGTCCCTCCACTGGTCCCTGCACATTTACCCTGATCACCTCCCTCCTCTGCAGCCCCCTCGCACTCGAAGTCAGAAAGAGCCAGTGATGTTTATTTTTTAACCAACAGTAGTTAATTGTTGAGTGCCTATGCATGCCAGGCACCACGCCAGGCATCTAGGTTACTCTCACTCATGGAGCTGACATCCCAGCAGTTAGCAAATAATCACCAAGTAGCTGTGCAGTTACTGACTGTGAGAAGGGCCGCCAAGGCAAAGCAAGGAGAGTGATAGGCGATCATAATATGATGGCAGAAGGAATAATGGCTGACACTGGGCTTCCCTGACAGCTCAGTTGGTAAAGAATCTGCCTGCAGTGCAGGAGACCTTGGTTCGATTCCTGGGTTGGGAAGATCTGCTGGAGAAGGGATAGGCTACCACACCAGTATTCTTGGGCTTCCCTTGTGGCTCAGCTGATAAAGAATCCACCTGCACTGTGGGAGACCTGGGTTTGATTCCTGGGTTGGAAAGATCCCTGGAGAAGGGAACAGCTACCCACTCCAATATTCTGGCCTGGAGAATTCGCAAAGACTTGGACATAACTGAGTGACTTTCACTTTCACAATTATTTACTAGGCTTTCCAGGTGGCTCAGACAGTAAAGAATCTGCCTGCAAAGGAGGAGACCCAGGTTCCATCCCTCAGTAGGGAAGATCCCCTGGAGAAGGGAATGGCAATCCACTCCAGTAGTCTCGCCTGGGGAATCCCATGGAAAGAAGAGCCTGGTGGGCTATATAGTCCACAGGATCACAAAGAGTCAGACACGACTGAGCAACTAACACTTTCACTTTCACAATTATTTACTATGCAACTGAGCGACTTCACTTTCACTTTTCACTTTCATGCGCTGGGGAAGGAAATGGCAACCCACTCCAGTGTTCTTGCCTGGAATCCCAGGCATGGGGAAGCCTGGTGGGCTGCCATCTATGGGGTTGCACAGAGTTGGACACAACTTAAGCGATTTAGCAGCAGCCACATGGCTCAAAACACTTTCAATGGATTATGTCCTTGATCCTCCTAACTGCGCTATGAATTCCATTTCACAGATGAGGAAACAGAGGTTCAGAGAGGTTAAATAACTTGCCCTTGGTCACAAAGCTGGTAAGCAGCACACCTGGGATTTGAATCAGGAGTCTGATCCCAAATTCCCTGCTGCTACCCACTATGCAGATATGCAGGTGACACCACCCTTAGGGCAGAAAGTGAAGAGGAACTCAAAAGCCTCTTGATGAAAGTGAAAGAGGAGAGTGAAAAAGTTGGCTTAAAGCTCAACATTCAGAAAACAAAGATCATGGCATCCGGTCCCATCACTTCATGGGAAATAGATGGGGAAACAGTGTCAGACTTTATTTTTGGGGGCTCCAAAATCACTGCAGATGGTGACTGCAGCCATGAAATTAAAAGGCGCTTATTCCTTGGAAGGAAAGTTATGACTAACCTAGATAGCATATTCAAAAGCAGAGACATTACTTTGCCAACAAAGGTCCATCTAGTCAAGGCTATGGTTTTTCCAGTGGTCATGTATGGATGTGAGAGTTGGACTGTGAAGAAGGCTGAGCGCTGAAGAATTGATGCTTTTGAACTGTGGTGTTGGAGAAGACTCTTGAGAGTCCCCTGGACTGCAAGGAGATCCAACCAGTCCACTCTGAAGGAGATCAGCCCTGGGTGTTCTTTGGAAGGAATGATGCTAAAGCTGAAACTCCAGTACTTTGGCCACCTCATGCAAAGAGTTGACTCATTGGTAAAGACTCTGACACTGGGAGGGATTGGGGGCAAGAGGAGAAGGGGATGACAGAGGATGAGATGGCTGGATGGCATCACTGACTCGATGGACGTGAGTCTGAGTGAACTCTGGGCGTTGGTGATGGACAGGGAGGCCTGGTGTGCTGCGATTCATGGGGTTGCAAAGAGTCGGACACGACTGAACGACTGAACTCAACTGAACTGAACCACTATGCTCCATTGCTTTAGAAAAGAAAGAATAAATTTGGGTGATACAGGATAGGGAAGACTTCTCAGAGGAAGCCATGTGTAAACTGGACCCGAGAAATGAACTGGCCAGGTGGGAAAGCCCTCGAGAGGAGAGAGCTTGGTGTCTAGTGGGAGCTATCAACACCCGCAAGGCCAAGGCTGGGAGTGCTGGCCCATGTGGTGCAATTCAGTTTCATGGGGACTCTGGGGCTAGTGAGTTCTGAATCCTTATCTTACAAGTCACAGGAAGCTGTGTCAGGGTTTTGAGCAGGGGGTTGACAAGAACCAATCCTTCTTTCCCTACTTAATTCCCCAGTGAGGCGATGAGCCTCACTTACAGAGGGTCGGTTTCATAAGCTGGCATTTGGTCTGTAGGTAGAGCATCTAAGCTGAGGGCCGACTGGGTGCAGAGAAGACATCTGTCAGCTCCACTTTCAGACTCTGAAGAGGCAGGGGAGAGTTGGGGCTTGTTACACTCAAGGTGGTGTGGCCCCCCATGGGGCAGATGTGTATGTGTGAGAGAGAGAGAGGAGGAGGGCGGGAGATGCCTTTTGAGATAAGACAGTTGGTGAAGGCATTAGGCATGGGCATGCACATTTATCTCTGAGGTAGCTGTGGCCAGGCAGTGGCTTATTTGAAAGATTACAGCCCTGAAGATAGAAACACATTGGTCAGCATTGACCTGTGGTTTATGAGCCCCAGGACCCATGCCCCTTAGAGGAGAATGACTCCATTTATTGCAGAGAAGGAAGCATCCTTTCTCTTAAAAAGGAAAAGGCTGTAATGCATGTCTTGGGAGCTACACTGCACTTAAAGCAGGAGGAGACGGGGACTCAGGAAGCATCTCATTCTGCCCTAGGGTAGGCTCTTATGTGGGAAGATTTTGGTTGGCATATTATTTTATCAAGCTCAGGGAGAAGGCCAGGGTCTGAGATAGTGATCAGAGTAGGTAGAGAGCTGGAAATGTACAACATACTTATCTCAAAAAATAGAAATACACCAGTGGGTTAGTTGAAGAGATGAAAGGGAGTGAATTCACAAGCTGTAAGAAGGTGGAAATCTGGGAAGATTTCTTGGAGGAAAATTCCTCCTGGAGGAATCCCTTCCTTCCTTCCTGGAGGAGGCAGGCCTTGAGCTGGACTTTAAAGCCCTGAAAACCCTTGTAGAGACCTGGCCCTGGGGAAAGTTCCTGCTTGTGTTGAAGCCTCATGAGGTTCTAGGAGGCAAGGTTCAAATAACAGCCCTCAGGACTCAGTCCAGGCTTCTCATTCTGTGCCATGCTTTGGCGAGTAGTCCCCACCTGTAGGCCTCTACAGGTGGGGACCACTCAAGCCATGAGTTCCTACATGGATTGAGGGGTCTGTGGAAAAGAAGGCTAGAGGACTGCTGTGTTTAAGCAAAGTAAGAGACTTAATTTGCTTATTTAAGCAAATAAGATTGTCTCATCAAGAGTGGAGGCAGTGATGGATCTGAGGGGGCCCCAAAGACAGCCCCAGTCACCCCTTAGCTCTGTTACTGTTTTCATGGTCTGCTCTGAAGCCATTGCTAGGCTGAGGAGTGCTCCTCAATACCAGCCTTCTCTTTTGTTCTTACGTCCAAGGACAGACTTATACATTTTTAATTCCCCCAGGGCTATTCTTGACCTAGCACAATCTCCATTTTTCTATATCTATCCAGATCCCAGCGATCCTTCAGGACTTTTCCCCAGGGTTTCTTCCTCCCCTCACCATGAGCTCCACAAGTGCAGAGATACACAATTTCATTCCCTGGTGTTTTCTTAGCTTATAGATCAGGGTCTGGCATGTAGTGAGTGCTCAGGGGATAAATATGGAATGAGTGAATGAAGCTTTCCTATCCTTCCAGCCCTGGATTTTTATGACCCTCAGCTGGCAGTTGTAGTGTTCATTCCTGTGGTGGGTTGAATAGTGGCCCCCCCTCTCCAATTCATGTTAACCAGGAACATCAGAATATAACCTTATTTGGAAATAGGGTCTTTGCAAATGTAAATAGTTAAGGATCTTGAGATAAACTGATTCTGGATCTAAGATGGATCTAAGTGAAAGTGAAAGTGAAGTCGCTCAGTCGTGTCCGACCCTTTGCGACCCCATGGACTGTAGCCCACCAGGCTCCTCTGTCCATGGGATTTTCCAGGTAAGAGTACTGGAGTGGGTTGCCATTTCCTTCTCCAGGGGATCTTCCCAACTCAGGGATCAAACCCAGGTCTCCCGCATTGTAGGCAGACGCTTTACCATCTGAGCCAACAAGGAAGTTAGGATGGATCTAAGATGGGCCCAAATAAGACTGGCTTCTTATATGAAGCTGCTGCTGCTAAGTTGGTTCTGTTGTGTCCAACTCTGTGTGATACCATAGACGGCAGCCCATCAGGCTCCTCTGTCCCTGCGATTCTCCAGGCAAGAATACTGGAGTGGGTTGCCATTTCCTTCTCTAATGCATCAAAGTGAAAAGAGAAAGTGAAGTTGCTTAGTTGTGTTTGACTCTTGGCGACCCCATGGACTGTAGCCTACCAGGTTCTTCCGTCCATGGGATTTTCCAGGCAAGTGTACTGGAGAGGGGTGTCTTACATGAAGAGAAGACATAATAATACACAGGGAAAGAAGCCATGTGAGGATGGAAGCAGAGACTGGGTTGATGCGTCTAAAAAGCCAGGGAACTCCAAAGATTGCTGGCAACTACCAGAAGCTGTGAGAGAAAAGGCGTGCGACAGATGCTCCTGTATAACCTCCAGAAAGAGTCAACCCTGACTACACCTTGGTTTTGGACTTCTGCCTCTTGAATTGTGAGAGAATACATTTCTGCGGTTTCGTGTTACCTGGTTCATAGAACACTAATATGATCCCTATTGTCAATATTCCTAATGTAATATTGTATATTACAATATTTTGTAATATCTCACTCCCTTCTAAAGCAAGGGCTTGGTCAGGGAGCGAGTCTGAGTCACTGCCATAGGCCTAGTGCCTAGCTTGTTGGGTAACTGATCACTGTGGTTGTCAGTGACTGAGGGGAATCCCAGAATGCAGGATTTTTAGAGCGAGAATAGGGATTCGTGCATGTTCAGCCACTTCAGTGGTATCTGACTCTTTGCCACCCTATGGACCATATACCCTGCCAGGCTCCTCTGTCCATGGGATTCTCCAGGCCAGAATATGGAGTGGGTTGCCATGCCCTCCTCCATGGGGTCTTTCCAATTCAGGGATGAAACCTGCATCTCCTGTGTCTCTTACTTTGTAGGTGGATTCTTTACCTGTGAGCCATCATGGAAGCCCAGAATCGGGATAGTCCTGGGCAAAGCAGGATGACTGGTCACCAGCAAGCAGGCTGCCTGGCACGGGGTCAGCGCCTGGGAGGTGGTGGCAGTTGTGTCTTGAGTGTGGGAGTGGGTCGGGCCATGTGCAGGTGGTATGTGCAGAGAGTTTGTGCGAGATGAGCCTGGAGCCAGACAGAAGAGAACTGAAGAACAGGAAATTCACTCTGGGGAATAGGCAGCCACAGTAGGTCTCTGAGAGCTGTAGGGCTTTTCTTGAGAGACCTGGGGATTCCTGTGCTGGAATCCCTGTGGGCTCCCTCTAGGCCTGCTCTCTGGAGGCCCAGGTACTTTGCCTCCAGGAGTTCTCCCACAGGCCTCCCGGGAGCCCGTTTCCCACCCCCAGGCTGCTGCCAGCACCTGCTGAAACCAAGTGCAGAGAAAACCTAGGCGTGCCCATGGTCACCCTTCCCCCTATTTGAATATACTGAATGGAGCTGATTGCCTAAATTGAAGGTATTATAGTATAATGATTGTTATAATTAAAACTATTATCATCTGAAAGAAACCAGAACATGGGAAACCACGGCAAAGACTTTTAAAGCTTTTAAAGCATGTTTCTGAACCAGATAAAAGCTCCTTTGTGTGGAGTGTTTTAAAGAGAGGGAGTCTCTGAGTGGGCACCTGTGGGCTCTGAAATGCAGCCTGGTCCTCCACGAGCGGGGTGGGGTTGGCAGGGATTTTCAGCCAGGGATGGCAGCTGCCCCATTGGCCCAGACCTGATGTGCTGCCCTCAGCATTGTGGGCGCAGGAGGATCCACTTTGAGGGTCCAGGCTGGGTGGGGATCTGACAGAGGAGCAGCGTTCTGAATGCGGTGCCTGTCAAAACAGACATGTTGCACTGCCCCCCACATTTGGGAAGGACAGTCTGGTTCTGGCTAGAGAAAGAGGGACAGTGTCTGGTCCTGAAGGTGTGAGGCCCTGAGGGTCTCCAGATGGCAGTAGGGGGCAGACAAGCATCATAGAGTGGCAGGCTCAGGGGAGGGCTCTCAGTGGGCTCTAGACTTGGTTGACAGGAGCCCCCTCTGCTCATAGGACTGGGCTCCCAGATGCCCAGGAGGATGTGGAGCTGGAGACAGCTTGAGAGGAGTTGGGGCTGGAAGAGCTGGAAATGGTTCTTCTAAGTCTGATCACCTCTCACTCCCCTTGGCTTCCCACCACCACATTGTACAGGTGAGGAAGCTTAGGCTCAGAGAGGGAAGGGATGGGCCATGGTCACCCAGTAGGTAAGTGGTAGGGCCCCAACTCTGGGCTCTGGACCCCAACTCCAAGGTGCTGTGCTGTGCATCTTAGCCCTCTTGGCATCTGGTGGCCAGGCCTGATCAGCTCTCTCTTGTGGTTTTGGATGGGCACTTGATTGTATCTTGTCCCACCTTGGTTTTTTCCTTTTCCTTCTTTAAAAAGTTATACAATTAATACACGAAACCATTCTTATTAAGAAATCAAACATTGCGAGTGATAGTCGTGCCAACTGAAGAATGTTGCTTGCCATCTAGTTCTACAAGGATTGAGTCATTAGCCTGCTGTCACTGAACTTGAACACACCCTGAAAGCAATTCCAGGTGGAGATCAGAAATAAGACACTTTGTGCTCTGGGAAAAATGGCGAAACAGGTCTCCAGATAGATGTTTTTACAAGAAAATTTTATGAACCCAAATTCTTGCATCTTCTCATACTTAGAAAAGCACTAAAACCACTAAGATGTCTGTTCCTGGTGCCTGGCAGCAAACTTCTACTGAGATGTGTGCTTGATTATAGATATCCTTCCCCTATCACATGTATACTGACTTCCCCAGTTACCACTTTGAAACAGTCCTCAGAGCTCTCTCAGAGTCTGTCTCCCACCCTATAGTCCTCAGTAAGACACTGAATAAACTCAACTCCCAGATTTTACACAGTACATTTTTTTCAAGTTAATAATAGCTAATACAGAGGAATGATCTTAGATGTGTGTGTTTGTGTGTATATATATACGTACATAATACATTTACTCCTCATACAACCCTATGAGGTAAGTTTTGTTTTCCCTAGTTACAGAAGAGAAAATGAAGGCCCTTGCTGGAGGCTACATAGCTGGACTTAGAACCTGCAGGCTGGTCAGAGCCTGTGTGCTTGATTCCTGTGCTTATAGAGGAAGTGAAAATTCCCATCCCCTTTCCCCCAAAATCTTACTCCTCCTCATCCTGGAGTGAAGATCAGTTATTCTTTCATGGATATTCTTTCAGACCTTTCTCATGGATTTACACATAGCACAGAATTTTTGTGTATGTGTTTTTGGATATTAGCAGTATCATTTGGTATTTACTGATTGCAGATTGCTTCCTTCACTGAACAATACATTGTGGAGATATTTTCCTGCCAGTACATGTCAATTCTGTACCCTTTTAAAACATTGCAGTGTGTTCCCTACTTTATTTATGATTGAATATATACTAGTGCCACGGACTGAATGTTTGTGTGCCTCAATTCGTATTGTTGTTCAGTCTCTCAGTCACATCCAACTCTTTGCAACCCCATGGAATGCAGCACACCAGGCTTCCCTGCCCTTCACCATCTCCTGGAGTTTGTTCAAACTCATGTCCATTGGGTCAGTGATGTCATCTAACCAATCTCGTCCTCTATACTTCAATAGGAGCTTCCCCTTCTGCCTTCAATATTTCCAAGCATCATCGTCATGGCACTGTTTGCAGTGGCTGGGACATGGGGTCAGCCTGGATGTCCATCAGCAGACTAATGGATGAGAGGACTGTGGTGCACATATGCAATGGAGTATTGCTCAGCCATTAAAAAGAATATATTTGAATCAGTTCTAATGAGGTGGATGAAACTGGAGCCTATTATACAGAGTGAAGTAAGCCAGAAGGAAAAACACCAATACAGTATACTAACACATATATATGGAATTTAGAAAAATGACGATGACCCTATATGCAAGACAGCAAAAGAAACACAGGTGTAAAGAATAGTCTTTTGGACTCTGCGGGAGAAGGCGAGCATGGGATGATTTGAGAGAATAGCATTGAAACATGTATATTATCATATGTGAAACAGATCACCAGTCTAGGTTCAATGCATGAGACAGAGTGCTTAGGGCTGGTGCACTGGGATGACCCTGAGGGATGGGATGGGGAGGGAGGTGGGAGGGGAGTTCAGGATGGGGAACACATGTACACCCATGGCTGATTCATGTCAATGTATGGCAAAAACCACTACAATATTGTAAAGTATTTGGCCTCCAACTAAAATAAATAAATTAATTAAAAAAATATTTCCCAGCGTCAAGGTCTTTCCCAATGAGTCAGCTCTGCACATCAGGTGGCCAAATATTGGAGTTACAGCTTCAGCATCAGTCCTTCCAATGAATATTCAGGATTGATTTCCTTTAGGGTTGACTGGTTGGATCTCCTTGTAGTCCAAGGGACTCTCAAGAGTCTTCTCCAACACTACAGTTTGAAAGCGTCAGTTTTTTGGTGCTCAGCCTTCTTTATGGGTCAACTCTCACTTCCATACATGATTACGGGAAAAACCATAGCTTTGACTATACAGACCTTTGTTGGTAAAGTTATGTCTCTGCTTTTTAATACGCTGTCTAGGTTTGTCATAGCTTTTCTTCCAAGGAGCAAGGATCTTTTAATTTCATGGCTGCAGTCACCCTCTGCAGTGATTTTGGAGTCCAAGAAAATAAAGTCTCTCACTGTTTTCCTATCTATTTGCTGTGAAGTGATCGGACCAGATGCTATGATGTTCGTTTTTTGAATGTTGAGTTTTAAGCCAACTTTTTCACTCTCTACTTTCACCTTCATCAAGAGGCTCTTTAATTCCTCTTTGCTTTCTGACATAAGGGTCGTGTCATCTGCATATCTGAGGTTATTGGTATTTCTCTCGGCAAACTTGATCCCAGCTTGTGCTTCATCCAGCCAGACATTTTGCATGATGTACTCTTATAAATTAAATAAGCAGGGTGACAATATACAGCCTTGACGTACTTCTTTCCCAAGTTTGAACCAGTCTGTAGTTCCATGTCCAGTTCTAACTGTTACTTCTTGACCTGCATACAGGTTTCACAGGAGGCAGGTCAGGTGGTATGGTATTCCTATCTCTAAGAATTTTCCACAGTTTGTTGTGATCCACACAGTCAAAGGCTTTAGCATAGTCAATGAAGCAGAAGTAGATGTTTTTCTGGAATTCTCTTGCTTTTTCTATGATCCAACAGATGTTGACAATTTGATTTCTTATTCCTCTGCCTTTTCTAAACCCAGCTTTTATATCTGGGAATTCTTGGTTCACGTACTATTGAAGCCTAGCTTGGAGAATTTTGACCTTCCAAGCATGTGAAATGAGTGCAATTGTGCAGTAGTTTGAACATTCTTTGGCATTGCCCTTCTTTTAGTTTGGAATGAAAACTGACCTTTTCCAGTCCTGTGGCCACTGCTGAGTTTTCCAAATTTGCTGGCATATTGATTGCAGTACTTTCACAGCATCATCTTTTAGGATTTGAAATAGCTCAGCTGGAATTCCATCACTTCCACTAACTTTATTTGTAGTAACGCTTTCTAAGACCCACTTGACTTGACACTCTAGGATGTCTGGCTTTAGGTGAGTGATCATACCATCCTGGTTATCTGGGTCATTAAGATCTTTTTTGTATAGTTCTGTCGATAATGTTGTTCAGTCAGTTCAGTTCAGTCGCTCAGTCATGTCCGACTCTTTGTGACCCCATGAATCGCAGCACGCCAGGCCTCCCTCTCCATCACCAACTCCCGGAGTTCACCCAGACTCATGTCCATCGAGTCAGTGATGCCATCCAGCCATCTCATCCTCTGTCGTCCCCTTCTCCTCCTGCCCCCAATCCCTCCCAGCATCAGAGTCTTTTCCAATGAGTCAACTCTTCGTGTGAGGTGGCCAAAGTACTGGAGTTTCAGCTTCAGCATCATTACTTCCAAAGAAATCCCAGGGCTGATCTCCTTCAGAATGGACTGGTTGGATCTCCTTGCAGTCCAAGGGACTCTCAAGAGTCTTCTCCAACACCACAGTTCAAAAGCATCAATTCTTCGGCGCTCAGCATTCTTCACAGTCCAACTCTCACATCCATACACGACCACAGGAAAAACCATAGCCTTGACTAGACGAACCTTTATTGGCAAAGTAATGTCTCTGCTTTTGAATATGCTATCTAGGTTGGTCATAACTTTCCTTCTAAGGAGTAAGCGTCTTTTAATTTCATGGCTGCAGTCACCATCTGCAGTGATTTTGGAGCCCAAAAAAATAAAGTCTGACCCTGTTTCCACTGTTTGGCCATCTATTTCCCATGAAGTGATGGGACCGGATGCCATGATCTTTGTTTTCTGAATGTTGAGCTTTAAGCCAACTTTTTCACTCTTCACTTTCATTTTCATCAAGAGGCTTTTTAGTTCCTCTTCAATGTTGTTAGGTGATGTTATTAGGAGGTGGGCCTTTGGGAAGTGATTAGGTCATGAGAGTGGAGTCTTCACAAATGGAATTAGTGTCTATAAAAGAGACCACAGAGAGTTCCCTTGCTCCATCCACTATGGAGGACACAGCAAGCCGCCTACAATCAGGAAGCAGGCCCTCACCAGACACCAAATCTATTGGCACCTTGGGCTTGGACTCCAGTCTGTAGAACTGTGAGAGATAAATGTCTGTTGTTTATAAGCCATCCGGTCTCTGATAATTCTGTTAAAGCAGCCTGAACAGACTAAGACAACTAGTAATCACGAAGATGTAAATTGAAAAAAAAATAAAAAGAGATGCAACATTTTCATCTGAAAGTTCAGCCATCATTAAGAAGGTTGCTGTCATCAAGCGTCGGCAAGGATGCGGGAGGACTGTCACTGCTGATGGCCGCGCACACTGGCGCAGCCTTCGTGGAGGGCAGTTTCGCAGCATCTATTGAATGTAAACTGGCATGCCTTTGTCCTAGCCACCCAGCTTCTAGGCCTCTAGCCTAGAGACAGATGTGCACGCGCCAGCGAGGCATCCCAGTGATGTTCACACAGCACTGTTGGTGGTGGTGCAAAACTGAAATGGCCGGTTGTTGCTTGCTGTTCTTGTCTTGTGTCTCAGCTGGATTGTAAGCCCCCAGGTTCAGGTGCTGAGTCCTTGGCCGGCTCCCAGCCTCCCAAAAGAGGACAGTGACCAGCCCCTATGCCAGGAGATCAGCGGGTACCTTCTGTTTTTTTTTTTTTGCTTCGAAGAGTCAACTCATTGGAAAAGACCCTGTCAACGGGAAAGATTGAGGGCAGGAGGCAAAGGGGGCGACAGAGGATGAGATGGTTGGATGGCATCACTGACTCAATAGACATGAGTTTGAGCAAACTCCAGGAGATAGTGAAGGATTGGGAAGCCTGGTGTGCTCCAGTCCATGGGGTCACAAACAGTTGCAAAGAGACTTAGTGACTGTACAACAATGACGAACATTTCTTATCCAGGTTGTGTATGTAGGTTCAGAACCTAAATAGAACTAGTGAGTTTAGAATGAAAGATAGTGGTGCCCTGCCCCTTGTTCCCTACTCCAGCTCCCAGGAATCAACTGTATTCAATGTTTAATTCAATTTTTCTTGTATTTCCTCCACATTTCTATAGTACTAGATTTAACTGCTTTTATTTGTTCCTCCCCCTGCTTCTCCATTTTTGAATATGATCCATAGACTTTATTTTGTGGAAAGAAAGGATTTTTAATTTTTGTTACTGGCATGGCACTGTCCTTGGTTCTGCCCCTTACTCCCCACCCCCTCCCAAGAGTTTCCCCTTAAAAAAAAATTTAAAAAAAAAGTTTCCCCTTTTCTATCCTGAGCGTGTTAAGTCCTCATGTTGGGTTAAGTCAATATTCAATGTTTACATTATTAGGACTATGTAACTATTATTTATGGAGAGCCACCTGCAATACTATGATTATAATTTCTTGTATATGCAACTTTTAATTTTCTCAGAAGTTAATAATCATTCATTTCTTTTCCTTTGTTTTGTTTTATGTGTACCAATTACAAATTATTTCCCAAACTCCGTGACAGCAATGAAAATCTCTGAATATTTTAAACCCAGCACCAAGCGACTTGTTTTATTTGCTTATTTTTCAGAATGCCCTGAAGAGCCTCCAGCCTCCAGCTGCTGTTCAGAGTGTTCTCTGAAAACAGAACCCAGATTCTTGCTTGAACTTTCCATCACCTTCTCCAGAGCAGCCCCTGCACCCTGAGTACTGCTGTGTCTTCTTCCTTGGGTTCCTCCCTTCTGGGGGAAGATGTCTTCCAGTAGCTTCCTGAGGAAGGGGACTGGGAGGTAAGTTTTTGGAGACCTTGTTTGTCTGAAAATGTTTTTGTTCTAGCCTCACGTTTGATTGATAGTGAGGCTGGCTCTAAATTGGAAATCATTTTCCCTCAGAATTTTGAATGCCTTGTTCTATTGTCTTCCTGCTTCCATTGTTGTCGAGATATCAGATGCCTTTCAAATCCTGAGGTTTCTATGTGACCTGCTTATTTACTTTGAAAGTTTTTAGGATTTCTCTCCAGTTCTTTCATCTATGCTTCATGATGGTGTTCCTCAGCATGGTTTAAAAATATAAAAAATTAAAAAAAATTATTGTTTTAAATTTAATTTCATTTAGTTTAATTCATGGTGCATATTCTTGGAACATCTATTAAATCTTGAAATACATTTCTTTCAGTACTGGAACGGTATCTAATGTTAGTTTTTGATTATTGCATCCTCTCTGTTTTCCAGTTTTCTTTTTCTGTAACTCCTATTAGTTGAATAATGGACCTCTCAGGTTAATCCTTGGATTTTCTTATCTTTCTTGTTTTCAGCCTTTCCCCTAGTTTTAATGGAAATTTCTATTTTATTTTTCAAATATCTTGTTGACTAAAAAACTCAGCTCTCATATTTTTAATTTCCAATTTTTTTCTTATTTTCTGAATATTTAATTTTATAGCTCCTTTGTTCTTACTTTATGAGATGAAATATCTTCTAATTTTTCTGAGGTTTTAAGATACAAACATTATGGCCTTTTCTCTTTTCTTCTGTTTCCTGCAATCTCTCTATTTCTTTTGGAATTCTTTTATCTTCTGCTTGCTCTGATCCTGCAGTTAGAAGGATCAGAGGTGGAGTATAGGTCTGGCTAAGAACTTTCCAGAAGCTCAGTGGGAGAAGGTGGCATGAGTCTTCACTGTTCAGCTTATAGAATTACCCTTATTCTGCCTGTTATAAATGACTTTTCTGGTGGCTCAGATGGAAAAGTATCTGCCTACAATGCAGGAGACCCAGGTTCAATCCCTAGGTTGGGAAGATCCTCTGGAGAAGGAAATGGCAACCCACTCCAGTACTCGTACATGGAAAATCCCATGGACAGTAAATACGGCCTCATGCTCAGCTGTGTCTGCTACCTTTGATGCAGAAACTTTTTGACCCAAACTCTCCAGAGAGCTGGCCTCCCATCTATTTTCATGATGATGGTAGGGTGGCCATCTTGCTGGGAGATGGGGGTTGGATTCCTCGTTCTCCTATGGAGTGTGCATAAATCCTCCTGTTTTTAGCCCCATCTATGCCTCTGCCCTCTGAAGTAGTATTTGTTGCTTCCTCAATTCCTGGACTTTTCAGGGTTCTGAATGGGTTTGCTCATCTAAAAGCAAGTTTAAGTTTCAGCTTTCTCTGATCCACTAAGCCAGCTGGCTTTTGCCCATCTGCTTTCCAGCTTCCAAATTGTTGTTGCTAGAACTTGTCTTCTGTCATCTTCCCTTTGTCCTTGTGGATCCCTGTCACTTTTAGACCTTCACTGCTTTTTTTTTTCTTTTGGTGAGTAGCAGAAATAAGTGTGCCTGTTTAGTCCTCCATGTTTGCCCTGAGTTCCTGAGTTTTTTCTTTATGATGGAAGCATGGGCAGCTGTTTGTTATATGTTCTCATGAGGATAGCAGATAGAAGATGGCTCTGTCTTCTGGCTGGCATGTTGTCCTATGCCAGAAAACCCAACCCAAACAGCTTAAGCTGCAAAGGGATTGATCTCATCTAATAATAAGCTCTGGGGTAAGATGGATCCACGACTGCAGCCTGTGTGTGAGCTCAGTCGTGTCCAACTCTTTGCAGCCCCATGGACTGCAGCCCGCCAGGCTCCTCTGTCCATTAATTTAGCAGTAGCAGCGCCACTGAGGGCGCAGGTTCTGTCCATTTTTCCGCTCTGCTTTAGTTTGGTGCCCTTCATTGTCAAAAAACGGCTGCCGTAGTTACACCCGGCCATCATGTCCTTGGACATAAATGTCCACAAGCAGAGAAGATAGAATCCCTTCATTGTTTTACTCTCTCTGAAAATGTAAAATCATGTCTTAGTCTGTTCAGGCTGCTATAATAAAATACCATAGCCTGGGTGTCTTATAAAGAGCAAACATTTATTTCTCACAGTTCTGGAGGCTGGGAAGTCCAGAATCATGGTTCTGGCAGGTACCATGTTTGGTGAAGGCTTTCTGCTTCATTAGATTGCTGTCTTTTTGCAGTTTCCTCACAGGGCTGAAGGGGCCAGGGATCTCTCTGGAACTTCTTTTATAAGGGCACTAATCCCACTCATGAGGGCTCTATCCTCATGACCTAATCACCACCGCCCCCCCCCACCCCCGCCCCCAACAAGGCCCCACATCCTAATACCACCACCTTAGGGTTTAGAATTACAACATGAATTTGGGAGGGAGACACAAATATTCAGACCATAGCAAATTGCTTGAATAGGTGTTATATCCTCAGGTTAGCAATCTAAAATACTTAGAAAGCAAGGAGTAAAAGTCTCCCTATTTACTCCTATCCTCTCCTCTCACTAATGTTATTCAGTCACCCAGTCATGTCCAACTCTTTGCGACCCCATGGACTGCAGCTCGCCAGTCTTCCCTGTCCCTTACCATCCCCTGAAGTTTGCCCAAGTTCATGTTCATTGCATCGGTGATGCCATCCAGCCAGCTCACCCTCTGACACTCTCTTCTCCTTCTGCCCTCAATCTTTCCCTGCATCAGGAGTTGTCCGTTTGCATCAGGTTACCAAAATATTGGAGTTTCAGCTTCAGCATCAGTCCTTCCAAAGAGTGTTCAGGGTTGATTTCCCTTAAGATTGACTGGTTTGATCTCCTTGCTGTCCAAGGGACTCTCAGGAGTCTTCTCCAGCACTACAGTTCAAAGGTATCAATTCTTTGGCACTCTGCCTTCTTTTCGGTCCAGCTCTCACAACCATGTATGACCACTGGGAAAACCATAGCCTTGACTATATGGACCTTTGTCGGCAGAGTAATGTCTCTGCTTTTCAACACACTGTCTAGGTTTGTCATCGCTTTCCTGCCAAGAAGCAATCGTCTTCTGACTTCATGATTGCAGTCGCCATCCGCAGTGATTTTAGAGCCCAAGAAGAGGAAATCTGTCACTACTACCACCTTTTCCCCTTCTATTTGCCATGACATAATGGGACTGGATACCATGATCTTAGTTTTATTTAATATTTAGTTTTAAGCAGGCTTGTTCACTCTCCTCTTTCATCCCCATCAAGAGGTTCTTTAGTTCGTCTTTGCTTTCTGCCATTAAAGTGGTGAGAACGCACTAATAGAACTTTCTTATTTATCCCTGATGCCAAAAACTTGACCTCTATGCCCTGGTGCCAAATTGAAACTCAGAGACAGAATTTAGGCTGAAGTAGAAAGAATAGATTTATTGCTTTGCCAGGCAAAGGGGGCCACAGAGGGCTCCTGCCCTTGACAACCACGTGTCCCAACCTGGGAGGATTTGGTGAGGAGCTTTATAGCAATGGCTTAAATGCTGTTGTTCAGTTGCTAAAGTCGTGCCTGACTGTTTGCAACCCCACGGACTACAGCATGCCAGGCTTCTCTGTCCTTCACTCTCTCCCAGAGTTTGCTCAAACTTACGTCCATTGAGTCAGTGACGCCATCCAACCATCTCACCCTCTGCTGCCCGCTTCTCCTCTTGCCCTCCATCTTTCCCAGCATCAGGGTCTTTTCCAATGAGTCGGCTGCTCATATCAGGTGGCCAAATATGTGTGGGGCCTGCTCTCCTTTAATCTGGTCTCAGGTAATTTCTTGATGAAGTTTCTCTGGTTCCTTTAATCTGGTCTCAGGTATGAAGACTCTGGCCTCATTCTCCTGAATGAAGAATGCTGACATATTCTATTTGTTGGGGATTTTAGTTCTGTAAAGAGCTCAAAGATACTGTTATGTGTATCCCTTGAGGTGGAACCAGGGCTGTGCTCCGAGGCTGTGCTATTGTTCCTTGGCAGCTTCTCCATTGTCTTTGCAATCCTTCCCTTTCCTTATTAGCAACTGTTCAAATCTACAATTTGGTACTCAGAGAAGGTCATGGATGCTGGAGTCTCTTCCCTATAAACTAGAAACAGGGTACATAGAAAGGCTACCCTCACCAGGAACCCCTTAGGGTCCTGCTCAGTTTCATTTTTCCAGAATGTCTTTGTTACAAGCAAATAATAACATATGGTTTTATCTACCTCATTCTCACTTTTCCAAATTAATAGTATACTATAATCCTTTTTTGACATTGCTTTTTTTTTTGCACTTGTCAGAATATTTTGGTACATAAAGTACATCCTTAACATTGGTTTATAGCTCTATTTTTATTGCATTATATGCTTGTAACCTAATTTGTTTAACCAGTCATCTTTTGATAGATATTTAGGTTGTTTCCCATATTTGCTATTATAATAAATTCTGAAAAATCTGTTAGTTTTCCTAGAGGATAAATTCCTAGAAGTAAAATTGCTGAAGCAAAAGGGGTATGTGTTTGTGACCTTGACAGATGTTGCAATTGCCCTTCCCGGGGTTGTACTAGGTTATTTTCCCATCAGCAATGTAGGAAGGGCTGGTTTCCCTGCAACCCATAGGGTATCTTCTCAACCTTTGAATTTTTGCCAATATGAGAGGTGAAAAATGGCCCTTGTGTCCCTATTTAAGAGCTGAGAAACCATTCCCAGCTTCTCCAGCAGATTGTTCTTCTGAGCAAGTTCTTGGCTGCAATTTTGTAATGTGCTACTTCCTAAGCCAGTCATTGGCAGAAGGAATGAAATGGCTCTAATTGGTTTAAATGAATCCAGATTAACATCCTGTGGTGGGGCTGGGATGGGGTGGCTTTCCCACCGCAGGGATGCCTGGACAGCTCTGGGTTCTGTTAGCTGGGGAGGTGGGGTTAATGCTATGGGGTAGGCACCCAGCAGTGTCAGGAAAGTTCCCAGTCCACCACTTGCTAGAGGGCATAACCTCAGACCTGTGCATCCAAAGTCCAGAAGGTTGCTTCTAGGAGTCCCCATTCTCATAAGGCTGATGCTGGTAGGCTGCCTGGGGTGGGAGGATGGTCTTTGTTGAGCAAACAGCCTGATCTCCTGATCAGATCTGAGATACTGGTTGCATAAGCCAGGTCAGAGAAGAGTCTAGGCTTCAGAACTGGGCAGCCCTGGGTTCAAATCCCTTTCTGCCCCTTATTAGCTATGTGACCATTTAACCTTTCTAAGCCTCAGTTTTCACAACTGTAAAACCAGGTCAGGAACTCTCACCTCAGTGACTGTTGGGAAGTTGAGAGGAATGTATACGGTGTGCCCATCCCAGGGCCTGGCCCACAGGGAGTGACTCAGCAGAGGCCTGTCCTGGCTGAGGTCTCCTGTCCCCCAGAAGGCAGGGAAGAATATTCCATGAGCTCTGCTTTGGGTCCTGAGCTCCTGGGGGTTGGCAGGGGAGGGGGCTCAATCGATGCTGTGTCCTCCAGGCCCAGCGCACAGCTAGGGGCTTGAGAAAGAATGATCCATCTGCGCTTGCTGATTGAATGAGAGAACAGCGACACGTTAGTGCAAAAGGCGCTGCTACACATCGTCACGGTGTGGGCTTCTTCGGCCATATTGAGACAGAATCTCCCTTGATAACAATCTGTATTGAGTCATTTACACATGCCGTGCCTCCTGATGATATGCATTGTTTATCTGGGACATCAGCTCTGTATTGATTTATCAATGCCCATTTTGCACAGGGATCAATAATTAATTGCATGTCCACAGACATGGGAATACAACCTGTTTGCCTTGTAGAGTGCAGCCCTAAGTCAAGAGCCTGCTAAAGCTTTTGTTTGCATGTTGTGAGTTTTCCTACCTCTGGTGCTTCCTTAATGGCCAGTGCTCAGGTCCTGAGTGACCAGCAATTTCCAATGCCCTCCTGGGAGATGTCATGATCACGGGAGACCTGGTGACCATGCTAAGTGTGTGTGAAGGCATCCAGGTGGATGAAGGAGCATGACCTTATGGGAAGGGCATTTTTTGGGGGTTCCTGCAACTGGTGAGGGCTTCTCTCCTGTGACCCTTCTTGGGGTGGGTGTCACCCCCTTTAGCCCTGTCTCTCTGGTCGTTTCTCCTGTAGAAGGAACACCTCAGAGCAGGATATGTTTTAGCTTGTGTACTTCCCTGGGGCCTGGCTGAATGGTTGAGGATGAAATGTACCATTTTCTGGGTTTCCTTGTGGGGCTAGATTCTAGACGGCCTGGGAGCTGGTGAGCAGAAATGGCAAGGCTCGGGCAGTAGGTGGTGCTCTGTCAAAGTCTGCAGTCAGTGCGAGGCAAGCTGTCAGGAGAGACTCAGAATCCACCCAATGTCAAAATTACACCGAAAATGATGACTGAGCATTTCTTACTTAAAACATACTTCAAATGATATTGAAAATCTTTATTTTATAAATGTTAGGGAATTACATTCAATTAACTAACATAGTACCCATTTGTTAAGCACCTACTAAGTGCCAGGCATGGTATTAGCCTATTAATTCTGATGGAGTATTCATTCCTCTTTATGTAACATGTCCCCCTGTCTAATTTATCTATATTACTTACCTTTTAGAGGAATACATGGATGCATTGCTCTATTAAAAGAGAATAAAGATATTTAAAGTCTTTAATGGGAGAGGAATCACAAAGGAGTTTTTAAGACTAACTTAGAACTATGTAGAACACTCAGCACATTATGCTAATTTTTTTCAAAGGCTGAGCAGCTTAGAGGGTAAAAAACCAGTCTGTTCCCATCTAGTTGCAGAAGCCGGATAATCTATGTCTCATCAATGCTAACAAATATACCTCCTAATAGCAGTTTGTGTTTGTAACAGTGAGAAATTCTTCCCTGGAAAATATTATTAGCACTTATATTATCTTACAGATTACACTCTCGCTTAATGGAGGGTCCCAGTAAAAATATAATAGCAGATTGCAGCCGATGGGCTCTCTCTTTTTATGTTAGAGACTTTATTATTTTGCAAAGTTGAAAGAAATTCTTTGAAAACACAGGCACCTAGTGTACACACACACTTGCCAGAGCCCCCGCTGGGAAGGAGCCTGGGGTTGGGAGTGGGGCTGCAGCCTGTCAAGGAAGCTAGGGGAGCTGGCAGTCAGTGGGGTGCTGCCTTCCCCAGGATGGTGGAGTGCGGGCGGCTCTGACCCCTCCTGGTTCCGTGGCCATCTTCCTCGCTAGACTGTCGGCTCCATGAGGACAGGGAGGAGGATGTGTGGTTCCTGCTGTCCCTCGGTAGTGGGCACGGAGCCTGGCACACTTATGGGCCTCAGCCATCCTGGATCGCCCCCGGTGTTGGAGCCGCAGGAGAAATAGCCAGAGAGGCGGGGCTAAGCGAGGTGTCAGTCAGGGATCCGGCAAGCCCTGCTCCCGGTGCCTGGGCCAGCTCTGGAGGCCTCGGGCAGGAAGGAACCCAGGCTCAGGCTGACCCGAGGGCAGGACTGTGGTCCTACAGCGCCCGAGGCGAGGATGGAGGAGGGAGATCTGCCTGCACTGAGGACGCTGGTGGAGATGACTGCAGGAGGTGAGGTAAGATGTGAATTGGAGGGGCATTAGCAAGGCTGGAAGCAGGTGTGAGATTAGGGGTATGTAGGCCAGGGGCCTGGGGTGGGGCAGGGAGGGACCTGGCTTGATGAGACCCCAGGCTTCCAGACCCCCAGGGAACCCTAGCCCAAAGCCCTTTTCCAATTTTTTGTCCTTGGAGGAGAACCTGGGGGCTGTTCTCCTCCCAGAATCCCCCGTTACCTTTCTCAAAGGCTGTTCCTCATCCACAAAGCAGTGTCTCTGCAGACAGCAGTGCTGCTGTGGGCAGTGAAGCTGTGGCCAGGTTTTACCTGCACATCAGCAGGCGGACCTTTCTCTGAGGGTGGGCATGTGTGCTGATCAGGGAGGAGTTCATAGCCCAGTGAAGGAAATAGAATCATCGTGTTGGATACTGTGGTTCACAGACCACGTTAGGAGTCTCTTCTCTAAGTCTCTGGGTCTCCAGGCCAAGCACAGAGCCTGGGCCCTAGCAAGCTCTGACGTTGATGAACTGCAGAGAAATAAGGTTAGGGGTCATTGGGACATCAGGGACCGAGAGTTGAGTGGCAGCATCCATGGAGTCTGGGGAAGGTTGATGAGCTGAAGGGGGTGAGGCAGACTAGGTGGATGCAGTGGCAAGGGCGAAGACTTGGAGGTGGAAATACGGCGCTGTTAGGGATGCTCACCCTATCCGAACTGTGGAGTCCAAGAGGGCCAGTGCCTGTGGGGCCAGATCACAAGGATCTAGGGTGCCGGAGTGAGGTGTCTGCACATGCTTCTCTGCTCTCTGCATGGGGATCTGGGCAGGCTGGGCCCAAACGGGGTGGCACCACAAGGGCAGAACTGTACAGACCCCTGAGGTCAGGACTGCCCCTGCCTGGCCTTAGCTGAGGAGGCTTAAGAACTGCTTGGGGGGCATGGGGCTCCAGGCTGAAGCTTGAAGCCAGCTGGCCTCTCTCCTAGCAGATAATGAAAGCGACGTCAGCCCTTATCCTGGAAGGCGGAGCAGTTCACGTGGGTCTAGTGTCAGTCTCCCAGCGGGGCCAGGGAGACTAGAGCAGCCCATCGCGCCCCCTCATTTGGGGTTGCAGCTCGTGTTCTCTGGGGGAGCCCTGGACCTGGCAGCCTCCGGGCCCAGGCAGCTCACGTGCGGTGCTGCCGCCTTCTCTTAGGAGGCTGCATCTGTGTGAGAGTCCTCACTCAGGTTCCACAAACCCTCTAGAGTCTATACCACAGAAGGTGCCCCTGCCTGCCCCTGCCTGCATGCCGTGTGAAGTGTTTCGAGGGGCACAGCGGGGAGGCCTCTGTTCTTTGCTCACAGACACGAGCTGAGCACCCCGAGTCTTGTTAATGCCAGCGTAGGTAATTTTCCTCTTGGAGCTGAAGTCAGAAAAGAACCTGAAATGGGGTGATCTATTCAGGGAGAGAAGAAAGAAAAACAGCCACCTTGTACTATGCAAGGGAGCAGGTAAGGAGCTCTGAATGAGGAAGCGAGTTTGCAAAGAGAAGAGAGTAGCAGGTAGTCATCAGCTGTAGGCAGTGAGAACAGAGCTGGGACCAGTGATCCTTGTCCGAGTGACAGGGTCTAGGCTCCCCATGGGGCACTCAAGGCCCTTCTGCTCAGACTCTGCCCACTTTTCTCCCCCTCACCCCCTGGGTGGCTGCCGAGCTCTCACAGACCCCAGGCCTTTCCTCTGCCTTCAGACCCTTGTCATCAAGCCCTGTGTCAGGGAGTCTCCAGTGCGGAGGGGCCCTGGTCATTCTGGACCCAGAGCTCACCTGGTCACCCATGTATCAGGCTGCTGGCACCCCTCTCTCCCCTTCACTATGGTTGGGTCCCTTGAGGATGGGGAACTATCTTCTTCTTTTTTTTTTTTTTGGTCTCTGTGTTTCCAGGGTCTTGCCTGGGGCCTGAGATGGTGTTTGGGGTGTGAATGGATGAGGTGGGAGAGGAAGCATTCTGACAATTTGGGGCTGACAGAGTTGGTGGGGGTGTTGTGCAGGAGATGGGGCTGGGTGGGGGTCCTGGCACAAAGCTTGAATGCTTGGAGGATAAATGCTAATTCTCTGGAGGGCTGTGCTTGCTGCCGCTGCCGGGGTGACCCTAGACTTTTTATGAGTGCGTATTTTATTCTATTTGTCTCTATATCATTATAGTCTAGTTCAGGACCTGATAACAGTAGGAGCTCAATAAATGCTTGCTAACTCAATGAGTGGCTAATTGAACATAGTGTGTTGTAAATGTATGCAGACCCTCTTGTCTCTCTGGGCCTCAGTTTTTCCATCTGTAAACAGGGAGGGAGTTGGGGAGGATCCTCAGGTCTCTAGAGCTCCCCAGCTGTGACCCTGATGCTGAGTGCTGGGCACCATGGGTCTCTCCAAGTCTCTGCCACCCTCCCCATTCACCAGGTCCCAGAGAGAGTGTATGGGTGCATCCCCAGGGGTGAGCCCACAGCTGCAGGCCCTGCTGACCCACAGGGCGTGGTCTCCATGTCCTTTGACAGCACCTGCCAGGATATGCTTGTGGTTGTGGGGAGCTGTGCTCTGGGACACATGCCAGTGTGGGGTGACACCCATTGGGTGGGCTGCTGTGATTAGCTGGGCTCTGACCTGGCTACGAGGGGAAGGGGGAGGCAGGGAGAATGGGCATATGCTGCTCATGAGGGCTCAGGCTCTCTCTCTTTCCTGGGGTGAGGAGAGGAGGAGCAGAACCCTGTGGCAGTGGCTTAGCAAGGCGGGAGAATGCCTCCGAGTTGCTGGGACTCTGCTCTGCCTCCCCTGGGAAAGGGTCAGAGGCTCCTGGTGTTCTAGAAGGAGACCAATGAAGTTAAAGCCCTGTGTCCAGGAGACCTGCAGATCTGTGTACATATTTAAGAGTAAGGCACTGAACAGCAGGATGGAAGTGTGTGTGTGTGTGTGTGTGTGTATGTGTGTGTGTTGCCCAACAGTAGGCTTCTCTGAAGGTAAATGGAATTGAGGGGTGCGTTGTACAACCAGTTGCCATGAAGGGTGCTGGAGGTCGCAAGTCTGAAATCAAGGTGTGAACTGCAGGGCCATGCTCCCTATGCACACTCTAGGCTTCCTTGCCTCTTCCAGCTTCTGGATGGCTCCTGGAGTTCCTTGGCTTGTGGCAGCACAGCTCCAATCTCCATCTTCCATGGCCATCTTCCTCATGTCTCCATGGGTCCTTTTCTGTCTTTTTGAGGAAATTCTCATTGGATCAGGGCCCTTCTCACACAGTAGGGTCTTATCTTGATTCTTACCTTAATTACTTCTGCATGGACCCTATTCCCAAATAAGATCACATTCTGAGGTTCTGGGTAGCCATGAATTTGGGGGAAACACTAATTAACCCACGAATATCTGCAAGCCTCTTTTCTTATGATAATTTCCCTCTGAGCCCGGTTACCAGTGTTCTCAGAACCAGGCAAGGGGAGGGAGTAGGCTTCATGCCATTGGGTAGGTGGACTTTCATTAATTTTCAGTGGGGTCTGGGGTCCTAGAGGGCAGCCCCTCTCCAGAGAACAAGCCTCCTGCCTTCTGCATGTGCCTGGGGCTGCTGCTCCTGGCTGTTGCAGGAAGGGAGGGCCCTGGGGGTCCACATGCTTCTTATATAGGTTCCCAGGCAGGCTGTCTGTGCTGATGTCTTCTTTGAGCCCGCTCTCAGAGGTGCCCGGGCCCTGGCGGTGGAGGAGGTGCTGATGTGTCGCTCCTGGCTTGCTCTTTGTTTCCTCTATTCTGCTCTGTCCAGTCGTCTTCAGCCATCTGCTTCTCAGCTTCTCAGATTTTGCTGCTGCTGTTGCTGCTGCTGCTAAGTCGCTTCAGTCGTGTCTGACTCTGTGCGACTCCATAGACGGCAGCCCACCAGGCTCCCCCATCCCTGGGATTCTCCAGGCAAGAACACTGGAGTGGGTTGCCACTGCCTTCTCTGGATTTTGATCCTATTTGTCTCCTATTCCATTCACATCTTTGTGGGTGTTACCCCTTTCCAGTCACTCTACCAAAATCTGTCAGTGGGCCCTGGTCCCGTTTAGAATGATGCCCAGACTCTGACCATGTTCTCCTGGGCCTTCAGGGGCCAGCATCCCGGCATCCCAGCCTCATCTCCAGCCCTGGGCTTTCTCATGCACCACACACCAACCTCTGAGCGCCTAAGCGCATCCCTGCTCATCCTTTCTCCTGAAGACCTTCCCAACACTCGCACCCATTCATCCTCGTGCTGCACACCGCATGCTTCTGTCCACCTCGGAGCCAGGAGCTGACCGTATGGATCCCCCCAGCGGCCTCCCTCGCCTCTGGCTTCCTGCTGAGTTCACTCGCTGGGGTACAGGCAGGAGGTGGGAGGGCGGGAGGAAAGTGAGCTTGGTGTTTGCATTCTTCTGGCCCCTCCCACGCCTGGTCTCCGTGGGCTAGCTGTGTCCCTGTGCTGAAGGCCTCAGTTGCCATCGGTGGTCCTCTCTACAGGCACATCATCTCAGTTGTCCAGAAACTCCCCTTTCCCTTTGGCCCTTTAGGCCCACAGGCGGTCCCGCCGCCCTCTTTAAACACTGCCCCGCCTCCAGAAATACTCCCTCCCCAAGCGCAAAGCGTGGCCGCGCCTCGTCTCCTGCCGGCTCTCCTGCATCTTGTCTTGCTTCCGCTTGTCCACCCCTCACAGGCCGTCAGCTCTGTGGGGCCCGGCACTGCCTGTGTTCCTTGCTGACCCCCCTGGGCTAGCCTCAGGGTCTGACACACACTGAGCACTCAGTAAATGCCCACTACATGAGAGAGCACGCCCACAGGTGTGTACGCACATGCATTCATGCAGACAGACAGACACACTCACACACACTCACACAAAGGCCTCCGCAGCCTGTGGCAGCTTGCAGTCTTCAGAGTTGTGAACAGAGCTTGCTCCATAGCAGGTGGGCCTGGACCTTCTCAACATGCTTCCATTGATTTGAAATCCATTCTGTGGAAGCTGTCAGTGTTCTTGCTGTGTGGCCCCAGTGGGTCAGCCTAACCTCTCTGGGCTTTAGCTACAGGGATAGTGATAACTTCTGCGATTACCTTCCTTGGTGACCCAGAAGCTTCTGCTGGCCTGCCAGTGAGCCCTGGGGGTCAGAGTGCGGAATGCTTAGGATGTGCCTGGTTAGCTGTGGTCAGCAGCAGGAGAGTCACATGAGCCTGAAGGGACCTGCCTGGAAGTGGGGTTGGGGAGGGGCTTCCATGAGGGGGTTTATGGTATCACATGACCTTCTTGCTAAGGGTTTACCCGGGCTGCAGTTGAGCCCTGCTTGTCTGTGGGATTTATTGTCAGAAAGGGGAGGCGGGAACGCAGAAGTGAGCTGGGCATCCAGGTACCAAGAATGATGCTGGCCCAGCCTTGGCCCCTTGGCTGTGGGGAGATTGAAGACGGGGACAGGCTTGTGTGCCAGGGAGGGGCCTGCCCATTCAGTGGAGGGAGCTAGACACACACCAGAGCCCCCCTCGCTGTTTCCCCCTGCCTCGTCTTGTCTTACCTCCCTTCTGCTGGATTCCTCCTTTCCCTCCCCTTAGTCTGGCCTAGAGAACCTGGAACTTTCTAGAAGGTTTCTTGGGGGAAGCTGGGGAATGAGTCCCATTCTCATTGAGGCTTTAAAAGGAGGCCATAAAACCTCTCTGAGTTCAGGTTTCTATTACATGTGTAGAATGTAGAAGCTGATGATAGTCTATGAAAATTCAATAAACCTTGAAAACAGCATCAGGGTTGATATCTGTAATTTAAAATAATGGATACCAAGAAATTGTTTCTCATTTATCTCACTGCTGAGATTGTGGCACGAAAGAGACTTCATTAAGCATAGATTTTTTTTTTTAAAGAAAAAATAGTGTCATTTATCTCAATCAATGACGGATGCGGGAGGTGGCTGATGATGGTGTTTAATAATACCCGACTGATAAAAGCCTCTGTTCCTTCACAGTTTGGGACAAGTAAACGGATACACAGAATCACTTCACGGGGGAGAGGTGCAGAAACTTAAATTCTCCTTCTGACTCATAGGTACTACTTGTCATGTGTTAAGCAGCACAGCTGGCTTGTGGTATTGTTCAGAAATGAGGGAAGGAAGAGGTGAATAAACTGTGGTTGGTTCCGGGCCACATGTGGCCACAAACGGCACCCCTGCCCAGGCCCATCCGGAAGCTGGGGGAGCCTGGGAGAGAGACTGTTTGTAGCCCTTTACCTGCCCTCAGCTCCCAAGATGGGCTGTGCTGGCTGGAGAGATTCCTGAAGTGTGTGTGTGTATGCATGTGTGCATATATGCATGTGTGTATATCTACACATGTGTATATCTGTGTGCACGTGTGTCTGTCTGTGTCTGTGCCCTGTCTAGGCTTCTCCCTAATGAATCAGGAGGCAGCCTTCCTCTTTTTGCCATATTCCCATTTCAGAAACCAAAAATTTGAGATTCTAGTTCACACAAGTGACAAACTGGCAAAGCAGGAGGTAATCCATGTGACGGTGATGAATTGACCCCCCTTTTAGGACAAAGAGCATTTAACTCACCGTCTTAATTCCCTTAATAGTCCCTGCACAGCAGGTGCTGGAGGGCGAGGCCTGTTTCCAAGTCCCAATCCACAGCGATACGGAAGTGGAGCCTCCACGGAGTCCCCTAGGTTTGGTCACTTGTTCCTTTGTTATGCTGGTCACGGGTTGTGGGTCAGGTGTGTTAGTGGGTTAGTCGCTCAGTCGTGTCTGACTCTTTGCAAGCCCACGGATTGTAGCCCGCCAGACTCCTCTGTCCATGGGTTTCTCCAGGCAAGAATACTGGAGTGGGTAGCCATTCGATATTCCAGGGGATCTTCCCGACCCAGGGATTGAATCCGGGTCTCCTACATTGCCCATGGATTTTCTGCCACTGAGCCACCAGGTCAGGTGTAGTGCTGCCTAAAGCCAAGTGGGGGTGGTGGCAATGATGCAAGATGACCATGGGCACTCAGCTGGGCCAGGGTGAGGGATTCCCACGGTGGGGCCCACTCTGCTAATCTATGAACTCCTGCCCTCTTCCAGCTTCACACCGACCTCCCCTTCTCTCCAGCACAGGCTTAGGCTGCTTGTGTTTCAGATGCAGATCATGTGTGTGAGCCTCTTTCCCCCTTGTACAATGCCCTCCCCCCTGCACCCCCCTCCTCCCAACGGAAACAGCAAGCCTAGCTCATTCAGCCACAGAGCCAGGGACGTCCCACTGTTAGGACATGGATCAAAGAATGCTAATTGATCAAATATTAAATGCAGGCTAAACACCGCAGTGAATAATTCACCTTTTCTCATGTGAGCAACTTTTGCAGCAGCTTGAATAGGAAGCAGGAATTTTCATGCTGATAACAGTGTTAGCAGGGGAGGGGAGGGGATGTTGTTTGTTTTCCTGAAGTGTTGCGAAATGTGTGAGAACCAAAGTCTTCACTTATTAAATTCAGTCCTGTAGGAATACAGTGTCAAGATTTTCCATCTCAACCTGATTTTTAAAGAATCAGGTGACAGGGACATGGAGGGCACGGAGAGGAGTAGGGAGAGAGGTCCTTGGTGGAGGAACAGCTGATGGAACTGGGCTTGCTTTGCCTGGAGAAGAGAATGAGGGGAACCCCACTGTGGTAGGCCAAGTCAAGGCCCCCCAAGATGTCCTTGTCCTGACCCCTGGAATCTGTGACTGTGTTCCCTTACCTGGCCAAAGGGACTGTGCATGTGTGATGATGTTAAGGATCCCGAGTTACAAAGGTTAGCCTGGATTCTCCAGGTGGACCTAATGGAATCACAAGCATTCATTTAAGAGAGAGGCAGGCATCAGAGTCAGAGAAGGAGGTGTGATGACATAAGCAGGATTTGGAGTGATGCCACCATGAGCTGTGGAATGAGGACAGCCTCCAGACGCTGGAGGAGACAAGGAATAGTTCTCCTTACCTCCAGAGAAACACAGCTCTGCCAACACCTTGATTTTAGTCTTTTATGACCCATTTTGAACTTCTGGGGTTTCCCTCGTGGCTCAGATGGTAAAGAATCTGCCTGCCATGTGGGAGACCGGGGTTCGATCCGTGGATTGGGAAGATCCCCTGGAAAAGGGAATGGCTACCCACTCCGGTATTCTTGCCTGGAGAATTCCATGGACAGAGGAGCCTGGTGGGCTACAGTCCATGGGGTCGCAAGGAGTTGGGCACGACTGAGCCACTAATACTATCACTTTGGACTTCTGTCTTCCCAAATAGTAAGGCGATAAATCTGTTATTTTAAGTCACTAGATTTGTGGTAGGAAAATAATACAGGTGTCCTTGAGTCTTTCTCTCCCTGTAGCTGACTACCTGCCTAAAATAAAATCAGCAGACCTACTCCTTTGGGGCACCTGTGGAAAGTGATATTCTTTATTATAATCACAATTAGTAACATTCATAAGCACGCACCCTGCGCCATACTCCATGCCAAGAGCTCTCCCTGCGTTAGCCTAGTGAGTTCTCACAGCAGCCCTAAGTCTATGGGGCTCAGAAACTCACTGCTGTCCATGCTGTGTTGCTATTTATTGCTCTGAAACAAGTTACAGGTTAAAACAAGATACATTTATTATTAACATATCACAGTTTCTGTGTCAGGAGTCTGAGAGATGCTTAGCTGGGTGGTTCTGGCTCAAGATCTCTCATGAGACTCTTGTTGAGGTGTTGAGTGGGGCTGTTGTTATCTCAAGGCTTGACTGGGGCAGGTCCACTTGCCAGCTTGCTCACATGACGGGTGGAAGCCCTTGGGTACACTGGCTGCTGGTTGGAGGCAGCAGTCCCCTCTCTGTAGGGCTGTTTACAACGTGGCAGCTGGTTTACCCCAGAGTGAGGGATAAGAGTGAGATTGAGGGGAGAAAAGACTCAAGATAGAAGCCATAGTTCTTTAATTACAGACTCAGACATGACATCTTATCACTTCCACCATATTCTATCCATTAGAAGCCAGTGACTAGATCCAGCCATACTCATGTGGGGAGGATTACACAGGGGTATGAATACAAGAGACAGAAATCATTGGGGACCATCGTAGAAACTGCCTACCACACCCACTTTACAGAGAGGATAACTGAAGTCCAGAGAGGTCAAGCTAACACAATTAGACCTAGGATTTGAATCCAGCAGCAGCAGCACATGGGACTTCCTAGGAATTTAATTCTCAGCTCTTCCACCTCACACCTTCTGAAACAGAATCTCTGAGGGTGAGGCCCAGCAGTCTGTAGCTTAACAAGCTATCTGGGTGATTCTGATGTATGATAAAATCTGAGAACCATTGCTCTAGGCCTTAAAAAAAGTCCTCTCAATGCTTTCCCATGTCTTAAAAAGTTCAAAGGTAAAAATCTTCAGTATATAAGCATGTTGGAAAATCCAGCAAAGAAACAGGAATTTAAATTACCTGGAGGTTAGTATTAACTTATTGGTGTGTCACTTCATTGTTCTTGGGATAGATGTGTATTTATAAGTATATATCATATTTAATAGAGTTGAGACTTTTACAGGAAATATAGTTTTGTAGACTGCTTTTCAAACATTTCTCCACGTCTTAAACATTCTCCCATGACATCACTTGTTCCTGGCTGTCACGTCCTCCATTGTTGGAATGTATCATAATTTAACTGATCCCTGGGACTGGTGCCTCTACTGAACCCTGTAGATAGGCTCACAGTGTAAACAGATGGCTGGCAAAACCAATGGACTGCGCCCTTTAGTGTAGAGGGTGGGACCAGTGATGAGGCGCATGGAGTCTAACTTCCCGGTGGAGGCTGGATGCAGCCATGGGGACTCAGAGAAAGGGACTGATGAAGGACATGCTGCAAGTGCCCTTAGCGCGTCTTGTCAGGGAGGGGAGTCAGAGTTTCAGTATCTATGTAACTCAGAATGCACTGTCATAGGAGCACATCTGATCCCATTTTTACTTCAGGAAAGAGCCCCCACAGAAGCAAAAATCTGTCTTTATATGCACAGAAAAATGGGTGGAAAGCTATAAACCAAAATGCTAATGTGATTTCTGAATGGTGATGTTATGAGATATTTTCATTTTCTTCTTATTGCTTATCTATATTTTCTGAATTTTCTATAATGAACATCCATTACTTTTGCAATAAAAACACTTTTGCAATAAAAACACCTAGTTGCAATAGAAGCAACTAGGGGAATGAAGAGGAGCAGTAAAAAAGGAAAAGGAGCATCTTTTGGGTGGAAGATCCCGGAAGGTTCTGTGTAGTTGGGTTGAGGTGAATGGCTCCGTGGGTGCAGAGAAAAAGAGGGTCAGGGGTCAAGGACTTAATTTGTAAACCTTTCTTCCTCCTCAAAATGCTCATGACATCACGGGCCAGACAGAGGATTCTAAAACTGGAAGAGGACCGCAGACCTCCTGTTGGTTGATTGAAGAACTTTTATTGGCTCAGAGAAGGTGCTGCCAGGGAGGGCTCTGTGGCCATTGCACCGATCTTCTCACACCTGCTGTGTGTGTGTATGTGAAGTGGCCACCTCACCAGTGGGAGGACAGGGGCCAAGCCCCTGATTTGCACTCTGCAGGCTCTGGGGTGGGTCTTGGTAGACACGAACGTGTCCAGTTCTAGAATCCTCTTCAGATGAAGCTGATTAGGAGGGAGTCAGGACTATTAACCTCTCCTCCTTCTCCGCAGCTTTCACTCATCGCAATGCCCTGAGGAAGGAACCTTGAAAGACAGCGCTCAAATGAGTTTCAGTGACATCCAGTCTGCCGCTCAAGGGGCTGTGCTGGTTTTTTATTAAAGTTCATTACTTTCAATTATGAAAGAAGGGGTTTGGCGGGCTTATGTCTTCAAACTAATTGAACCATCTCCCCCACTCCTCTCCCCAGTGTAAAACGTTCTCACCCTTTGGTGCAGAAAACAGCAGAGAAAACATTTCTTCATTTTAAGGAAGTATATTTATCCGTGAAGGGCATTGAGAATTGAAGAAAACATAACGGGCTTGGTTTGTAAGTAGGGGAGGAAGGGGCTGCTGCTGGAAAGCCCAACCCTGAGGTCCCTGAAATCCCACACCAGTGGGGATGGGTCCCTTGTGCCAGCTCCCAGTACTCCTGGGTCCTCTGCTGGGGTTCCAGGGCTGCCTGGTTCCTGGGAAGGGAAGGCTGCCTTACAGAGAGAGCTTTATAAGGTTGATGGAGGCCTCTAGCTGAAGAGAGTGGAATTGTTCCTGGATAAGCAGAATGCTCTCTCTCTCCCTTCCCATCCTCCCAGCAAGATTTCTGGATTGGAAAAAAATGATCATGGCTGGAGCTTGTCCTTGAAAGGAGCTGAACTCTGGAGTTCGCCCTTTCACGGGTCCTTGAAGGGATTTCATAAAAAGTGCATGGCCGAGGGGCAGGATCCTGGGGGTTAGAGAGTCAGGAAGATTGGCAGATTTTTTATACACACATATCTCAGCCCTGTGTATGCATAAGCCAATTTGTTTTGTAACATTTTTCCTAAAGCATTTCTGCAGAAGTCCAGTGTTGAAGCCAGGTAATCCAGTGAGTGGTCAGAGACTGGTGTGTGGATTAGGTAGCCGGCTCCTTGAGGCTGTTGCTGTGTCACAGGGAGGTCACCATCCTCTTCCTGTGCAGGGGCCTCCCTTGCTCTCCTTCTGTTGAAAAGGGCTGTGGTGGGGACATACATCCCCCCAGACCAGAGTCCAAGTGGGGCAGCAAGGTTAGAAGTGAGGCGCGGAGGAGTGTTCTGACCAAGTGCATCCAGGTCTCTGATTACTTTGTCTCCTGCCTTTTATTTGGATGTGAAGGAAACAGGGGAGAAAGGGGGACAGGGGGAGGAGTCTGCTATTCTGGTGAAGCTGATAGAGAGAAGGGGGTTTGCTCTGGGACCCTGTGGACTGGCCATCTGATTCTTGGAGGTGGCTCCCAGGCCCTCCTTGTGAATCTGACCTCAGCTCCCGGTGATCTTTCTCTTTAACCTCCTCCCACCACTTGTCCCTGGTGCCTTTCACTGCTCGGGCACTGTGACATTGGCAGAGGGGCTGCAAAAGTGACGAAGAGATGTCCCTAATGGCCCAGAGCTTGCTGGTTAGCAAAGAAGATGCCATGTGTCCATCCTGACCATGCTTCCAGCAGAGGGAGAGAGCATCTCAGGAGAGGGGCCATCTGGGACATTCAGGTGGCCGTGGAACTCAGAGTCAGGGGAGGCTTTGGGGTGAAGAAGCAGTCCTGCGGGGCTCTGTAGGATTTGACAGGGGAATGTTTGAAAAGGACATTCTGGGGTTGGGGACCAGCAAAGGAGAAGGACTGACGTTGGGTAAGGAGGGAATGGAAATGGAGAGATTAGGTCCTGAGCGTGGGTGAGGGAGGATGGAGAGCGGGGCGGGAGGCGGGAAATGGATACTAACTATGGGGAGCCGTGAACACCTTCTAGGGGCTAGGTCATGGATCAGGAGCAGGGAACCTTGGGAGGTCTGTGAGTTTGGGAGCTTACCTAAAGTTCCATTCGAGAAAACTCACTGATTGCCTGGCTGCTGGGTAAAGCATTGGCGATGTGGTGAGATGGGAGGAGGTGAACAAGGGTAGTTTGGAAGCTGCTTGGGGAAGGGGAAGTGGGGGTTTTCCTCCTTTGTGTTCTGAGCTTCACCATGGAACGTACTGGCAAATGCTGAATTGCCCACACATGTTCTTGGTGCCCTGACTGTCATGTCTGAGGCCATGGCTAGGAAATTGGCCCCGTCTCTTAATTCTACTGTTAAAATCTGTGCCCTTGATGGACTGAAGCCTCATCCCCAACCGGAGCTGACAATGCTGGCCCTCTCTCTCGTCTTAAGTATGGAAGCCTCTTGTATTGGTTGCCTAGATCATGCCCAGCCTTAATATCCAGGTAAGTGGACCTGGATCTGCTAAAGTCATCTACCCCTCCATCCCCCATCTTCTGTTTCCCCTTGAGTCAATGCCCAAGAAATCTTTGGTGCTCTAAAGACCCAGCCAGTGAGAAGGCTCTTGGTGAGCCCAAGGACGGTGGGCTGATGGGGATGTGGAAACCCAGAGCTGGCACTTGAAATGTGTCATTGTTTTATTAAAGTTTAAAATTTAATAAAGCACAATTTATGGGAGATGTTCCAACTCCCACATACATCACTGGGCTTCTTGCTGACACAGCATGTTGGGTGCACAGCCATGCTTCTCTATCTCTGGATGTCAAAAATAGAAGGCCTGGTGGTTGTTGAGGACTTGTGGGGTGGGGGTGGGCTGGTGGGCTGCTCCAACTCACTAGGGCTGGGGGCGGGACAGAGCTGGGCCAAGGTCAGGCTGGGTCAGGATCCTGTCTTTGGTGCTATTCTCAGCCCACCTAACGTTCCTACCTTCATTGCAGCAGCCTCTCCTTGACCAGTAGTTGAGGGTACACTGAAAGCCCTTGGATGCCCACATGGAGAGGAGTAGAGCAGAGGGATCCAGGAACAGACGGCAGAGACAAACAGCGGGTTCCTGGCTCTGCTGGTTCCTCACCGCACAAGTTCCTGAGCACTTCTTCATCTGTAAAGTGTGATAACAAGAGATCTTCTCTCATTGGGTTATAGACAGGTTGTGCCAGTGAGGTGCCTAACATAGTACTGACACTTAACACAAAATAAGATATCACATTTAAAAAAATTTATTATGGGCTAGACACTGCTGGATATTATGTCCCTCCCCTCACAGATCCTGACATCAAAATAAGGGGGCAAGTTCACAGACACTAGAAATACTTGGAGGTATGCTAAGTACTAAGAGGAACCTGTGGTGAGTGTGTGTATAATTTGGGGAGGCTTCTAGGAGGAGGTGGTTTTTTGACCCTGCCTCTTAGGGAGTGGGAAGGAGTTCCGTTGAGAGATCTAAAGAGATCTGAGAAACACTACCTCAGCTAGGTGACCAAGGTCAGTATCAATGGTGATAAATCATGTTGATAGTATATACTCTGGATATGAGAAGGCTACTTTATCTCTGTGCTCTTCTACCCTAAAACCAGTAACTCAAGTCAAATTACAAGAAAAACATCAGAAAAATGTCAGTAGTCATATCCAAATCCCTGCCTGACCAGTACCTCTCGAAACTGTCAAGGTTAGCAAACTGTCAAGTTTATAAAAAACCTGGAGAGCAGAGACGCTCTCACAGCCGAGTGGGGACTAAGCGGCTAAGGGTGGTGCCGTATCCTGAATGAGATCCTGGAACAGGAAAAGGACTCAGATCAAAACTAATAAAATCTGAAAAAAGAATGAACTTGAGCTAAAACAAAAGGATCCAAAATAATTTTCTCTGAAAAGGGAGTGACCGAGAGAAGCTGAGCACGTGCTTGTCTCAGAGGGGTATTCACAGGGATTAAAGTCTTTAGCTGGGATTCCGACCATCACTGGTGCTGATGCTAATGATGATGATAACAACAACAATAATGATAACAAGGAAAATTTAGGCGGACTAAGGAAGGTGCCTATTGATCTGAGCTTTGCCCTCCTTCCTGGCATACCTCTTAAGAGTGTGTATCATGGCAGATGGCCCATGAAGAAACCTTACATACAGCATACCCAGTGTGGGACAGCATTTCTGATCCCTGGAGTTCACGGTTGCTGGGGAGACTGGCAAGAAAACAGGCCTTGGCACGGGCTGTGTTGACTGTTGGGAATGGGCACACAGACCTGGCTGGGGTGATGCGTGAGGGAGCCTCGGGGAGGGAGCCTCGGGGAGGGAGCCAGAACACTAGGCGGAACCCCCAGCCTGCGCACAGGTCTCCTGGGCAAGGGCATGGTGCTGGGTACCTGCCACAGGCCTCCCCTCTGCACACACAGTCACACCACCTGGACCAGAGCACAGCCTCTCAAAGCAGCTGGGTGACAACATTAAAAAAAAAAAAAATTGAGCAATGATTACAGTTTGGCCCAGATTTCCGGTGCTGAGAGAGCAGCGAGACATTTGCATGAAGGCCTTGGAGGGTCTGGAGCTCTCCGCTATCATTCACGGCTTTCCTTTTAATCGCTATTTATTTTTAAATATCTGTCTAATGTATAATACAAGTTTAGGCTCTTGAGGCTATTGCCTCCCCTTTCAGGTCTGTTTCTGAAATCCCATTTATGGAGGACAAACAGCTTTTGGGGACAAGAGTCTTTGCCTCTTCAAAGAAGCAGTTAGCAGGCTGTTCTCTCCTGCCTGTGTCTGTCTATGGTTGGAGCAACAAAGTGAGATTATTTTAATTCCGTTTAAACTCTCCGGAGGTCTGGCTGTCTAGGGAGGTGGCTGTTGGCTTTGTTGGCTTCCTTTTCACATGAAACTGCTGTGTGGATTTCTTGGGGTGGGTGGGGAGGGTAGGCACTGACAGGGTGTCTGTTTCTACCTACTGGCTGCCCTGAAGGCCTGAGGACGAGGGCCCAGCATTTCTCTGAACTTCAAAGAATCTCTCAGCACTATCTTTGCGGTAATGACTCAGAAGGTGTTTGCTGAGTTTGTATTTGTGCGTGTGAGTGCCCCCAGGCTGTGAGGTCGATAGGATTTATTAAGCATGCTTCTTCTCTGAGCCAGAATTTATGGAGCACCAACTCTGTACCAGTCATGGGCCACACAAAGATGCCCAGGCCCCTGCCAACTTGGTGAAGAAGGAATGTGGGATGCTGGGAGAGCTCAGAGGAGAGGTGCCTGACCCAGTTCCGGAAGGCTTCCTGGAGCAGGTGATGTTTAGGTTGAACTCTGAAGGATGAATTGAGGTCATTCTGCCAGCACTTTCTGTTTCCATGAGAAATAGTCTCATCTGGGTGCTGGAAACACCATGTGCATGCCTGGCACCTTGAGAGAAATATTGTGAGATGGGGATGTGCCCAGACACTTGAGCTCAAAGGCTTGTGGAGGTGACGGCGAGGGACCACTGACGTCAGAGTCTGCCTGGAATGAAGGGGTTGCCTCTAGCTGGGCAGGGGGAGAGGGGGTGGTCCTTGACCTTAGACCCCTGTGACTAACTCAAGGACAAAGAGTTTGGAAACACTCTCAGTGACTCCAGTGGCCAGTCAATCTTCATGAAAGCAACAGTTTTCATAGAATAATGACTCCATTGGATCAAAATCAATGCCTACCAGTAAATAAGCAAATTCCTTGAGTACCTTAGAAAAGATGTTCCCTATAGAAACACATTACACAATTTTGAATATTTTTATCATTAATGAAAACTTAGAGCATCTTGTATCTTCACCATAAAAGGTAATACCACAGATTCTGAGCTTAACGTACTTGAAAAATACATTTCTTTGAAACAGATCTACAGAAACTCTGTTAGTCTCAATTATAATGTTTTTGTATTAAGTGTAATTAGAAAAAAGGCTGAGTGCTGAAGAATTGATGCTTTTGAATTGTGACACTGGAGAAGACTCTTGAGAGTCTCTTGGACTCCAAGGAGATAAAACCAGTCAATCCTAAAGGAAGTCAACCCTGAATATTCATCGGAAGAATTGATGCTGAAGCTGAAACTCCAATACTTTGGCCACCTGTTGCCAAGAGCCGACTCATTGGAAAAAACCTTGATGAAGGGAAAGATTGAAGGCAAAAGGAGAAGAGGGAGGCAGGGGATGAGATGGTTAGATAGCATCGCTGATGCAATGGACTTGAGCAAACTCCAGGAGATAGTGAAGTGCAGGGAAGCCTGGCATGCTGCAGTTCTTGCAGTTCACAGAGTCGGACATGACTTATCAGCTGAACAACAGCAACAGCATAGTGGGGCTTGTTGAAATAAGGCTGTATTTCACATATACTTACACGTGATACATCATATGAAGGGCTTTTAGGAGAAAAACATTTTCTGATGTGGGCTTTTCTGCATGTAAATAATCAAGGCAGGAAACTGGGAGCAATTCTTATGGAAATAGAGCACAATTAAAAGAGTTTAGAAAAGACACAAGACAAACACAAACCAAAATATGTGCAGGGAAGAAACATAACCGAGTAGCATAGGCATCGGGCCACATATTCCTGGGAACTGATTTGAGTCTACCTCCTAGGATTGATGTGGACCTTAAAAAAAAATAGCTTGGGAACAAATAGGAGGTGTTACATCCTCCAAGCAAGAACTCAACCAAGAGGTGGTGTAGGGGGCCCAGCAGAAACCTCAAATGGCCTCTCCTGCCAGGACCTTCATCTAGGGATCATTTGGCCGTAGCCAGGGCTCTGAGCTGTAGTCAGGAGTAGGGGCAGGTGGCATGGTCATTGGCTGGTGCTGAAAACTCTTCTTGCCTTTATTTAACCTTGGAGTGGCCCCTTTCAGTGCCTTGCTGGGCTTGTTTCCTGGCTGGGGTTCAGAGGACTTGTGAGAGTCTTCCTCCAGTGTGTGGAGACTGTGAGAACCCCAGGTCCAGGCTCTACGGTGTGTGACTGAGACAAGACTGCTTCTCGGCATGCTCTCTGGATGTTCTTGGCCTCTGATGGCTGATTCCCTCCTTCTCAGGGAGCTGAGCCCTTGAGCTGTGTGGAGCTGGAGGCTGGGCTGTGTCCTTCAGTGTCCCAGTGGGGAGCTGGGGTGGGCAGTTGGCTCACCGGGCCTCTGTTAGTATGGCAGCATCACAGGAACAGGTGTTAGAAAACCCAGGTTCTTGCTTAGGGATTTGCTGCGTTGTGCTGTCAGGCTACCTCGCCTGGCTTGGCCTCTGTTCCTTCTCCTTCAATTCTATCGCACAGTGTGGGTGGCTAGGACTACATGTGGCATTCAGTGCTTTGCCAGTGCAGGCTGGTATTCCAAGGGTTATCCTTGGATAACCTCAGGCCTGGCCCTGCGTTCTGCAAAGTTCCCTTCTCCCAACTCCCTTTTGGGTCTCCAGGGTCTGGGATTCAGAACGCCCACCAGGGCCTGCCTCTCTGGTGACTCAGCTCTTAGAGCACTGGAAAAAGTCAAAGCAAAGAATGTGAAGCTGAACTCAACAGCAGGGTCCTCAAAATAGCTCCTCTGACAGCTTGAGATTGGTGGGGAGACACTAATTTTATGTGCTTGAGTTTCCTCGATTCACAGTGACAGCAAAGTGTCCTTCCCAGATAGGACTAGAGCATGCATGGTGGTTTTGGAGTCAGGATAGAGGTGCTGTCTGTCTGCCTGGTCGCAGGAGTGCCCTGTGTGAGCAGAGATGCTTGTGTCAGGACTCTGTGGAGGGTTCAGACCCTGCCCTGGGAGCCTGGCATTGTTGCCTGGAAAGCCTCCAGTTTTGTGTTCTGCAGAATCCCATGTTGGCAAGTCCCACCTTCTGGGAGCAGGGTCTGGCCTGGACTTCAGGCTGAGTGATGGGCAGGCTTTGCTATCCCCATTTTACAGATGAAAGTGCAAGGTTCAGAGTTTACCTGATTTGTTTCAGCCCACTCACTGAGTCAGGGGCAGGCTTCAGTCTACAAACACTTCTCTATGCTCTTCCAGTTCTGTCCCAATATGGGTCACCCCAGTGACTTGCTCCCATCCTTCTTCTCTGCCCTCATCTTCTTTCCCTCTTCTCCCATCCTCTGGAGCTCTGCTGTCCGCATGGTAGCCACTAGCCATGTGTGGTTACTAAGCCCTTGAAGTGTGGCTGGTCCAAAGATGGGCTGGAAGTATAAAAGGGACCCTGGAGTTTGGAGACTTGGTACAGAGAAAGAATGCAGGCTATCTCATTAATAATTTGATATATGGATTACAAGTTGATTTAGATATACTGAGTTAAATCAAATATATACATTTATTTTTAATCTACTTACAAGGAAATTTAAAATTACAGATGTGGCTCATGTTCTCTGGGGAGGTGCTGCTCTGAGTCTTGCTACTTGAAGTGTGGTCCCTTGACCAGCAGCACCGACATCACCCGGGAGCATATTGAAAATGAGGGGTCTCGGAGGCCCTTACACACCTGCTGAGTTAGAACAGGGATTTTGACAAGATTCCTAGGTGATTCTGCAGGCACAGCCCATGCTAGATAAGGTTCTGCCTGCCTGGGTCTGAATCCCATCTGTAAACAAAGAGGGGTGCCCCTCTTCAGATCCTTACTCCAAATGGAAGCAGCTGCTCTGAGGAAGGGGTTGTCAGTTTGCGGGCAGCAGGAACAGCCTGGGGGGACCCCTAGGGCCTTCAGATCTGACATATGAGGTCACAGTGAACCAAGGGAACTATGCCCTTCAGGGATGGCTTCTGCCTGCTGTTGAAAGCAGAGACCTGAAACATTTTGGTTCAAAGACCTTTCAGGATATACGCTTGGAAGTTTTTGGATTTCTAGTCAACCAAGAGAGAGACTTACGGTAGTAACCCTGATAGTGTCTGGTGAATTTGGGGTTCGTCTCTGCAGGTTTGAACAGAGCTTGCCCAACCATGCCCTGTCTTGGTGGCTCTGCTTTCCTTGAGGTGTAATTAGAGAATTGCTGGGCTTGGCCAAAGTAGACACATTCTCTGAGCTTCCAGGTCCTGGGGGCTGGGGAATGGGTGACTGTTTGGTAGGACAATTTTGGGGCTGTGCTTGGGCTCCCCTGGGGACTTGCTGTAAGCCAACCCACCCATCAGTGCCCTCTGCTGGGCCTGTCCTCCTGGATGTGCTGGGCTTGGTGCTGTACCCACTGGTGCCCCAAGGAGGAGCGCAGAGCGTGACTCCAGGAAGGGGGAGCTGATGGCTGGCAGCTCACAGACACGCTGATGGTTGTGGCTGTCTTCATTCTAAAGTCAGGATCTGCTGCTGGGACTCATGCCATGCTCCTCCTAGGTCTGGGTTTAGTGGACAGAGTGAGGTCCCTCTTGCCAAGAATCTGATGCTGAATGAGTTGATTCTGTTCACCCAAGTGTATATATCTCATCTATGATTTTGTAAACTCTGATGGCAACTCTGGCCTTCCAGGATGTGTTCCCAGGATGGAAGAGAAGGGTGTGTGCAGTAGCTCAGGGATTTGCAAGCAAGAGAGCCCCTGTCCTAGGAGGGGGAAGCTGGCCTGACATGCAATGCTGGGGGAGGGGGCAGATCTAAGGTGGCAGGTGCCTAGTGCAGGGCTGGAGGGAGTGTGTGGCTGGAGAGGCCTTGGGGGTGTAGCACCAGCTGGGTGGGCCTGGGTCATAGGGACATCCCCTCCCTGCCCTCAAAGTTGGCTGCAAGGAGTCAGGCCCCTGCAGGGCTGCAGACCCTACCTGGGCCCAGGTTGGGGCTGGCTAATTTCCTAACCACAGTCTGACAGCTGGACTAGGCACCCAGATGACAGGGAGGGGCTTCTGTGTGCCCCTGGCTGTCTGGCTGGACATCAAAGACAGTGCCTAACCTGAGGTGGGGTGGGGGGGAAATCTGTATTCTTTAAAAGCCTTGTGCTTATGTGTTTGCATTTTCCTTATGGATTCCTTTTTTACCCCCGAGTTTCCTACAAGAGTTTCTCTTGAAGAATTAAAAATTTTCACATTGAGAAATTTTCCCCAGTAGCTTTCAGGTAGAGGGAGAGGCTTTGCTTCCGCCCAGATTGGATAGGAGGGGTAGAGGTGAGGGCAAGGGAGGATCAGGCAGGTTCAGGAAGGGGAGCAGGATAGGAATCACTGTCCCGCCACCCCTGTCCCCTCTTCAAATCCTACTCAGTCTTCCAGCTCCCGTGCCCCTTCTTCCAGGAAGCCTTCCTGACCACTGTCTCGTGCACCTGTCTCTACTACGTGCTTCCTCAAGGGATTTACATGGATTCTCTCTTTAATCCCTACAATAGCTGCGAGTGACATTATTATTATTATCCCCATTTCCAAAGGAGGAAACGAAGGCTCAGAGAGGTTAAATGGCTTATGTGAGTGTATGTTGTCTGTGAGTAGTGGAGCTGAAATTCTAAATCAGGACTTTTACTGCATACAGGAAGTGCTTAACGGTTTATGGCAGCAGTTGGACTGGATGTTGATTTCACAGTTCAGTCAGCTAGGCTGAAGCAGCTACTTAGACTTGTGGTCACACCCGTGGGTGTGGTAGATGTTGGGGGGGTGGGGCCTTGAGAGAACAGACCCATTCCGTGCTAAACAGAAGCCTAATAGTCACACAGAGGCCAGGGTCTGAGATAGGCCACAGAAGCATTGGCCCTGAAGGTGGCTCCCACTGAAGCCAACATCCCACCTTGAATTTGGGGCTTCTAGCTAAGAGTTGGACCTGACTGAGTGACTTCACTTTCACTTTTCACTTTCATGCATTGGAGAAGGAAATGGCAACCCACTCCAGTGTTCTTGCCTGGAGAATCCCAGGGATGGGGGAGCCTGGTGGGCTGCCATCTATGGGGTCGCACAGAGTCGGACACAACTGAAGCGACTTAGCAGCAGCAGCAGCTGGTAGAGGGTTGGAGGGTGTCACACACCCAGGCCAGCCCTCCATCTGGTGGCCTTGGGCACTGACGGGCCCTGGGCTCAGTATTGTCTGGCCAACAAGTCCTGGTGTAAATCCACATTTTACTTCTCAGTGTTCACTCTTCTTCTTACTGATCATCTCTCTAAGATAAGCATATAATAGGAAGAAATACAGTGTGGAGCTCAAGGCTGTTTCCTTGGCTCTGACATAAACAATTCAGCCCTTTTCTCATATGTTTATACCATGCATGACCACATGACCTTGACCACTGTTTAGAGATGGCTTGGTCTTTCCTCCCTGGCCTGGCATTAAAGACCCCACTCTGTCTCCTTTTGGTAGCATGAACATGAGGGCAGGGATGAGTCCTGGCCTGGGTCCTACTTGCCATGGCGTGGGTCTTCAAGCTGGAGGGGCTAACACAGACCAGCTTTCTGCCTTTGTCAGGGACACCCCATGCTTCTCTGCATAGCCTGGTCCCTGGCTGGTAACTGTTGGGGTCTATATGGTTTGCAGGTCACTGACCTCAGGGACGTGTAGGGCAAGGCTGTTAGTTATTTCTGATGTGTTTATTTAGTCAACAAATATTTGTTGAGTAACCATCAAGACTGGGGCTTCCCAGATGGCATAGTGGTAAAGAATCTGCCTGTCGGTGCAGGAGGTGCAAGAGATGTGGGTTCGGTCCTTGGGTCAGGAAGATCCCCTGGAGGAGGGCATGGCAACCCACTCCAGTATTGTTGCCTGGAGAATTCCATGGGCAGAGGAGCCTGATGGGCTACAGTCCATGGGGTCTCAAAGAGTTGGACACGATGTAGCAACTGAGCACACACGCACACAACCCATCGAGAGCAGCAGTAGCAGGACACTAATAAAGTGGGGGACACCTCTGTCTGCATTTTGGGTCTTGTCTGGGCCCTTGGCTGTCAGGGCCTGCAGAGGCTGTGGTTGGGGTGCGGCTTGTGCTGTGGCCCTGGCCGCTCGGTTTCCGGAGGGCAGTTCGAGACCCCGGGCCTCGTAGCTCACCTCCCCTAGAGCCCCCGGTCACGTGACAGCCCACTTTTATGGCCTGGCACAGCCACATTTTATTGTCGAATTAGTAGGAATAACAGTAGCATTTTAGTGGCTGATTGGGAGCTGTATATTAGCGACTGTATTAGTAAGTGCGCAGTGACAGGAGACCAGTGAGAGGGAGAAAATGAGACGCAGTATTTATCCCCTGTGCAAAATCTTTTTTATTATTAAAGGCACTGGGTTAACTGAGGATAGATTTAATGCCTGCTGGTAATTTTATTGGATCAGCAGCAGCTCAGGGTCCCCACTGCAGACTGAGCTCCAGACCCCTCATCCAGGATCACTGGATTTCTTGGAGAAGCTGCAGGCCTGGGACGTTGCAGACAGGAGCACTTTCTTGGGACTTGCTCTGAGCCTTTTCTCTGTGGGCAGATGCTGGGCAGTTGATGTGAGACAGGGTGAATCTCTCGCCCATTTGGAGATGAACAGTGTGGTTGGTGTAGGTTCTGAGGTGTCTGAAGAAAGAGATTGCAGGGAGAACATCAGAACTGGTGCAGGCCCGCCCCTAACTCTCAGGGGAGCCTCCCAGCAGGGGGCTGCAAAACTCAAAAGTCTTACAACTGGGGGCAGCCAGGTGGTACCCCTCACCCTGTGCTCCATTCTGTCCAGTGCTAGCTGGGTCTGCTGCGGTGGTCCAGCCTTGGAGAAGGATGGGTGTGCCTGGTTCTGGCTGCAGGAGCACAGCTGCTAAGGGCCATATGTGGCTGGAGCTTGAGATTGTGGCCACCTTGGCACTGTGGGCTGTGGACCATGCATTTTGGCAGGAAGACCATGCTGAAGATCCCTGGCAGCTCTTGGGCCTCTGAACATTGCAGAGGAGTGCTAGAGGCTAGACTATGAGACAGGAGAGAGGCATGGAGCCAGAGCTGCTGGCAGTTGATGGTCTCAGCCAGCCCTGCTTCCTCCTCATAGACGTGTCAGCCCGCTTGAGCCTGCTTTTTTTTAGCTTCAGTCTAGCTCCCTTCACGGCTTCTCTGTGGTTCTCCTCCGAAGGGTCAGCCCCTCTTTTCTGTAGGTTTCTCAAGGAGCCTCATCTGACCCTCTCTCTCTTTTTTCTACCTCTGCTCATTGATTTATTTATTTATTTTTAATTTTAATTGGAGGCTAATTACTTTACAATATTGTGGTGATTTTTGCCATATATTCACATGAATCAGCCATAGGTGTACATGTGTTCCCCATCCTGAACCTCCCTCCCACCTCCCTCCCCATCCCATCCCTCAGGGTCATCCCAGTGCACCAGTCCTAAGCACCCTGTCTCATGCATCAAACCTGGACTGGCGATCTGTTTCACATATGATAATACACATGTTTCAATGCTATTCTCTCAAATTATCCCACCCTCGCCTTCTCCCATAGAGTCCAACAGTGTTCTTTACATCTGTGTCTCTTTTACTGTCTCGCATATAGGGTCATCGTTACCATCATTCTAAATTCCATATATATGCAATTAATATCAGAGAAGGCAATGGCAACCCACTCCAGTACTCTTGCCTGGAAAATCCCATGGACGGAGGAGCCTGGTGGGCTGTGGTCCATGGGGTTGCTGAGAGTTGGACATGACTGAGTGGCTTCACTTTCACTTTTCACTTTCATGCATTGGAGAAGGAAATGGCAACCCACTCCAGTGTTCTTGCCTGGAGAATCCCAGGGACGGGGGAGCCTGGTGGGCTGCCGTCTATGGGGTCGCACAGAGTCAGACACGACTGAAGTGACTTAGCAGCAGCATACTGTGTTGGTGTTTTTCTTTCTGACTTACTTCGCTCTCTATAATAGGCTCCAGTTTCATCCATCTCATTAGAACTGATTCAAATGCATTCTTTTTAATAGCTGAGTAATACTCCACTGTGTATATGTACCATAGCTTTCTTATCCATTCGTTTGCCGATGGACATCTGGGTTGCTTCCATGTCCTGGCTATTGTAAACAGTGCTGTGATGAACATTGGGGTACACGTGTCTCTTTCAATTCTGGTTTCCTCGGTGTGTATGCCCAGCAGTGGGATTGCTGTTGACCCTCTCTTTGCACTTTCTACCCCCCCACCCACCAGCAAACGTTGGGGATTAGAAGATGTGTGATGGCAGCAAGGGCCTTGTGTAGCATACGTGACAGGGAGCTGGGCATAAGAGAAAGAGCATGGGCTCTGGACCACCACGGGCCTGGGTTTAAGCCCCAGCCCTGCCCTGTGCAGGCTGGGTGACATCAGTCCTGGGTGCAGTGCTTATCTCTGAGCCTTGCTGTCCTCAGCTGCCAAAGAGGACCACTGTTTCCACCTCACAGAGGGATGGCTGTAAGACTGAGAAAGGATGAATATCTGTAAAGGGCTTTGTATGCTCTTTGGCACATAGTCTGTGCTCAGTATAAAGCACACTATTATTTCTATAAGAACTCAGACTCTTGTGTACACAGAGGAGCACCCTGGCTGCTAGTGAGGTTAACTTGCTCACTCATTTGTTCTCTTTGCAAGTGTTTGGTGCTGGGTGTCGGTGATCTTGTGTAAGGCAAATGGCACATGGTCGGTGAATATTTACGGAGTGTATGGCTACAGAGATTTTCATCCTCTTGGGGAAGTTTGCCTGGGAAGGGGTCACGCTTGGTGAGTGTTTATTTTCTTGTTTTCTTCAGACCATTTGATTTTCCTTTGGTGCCTGGTGCCAAGGAAGAAGGCTCTATCTCTGTGACATTGCCCACTTCCTCTGTAGCCTGACATGTTTCTGATATGGGGTCTCAGGGAGAGGTGACTGTGACTTTTTCCTGCCTGGTAAAGTCAGTGCAGACGTCCTAGTCCAGTGGCAGGGGTTCAGTGAAAACTTGTGGACATAGTCAGCATTTCTTAGCCTCCTGTGTGTGCTGGGAGGTCTCCATTCCCCCTGCCCCACAACCATGTAATCCTCTGCCTTCATCCAACCGAGAACAGACACAGATCTGCCCGGGTGCTCAGTGAGAGATGAGAGAAGAGTAATCATTTTGGGAAACCATCATGTACTGCTCTGGAGAGCCTGAGTTGGGTTCCTGGGAGTGGGGAGGTGTATATGTGGGGTCCTTTCAGGAAGGTTGAAGGGAAAATTGTTCATTTCTCTAACATTGGAGTTTTGGGGGGCTTCCCTGGTCCCTCAGATGGCAAAGAATCTGCCTGCAGTGCACGAGACCCAGATTTGATCCCTGGGTAGGGAAGATCCCCTGGAGAAGGGAATGGCAACCCACTCTAGTATTTTAGCCTGGAGAATCCCATGGACAGAGGAACCTGGTGAGCTACAGTCCAAGGGGTATCAGAGCTTTGCAAGTAGTTGAAAACAGATGTTGGCCCTATTGCCTCGAAAGCTGAAGAGAGCAGACGAAGGTTGAATGACAGTAGTGTGCTGGGCTCGGGAGCATGTGGAGGGTACCTCAAGGGCCCAGGAGGTGGCAGCCTTTGGGGCCACAGAACTTTCTCTTTCAGAGGCTGATTGTACAGAGACTAGCAAGTGTCCAGGACCCTGTGGTGGTTTAGCCGATCTAGGGCTGAGGACTGGAAAATCTGTGTGATTGTGGATTGCCTCCATTTTTTATTATCAGCAAAACTTTAATTACAGTTCTCACTAAATCTACTATTTTCTGCCAACATTTACAAGGCAATAAATTTCCCCTTCTCTCCTTAAACAGTCTGAACCTCCAATAGGGCAGTGCATATGCATAGGAAGATATTGATTCCCCAAAGAAATTATAACAGCATTTGTTCTCAAGTAAACATACAGAGAGGCTATTATAACACCGAGGAAGTGTCGATTATCTTTGCTTTATTAAACAACACAGCTCTCAATTGGAAGCACATCTAAATTATCAAGAGATTGATAGAACAGGCAGGCAGTGATGCCTGGAATGAGGCTTTGAGTAGGAGGACTCTAATGCAGAGGTTGGAAGGAAGGCTTTATCCCTTTCTCCTTGTTTCTCCGTTTCTCATCAAACCAAATTGCCCCCCTCTCCCCCCTGCCCCACTCCTCACCCCTGCAATCCTTTAGCACTGAAGGAGCATTGATCGTGGCTCTCAGCTAGGGAGTGGGCAGCTCACTGCAAGTTGGCAGCAATGAAACTTGCATAAGGCCGGCCAGCTGGCTAATGGCCCCGTGTGTATTGCAGACAGTAAACACAAGCTTTTTAAAAACTTCTTGTGGTGTTACTGGCAGGTAGAAAAGGTCGATGCATTCATCAGCCTAATTTGGAAAATGGTACACGGTCCGTCTTTGCTTTGGAACACCCAGAAATGCATCCCACTGAGCAAAAGAGTGATCAGCCATGACCTCGCTCCCACTAGGCAATTTGAGACAGAATATTTTATTATGAACGACTTGGTTCTACAATCCCACAAGAGCAGAGATGGAATCAAAAGTCTGAGGATGTTCTGTGCAATGTGGACATATTCTACACAGTATTTATGGGCTGTTAATTGGCATCCTGTTAATAAAAAGATAACTTCCCCCAGACCAACTTTCCATGATTAAATAAACTCATGAGACATGGGGGTGAGACAAAGTTAAATAGATTACATCACTGTAGGACTTTTCAGAGGCTGTATATTAGTATGCATTATGAACCTGGAAAAGGGCGAAATATGTGAAGTGCTCTGAATTTTTTTAAAAACAAAATTCACATCCTGTAGGACCAGAGTTTTTACAAAAGAGTCTTTGAAAATAAAGTGAAAGCAGAATAGACCGTGGAAAGTGGTGTGGATTTTCTTTGCTGTGTTGGGCTTGGAGAAAGCCTTAGGGGTGAATCTGACTGGGTAGCAGGAGACTCAGGCTCTGATGGTCAGGTAGCCAAAACCTTGCCAAACTGGTGCCTGAACTTTCAGTGTGCCTCAGGGAAGGTGTGCCCAGTGTTGATGTGATAAGTCATCCAAGTTATTACGTGGATGATGGCTTCATCTGAGCTTAGAGAAGAGCTCCAAAGCAGAGCTGTCCTTCACTCAAACATAGGTATGGCAGTCTTACCTTGATTAGAGAAAACCCCAAATAAATGGAGAAGGGAATTTACATGCTTGGAAATGAAATTCCAGCTTATTTTGGGCCAACCTGTGATCAAGAACAACTAGACCAGCTGTGGCTGGTTGTATTTTTCAGATGGCTGCATCAGTGTCTATTCCATACCACATGTCCACCTGTGTCATATTATAACACGTTTGGCATTCCTGCATGGAGAGGTAGGTTTTATGTTTCTTCTCCTTGAACATGAATGGACTTTTGTAATAGTGCAGACCTACAGAATGTGGCTTCCCTAGTGGCTCAGATGGTAAAGCATCTGCCTGCAATGCGGGAGACCCAGGTTCAGCCCCTGGGTCGGGAAGATCCCCTGGAGAAGGAAATGGCAACCCACTCCAGTATTCTTGCCTGGAAAATCCGATGGATGGAGGAGCCTGGTGGGCTATTGTCCATGGGGTCGCAAAGAGTTGGACATGACTGAGTGACTTCACTTCACTCACTACAGAATGTGGCAGAAATAAAGTTGCTTGATTCCCCAGACTGTGTCATAAGTTTCTGCCTGCATCTCCTTTTCTCTCTTGGGATACGTGAATCTTGGGAGCCCTGAGCCAACCTGTAAGAAGTCCAAGTAACCTGAAGCCCCCATGTTGCAGCAGTCATATGGAGAAGTTACAGAGAGGTAGTGAGGTGCCTGGGGAGCCCAATTCTCAGTGGTTTGAGTCTTCCCAGGCCAGGTACCAGATATGTGAGTAAAGAAGCATTTGAGATGACCCCAGCCAAAGCCACCATCTGGCTGCAACTTTGTGAGAGACTCTAGGTGAGAATCACCCAGCTGAATGGCTCCTAAGTTCCTGACTGTAGTAACTGTGAGAGATACTAAGTGAATGATATAGTGTGGAGCCACTAAGTTTTAGGGAAATTTGTTGTACTGATATAAGAACTAGAACACACACCCATAAAATTAGTAAAAACTTAAGTTGAAGACTTTGGAGAGCTATCAAAATAATAGCCCAAGGGACCAGGATTCTTGAAAGAAGGGAAACTCCAAGAGGAGAGCCAGACATTTGGTGCCACTTTTACCCTCAAGTTAATTACGGGCTCAAACGCAACAGCCGAGAGGCTGAGCAGCCATGGCCACTAAATGACTGAGAAGTTGAACACAGCTCTTGGCATTTTCCTGGGGCTGTGGGGGACAATTTGGGTTCACATCCTGACAAATAGAAAGGCTCCTGGTAAATACCCCAGATTTTCCGGTGCAACTCCTGACTAAGAGTAAAGCTGAACTTGAAATAGGCAATCTTAATAAAAGCTGATTCCTGGGTTGGGAAGATTCCCTGGAGGAGGGTATGGCAACCCACTCCAGTATTCTTGCCTGGAGAATCCTCATGGACAGAGGAGCCTGGAGAGCTACACTTCATGGGGTTGCAAAGATTCAGACATGGCTTAGTGACTAAGCACATAAAAGCTGAATTCTGCTTTTAAATCACCTCACTCAGTGACTGGGTTAAGGTAATGTGTTCCTCCTCTATCTGCCACCAGAAATAAATATGAATCCTCTCTTGAGCAAGGCAACATTATCCAGGAATTCACATGGTTTCTATAATATGTGGAATTGATTAATAGGTAGGTGTACACAATGCAAGAACTGACTGAAAACCAAGGGAAAATAGATAGTATAATAGACTTACATAGGTCTGGCAACTGACCTATCAGTCGCCAGAATTATCAGACATGGACTTTAAATCAACTGTGATTAATATATTCAAGAATTTGAGCAGCAACATAGAGAATTTCTGTGGAGTATTGGAAACTATAAAATAAAGGGAAATTTGAGATTTGAGAAATCAGTCATCAAGAAATCAATAACTGAGATTTCAGTAGAGAGATTTAATTGCATATTAGTGAAAGCGGAGAAGGCAGTGGCACCGCATTCCAGTACTCTTGCCTGGAAAATCCCATGGGTGGAGGAGCCTGGTAGGCTGCAGTCCATGGGGTCGCTAAGAGTCAGACACGACTGAGCTACTTCACTTTCACTTTTCACTTTCCTGCATTGGGGAAGGAAATGGCAACCCACTCCAGTGTTCTTGCCTGGAGAATCCCAGGGACAGAGGAGCCTGGTGGGCTGCCGTCTCTGGGGTCACACAGAGTCGGACACGACTAAAGTGATGCAGCAGCAGACAGTGAAAGAGCAGATTGGTGAACCAGAAGGAAGATAAGTCCATCTTGAAGGACCAAGGGAAAAAATGATAGGAAGTGCTAGTCAAGGCTATGGTTTTTCCAGTAGTCATGTATGTTTTTCCATACATGACTTCTCCAACACTGTGGTGTTGGAGAAGACTCTTGAGAGTCCCTTGGACTGCAAGGAGATCCGACCAGTCCATCCTAAAGGAGATCAATCCTGGGTGTTCATTGAAAGGACAGATGTTGAAGCTGAAACTCCACCTGATGCAAAGAGCTGACTCATTTGAAAAGACCCTGATGCTGGGAAAGATTGAGGTGGGAGGAGAAGGGGATGACAAAGGATGAGATGGTTGGATGGCATCATCGACTCAATGTACATGAGTTTGGGTAAATTTCGGGAGTTGGTGATGGACAGGAAGGCCTGGCGTGCTGCAGTTCATGGGATCACAAAGAGTTGGACATGACTGAGCAACTGAACTGAGCTGATAGGAAGAACATAACAAAAATATGGGACACGATGAAATGGTCTAACATGTATAATGTTAGAGCAGGTGGAGGAACAGAAGCAATATTTGAAAAGACAATGGCCAAAAATTTCCCCAAACTGACAAAAATATCAAGCTACAGATTTAAGAAGCACTATGAACACTAAGAATAAATTTTAAGGAATATACCTAGGCACATAGTAAATAAAACTTCTGGAAATAAAAAAGAGGAAATTTTAAAGGATTCAAAGGAGAAAAGGACATATTACCTTCAAAGAGCAACACTGAACATGATACTGACTTCTCAGAAAACAATGGAAACTTGAAGGCCATGGTTCATGCTGAAAGAAAACCTCTGCATTAGTCAGCTTGGGCTGCTATGGCAGAACACCGGAAACTGGGTGGTTAAACAATAGACATTTACTTCTCAGAGTGCAAGGCTGGGGAGTCCCAGTTAAGGTGCTGGCAGATACAGTTCCTGGTTAAAACTCCCTTCCTGGGTTGCAGATAGTCTCATTCTTGCTGTGTCCTCACACAGTGAGAGGGAGCCTTAGCATTTTTTCCTCTTCTCATAAAGACACTAATCTGATCATGGGGTCCCATCCACTTGGCCTAATCTAGATCTAATCACCTCCCAAAGGCCCCCACCTCCAAACACCATCACATTGGTATATGATTGTATCAAAAGTGACCCATCCCTCATCGTCATGGTGTCCAGGTGTGCCCACCTGCCTCTTTCAGGCAGCCTGTTCTTGTAGGCAGTGGTGATAGGGAACACTAAGGTGGTTATCTCACCTTGGAAGTAGGGGAGGGAGGCTGGTCTAGGTGACTTTTGCTTAGTACTGAGAGAAAAACCTACCTGAATGATCTGGATCCTCCTCAATTCATTTCTTTGTTTTTTAAAAAAGGTACTTTTCTGTCATTATTTTTGCATACAGTACAGAATAATCAGAAAAAAATGACAAGAAGAAAAACAATCACTCATAATTCTACCCCTAGAGAGAAGTTAATTTTTTTATCGCATTTCCTTCTAGTCTTTTTTCCTATTTTCCAAAATGGGCTCTAAGTACATATTATTCGATGGCTTACTTTTAAAAACTTTTCAATTGTATGAAGAACTCCTTTTAACGTGAATAAATGTAGATTTATACTTTTCATTTTAGTACAATTTAATTTTTTTCTAATTTTATAATAATATAGAAAATATGAAAAGGGGGAATTAAGAAAATTAGCATCTCTAGATATGACTACTCCTATTTTTGGTGAAAAAAATTTCAATCTTTTTTCTATCTATGAATATAATTTCTATTTTCCCCCCTCTAAATCAAAATTAGGCTCATCTTATACATGGCAGCATTACTTGTAGTGACTGAATTTTATCCCACAGTATCAATGTGCCATCTTTTATTTATTTAGTTTCTTACCTTTGATCATTTATTTGTTTCTATATTTTTTGTTGTTGGAAACAATGCTGCATTTATTAGTTGGGTACTCTATATCTTGTGGGAGGGAGTTACTCAGCTTTTTTTCTAAGAAAATTTCTTAAAGTTGAATTGCTTGGTCAAAAAGTGTGCCCGTGCTTATGGTTTTCAGTTCCTATTGCCACATTGCCTTCTAGAAAAACCACTTGAGCTTACATCTTCATCAGAACAGGGCCTCTTTTCTCCCTGCTCTTACCAACGTGTTACGATCTTCCTTGTGAATATGTAAGGCCAGTGGACGGAAAATTGTATCTTGATATTTAAATCGGCATTACTTTGATCTCTAGGGAGGTTTTCTTATGTTTGTTGTTCATTTGCATTTCACTTTTAGTTAATTTCCTGGCCACTCTAGATCAATTCTGTTGGTTCCAAACAGGGACGTGTCTGACTTCTCTGGTGAAGGCTCTTATTCAGGCTTCTCAATGGTGTCCTAAATCCCTTTCTATTTTGCTGTTAGTCAGATCTCAAAGGGTCTGTTTTAAGTTGTCTGAAATGATATCTAGTCTCAGAATACCTGAACTGAAAGAGCACATAGACGCCATTTATTCTATCTCCTAGTTTTACAGATGGGAAAACTGAGACCTAGGGGGGACAAGGGGCATGCCCAAAGCCACCCAGCGTATCTCTCCATCTCTATCTACCTGCCTGTTTCTTTCTCGGTCGTGTCTTATTAAAATATGATGTTTGGAATGGCTCATTCTGTCTGGAACCATCTGCTGCTCCCTATCCATCACTTGGGCTAAAGATGGAAATATTGGGTATGGGGCTGAGATCCCAAACTGTCAGTCTTACTGAGTGGGACAGATGAGGAGAAACTAGTGTGAATGTGAATATCCTTGAAAAGGAAATGACCCTAAAAATCCACTGTGATTCTAAATAGATTTAGGAGATGTTGTCAAGTTTCAGCCTGTTCAAGATTTGTCTTAATGGACAGATTCAAGTCATTTATATATAATTTATGATTTTAAATGAAAATGGGCAGTGTAAAAGACATTTAAAGTGTTTCAAAAATCATTTTCTGTTAAAAAAAATCATTTCTTTTCTTAATAGAACTTTCATGGTGAGATTATGTCTATTCCATTAATTCACTTGAAAAATCCTTCATAGGTTGTTTCAGATAGATAGGCTAAGTTTGGTGCAGTAGCAAGTAACCCACCCTACCCTCCCCGCCCCGCCCCCCCCTCCCCCCCAGCCAAATCTCAGGGGTGTGAAAAACAAGAGTGTATTTCTTATTTACTCTAATGTCCAATAGGAACTGACTGGAGGCTCTGCTCAGCAGAGACACTCATGGACCTGGGCTGATAGAGGCTCTGTGTCTACAAGTGCTTCTGTGGTCATCTGGGCAGAGGACATGGATAGAATAAAGTGAAGTCGCTCAGTCATGTCCCACTCTTTGTGACCCTGTAGACTGTAGCCTACCAGGCTACTCCGTCCATGGGATTCTCCAGGCAAGAATACTGGAGTGGGTTACCATTTCCTTCTCCAGGGGATCTTCCCGATCCAGGGATCAAACCCTGGTCTCCTGCATTGGAGGCAGACGCTTTAACCTCTGAGCCACCAGGGAATCACCCACCAATTCTTTTGTGGCAGGGATTGGTAAAGTATAGCCTTTAGGTCAAATCTGACCTGTCATCTGTTTTTGTACAGTCTACAGGGTAGGAAGATATGTATATTTTAAACCATATCTTCAATTGGTTAAAAAAAAAAGAATCACATTTTGGGGATACACAAAAATTATATGGATTTCAAATTTCAGTGTCCATAAATAAAGTTTTTTGAAAACACGGCCACACCCATTTGATTACATGTTATCTCTGGCTGCTGTCACACAGAAACGCAGAGTTGAGGAGTTGTGACAGTGACCATGCGGTTCACAGAGCCTAGATATACACACCGTCTTTCGTTTTAGTGAAAACGCTTGCCGACCTTTGTTTTAAAGCACCAACCTGAAACTGGTATATGGTACTCATGCTCATGTTTTTTTGGTCAAAACAAATCTTTTGGCCTTGGCCACAATTAGAAGAGATGGAGAAATGCCCATAGGAGGGCAACTTGAAATATTTAATGAATCACACGATGACAACCCCATAGACAGAGGGAAGATGACTTCTCCCTAGTATCTGGCTGAGATCTCACCAATTCTTAATGAATTGAATCTGAGGTAAAGATAATTTACTTTAAATGCCTGTTGAAACTCTGAAGAGTGTATGTTTGTATAGACCTGGCCCTGCCTCAGAATGACTGCAATCGATCTGTGATTAGTCTCATAACTTCAATTTACAACTTGATAACAACAGCTGGAGAAATTTATAAGCAACCCAATGAGCAATTTTAAGGAAAAAAAAAATCAATTCCAGTTCTTTAGAGTACAAGGGGACATTTGATGCTGTAAATTGTCTGAGCTCAGCTAGAAAGAGAAAAAGAAAAGTGTTTATTTTCTTATTTACAGTCTCCATTAGGGTAAGCGTTTTGACCCTAATCTTGGGGTGATGTTTCCCAAACAAAGCTGGAGGGGAACTAGCAAGGCTGGCACCGTTCCCAGAGACAGTCATAATCGTAAGCCCCTCCACCAGCTTCAGACAGCTTCCCCATATTAAGTCCATAAGTGTGAAGTAAACCAGCAGGAAAATAAGATGTGAGTCATTTCCAAACATTATCTCAGGGTTGCTGGATTTAGACTCCCTTCGTGAAAGGGTTTCCCAGGTGGCTCAGTGGATAAGGAGATCACCTGCCAGTGTGAGAGATGCAGGAGTCGTGGGCTCCTTCTCTGGGTCAGGAAGATCCCCTGGAGGAGAAAATGGCAACCCACTCCAGTGTTCTTGCCTGGAGGATCCCCTGGACAGAGGAGCCTGGCGGGCTAGAGTCCATGGGGTTGCAAAGAGTCGACAGCACACACATGAAATGTAGACACATGCTTAGCTTTCCTCCCTGAGCTCCTGGTCGCTGACACCAGTGTGCAGACAACACAGATGAGCTTTAGGCAGTCCCTCCCTAACCCTGTGGACATGCAGACCCAAGAGGGCAAGCTTGGGCGTTCTGACCAGCAGTTCCAGAGCAACTGAGGCCCCTGGGTCAGCCTCACTTACTATGGTTGCCTGTGATGTTTCCTCCCTGCCTCCTCTTCTGCAAGTTACAATCCCTTTCTTTTAAAAATGTGAAAGCTCTTGTGCTTTTGCTAACCACAATTATTCGGAATGAATCATCCCCCGAGGACACGTCTTCATGAAGTCTTGCCTACTTCCTTATGGTTCTGGCAACTGAGTAATCAGAGGATATAAGAGCTCTTGTTCTCTGCCATAAAATACATTTATAGAGATATAATTAGCAGTAGTATTATCGTCATTTGGACTTACCCATGCTAAATGTCCTACAAGAGTGGTTTACGAGGTGATATGAATGGTAATGGTATTAATAACGCGATTAGCCAGAAGTATCAATATTTCCCACCACTTACTGCCTCCTAATGAGGTTGTGTGTGGAGTTCTGGGATGGGAAAGAGCTGGTGGATTTATAGAAAGTTGTAAGAAGCACTTAAGAGTCATTAAAAGGAACTTGCTAGCTTCAACATGTTGAACTCTTGTCCTTCCTTGAGCTAGTAGCTCAGGGCAGGCTTCCGGACACACGGCCCAGTGGCCTTGGACCCCTGCTCTTTGCTCTGTTCAGGCCTCCATAGATGTTGCCCCCGTGGCCTGAGATGCCCACCTGTGGTCCATTCAGACATCCTGCTCCAAGGGGCTGGTTCTTCTGCTGCCTCCTTCAGGAAGCATTCAGAGCACTCATTGGGAGGCTTACAATTATTCCATCTTCCACTGTGAATGGCCTTAGCTCATGGGCTGTCTCATCTTCCAACATGAGTATGGGGTCTCTGAGATGGATGTAACTAACATTTCCCATTTCAGTATCTTTTATAGCATCCAGGGAGAAATAGCCTTCCATTTCCACCCTTTAAGCATCTCCACTCTGTGTCTTTTAGCCTCTGCAGGTACTTTTGCCTGCTGGCTGCCCCTGGAGTTGTAGGGGTAGAGCTGGGGAGGCCTTGGATGCTCTTTAGTATCACTGTCACTTTACAGAAGGGGAACCTGGGGCTCAGAGAGTGATCTGCTTTGCCCTGGTCTCACATGGTGAGTGGCAGAGCCGGGAACAGAGCACACGTCTCCCCGTTCCCAGGCCTGGCTTGGGAATGGGTGGGTGGGCGAGGAGTGGAGAGTCACTGTTGGAGCTGCAGTGCCGGGCCAAGGGTGGTTCCGGCCAGCCCTACAGAGTTAGGGGTCTTCTCCTGCCTGAGGGAGACTCCTCTGGGAGTGGGAAGGCAGCATGGAGGACGGAGCTCTGGGGTTGCGTGAGGGGCCAGCTCTGTGCCATTCCTGCTGGCCATGACTGAGCCTTGGTCTCCTCATCTGGGAAGTAGGGGTGATGCTCTGCTCTGTGGGCCTCCCTGTGTGTCTGTGAGGGTCACGCGGCAGACTTCCCGAGAAGGTACCTGTGCTTGTGCGCTCCCCTCCCTGCCTTGGGAGCTGGGGTGGGGGCGCAGGGAGACTGTGAGTGCAGTGAGTAGGCCCCCTGCCCAAGGCCCTACCCTTCGGTTGGCAGTGGTGGTTGGGCCCTCCCTTCCTCTGTGTGGCACTCCCTGCCCAGGTCCCTGGTCTGCCTCTGGGAGCTGCTTCCATCCATGTTGGGTGGGCAGCCCAGGGAGCAGTGTGCCCTGCGGCAGCTCATCTCACACTGACTCTGACACATCCTTCTGATTCATGGCCAAGAAGCCTGCTCAGTCAGGGATTAGCTCATCACTGTCCCCTGAGCCTTTGATCTCGACTTGGGCACACACGCCTGAGCACAGAGTGAAGACTGTTGGCCACTAAGTTGGGGCTAGAACAGTCTCACTGGCCCATCTGTCCTGAAGAAGTGGGCAAATGCTTGTTGACTTTGTCACCGAAGCCTGCTTTTTGGGCATCGTGCAGGACTTTCCTTCGAGTGTCTCTGAGGGCAGAGCTGGGCTGTCCCCTTAGTCTCCATGTAGGCCAACCCCGGCTGTCACCAGTGGGCACTCTGGCCCTCAGAGAAGAGAGGGTCTTGGCCAAGGCCTCAGGGGAAGCCTTGAAGGAGGGTGGGTCACTGGACCCCCAGACACCAAGGTCTTCTCACCATGAAGGTGAGCATAGAGGAACCGTGGTTGTGATGGTGGAAAAGAGATGACAGGCTGCCCTGGAGCACACCGCAGGATGGGGTCTCTAGGAAGACCTTCTTCCTCAAGCCTGGCCTCTGAGAGGAGACCAGACTGAAGGCCAGGTACAAGGTTCTCTCATTGTTCCCCAGGTGGGCACCTGCAGTGGTCAGGGGTTGGGGCTCTTCTGTTACCCCAGGGTCAGCAGGGACAGCAGGACCACTGACCCTTTAGCTGCATCCCCTGACAACACCAAGAAAGTACCCGTCAGCTTGGGGACTCCTGAGCACTGGTGACTGTCAGATTCATCTCATACTCACCTCAGAGAACACAGTAGGTGCCTGACATACAGTAGGTGCTGAATGAATGAATTGAGGTTGAGGAGAGTCCATGGATGAGAGGGTGGTTGGACTTGGTCTTGGGATATTTTGGAGTCTTTTCTTGGAGGAAAGTGAAAAAGTCCTCCTGAGTCTCACCTGGAGGAGAGCATCCTTCCAGTGTGCCAGGCGAGCAGTTTGTGGGAGGGGCCAGTGGTGGGAGGTGGCACCTGTCTCCACTCCCCTTTGCTGTCAGGGCTCCCCATCCATTGTATATGGCTCCTCTTAGCCCTCTCAGATCCTATTATGCCAAATTAAATTGAGTCACAGCATCAAAAGCTCTTTGTTTGGTGAACCAAGCACTTTGTATTAGTTACTACATCCGTCTTGTTATTTTGCGTCATCTTCGCTAGAAGCCTGCCTGCATGTCCTCGAGGAGAAAGCTGCAGAGACTAAGTGATTTATGAAATCTATTTGGATCCTTTGGTTATTCTTAAATGGGATAAACATTGGCATGAGGCTCCAGTACTTGCAGGGGAGCTGAGTAGAGGGTCCAGTGTTCCCCTTGCCCCAGGGGAATCGTAGCGCCCGTGGTCCCTCATCCTGGACACGATCAGCAAAAGTGTGACTGATTTTCTCTATAATTTAATTAGGAACAGTCTGTTAGAAACAGTTCTTGCAGAATGGATGTAGGGATGTGAGAATTACTAAGGCTGCCAATTCTTTGCATCTGTACAGTTTAAAAAAATAGCAGTTTTCCCCACATTATAAAAGTATTATGGTGTGCATTGTAGAAGATTTGAAAAATAGAGACAAAGCGCAATGAAAAACAAATTCTAGGTCCCATCACTGAGTGTAAAACACTGTTAACACTTTAGTATGTGACTTTCTAGAGGCTATTCCAGATGTGTGTGTGCGCGCGCGTGTGTGTGTGTGTGTGTGTGTGCATGCGTGCGCTCCCGTACATATGTACTTAAAATTTTTACAAGAAAGGGATCAAAAGTGTATTTGGCTTTTATCCTCACAGCTATGGTGTCTTTGGTTCCCCAGGAAGCTGGCTGACTGTCAGCTCACACAAAACCTTCTTCTTCCCTGGCCACCACTGTCCCCTAGGGAATCTGATCCATCTCAACACTCAGCAGGGTGATGGGAAATGGACCACATGTCACCAACACCTAAAACTCTGTGCCTGCTGGGGGATTCTCGTGGGGGAAGAGTTAGAGCTGAGTCTGCCCTGGTGTCCTCGATGGCTCAGGAAAGACCAAGCAGTTCTATGCCTCTTGGTGGCTCTTCCCTGCCTGGGGCTGGATGGATATTGACGGGGCCCTATCTGGCTGGCCTCTTGGACCTTGAGGACTGCAAGACCCCCAGTTGTTCCCATGCCTCCTGCTCTGCCCTTTGCCTCACCCTAGATCACTGAGGAGGCCCTTCTGCCTGAGGATGGCTCCAGGGAGGTTGTGTGGCCTTGCATGCAGGGTGCAGAATTTGGAGTGGGGAGGGTGGAAGAAATCCATGCTTGGCAGGCCTTTCACCTTGTGGAGGAAAATAATACCAGCGGAGCCTATAAACTTCGGTCTTCTAGCCGGCCTTAGGAGAACTTGACTTTTCTTCCCTCAGTCACTCACAGGTGATGTTAAAGGCTCTCTGCCTTAGTTTCGATTTGTGAGGGAGTGTTTGTTCAATGTCCACTTTCCATTTTCCCGGAGAATCAATCCTCCTTGTCAGAAACACATAGTTCTGAGGTGACGTGGGCATCGAGCTCCCGGACGATAGGAGGGAGGCAGGGCACGTGTGGGGTGGGGATAGCACTCCTTATTCAATATTCTTTGACCTCCCAGCTCACCCTGATTTGGTTCAGTCGATTGTCCCCCTGCTGTCAGGAAGGCCTGCCCTTGAACGTGGCTGAGGATTCATTATCTGTCAGAGGCAGCCAGGTGTGTCTGTACATGGTGATGCTGGGGTCTCGTTAGGCAGCTTAGTAATTAAAAGCAAACAAAGCCCGGATGGAGACCTGTTGGTGTTGCTGGGGGCACTGAGGCAGAAACCAGCGGGAAGGCCGCCAGGTTCCAGGGCCCAGGAAGACATGGTATCCTGAGAGGTGACAGAGAGGTGCCGAGTCCCCCCGTGGGGGAGCACATGGCCCCATCCCAGGCCATCCTGCAGGGCCACTAGGTCCTAGCCCCCATCTGGGACTAGGTTGCACCTCCTGTGCTGTTAGAGAAGGACAGCAAGGCCTGTTCTCACATCACAGCCCTGCTGGGCCCTTTATTGGAATCAACCCGAGTGTTGGCAACATTCTAAGAAAGAACTAAATCTTAGTTATTGAGTAGTACAGAGGTGGGCTTCAAACCCAGAGCTGCCTGACCCTTGAGACTTAACACTTGCTCTTTTCCCACATCTTTAAGGATGTAATTAAGCTAAAGATGTTGAGATGGGGTGACCATCTTGTGTTACCCAGGTGGGCCACAAGCCCAATGAAAAGTGTCTATTTATAATAAGAGAAAGGCAGAAAGAGATTTGAGACAGGGAGAGGGAGACACAGATGGGACAAGAGGAGGCAATCTGACCACAGAAGAGATTGTGGAGTGATATGGCCACAAGCCAAGGAATGCTGAGCCGCCAGGAGTTGGAAGAGGCAAAGAGTGGACTCTCCCTTGGAGTCCCTGGAGGTTGTGTGGCCCTGATGGATTTCAGACTTCTGGGCTCCAGATCTGTGACAGAATACATTTCTGTTGTCAAAAAGTTTGTTACAGCAGCCGCAGGGAGCTAACACAGGGCGGCTCAGCCTGTCAGAGCTGGAGATCTGCAGCCCCTTTGCCATTATAGCAGCAACTTTTTGGATTTGGGGCAGCCCTGCTGGAGTGGGGCCTGGCCATGGCAGCATGTGGCGCCTCTCGTATCCATCCTTCCAGGCCTCTCATGACATCCGCGGCATCACAAGCTGCCATAGTCTCCATGCCCTTCTCGTGTACCCCGGAGTCCCCTGCCTTGGAACACAGCGAAAGCTGACCTGATGTTGCACATACATCTTTTATGAATGGATTTTGCTCAGCTCTGAGGTTGTCTGTTTCTTGCCTGGAGGCAGTGGCAGGAAGTTGGTGCTGTTTGGGGCCCTTTAGCCCTGAAGTGGCCCACTCCCTCTCCTGCCTCACCGGCAGGTGACCTCACAGGAAAGTTATAAATAGCAATCAGGGATGGGTTCTGAGTGCCTCGAAGTGGAAGTACCATCATTTGATGACAGTTCAGTGCAGGGGAGACAGCGGGATGCGGGGGGCCATCGCTTCTCCTCCGCTCTGATGGTAATCAGAGCAGGCAGATGTCTCCGACAGCTGGGGCTAATAGGCTGTCAGACAGGGCCAGGCTGGCCTGGGACATCTTCTGCGCATCCTGGCCCTGGTCCAGCCCAGACTGAGGGAAATCAAGCATGGGGCCGAGGAGGGAGGCTGTGGACCTGCTGGCAGAGACTGTGCCCACCAACCCCCCCACCCCCAACCTGAGGATGAAAACTCACTCACTGGGAGTGGGGTGGGGGTGTCTCCTCCATCCAGTCTGGACAGTTTTTCCATTTGTGGGAAATGGTCATTTCAATTATTGATGAGAGATGAAAACTAGGCTAATTCAGTTCAATTTCTCCAATGGACAAAACTATTTATAATTAACCTAGCATCAAAGATCAAGGCAGTGGTAAATTACTGGGGTGGCAGAAGAATTGCAATAAGGACCCACTTTGCGCTGAGGTGGAATTTATGCAAGAACCATCTTGAGAAGTGCTCTGAAATGTATTCCTGACTCAAGACCAGAGTGTGGGGCCACCTGCAAGACCATCATCTCAGCATTGGGACATTTTGAGCAAAAGAGGGTCTGGGTCTGTTTCTTCAATGTGTGGCCCCGAAGAGGGAGTGAGCTGGTGGCTTCTGGGGAAGGGAAACCAAGATGTTCTTGACTTGTCCATCCATGTAGCTGGGGCTTTGTCTTTGGTAGGGATCCTGGACCGAGGTATTATTCAGCAAACTTGACAGGAAGAGGACTCAGGGGTCTGGCAGAGGGTAGTGGTTTCTTCCAGCACATGCCTGGATCCTCCTCCAGCCTCCAGGGTGCACCTGCAAACTTTGGGCAAGAGAAACTTGGCTGTTTCGGCAAAGAGTTCTGTCTCTGACATCACATTGCATCTCTGGAAGGTGTTCTCCGTCCTTCTGGGAGTTAGGTTTCTGATTTTCTGAGGACTTGGCTTCCAGTAAGACCTCCCCACTGTATGACTGGTTCCTTAAGACTTAAGGTCAAACTAAGGCCTCACCACTTCTGTCCTGGGACCCCTGATGCACGCTCTAGGGAGGGGAGGGGAGGAGTCCTGTCCAACAGAATGTGACTGTAGCTCAGTAGACCAACCAGGCTGCCTTGGGACACTCTCTTCAGATGTTTTCCATTTGTTTCTTATTTTTATTTTTTAATATTTATTTATTTATTTGACTATACTAGGTCTTAGTTGTAGCATGTGGGATCTTTGATCTTTAGTTGTGGCATGTGGGCTCTGGTTCCCTGACCAGGGATTGAACCTGGACCCCCTGCATTGGGAGCATAGAAGCTTAGCCGCTGGACCCCCAGGGAAGTCCCTGTCCATTTGATTTGTTTCCTGGGAGGCTGGGGCTAATTTTGGAAGGAGCTGAGGGGGATATCTGGGTGGCCCAAGAATGCCTGGTGAAGACCACCAGATCTGGCTCTGCTTTCCACTTGTCCTTACTCAATGTCCTTGACCCTGTAGAAACTCTTGGCTTTTTGACTGAAGATTTGCCTGCCATGTGTCTCCTGAATATTATGGCACTTCAGTCAGTTCAGTCAGTTCAGTCTCTCAGTCGTGTCCGACTCTTTGTGACCCCATGAATTGCAGCACGCCAGGCCTCCCTGTCCATCACCAACTCCTGGAGTTCACTCAAACTCACGTCCATCAAGTCGGTGATGCCATCCAGCCATCTCATCCTCTGTCGTCCCCTTCTCCTCCTGCCCCCAATCCCTCCCAGCATCAGAGTCTTTTCCAATGTGTCAGCTCTTCACATGAGGTGGCCAAAGTACTGGAGTTTCAGCTTTAGCATCAGTCCTTCCAAAGAACAACCAGGACTGATCTCCTTTAGAATAGACTGGTTGGATTTTCTTGCAGTCCAAGGGACTCTCAAGAGTCTTCTCCAACACCACAGTTCAAAAGCATCAATTCTTCGGCGCTCAGCTTTCTTCACAGTCCAACTCACATCCATACATGATCACTGGAAAAACCATAGCCTTGACTAGACGGACCTTTGATGGCAAAGTAATGTCTCTGCTTTTCAATATGCTATCTAGGTTGGTCATAACCTTCCTTCCAAGGAGTAAGCGTCTTTTAATTTCATGGCTGTAATCATCATCTGCAGTGATTCTGGAGCCCCAAAAAATCCAGTCTGACACTGTTTCCACTGTTTCTCCATCTATTTTCCATGAAGTGACACCTTCTAATCTACCATATGGGGCTTCCCTGGTGGTTGATCTGGTAAAGAATCCACCTGCAATGTGGGAGACCTGGTTTCAATACCTGGGTTGGGAAGATCCCCTGGAGAAGGGAACAGCTACCCACTCCAATATTCTGGCCTGGAGAATTCTATGGACTGCATAGTCCACGGGGTCGCAGAGTCGGACATGACTGAGCGAGTTTTACTTTTCAATCTACAATATACTTTCCCTATGTATCATATCTGTTGCTTATGGTCTGTTTCCATGTCCACGACTGCAAATCTGTGCACTCCTTCCGGGCACAGATACTGTTTTGTTCACTGCTGTAGCCCAAGTAAGATCTTAACAGATGTTGTTAAAAGGATGAGTGAACGAATGACTAGCATTTCTTTCCCATAGACCTACAGACTTTTTTTTTTAACCTTTCTCTGGAAGGTTAATTCTCTGCTTCTTAATTTTATTTTGTTTTAATTTTTTGGGCCTCTTTTTGAGTGGAGTTAAAGTTTGTGGGTTCTGATAAAGGGTCTACTGGAGGAATATGAAACTACTTCCTCAAGATGGGTTCCATATGCTTTTTGAAACAAGGCTTTCCACAGACCATATGTCTGTGCATTTCCATGACAGTCCCTGGGGACCTCCCACCTCGAGTTTTCCTTCGTGCTGGACCCTGTGTTATTTCACAAAGCTCTGCTCTCATCTCCTTTGGTTTCTGTAGTTTTGAAGTCCACTCACCTCTCAGTAATGAGGAAATAACCGCTGCTGCTGTGTGTGACCTCCAATTTTAATTGGATTTCAGATCGGGTTTGAATGAATGAGTGAAGTTGTTGGGCTGTTGGAACAAGCGCTTCTAGTAATGAGATGAAACCATTACATTAATTTCCTTGGGACCTCTTCCTTCCCCTTCTCAGATTGTTTGCAGACACTGGTCAATGCTACATATAAATTGAGGTCTCAAAAGGCTAAATTAACAATTAATCGGAAGCATTTCTAAGCCCCTAAAGTGGAAATAGTCCCTCGATTGTAAGAGGAAATCTACCTTCAGAGACCGCTTGTTATTGAAGACGTGCACCTTGAACACATCAGGGGAATGTGGAGTGAACTCTGGTTTATAAGGTCCAAAGGGGCAAAGAGTGTTCATACATCAAAGACATAATTCTTAGCGTTTTGTCAGATCAGCTTTTCTTGTTCCTTGTGTTAACGCAAAGTCTTGGAGGAAAAGGCGTCTCTGTCAGTCAAGGAGGGCAGTGGGTTTGATTTAGAGACGTGACCCAGTGGCCACTCACAGTCACTCTTCCCTCTTGCTGTGTCTCCTCAGCCTTCTCTGAGGCACTTGGCATCAATGCTTCTGCCTTTTGTGCTCCGTTTTCCTGGGCCACCATGCTCCCTGCACCTGGTTTCAGGCCTCTCTCCTTGCCTCCAGTGTCTCCCTGCCCACCCTTTCTGAGCACGAGGTCTGTAATTACCTGGCTCGGGAATCCTCAGTGACTCCCACTGCCCGTAGGAGAGTAGGAGCTCTCCCGGCTTCCTGCGTGCACTCCCTCTGTGCCCTCTTCCCTACCCTGGTGTGCGCCACTCTCCATGCGGGCCGGCTCTTCCTCATGCTCCTCCCCGCTCCCCACAGCTCTGCTAAGTCTCGCCTCCAGACTTCTTCACTCATTATTTCTAGGGTGGTCCATAGTATCTGTTGTCCAAGCTAGGATAGTTTTGATTAATGAAAGGGGACACTAGTAGTGATTGTGTTGGGACAATGAGTGTAAATTGGACAGTCCCCGGAAACCAGGACATGTGGTCACCTTCGATGGTCCTACAACTGTTTTCTCACTTTCCATCTCCGTTCTCACCCCACTGCTCAGTTCCCCTCAGATCTTTCCAGTCCTTGGTGGCTCATTTCCAGGAGGTTTCTCTTGGTGAGTCGGAGAGTCTTCTCATGGTAAGTCTCCATGATAAGGCTATGTGCCGGAAGCCCTTTTGGTTCCCCTGGCTCTGTGCTTCTCATCTGAGCACCTCCCAGTAGTGAGTGGGTACCCAGATCACGAGCAGGGGTTCTGTGTCAGGAGGGGTCATTTCTGACAGTGCCCAGAATCAGAGCACAGGTGAGGGCACCTGGCAGAGGACATCAGTGGTGGCTTCTCAGGACCGGTTCTGGAGCAGATGCAGAGATTTTACCCTAGTTGTGTGTCTCCAAGAATGGTTCTCTGGGCCTTCTGGTGACTCTGGGTGCTACTGACCATTCTTTATCACAAAAATGTGAACCATAAACAAAAGAAGAGAAAGAAAATCACACAATGAATCCAAGCCCCTGCATGCTCACCAAGCAGATTCAACAATTATAAAACTCTCTTCGTTTTGACTCCTCTGTTCCCAAGGGCCATGTGGTTTTTGGTGTCAAGGTGGAAGGAGGAAGAATGCACACCCACTTCGTAACTCTCAGGAAACGACACCCAGAGTTTCTCATTCTATTAGAGAGAGTCTGTCTTATGGCCAGTCCTGGCTGCAGGAAAGGGGGGACATAGAGTCCCTTGTTGGCACCTGCTTCCCAGGGCAGTGCTGTCCCATTGAGAGGGCACGTCCTGGCACTGCTTTCTTGGTTTGTGCAGAGCCTGCTCGAGTGATGCACTCACTCAGGGCACTGCCATTCCTGCGCATTTTCTTTCTGTTACAGCCTTTGCGTGTGGACTTCTCATTCTGCTAGTTGTTACTCATCTTGCCCACTATCTAATTCTTTTCCTGATGTCCCAGGTCCTAGGGAGGGTCTCTTTGTAGCTCAGCCTTGGGAAGATCCAGATGAAAAAGAGATGTGGACAACATGATGTCATCATGCATCCCTCAGGGAATTCTGCTACGAATCAGAAGAAAGATCTTTAAATCAATTTAATTGATTCTTTCTTTATAACCAGTGCTTTTTACTATTTAACATTACTTTCTTTCCTAACCTCTTTGTGAATTCTCCAAAGGTTGACAGCAACTGTAACATAATTTTAATCAACTTCTAGAGGAATGCATAAAACAAGTTTTCAGAAGACATAGCTTTCAAATAAAATCAGTAGCTGCTCTTATAATTTCCTTGTCAAACTTTGATCAATCCCTGCTTTTTTTCTGAAAATAGCCCCTTATTAGTTAGAATGCAGTATTTACTTATAATGTACATTGAGTTGTTCTGCAATAGTTTAATATGCTTTTTTTTTTCTTCCAGGGAGGGGATAGGATATTGTATGCCTTGGTTCCTCCTTTATCCTAGCTCAGGGCTGGCCACAGATATTGCTGATGGGTCAGTAGACGGCTCCTCTGTTGCCTAGAAAAGAAGTGCCACATGAAGTCTGAACGCTAACACTTAAAAAAAGCTCAAGCTGTATGTGGTTTTGGGTTTGGTGCAATGTTGTAGAGTTGGGAACCTCTGCTCTCCCTGTAAAGAAGCTCTATTTCCTCACTGTTATACACAGGCCAAGGGACTATGAAAAGTATAATCATGGACACTAGGAGGGGTCAAAATGAAGGACCATTTAAATGTTTCATGGGGAAGAAAATGTGCATCAAGTGGGCTAGGGGAAGAGAAGGTAATGCCTGTGCCAGACAAGCCTGTGGTTTTGAGTCAGCTTCTTGCCCGAGGGGGAGAAAACCTACATAGTCACCAGGAGATGTGTTTCCAGCCATTTGATGGCACTATAAATAGCATAAACAATGACAAGTCCCATGAACATCATTGACGGAGGAATTTGCCTTGAAGTTTCTTCTGGGATCTAATTTAAAGGAACATCTTGGTGAAACTGAGGTCATGAGGGAGGCAGAAATAAGTGGAGAGAAATGCGGTGTGACAGCCGAGCCCTCCCAGCCTGCCCGCCAAGCTGCGGTGGCTCTGCTGCAGGGAAGGACTCCAGGGAGGAGGTGCTGGCGGGAAGTGACCCTGCAGGAGACAAGGGCTCAGCAGCAGCGACCCCATAGGTCTGCTGCCACCAAGGCCCCGAAGAACAGAAGTGTGCTGAGCGGGGAAGAGGACGCAGGACGAGAAGATCAGAGTTCGAGTCTTAGCTCTGCTGTTTGCTGTATACAGTTGAGTGACCTTGAGCAATGACACTCCCTTATCTGAAAATGGAACTGAAGCTGTTGCCCACCTGGGCTGCTGTCAGGACCTGAGTAGTCACATGTCCAAGGGCAGGAAGGGTGGCTGTCACGCTGTCAGTTCATTAGTAAGAAGGTGCTGTCCAGGGAAGTTTTTATTGGGTTCCTCAGTCTGAAGAGTGATAAAGAGCCTGCCTGCCAATGCAGGAGACGTAAGAGACGAGGGTTCAATCCCTGGGTTGGGAAGATCCCCTGCAGGAGGAAATGGCAACCCACTCTAGTATTCTTGCCTGGAGAATCCCATGGGCAGAGGAGACTGGTGGGCTACAGTCCATGGGGTTGCAAAGAGTCAGACACAACTGAAGCGACTTAGCATGCACCAGTCTGAATATTCTTCCTGTTCAAGGCTTTATTTAGGCTTTTAGTTTCTGAAAAACAGACTTTCTTTCTTTAATAAAATCAGAGTTGGGAATATGAAGTTGGAAAGCAAGAGGGCACATCCAGAACATTGTGGGTGGGCAGCAGGTTTCATCTTGATCTGTGGATGAACTGTCCATATCTCAGATCACCTAAACGTGCCTGCAATCCCAATGCTATCAAGAGTTTAACAAGTAAAGGGCATCCAGGCACAGGGGAACCCGTAAACGGGAGCCTGCAGATCCATGGGCCCCCAGGCTGCACTTTGTTCGGCAGAGAAGGCGAGATGCCTCGTGTGGGGTCTAGGAGATCAAACACGAAGGTCCTGCTGGTTCAGCAGTGACACCTCTGCTCCTCAGTAGCCCAGCAGAGCAGAGGCCTGGGGCTCCAGAGCCCCTAGAACTTATTTCTAGAAGCTGTCAGGAGGGACGCTTCCCTCCACAGGGCCCTGCGCTCTCCAGCTATTCCTGTCCCCGCCCAGCTGGTAGGAGATAGAACGTGAGCCTGTTTATTTTCAAAGTGAAGCTGACTTTAGTCTCTTGTTCTAGGTGGTTCTTATTTTAGCTAAACCCTACAGTGTCTACTCTGAAGGCTGCAGGAAAGATTTCACTGTGTACAGCAGGCGAGGAAGCAGCAGGCAGGGTCCGGAGCCCTGAGAAAGGATTGGGGAAGCTGAGTGCAGCACAGGCTGTGGGGGTGAAGGGCTGGGAGGATTTGCTTGGTTCACAAAATTCTGTGGATCTTCCTGGAAATTGTGTACGTATATTTTGTCTTCAAAACAACATTTTCTTAAAATTTGTTGGAAGACAAGCGCTGGGGGACTGCCTAGGGGACTTGAAGTTGAGTCCTTTTCCTGAGATGAATAGGGTTCTTTCTGTGCTCACAACTGAGTTCTAATTCCTCCTTCTAGAAAAGGAGTCTGGAGAGAGAAGGGATTTGTTATTATTGGTTTTTAATATTTTATTGAAGTATAGTTGATTTACAAGGTTGTGTTAATTTCTGCTATACAGCAGAGCGATTCAGTTACACATACATACATTTTTTTTCACATTCTTTTCCATTATGGTTTATCACAGGATGTTGAATATAGTGCTATACAGTAGGACCTTGTTGTCTATCCATTTTCTGTGTAATAGTTTGTATCTGCTAATCCCAAACTCTCAGTCATTCCCTCCCCTGAGCCCCCTCCCCCTTGGCAACTGCACGTCTGTTCTCTATTTCTGTGAGTCTATTTTTGTTTTATAGATGTATTCATTTGTGGTCTATTTTAGATTACACGTGTAACTGATATATGGTCTTTCTCTTTCTCTTTCGGACTTACTTTGCGTAGAGTGATAATCTCTAAGTCCATCCATGTCGTTGCAAATAGCATTATTTCATTCTTTGCTACGGCTGAGTAGTATTGTGTGTACACACTGCATCTTCTTTATTCATTCATCTGTTGATGGACATTTACATTGTTTTCATGTCCTGGCTATCGTAAACAGTGCTGCTATGAACTTAAGGGTGCATGTGTCTTTTCAAGTTATAATTTTGTCTGGGTATATGCCCAGGAGTGGGATTGCTGGATCATATAGTAATACTCTTTTTAGTTTTTTGAGGAACTTCCACAATGTTTTCTAAAGTGGCTGCACCAATTTACATTCCCACTAGCAGTGTAGGAGGGTTCTCTTTTCTCTACACCCTCACCAGTATTTGTAGAGAGAGATGGGATTTGGTGTGGGACGGAAGAAGGTGTAGGGGTGTACGAACCTCTTCTTTAGGGTGGATGACACTGGAGTCTCCCCAGACTGCATGGAAGATATTTGCAGCCTTCTGAGGCTTGCAGGATGATGCAGATATTGTAATACGTTGCATGAGCGGGCCATGGGAGCTGAATTTAATTTTATGTCCGCTGGGAGCTTCCAGCAGTGTGTTTCCGTGGTGGGGAATCATTATTTACAATGAAGCACTTACAGAGAAGTAGTAAAGTTAATGGAGGTTTCAGAGGAATTAGCCTGTTCCATTCCCCAATGGCACCCCTCTGCAGTAGCTGGATCAGGTGAGGAGGTGGTACGCTGAGCTAGTGGAGTCTGGGGGCAGGGGATGGATGAAATCAGCAAGGACCCTAAAGCAGCGGATCCAGGCCTTCAGAGACTTGCAAGCCTGCCTGTGATCAGCAACCCTGCATGGCTTTGTTGGGGGTTCTGGGGCTTTGCTGGCCCTTGTGGCTCCTGGTTGAGTCAGTGCTCTTAGTTCCACTGACCATGTGGTCTTGCTGCTTCTGTAAGAAATGCCAGGAGTTGGAACATGTGTGGGTGGCCTGGGGGTCAGCCCCAGGCTCATGATCACTGGAGGAGTGATCAGCCTGCACCGTGGACAGTGACCCACTCAGACCAGTCATAGGCCATGAGGTCCTTGGGCTGCAGACCCCAGGACAAGGCTGCTCCTGCCTCTCCATTCCCTGTGTACCCCCAGGGTTAGCAGCCAAGCAGATGTGGGTTTGAATCCGAATTCAACTGGATGACTTTAGCACGTTGTGTGGTCTCTTGAGCTTCATTTTCCTTATCTCTAAAGTAGCGACAGTGGTTACACCTGTGTCCTGGGTTTTGGGGAGGGCTGTGGCGATGGCACCGCACTCCAGTACTCTTGCCTGGAAAACCCCATGGACGGAGGAGCCTGGTAGGCTGCAGTCCATGGGGTCGTGAAGAGTCAGACACGACTGAGCGACTTCACTTTCACTTTTCATTTTTCTGCATTGGAGAAGGAAATGGCAACCCACTCCAGTGTTGTTGCCTGGAGAATCCCAGGGACAGGGGAGCCTGTTGGGCTGCCGTCTATGGGGTCGCACAGAGTTGGACATGACTGAAGCAACTTAGCAGCAGCAGCAGCAGCAGTGTGGCATTTGGTACGGAGGCACTGAGCCCTGTGCCAGGCGCCATGGAAGTCATGAGGCATTTTCACTTGCTGGACCCAGCCGTCTGTGAGTGTTTTGGGGGTGGCTTACCTGCAGACTGGGCTCCTCAGTCTTCCTCACCAGGGGGCCTTCTGGTGGGTTCTGCTGGCTGGAGGCCTGAGCGGGGAAGGCAGGGGTGGCCTTGGTTCCTCTCAGCTCTCTCTTCCTTCCCCTTGTGGGTGGTCTCACACCCATGCTCCCAGCTCCTGGGGATGAAACCCCTGCTCTCTGCCTCCAGGTGGTGACCTGGTCTCCTGCCTTTGTGACCCAGCCCGGGGGAGGGTGTGGGCTCTTTGCTCTTCCTCATCTCTGGGTCCCCTCACCTTCTTCTTCCTACTGTCCCAGTGCCTGTATACGCCATTCACTATGTTAAATCTCCTCTGTGTAGAGGCCGTGGTATAGTTTCTGTGTCCCTGACATGACTCCCATCACTTCAGTGGATCTCGTGTTCATCATAACAAGAGCACGGCCTTGGAATCAGACCAGGCAAGGTTCACACACCGTGGCTCCACCCCTTCCTTGCTGTGTGATCTCTCTGTGTGCATCTGTGAAATGGGGATGATTATAGATCCAACTTCATGGGGTTACTGGGAGGATTTAATGAGACAGTTCTTTTATAATAGAAGTAAAATCTTTACATAGTGTGGAATAGACACTGACATGGCGTGAGGATATGTTTCTATAAGTGTTAGTTGCTTTCTCAGGTTGATCCAGGGAGTGCTGGTGGGCCACTGGAAAGGGCATGTGGGGTCGTGGACTTGGGCCTGGGTATCCTTGGGAAGCAGGGCCTGGAGGGCCGTGTGGTTGGGGACTGACTGAGCAGTCTCATTCTTCTCCCAGATTAACTCTGAGCTTCAGCTAAGCCCCAAGGGCCAGGCCCTCCCTAGGCCCTTAAGTGCTAAGGCCTTTTCTCTAAGTCTCCAGGGCTCAGATAATCGAGGACAGGTCAGTGCCTCAGTGTGAGGCATCACTGGCCACGTGGCTTTTAAAATCTACTTAGTCATTCATTTTGTCTAATTAGCCAATGACCTCACACCAGCCTATAATGTGATTTTCCGCTCAGAATGACACTCCTGGGGTTTGGAGAGCTGGAATATTTCATCTGCTGCCGAATGGGCAAACTTCCCAGCATTTCTCACTCAGGCCCTCCAGTGGGGAGGGTGGCACTGGCCCCCTCCTGGGGGTTATCTGAGAGTAACAGGGCCAGTGAGGGAATCGATAAGGCATCCTCAGGCCCCCAGGGAATGCTGGGTCAGCATCCCCATTGTCAATGGATTTCCCTGGACTTTTTATCTCTAGGATGTAGTGGTGGAGGTGGTCATGATGACCAGGCACAGACTCTGCCAAACTTGAGGGGGATCTGAATCAGCAGCATTGGGGTGACTTGCATCCTGAGCAGTCTGTCTGGCCTGTGTAGTCTTGCCCATCTGCCTGCACTCTGTTGGACTCTTGTCTTTTCCTGGGGAGCTGGAGCTGCGACCCTGTGTTCAGCAGAGCCCCAGGGTGCAAGGTCCTCCTTTTAACTCCTGCCCTCCACACTGGGGGTTCACTGGCCTCAGGAGCATCCTCTTCTTCAGACAGGTCAGCCCCTAGGTGTACTTTGCTGCCCCTGGCCTTTGCCATGCCACAGACCTTGCTGGCGATGCCCTCTCCTTTCTGTGAGTACAGATCCTATTTGCTCTTTAAGGCCCTAGGGAACTTTCCCTGCTCTTCTCTCTTAAGAGAGGCCCGCTTAGCTCTCTCCTTCCCACCTCCTCTATATTGTGCAACAACCACTTCATTAGGTTTTGCCTGACATGATTCTCCAGGCATTTGCAAATGTCAGGCTGGAGAATCTGTGGGTTTCTGTAAAGCTCAGCTTTACACGACCAGCCATATAGGTGTGCAAATTTCTCTTTGGGGCCTTGGGTGCAATCTGGGTCCTCTTACCAGGAAGACAGAGCTTTCAGGGAATTTCTGTGTGGGGCAATTAGTTAGGACTTCCCCTGTGGTTGAGGGCTTCCCTGATAATTCAGTTGGTAAAGAATCTGCCTGCAGTGCAGGAGGCCCTGGTTCGATTCCTGGGTCAGGAAGATCCCCTGGAGAAGGGAAAGGCTACCAACTCTAGTATTCTGGCCTAAAGAATTCCATGGACTGTATAGTCCATGGGGTCGCAAAGAGTCGGATACGACTGAGCGACTTTCACTTTCACCTGTGGTTGGGGACGAGCACCAACCAAAGGTTTCTTAATCCGACTTTGTGTCTGGGAAGATTAAAAAATTAATTCTTATAACTCACCACTAACATTCTGTTTTAGTAAATCTGGAGGCAGGGCCTGGGATTGTGCGGTTTAAACCCAGATTCCCAGGTGATTTTGATATCCAGCAGAGCTTGGGCACCGTGGCACAGAACAACACGTGAAGAACAATCACCTTTATGACCATGCCACATCCTGTATTTTGGAGGACAGTCTAATCCCGAGTATTCTGTCCCATTGCTCCCACAAACTACTGGAATGGTCCAGAATGCCCAGGTTTTGTTATCCCAAATGAGTGTCTCAGGCCACCTCTCAGACATCAGTAAGGTAGCAGACCTTCTCTGGACCTGCAATCCTGAGTTGGGAAGTGGGAAATGGGTGCCTTCCCATGGAAGCAGCTGAATCATGAGGCACTCGATTTTCACTTCTCTTGGAATCTAAAATTTAGCTGAGAGTAATTCAAGTCTCCTCTGCACAATTCAGTCAGAGCTAGGACGACCTCAGCAAGAGAAGCCCACACTTGTGCTGTGTCAGTGGCCCCATGGGGGACCCACTGGTTTAGAACTCTGTTCCTGGGGCAGATATTCTTCTTCTTGTCCCTTTCAGCCCTGGTCTTACTTTAGCCCCCTGGAGCAGTGGTTTTCAACCCTGGCTGCCTGTTAGAACCGCACACTGATACCCAGGCCCCTCGCGCTGAGATTCTGACTTAGTTGGTCAGGGTGGAGCCCTCACTTGGGTTCTGAGGTGCCCCGGACCTGAGAAACACCTGGAACAAGCCATGTCATCATATGTATGCACGCAGTAGTGGGAGCTAAATCAGAGCAGAATTTAAGAAAATGTCTGCGCTTTGGCACAGTTTAGAACATTCCTTACTGAGCTCTAGTTTTCCTTATCCTCAAGGTTCTTTATTTGGTTTTTCAGAAAACCTGAAATGGTCTTTCTTACTGTAGCACCTGAAGCTTCAAAATGACACCCAAAGTGGATGTGTCCCCAGAGCCCGACTTGCTGACTGCAGTGGCCTTCTGCCCTTGACAGAGCTGCTTGGGTTACTGCCTCCTCTTCACTCTCCTTATCACAGTCTGAGCCCTCTCCAGCCCTTACGCTTTTATGATGGGAAGCTGAACTTCCTACTCCTGTGAGTTAGCTGAATGTTATCTCCCCAGGGCATCCCAAAGGAGAGACAGCAAGAGGAAGTCTGAACCGTGGCCATGTTTCTCTTCGCCGTCCCCTTGCTTCTGCTTATCTCCCAGGTTGGCTGGTGTCAGTGTCCTCCACGATGTGCAGGGTCCACAGGCATGGAATCAAGATTATCCATGAGTCCCCCCAACTTCTTCTCAATTTGGCTTCCAAAGGAAAAACATGTTCTCTATGCTGACTACTGAAAGACTGCATTTTAAACCAAGTATGGCTTCCTTGCAGTCTCCAAGGGAAGGGGGCACATGTGGTCTGTTCCTCCATTCTCTCCTTCCCTCACCCCAAGCCTTGTGCTAAGACCCAGCCAGCCCCAGGACAAACACTCACTGTCTTAAATTCTGTTGAACTTCTTGCTCTTCCTGGACAGGGTTTACTCAAGGAGGCTAGCATGAGGAAGAGTAGTGTTAGGTTGTACATTCTTACTTTGGCAGGCTGTCACTGTCCTTGCTGGTGACACCCCCTGGTTTCACATGCCCTCTTGTGTGATGTTTAACCCAATATCTCGTTGGAAGAGATTTTGACCAGCTAGGGATGGAACTACCCACTCCAGTGTTCTTGCCTGGAGAATCCCAGGGATGGGGGAGCCTGGTGGGCTGCCGTCTATGGGGTCACACAGAGTCGGACACGACTGAAGTGACTTAGCAGCAGCAGCAGCGGCAGCAGCAGCAGCAGCAGAGATGGAACTTGCTAGCATGAAGGTGTGCAATTCCCCCCCACTCTCAGATTTCCAAATAAGCCTCTTCTCTCTTTGGAATGGGATTGCTCTTACCCTTTGCAACTGGCTTATAGGATTCATTAGTTCTACTATCAGAAACAGATTCCTATTAAAGTCAGTTACTAAACTGTGATAATCTCTCGGTAGACCTGGAGCCAGGAAATACAGGAGCCTGCCCACAGCAATGCCACGGGGGAAACCTTGCTGCTGCTTCTTGGCAGGGGAGGGTAGGTTCCCATCACTTACACGTGCAGTGGATTTAAGGGACTGCACAGGGTTCTGTTGTAGAAATTTAGGGGAAAGGAAGAAAAATCAATGCAGACTCTGGGTTTTTCTCTCAGTGCAGTAAAACTTGTGTCATGTAAAAAGATGAAACATCTGAGACTAAGATATAAACATCTGAGACTAAAATACACCCCATTTGGACATAATGCCTTCCTCAAGTCCTAGCACACTTGGAACTCGATTATTCTAGACCCACACTGTTCAACAGGATGGCCACCAGCCACATGTGGCTCTTGGGCACTTGAAATGTAGCTGGTCCAAATCGAGATGTTCTACAGGTATAAAATACACACTCGAGTCTGGAGGCCTGGTACAAAGAAAATATGTAAAATAGCCAGTTAATTTTTTTATATTGATTGAAATACTAATAGTTGAGATATATTGGGTTAAATAAAACACCGATATTTAATTAATATTAAAATTAATTTCACTTGCTTCTTTTTTTCCTTTTTAAAATGTGGGCATTAGATAAGTCATAGTTACCTATTTGACCCTTATTTGTGGCTTACAATATATTTCTGTTGGATGGTGTGGAGGGTGAGCTCTCCTGTGTTGGACAGGGGACTGATGACTTCTGAAGATGAAGATGGCTCTCTGGTCATCTTGGCCTGTCCCTTGCTCCAGTCTGTTCTCCGTGGAAAGCCAACCACTAGATGGTTAACAAGATGGTCCACGGGGAGGCATCTCCCCAGGAACTTTGTTTTGGAAGCCCCAGCCCAGTTGTCCTTTTCCTTTGTTCAGATCAGGTGCAGGACCCTGTCTAGTGACCATGTCAGAGTTCAGGAAATATCCAGCAAATACCCCACTCCAGTACTCTTGCCTGGAAAATCCCATGGACAGAAGAGCCTGGTAGGCTGCAGTCCATGGGGTCGAGATGAGTCGGACACAACTGAGCAACTTCATTTTCCCTTTTCACTTTCATGCATTGGAGAAGGAACTGGCAACCCACTCCAGTGTTCTTGCCTGGAGAATCCCAGGGGCAGCAGAACCTGGTGGGCTGCCATCTATGGGGTAGCACAGAGTCGGACACGACTGAAATAACTTAGCAGCAGAGTGCCGGGCACTGAGCACTAGGAAGCAGCAGTGGACATGGCTGATAAGGTCCTGCCCTCCCTCTGTTGGAGGAAACAAACAATAAATGAGTACATAAGTTTAAATGGACAGTATGCCTTTAGGGATGAGCGTTATGCATGAACGTAAAGTAAAGCAGAGATGCTGAGTCAAAAACGATGGAGGAAGATATGGGGAGCTACCTTAAATTGGGGGGTCTGGGAATGCATCTCTGAGGAGGTGATGTTTAAGTATAGATTTGAATGACAAGAAAGACTTTGTCATGTGGACATATGACGGCTAAACACTCTCTCTTGAGAGGGATAATATCTGGCAAAGACCCTGATGTTTGGACGAGACTGGTGTGTTTGAGGACCGGCAGAAGGCTGATCAGAAGGGGTGTGATGGGAACTGGGGTTGGAGAAACGTCAGGGGATGGATCACATGCCACCTTGTGGCCATGGTAAGGAGTTCAGGGATTAGTGTAAGAGAGTCTGGAAGCCAGGGAGGGACGAGGTGACTCTGGCTCCTCTATGGAGGGTGGACAGCAGGCAAACACGAAATCGGGAAGAACGTGGAGACGGTGCTTCCAGGCAGATGTGATAGTGAGTGAGCCAGAGTGGAGCAGTATGGTGGAAAGAACTGGTTATTTTGGGGGTGAAGGTACCTTGAGTGACTGATTGGCTGTGAGGGATGAAGGAAAGAGAGGAATCATGGAGGATGCCTAGATTTTTATCCTGAGCAACTGGGTAGATGGATGGTGGGGTTCTTTACTGAGAGGAAGAAGCCTGGGAAAGGAATGAATTTTGCAATAAGTGGAAATTAAGAGGGTATCAGAAGTGTAATTTCAGATGTGTTGAGCTAAAGATTCCTTTAGACGTTCTATGTGGGGGCACTGAGGAGGAGCTTGGGTCTATGAGCCTGGATGGAGCTCAGGGGAAAGGTCTAGGCCTGTGATATAAACACAGAGGCCACAGGTACCTGCATGGCATTTAAAGCCACAGCTCTGATGTGATCTCCAGGGGGCTGGGGTAGAAGGGGATGAAAGGGTTCTGAGAGTCCTCTAGCACTTAGAGGCGGAGTAGAGGAAAAGGGGGCCGGTAAAGGGCATGGCAAACTTGATTGAAGGCACAAGAAGCCACACTTGAAATGTCGAGAACTCCTGAGCCTACCTCTGGTTGGCTCCAGGTATGCGCTCCTAGGTTCTGGCCATTTGGTGATTGTGTTTGAGGAATCCCTGATGGCTCAAACGGTAAAGAATCTGCCTGCAATGCCGGAGACCCAGGTTCGATCCCTGGGTTGGGAAGATCCCCTGGAGAAGGACATGGCAACCCACTCCAGTATTCTGGCCTGTAGAATCCCAAGGACAGAGGAGCCTGACAGACTATAGTCCATGGGGTCACAGAGAATCGGACATGACTGAGCGACTAACACAGGCCCAGGGAGGCCTGAGGTTGGGTGGGGAAGAGGCAGGGCTCCAGGGCTGCCTCAGGCAGTCCTCCTGCTCTTTCTGCATCCCAGGGTGCGTCCAGGATGTTATGAGAACAGCTTTTGTTCAGGATGGGATTTCAGTCAGGTTTCCACTGATGTGAGCGATGTAGAAGATTTCACAGAAGATGCATCTCCTGATTAAGCCTTGAAGGGTAGTGAGAATTAAGACGACAGAGGACCCTCTAGGTTTGAAACCAAAACCTGAGGCAGGAGTAACATGGGGTGTGTGGGGAAGGGGAGAAAATAAAAGGGCCTTTATGAAGTCTGTTGAATTTCAGTAAATGAGATAACTTATTAACTAGCAATGTCAGAACTCAAGAGCATTTTCTTTCCCCCAAATAGAGGTTTTATGTGGTTGGGTAGGAGAAATATGGGCTTCCCTTGTGGCTCAGTCAGTAAAGACCCTGCCTGCAATTCAGGAGACCCGAGTTCGATCCCTGGGTTGGAAAGATCCCTTGGAGAAGGCAATGGCAACCCACTGCAGTATTCTTGCCTGGGAAATCCCATGGATAGTGTAGCCTGGCGGGCTACAGTCTATGAGGTCGAAAGAGTAGAACCCGGCTTAGCAACGAAACTACCTATTACTGGGAGAAATATGACCTGATGGGCTGGTGCCTGCTTGGAAATAGTATAACACTTTTGAGGAGTGGAATGGTGCAAAAAGGGTGGTGTCTGAAGCTGATGAATCTGGCATGGGGCAACGGGAAAGGTGTCTGAGTTTCTGAAATACAAGTATCGCAGGCGTTCTGCCCAGGAGAGAGCGGTAAGGCTGGAGATGGGGCACTGAGTAGGTTGTGCAGAGGAACCAGAGCATCTGACAGCTCTGAGACTCTGGACCAGCCCATGGGTGTTGCCTGTGAGAGGCGCAACCCCATGAGTAGTGTCCCCAGGCATTGGGGTAGTCCTAGGACTCATCAGCAGCAGTCAGAAACCTGCACAGGCAGATGTGTGCAGAGGAAGGCCTTTGGGTGACTCCCAAGCTCTCCTTGCTTTAGACAATGGATGTAGTCTGAGGATGGAAAGTGACTGCCAAACACGCAGCACACCCATGGCCTTGAAGCACCTATCCCAACTGCGCATCAAAACTGCTCGTGCAATTACTTATTAAATGTCTATATCTCCAGCCAGGCCACACTCTCATGCGATGTGGTATGCACAGATCGCACCACTGGGCCTGGAAAACAGCAGGTGCCCAATTAGTGTCTATGGACCCTGTGGAAGCCAGTGTTGGCATCTAGGGCTGGTCTGGGAGGGCTGGGAGGAACCTGGCATGGAAGAGTGAGTCGTCCTGCCTGTGTTTCCAGCAGCCCTGCTGGAAGAGCAGGCTTCTCCCACTTGGCCCTTTACACTTGGCAGTCACAGGACGCCACTGTGAGCGGAGTCCTCACGCTGGTAGAGCTCCCTCCTCCTGTCTCCATCCTGAGCTGTTGACTGGTCTCTCTTTTCTGGCCATTTAGTTTGGAGTTTATTTTTACACAGTTTTCTTTTTTAAAAAATCTAGGTGCTACTGTGACTCAGGGGTGGACACCGTCTCTTTGTGTTTTGAAAATCCAGATCTTGTTATTAAGACTAATTCTGCTGAAAGCAGACCCAGGAGAACCTGATGAACCCACCAAACTAAGCTCTTGGAGTTAGGAAGATAATTGCCCTCTCTCCGTCTCATCCATTGCCAGTACTCATGTCACCCTCCAAGGTCATCAGATCCACTGCTAAGAAATGGTCCTTCTTGCCCCTGGTCTTTGAACTGAAGTTCACACCACTAGTTCCAAACAACTGCTCTCGAAGTGAGTGGATTGAGCTACAAGTTACTATTCATCCTGCAGAGCCAACAATTCTGGGGCTTTCACTGAGTTCATTTTTGTGTTTTTCTGGTTCTGTCAGGTTTTGTGTGCATGGGCGACAGAGGAGAGGAGACATGCTCTACTCTCATGGCGTCTGGGTTGTCACAAGGCTCCAGGGTCTCCATGTTATCTCTCAGTGCAGAAGCGCAGAGGGGCTCTTGAGTGAGATCCCAACTGGCTTATTCCTTGATGTCTTCTTTCAGTGACTTTGGGGGAGGCATGAGAGAAAAAAAAAAAAAAATCCAGACGGCTCCATTTCACCATCAGGCTTTCAAAGTCATTCCAAAGGATACCAGCCAAGATAGCATACTTAACTTTTCTCTTTCGTTTTTTGCATTTTTTTTTTAATACTGCAAAGTTCACACCAAAGTCCCTGAACATCTGGTCTTGCAGCTGGAGGTGTTATCCTTGGTTCCCAGACCCATGCTGGCCCTCAAGCCTGGATGGGTTTGAGGGCAAGATGACGGGCGGCATGTCTGGTAGCAGTTAATTGGCTTGGACCGTCAGGACTGGAGACTGAGCTTTGCCAGATGTGCCCCAGATTGAATGACATGACTTTGTTCTGTCCTGGAGATGCTCCTGGTATCTGTGCACCCTCCCCAAACCTGATCCTGAGGGTTCTGTGTGTACTCAGCACTGTGGTTCTTTAGGAAAGCAATGGGTCATGTTTTATGGAGATATGCTAAGTCTTAAAGATGGCAGGACCTTGCATTCCAGTTTGGAGCAGCAACACTTAGAGAAGTTTAAGTGCTGGTGGGGTTGGGGGTTGGGGGAGTTAAACATTTGGCTATACTGAAAAAAGAAAACCTCAGTTGAGTATTTCATATTGTATGCCTTAAAAACAAAGTTCAGTGTAACCAGCAAGGATTTATTTGAGGCTGTGTGGTGGGTAAACCTCTTCTTTCAAGGAGTTCAAATTGTCTGGTGGGTGGAGACACAGCGGAGAGGAAACATGTGGTGAGAAGGCAGCACCTGGAGCGTAGGAAGTCTGGGGTGGGACTCGGGATGGGCAGGGTTCTGGGTGGAGTTGGAGAAGTTTCTCCCAGAAGGTACCATCCAGAGCCCATGAGAAGATGCCATCTTTTCATCTCAGGACAAGGTGGGCTCATGTGCTGTGTGCGGATGCTGTCTAAATGTGTCTAGGGCCTCCCTTAGTTTCATCCGGATTTTGCAGTGAGAGGACCTGACCCTCTGTCCACAGAAACTCTGTCCACAGAGGCAGCCCTGTGGCTTTCCTTCTCACTGCACCTGTTTACTGAAGGCCTCTGCTTTCCACTGGGTTGCTTGAACTGCCAGTTCATCAGTCTGTGGCTCTTTTCTGGTTACAGAGTGTCCTCATGACTTTCAGAGGCAACAGCCAGCTGGTGGCAAGCGAAGAAAGAGTTCCAAGAGAGGAGCAGGGTGACCTGCATCTGTAAATTCTGAGCATCCCTCTGTTCATTCAAGTGTCTGTTTGTAGAACATCCTCTGATTATTGCATTTGTCTTCCATTTAAAGTGTGAAGAGCCCTCTTGACCCTATGCAAGCCAGTCAAAAATGAATGATTTTAGAAAAACTTTCTGAAGTAGATTTCTACTTACAGAAATGAGATTTGAACACAGTCTCAATCTGTATAGTGGGGGAAGGTGAACAGCGCTCATGAGATTATACTTGCATTTGGAATGCAGCAGCTTTCCCCCAAAAGGTGCTGAGCATCTCAAATTTTATCTACAATAAAGTAAATAAGTAAACATTAGCCCTGTCCTGCTGTTGGGAGACTGAGGAACAGAGAGGGGAGATGTATGTTTCCTTCTCAGCATCTTCGCTGACCCAGCAGACCACTGGATGTAAAGAGGCTGTTTAACAACAAAAGGGAATGGTGTTATTGTTGCAAGGCTGATGGGATGCTCATGAATATTCATGATGCTTATGCATAGTCACAAAGCAAGAGTGTGACTGACAGGCCACACCTGAAATGTTCCCAAAGTGAAAATGTTAGTAGCTCAGTTGTGCCAACTCTTTGGTACTGCATGAACTGTAGCCTGCCAGGCTCCTCTGTCCATGGGATTCTCCAGGCAAGAATACTAGAGTGGGTGGGTAGCCATTCCCTTCTGCAGGAGATCTTCCTGATCCAGGGATTGAATCCAGGTCTCCCGCATTGTAGGCAGATTCTTTACTGTGGCTCAAAGTGCCCTCAAAAGGCTTCTCAGCTGTGAGCCTTGGTGTCTGCCCTCCTCTGGAAGGGCTCTGCAGGGATGGGGCTCCTTCAGGTAACATCTGCCTGGAGGGTCACCTGGGTACTTGTCTTCCCATTCATACACAGTGGGTGCCCTCACCAGGGTTGTTCCAAGTCCTGCTTTGGGAAAAGAAATATTTACTTCATGACTCCTCAGTGATGGGGAAGCATAATTGTAACATAAGTTAATCCTCTTGCTTTGGCCCGCCCAGTAGCACCCAGGAGCCAGTTTCTCTCTGGGTCAGAAGAGGGAGGAAGTAAGAAGGCTGGTGCTCTCCAGGTGGGTGCTTGCGATTTCCTCACCAGGTACTTCATCCATACTGGGAGCCAAGGCAAGGCACATGCCTTCCTGGGACCCATGCTGTGGCCTCAAGATAGTGCTGTCTGCTTTCTCTCTGAGGCCTGAGAATGACAGCAGAGCCTGGGAGTTACTCAGTGGTCCAGGCCCCGCCCCCACCCCCTGGTTGGACGAGACAGGGGGGTGTGGATGTTGCTGAAGCCTCTGCAAATGGGGAAACAACTGTTCTTCTCCCAAGTCTGGGTTTCATCTGCAGCTCTCCCTCCCCTCCTCACCCATGTTGGAAACCTTGGCACTTTCTGAGCGGGGTGTGAGTCTCCTCCCTGTCCAGAAGCAGGCTGGGTAGGTGGTTTCCACACATGCCACAGAATGTGTGGATTTCTGCTACTTGATGTTCCTGGGGACTTCCCTAACACTGAATGTTGGAGGCTTTTTGTGACCCAGCTGTGTGGCTGTGTGCTGCTCATCACAGAGCTGGCCAGGATTTTCTTGAACCAGACCCTTGGCATAGATCCTACAAGTAGTGCTTCATCTTGGAAGAAAAACCTTCCCGGGCCCAAGTCCCAGTTTTAGCCTATTGTTGTTCAGTCGCTGAGTTGTGTCCAACTCTTTATGAGCCCCATGAACTGCAGCATGCCAGGATTCCCTGTCCTTTACTATCTCCTGGACTTTGCTTAGACTCACGTACATTGAGTTGATGATGCCATCCAACCATTTCATCCTCTGTCGTTCCCTTCTCCTCCTGCCTTTAATCTTTCCTAGCATCAGGGTCTTTTCCAATGAGTCGGCTCTTGGCATCAAGTGGCCAAAGTATTGGAGCTTCAGCTTCAGCGTCAGTCCTTTCAATGAATATTCAGGGCTGATTTCCTTTAGGCTTGACTGGTTTGATCTCCTTATTGTCCAGGGGACTCTCAAGAGTCTTCTCTAGCACCACAGTTCAAAAACATCAGTTCTTTGGTGCTTAGCCTTCTTTATGGTCCAACACGCATACATGACTACTGGAAAAACCATAGCTTTTACTATACAGACCTTTGTTGGCAAATTGATGTCTCTGCTTTTGAGACAAACCTGAGTTTGTGGCAGAGATGACAGTTCCTTGTCGTGACATCTTCCTGTATGATAGCTTCTTGGAAGCTGGGATCCTGGCTGACTCATCCTTGCCCTGACAGTACTTAGTATCAGACCTTGTATACAGTTGGAGCTCAGTAAACATGCTGAACTAATTCCTGGGAAGTTCTCTCAGTGGTCCTGGGGCATTCAGGTGCCCAAACCTCTGGGCAGTGAACCAGGCCTGCTGCCACCAAGGGCTGCTGCCCCTGTCTTGCATGGCCACCCTTGGCAGACCCCCGATCAGTTCTGGGACCCCCTGCTTGGGCTCTGCCTTGATTTAATTGGGTTCCTTAGGGACAGGGGTGCTTCCTATTCCCTCCAGCCAAGCCTCAGGCCTGGGACGAGGCCTTGGAACATGGAACTTAGGAAAGGTTTACTATTGCTATGGGTCATTTGAGAATCAGTCTGGGTTGTATTAATAGGACAAAAAGTTGCCAAGAGAGGACCATGCGAGTGAATTAGCCACGGAGCTTTCTGAAGGGTAGAAGAAAAAGAATCAGGACAAAATACCCTGTGACAGGGAAACCTGCCCTTTTGTTTACAGGCATACATCTCTGCTTTAGGCCATTTTGTAAATGAGTATTTTATTGATAAAATGAATATGATGAAATGAATGCGTGGAGGTGATAAAAGGATGAATGGAAATTTACCTATGAACGTCTCTGTAATTGAGCGCCTATCCGCGGGATGAATAGTGGAAGCAAATTATCCACGATGGGCCAACTCTCTGCTTTTCTAGGACCGTGCATGCTATTCTTCCTGCTCAATAGAGGACGGTGTCTGCTCCACCAAATTAGCCAAACACAGATAATGTTGTCAGAGAATGGCTCCATTAGATTTCACAGACGCCTGACACCAAGACAAAAGCCTCTACCCTCGCAGCATTTCAACATCAATTTTTTCTTACATGACTCAAAAAATAAATTTGTTTTGTGGGGCAGAGATGATGAGTTTGACAGGTTTTTAGAACAGAAGATAAAAGAAAAGTTAGCAATATTGGCTGGGGGGATTCCAGCCAGTTTCATTAGGCTATATAACATACACAGGCATGTCGGCAACTTGGTGACCTGGAAGGGCCTTTCCTACTGGCCGATGGATGTGGGGGGGCCTGGCTCCTGTCCCCATGGGGATGTTAACTTGGTTTGCACATTCTGCCTCTTGGAGATGACAATGTTGAGATTCAGAGTAGAGACCTTAAGCTAAGAAATCTGGTGGGGAACTGAGGGTTGAAGAGGGGCCGTACCCACAGCCTCCACATGACTGAACTTTTTTTTTTTTCTTTTTGCAACTGTGCTGCGTAAGCAATCTTAATTCTCCTTCCGGGATCAAATCCATGCCTCCTGCAGTGGAAGTATGGAGTCTTAACCCCTGGTCCACCAGGGAAATCTCGGAATGTTTCTTATAAGACTCAAAACAGTACTCAGGTAACAGTGCCTAGGAAGTCTCGGGTCTGCTGGGAGAACTGAGTGGAGAGTGGGACACGGGCATCCCAGAAATGGGCCAGCTGTTCAGACAAAGAGAGGTCAGGAAAGCATTGCACCCACGGTACTGGGTGGGCTAATTTCAGCACACACGTCAGGAAGACCTGAGAAATCTAATGAACTCTCTACACTTTATTTTCTTTTCATTGAAGAACGTCTTATAATAATAGGGAATCCTAAAAAATAATTCTTCCATCTTACTACCCTTATACACCAGAGAACATTTTGCCTGTGTCTTCCCATATCCATGTGTGGAAGTTTGGTCTTTCTGTTTTCTCTTCCTGTTCCCTCTGGCAGGAGCACGGCACACACCTTGTTTCTGGGGCATACACCAAGTTGGGAGACCTCCAGGGGAGAATGGAGGTAAAGACTCTTTCTACAAATAGCATGCAGAGTTAGGCCCAGGGTGGATTCCTTGGCAGAGTAGGGGGCTGGGTGTCTGCTGGACATTTGATGGGAAGACCAGGGTCTCCTTCATTCTCTCCCTGGGGGCCTGGTTCTCACTGTTAGATGGGCAAGGGACTGGGACATGGGAGGAGATTGGGGTGCAGCATGATGGAGTATGAAGTCTGAAGACCAAAAATGGGATTCTAGGAGGGGTGAGCAGAGGGAATTAAGAAGCCAAGGAGGCAATGAGTTGGGGCTCAGAGAGAGGTGGGATTAAGAGATGGGCTCTCAGCGCATCATGAAGTGGGTCCCAACAGGAGCAGTCCTGAGAGCCAAGAAAGAGTTGGGAAGCCCCTGTCCAAGAGGGCTGCTCACAGATAGCAGTGGGGGATTGGGGTGGCCCCAGTGATTCCCCTGGGCCCCTTTTCTAGATATCACATGGATGAGCAGTTGATTAGGGGTCAGACTGTTTTATTCCTATTCCTGTAATGGACTGTTGTATCTTCCCCTCTTAGTGTCTAGGGGAAGGAGATGTGTTTATGTACGTGTGTGTGTGTGTTTTCAACCACACTATACCCACTAGTTAAGGTCACTTATATTCATCTGGTGTGATTCATGTTTTTGATGGCCATATAATCCTTGGCTGAACTGATGACTATGATGTAGGAGGTACTACACAAGATCCATGGTCTAGTGTCTGGCAGGTGCTGAGGACAATGTGGCCAGGCAAGGCTTGAGAGACAAGGGCTTTTCTCAACAGAGACAGGATAGCCCAGCTCTTCATCCGGCTTCATCTGGGTGGCTGTGGAGCAGCCTTCTGGTCTTGCTGCCCTCCCCTAGGATGAAGGCAAGGTCTTTTAGGGGAAAGGGAAGCAGGAACCGCATTAGGCAGGTCGAGCAAAAAGTGGCTGACTGTAGGGATTTAGGGACTCGCACGATAGTTGGAGGTGGAGTGAAAGTGAAAGTTGCACAGTGTGGCTGACTCTTTGCAGACCCATGGACTATACAGTCTGTGGAATTCTCTAGGCCAGAATACTGGAGTGGGTAGCCTTTCCCTTCTCCAGGACATCTTGGAGTAGGGGGAAACAAAGGCCAGAAAGGTCTCATTCAGAAAATCTGAAGGTATAAGAATGTCACAGAAAGCTGTAGATAATGCTCTCAACTGTCTATACCATGGAAGTAGGAGACTCTCAAAGGAGACCTGGAAGCTAGCGATAAAATCTAAGATCACCAGAAGCTTCTCCCAGCTTCTACCAGAAAAGCATGGCTTCTACCTCCCCTTAGCTTTCCAGGCTTCACGTGAGTGGCTCTCACTAGCAGAATCTAACTGCAGCCCTGTGGACAAGGGACTCTGGGATTCTCATGTGACTCAGGAGAGAGTATGAGAGTCACAGTGATACTGTGTAGGCAATAGGCAACTTGGTACAAGAGTCTGTTTAGCCCCAAAGCCTAGCACAGTAGCTGGCACAGAGTAGGAGCTAAACACGCATTTACTTAAAGAATGAAGTGTGGGTGAGAGCACCAGTCAGAGGGGCATTTCTATTCTGCGTAAGGTGAGGGGTGGGCTTCCAGAAGCTTTACCTCCAATCGAGAAGGAGAGAGGGACTGGAACTCCAGAAAGTGCTCCTGGGTCTGGGAAGTGGAAACCATGACACTCGTGTTGTTTCCAAAATCCAAGGTGGAGAAACAAGAGGGTTGAGGCATGGAGCCTGAACTCAACTGGGGTTTCTCTTCTCTTGCCTACTGGCCAGGCATGGCCAGGTCTTCCTCTCAGACTATAATCTTAGATGCTTGGCTTGGAGTTGGAAAAGGCAAGTTTGTTGATGCATCCTGGGGTCAATCTTGGGAGCTCCCAGTGATCAGAACTGTATTCATCTAAATTCTTGATTGTAAATAATGGGCAAACCTATGTGAGCCAAAAAGGACGTTTGTTGACTCATGTCACTGAGTAGTTCAGGGTTATCTGCCTTCAGGCAAGGCGAGATTCAGCAGCAGCAATGATTGTCTCTCCCCTACCCTCTCCCTCTCTTGGCTCTATTCTCTTTGATGTTCATTCAAGTGTGGGTCTTGTTCTCTCCCGCTGCAGTGGGCCTCCTTCATATAGTCAGGGAAAAGAGCTACTAGCATCTTCAGGCCTCCATGATCCTAGCTTGGTGAGTCAGGGGAAGGTAAGTTTCCTCTCCACATGTGGGTATATAAACCTGAAAATAATTTAGCTTGACAGGTCAAGCATCCACCTGGACCAATTACTATGTTTAGAGAGATGTGGTACTGTAACTGTTTTGCTTTGGCACACCTGCCCACATCTGTGGCCGGTGGCTGGGGCTGGGGGAGGGGAACTGTGATGGATAGCTTCACAGGAAACACGTGGAAAGCTGGAGGGATAGTTCCCCAGGGAACAAAAGTTGCGAGAATGCAACATGATTCTAGAACTAAAGAGAACAGGAAGAAGCCTAGGCTGGGGTGATGGTGACTCTGGGCAGAGAAGGAATACCCTTTGAGAGGCCTCAGCTTGGTCAGCATCATCTCGCATGTACCTGAGTATCCAGCCAGACCCTTCCCCAGCTCTGGGAGAGCTGGCAAGTGTTGAGCAGGTGTGACTGTACAGTGGCTGGACTTCTTCCTGGGGTGTTGCAAAGCTCCTTATTCCCAATTACATTGCATTTGCCATGGATTTTTTTCTTAATTAATTTATTTTTAATTGAAGGATAATTACAATATTGTGTTGATTTCTGCCATATATCAACATGGATCAGCCATAAGTGTACATATGTCCCCTCCCTCTTGAGCCTCGCTCTCCCACCTCCCACCTGTGCCATGGATTTATTTTTAAATGCCATATTTTCCCTGAACACCTTGTTTGAGAAGAACAAGGCTTTTCAGCTCCATGGGTTTTACAGTGAAAAGTAATCACTCAGGAAGGATCTAAATGCTCTCCCTTTCTCATCTTTCCATCCATTTTGATCCCTTGGCTATGGCAACCTCATACTTAGAAATTGCAGGATTATGCATTTATTCAGTCAATATTTACTGAGAGCCTACTGGGTGAAAGGCCCAGGGAGCCATAAAACAAGCCCAGTCCTGGCCCTCAACAAACTTGAAGACCAGCAGAGAAGTCAGCAAGGTGAAACAAACAAGAAAACATAAACATTATCCGGTTGGTGACTACATTACTCAGGGGTGATGGGATATATGCTCCAAGGAGGAAGCATGGGGTCATGAGACCAACCTGGCTCTGGGGCAGGGAGGTTCTGTGAGAAGGGGATATTAAGGTGAGAGCTGAAGGATGGCTGGATTCTGGAAAGAGGGCTGAGCACTGAAGAATTGATACTTTAGAACTGTGGTTCTGGAAAAGACTCTTGAGAGTTCCTTGGACAGCATGGAGATCAAACCAGTCAATCCTAAAGGAAATCAACCCTGAATATACATTGGGAGGACTGATGCTGAAGCTGAAGCTCCAATACTTTGGCCACCTGATGCGCAGAGCTGAGTCATTGGAAAAGACCCTGATGCTGGGAAAGATTGGGGGCGAGAGGAGAAGGGGACAACAGAGGATGAAATAGTTGGATAGAATCACCGACTCCATGGACATGAGTTTGAGCAAACTCTGGGAGATGGTGAAGGACAGGGAAGCCTGGTGTGCCGCATTCCATGCGGTCATAAAGAGTTGGACATGACTTAGCAACTGAACGACACCCCAAAACTGACTGGCAGGGAGGAGGGCATTCCCCTAACTGCACTTGAATCTGTCAAGTCAAGGCTGGGCTGGCAGTGGGGTGGGAACAGTGCTTTAACTACGTTCACTGCAGGACGGCCTCCCTGGGTGCTGTTGAAGCAGAGCAGGAGTTTGGGCTGTTGGGTCGGGAGAGATGAAGGTGCTTGGAAGAGGCTGTTAGCAGTGCAGGTGGCCCCAAGTACTGGATTCAGGATGTAATTTGAAGGTATAGTCATACAAACCCATGGGTGGTGTTGGATAGGATGTGGCAACAAGGAGAAAGAGAAGAATAAGGCTGGTTGCAAGACTGCAGCCTGGATAGATGACAGTGCCATTGGTGGAGGTGCAGGAGGCTCAGAGGAAGCTGATTTGGAGGAAATAAATGCAAGCACATGCATTCTGTCTTGGACATTTTGAGTTGGTGGAGATATTGGAGAGACAGTTGGATATTTGCATCTGGGCTGGAGACACAAGCCCAGAGATGGTGAGTGAAGTCCTTGGTCACGGGTGCCTGTGTGGGGTTGAGGGAGACCAGGCCAGAGTAACCCAGGAAACAGAGCAGTTGGAGGTCAGTAAGAGGAGAAGCAGCCAGTAAACAGATAAACCTGACGGGGCGCAGGCGACAACTCACCTGTGATAAATCATGCCTGCGCTGCCCAGACTGTAGATGTGGGCTGGGAGGAGCCCTCCAGGCACTAGGGGCCTGTCGCTGGGTGATGGATGAAGGCTGTTCCCACCCACCCGCCACACACTGGCAAATGCTTCCCACCACCACCAGGCAGTCCCTCGGGAACAGAGAAAATAGCTGAGCGGGCTCACCGTGACAGCCTTTTAAAAGTGACTTTTAAAACTTATGATAATTGTTGATTAAAAGGCCCATTGCTCCAAAGGGTCTGTTTGTGGTGGAAGAAGGAAAGTCATTTTAGAGGAAATTTCTAGGGAGGTGAAGCGTTCCAGCAAATTGGCCAGGCAGCGTTTGCAGCCCCAGGCTTATATTTCAAAAGCCATTAAGAGCCCCTCAAGAAAGTGCTGCAAGGTAGTTGTTTTGAAAAAGGGAAATACTTTTTTGGGGAGGAGAAGGAGAAAATACCAGCTGAGGGGCTTGCAGTGGGAGGAGGAGGCGGAGTCCCCCTGTTCACCTTGGGCTTGGGAAGGGCTGGGCTCCCAGTTTCCTGTACTGCATTCTCGGGCTCCTGCCCCATGTCGGGCTCCTGCCCCCTATCAGCACCTCCACCTCTGCACCCTGGCTTTCACTGCTCTCCCGTTTGGGACAACCCATTCTCAACACCATCCTTTCCGAAGATAACCTGCTTTGTGGACTCCTGTCCCCAGTTCTCTTTTCCCTAATAGCCCTCACTGACCTCCGGTGGCCCATGACCTCTGCATGACCTGTGTATGCTCGTGGATAGGGACCCTCATCCGACTTGCTGTTTTACACATGTCACTGGTTTCCCCTGGCAGGCTGTGTACACACTTGGAGGGCACTCAGGGTGCTGGGCATGGGATGAACTCTGCAAAACCTCAGCGGCTCCTTTCCTCCTTGCTGAGCGTGGCCCAGGTGCCGTTGGGGAGCTGGTTCTTAGCACCTGTCATGTCTCTCTCCTGGACCTTGTTATGATGTCCCATGTGGGGCTATCCAGGAAAACGCAGGCAGTGTAAATGAATTGTGTGCCTGTGTGTCTTCTCAACTTTGCTATGGTTGTCAAGGTCAGGGCATTCAACAGGCTGGCTAGGGGAGGACTGCCCAGCAGCATCACCTGGGATGTTTTTGTTGTTCAGTCGCTCAGTCGTGTTCAACTCTTTGTGACCCCATGGACTGCTGCACGCCAGGCTTCCCTGTCCTTTACCATCTCCCAGAGTTTGCTCAAATTCTTATCCACTGAGTTGATGATGCCATCCAACCATCTCATCCTCTGTCACCCCTTTCTCCTCCTGTCCTCAATCTTTCCCAGCATCAGGATCTTCTCCAATGAATCAGCTCTTGGCATCAGGTGGCCAAAGTATTGGAGCTTCAGCTTCAGCATCAGTCCTTCCAATGAATACTCAGGGTTGCTTTTCTTCAGGATTGACTGGTTTGATCTCCTTGCAGTCCAAGGGACTCTCGAGTCTTCTCCAGGCTCTCCAGTCTTCTCCACAGTTCGAAAGCTTCAATTCTTTGGCTCTCAGCCTTCTTTATAGTCCAACTCTCACATCCATACATGAAAGTGAAAGTGAAGTCACTCAGTCGTGTCCGACTTTTTTGTGACCCCATGGACTGTAGCCTACCAGGCTCCTCTGTCCATGGGATTTTCCAGGCAAGAGTACTGGAGTGGGTTGCCATTTCCTTCTCCAGAGGATCTTCCCAACCCAGGGATCAAACCCAGCTCTCCCGCATTGTAAGCAGACTCTTTTCCGTCTGAGCCACCAGGGAAGTCTGACTACCAGAAAAACCATAGCTTTTACTATACAGACCTTTGTCAGCAAAGTGATATCTCTGCTTTATAATATTCTGTTAAGGTTTGTCATAGCTTTGGCGATGAAGTGAGATCATTAAGAGCGTGCATACAGCACATGACCAGGATGGGAGGGGAGACCTGGTGCCTCCCTGGCCCTGGCACCACGTGTCTCTGGGTCCCTGTGGAAGCCCAAGACCTGCATCAGAGCCCTGTGCCTGGGAGAAGGGGTTCTGCTTCTGGGAAGACAGATCTGCTCACCTGACATGAGCTCAGCGAGGTGTGTGGAGGCCCTGCCTGTGGGTGCCAGTCTCCAGCCCTGGCGGCTCCCTGAGCCCCACTCCTACACCTGGTTTGAGTCGTTTCTCTCCCGCTTTCCCCATGTAAATGCCGGTTTGTGTGATCATTTTGGAAGTTTTCTCTCTAAACCTAGTCTCATTGAGTTGACATAAAGCCATGCCCAGGAACCACACTCATGAGAAGGGTTCATGTGTTCACAGTAACTAAATCTAGTGTTTTAAGAACTTCCCTCCGCACATTCCCTCCCTTCCCCTTTCCCCACCCTGCTGTTTTCCTCCTCCATCACCTCGGCTCGAGTTTGCTGTTATGGGGAAAATGGGGTGGCTGGATTAGCTGAATTTTAAAGATCATAACATTATGAACCCCATTTTTAGAATCCCCAAAGTGCCTGAATTAAAATAGGCTTTACTTCTTTTCAGCCTGGTGAGGAGAAACCCATGAAGGACCCTGTCTCCCAGATGGAGGAAATCTGACAAGCAGTGGTGTGGGGAGCAGGCCTGCGGGTGAGAGGAGAGCTCAACAAGATGAGTCGTGGGCCTGAGGCCACTGGGCTGCCACTGGCTTTGGTTCAGCGAGGGTGGCGTTGGGTCTCTGTGTGAAGGAAGGGCTTTGGGGCCAGCACCATCCTTGGATGACAAGTGGGTACTGGGGAAGACTTTGGGCACATCTGGGCTTCTGTGGGTGCTCTAGGTCCTGGAGGATGAGTTTCCACAGGTTTTCTGAGAGTCTGTGGGGAGACCACTCGACCTTGGGGCAGACTTGGGAAGCACAGCATTGCCCAAGGGATGAGATGGGCTTTGGGGTCAGAGAGGACTGAAGGCCGAGATGTGGGAGTCAGTGATGGAAATTGGAAACGAGGTGCCTGGCTCTGGGGAGGACAGGGTTGAGACGGACTCCTAGCAACGGTAAGAGGAGGAAGGGTCATGAAGGGGACCAACGAGTCCTGGGCTCAACACAGTCCAGTCTTTAATGGATCTGGGGACGGTTGCTGTTAACTCCTAAGATTCCTTAAAGTTCTGTCTTCGAATGGTAATCTGGTGGCAAGGATTTGTTTCTCTGTGGTTGTAAAAGAGGCTTAAGTACTTATCTGAGAGACAGATAAGAGACATTGGAAAGTGGTTGGGGGCAGGAAGGAGTTGGTAGCAGAAGAGAAGGATGGGGACTAGGGATGGAAAGATGGGTGCACAGGGCAGGATCCTCAGGCGCTCAGGGGCATGTCAGGGTCTTCAGTGCTTGGGAGCCCTGTGACTCCCTGAGAGGACCCAGGGACCCTCCCCTGTGTACCTACCTTCACACACCATGCGTCCATGTGGGCACCAGGCTTGGTAGTGCCCTTCCCTTGTCACTGTTGGTTCCCAGGTAGAGATTTAGGCCTCATAGAAAAGACCTCACAGAGATTTAACTCCCGTGAACTTTTGTGTCTCTTTCTGAAACGTCCTCTAGACATCACTTCACTCCATTTCAGAAGGTCCTAGTGGGTACCAGTCCTGGAAGATGCCCTGTGAAAGCTGCCTATGGCCTGCTGAATAATCTTTGGGGATGCCCCATCCTATGCTTCCTTCTTGGAGATTCCCAATTAACAGTAGCATTCCAAAGGCTCTGAGAAGTCTTTCAAAATGTATCTGTTCAATGTTCATTAATCCTGTGTTTTCTAAATTCATTTGACTACAGATCCCTTTTGGTACAGGAAGGCTATTAAAGTCCTGTGCAACTCTCCTGTCCTCTCTCCACACCTTGGGGCCCTCTGATTACTCTATATTCTCATGCTAACTACCTCATGGACTCACACACTCTCAAATTTCCTCCCATGGTGAATATTAGGCAGTGCGTCTATCATCTGATTTAGGAGCAGACCCACTAGAGCCAGAGCACGGCATATCTGTTCACTCCGACCTCTCAGCCAGCCCTTCTGGCAGCCTGAGTTTGCAGACTGTTTGCTTCTTGGTTCACACTCTCTGGTTCAGCTGGAGCATTTGGCCCAAAGGTTGGCTGTGTGCTCACCTTCACGGACAAATGCAGCTCATCTAGGCCTAGGCCACTCCATGGAGAATGGGATGTGAGCAGAAACATTCCATCTGTTGCACCCCTCTCCTCTGCAGCAGCTCAGGACCCAGGCTCTGCTGACTGTCTGGTTTTGCATATGTTAAAAGGCATTCTTCCAGATTTGAAAACCCCTTTGTCGAGGTCCAGGGGCAGTCTGAGCATGTGACAGAAGCCCCCCGAGCTTGGAGAGAGGAGCAGAGGGACACAGAGAGAAAGCAGGAACCACTCCAGAGTTGGGGCTCCCTTGATAGGCATCAGGAATGGCTCAGGGTGGCCACCTTCTCCCACCTCGTCCCTGCAGTCTGCTCAAGGTGGGCCCTGCTGACCTGTAGCTGATTCTAGCGAATGTGGGGTTGGAGTCCTGGACTGTGGGGTTTGTAGTTTGTCCCTGGGCAAGTACTTGTCCCTCTCAGGTCTTGGCTTTCTCCACTGATAAAACTTTGTGGTAGACCAGATGCCCTGGGGCTTGTCATGGCTTACTGCTGCTGCTAAGTCGCTTTAGTTGTGTCCGACTCTGTGTGACCCCATAGACGGCAGCCCACCAGGCTCCCCCGTCCCTGGGATTCTCCAGGCAAGAACAGTGGAATGGGTTGCCATTTCCTTCTCCCAACGCATGAAAGTGAAAAGTGAAAGTGAAGTCGCTCAGTCGTGTCCGACTCTTAGCGACTCCATGGACTGCACCCCACCAGGCTCCTCCATCCATGGGATTTTCCAGGCAAGAGTACTGGAGTGGGGTGCCATTGCCTTCTCTTGTCATGGCTTAGGTTATAAGATTCTACTTGCAAGCTTGATTGTCTGTTCATATGTTTGTTCCCAATGTTGCCTTGATTCCTAGTGAGACACATTGGACCCAGTGGTTGTCCCGGAAGGGAAGATTTCATTTCAAGGGCCCCCCACAGAGTGTGGTCTCACCTTTCCTGCCCCCCAGTGCTGGAGTTGGGGCAACTGCAACTAAGAGTCAGGGTAGCATTGGTCAGCCACATTTCTGAGCTGCCCTCTGAAGATAGCTCCATGACTTGACTCCTGTTTGGCATCCTCACAGGGTTATGTCTGCATCCCTGTCTGTGTCTGCATTGGGGTCTGCTCTGAGCTCAGACATGGCTGCAGCCCCCTGGCATTTCTGATACGCGGTGTCAGCCTCTCCAAGGCCTTGTCTGGCCTGCAGTCCTGGCTCTCCATTGCCCTGTCCTCTGGCTTGGACAAACCTGACCTGACTCCTGCAGTGGCCAGAGCATGTGCAAGGCCTGAATCTGTGTACCTTTGATGACATAGCCCTCCTGCTCCAGGCCACATGCTTACCCATCTCCCAGGGAGAGAGTGAGCGGCCCCCTCGGATGATTGATTAGCATCCTGTATTTCCCTCTGCCAAGGTGTCTCAGAAGCACATGAGCAGATGGCTTCTTGGGGAATTCCTCTGGGGAACCAGGCTTCTACAACCCCAACAACATGGAAATCCAATATTCAAATAAGAGAAGAAGTTAGGAAAGAAAATATGCTCTTTTCCCTCCTCTCAGTTAAAACCTGGATACAGAGCTATGTGCTGTGCTATGCCAAGTCACTTCAGTCATGTCTGATTCTTTATGACCCCATGGACTGTAGCCCACCAGCCTCCTCTATCCATGGGATTCTTCAGGCAAGAATACTGGAGTGGGCTGCCATTTCCTTCTCCAGGGGATCTTTCCAACCCAGGGATCGAACCTGTGTTTCTCATGTCTCCTGCACTGGCAGGCAGGTTCTTTACCACTGCACCACCTGGTCAGAAATAACTTCTTCTCTCCTGGGGTTCTTTTCCCTGTAGAGGAGAAAAACAGACCCAGGGCTGCTTCTAGCCTGTACAGGGGAAGGAGCCTCTGAAAGGCTGCTGCTCTGGCATGAAAGTCCGAGGAAGTAGACTTCAATTCAACTGAATAGGCTTTGCTTAAGCATCTACTGTGTGCCAGGCCTGGGCCCTGGATTCTGCATGGAATCAGGTCTGATAGCCTATGTCTTTCAGTCAGTTCAGTTCAGTTCAGTCGCTCAGTCATGTCCAACTCTTTGCGACCCCATGAACTGCAGCACGCCAGGCCTCCCTGTCCATCACCAACTCCCAGAGTCCACCCAAACCCATGTCCATTGAGTCGGTGATGCCATCCAACCATCTCATCTGCTGTCGTTGCCTTCTCCTCCTGCCCTCAATCTTTCCCAGCATCAGGGTCTTTTCAAATGAATCAGCTCTTCACAACAGGTGGCCAAAGTATTGGAGTTTCAGCTTCAGCATCAGTCCTTCCAATGAATATTCAGAACTGATCTCCTTTAGGATGGACTGGTTGGATCTCCTTGCAGTCCAAGGGTCTCTCAAGAGTCTTCTCCAACACCACAGTTCAGAAGCACAATTCTTCCGTGCCTTCATCTTTAAAAGCACTTAACATGGATTTGGGTTTCGTTCCCAGCTCTGCTCCCTTCTGGTTTTGAGACCTGGGATCAGGGCCTAGGCTCTCTGAGTCTCAGGTTCTCAGCCTGTAAGATGGGATCATAGTACCTATCTCATAGGATTGTTGAAAGAATTGAGTAAGTTAGGGTGTACAAAGCGCTTAGCCCAGGCCTGCCTCATAATACACGCTCATTAATCACAGACAGTCTCATTAATCACACAGTCCCAGATCCCTTCCGCTGGCAGAAGAGATGTGCCCTGCATTAGAGATGGCAAAGCAGAGGCCAAGAAAGGTCCTATGAATTTTCCTAAAACCACTTGGGTTGTGACTGAGAAGGCAAGGCTGGGATGGAGGTCTCTCAGCTCTCTGCTAGGGTGTCCTGACCCTGCTGTGACATTGGCCCCTCCCCGGGCCTCCGCTCAGTCTGGGAGACGAGCCTGCTGGCAGGCGCTGTCACTCTGCTGTTCGGCAAAGGTTGGGCCGTTAAAGCCATCTCTCGTATTTTAAGTGTTTTTTTGCTACCTCGAGAAAAGTGTAGAATTTCAAGAAATTAGAAGAGCCACCCAGATCCACCCCCCCAAGCTGGCAAAGACAGTCCAGTCTCTGTGTGGAGGGAGAATTCGGAGCCCCCTCCCCATGCCTGTGTTTTACGGGACCCCTTGCTCTCTAGCATTTGACTTTTCCTGTTCCTTTCTCTGAGGTTCAGTCCCATTAATGTTTATGAGCAAATAAAACTTGGATTGCTGCTTTGAGCCGTGGGATCAGTGTTGACTTGGGGAAGGAGGTCTGATTTAACGTAATCCTGCTCCTTTGACTTTGCGTGGCTTCCACTGAGTTCCCCTCCAGGAAGATGAGCGAAAGGAGCAGAAATGGGATTAAAGCAGAGGTCTCTCCTCTCCCAACCTTGGTGCCATTAGTCCCCTGCTAAGAGTGGGATGGTAGCCAGACAAAGTGTTGGAAACACAGGTGTTTTTCTTCTTTTCGTTCCTAAGTGGACATGTGTGGATGAGCAAGCCACCTTGGGGGACACTTGAGCTCCAGCATGTATGGGTGATGTGTCAGCTGGTTTCCCACAGAATGAGGTCTCCGGGCAGGACTGGAGGGTGTTTTTGATCATATACATGAGGGTGCTCTATCCTTCTTTGGAGCAAGGAATTGAACAACATAACAAGGATAAAACCCAGCTGAACTAGTGTGTGGCGCCATGAAGAGCCCCACATGTGTACCGAGTGTAGCATTTTTGTTTTCTGAAGTGCCCAGAGTCCTGTTGGGGATTTTCCTCCAAGGTAATGGTGGGGGGGGGGGGCTGTCTTGATGGGGCCAGGGTGGGGGCAGAAGCAAGGGGAGGGCTGCACATCACTGTGGCAGGGGAGGGGCCTGCACTTGGGTTGGTGTGATGGAGACTCATCTCCAGGAGAGGCAGCTTATTCCTTCCAGGGCTGCTGATGGGGCTGGGATCCAGGCCAGAGGAAGGTAATTGCATCATTCCATGTCACTCTTGTCTCAGAGGGCTGAATTAGCTGACTCTCCAAAACTAGGGCTTACTTTTGACTTCTTCATTTATGGGCTGATGCAGATGCCTGCAAGTGCATGTCTCAGTTTTTCTGGCACAGCGGGCGAGACTGAGAGGAGCAAATGTGGTTCTGACACTGAGGATCTCAGAGGTTAGCAGGGAATAAGGGATAGATCACAATTTATGATGGTGCTCAGTGGGATGGGGATATGGGCAGAGGAAAGCTGTGGAACAGCCCAAGGGCAAGAAACTCAGGGCAAGTACCCTCACTGGCTACAAGGGCTTCACGGAAGAGATGGGCTGGCTCTTGGAGGATGGATGGGATTTCCACATGTGGAGATGGGTGGGTAAGGCTCTAGGGAAAGTTTGTCTGAAACATAGGTATGTAGACAGAGAGACAGGAGCCACTTGATAAGAGGTGCTGTGGAGGAACGTTCTGAAAGTGGCTGGAAAGGTTGAGGCTCTAATGAACTTTGAAGATGCTCAGTGGGCATTTATTGAATAAATGTGTGAGTTATTGGCTGAGTAAGTGGCTCAGTTGGTAAAGAATCTGCCTGCAATGCAGGAGACCTGGGGCAATCCCTGGGTTAGGAAGATCCCCTGGAGAAGGAAATGGCAACCCACTCCAAGGAATTCCAAGGAGAGAAGAACTGGGCAGGCCACAGTCCATGGGATCGCAGAGTTGAACAAGACTGTGTGACTAACTTTCACTTTTCACTGGCTGAGGCTTCATTCAGCTGACATTCCTTACTGAGTGATTGCAATGTGCTGAACACTCTGCTAGGGGGTGGATGTGCAACTGTGAGCAAAACAGATATGTGGCACTCCCTCTGGCATGGGAAGTCAGTAAACAAATAAATAAAACAGAAAAATATTACACATAGTGTGTTAGGAAGAGGTACGTGGTGGGGGCAGAATGAGTAGAGAGTGGGGACCCCAGTGGTGTGTGTGTGTGTGTGTTTGGGGAAGGTTATAATTTTGACCAGGGTTGCAAAGGAGGCCTCTTTGAGAAGATGACATTTTAGTAATGTGAGAGGGATGTGAGGAGTCAGCCAGGGGGATATTTGGGGAAGAGCATTCTAGGCATCAGAGCCTGGGGCAGGAGAGCTGATGTGTTAGGAGCAGCAGGAGGCCCCTGTGGCCTCAGTAGGGTGGGTGGGGGACAGTGGTAGGAGAGACCAGAGAGTCACGGGGGCTTGAGGCCAGAGCAGGGCTTTGGACTTCAGCCTCAGTGGTTGTGGGGGCCTCTGGGGGACTTGGAGTGGAGGAGAGAGGTGATGTGACTGCTGTTTTAAAAGTGTCATTCAGTGTGTTGTGTGCAAACCTGACCGTAGCAACCTCCCTGGGGTCAGGGAGACCGTTTGGGAGGCTGCTGCAGCCCCAGGTGGGAGGTGATGGTGACGTGGGCTGGGGAAATGGTGGCAAGTAGCTCTGTTCTTGACATGGACGATTTCTTAACAGACTGAGTGTGGGTGTGAGAGACAGGAAGACTCCAAGGTGAAGCCACAGTTTCAGTCTCAGTGATCGGGTTTGAGATGGCCATGGGTGGAGCAGGTTGGTGTTGGATCAGGAGCTGGTTTAGGCATGACAAACTCGAGATGTCTGTGGACGTCTGCATGGAGATGTGCAGGAGAGTTCTGGAGAGGGACTGTGCTGGAGATGTAAATTTAGGAACCGTTGGCTTGTAGATAGTATTAAAGCCACAAGACGAGATGAGATCACCGAGGGGTTGATGGTGTATAATGACAACCAGGGCTAATGTTTTATTGAGCTTTAAGTGCCAGGCATTCTTTAAGCACTTCCCACAATCCCTCTCTTTGCCTCCTCAGAACCTGATGAAGTGGTAGCTGTTATTTCTCCCATTTTACAGAAAATGAACCCGAGGGTCAGAGGCATTAAGTAAAATATTCAAGATCACACAGCTACTAAAGGTCAGAGTCAGAACTTGCACGTTGGTCTGTCTGACTTTAAATTTTTAATCAATGAGCTTACTGACTGTCTGAATTATGGACCTAATTCTGCACAGAGTAGGGAATCCACTAAGGTGTTTGAGCAGAGAAACGACTCAGAGGGGTGTGTTAGGAAGAGGCCTGTGGAATCTGGGGGCTCATGAAGAATGTACCAGGGAAGGGGAGAGAGAGACCAGAGGCAGGGGTTACAGAGAAGGTTTGGACCACCCAGTGGAGGTTGGAAATGGGGCTTGAAGAAGGGATTTCCTGAGAAGTGTAGAACCAAATTGTTATGAACTCAGTGTTATGAACTCAGTGTTTGTGTCCCTGTGAAATTCACATGTTGAAACCCTAACACTCACGGGACTGTATTTGGAGATGGGGCCTCCAAGGAGGTAGTTAATGTTAAATGGAGTCATAAGGGTGGGGTCTTGGTCTGATAGGATTAGTGTCCTTATTAGAAGGGACTCTGGAGAGCTCTTGCTGTCTGTGTACACACACTGAGGAAAGGCCCAAGTAGGACAGGACCAGTTGAGGCCATCTGCAAGTCAGGAAAAAACCGAATCACCAGAGCCTTGATCTTGGACTTCTGGCCTCCAGAGCTGTGGGAAGTAAATGTCTCTGGGAAAGTCACCCAGTCTGGTATGTTGTGATGGTGGACTAGTACACCCAGGCTCTCTGGGATTCTGCTTTTTTCAGACCTGTGTCTTCTTGCCAGGCTACAGGGCTCAGTCATTTGGAAACAGTCTCTTATGGAACTTCTGTTCCCTCCACTCTAAACATTTCTGAATGGACCGGAGGAGTCACTGAACAATTATCTAGTGATTAGCTTCTTGCAGAATCCAGAGAGTTACTGGAAGAAAATTGGTAAATTCTTTTCATTCTTAATAAAACCTAACATTATCTTGCTAATGCCTTATATTAAGAGTTCAAAGTCATCTCTATACCATTGATCTTCAAAGGAAGATATTTCCTAATTTATTTAACAAGGCTTGAAAAAATGAGGGTGAGGTTCCTTTCAGATGGGAATTTTATTTCAATTTTGTTAAAATCTCAAGCATTCTTGTAGAAAAAGTGAAAATGTTGTAGTTTCTTTTTTTTTTTTAATTTGAAAACATGAAAGTGTGGGTGTAACAGTGTAACATATGCCCAGTCTGACTCTTCGCGATCCCGTGGACTCTAGCTCGCCAGGTTCCTCTGTCCATGGGATTCTCCAGGCAAGAATACTGGAGGGGTTGCCATGCCCTCCTCCAGGGTATCTTCCCAATCCAGGGATCGAACCTGTCTCTCTTATGTCTCCTGCATTGGCAGGCGGGTTCTTTACCACTGAGCCAGTAGGGTGGGGGAGGGATGCAAACAAATAATAAGAAAGATGCTCTTATAACACTATTATTACTGTTGAAAAAAAGGAAAATCATTCCAAGTACTGAAAAGTCCAAAGATGACATCATTTGATTTTCTTCTCTAAAGGCTTTAAAGGGCTCTGCCTGTGGATCCTATCTCTTGCATCCAGTGAGGCCCTGTCACTCTTCAATGGACTGGGGGGTTCACTATTGCGGTAAGATCAGTCCAGGTGTCCAGGCACACAGCTTAAACAGAAAGGTGGGAGCACCAGGGTACTAAAACCTTTCCCCGCAGAAATGCCGTGGGCAAGGAGACCCTTCGCTGAACCAGGAGGAGGAATGGGACAGCATCGCTCTACCCTCAGAGCGGAGGACGGCAGAGCCCTGGGGTCCCACTTCAGCTTCCATTCCCTTCCCAGAACACTGTGAAAAAAAGTCAAAATGATATGGCTGTGAAGAAAGTGCAACATATGTTTAGAAATACCAGTAGAGGGAAACATCTGAGGAGTAAGAAAAGCTTTGCCAGCTTTTACTACAAACGGGGGAAGCAGTAGATCCCAGCCCCAGGTAAACAGACTTCCCCTTTTCTGAAACTCCCGTAGCCTAGGAGGTCAGTTTCAATTTCCCCGTCTAGTGCACTGGACTTTTAGACAAGGCATAGTGGCTGCCTGTGGACTGAAAACACAAGACTGTAATCCAGGGCCTGATTCCAGCTATAAAATCGCCCGCATGCCAACAAATGACGTGATGGTAACTGATATCCCACAGCTGGGAGATTTCACAGTATTCCAGATGAGTGTTTTGGAACGAGAAATAAACTTGGGTCACGGCTGACTTCCTGCCACTTCTGGTTCTTGGCCTCCATCGAATCACTGGGTTCAGTGGCAGCTTGTAATCCCCTGAGCATTCTGAGCCCACCGAGGGGGAGGGGACGCCCCTCCACCCGGAGGAGACAGGCACCCTTGTTTCCACAGGAGGCACAGAGAGGCTCTGTGTCATCAGCCTCTTGGGAAGCGGACGTTTCTGAGATCTTAATATTTTCCCTCCTATTCCTGAGAAAACGCTCTCTCCATAAAAATGAGTTGTCAGCTGCTCTTGAGGCCCTCTGAATTGATTTTGGCTCTGTCCATTACAGGTAGCTTCTGTGTGAAGAAACCATATAAATCTTACTCAGTCAGGGAGTGTTTAAAATGGCAAATTTCAGAGTAAAGGCTTAACAAAAACCATAAATAAAACTTCAGAAGTAATGGAAGTGTTTATAAGCATCTGTGGAATTCCGCACAAGAACAACAAGCGTGGTTCGAGTGCCGAGAGATTGACTGAGGTGCTGTGTTTGCTGGGAGAGAGAGGATATCCATCTTTATTTGGCCTCTGTTTAGGGAGGCTGGACTTGGAGAAGCACAGATGGGGGCAGGGCTCCGTGGCTGGTGCATGAGAAGGACTTCATCACCGTCAAGGGCCGGGGCGAGTTTGGACTGAGGAGGCTGCCAGGAGGAGAGGAACTTGCCAAGGACCAGGCCTCAGGTCCCAAGCATCCAGGCCTACTGTGTGGATGAATGGTGGGTAGGTACCACCATCACAGTGATCGTGTAATCTCAGCAACAAGCAATGTGCTGTGGCCTGTTTCTAGCTCAGGAGACCGAAGAGAAGAGGGGCCTGTGGCATGTCCCAGCCCTAGAGCAAGCCATGGTTGGAACTGGAGCAGAGCCTATGGTTCCCGTGCCTGGCCCTGGTGGTCCCAGACCTGTGTTCTCCCTGCCAGGTTCCTTCCTCTCCATCTTTTTTTTTTTTTAATTGGAATATAGTTTCTTTACAATGTCATGTTAGTTTCTTCTGCACAGCAAAGTGAATCAGCCACAAGTATACATATATCCTCTCTTGCTTGGATTTCCTTCCCATTTAGGTCACCAGAGAGAATTGAATAGAGCTCCCTATGCTATACAGTTGGTTCTCTGTATTGATATATCTATTCTACATATCAATAGTGTATTTAATGTCAATAGTGTATATACGTCAATCTCAGTCTCTCAGTCTGCCCCATCCCCTGACTACTCCCCTTGGTATCCATATATTTGTTCTCTACATCTGTGTCTCTGTTTCTGTTTTGCAAGTAAGTTTATTTATACCATTTTTTTCTGGAATCCACATACGTGTATTAATGTACAATGTTTGTTTTTTCCTCTTTCTGACTTGCTTCACTCTATGACAATCTCTAGGTCCATCCACGTCCCTGCAAATGGCACAGTTTCACTCCTTTTTATGGCTCAGTAGTATTTCACTGTATATATGTACCACATCTTCTTTATCCATTGCTCTGTTGATGGACATTTAGGTTGCTTCCATGTCTACTGTAAATAGTGCTACAATGAACATTGGGGTGCATGTCTTTTTGAATTACTGTTTTTTTTTTTTTTTTTCTGAGCATATGCCCAGGAGTGGAATTGCTGGGTCATGATAGTTCAATTTTTAGTTTTATAAGGAATCTCCAACTGTTATCCATAGTGGCTGTACTAATTTACATTCCCACCAACAATGTAGGAGGGTTCTCTTTCTTCTTCTCCATCTTAACTCCCTCTCTCCAGCAGACAGGAATTGCATGTTCTCACTCCAGGACCTGGGCTGAGTGTGGGCATTGTGGGAAGAGACATCAGTGGGTGAAGGTTTTTACTCCCCCTCCCCTGGCAGGCCCTCTGTTCTCTCTGCTGAGAGCTGTACAGATAGAAGACAGCACGTGGAACAAAGCCACAGTCACTGTCACTCACTCACTCATTCATTCATTCAGCATCTATTGAGTACCAACTGCGTTCTAGGTTTTATTCTAGGTGCTAAGCACATAATAAGTGTTTGGCATAAGGGAAGAGTTCTAAGGGTAACCCAGCAGGCCTGAGATGGCTCTTGGGGAATAGCGTGGGTGGAGCCTTCTGAGGGAAGGTAGAGCTGAACTGGACCCTGAAGGAAGGTAGGATTGGGGCGGACAGATGGCTTCTGGGTGGGAAGACAGAATAAGCAAAGGCCTGGGGGGCTGAGTGTGGGGAATTGTGTAGATTTGGGTCAGCCAAGCGAGTAGCAGTTGGACCACTCCTGGCTGTGTCTCATGGGGGATGGGCTGAGTGTTGCTCTCCTTCGAAGCCTGTAGCTCTGGGGGTTGGACCCCAGGTGTTTGGGCTGCATCCAGGAGCCGAAACACAGGCCTCCTGTTCTGGGAGTAGGTATGTGCTAGGAGAGCAGCTTCTCTTTCTTCCTGTTTTTTTTCTCATCTTCCTCCCTTCTCCAAGTCCCTGCTCCTCCAGAAAACCTTTCCCTTGTAAGCCTCTGATCCCTGACAACCTTCAGCTCTCTACTGGGCAGATTTGAATCAGACTGTGACCTTGTCCATGTTTATCGCTTGTCCTGGTGTCCATCTTGTTTCTCTAGACGCTCTGGGTTCTCTGAGGGCAGTCTTCCAGGTCCCAGAACCCCAAGCACAGGCCTGGACACATGCTGAATGTTGCCAGGTGACATAGAGATACCCGGTTAAATTAGAATTTCAAATAATAAATAATGCACCCACATAAGTATGTCCCAGATATTTCATGGGCTACTGTATGTCATGTCTGGAACATAATTATACTAAAGAATTATTTATTGCTCACCTTTCATTCAAATTTAATTGGGTGTCTTTTTTTTTTTTTTCTTTTTAAACAAAATCTGGCAACCCTATGCTAAAAGGCTTGCTGATTGGTTATTGAAACTCAAGGGTTATAGGTTCCTGGGATATGCAAGTTTTAGGAATTAGACTCACCTAGAAGTTTAGATGGAGAAGGCAATGGCACCCACTCCAGTACTCTTGCCTGGAAAATCCCATGGACGGAGGAGCCTGGTAGGCTGCAGTCCATGGGGTCGCTAAGAGTTGGACATGACCGAGCGACTTCATTTTCACTTTTCACTTTCATGCATTGAGAAGGAAATGGCAACCCACTCCAGTGTTCTTGCCTGGAGAATCCCAGGGACAGCGGAGCCTGGTGGGCTGCCGTCTATGGGGTTGCACAGAGTCGGACACGATTGACGCGACTTGGCAGCAGTAGCAGCAGAAGTTTAGAAGAAAACAGGTTAGTAACCTGAGCTCTGCATCAGCCTGCTCAGATTGGAATTCCATTTTTTCTCACTAACTAAGAGGTCTTGAGCAAATTACTTCCTTTTCAGTTTTATTATCTGTGAAGGGGAAAAGGTGAGAGTCCCGACCTCATGAATAAGGAATGAATGAAACAGTGCCTGGAAAGTACTCGCACAGACCTGGCCCTAGGTCTCAGGAGAGTGGTGGTCACTGCTATGGTTGTCATCACAATTCCAGGTACTCTGTCACTGCCCCCAGGAAGCCCTTTGCCCCCTCCCTTCCTGCCTCTTGTCCCGAGACTGGCCTCTCTGGAGAATCCCCCTGCCTTCTGAGCCCCCTGATTGTGTTTTCTAAGTGAAACAGTCTAGACTTGGGCCTCCACCCCTCTGCTTCCACCCAGTGAAGCTGAGTTATGCCCACCGATAGGGCTTGGGGAGCAAATCCCTTGTAGACTTTCTAACGGGACATAGATCATCACAGATGGGATTCAGGTTTTACAAAATAGTTCAGGACATAGATAAATTAGATCATGAAAAGTGCATAAGGGATATCAATTATGCAGGAGCCAGAAGAATAATTATAAAGTGATCTGGCCTCAGTTTTGGCCCATGAAACATTTAACTGTGGCCATTAAAGTAAAAAACATCCCTTTAATTGCTCCCTACTTCAGGGAAGTGGGATGGTTGAGGATGTGGCTTTGCCCAAAAGAGGTTGTAGGACAGGTGATGAGCACCTTTGTGGGTGTCTGCGGGTACAAGGCCACCTGGGAGGCATAGAGCACTGGGACTGGGCTCCTGGGTGGAGAAGAGTCTGGGGGCGGGGCGTGGTGTCTGGGAACACAGGGCGCCAGCGAGGGCTCAGCAGAGGCTCTGCCTGCTCTTTTCACCCAGAGCACAAAAGTGCACACCAGAATATCATGGGAGAGTCTTTACACAACATGACTCCTGGGTCCTCAAAAACCCTGCAAAGGAGTCATGGTTGTCCTGCTTCCTTCCCAGCAGCAGCGCAGACCTGGCCCTTAGTGGGCTGGCATCTGCAAATTGCCCCTGACCTAATGCGGCCAGTGAACATAGGAGTCTAGGGAAACTGGCAGGTGATGGTGGCCCTGTGAACAAATGGTGCATATTGGCTTCCTCCAAGAAGCTTCAGCAGCCTGGCTGGACCCAGGCCTGGACACGATTTCTGTCTCTAACAGAACCTAGACCTTACTCTGAGCCACCTACATGGGCTTCCATGAGGGTCCCTCTGCTCTACCTGGAGGATGTGCTGTGCTTCTGGAAGGCAGGCACCTTCTTCCTTCTTCTCTCTTTCCTGAGGTCTTTGGGCTGGCCACATGGTGCTCCAGCTGAGGCTGGATGGCTAGGGGTGGGTGTTAGTTACCAGCTAAAGGGTCATCACACACGCTCCTGGACACTTCTTCCCTGTGGAGTGTCCCTCTTGGCTTCAGCATCTCTTGGAATCAGGGTGTGTTTCTACCTGCAGTCCTTGTTTTTGCTTTAGGCCCCCTGTCCCTGGAGCTCAGCTACCAACAGTCATCAGGAGGAAGAGGCAGATGTCGTGGCTGCAGGAGTGTGGGCCTCAGAGGGGAGGGCTGAGTGGGGTGTGCAGTAAGCATACTGTGCGACCCAGGGGCTTTGTGAAGGGAGGCACAGGGGGAGGTGGGTGAGCTTGGTGCCAGGGAAGATCCAGTCCTGTTGGCGGTCAGAGGTGAAGGAGCATGTTCCTGATCAGCTGGGTTCTCATCACCCCCCTGGCCCTGGTCCCCTGGGCCACTAATCTTTCCTCCCAAAGTCACCACTTGGCTGAATTCTCCTTGTTTCTGCCCTGCTGTTAGGCAAGATGAAAAGTTTTTCCTTGGAGTGGAAAAAGCAGTAATATGACCTCCTCGTTAATACTGGAGGCTTGGGATTCGGGCAGATATAGGATTGTATCCCTCTCTGCCGTTTACAAGCTGGGCAACCTGGGGTAAGTTACTTAACCTCTCTAGGCCTCAGGCTTCTTACCCTCAGAATGGGGATAACAATGATGTCTCTCACAACCTGCATATAAAATGAATTCTCTAATGGGTACAGGTCAAGGAAGGATGTGTTCTCTCCAGAATGGAGAGGTGAGTGTGGGACTTTTAGCCCTGCCTGGCCTTTTAGAGGTTGGAGTTTGGGGGCAAGCACTCGGCCTTCCTGGTCTCAGATTATGCCTCCACGAAACTGACTTAGTTTGTGGTCAGATTAGCCATAAATATCAGCAAGCCAACTTTTCAAAGGCTGAAGCCGTTTATTACCAGGGTATGCCCTACTTGTCTACTTCAAGTTTGCATTAGTGGACCATTAATATTATTAATAACAATAGCTAACATTTATCTAAAATTCCTCATGGTGCAAAGTCTGGGCTAAATGCTCTGTATGTGCTTTTCCACCTAACCTCTCAACTCAGTAGATGATGAAGCTGAGACTTAGAAATATTAAGGGATGTGCCCACGGTCACAGAACTAGTGAGTGGTGGAGGCAGGATTGAACCCCGGCAGTCTGACTTGAGAGCAGAGAAGTAACAGGCAGGCCTGCATAGGAGCAGCTTTCCGAAGTCCTGTGTGTGAGCCCACCAACCCAGAATAAGGCAAACTATGGAGGTGGGGGTGGGAAGGAATTTCTACTGTTTCTTACAAACCTGGTAAAAGGAGCCACATGAAGGTGATTTCATTTTCTCTCAGATTCCAACACCAGTCAAGTTGTGGTAATTTCCCTTGAACTAAAGACCGGTCTGCAGAGAGAAATGCTTCTTCATACGTCTTAGAGATGCCGCATGCTGAAATGGGCAAGGCAGCCTGGCACGTACGAGAGGAAGGGTACGAGGCTGGCTCAACCATTCTGTGAGCTGACAGCTGGAAAAAGGACTTGGATTTTGCTTCTCAGGCATTTTGCACACAGCAGAAGGAAGGTTTAAAAGATATTGCCTGGAGTTCAGACTAGGCAGAAGATTCTACCATGATGAAGGAAGTAAGAGGGCCCTTGAGGATGTGTGTCTGTGTGGCTGGGGCTGGACTGTTTACAGATTTATGTAGAGATAAGGCTAATTTATTGCCCAACCACCATGCCTTTGAGTGAAAGGTGATATTAATACTTGCACGGGGGTGATAGCATGAGACAGGAATGTCTTTGGGTACAATGGTAGATTGTGTTCCTATTTATTTATTAAAGTGGCCCCTTCTGGCCTGTGAGGAGCTGGACCCTGTTTGTCTGATTTGAATTGTGCCCACATTTAGAAGTCGTGTGAGAATTCACTTAACTGTGTCGAGCTCAGGGAAGAGAAGGAATCTTGGAAGAGGAAAGCCATCGAGCTCCTTGGAAGACAAGAGGGCTGCAAAGCCAAGAGCATTTGGGAATTTCTATACTTGGGTTGTTCCACCTAAAGGGAGATCCTAAAGTTTTGGGGATCACATCTTAAACTCTACATTTGGAATCTTTTGTGTGTTGGCGGCCTTACTGAGACCTGGTGGTTCAAGCAATAATTGTAGTTCTCGCAGGAGGGAGTGCCCTGCATTCCCGAGACCTCCCCCAGCTGCCCGACAGTGACATGGCACAGGGCTCCCCTATCTCCCAAAGGCGACATGAGGGCCTGATGCCCAGCCCACTTCGGGCTCCCTGGGTGTGCTCAGGACTGCGCCTGGGATGAAAACTCAGGCAAGTTGCCATCGTTTCTGAGGGTGACAGGCAGGGGCGGAGGGCATGACCACTGTGCTAACTGACTTTAGCCTGTTCCGGGTCTTGGGTTGTGTGAAGCTGTGTGTAAATGACACAGTGAGTTTAACAGAATGTGTTTACCACTGGCTCCTGGCCTGTACCTTGCACCTTAACACTAGAGAGGGAGTAACACTTATCCTTCTGTCCCAAATTGAAAGCTCACAGGGAAGTGTCATATTGGCCCATCCTGACCCACCATGGAGGGCAGGGTGGGTACCTAAGAGGGGGCCCAGCTTAGCTCAGAGTTCTAATTCTGGCTATTTGCAGTAGCTGCAAGTGGCGGAAAGGCAGAACATGACTGCGCCACTTCTAGCCACGTGACTGTGGATGGGGTGGTGGGGGTGGGGTGGGGTGGAGGGTGATTCCTTGCAGGAGGGTGCCTTCTCCAGAGGAGGGGAAGATGTGGCAGAAAAAACTCTGGTGAGCAGCACACATTTTAACCAACAGCTGCAGGGGTAGAGTTGTCAGTCTGCTGATTTGATCGAAGGGACTGTATCTAATTTAAATGTGTATTTCTTGATTTTCAGTGAGATTTGTTGGCCACTCGTATTTGTGAATCATCAGTCCATGGTCTCTGCCTGTTTTGTGGTAGCTGTTGCTGAATGTTTCAGAGGAGTGGGGGTGGGGTTTGAATCTGAATTTGCTATTTTCCACCTCCTTTGGTAGGTAATTGTGTTGAATGTATTTACTCTTGCCTAGGAAAAAAAAAACCAAAAACAAGCTGAGTCTTCAGGAAACCACTGTGGAAATCCAAGCAAAATGCTCTCTCCTTAATCAGATTTCTTGTATTATGAATGGTCATTAAATATTTTATGTGAGAATTATAATTGCTGATTAGGGCCAATATCAATAGCCTCAGATAATCAGCATATAACACTAATTAGAAGGTCCTGAGTAGCTCCCAGTGACTTGTCTATAGCAATTTGGGAATTGCTGTAATTGTTGGCAAGCTGAGCCCGGAAGTGGGCATGCTGGCTGAGGGTGGGGTGTGTGCATCTTTGTGAAAAGGTGCTTGGATGGGCAGGGTAAATTCGGTGTGGCAGGAATCGCTCTGCTGGTCGGAGGGCTCCCTTCAGGTGAGCTGTCCTGCCTGGCGAGCGGCATGGGAGGCCGTACTGAGGCGTCCATCTCCAGTCATGTGGCGTCTGGGTTAACAGGGTCTTGCTCTGACTGGTGGAAGTTTCCAGCCTGAGAGGTGGGATGTCCGATCACTGCCTCACTCATCTATCTGCCTGTGTACGTGTCCCTCCAGCTTCTCTTACCCCTTCCAACTCTCTCTCGCACACACACACAGCTTAAGCATTACTGGCTGTGTTTGTCTGGAACCTTGTGAGAGTTTTGTTCAACCTCTAGTGGGGCAGCTGAACAGGCTGCCGTGGGATTTACTGGTTGCAATGTGTCTGGATCACATCAGCATCCCAACTCTGGTTGTCCAATGTGTATAGCTTGTGGGAGGAGAGAAGGGCTTTGGTCCTGGGACGCCCATGTCTCAGTGGGAATCACACAGAGTTAATCCCTCCTGAGAGACTTCCTCAGCTGTTGGGCAGTGCTTCCTTGCTCCCCAGGAAGTGGGCTAGAAATCACCACCAGGGACCAATGGAGAGGGCTAAGAGCGTGCAGGAAGCCACAGAAAGAGGGATGGGGGCTCTTCTTATGCTGCCCATAGAAGTCCACTCATGTTGGCACCTTAGTGGGGGAACCAGCTTAGGGATCAGAATCCAAGCCGCACTTGCCACCACTTCTGGGAAAGTCATGTCACGTCACTGAGCCACTGTTCCCGCTTCTGTAAATAGAGGATAACGATACATACTTTGTGTGTGTGTGTGTGTGTGTGAGCCGCTTAGTAGCGTTCAACTCTTTGTGACTCCATGGAGTATAGCCCGCCAGGCTCCTCTGTCCGTGGAATTCTTCAGGCAAGAATCCTGGAGTGGGTAGCCATCTCCTCTCCAGGAACTCTTCCTGGCCCAGGGATGGAACGTGGGTCTCCTGCACTGCAGGCAGATTCTTTACTGTCTGAGCCACCAGGGAAGCCCCAGTGCCTACCTTGTGGCTGGTCATTTTAGAGGTGGTACAGCCTCTGAAGCCAACTGGATGGCCTGACTCCCTGTCTACACTTCTCCCCGGCTGTACAGCTGCAGTCAAGTTATTTAACCTGAGTCTCTGCTTCCCAACATGTGAAATGAAGATAATAACAGGACCTACCCCACTGGATTACTCAGAGAATTAAGTGAGTTGTAAGGAATTTAGAAAAGTAGCTGCTACACAAGTTCTTGTTAAGTATATAAAAAAAAAAACAGTTGCATAAATTGCCTGAGATGTGCCAGGCAGCACTAAGCAAGTGTGCTTAAGACACCCACTATGCTAAGTGCCCGGGACACAGATGAGAGGGAGCCAGACGGGGCCCCCCTTCTAGTCTAGGGGAGACGCAGGAGAACAATCAGTGAGCCAGATCATGGCACGTGGTGGTTTGTACCATGGAGAAAAGGAAAGTAGGTTAAGGTGGTGAGGATGACAGGATGCGAGGGAAGGTTACTTTAGGTTGTTGGGCCCACATCTGAGTGGATACCTTAGTGGAAGTGGAGAGTGAGTTATCAGTTCAGTTAAGTTCAGTCGCTCAGTTGTGTCTGACTCTTTGTGACCCCATGGACTGCAGTACACCAGGCCTCCCTGTCCATCACCAACTCCCCGAGTTCACTCAAACTCATGTCCATTGAGTCGGTGATGCCATCCAACCATCTCATCCTCTGTCGTCCCCTTCTCCTCCCACCTTCAATCTTTCCCAGCATCGGGGTCTTTTCCAATGAGTCAGTTTTTTGCATCAGGTGGCCAAAGTATTGGAGTTTCAGCTTCAGCATCAGTCCTTCCAATGAATATCCAGGACTGATCTCCTTTAGAATGGACTGGTTGGATCTCCTTGCAGCCCAAGGGACTCTCAAGAGTCTTCTCCAACACCACAGTTCAAAAGCATCAATTCTTTGGCACTCAGCTTTCTTTATAGTCCAACTCTCACATCCATATATGACTGCTGGAAAAACCATAGCCTTGACCAGACAGACCTTTGTTGGTAAAGTAATGTCTCTGCTTTTTAATATGCTGTCTAGGTTGGTCATAACTTTTCTTCCAAGGAGCAAGCGTCTTTTAATTTCATGGCTGCAGTCACCATCTGCAGTGATTTTGGAGCCCCCCAAAATAAAGTCTGTCACTGTTTCCACTGTTTCCCCATCTGTTTGCCATGAAGTGATGGGACTGGATGCCATGATCTTAGTTTTCTGAATATTGAGTTTTAAGCCAACGTTTTCACTCTCCTCTTTCACTTTCAAAGTGAGTTATGGGATGAAGCAAAGTGACAAGCAGGCAGAGACCCTTTGCTGAGGACGTGGCTGCTCTGTCCCTGTCTCTGTGCATCCCTTCCTAGGCTCGTGCACACTCCTGTCCATCTCCATCATCCTTTCCTGCCTTCCCTCCCAGTTGCTGGTGCCTGCCACTCTTTGCTGGCAAACTGACCTCAGGCTGCTGGAGCTCCTTTCCCTCCACAAAGACAGCTGAAGATACCTGGGAATTTCGTGCTCTGCAACTTCCTGGAAGCAGCTTTTAACCAGTGACTGCTGGGTGCCCGCGTGTACCGCCAGTCGCTTTGTCCTTCAGGGGAGTTTCCCAGATTCCCTGGAGGTAGTGCGTCAGGCAACCGACTGTGGGACTTTGTAGATGGTACTTGCTCACCTGGCTTCCTCCGCTCCTGATCCTTATGGTTCACTTCCTTACCGGCTTTGTGGGAATTCTCCCTTCATAAGTCACTTTCTTGTGAACCTCCTCTCAGTTTCTGCTTGTGGGAAACCTAAATCAGACTCTGAGTCAGAAACGAGTATGACATGTTGAAGGGATAACGAGAGATGGGTAGAAAGTGGGGAGATGGTGGAGAGGAGAAGAGGCTGCCGAAGTAGGCAGGGTTGGATCTTTTGGGGACTTGTTGGCTGTGATAGATTTGCATTTTCTCCAAGCGCAATAGGAAGTTATTTGAAGTTTCTGGGTAGGGGAGTAACATTATACAATTTATTTTATAAGAAAATATCTTTCTGACTACTGTGTAGAGGATAAACTGTTAGAGGCCAAGAGTGGAAGGAGGGAGACAAGTTGGGGGCTCCAGTAGTCCCCCAGGAGAGGGATGACGACCTTGAACTGGGAGGGCAGCCAAAGGGAGGGATTTGGGGTTTGTTCTGAGGATAAGCTACAGTCCACGGGATCACATAGAGTCAGACATGACTGAGCAACTAACACACTGCATATTGGTAGGTAATTGGCCACTATTAATGTTTAGACACGTGGATTCAGTTTTATAGTTTGCCCCAAGTCATAGCAAGTCTAAGAGTTTAAACTGGGGGTAATGGCTGGTGGGGGGCCTCACCACAGACACGAGATACAGACGCCTCTCCTTCCTCTGGACCTAGGAGCCCCTGTGGGAGCCTTTCCAGTGTCACCGTGTATCTTGTCCCAGCTGCTGGGCCTCCTCTCTGCTGCTGGGCCATGCCCTTGACCCTGATAGAGGGGGCCTGCAGGAAGAGTCCCAGGCAGGAGGGTGAGGTCTCAGGCAGACCCTGGGCCTGGCTCCTGGCCTTGGATCCAGAGGGATCAGAGGTGGGAGTGCACAGGCCTTTCTGAGGCCTGTTCAGAGGTCCTTAAAGGAGGTTTTGTTGAGAGCTTTGCCTGAGGTATGAAAGGCCAAGGGACCCCTGCTGAGACCCAGGCTGTCTGGTGAGACAGAGATCAGGTTGAGTTGGAAAGCATTTTACTTCTGTGAGTTAAGACATCATTTCTTCAGAAACAAGGACATTGTTATATTATGTTTCTTCCAGGTATGAAGCAGCGGGAATATTAACATGCTTAGGTTTGACTTTCAGACTCCCAGGGGGTGAGGTCTTTAGAGATACAAACTCCTTTCTGCATGAGATATAAGGTTCATGGTGAGCTTTAAGTGGGTGCTGGGCTTTCTTTGAGAAACCTTTCTCCCTTGGCTATACTGCTTTTCATAATCTGAATATAAAATAGAATGCTTCAGGAGACTGGAACCAGGCAGGATCTGTGGTCTGATCCCTAGGGCATATCTGGTGGGCCAGTGTGGAGAGTCTTTGTTCCTCCATGCTGGACAGTCCCTCAGCGACCCCATGAATCCCCAGGAGCTAGGAAACCTCACCTCTAGAGCCCTAGGACCCACTGACCAGTTGAGACCCCCAGTTTCCTTGGAAGTAGCCAATGGTGTCTGGGGAAATCTGATCTGTCCTTGGGAACTCTTAATATTAAAATATCCAGATCTTCAACTGGAAATCCCATTTCTTAATGTCTCTCTGGAAACATAGTCCAAATGTGTGCAAAGAGACATTCAAGGGACTGTTCATTACAACTTATTTTTTTTACAGTGACAAAATGGAAACAAATGTCCTGAATGTTAATTAAACTGTGAAATAGTCCTACTAGACCTGCTTTTAAAGGTTAAAAATCCTTCAGCTAGTTATGTGTGTAGTATTACATAATCCCCCCAAGTTTTATTACTAAGTGAAAAAGGTAACTAGCAGAACAATTTGTATAACAAACCCCCAGTTATGTTAGTTCAGTTCAGTCGCTAAGTTGTGTCCGACTCTTTGCGACCCCATGGACTGCAGCATGCCAGGCTTCTCTGTCCTTTACCAACTCTCGGGGCTTGCTCAAACTCATATCCATTGAGTCGGTGATGCCATCCAACCATCTCATCCTCTGTCGTCCCCTTCTCCTCTTGCCCTCAATCTTTCCCAGCATCAGGGTCTTTTCTAATGAGTCAGTTCTTCCCATCAGGTGCACCCCCCTCCCTGTAAATGAACTTTATTTCTCTATGTATATGAAAAAGTACAAAACAAACTGAAAACAGAGATCATCTGGGGAGGGCACTGGGATTGGCATCCTTATTGAGTTTCGTACTTACAGCTGGAGTGTTTTAAAAATGAGAATAATTTTCAAAACTACTTGTATAAACAAGAAGGTTAAGATAGAACATAAAGTAATGGATGCCTAGTACAAAACCTTTGTTACATTCAGAGCAATGTCACCCTGCATTCCACTGTTAACATTATGGTGCATTTCCTTCCAGCCCATTTTTTCCTTATGCATTTTTACACAGTGATAGCATACTATATAGATACTGTTTTGTACCCTGCTTTTTCCTCTTTACATTTTTGTCATAAACGCTTTCTGTACTGTTTCAGACTCTCCATAAATATCTTTAATAGCTGCATAATTTTCCATTGTGTGTGTTTAGCCATTTCTCATCTTTCCTTTCCACTTCAAAAGTGATCTCTGTTTGCCTAGGGAATCTTCCTCCAGTCTATGAGACAACAAAAATCATAACTACTGCCATGCCTGGTGCAGAGTGGTACATGGAGTGAGATCAGTGCATGTGTTTGTGTATGGACCTGTGTGTGTAAATGAGGGTGATGGGAAGCTGAGGTCCTTCCTGAGAAGTAGACCAGTCCTGGCCATCCCAGGGTAATTCAGGCAGAAGAGGCTGGCAGATCCAGTTAATGGTTCCTTTTGAATATATGTCTCTTCTGTGAAATGATGAGAGCAGAGGGCACGGGAGCGTCCCACACTGGGACCCTAGAACCTAGGGTTGGAAACTAGCTCAGCACTGACTCTGTTCTGCTCTCTGGAAACACTTTTCACCAGCCTGAAAACTATTTTGTGGTCTGAGTACAGACAAAGGGATTTCTAGAGGCGTGTTCCCTGGATGATGGTATCCAGGCAGAGCCTTGTGATCTGGTCCCCAGAGAGGCGCCTGCAGGTGGTTGGGGAACAGCTAGATCCATCCCTCTTCTAGACCTTAGGTTTTCTGTTCTGAGAAGTGAAGCTGCCTGTAGCAGAAAAGAGAAAACTGAAAGGACACTTTAAGAGAGGGTAAAGAGGAAACTGTTTACAGTGGTGAGGACTGGATGGTGGGAACCTGCAGCAGGTGGGGATGCACCTTGGGGTTAACAACTGCATGTTTGCAAACCATTGCTACCCTTGGGCTTGAAGGCGCAGGGACAAGGAGCTGTTAGGAACTCAGGGAGAGCTGAAGTCATAAGAGAGAGCTTGCGGAGCAGAATCTATGGCTCTAAGCTGTTTTATAAATGGAAATTTTGTATAGAGGGAGCTGGGGGAGTAAGTACAGCCTCTTTTCCCTCCAATTTCCCAGTCCCCTCCCACTGGCGAAACCAACCAAAAGCCAGAGGTGACAGGGGAGCCTAGGTCATGTATTCCATGGGGGCCAGCCACCGAGGGCACGGAACAGGGTTCTACTCCTTTGTCAGGAAAAATACCTATGGTTCCAACTCCACGGAAACCCAAAAGCCCATCAGCTGTTGGATCTTAGTAGGAGGAGATCCCCTGTAGCTCAGCTAATAAAGAACCTGCTTGCCAATGCAGGAGACACCAGAGATGTGGGTTCAATTCCTGTGTTGGGAAGGTTCCCTGGACAAGGAAATGGCAACCCACTCCAGTATTCTTGCCTGGGAAATTCCCTGGACAGAGGAGCCTGGCAAGCTACTGTCTACGGGCTGCAAAGAGTCAGACACGACTGAGCACACACACAGGAGGAGATCTATTAAGTTAGACTCCCACCAGGAATCTAATTAAAATGCTAGCCTCTACTGGTGTGCATTAAAAGGTAGTGGTAAAAAATAATTAATATAAAATATAGACGCTTCAGTCTAGTCTGAAGCTGGTCATAGGCATAAGTTGATAACCATAGCTTTTTTTTCCTCTGTCAGCACCTTGGCTGGTTGACGCATTTTCTTTAACCTGTGGTTAAAACTTTATGTGGGTGTATTGATCAAGTGCTGGGCTAACTGGGGAAAGAGGTGACGGTGACTGGCTACACAAAGGTGGTCCTTTCATCTGTGTGATTACTAAGCCTTTGTGCCACCAGTGCCCTCTGGTGAGGATGCCCATGGGACGTGGACTTCTTCACACATACTCTGGACTCACTCTAAGCTGTCCTTCCTTATACATGCCTGTGTCGCCAATATTTCCTTCTTGTTCTTGGTATGTTTCTGACAGTCTGTCTACCTGTTGGTGACTGACTAATCAGGGTAGATGTAGTAGGCTCTTTCTCTCTGCATGTGATGGAAACAGCTCTGTGTATTTCCCAAGTGTCTGCCCATTGGGAGGGTTTCCCCTTACCATTGACTTTCAGGGTCAGCCTTGAGTGGGTTCACAATCTATTGTCTACTCACTTCTGACTCAGTTGAGCGTACTATGTGGCAAACCAGGCCATGCTTTTCCCTTCTCTCTTTCCTGGTTCTAGGGAGCTCCGTATGAGGCGGCTGTGTGGGTCGAGGCGGATGCGCTGAGGCTGTGGGAGTAAGTGCCGTGGAAGGTTGCGCCATTTGCTGTACAATCTACTCTTCTTCTGACCTGTGCATGCTTGACCTCATATATACCATTTCCATTTGACCATGGAATTCTGCTCTGCACTTCCAGTTTGATAGTTCAGCAGATCATATAGCACTCAGTTTATGATGGGTGGTTTGTGTCACATAGTCACTTGGTGTTTCAGCCATAGCCTGGTGTTCAGTCTTTCCCATGGCTTAGCAGGAATCTAGGAGCTGCTTTTCAAATAAAGCACTATTAGTATTACTAGAATTCCTGCTCCAAAACCTTGGGATCTGTTCTGTAATTTTTATATTAGGGCTTGCTAGAAACTCTTTATAGCATCTCAGTCTGCCACAGATTTTTCTACTACAATTGGATGCACTGGGTCATCACATAACAGAGCCATAAAGCAGCTTATATCCAGGAACTTCTGTAGAAATTTCTCTGGATTCAGGCCTTATGGAAAACAGGAAGACTTACCAGTTATCTGGCAAGGAGTCAGAGCAAGATGCCCAAGTATGTTATGTGTTTCTTCCACAATCCAAAGAGGCCATATCATGCATTATGCTTTCCTTTGTGGTGACTAGTGGAAGGAAAGGAACATTTTTGTCCCTTTAGAGGGAATATACATACCTATCTGTTTTGGACTATTGCACACTTAGAAACTTTACTTATATGTCAGGCCCTTGAATTGTTGTAGGGTTTCTACCCCATTTTCTGGCATGCATATGTCCTGCTAAAATATGTAGGGTGCTTACTCATTCCTTCTCAACAGATCCAGCTAAACATAATTATTTCAGTGTAATAGGCTACTGTGATTTTCTATGGAATAGAAAGACAACAGTGCAGCAGAGAATAGCCTCTGTTGTGGCAGAATAAGAGAGTTGACATAACTTTGGGATAAGAGAGTGAAGGCACACTGCTGTCCCTGCCTTGTGAAAGCAAATGGTTTCTGATTATTTTTATTGACCAGGATTTGTCAGATCAGCAACTTCACATACAGTTTTTCTGCAAGGGAAATCTGATTTCTTTATATGTGGATGAGGATCCATTTCAACCAGCCAGGAAATTTCAGGAGGATTTAGAGGTTCAAAGTTCTCATCTACCTGAATGTTTCCATTCCATGTACAGGGTCTTATATCTTCCCAAACAGTGCCCTTACCTTAGCACAGTGTCTCTAAGCCTTAGGACTACTGACATTTTGGGCTAAATAATTGTGTATGTGGCTATTCTGTACCTCTCTTATACTTATAGCATCTCTAGTCTCTATCTACTAGTAGTTCCCGCCACAATTGTGGCAACCCACAATGTCTCCAGACGTTGCCAAATGTTCCCTGGGAGGCAAACTGTTTCTGGTTGAGAACCACTGCTTTAGCATGAGACACCTGGCAAAGATCCATATTCACGGCACGAGAACTCTGTAACGCTTATACTAAGGTTTTGTGCTTGGTCCTCAGCCACATCTGCCCTGCCATTCAAGAGGGTGCAGAACTCCTTTAGAATCTGCCATGAGGACTTCCTGATGTTCTACAGGAAGTCAAGGTCTTTTGTTTTGTCCTTTTCTGCCCTACAGCCATCGAGCAGCTGACCCATCCCAAGGTCTTTGCAATCACCATTGTCACTGCAGTGCCAGAGTGCCAGAGACACTTCGGCTCCCTACATTTTGTTTGCTATTGGCATTCTTCATATACCGTCACCAGCGATTTGAATAGTGGTAATACCCCTCCTTACAACAGACTGTCACTATCCCATTTGCCCTTAAAAGAAGCTCTCATCAAATAGGCTGGTAACTCAATTCCCAAATCCCATTTTTAGACCCTATTTCTTGGTGCCACTTCCAGTACTGAGTATTGTTAAGGTCAAGAGAAAAGTGGTCCACTCAAAAGAGTAATTAAAGAGAGGTTAGTGAAAGAACTATTTATAAAGGTGTGAACAGGATGAAGAAATCCAAGTAGACCAAAGGATGGTGAAGCATCCAATAATTAGTAAGAGCAGCAAGCCGTTCCTTCCTCTGGACTGAAAGAGGAGAGGGAAGGAGCTGTGGCTAGAACCCAGGGAAAGCTGTAGGTGAGGGAGAGGAGTCTCTGAAGTTGAAGCCTTAGGTGGCAATGTAAATATTGTTAAGTGACAAGAGGACATAGGGGAATAAACACTGTAACCTTCTCCCCTTCCTGGCCTCTCATCTTATGATGCTTCCTTGTGGCTGAAATGAAAGCCAGGGGGAAAGGAAATCCATTTATGCCGTGTAGATAGGTCAACCTCCTGGAAACAGAGTAAGAGAGGAGAAGGCTGAAGAGGAATATGATGGATAAACCAGGAATAGTGACTGAGTTGGGGGTTTTGCTATGTTTTGTTATATGAACTTTTTGGCAGTGATTTAATCCCCCAGTCTCAAAAGAATCTTAAAGATCACCTAGTCATTTTTGAGTGGTATATCATGAAGGCATAATTTTATTTTTTTAATGTGACTGGTTCTAATAAAACTTTATTGACAAAAGCAGGAAAAAATAAATGGGCAGTAGACTGGACTTAGTCCACAGGCTATAGTTTGCTGATTCCTGAGCTATAGTATAAAACAGTATAATATCTCTTAGATATACCTTAATTTACTCAACCATTTTCTTATTGCTGGGCATTTAGATTATTCCCCCCAAATCCTTATTTTAATGAAAAAATTTACACACATGTCTCTATGGTTATAACTCTGTCTACATTTCCAGTATTTCCCTTAGACCAGATTCCTAGAAGTTGAATTTCTAGATCAAAAGGTGTAAATAATTTTTAGGCTTCCTATTCTTTTGCTACTAGTGGGGAATATAAATTTGTGTGTCATTTCTGAAAAGTAGTTTGGCAATGTCTAACTGATGCCTTCCTAAGTCTTTCTAGTTCTAAGTATGATCACTGTGAAGGAGAACAAGGAAAGTTGCATGGATTTTATGTTTTAAAACAAAAGATGTCTCAGTGTGTTTTTTGTGTGTGTGCAAATGATTACAGAAGTTCAACGTTTTTTGTATTTTCTTTTTTTTTTAAATTAATTTTATTAGAATTGATTTACAGAAATTAACTTTTTCCCAAGTTTGTTATCCATTTTCACTTCCTCTATTTCAATTTTTGTTTATATCTTAGTTCATTTTCTTTTTATAATTTTGTCTTTTCCTCTTCAATTTTATCTCAGTTATATGTATATTTAGGTGGAAAAAAAGTCTAAGATCACAGGTTCTAGAATCATACCACCCAGGTTCATGTTTTGATTCTGCCACTTTCTTCCTTAAGCTTTTTATACTTCAACTTCTGTGTTTCTAGAATGAAATCAATGAGACATCATACTGTTGTTTTGAGAAAAGTATGTAAGGCACTTTCCACACTGCCTAGCACATAGTAAATGTTCAAGAAGTACTATCTATGACAATGATAATGGAGACACAATTCTTTTGCTACTTAAATGTTCATTATTTATCTGGTGATCAAATACATTTTTACCTCTATTCTTTTATCTTTATTAAGGTTTAATTAAAAAAAATTCCCTGAATGTTATTTGGTGTAAGGTATGAAAACAGACTTGAAATTAATTTACTTTCCCCAATAACTGAATAAATATTCCAATATATTTTATTGAATAGTACATTCCTTCCTCATTAGTGTGTGCCATGACCTTTATCAAATATTTTGCTTTTATACGTTTCAAGATCTACTTCTGGGAAATTTAGTGTTTTAAATTTATCTGTTTCATCATCACTGACATAATTATAATGACTTTATAACACCCAATAATACAACTAACTTGCATTATCCTAATTTCTCATTTTTTTCTTAGATAGTCTCATAGATTTATTCTTCTCCCAGTAGCATTTTCTAGTCATGTCATCAATTTCCAGAAAGAATTGCTGTTATTTGAATTCAGATCAGAAATAAATGATACTTATAGAATAACCTGAGAATTGACATTTCTATAATAAGATTTCTTTCCATCCTGAAACATAATGTATATCCTCATTTATTAAATTCTTTAATATTTTTCAGTGGAATTTTATCATTTCCCATATTATGTAAAAATAGACAATGCTATTGAAAATTAATGCTGTGCAGGGCTTTGTTCTAAATACTCTAAATTATGAATACATTTAACTCTTAAGACTATAAGAGAAATTTCTCCTATTTAACAGCGGTGAAACAGGTATATGAAGCATAGGTGATTTGTCTCTCATCATTGTAGGTCCAAAGTCAGAACCAGAGTCTGTCTCCAAAAGTCCATGCTCTTAATTTTTCTGATATACTCATCAGGTACATTAAATGTTAAAAATTCTTAAATATATTATATCATTGAGGCTAAGTGAATGAGATAGTTTCCCTGACCCCAATATCCTTTTGGTTACTGCTGACACAGAAAGGAAAAATGATGATCTATTATTGATGAACCCTTATGATTTGTAAGTAAAATCTACTTGGAGAGATTAAGAAGATATACATAAAATTGAGTACAGATTAGATCATGTTAATTTAAACATAATTTTAATTAAATTGAGATTAGTATTGTTAAAGTTTGTATTATCAAGTTTATTTCACAAATAGCATTTAATAATATTAATTAAATGTGAGAACAAATTAAACTTTTTCCCATTTAACAACTGATAATAATTTAATAATAAAAATAATGGCTAACATTTGTATTGTGTTTTCTCTATATTAGTTACTATAGTGAGTGCTTTGCAGGCATTAGTTAATTTAATTTCTTTTTAATTAGTTGTGCAAGAAAAAGCATGCTTTGCCAACAAAATAAATGTGACATCTATCGTGTTTGTTGGGGACTGAGTATATACTAAAACACAGATTGAAATTTAATTATATGATTCAACATCAGACAGACAAAAGCTGCTTTTATGACCTGGTATTTTGGATTCTTTCATTTTGCACTAAAAAACATAAATGGTTTATTTTGACTGTGTTTGAAATGACAGGATGAGAGCGAAGGCCTCAGGCTGCTATTTGTAAGCATTTTGTCACAAATAACATACTGTGTATATGGGCAGTCTCCATTCTCAACAAATGAAAAGCCAAATTGGATATAATTGTCACTATGTTTTCTTTTTAAACATTCAAATTTTGAAGGAGTAAAGATAGCTAGATATACTATAAATGATTTCTGATTAGATGACTGCAGCTTCCTTATCTGGCAAAAATCACCCTAGGGTGATTGTGCAGAATTACCATCATTTTTTATAGTCTTCATTAATTTATTGTATTTTAACATCAGTGTTCTTATGCTTCCTGACTTTAACCAATGGCCCATTATAAGTCTAAGTTAAATAATGTATAAAAATAAGGCGTTTAAAAAGAACATAATGATCAAACCTGCTATCGCAGTTAGCACTTGTTCAGCTAAGTTACAAATCGATTAAGAAACTGGTTTGTTAGCAGGTCTCCACTACCATTCTTGCTCTCTGAATGCACTTTAAGGAGTGCTTTAACTTTTTAAAAAAATTGAGGTATAGTTGAATTGATATACAGTATTATATGAGTATCACGTGTACGACATAGTGGTTCACAATTTTTAAAGGTTATACTCCATATATAGCTATTATAAAACATTGGCTATATTCCCTGTGCTGTGTAATATAAGCTATTTTATACATAGTAGTTTATACCTAGGTGTTCTTTAACTTTTAAAGGATTATTTTCTGTTATGATTTTTTTTTAATGGAAATGGAATTCCTTGCTTATGGACATGGATCCTTGCTGCTGTTGCTAACACTTGAGGTGGTTCGTAGGCACTCTTTGGTCCCACTCTGGTTTTGTCGACAATGATGCTGTGGGATGCAGTGGCTTTGTAGGAGGCAGGGATGAGCAGGCCCAGTGGACTGGAGAATCTGCCCCCAGGAGGCCAGGTGTCCAGCAGGTCAGAGCTGGAAGAGGTAGAGCAGATGGCCCAGATCTCTTTTCATATTCTCTACCAAGAGGAAACAATCCCGGAGATTCACCAGCCCTGATGAGGGCTAGCATTATCTTTCCTCTCCTCACGAATGATTCAAGACAAGGTTTGCTGCTGAGCGCATCTCCTGCTCCCCTCCCCAGGGATCATGGATCAGTTCCTGAAACACACATCACAGCTTTTCTGTCAGCTGTCCCAAGTGGCCTGCTGAGGCTGGGGGGGATGACAGAGATGGGCGTTTATCTCTGGAGTCAAGGAGTGACTTCCAATCCTGCCCTCTGCTGTGTACAGCAGAGTGCATTCGAGTGAATTTAGGTCCATGTGGTCCTGTTGTGGATTTAGAAAGCAAACACCCAAAGAGCCTTCCCTGAAACTGGGAGTTGCTGGTAAGGCTAGCAGGTGTAAGATGAGATGTGCAGACTATGTCCTCTTTGGAGAAGCAGTGTGGCTTTCCACACAGCAATCTTTGTCACTCCCAGGACCAATCCAGAGACCCTCAAACACCTGATGTAAAATGTAGGAAACCATTGCTGTCTTTCTGGAGGCTGAGGTGCCTCCAGCAGTGGCACTAACTTCCTTGCATCAAAATGTTTTTCAAAGCCTTTTGAATTGGAGCTTTATTCTCCTTCCCCCTTTTTTCCATAACAGAAGGCTCTCTGTTCTCTGAAGGAAGATTCAGGGTAATCTTTTCTGCTGGCTGGTGACTCTGTCTGCAGCCCTGCATGTTAAATAAGCCTGGATGGCAGTGGTCTCGGGGCAGGCGCAAGAGTGAACTTCACATAACTCTCTACCAAGATGTGCCTGCAGCCACCGTAGGTCTAGCTTTGGTTCTGATGGTGTTCTCTCACAAAATGTAGGGAAAGTTCCATCCGCATCCATTCAGGGAGGTCTCTGGTCTCCCTCTTGTGACCCCACCATGGACTGAATGTGAGTGATGGGTGGCTGCTGTTTCACTGGTTACTTCAAGCTGTGGTTCTTGTCCTTTGAGGGTTCACAGAGCCCTTTGGAAATCATTGAACGTGATGGGCCATCTGCTCACAAAACACCCACTGCACAGGCGCACTGAGTTCCACCAGCACTTTGAGGTCGGTGTGCACAGTATATCTGGTTCAGGATGCTGAGGCTGACAACAACTGTGGTCCTGTGCAGAACAGAGTCAGACCCATCACAACGTCTACCAGCTTCCTCTGGAGAGATGGCTGCTGGATCCGGGTGTGGACCCTACAAGGGGGATTACCTTATGTCAGGAAGATTTAGCTGCTAACCTCTTGGATTTATAACTTCTTTCCTCCTGTTTTGCTGACTCATATTCCTGCTTCTCTTCCATCAGCACGAGTATTTGTCGAAGTTCTGATCTGAGCCTTTGTCTCTTCTCTCTAAATCCCTTCTGTGAAGAATCTTGACCTTTGCTTGACCTTTTTGCCATTGATTTCCCAACTGACTTTTCAGTCCTTCATTCTCTCTTGAGCTCCAGACTCCTTTCCAGTTGCCATGCAAGGAGTCTTAAACCCAGCACCCCTCCACCACTCCTGCAACCCACCCACTCTCCTCTCTGCATGCCGCCTCTCCCTGCTGACGGCCTGCTGGAATCATGGACCCCATGACAGATGGCTTCCAGGCCATGCGTGTGTGGGTTCTCTCCTCATCCCTGCACCATGACTTGATTATAGCCCCGTTGTCACCTTCTGGAAGGTTATGGAATTTATCCATACAGCTTCCCAACTCACTTGTCCCTTGAATGAGATTCTAAAATGTAGCCATGCCACCTGCAGACTGAGAAGCCTCTTTGCTCCCCATTGCTTATACACCAGTAGGTCCCTTGAACAGAGGCACTCAGCCTCGCCACAAGCAGGGCCCACCGCAGCAGGTGCTGATTGTGCCAAGCTTGCATCCCTTAGGTCCTACCACGTCAGTGCCCTCCACCTACCACCACCCTCCGTGCCTCAGCGCGCTCTAGTGCGCTGTGCTCCGTCGCTCCAGTCATGTCTGAGTCTTTGTGATCCCATGGGCTATAGCCCACCAGGCTCCTCTGTCTGTAGGATTCTCCAGGCAAGAATACTGGGGCGGGTGGCCATGCCCTCCTCCAGGGGATCTTCTTGATTCAGGGATAGAACCCACGTCTCTTGGGTCTCTTGAATTGCAGGCAGATTCTTTACTGCCGAGTTATTGGGGAAGCCCAGTGTCCACAAGCATAATTGTATAAATATTGGGTCCTGTCAGCAGAGCCCACTCTCTCAAGGCATAGAATAGGCTAGGGGTGCCAGGGAATTAATGCTTCCCTCATCCATGGGGTCGCTAAGAGTCGGACACGACTGAGCGACTTCACTTCACTTCACTTTCACATCCTTGAGAGCAATCTTCAATAAATAAGTGACTGATGGGAGCTGATATATAAATACCCCAGCTTCCTTGTCTCTTGGGTGGGGTAACTCTGAGGTATATTTTCTGCTTTATCTCCATCAGGACTGGGGTTTCCTGGGACCACCTCCCCAGACACACTGCTTACACTCAAGTCTTTGTTTCAGAGTCTGCTTCTAGGGGAACCCAATTAAGTCACCAACTGCCCTTTTCCAATTCTTCCCCATCACCAGAGGCTCTGCCTTTCTCTGACCTTCTGGTTCTAAATGTTTCTGTCCCCTGTGGCACCTAACCCACTGGTTGGCACATGGACCTTCAACAAATTCTTATTGAATTAAACTCCCTTTAGTGTGCCCTGCCTCCAGTTTTTGTGACCCTCTCCTTATACGTACTTTGCCAAGACACCCATCCTGAGGCTTAGTGGCCTAGCATCCTGCATTCTTTCTTTGGAAGCAAGTTAAGTCTCGTCCTCTCAACTGTCCTCCAAACTAGAGGCCCAGGAAGGTTTTAAAGTTTATCAGGCAACCAGTATGTTCAAATAGTGAACCATGTACTAGGCATAATGCCTATGGGGATGGAAATACAAGAGTGAGTCTTAAATTCAGAACACTTACAGTTAACCCAGTAATTCAAGGTTGCAAACTTATTCTGTAAAGGGTCAGATAGTAAATGTGTGTGTGTGTGCGCACTAAGTCACTTCAGTCATGTCCAGCTCTTTGCAACCCCATGGACTGCAGTCTGCCAGGTTCCTCTGTCCATGGGATTTTCCAGGCAAGAAAACTGGAGTGGGTTGTGACCCCAACCCAGGGATCGAATCTGCATCTCTTATGTCTCCATCACTGGCAGGTGGATTCTTTACCACTAGTACCACGTGGTAAGCCCAAAGTGTAGGCTTTCTGAGACACATATAGTTTCTGCCCCTCCTCTCCCTCTTCTCCCTATTTCTCTTCCCCTCCTCTCCCTTCCCCCTCCTCCTCCTCTTCCTTCTCCTTCACAACCCTTACAAATTTAAAAACCATCCTCAGGTAGCACAGTAAGAGGCTATGATCCGCCACTGCATTTGTTCAGTGATTCATCCGAGCAGCATTTACTGAGTGCTTCCTCTGTGCCTGGCACGTCTTTGGCAAAGCTGCTCCTCCTGACAGGTCCCCTCCCAGGCTGGTACACCCTTGGCATGAATATTATGGAATATTTCTGAGAAGTTGCACTGAGTTGACCATAGCATCAACCATAGCCCTGGACTGAGGACCGGGGAGTTCCTCTCCTGTGCTCCTTTTATGCTTGGCTGCTCTCTAACAACATGGCTCTCTTGACTTGACTGTAATTGTAATTTCAGCTGGAGGTCAGCTGGCCCTTCCTAATTGAATTTTCTGGATAACGGCATAATATCATCTCTGCTTTTACTTTGGAGGTTGACTCCACATTAACCTCCTAACTGGCCCCCATCCTTTACCTCTCTCCCGCCACACTTCTACCTGCCTTCCTCTTGTCTGTCCTGCCTCCCTTCACCACTGTACTCTGCCTCTGGCTTTATCCAGTGGGGACCGCTTCCTGACTGTCAGGGGCCTTCCCAAGAATCGGTGATGGCCTTTCTGTTTCTCATCTGTACAGTCTCTTCCATCAGTGGTCCCCAGGGCTCTGCAGTGGCCCCGGCCCCAGCATCAGCCTGAGGTCACAGCTAGTCACTGCCCAGTGAGGGGTCCCCTTACTGACTGCAACCCAGCTCTGTTTTGGATTCAGAGCTTCCTGAGTGTCAGGGCCCTGCCCTGCCCTGTTCACCATGGTGATTGCCTCTGTGATGCATTAGATGCCTTGGCACCCTTTCTGTCTTCACCTTAAAGGAGCGAGTCATGCACTGGTTCTTTGCAATAGAATATCAGGGGCTCAGTGGTAAAGAATCCACCTGCCAATGCAGGAGATGCGGGTTCAATCCCTGGGTCGGGAAGATCCCCTGAAGCAGGAAATGGCAACCCACTCTAGATTCTTGCCTGGAGAATCTCATGAACAGAAGAGCCTGGCAGTCTACAAGGGTGTCGTAAAAGAGTTGGACACGACTGAGTGACCAAGCATGCATGCATAAGAAAATAACATTTTCTATGAAAAACCCTTCTCGGAGGCATAAATACATGGTAAATAGAAACCTTATGCCTTAAACTGTCCCCCTTTCCCACTGGTGTTCTTTACTTGTAGTTACCCATTCTACAGAAATCCACTCTAATGAAGAGGAGAAATCCTTTGTATATTCCCAAGGGTTACAGAGTTCATTGCCAGCTTTTTATAACAGTGCATTTGAAGTGGTCTTCTTTGCAAATTTTGATTCAGGTATGACTTTTCTGGAGCATAGGGATTGCATAAGGCTTGGCACATTCGTATTCACCTGGACAAAATTGTTACCCTCTGCAAATGAGGAGAAGAGCATTAGCAAGTCTGATGTAGATGCTCTACCCCAAATCCCAGAGGGCAGAAAGTTCACATTCTAGAATGCAGATTTCCCCTACTCTTTTATCTTAAGAAGCTCACCTGTAAGAAATGGTCCTTGGGATGCAGGAAGGTCAAGATCTGAGGATTTGGGTCGAATGGGATTATGATCCATTGAGGGAATTCAGGGGATCACGGTGGTATTGGAACAGATTCCTGAGGGAGCACTACCCACCAAAGAGGGCCTTGTATCAGCGGTCTCTTTGCTCTGAGGCTCCTCCCCTGGTGTTCTCAGACCCCAAGGGGTTCATCTGTGGGCTTCTAGCCCTCTGAAAAGGCATGCAATTTTGTGTGCCTGTGGTTCTGTGTGTGCTTTTGGGCAGAGTCTGGGGCTTTGTTTGGATTTGCAAATGGTTTGGGACCCCCAAATCCTCACATGTGGCATGGTCTCAGGAGTTGAGATGCCTCATGAGGTTGGAGCCTTTGGTTTGTTCTCAGCTGGGTCCCACCTCCTGGAGTGGGGCTTGGTGCATAGTTGGTGCTCATTATATGAGTGTGTGCTAAGTCGCTTCAGTCGTGTCTGACTCTTTGTGACCCTATGGACCATAGCCCACCAGGCTCCTCTGTCTATAGGATTCTCCAGACAAGAATACTGGAGTGAGTTGCTGTGCCCTTCTCCAGGGGATCTTCCTGACCCAGGGATTGAACCTGTGTCTCTTACATCTCCTGCATCACAGGCAGATTCTTTACCACTAGTGCCACCTGGGAAGCCCCACTCATTGTATGTGTATGGGTTGAATGATTCATTAAGTGAAGGAAAAACATGGCTGCACCAGGACTTGAACCCAGGCTGCTCAGACCCCAGTGCACTCTGCTCTGCAACCTCCTAAAGGAAAAAGGCTACTTGCTTTTCCAGGAAGGCTGGGCTGGAGGCTGGGCACAGAAGGGGAAAGAAAAGGCTAAATACACCAAAGACTCAGCTTGTGAATCACAGGCCCAAATCGCTGCAAAAGAAATCTCAAAGCAATAACCAAAGCAAAGACTGCCAGAGGAAAGACAAATTGGATTTTCCAAGGCGCTCTCTCTGGGCTGTTACCTCTGCGCCTGGGGAGAGTCTGAGCTCCGGCCAGCCCTGGATGCTGGTGGGCAGGGATGTAGAGCAAAGTGCTTCTGAGGTGACTGTGGCAGGAAGCAGCTGTCTCAGGCTGGCTCTGGCTCTGGCGAGCAGAACATGGGCCAGGCTGCTGCGACGTCCGGTTTCAGAAGTACTGCCAGGAGCTGCTGTGGGCACTGGAGGAGGAGGTCCCCTGAAGGAACAGAGGCCCTGGACCAAGGGTCAGAGGGCCTGGGCTCTGGGCCTGACTCTGGCTCTTGGTCACTTGGATCACCTGCGGCCCCTCTCGATTTCACGTCTCTCCCTCCCTCCCTCTCTCCCTTTCTGAAGAAGGGTTTGCAGTGTTTGTTTTTATTCTTCCCAGTGTTTGTTGGGGGAGGTGGTGAGGATTTGTGGCTGAGTTTTTACCAATTACAAAATACAGAAGCACTTGGGAATCAGGGACCCAACTAAATGAGCTAGGCAGGCCTCCTCCTGCCTGGGGTCTGGGTCAGTGTGCTCATACTGTGTAGTCCGGCTGGTTGAGCAGATGCTCCTGCTGAACAAGGGCTCCTGCAGAATGCATGGAGTCAAAGTTGGCAGGAGGCTGGGAGTGCATGGAGAGGGCTCGGAGAGGATGTGGCACTGTTGTGGTAGACTCATCGGCTACTTGGGTGAATGTGAGGAGAGCCATTGGTTAGGAAAATTGAGGGCGGAGGAGCTGGGGCCCCATCTGTGTCCTAAGCTGATGATCTGGCCCTTTTCAGAGGATAAAAATCAGTTATTAGAGCCACTTAATTCCAAGATACTGAGCTGGGCAGGACAGGCTCAGCCCACTCCCAGTGGCAGAGCAGGTGCTGGCTCTTCTTGAGGGCAAACATGGGCAGTGGCTCCTCCCAGAGTTATGGGGGTAAGGGTGTGTTCCAGTTCATAGAAGCATTTGTGTTCAAAGTAGCTGCAGATTTCCTGATTAGGGTCCTGGATGGGAGGTGAGTGATTCTCAGCATTTCCAGCACTCCTGTGGTTTGGTGTAGACTGAAGGACACTGAAAATAGTGCTCCTGGACCCAAAGGCCATTTGCAAGGGAGCGGGTAACACTGACAGGAACAGGGTGAGACCCTCTTGGGTTGGACGTTTATTGCCACCCTGTTCAGAAGCAGAAGCAATGAACGTTGTGGTTGCCTTGTCAGTATCAACTTGTACTCTTCCTGGTCTAGCAGCCTCATGGTTTGAGTGGCCCTAATTGGTCCAAATCAGTCAGAGAAATCCCACTCCCTCCTTGCTGGAAAGATAGATGGAGAGGTGGTCCAATTAGAACAAAGTTCAGTGGTTTAAGAAATGTCACCCTTTCCCCCTCTGGGTGTGAAAAGTCAAGCACAGAGTTCTGGTTGTTATTGGAATCCCTTTTGTGACCATGAGGAAAACTGATCTGAAGACAAAATTAGCATATGGAGGGGAGCTAAGTAAGAGCATCACAAAGAAATGGAGCCAGACTTTCTGGAGATGTGAGTCCATAAATCTTCTTTATCATTCAAATAAGGTTGAGTTAGCTTTTCTGGTTTTTTTAATTGATTTGTATTTGATTTACAGTGTTGTGATTGTTTCAGTTGTGAGTCACAGCAAAGTGATTCAGTTGGCTTTTCTGATTCTTGCGTTGAGTGCTTTCCAACTGACTATTGGTTTCTCCGGTCCTCTCAAACCTAGAAGTTAATGAGTTGGTTTTATTTTTTATGTCCTGAGGCTAGATCACAGAGCAGGTAGAAATGAACCTTTGGGGCTAATGTTCTCTTTAGACACCCAGACTTCGTGTTGGAGACTACAGTGCTGGAAGCTGATCTGAGCTGGTACCTCTTTGAGCAGGTCATCTAAGATCCCTTTACAATCATGGAGAGGCTCTCTGCATGGTTGGGACACTTAGGTCTAGAGAATTGTCTATGTTGTGGTTGGTTTGTTGGTGGTTGAAGATGATCCAGATCTAGAAGAATCCAACCTGAAAATCGAGGTTTTTTGTTTAAATAGTTTGTGCCTAGGAAACTATTAGTGAATTGTGAAAAGATCTCTTCTAAGTTGTGTTCTTACCTCCCAGAGTCAATTATCTGTAAGCCTTAGAGCTCACTCTGGTACTTACAATTGTACAGTTCCTAAGCCCATATGTCAGGGGAAGCCAAACAAACAAGCTTCCATTTTACAAATCCTCAGACGTTTGCACAAAAGCTCCCTTAACTGTCTCTGACAGCAAGAAAATTAATAGATGCAGCTGACAATGTGTAAAATGATCATGTGTGTCGAGGTCTCAGAGGATAACATAATGTCTTCACTAGAAACGATTGGTGTGATGTGGACTAGTAGTGCAGGAGATGGATGGCTGTAAAGCCTGCCATGGGTTAAACGCCATCATTACTGGCTCTTTCATTCAGGAAATAGCGCTCAAGGACCTGCAGCCCCTGTAACACTAGGCTGGTACCCAGAATCCACATGTGCTAGATGATGTTAAAGGTGGGGAAGAGCATCCCTTGACCTTGAGGGGCTGTCCTGTCAAACCAGGAAGAGAAGGCACTTATATCTACCAGCCAGGGTGCACTTTGCAGATATGTACATTCTCAGAAGTCTGAAAGAAGGAAACAATGGTTGGTATCTGGGCTTTCTCAGGGGAAATGGGGCTTGAATTAGACTTCAAAGGAATTGAGCAAATTATTATTTGGCCTGGAATTATGTATTATTGAATGAACCTTGAAGCAGCCATTCATTGGCTAGGGCTTACAGATTTTATTTACCGAGAATGTTAGAAAAAATTTATTATAACAAGAATTGGCTTGCCCTGTATTTGTCCTATATTTAAAACATGTAATTTTTCAAAGTAACAGCAGAGAACATGAAATTTAAATGTAGGTTTCTTTATAGAGTCTTGGAAATGACTTTTCTTCCTGGACGGAATTGGACTATTGACTGTGTTAGGTTTGGTGGTGATTGAGCAAATAGTATTTTCTACTTGATCTTATTATATTTTAATCACATTGCAAGAAGTGTCAGAATAGTACAAAATGAGAAACTTCACAAGCTCATATTTCATTATGAAGTTGGTTTGTACAGAGCTTTGGAAAGGACCTCACTTGCATTGATTTGCTGCAGTGATCAATTATGGCTCAGCTCGAACGGGCTGGAGCTGGTGAGCCAAGAGCTTCCGCCATGCTGAGCCTGAAGGTCACTTCCCCACACTCCTCTGCCTGGAGCTGGCTACTCTGTTCACTGTTCTGTGGCGTGACTTGAATCTGGAGGTCAGTGCATGAAGTGCCACTCACTGTGGCTCAGGTTCACTAGCACGTGAAGCCATCATGGCTTAACAAATATTGCCTGTGGGCTGAATCATGTTTTGAGATATTCATTTTTCCTGTCTACCCCTCACCCTCCTGCTTCCCATTCAAGCAGGTAGCAGGGTTGGGGTTTCATTGCCTTGGTGGAATTGCATGGCCAGGCTGTAGGCAGAAGTTGCCTGCTTGACTTATTGGCATTTATTTTCTACAAGCTCAAGCCTGCGGTGTAGGATGGGATTTTAGGAAAAAGACAGAATGCGTGGGAAGAGCAAGAGGCAGAGACTTCTGTCCATCTCTCTTAAGTGGAGATGCCCTGTCTGGGCACCTGAGGGTGGGTGACAAGTCCTGGACAGGATGCATCTCCAGAAATGGAGCTGCAGCCCCAGGGTCCCACAGCCCTGTGTGATGGTATGGAGACAATGGAGAGTTGCAATTCACCAGACAGAGGAGGTGATGAAATTCAGTGGCCAGTCAGCGATTCTAGAAAGTAGAGTCTGCCCCTTTCTGGGACCCACATAATTCTTGTGGGTCAGGGAGAATAGGAGCTGCAGAATGACCTCATGGACCCTTGACGTCCAGTGACTCTGTGATTACCACTCACCACTTGAAGGGGCCGGTGGCCAAAGGCTGACCATTGATGTCCTTGTTCCAACCTCTCAGGGGCTTTGGCAACTTCTCAGGAGGTAGCCATGGCAAGCCTCTCTGCCTGCTTCTGCTGGCCCCCCACAGTCTCCAGGAACAGCTCCTCTCCCTTACTGCCCCCCTAGGCTTTCTGAGTGGAGAAGGCAATGGCACCCCACTCCAGTACTCTTGCCTGGAAAATCCCATGGGTGGAGGAGCCTGGTAGGCTGCAGTCCGTGGGGTCGCTAAGAGTTGACATGACTGAGCGATTTCACCTTCACCTTTCACTTTCATGCATTGGAGCAAGAAATGGCAACCCACTCCAGTGTTCTTGCCTGGAGAATCCCAGGGATGGGGGAGCCTGGTGGGCTGCCATTTATGGGGTCCCACAGAGTCGGACACGACTGAAGTGACTTAGCAGCAGCAGCAGCAGCAGCCAGTACTCTTGCCTAGAAAATCCCATGGACGGAGGAGACTGGTAGGCTGCAGTTCATGGGGTCGTGAAGAGTTGGACACGACTGAGCGACTTCACTTTCACACATTGGAGAAGGAAATGGCAACCCCTCCAGTGTTCTTGCTTGGAGAATCCCAGGGACAGGGAAGCCTGGTGGGCTGCCATCTATGGGGTCGCACAGAGTCCGACACGACTGAAGCGATTTAGCGGCAGCAGCAGCAGGCTTTCTGAGAGGCCCAGGGAGGCTGGATTAGGGATGGAGGGGGAGTTGGAGAGAAAGTACTCAGTCTGTCTAGTTCTTCCATAGCAGCCGAGATCAAAACACATCTTGGCATTTAATGTTACTTTTTCTGCCATGCTTATTAAACAGAGAGACACAACGGAGAACACAAAAATCACCCCCTCCAGCCCATCTAAAGAAGAATGTAGAACAATCTAGTGTTGCAACTGTGAACCAGTTCAGGCTAGTGGTTCATGGGGCATCCAACAATGTTGAGTATCACTGTGTTTCCCTCAAAAATTAAAAATACCCTGTGACTTCCTATGAGTTTGCTACAGTGCCTGGGGGTGTCTTGGTACCCAGTTTAAGAATCACACTGATAGGATCACATTGTGTATAAGTTTTATATATTGTTTGAAACCTTGACTAATTGTAGTGTACTATATGGGTATATGGGCTTCCCAAGTGTCTCAGTGGTAAAGAATCTACCCACCAATGCAGAAGCTATAGGAACCGCAGGAGTCCCCTGGAGAAAGAAATGACAACCCACTCCAGTATTCTTGCTGGGATAATCCCATGGACAGAGGAGCCTGGCGGCTATAGTCCACGGGGTCACAAAGAGTCAGACATGACTGAGCAACTGGGCACACATGCATATTTGTATATACCTCATATTATTGGACCCTAATGTTGGACTTCAATAGAATTATTGTTATCATAAAGAGCTGTGTAGGGTTAATCTTTGAGCACATTTCTGATTTTTTTGTAGGATAAATTCCTAGAGTGGAATGGCTTGGCATGTTTAGGGCTGTTGGTGAGTGAATCACCACCTTTCTCTGAAAAGGTTGTACCAGTTTATACTCACTTATGTATGGACCCATTTTCCATATCATCATTCTTTTAAATCCTTGATAGTCTGATGGCATCTGCTTGGTTAATTTGCATTTCTTTGGTTATTACCAAGTCTGAACTTTTTCATATGTATATTAGTCTTTTTCCGAATTTCCTGATTATAACTTTTGCTCATTTTCCTCTTGGAGTGTGTGATGGTTTTAAAATATGCCTGCACATTCTTTGTCACTCTTTTTTCAAAAGATGGAGTCTAAATCTCAGCCACTTGAATGTGGGCTGGATGTAGTGATCCATCTCTAAAGGCTGGAATGTGGCAGAAGTGATGATGTCTGTCTTCCAAGGCTTGACATGAAAAGCCATTGCAGTTTTCACTCTCTGAAATGGTTTGCTCCAGGGGAAGTCAGTGGCTATGTTGTGAGGACACTCAAGCAGTCCATGTAGATGTAGTAAAGCTGCGTGGAGAGGAACTCAGGTCTCTTATCAACAGGCAGCACCAACTTGCCAAGTGTGAATGAATCACCTTGAAAGTGGATCTCCCAGCTCCAGCCATGTCTTCGGATGACTGCACCCATGGCTGACACTTAACTGCAATCTCATGGAAGAGGAGGTTAGCTAAGGCCCAAAGGTACATACATCTGACAAGTATTTCGTGTTCTAAAGTGAAGGGTTAGATTTGTGCTGTCCCATATAGTAGCCCCCAGCTGTATGTGGCTATGGAGAACTGGACATGGCTACTCCAAACTGATCAATTACCCATTGAAATGATAACATCTTAGCTGTGTTAAAATAAATCCAACAATAAGTCTAGTAATAGGTGGTATATATTAATATATATTTTTACTTGATTGTTGATGATAAGACTACCTTAAAAGTAACTAAAAGTTGATGAACTCAGTGATACATTGATTCTCAGCCTAATTGGGTTAAATTCTTTGAATCTCAACACCCTGTCTGTAAAAATAGGAGTAATAATAGTACTTGCCTCAGTGGATGGGTTATCAGGATGAAATCAGACAATCTAAGTGCAGGGTTCAGTACAGTATTTGATACATGGTGTGTGTGTGAGTCGCTCAGTCATGTCTAACTCTTTGCCACCCCATGGATTGTAGCCCGCCAGGCTCCTCTGTCCATGGAATTCTCCAGGCAAGAATACTGGAGTGGGTTGTCATTTCCTTCTCCAGGGTATCTTCCCAACCCAGGGATTGAACCTGGGTAATACATGGTGAGGAAGTCAAAAATATTAGCTGCATTAGCTGCTACTGTTTTCACTAATAATCAAAGGAGGAAATAACCAAAGCATTACCTCTTCTGACTTCCTTGACTCAGAGAAACCAAACCGTGTGTGGAGAGGATGTGCATATAATATACCCTGATGAATTGTTTTACCAGCTCTGACAGAGCCCCAGGCTGCCCTCAATCCATAGCGGTGGGGTTTGACTGCCTTTCAGACGTGTCAAGCCTTTGGATTTGAAATCCCTTGTATGCTGTACAAATTAGTTAGCTTTATTTTACATTGTACACATGTGGAGTTACCACTTCTTGACTTCAACATTCAAATAGATGTCAAAATCATGCAAATGCTGCTTCTCTGAATCGACTAGAGCTTTGGGTGTCTGTCTGAGGTCTGCGCTGCCTCACACGCCAAGCTTAGCAAAGGCTGAGGCACCCCAACCCTCCTCCCCCAGGTTCTGAGCCCTCGCCAAGGGCGGGACCCCTGGGCTCAGTAAACTGACAATGCTGAATTAGCTCAGTAACTGTACCTTTTCCTATTTTCTCTGAGTCTAGTGAAGGGCGCAGAGGTGGAGAACACAAATAACCACACTCTAAAGAGAGGGATTAGGCCTGCACTGCACAGCAAGGTAGCCACCGGTCATATAGTTACTGAGCATGGATGTGGGGAGTCCGAACTGAGAGGCCCTCTAACACACTGGGCTCCTGAGACTTGGTATGAAAAAAATGAGTCTAAATATCCCATTAATACATTTTTATATTGACTACACATTTAAATGATGATATTTTAGCCATACTGGTTTAAATAAAGTACACTATTAAATTTAGCATCATCTGTTTCTTTTTACTTTTTTAATGTGGCTACTAGAAAATTTAAAATCGCACAGGAGGCTCACATTATACTTCTTGCAGACAGTGCCAGGTTAGACCATCTATGCGGGTCTTGTCAAAGAGAGGGTTGTATGGGGTGGGGGCTAGAGATTCCAGAGTTCGTTGGGGTCTTTGCCCAGGATTCCTGTGGATTTGAAGAGCCAGGTGGGGCCCCCATCAGGAGAAGAGAGCCAGACAGAGGTGGAGACCTGAGAAAGACCCCACATAAGAGCACTGTGTGGGAGGCATGAGCTGAGCACTCAACATGCAGGTAGACTTCCAGAAACTGCTTGCTGAGGCAGGTAGTGGCAGGGGGACAGGGGAAAGGGGGAGGCCCATGGAAAAAGATGCAGCACTTAGGACTTACTTCATCCAGAGAGGATGACTGACATATTATAACCCTATGTTTCTGGCCTCTAATATACACTCCCTTGCCTTGACCTCCATCCTGGAGGGCCAGATGCTCAGTGTTAGGGGGAAGGGAAAAGGAGATAGGGTACAGAGAAGGCCCTGGCAACCCTTCTTACATGGTGGCTGGAGCTAGGAGAAGGGAGACCTTGGCTGAATTGAGAGTTTGTTTATTACACTGGTTTTTTTTTTTTTTTTTTTAATAAACCCACCAAAAAGAGACTCACACTTATTACCCTGTGATATCTTTTTAACCTGGGAGCTGGAGTGAACCTATTAACATGTGGGTTCAATCAGGTCCCTCCTGGGCTCTGACTCCTCCAGGGCCTTTGCTCTCACTGGGATTAAAGGTCACAGTTCTATAACAGTCTACGGGGTTCTCCCTGAGCCACCCCCTCCCAACCCTTCTGTGCCACATCCCCCACTGCCATCCCTTCCCCCAGCTCCTGCCACAAGGGAATTCCTGCTGCACTTAGAACCTTGCATCTACTTCTCCTTCCGCCCCAAACACCCTGACCCCAGATGTCTATGCAGCTCGCCCCTTCCTCCTCCATTTTTCTCAGCCGCCTGCTCCTTACTATCATGCTTAGCGTTTTACTGTGACTTGTGGCTCTATCCCCCAGAACATAAACTCTCTGAGGGCAGTGAGGCTGTTTTTGTTGTGTTGTGTTTTGCTGCCTGTTCTTTTCATTGATATATTGATGCAGCGTGGATCCTGGCAGGTGTTCAACAATATTTGTGGGGGGAGTGAATTAAAGGGACCAAATAGCTGTGCAATTTGCCAGAGGTTTCCTCCAGGTCAGGGAAGGGGGACCCAACACAGAGATGATGAAAGGAAACAGTTGTGAGAAAGAATAAGCTTGCTTTCTGCTTGTGCCCTACTGGGTGAGCTGCTCCTCCTGGGCCCACAGCGCTGTGGAGGGGAGTCTCTGCTCTGAAGATGTTGGTGGCACAGTCAGCACGTAAAGCACAAGTGCCGTGACCAGTGGGGAAGGCTGCTTTGGCAGTGATGTGGAGAAGCAAACTGAAGCCCATTAGGCAGAAAAAGGAGAGCACACAGTTTAGACAGGGATTTGAGGTGTGCTCAGATAGGGGTGGCAGGCTGGATTGTGTGAACCAGGGGAAGAGGGCCTGAGGATCTGAGGGGCAAATCCTCAGGGGGCAGGTAGTGGCAGGGGGACAGGGGCACCTACCCTCAAGGGGCACCCCTGTTCTGTCGTTTTGAGTTCAGGGCCATTTCTGGGTCTAAAGGGCCAGTCGGGTACATAACAAGGGTATCCAGGGTTTAGCAGGTGGAGAGACAAGTTCAGTGGTGCTGCTGTTGTCCCAGGACCAGCTCTTGGTCATTAGAATATTTAGAGGGAATAAGAATTATATTTACAGTCAACTGGGGCAGACAGCCTCCATCTTCAGTAGTAAGGACCTGCAGTCACAGTTAAGCACTGAAGAGGGGTCCTGCTGTGGGACACGGTGGGATGCTTTCACTCACTTGGTAGATGACTTGTGGCCTTGGTGTACCAGTGAGTCTGACTTTCGATAACCAAGGTCTGGTAGCCATCACCTCTTACTGGCCCAGGCTGTAGGTAATGGGCTCTTTATTGTATTCACATTCTTACTGGTGGCAGACATCCCCAAACCTTAGTAGCTTATTCATTGCATTTGCAAATTCCAATATATATGATGGCACATTCTCTATGTGGACCTATGGCCGAGGGAAGGTAGGGGGAGAGTGGGGCTGCGTTTTAGTCAGTTATTGTCATGAGAATGCTTTTTAACAACCTCTCCCCAAACTGAGTGCTTGGCAATGACAGGTGCACTCAGGCTCAGGAATCTTCCAGTTGAATGTGGTTAAGCACAAAGGCAGCACATGGCAGGGCAGCGGCCGGGGGCACCTGGGTATAGGTTGGATTCAGGTCTATTCCATGCATGCTCTTCCTGGGACCCAGGCTCCAGGGACACCAACCAGCTCTCACTTCTGCTAACCTTCCACTGGGTAAAGCAAGTCATATTACCAAGCCCAACACCCGTGGGGCAGCGCTGCATACTCTGCCCCTAGTGGAGGGGGTGGAAATGAGTAGCCAAATTTTCGCAGGCTGTAGCTCAGAGAAAAGTATCACAGAGTTTAGAGGCAGGGGTTTGGCCTCAGGCTTAGCAAATGTCTTTATTAGAGAATGTGGTAGGCTGAATATGGCCCCAAAGTGGCCTTGCCCCAATCCCCGGAACTTGTGAATATGCTACCTCACATGGCGAAGGGGAATTTGCAGATATGATTAGGGATCTTAAGATGGGGAGATAATATCCTGGATAAGCTGGGTGAGTTTGATATAATCACAAGGACTCCTACAAGAGGGAAGCAGGAGAAGCAGAAAAAAGAGGTTATATTACTCCAGAGCAGAGTGAGAGAGAGAAGTAACCATGCCAATAACTTTGAAGGCAGAGGAGGGGGATGCTAGCCGAGAACTGCAGGCAGGCTCTAGAAGCTGGCAGGAAGACTTACTTTCCCCTGGAGCCTCCAGAAGCAGCCAGTTCTGCTGATACCTTGATTTCAGCTCTGTAGGGTGCATTCTTCTTTTTGATCTCCAGAACTGTTAAGAGAATAAATTTGTGTAGCTTAAACTACTGAGTTTGTGGCAAATTTTTGTATTTCAGGAAATTTTAACAGACTCCAAGCCTTGAATATTATAAAAAAATTCCTGAAGGTGGAGCAATGGAGACAATTTGATATCATATTTGGGTATATGGGCTTCTCTGGTGGTTCAGATGGTCAAGAATCCACCTGCAATGCGGGAGACACTGGGTTTGATCCCTAGGTTGGGAAGATCTGTTGGAGGAGGGCATAGAAACTCACTTCAGTATTCTTGCTTGGAGAAGAATCCCCATGGACAGAGGTACCTGGCGGGTTACAATCCATGGGGTCACAAAGAGTTGGACATGACTGAGTGACTAAGCACAGCACATCTGGGGATATATGAAGGGTGAGGGGCTTGGCATGTTCTCCCAAGTCACACCACCCAGGTGCACTGTCCTGCTCCTGTCTGCATCTTGCCCTCTCCTGCTACAGATGTGGAATATTGTAGTCTCTCAAGGATCATTGGCCAATCAGCTCTGCTCTGTTCATGATGAGTGATTTGCCATATTTTTCCTTCTCATTGGTGACATGAGCTTAATACCTTATTAGCTTATGAATTCTACTAGCATTCCTACTCCAATACTTTAACATTACCTGGAGGTAATGTTGAATGCAATCAGTCTCATCTATGGGGGAGTGTGAGTAAAGCAAGGAGGACAATTTGGGCTTATGTCTCAAGAGGAGCTGTGTTCTACTTGACCATCTCCCAACCACATACGCTAAGAAATTAGAAAATCCAAAACATTATGGGTTCTTCTAACTTCGTTCTTCTTCCTTCCTGGATGGGATGATGTAATCATATCTGTCTTCTGAAAGCTGGTTAACTCATGACTGTGTGAAGGTTGACCTGGAGTAAGTCAAGTGGACCAAGAAGGAAGCTGGCACATTAGTCTGAGAAGTGATGAGAACTTCATCATGGTGACGGTTAGGAACTATTTGGAAGTAGAATGGTCAGGACCAAATGAGTTTGGTTTTAAACCTTCTGAGTCTGATGGATGTGGTGGACACTGCCCAGCTCCCTGTGTTAGGACTGAGGCCCTCATTCCCCCAGCTGGCCTGGCTACAGGTGGATAATGGATCATAGCTACATCCCTTCACGGAACTTTCCTTGGCCCAAAGGAGCTGCATTGCTCAGGAAGCCATGGAAACTTAGGAAGAAATGGTTATCAGGAGAGAGTGGTAGGCAGAGAAGGCAATGTTGAGAATTTCTGTTGGATTTGGCCACATAGAGGTCATTGGTGACTTCAGCACCAGAAGTAGGATGAAGGGCCAGGTACGGGTTGCAGTGGCATGAAGACTACCTGCGAGGCAGTGAGGAGGAGCTGGCCCTGGGTCCCGAAGGAAAGGTAGGGTGTGGGGCATGGGAGTACCTGCACAAAGAGGGGCTGATATAAGTGAAGGGACCCGTGCTGGAGAAGACGTCTGGTTTGACTGGAGAGTGAGAAGGTCAGAGGGGTGGTTGGAAAGGCAGATGGTGCCAGGGCATGGCTGTCTTAAATTGTAGGCTATGGAGAGCAGAATCAACCGGATTGTCTCTACATGTGTATGGGTTCCACTGGGTTCAGGATACTGCTCTCTAGTGGACACTGGGCATTATAGCCCCAGAGTGGGGACTTGGCCAATCCCATGGCTGTCTTGAAGGTGTGTTCTATGAACGCAGAATGTAGTGATTCTCTGAAGGCAGTTCCATTAAGCCAGTTCCATTAAGCCAGTTCAACCCCTTGCTCAGTTTTCTAGCCTGTCTAAGAAACTTGTTTCTAATACTTTTATTTTAATTTTACTAAAATTATTTTCAAAAGATTTAATTTTGTTTTGTGTAAATTTTACCAGAGGAATTTAATACATTTATCAAATTGTATCCATTATAACTTCTGACATTATGAATTTCTTTTTGTGACCGTTGCTTCTATCAAATCCAATTTTCCTGGACAAATATTTGCAGACCTAAATTTTACCAAGACAATTTGAGATATATATATATATATATATATATATATATATATTCTAACAAATTGTACTGTGTGAAATTTTAACCACTCTCCATTCTATTTTGAGGAGATAATTTCTTTTAATAAAATTCATTATGACTCAGATAAAAGATTGATAGTTTGTATTTATTTCTTTACCAATTTATCACAAAATTATGAGTAGACAGTAAGATGGTTCTGGTTTGCTCTCTGTCCAGGACTGGGTGATTGAATTATGAATCTAATTCTTCTGTTCCTGATTACTTTGTGTGCTGTGTATGAATGGCCGCCTCGGTTGGCAGCACCCGGTGGGACTGGGGTATCCCCAAGGTCAGTGAAAGCAAGTAGTGGGATTTCCCTCTCACTGTGACTGCTCCCAACAAAGCACTCATTCTATGCTGTCTTTGTGCTAACACTTTATAGACATTATCTTATCTTATCAAATTATCCTTTCTTACCCCATTTTACGGAGGTGCAAACTTAAGCCTAGAGAAACTAAGGGGTAAAACTGGGACTAGAACCCATTTCTTTCTCCAACGCATGAAAGTGAAAAGTGAAAGTAAAGTTGCTCAGTTGTGTCCAACTTTTCACGACCCCGTGGACTGCAGCCTACCAAGCTCCTCCGTCCATGGGATTTTCCAAGTTTGTTTGAATCCAAAGACCACAGCTAAAACCATAGGGTTATACTGCATTTCACTGTATTTGTGTGCTCAATAGACACCACTCACTGCCTGATGCTATTTAGGGTGGGGGAGAGGTTGGCCAGTTATGGTCATAGAATGTGTGGTCCAGACCTTGCCCATTATTGCTGCTGCTGCTAAGTCGCTTCAGTCGTGTCCAACTCTGTGCGACCCCGTAGACGGCAGCCCACCAGACTCCGCTGTCCCTGGGATTCTCCAGGCAAGAACACTGGAGTGGGTTGCCATTTCCTTCTCCAGTGCATGAAAGTGAAAAGTGAAAGTGAAGTTGCTCAGTTGTGTCCGACTTTTCGAGACCCAGTGGACTGCGGCCTACCAAGCTCCTCCGTCCATGGGATTTTCCAGGCAAGAGTGGGTCGCCATTGCCTTCTCCATGCCCATCATTACACATACACATATACACACATTACAAATGTGGAAGCAAAGGCCCCGAGGAGAGAATAAGCCCAGAGTTAAGTAGTTACTGGGTAGCACAGCTGGCTAGAGTCCAGGTTTCCAGCCCCCGTGTCAACTTCTGGAGAGGGGGGTCACCCCTCGGCTTCCCTTAAGCTGCCTGTACAAATGTCTTCAGATCTTCCCCAACTCACTGGGCGGCCAGTTTGAAAGGGGAGCCAGGCAGTGTGAGTTGTCTGAGAGGGGACTCTTCGATTCCAATTTCTTTTATTTCAGAGAAGTTTGGAGAAAATGTCCCAGTGCTAGGGACTGTTAAGGCACTGTTAGAAATGGTCATGTCTGTGGGTGCCTCCATCCATCCTCAGTCCTTTGGTTCCCTGGCAGGGTCTAGTTCCCCTGTTAGAAGGTTCTGTATGGGACCTCAAGACCTCTGGCCCTATTTGTGGGGTACTGAGCAGGGAGCAGAGGGGAGGACTGCCTCTACAGTTTGTGGGACTCAGAACACAGGCACCATTTTTTGGCTCTATTGTGAATAATGTACTGAAGTGTTTCCAGTCCTGGAATGACTGCAAAGAAGGCTTTTTCTTTGTATTATGATAACATATTTACTTTTTCTGATTTTATAAAGAATGCTGGCTCATTGTGGTGCAGTTTCTCTTTAAAGGGGTCATTTTATAATGACCATCTTAGAATTATAATAGTATGAGGATTAGAACAAGGTCTTTTTTCCCCTTCCTCTTTCTTGAAAGCCTGAATTCATAAAGAAAGGAAGTGTAGGGCTCCAAGCATGAGAAAAAAGCTAGACACTTGACCTAGTTAGAAGCCGAGTGGCTGGTAGCAGGCTAGGGTGAAATTTGGGGGGTTCTGTGCTGGCAGCACTGGCCCTCAAACCCCTCTGTCCCCACCATCCCTGTACCGTGATAAATAGTCACAATTACACATGCACGGGAAGAGGACTTTCAGTTCTGCATCTCAGATATTTCTCATTAGTGCTGGGAACGAAAGTCTGTGAGGCGAGAAGGAATGTGGTGGGGAGGTTACTGGTGAAACTGGCCAGGGGGTTCTCTCCTTTCCTGCTCTCCTGTGGTCCCAGGAGTCTGACCAGGGGTTCACCATAAGGTGATGACTTTGCTCTTTGAAGCTGGAGACACTCCTACTTTTTCTAATATTCCACACCAATGAGGACAATATCCAAAGATCCTGTTCTGATAGAACATTTTTAGCAGTTAGGCAAACACAAACCCTTTGTCAGTCTGCCTTCTTTGTTATCTCCTCTGGGGCCACTGTGGACTTCTCCTTGGCTTAACATCTCAGCGGGCTGGTCTCAGGGGTGTGCCTGGGAGGGTGAGATGCTCAAGACAACTGCCAGTGTTGGGCACCCCTTGCCAGCCGGAGCCCCAGCCTCTGTTAGCGGCTGAGATGTGGGGCAAGTCCGACGTGGCTGACCCACCAGTGGATCTCTCTTTGTTTGACTCCATTAGCAACTCATCTATCAGACTTTGTGAGATAAAGATTCCAAGCCCCACCCGGGACTCCAAATAGTTTTCTGCAGAAACAGTTGGTCTGTGGCCCTCTCTCAGAGAGTTTTGGGCAGAGAAAGAAGAAATGGCCATGGCATTGCCCCAAAGCATTTGGTAGCAGGGCTGTTTATTCTAGGTGCAATTTATTTTGCCCAGCACCTCTCAGACAGTCAATAATTCCAGTTTGTCAATGATTATCCTTGCTCCCTCCCCTTCCGTCTGCTACTGGAGTTGGTGGCTGTCCCGACAGCCGCCCCACAGAATGTGGGAGCATCTGTCTCTCTAATGACCGGCTGAGGCAACCTCAGCTGTTCAATATGGTGAGAGGAAGAAAACATTTAATTTCTACGATATGGGACACTCCAAAGCCAGATTTGACAACTGTTCCACTGAACACTACTAGTATTTCACAATTTCCTTAGATAACAAGAAGAAGCAGTTCTAACTCCCAGAGGGATATATTTACAAGATGGGAAGTTGATAACTAGGCCTCTAGAATGACAAATGGTTTTGGAATACACTGTGTATTGACTCTGATGAATGTGTGCTGCCTTCTGGGACAGGGAATTCTTCCAAAGTGTCTTGTCCTTAGCCTGAAGGGCCTGGAGTAGTCCTAGAGAAAAGCTGGGGCCTGAGGTCTGCATCCTGGGGCCGTCTTGGAGTCCAAGAGAGAGTTCTTTAGGGTGAGCACCTCTGGGACAGATGCGAGTGGCAGGTGGGGTCTCCAAGGGAGGGGATCCCTGAAGGGTGGGGTGCACATAGGTGGTGAAGGATGGGAGAGCCTTGGTAAATGGGGAATTGGGAGGGTGTAGACATCCAAATGGCACCCCACTCCAGTACTCTTGCCTGGAAAATCCCATGGGGGGAGGAGCCTGGTAGGCTGCAGTCCATGGGGTCGCTAAGAGTCGGACATGACTGAGTGACTTCACTTTCTCTTTTCACTTTCATGCATTGGAGAAGGAAATGGCAACCCACTCCAGTGTTCTTGCCTGGAGAATCCCAGGCATGGGGGAGCCTGGTGGGCTGCCGTCTATGGGGTTGCACAGAGTCGGACACGACTGAAGCGACTTAGCAGCAGCAGCAGCAGCAGACATCCAAATGGTTGCAGTGAAAGTGAAGCATGGTCAGCAGGGACCTGGTGGAGGGGCTGCTCTGTGGGTAGAGAAAGGACAGTGGGTGGATTCTCAGGACTGTGGCCTTTTGAGCTTGGCTGGGATACACAGGTCCACGGTCGTGTATGCAAGCAGGGCGGGATGTGCCTCCTGCCTCAGCCCTGTGGCTGTGGAGGGTGGGGTCTCAGAGACAAGGACTGACAGCAAGACGGCCATTATTGAGGTACACTGGGCCCAAGTCTTTGGGGCTGACTTAGCAGAAGGACCACAAAGGCCAGTTGGCATTCCAGGCGCCCGGGCCAGGGAAGCGGCCAGGCTGCTCGGATCCTCCTAGACATGGAGTCCTTGCTCCTTTTCTAGACTCTTTCTGCCTCGTGCTGGTCCCCTCTCATGGGTCATGACCTGGCTTCAGAGCAGCATGGCTGCCCTCGCCTGCCTGTGGTGCTCAGCTGAGGGAGCACATGGGGCTGGAATCGAATCTGCACTGGGATACTGCCTGTGTGCCCCAGGGGCTGTGTTCACCCCTGGCAGCACATTAGAGGTTCAGGCTGTGATTGGAGGGAACGCCCGAGTTAGGAAATCTCCTTCCACTTCATGAAACCGCAGACATCCTCAGAGACTGGAGCAGCAACCACAGGCCCAGAAATTGTACAGTGATTCTCCAGAAAAGCGCCGTCCATCAACATTTTGCTTTAATTCCTGCTGTTTTAGGCTTTTATGAATAATTAACTGGGGGAGCAAGCTCATGCCCTGGATTTTTTAGGTGATAAGTAGGTCAGACACCTACCAGAAAGGAGGACTTCTTGGGTCCCTCTGGGTCCTGTTGTCTTCCCAGTACTGTCCCCTCCTGGCATTGCTTTGTGAAAAGTGCACCAAGCTTCAACTTGCTTCTTGGCGCAAAATAGAGGTCTATCTCTACTCCCACCCCTACCACTCTGCCCACCCCTCCCAATAATCTTCTGTCAGCTCACCCCATGGTGGAGTGAATCCCTGCAGATCTGGACTGGGAGCCCCCAGAGAGAAGAGGATTTTGTGACCTGTTCCCCTCTGCAGAACACATTTAACTTAAGAAGGAGGTGGATTAAATAAGCGTTGTTATGAGATTTTCACCATGTCTCTTGAGCTGTTATAATACCAGGCTTAAGTATTTCTACCCTAAACCCTACTCAAGTCATTTCTAAGGTTCAGGGTGACTTAGTGATGATGTGATGATTTTATTTTTGATACTTCTGCCTCGTGACTGAGCTCAGAAGGCTGGCAGGGATAGTGGGAGGGGAGAGCTGGGCCGTCAGATACACTCTGTAACGGTGGTTCCCAGTGGTGTCCCCTCATCAGCTAAATAGGCTAGTGACTCCTGCTTTATCCCTCCACAGGAGATGGGGTAGGAGGCTTTGGAAAGGGCACAATGTGAGCATTAGGGGTCTGTATCATATGGGTGGGCCTTGCTTTCAGTCTGTGTGGCTGGTATTGCGCGTAGCAGCTGGACGCTTGAGCAGGCTGTGCACTGCTCAAAGGCACTCAGCTGAGAGGGCTTGCGGCTGGAATTGAATCTGCACTGGGACACTACCTGTGTGCCCCCGGGGCTGTGTTTACCCCCACAGGCACATATTGTCACTCACAGAAAAGAATAGGCTGGTGGTGGCAGTGGCTAGGAACCCTCAGGTTGGTCTCCGAGCAGGGCTTATCACTCAGACATCCACACTTTGTGAATCCCTCTAGGAAAGAGCACTTACACCTGACTCCGTGCCTTCTGGCTTCTCATTTGCCCCCACCTCCAGTGCCTCTGAATTTCAAGCATCATCACATTCCCTGAGAGGCTTGGAGTCCAGCCTGTCGCTTTTGCCAGGCAGTGCCGACTGATGAAGATCAGTTCCCCTGGCGCACTTCTGCTCATAAGCACTGTGCCCCAAGGAGGGCCCTCCACCTCTGACCACCATCTCCTGTTGCCCTGAGGCCCAGCCTGGGCGTCTGCCGTGCTATCTTCATGATGCCTGGGAGTCTGTTCCCACAGTTACATGTATCCGCTCCTGACCACGGCCTCTGAGCTTGCACCTCCAGCTCTGACTTTGAAAACCTCTCACCCATAGTCTCAGCTCTCTCCCTGCTTCTACCTGTTCCCAACATGATGCAGTAGGCAGGGCCAGGGGTTGCTGCCCCCACTTCAAAAGGCCCGGCTGGGTCATGACCTTTGATCTGTCTATATTTAAGGAGAAACTCTTTGGCCCTTCTCTCTTGCCTTCAGCCCAGAGCAAAGGCCCTTTCCATCTCACTGGTCTGTTCAACAACCCGAGTGGCTCATGGGGAGGGGTTGGCTCAATTAATTATTATCCTCTCTTGTCTTCTATGCAGAAACTACTCCCAGAGACTCCGCAAAGACAGGGGACAGAAGGCAGGGTTTGGAGGCTCAGAACTTTGTAGCTTAGCCATTTAACTGCCCTTGGGACTCCCTACTTGTTACCCACCAATTTGTCTAAAGCCATTCTTTGGCTTCAGTCTGCTAGCAGCCTCATTCCGGCTTCTCCAGACCCCATGCAAAGTCTGAGGTCAGGAAGAAGGGGGAGGACACAGTCAAGGACACACAGAAATTTCCCAGCAGCTCTTTAGGTGCTAATCAAAACAAAAAGAAAACGAACCCAGATTCATTCTCTAATTGCTTAAGTCTTATTAGATCCTAATTACATAATCTATCTTGGTTTACGTTCTCTCTTAACCTGTTTTTTAATGGGTGATAATAGAGCTTGAGGGTCTCCTGTTGGACTCATACATCTGGCTGGGGTGGGTGGTGGAGGCAATTTACTGTAAGCATAACTCTGGGAGACCCAGAGGTCTCTGCACAAATGAGAGATTGTTACTAACAGTGGCTGCTTTGTGTTGCGGGATTTGCAATCAGGACTGATCAGTATTGCAATAAACGGTCTCTAAATTGCCAGGTGCCACAGCTTTGGTAGAATCGTTGGGTTTGGGTTCTCTAGGGGTAATCCTTTAGCTTCCACTGGTCTGACAAAGCTAGCTAGAGAAATTTGGGAAGGGAAACTTTATGTGTTTATAGAATGAGGTGGGTGGCAAATTTATCTTGTCAAATGTATTGGTCTTACTCTGTGCCTCCAAGTTCTTGGCCTGCTTTCTCTGCTCCCATTGCTGCAGATGTCAGGGGACCCAAGTCCCAACGGAGACCTCTGAGAGAAGTCTACATTAGGCAATATAAACAACAGGTCAGGTATAACAGGGCATAGCCATCGACTCCGAGCTGTATGCCTTATGGTCAAAGAGAAGCTCCTTCTCTATCTTCACAGCGCCCCTAGTGGTCAGAAGAAGTTAACGGAGTATTCTTGCATGCCCCTCATGAAGCTTGGGGCTGAGGGATTTTTTATCTGCTCCTTATTCTCTTAGCTGGTCAAGGTAGTGCAGCAGCTGGCAATGGTCTGCCATTGTTATTTTCAGTTCCCCCATTTTATTCTTTTTTTTTCTTGATGAAAAAGGAACGTAAATCTTTGCCTATCATCAATGTCATTTCGCAATACCATTTTTCCTTTACACTGGTTCTTGCTCATTTAGCTTGGAATTAGTGTTTCATTTGGTTACCACTAGCAGTTTGTCTGACTTTTGGGGCCAGAAATGATTTTTTTTCTGCCTGGGGAAAAATGTCACTATATTTGGAAAGCAATTTCCCCAGATTCAGAAGCCAAATTGATTTTATGATTCAGATATTAAATGCTTTTTTTTTTTTTTTGCTTTGTAAGTTTCTAATTTTCCTTTAGAAGAAATATATTAATAGCTGTCTGCATATGCCAGTTTGAAAGGACAGAGCCTTGTAGGTTCATGAACTTACGTTTATAATCTCCAGTGGACTAAAAAGGGAAAGAATGGGATTCACACACATGCAAAAGGCCCGCTTGCTAACAGATATGTTCTTTAGAATGGTATATATACTGTGCAGTTTGGAATCCATGATTCGAAGGTCTCAAATCCTTTGAAACAAGGAGTGACAAGACAGGCCTCCAGTATACAACCTTACTGTGAGTATTTCAAGGATAATGGGGTTGTCTCAACCGAATGGAGTCCTTAATATTAATTTTCTTTGCTTTATTTTTTTGAGGTGTTAAAAAAAAACTTGTTTTGCCTAATATGTTAGCATTCATTTCTTGTCTTTGAAAATTAATCCTACTTTGAAAGGAGAGTTTTAAATTTGAAATATGAGGCCTGAATAGCAGTGCCTTGAAATCATTAACTGTCCCTTCAATATTAATTGCAGGTATATCCATCATGGAGAACTTTTTGTCACTAACATGAGGGGGATGCAAATGCCAAAGCTCCTGGAACCCCTCCAGGGGTAATGTTGTCACTCAAAACTTTGTTCTGGAATCGATCTGACCTCAGAAATGGGCTGTACCTATTGACAAAATGACAGTTGGTAGTTTTAACAAAGCTGACGAGTGGCAGTTTTTGCAAATGGAATGGGAGTTGGTTTGTAGATAAAGCCACCAAGCAGCGTTGGCTTTGAGCAAGGTTTTCATGGATGAGTCTGATGAGCCTGAGGGGTCAAAGGGCAGGCCACCTTGGAATCGCTGTTTAATTTCACATTTCTGCCAAGGATATGGCTTATTTGCAATGCAGCCCAGCTGCCACAGGCTTGGCCTGTTTGGCAGAGGTGACATTTATGTTTGTTTGGGTCTCTGGCTAGAGGAACATTAACCTGAGTATAATATATTAATAAACTCTACCTGCGTTACAAAATTTTAACCACTTTCCCACGTCCTCCCAAGAGCCTCCATGGCTTGTCTTCTTATGTGCTTATCGACTTGTATGTTATTGATTCCCTCTTGGGGCTGGTGACTTTTCACTTTTTGCTCTCATTCAGCAATTTTGCCTGTTAAATTCTAATCTGGGTATAAAACACTTTTCAATAAAGCCAAAGCTTGAGGATCATCCAGTTGGAAGGGAAGTTGGATCCATAGAGGGCCCTCAGAGTATTTCCACTGAAAGGGCTTTGCCTGTGTTGGGAAGCAAATTCTCTCACTCTACAAACTGTTCTGCTCACGGCAGAACAGGCTGGAAGTGAGGGTTGTCCTTTTTAGAACTGAGTTTCAGTTCTTACCTGAGCCACCCTGGTATCTTACAGAACACCATCTTCCTGGAACAGTTGGGGAAGGAGACCAGAGCTGAGTCTCCATTCCAAAGAGCAAACAGCCTTGACCCCATCCGGTTGAATTTCCCTGCCTTCAACTCCCAGCTCATCTCTTTGCTGGACCAGGGACTTTTCTGTGGTGATGCAGTCTAGGAATGGGAACATCTGATTCACTTTACTCTTCAATAAATTCAATTTAACAAACACTCATTGAATGCCAGCTCTGTAAAATTACCATGGAAACCCAAGTGGAATCTTTAAAATCCTCTGGGGGAGTTGTTCAGAGTTCCCACATCCATTGACACTTAAGCGAGCAAGGAGGGTGATTCTTGGTCCAGTGCATGCCTGGTAGTATGCTTGCATTCAGCCCCAAACAGCAGAAAGGGGAGATAGATGGAGGACAATTTGTAAAGCTGATAATGGGGCTTTTTGTCCCTGGTCATGTTATGTTGGGCTCCCAGGGAAGAGAGGTGAGGAGCCAGGGCTTTGATTTCTGTTGGAGCAAAGAGCTGAGTTCAGTCATTGCCGCCTCTGCTCAATAGCATCATCGCCCCCGTGCTCAGCACTGGGGCAGTGCCTACAAAGGGATGTCTCTGTGGCTGGTGACAGCCTTGTCTGTGCACCTTGCAGAGCAGCAGAGGCTGCGGCTTCCTAAGATCAAAGCCTCAATGAAGTGAGGCACTCGTCACACAGCAGGAGCAGGGCTTGTCCCTGACACAGGGCTAGAAACCACAGCATCATTGTCCTACCGGGGGCTTAGAAGAACCAGGAGGCCCCATGCTGTTTGTTCTTAAGAAGACAGTAGTTCCAACTGTGCTGAGAAAATCTCCAACTCAGAAAAAGGGAAGATGGGCTTTGACATTTAAGGTCATTGTCATGATTATAAATCTTTGAGTTACAAGTGATCAAAATAGAAAGAAAGAAAGAAAAAAGTTAAACCTGCTTAAATTATGGAGGAAATCTGCTGGTACAGTTAGCAGAAAAGTCCAGATGTAAGTTCAAGTGAGGATGAATCTGGGAACTCAGTGATGTCATCAAGGACACAGCTTCTTTCCATTTTCTGCTCTGTCTTTTGACTGGTTTCCTAGATGGGCCCATGATGGCTATTAGCAGTTCCTAGGGCAGGCTTCTTCCTCCATGTCTGGCAGGAAGTGTAAACTTCTTTGCCTTGACTTTCTGGGCAATACTGAGATTTGCCCTGATTGGGTCGTTTCCAATTTAGACAGCCCAGAACTCTCTGAGTCTGAACTGTGCTTGAAACAGTGCTCCTGGGAAAGGGGGATTTTTTGTTTCCTTTTGGTTTACTTCTGCCTGCTTTCCAGGTGGCTCAGTGGTAAAGAATCCGCTGCTAATGTAGGAGATGTGGGCTTAATCCCTGGGCCAGGAAGATTCCCTGGAGGAGTATATGGCAACCCACAGATTCTTGCCTGGAAAATCCCATGGACAGAGGAACCTGGAGGGCTACAGTCCATGGGGTCACAAAGAGTGAGGTATGGCTTAGCAACTGAACAACAATGTAGTTTAGCTGGTAAAGAATCCGCCTGCAATGCAGAAACCCTGGTTCGATTCCTGGGTCGGAAGATCTGCTGGAGAAGGGATAGGCTACTCACTCCAGTATTCTTGGGCTTCCTTGGTGGCTCAACTGGTAAAGAATCCACTTGCAATACAGAAGACCTGGGTTGGGAAGATCCCCTGGAGAATGGAACAGCTACCCACTCCAGTATTCTGGCCTGGAGAATTCCATGGACTGTATAATCCATGGGGTCACAAAGAGTTGGACATGACTGAGCAGCTTTCACTTTCAACTTCTTTCTCAGGAGACAGAATTCCTTTGATAGGCCTTTGTTTTTCCCTGTATAATCCATGGGGTCACAAAGAGTTGGACATGACTGAGCAGCTTTCACTTTCAACTTCTTTCTCAGGAGACAGAATTCCTTTGATAGGCCTTTGTTTTTCCCCTAAATGAAAGTAATAGTCAAATGGTTTCTTTGCTTATTTGGGGGCATCTGAAATTAGCAAACACATCACATCTAGGGATGAATTTCTAGTGGGTGATGATGGTGCATCTCCCCGAGCTGTGTCCTTTCAGCTTGTGGAGTCTGATTGCCACTGTGTTTGCCCCATCCCATCATCATTTAGACAGGCTCTCTGCCCCATTGTGCACAGTGCTCCCCCAGGGACACGGCAGAGCCCACTGGACCTCCAAGTCACAGGGACCAACTGGAAGAGCCAACCCCCCTCCCACTCCTTCCATTCCCAGAGGAGGAAAATTTACTTTTCAGTTGCTAATTGTGCCTTTCGTCTGGCTTTACCATCATGATGTCCCTTCTACTCTCTGACTCCTTAGGGACCCCTCTGAGTGTTCAGGGGTTCTCACCATCCAAGCACGACAGGTGCCCCCATAGGTAGGTCTGTTGCTCTGCATGTAGCAACTTTGGATTACTGCCTAACACCTGCCCTCTAGCAGTCACATCTGAGATTTCACTGTGCTTCCATCTGTATAGGTATCTTTGTCATCAACCTTGAAAATAGCTTTTGTTTCCTGATATGTCCCTTTTATTTGGGGGGCACTGAATTTTCTTCTCTTGTGCTGGTTGTGTTTGCGCTCAGCCACTGTGTGTGTGCCACCAAGCTCTGGGAGCAGGCGGTGGTGTTCTGATAGTGGCTGGGCATGCCCACTCCCAATATCTGCCTGCTCAGCACACTCCACAGGGCAGCCCTGCTTCTTCCTTGGCATCATGCGGGCCAAGCACCAGGATGATCGACTGCACTTATGTTCAAATTAATGAGCCGCTTTGTCACCATGTGGGCCTGCAGGAGGTAAGAGGGTGCAGGTGTCCGTGACACTGATGTAGTGACTCCCACGCGCAAAGGTTCTCTGGCAAAGTGCCACGCTCATGTTTCCCTTCTTCAGGATCCAGAATCAGAAGCTGATGCAGTGTGATCTGTCACGATGTGGGGCTGTTTGTCCTAGAGAGGCAATGCTCTGGGTGAAGGAGAGTGAGAGCGTTGTCCAAAGATGTCAGAAGCCAACTCTGAGATGTGAAGTGTGGCACTGGATGTCTTCTTAAAGACATAGGCATCTCCTAAACTCCATGTTGTTAGCCTCAGTCATGAGGGCTGGGAGGGAGGTCACATGGGCTCCTTGTGCCATTCTCGGTTAGCTTAGTAAAGATTGGCCAGAGTGATGTGTGTGGGTGCCTGAGTTTCACTGTGACAGCCTGGGTCTCAGAATTCCCGCCCGGGGAGGGCGGCTCTGTGGTCTCTCTGGCTTTCCAGCTCTTGCGTGTGTTACAGGATGTGCCGGCTGCTATTGTCCCCTGATTTGGCTCCCTTTCTCCCAGTGCTCCCATTCTCTGGCTGCCGTGTGCTCCAGCTTCTCTAGGAGTTTCCCTCTGGCGAATGGGAGCTACTTTGCCCAAGAAGTTTTGCCACCTCAGTCACCCCAGGGGTGAATGACTGACTGACAAGTACAAAAGGTCCGCCCACGCAGCTCAAGGTGGGACCACCTTCATGGGGGTGGTTGGTGGTTCTGAGCATGCACACTGTCTGGGTGAAGCCTGCCTCCAGCTGCAGCCACACGCTTGCTTGCCCCTTTCTCTCCCTTGTCCTCAGTCCTCCTAATAATATTTGTTGAGTTCAATAAGTATTCCTGAGAATATTTGATCAGTAGATCATGTGGACCCAAATCCCTGCCTCAGTTCTTGCTTCTAGGCAATTTGACCTCAGGTACATTGTCACCAGTGACCACTGTTGTGTCATCAGTATTGGAGTAATCGTGTGTTCTGCATATATTCAGCCCTTGAGGCCCATTCTCCTTCTTTGCTTCTTCCAATCTTTTTTCTCTTTTCTCTCCTTTGCTGATTCACATACCTGCATGCACTCAGCTACTCACATTTGTCCAACCATCCACTTATCCAGAAACTGACCTTCAAACTCTCCTATATGGTAATAAAAACCAGATTCAAGTTCTGCTCAGATACAGACTGCTTGGGTCCACCTATCACTTCTAGGCTGGGCTTCATTTCTGTACCTGTAGAGAATGGGTAAGGCTGGGAAATAGAAGAGTGGGTTTCATTGCTTCCGGCCAAGAAGAACACCCCTCCAGACGTGGGAATTGGCCTGGTGGCCCCATAATGACACACATTTAGTATATTCTTTGCCATTTCATAGGGCTTGTTTTCACCACTTCACCCTGGGTCACTGCAGAGGTGGGAGGCGGAGTGTTTTTCACTTACAAATGGTGTAGGAAAAATAGAGGCAAACTATCTGGCTGCTGCATGAGTGCTTTATTGATTAAAAAGCGTCAATCAAATTAGCTGTCAGAAGAGAATGCAGATGGTACCATGTGGAATGGATTTTCTATATCCTCTAATTGCATTATTTCAATCAGTGGGTGAACATTGCATGGCCTGCGGTGGGATTTGGGGAGTTTGGGGAGGGGGTGGGTTGACACACACTGTCTGGGCCAGGCTGAAGGTAGGGGTTTGGATGTCACGAGTATTTTCCTATCAAGGTTGAGGCATTAACAACATGGATCTGGATTGCTTGTGGATTAAAGCAGGTCAGGGCAGGACTTCGAGCATGGGCTTATAGAAGAAGATGTCTCCCCAACCCTTGCAGGTTGGAGATATGTCAGTCTCTAGTATGAGCAATTGAAACAATTCTCTTCCACCTTTTGAAGGTGGTCTTAATCAGCACTTAGGAGCTAAAGTTCTGGTCCAAATCTCAGTTCTGTGCCTTACTAGTTGAGTGACTGTTGGCAGGCTACTCAACCTCTTTAAGCATCAGTTTCCTCATTAGTAAACTGGGGCTGATAACTGTACTGTCTTCATGGAGTTATTGTAAGGATCAGAGGGGATCGTGTATGCAACGTGTTCAGCACAGTGCCTGTCACATGGATGGCGCTCACTAAACATGAGCTCATTCTCCTGAAGCCATTTACCTTTCCTGAGCACTCTTGGAAATTTTTCTAAATTTTCCAGGCTGGCTTGTGGAATGGCTGTTTTAATGATGGTGGGAGACCTAAATGTATGATTTCTGCTCTCTTCAGAAGTTCTTTAAATCGATTTATTAAATTTATATTCTTTTGTGTATTTATTTATTTCTTACTTCTTCTTTCGACTTGGCTCTTCCTCTGATTGGGCAAGAGAAACACGTGAACTCTTCCCAAACTCTTCCCAGCTGGGTGAGATGGTGAGTCTCTGCTGGTGGCGGCATGGTCCTGATCTACCACCCACTCCCCAGGGCCCGCTGGCAGGCTCACTGCCATGCCAATGCAAGATCCACTCAATCACACAACTGCTTGATGTTGAAAAAACACATCAAAGCCTTCATTGGTTCCTCAGACTCCCTGTAGCCCAAATTTTTGGACTACTTGCAATTTGTGATAATTTGTAGTTCTTCCTCCAGGTTAGGGCATTCTGTGTAACTGGGAGTTGAATCTAACTAGAATCTGGATTTGGTGCTCAGTGAAAAAATGCAGATGCTTTGTTGGCAGCACTGTAGGCATCCTCTTGCCTGGTAGCCGTGGTCTCCAAGGGGCATACCTGTCTCCATGCCATGGTAGGGGGTGGGGGGTGGGGTGTGTGCTGGCTGAAGGCAAGTGATCAGTAAGCTCCAACCCAGTAAGACACATGGCGGCAGCTTCTCTTTGCACCTGGACTGCTGCAACTCCCCAGTGAGGACCCCCACAGTGGAACTAGCTGGGCAAGAGTGAGTGATGGGGAGTGGTGGGAGAGAGATGTGGGGGCCCAGCCTAGACTTCATTACCTCACTGCAGTTGTTGAGTTGCTAACTTGAGTCCTACTCTTTGCAATCCTATGGACTGGAGTACGCCAGGCCTCCATGTCCCTCATTATCTCTCGGAGTTTGCTCAAACTCATGTCTATTGAGTCAATGATGCCATCCAACCATCTCATCCTCTGTCACCCCCTTCTCCTCTTGCCCTCAATCTTTCCCAGCATCAGGGTCTTTGAAGGAAAAGTCCAGTTATTTTTAGCTGGGGTGGCATCTGTGACTCATATACCATGCTTGCATCTCAGGAATATCTTTGACTGCCCATGTTGTGGTCATCTGCTCCCATCTTTAAAAATCCTTTTTCATCTCCCAGATGAGAACTCCATCCTTTCTTGGGGAAGTGCATTACCTCCCCGAGAAGAATGGAGTTTGCAGGTAAGAGACAGCTTTAAGTTGGTGTCAGGGCCCACTTTCAAGTTGGAGAAACAAAAAAAGTTCTTTGGGTCAGAAGAGCAGCTACTCCTACCTCCACCATGATGACTGAGCAGAGTGGGATGGTACAAGCAGAGGAGGCAATTAGGAGCTTTTCAAACCTTCAAAGACTCATTCATGTGCTCTGTCCTTAGGCGTTGGGGTCACAAGCATGACTTTGGTCAGATCTGTCTAGGTCACAGGAGGAGACAGAAGAGGCTGAGACCACATTTTCATTCTACATGCTTCACAGATGGAGACAAGGGTCTGCAATATGGAATATTCTTTGCTTTATAAGGAAACACACACAAGCAAGCAAACTCCAGCAAGTTCACAGTTGAGAGTACTAAAATCTTCCAAGAGAAAACGCCAAGAAAATCCAATTAGGAAGCCTTTAATCCAATAAGTCTCTGTGCTCTGGGACTGTGTATTATGAAGGAGAGCAGGAGAGACTGGGAAGTAGAAGCCCAGTGGTTCTTTCCATCTCAGTTGGCAGGAGCCCTGGGTGAGGGCAGCCTAGGCAGGAGGCTGATGGAAAGCTTCTACTCAAAGAACCAGAGACAGGTTGAGCGTATTCTGATAGCTGTCTGGTTACTTCAGGTTCCTTCCTTCCCTCTCCATGGGCACTCCCCAGGGTCATACACCCCTGGCATCTCTTGTCTTGATTGTGATGCTGTGGTTCATTCATTGTGCATCCAGGTGAGTAATGAGAAGGGTCATACGTAACAAATGGCTGATAATAACTAAAGCACTGATGTCTCAAAATAATTTACTTTATTCTAGATTGATGGATTCAAGGTTGCTGTTTAAGTCTCCTTCTGCAGTTGCTCTGATGGACGATGAGAGATACCATTACGGAGTCTGGGGAGTTGATGAGACTGATGGCCTCTCTTATTGACATCAGAGGCTGTGGTCTGGAAATGTCCACAGGCATGGGTTAGGCATGTCAACATTCCTCAAATTAAAGTAATAATTGATACTTTGGACTTTACAACAACCTCCTAAGAGGTTTCTTACCGTCAGTCTTTCCTCTTCCAATTCATCTTCTGTAGACAGAACGTTCTTCCTAGAATGCAACTGAGATTGTCCTTCATGGTTTCTTTTTCCTAAAGAACAAAGTCCACACTCCCTGGAAGCCCCCTTGGTGTGGCCTACGAGATACTGCACAATGGCTGCTAGTTCTCTAACCTCCAGCCACAGTCCCCAGATAGTATTAAGGCCAGGGGTGGTTGAGTGTGGGTTACACACAGTTCCCGCCGCTGGTTATCTTTCTCTGCATTTCCAGCACCAGAGACTGAAGACCTGTCTTACAGAGTCAGAGAGTTGGTGGTATAGAAGTGGATGCTAGCTTTGATGATTGTGTCATGACTTGGTTTTGCTTCTCTCCCCTTCTTTCAGTTAAGGTGTAACACTAGGGCATGTCTTCAGGAAATGCTTCTTTGATCCTTATAAACTGTTGTTGTTCAGTTTCTGTTTGGTTAGACTCTTTGCAAACCCATGGACTGCAGCATGCGAGCCTTCCCTGTCCTTCACTATCTCCCAGAGTTTGCTCAAACTCATGTCCACTGAGTCGGTGATGCCATCTAACCATCTTATCCTCTGTCACCTGCTTCTTCTCCTGCCCTCAATCTTTCCCAGCCTCAGGGTCTTTTCCAATGAGTCAGCTCTTCATATCAAGTGGCCAAAGTATTGGAGCTTCAGTTTCAGCATCAGTCCTTCCAATGAATTTTCAGGGTTGATTTCTTTTAGGATTGACTGGTTTGATCTTGACAAACTGAGGGATAGGAAAAATAAAGTATGTACCATTATGAAGATGTGGGGCCTCTCTTCAGCTTATAGAGGCCCCAGTTTGCTTATGACAAAATAGACCTACAGTTGCAGGTTGGCAAATGTTTTTGTGTTGCTGTTATTGCAAAGAGATCTTCAGACCCTTGTTAATATACCATGGCTTAGAGGCAGGAAGGGAGCAGTAGAGATTAAAAATGGCAAAAGTTGTTTGAGAATGGACACATATTTTGTCAAAGGAAAAAACAAACAAAAAAAAAAAGAAAGAAAGAAAGAAAAGAAAGCAAAGACAAAGAAATAAAGAAAGCCAGCATGGAATATGTTATGGTCTTTTCTTCCTAAACTCATGCTGATTTTAGAGAAGAGTTAGGCATGAGGTGTTTCTGGGGCCTTGCTAGGGGACTCACATCTGATGGATGTTGGTGAAGGGGGATCTTTCTTGGATGCTGAGAAGCCTGTCAGGAGGAGAGGAAGGTCATAAGGAGGCAGTTCCTGTTAAGGTTCCTCCTCTGACAGCCCCACAGGGATGCCTTGCTCTTTGAGGTCCTCCACTACCCAGTCCCCCACTTACTCTCATACTCTCTCGCTGGTTTACTCAGGATGCTGATCAGCAGACATACAAGACACCTTCTCTGAATGCAAAGGAGTCCGAAGAGGGAAAAGATGACAGACACGGAGAGCAGAGGGTGAATGCTAGGATAGCTGGGGCTCTTGGAGAAGAGAGCAGAGCAGATGAAATAGAAAGAATAAAGATGTCACAGAAGAAAATATTGAGCTGAGAGAAGATATGTATATGCAAATTGAAAGGGCTCTTGCCATGCTCTAGGCGAGATGTATGAGATCTGTATCTAGATATTAGTCTGGTAGCATTAAAAACATTTTTTTATTATGAAAATTTCAAGCATAAAAATAGAGAGTATGGCAACGTCCCCCTGCCCTACTCTTGTACTTATGACCCAGATTTTAACAGTTGTCAGAGTGTTGCCATATTTTCTTCACTTTCCTCCATTCCTTTTCCTGTTTTTTCTTCTTTCTTTTTGCTTCTTGCCTTTTAAGTTTTGCTGAAGTAATTTGAAGCAATCTCAGATATATCATCCTCTTTATATGTTTAGCTCGTTGGAAAAGACTCTGATGCTGGGAGGGATTGGGGGCAAGAGGAGAAGGGGACGACGGAGGATGGGATGGCTGGACGGCATCACTGACTCGATGGACATGAGTCTGGGTGAACTCCGGGAGTTGGTGATGGACAGGGAGGTCTGGCGTGCTGCGATTCATGGGGTCACAAAGAGCCGGACATCACTGAGCGACTGATCTGATCTGATCTGATCTATCTCTTAAAATGTATGTGTTTTCTCTTGTAGCTATAACACTATTATCATACTTAATTAACGATAATCTTTGGCATTGTCTAGTATCTATCCACAAGAACAGTTCCCTGAATGTTTAAAAAATGTCTTTACAATTGGTTTGTCTTAATCATGATCCAAAGGTCACACATTGCATTTGTTTGCTATGGTGGTTTTAAGGTATGTCTTCAAATTGTTTGACACTTTCCCCTTCAAAAGATGGAGACCAGTTCCCCTCCTCTTGAATGTGGGCTGGATTTAGTGGCTTGATTTCATAAGGTGTGTGGCAGAAGTAGCAGTGTGTGACTTCCAGATCTGGGTTGTAAAGACGTGAGTGCTCCACTGTGGGCTCCCTTGGAGGGTTCATTATGAGGGAAGCTGGTTGACATGTCATGGGGACATTCAACAGCCTGTGGAAAGGTCTGCATGTGGAGGCACTCAGGCCTCCTGCCAACAGCGAGTGTAACTTACCAGCCATGTGAGTAAGCCAACTTGGAAGCACTTCCTCAGATCCAGGCAAACCTTCAGATGAGTCCAGAGCCCAGCTCACATCCTGACTTCAACCTTATGAGAGAGCCTGAGCACCAATACCCGGCTATTCCACTTTTGAATTCTTCATCCATAGAAATTATGAGATAATAAATATTTGTTTTTTAACACTTATTTTAATCCAGAGCACACTCCCTTTTATTTTTATTTTTTCATACAATGGAAATGGAATCAGTTGTTTTATAGAATTCCCTATCATTTAGATTTGTCTATTAACTTCCTGATAGTGTCATTTAATTCGTAGTTTTGTCTTCTTTGCTTCCTGAAAATGGAAGTCAGCTCCAGAACCTTGATTTTGGCTCAATATTTTTGGCAAGAATACTTTGTAGGTGGTGCTTTGTGTATGAAATGATGAGTATCAAGAGGTACCCAATGTCTAGGTTCATCATGTTTAGTAGTGTTAAAACTGACCAGTGGGTTCAGGAGGTCTGGCTACATTTTTGAACTTCAGGGAGAAAAGTAAAAATTCCTATGTATTGGGTTGGTCAAAAGGTTCATTAAGATTTTTTTTGTGTGTGAGCAGCTACGGAAAAACCTAAACAAAGCAAAGTTTTTGCCCAAACCAACATAAGCACATAATTAGAGAAACTAGATTACCCACCAGGAGACACAGTTGGAATCCAAAGATTTTATAACCAACCAAGCTGGTTTTTATTTGAGAGAAAAGACAATAGAATGACTGATTCTGACATACAAGAGTTCAGAGATATATACCAACCACATATACAATACTTCTTGGGGGAAATGTCTTTGAGAATGTCTGTTTTTTATTCATGCACTCATTTGTTAATTCAACAAATATTTAAGAACCTACCACTTCCCCAAAGTAGCAGCTTTTGTAGAACTTGGACTATCCATTTCATTTTAATGAATGAAATTAAGCACAGGGAAGCCATGTGTGGTGTGAAAGGCCTGAACTGCTGATGCACAATGAGAAGTCCAGGAAATCAGGTCCAATCTAGTTGTAGACTGTCCTGTCCAGGTTGGGCTGTTGTTCCAAGCCAGCGCAGGGGGCCCCTCCTAGGGGGATTTGATTGAAGATGATGATGGAATGCTGGGGAACCCCTGGGTGGGGAGTAGTCAGGCCTGGATTGAACTCCAGGCATCTGAGGACCTGGACATGTGGAAAAGGAAAGAACCTCCTTGTGGGAAAACACAGGGCAGACAGCAAGGAGTGAGTGCCCGATTCAAAGCAAGAAGGGGAGCCCAGGAGGAAGGCGGTGCATGAGGAAGGGAGTGGTGACATGCAGATGGCTGGGCTTTCTAGAAGTTTCTAGCCCTGTTCCTGGGGCTGGGCTAGGGGTGTAAAGGGACATTAAGCGGGCTGTGGAGCAGATGGACCCCAGGGATATGGAGGGAGGAATCGAGATGGCATCCCATTGGCCCTCTGGTTCTGCCTGATGGCTCTTCTGTCAGGAGTTCTAGGATCGGTTGAGAGTGGAGGTACCCTCTTTGCAGGGCTGTCTTCCTCAGGGTCCACAGTGCAGTCCCGGTGGTAGTCAGGGTACAGACCCTGGTGATAGTCTCTACCACAGTTTTCTCTCCTTCTCACAGTGGCAAACAGACCCGGGAGGGCCCCAGGTGGCCACAAACCGCCTGTCAGAGGGTTTTCTGCTTCTCTGGCAACTGGCTCTGGATTCAAGGCGTTCCATCCATGGGTCAGACCCATCAGCCCTAGGCACCCAGGGGGAGCAGGTGGGTTGGTTGTGCGTGAATCACTGGGTACCGCTTCTCAGCTTGGGGTGAGTGGTGCTTATCAGATAGACCCTGAGTAGGGTCTCCCCAGCCCTCTGGCAAAGGGGGCTGGGAGATGCTTCAGAGAAGCTGAATCACAGAATGAGGGGGAAGTCAGAGCACTCATTTTAGAGCTAATTAGAAAGCTATTTTTTTCTTTCTCTGTGTAAAAACCTCTGAGCCAACTTAGAGCGCTGGCACCTGGCAAGCAGTGCCTGTGTGCTTTCTCTCAGGTCCAGCATCTTCCTGCACCCTGGAGCGTGCTCTGCACCTCATTGGCCATCACACTGCCTGCCAGCACTCCCTTTGTACTGCTTTATCTCTTTGCCTTTCCTCTTTATTGCTACTCTCAAAAGGTAGTGTAAAAATAACTGTGACCCTATAACTCCCTTGGCCCCCTACCTTAACCAAGCTCCAAATCCCCTGTATTTTTCCTCCTGTGGATGTGTAAATGCCCAGCCTTTCAGCTCTCTGCGAAACCTCCCTTCCACTTTCTAGATGCCCTGTACAAAGAGATCGCACCAGGTGTTAAGAGTGTTTATGTTTTAGATTGCTGTGTGGCCTTGGGGATGTCTGCTGACCTCTCTGGTTTCCTGTGACCTTTCCATCTTCAGTCTACTTTTACGTGCTGTGCGCAGCAGTGCCGATTGAAACAGTGTTTTGACTCCTCTCCAGGATGTGGATGACTTCCTTTGTGTCCATTCCTGCCTTCAGGCCAGGGCTTGTCTAGTCCAGGCCAAAATGTGAATGCACTATTGTTGAAGGTTCATGGACACAGATAATTTGATCTCAGCCTCCCTGCGAGAGTGCTCCAGTGTGGGCCTTTGGAAAGTATCAGGCAAGAAAAGTGTGTTCACCTTAAATTGTGCCTGTGGTTTCTTCAGCCCTTCTCTCTGCTGCTTATAAAGAGGGAAACCAGGTCAGGTTTTTGTCCTCCCTTCTCACCACCCCAGCTGCCTGGAAGTCCCAAAGCAAATCAGGGTCAGAGCAGCTCTCTGGCCACGAACTGTCCCAGTCAGGTCCAGTCTGCATGCCCACTCCCAGGGGCTACCTCCTATCTCTTGTTTGGGACACATCCGAGGCATTTAGCATTTCTTTCTTGGTCATATTGCCCACTCTTATTTGTTTGGGTTTCATTTTCTGCCTTTCAAGTTCTTCTATGTTCTCTAATTGCTCCAGAAGTCAGACAGATGGACTAATTTCTTTAGCCAAAATGAAATTTAAAAATCATCTCAAAGTAAATGGGAAGCTCAGATGTTTCAGTTAACTTGCATGTCTCTCCTTGATGTCTAGTTTGCCATCACAAAAACTTCCTGCTTTTAATAAGCCATCTGGGCCCGGCCATACCTCCCTCCAGAAGGCATCTAGCAGATTTGCTGGACTTGGCAAAGGATGCTGTTGACCAGAAATGACCAGCTGGATTGTGAGTTCCCCCAACTTGTGTAGAATTGGGCCATGATTCAGGCTGAATAAGACATGCCAAATCATTCTGTCCTGCCTCCTTGTGTGGCTATGGGACCTGCAGTCTTGAAGGGCAGTGGTCCAGGATCACACAGCTGGGAGTAAAAGCTAGGTCTCTTGACTCCTGGTTTAGTTACCTTTCTTTCACATTATGGAGCCCATCACAGAGAAGGGGCTTATAAGATGTTGCTGAAAGAGTGAATGGGTGATTGTCTTAAGAGGAATACTGAGAGTCTTGGTGAGGTGGACATAGTTGAGAGACCTGAACTCTTACTCTCTCCACTTTGGAACTCTCCAGCCTTAGGATAAGAGATAAATAAGATTATATGTTTCCATACCACTTCAATATCTGGTCCCAGGACCTTTGTTTATGTGAAGAAAATTAGTTCCTTAAAAAACTGCTCTGGTCAGACTAACCTCATGTTAACTTCATATAGGTGTATACTATAAGTCAGTTTACTAGTTGCAAGTGGACAAAGGTCTACCAGATGACCAGGTGGTGACGTTGTTCTGCTACAGACTGTTGGAGGCCTTGGAACAGCTCTGATTATCAAAAGGTTGTGAGCACAGAATAGGAGCCAGGAGTGTTAGATGTTCTTAGGAATGCTCCCACTGAGCTCAGCCCTCTGTTCCTGAAACTCCTTCTAATGCCCAGGGCCAGGTATTTTTAGAATCTGACATTCATCCCTCTGAGTTTGGGAGCGGGGTGGTTCAAAGAACAGTATTCTTTCTATATCTCCTTGCTTGCTTTCTGAATCATATCATCTTGAAATTATCTTTTTCTTCTTCCTTTCTCCCATTGTTAGTAGAGTGTGTTGGTGGTGAGTAAATTTACCAGTTAGTCTGTAGGTGGTAGAATATTGAGTGGGAGAAGTGAACATTACCCAGAAATCCTGGCCTTGAAGTTGGATGCAGTAACTAGAAATGACTTTGGGCTGCTTCCTTTTGAGAAGGGATGAGATCGTAACACAGTGTTAGATGGAGGAATTTTTAAAAAGTGTGTGTGAGGAAACCTCTACAGTGAACACCTCCTGGTCTCTTACTGGCTGTCAGATGCTGTTCTAAAACTTCACAGGCATTATTTGTTTAATCCTACCAGCAAGCCTTCATAGGGATAGCACCCCTGTTTCACAAATAAGAAAATAGACATGGAAGGTTTAAGTAGCTCTCTCAAAGTCAAGACAGAACTCCAACCTTGACAGTCTGGTTCTAAAGCCCTAAGTTATTCTGCCTTCTGGACAGACATGTGTGTATAAAATGTGTGTGTGTGTATGGGCACACGTGTGTGTGTTCATGAATCTAAATATGTAGGCAAGCGTGTGCCAAGCAGCCAAGAGTCTGTACATGATGGGCTTCTTTTATTTCAGCAACTTGGCTCCTCCCTTCCTTTTTTTTCTCTTCCTTTTCTGGTAAGGCTCCTTCTTGACTTTTGAGGAATTTCCTGTACCAGGTTGCAGGGATCATTGCTCACAGAGCTAGACCAGAGGCGGGCACGTGCCTGAGCTGGACCTTCCAGATACCCTCTCCTGGACTTTGAATCTGGAGTAGAGTTGTCCTGAGTTCTGTGCCCTGAGGAGGGTACATGACTCATGTCACACAGGGCAGTTCATAGGGTGACTGACTTCCTGTCGTCCGTAAGACCTTTGATTCTCTGAGTGTCCCTTTAACCATCTGATAAATTCCTTTCTTTTTTATCTTTTCCTGGGATCTTTCCTTTTCCTTTCTTTTCTCTTCTTTCTTTTCTTTCCCCCTTCCCTCCCTCCTTCCCTTGCGTGCTTCCTTCTGATATGCATTGCTTACAACTAAAGAACTTTATCTGGTACTCTCCCCACCTCCATTTTTTTTTCTCTCTCAGTAATTCAGTTTGTTGGAGACCATTCTGTCTCTAAGTCACTTCATACCATGTTGCAATTCCCAAAAGGACAGTTGCATGCATGCAGACTGAGTCTAGTCTCTTTAACAAAGGCGTTGTCCCTCAAGGACTTAGGAGTCATACTCTTTAAGCCCTACTGCCCATGTCTGGAGGCATCTTGCTTAGGGAACATGGAATCCTGCTTCCAGTGATAAAGTTGGGGTAACTTATTTATGCCAGCACCACGTTTCCAGATCCTGTGGTCCATTCTGGGAGGTTTTCTAGGGTTGCTGTCCTGATGGGAGGTATGTAGGTTCCCAGGATTGTAGCTGCAGAGGCTCTGACATGGACACCTGGGAGCTCTGAACCAGCACCTGGGAGACTTGTGTTTCCACAGCCTCTCATCCCCAGATCCCTGACCCAAGGGGGCCATTTGCGGCATTGTTTGTAGAATATTCATAATCTGCTAAATGCTAGGGAGGTATCCTGTTTTTACTCAATTTTCTATCTCAATTGGCCACTCCCAAGCTTGCGTGCTTAGTCATTTCAGTCATGTCCGACTCTTTGCGATCCCATGGGCTGTAGCCCCCCAGGCTCCTCTGTCCATGGGATTCTCCAGTCAAGAATACTGGAGTGGTTGTCATGCCCTTCTCCAGGTGATCTTCCTGATGCAGGAATCAAACCTACATCCCTAAAGTCTCCTGCATTGGCAGGTGGGTTCTTTACCACTAATGCCACCTGGGAAGCACCACTCCCAGGCTTGGAACAATGCAAATCTGTTGGTAGGTGTAAGGTGCAGCCCTTTCGAAAGGTTGGAATGGCATCTCTTCTGCAGGCCCTCGCCTTGATCTGGGTCAGGCTGTGGACAGAACATCCCAGAGTTGGGTGCTGCCCTCACCTTGACCCCTTTACCTTCCTGTTCTTTCTTTATGTGCACGAAGGACCAAGGAAAGCTGTCTGTGAGTTGTCAGTCCTTCTCTCTTCCTGTCCCTTCCCTGCCAGACCCATAGTTCCTGATGGGGTTTGAAGGGGTGGCCATGGGCTCCCCCAGGCCAGTGACTGCCCCTGTCCTCTCAGTCACCCTAATGCAGTCCTGGAATCCTCTGCGTTTTTCTGCTTCTGCCCGTTCCTGGCCTTCTCACTATGTAATGGTGTCAAGGGTTTATTTCAGTGGGATGGCCAGAACTGCCCTTTAAAAATTAGTGTAGAATGGTTCTAGAGTACCTTTGTGGAACGAGTTTATGTCTTGTTTTGTGATCTTCTTCCTGGCCTTGGAAGCTGAGATATTGGCTGCATCTTCACCTCTCTGTCCCTAACAAGACCTCCTTATCCTACTTCTGCCTTGCAGGGCAGCCTCCGCTGGTCCTGGGCTCTTGAAGAGAGCATCCGGCAGATTGTCTTTTCCCAGCTAGCCTTATCCCACAGCCCTTGGTGACTGTTACCCATGCCAACTGGGTAAAACATTGATGACTCCTGCAGACGGTGGGGGTACATTTACTGCACAGATATAACCCTGGCAAGGTGACCACTTCGGCAATGGAAGAAGAGGTCGTGGTGGCTTTTTAAACAAAAAGTTGAAGCTAATGTTCTGATCTGTCTATTACAATTTCTGAGCTCCCCCAGGAAGTAGCCATCTCTATTTCAGCTTCTACGAGGGTCAAGCTAAATCTCCTTCTAGTCATTGAAATGCCTTTTGTTGTTGCCAGGTTTGCTGCCTGTTGGGGCTTTTCCATTTCATTTTCTGTCCCACTACTTCTGAAAGTTGATGGCTCTCTGGGTCCCTGCATCTCCTCTTTGTCTGGGACATAGTTAGCTCTGGATGGAGGATGTGGTTTGTATAATGTGAAGACATGATTGAAAATAAAGTGATGGATCCCCACCTGCCACCCCGCTTTCAGAGTTTGTAGTTAACACACTGACATGCCACTGGCTCCAATTTGCAGCTCGATAATAATTCCAACATTAACATAGGAGGCTCCAGACTTTGAAAAAAAATGAGACTGCTTTTTGTGTGAAATGGTGTTTTATCTTGCGTGTGGAGTGGTGATATGCCTCTCTTAATTTCATTCAGCCAAGGATGGGAATAAAGGAAAGAATTGTTCAAACTGACTTTATTTTCAATATTTGAAGACTGATTGGTTTTACAAATTGAATCCCTTCATAGTTTTTTTGAAGTTGAAGGTGTATTATTCAACTGGGATCCTCTTTCTCTATTCACAGCCAACTGCCCTGCCTGTCTTAAATCTAGCCCTTTATTATTTTCAGTGCACACAATACTAAAATATGTTAAACCTCATGACTATAAGAAATGCCCCCTGAGCCACAGAAAAACCTTTTGCTGCTTCCTTTGGCTCATCCACGGGGATAAAGGAAATTAGTATAATTTCCATAGCAGCATTTCCTGGAGGAGAGCAAGAATGGCTATGATGTGGTAAAGTGAAGCACCCAGTAAAGAACATGGATGAAAAGCTGCCCTTCAGCTGCCCCATCCCCTTACCGATGGAGGACACACCAGCTTCAGGACCACCTTTCCTTTTTTTTTTTTCTTTATTAAGCAAAAATCACAATACTGGAAGACTTACTACAGTTTCACCATCAATAGCCAGACAAAAACTAAAAGATCATTACAACTGCAAGCCATAATGGAAACATGATGAACCTAACAGTATAAAATGATTACATACAGTTCGGGGGGTTACGCAGAGTGATGTGGTAAGTGAAGTGTGTACACCAACGTGTTTTCATCTGCTCAGTCTATGTCTTTTGGTCTGTGCATTTAGTCCATTTACATTTAAGGTAATTGTCGATATGTGTGAACCTCCTACCATTTTCTTAATTGTTTTGGGTTTATTTTGTGTAGGTCTTTTCCTTCTCTTGTGTTTGCTGCTTGGGGAAGTTCCTTTAGCATTTGCTGTAAAGCTGGTTAGGTAAAGGACTCCCTTTTCTGAAAGGGTGTTTTCAGGCACTGTCAGCTGTGTTGTGCTCAGGGGTGGATGCCATCTCTCTGTTTTTTTTTTTTTTTTAATTAATTTTTATTGGAGTTTAGTTGCTTTACAATGTTGTGTTAGTTTCGACTGTACAGAAAAATGAATCATACATCCCCTCCCTTTTGGATTTCCTTCCCATTCAGGTCACCACAGTGTATTAAGTAGAGTTCTCAGTGCTATACAGTATGTTCTTATTAGTTATCTATTTTATACACAGTATCAATAGTATGTATGTGTCAATCCCAATATCCCAATTTCTCCTCCCCACTCCCCACTTTTCCCCCTTGGTTTCCATACATTTGTTCTTTACATCTGTGTCTCTATTTCTGCTTGGCTGATAAGATCATCTATACCATTTTTCTAGATTCTACATATATGCGTTAATATACAGTATTGTTTTTCTCTTTCTGACTTACTTCATACTGTATGATAATCTCTAGGTCTGGGTGCCGTCTCTTGATAGCAAGTATCCCCATGGCTAGCAAGACTGAGTACTGCAGGGTACTCAGTAATGTCTAGATGAATGGCACGGACAAGTTGGGTCGTGCAGTCTCTTTCTGGCCTGGCTTCTCTCTTGTAGGTATGAATGAGGAGGGCTCAAGCCCAGGGATCAGGCATAGGGATAAAGATTAGCTTCTATGGGTATCAGTTCTGCATGGGGAAGATGACATTAGCCACCTGGACATCTCAGCATTTTGGAGAAGGTGAAAGTCAGAAGGCTGGTCTGATGATAATGTTGTACTTAGCTGGCTTAATCTGGGCTCTGACCTCAGAACAGAGACCAAGGGAGAGAGACGATGGGGAGGTGGTCATTGCCCTTTACACAGCCATTAAAAAGAATACATATGAATCAGTTCTAATGAGGTGGATGAAACTGGAGCCTATTATACAGAGTGAAGTAAGCCAGAAAGAAAAACACCAATACAGTATACTAACGCATATATATGGAATTTAGAAAGATGGTAACAATAACCCTGTATGCGAGACAGCAAAAGAGACACAGATGTACAGAACAGTCTTTTGGACTCTGTGGGAGAGGGCGAGAGTGGGATGATTTGGGAGAATGGCATTTAAACATGTATATTATCATATGTGAGACGAATCGCTAGTCCAGGTTCGATGCATGATACAGGATGCTCGGGGCTTGTGCACTGGGATGACCCAGAGGGATGGCATGGGGAGGGAGATGGGAGAGGGGTTCAGGGTGGGGAGTACATATACACCCGTGGCAGATTCATGTCAATGTATGGCAAAACCAATACAATGTTGTAAAGTAATTAGCCTCCAATTAAAATAAATAAATTTATATTAAAAAAAAGAAAAAAAATAAAATTTTATCTCATGAATGACACAGATACTGGTGAAATTTCTGATCCGGACTGTTTCCTCTTCATTTTCCCACATGCATCTACCCTGTGTTCACAAATGGAGGTACAACTGATGCCCAGCAAAAGGGAAAAACTGCCCTTTTCATGTGATTGACTGTAACTGTGGAGTCATGAAGACAGCCTCAGTCCCACATGCCCAGATACTCTCTTTTAAATATTAGGAAAGTCGCTATTAATAACAACCCCTTACTGAGGTGTAGAACTTCATCCTTTTCCAAATCTCCAGAGCTCTCATAGTGCTTTATTACCACTCTTTGCACTCGTGTGGGTTCCAGTGTGTGATCCAGGCCAACTCACCCAGAGATGACAAGACTCCTACTAGTAACCCCCGGCTATGAGCCAGGATTTGGTGAAAGGAAGGAGTGAGGCAGAGGCAGGACTTTGAAGGTTGATTGTCTCTATGATTAACAGTGTAAAAGAATCACATGCATGTCTGAGAGACATTCATCTCCTAAACAAAACACATCACAGATCTGAGGAGTGAGTGGCTCATGGAGAGCACGTCTCCAATGGGCCAGTCATTTACAGACAGACCAAGGCCATAACTCAGTCACGGCCCATTTCCCCATCACTGCCCAGAACTAGTCAACCTCCACATTGTGTCGAAGTTTTCCATCTCTGGATCTAGTTTGAGCTTTTTTCTGGCAGGTCAATGCAGTGAAACACCATACTTTGAAATACCCTCTAAAGATGAAGTTCTAAATTTTATATGAAAATGGAAAGGACCTAGAATGGCTAAAACAATCTGAAAAGGGAACGCTGTTAGAGGACATACACCACCTGGTTGTAAGATTGTAAGACTATAGTCATCGAGGTGGTGTGATATTGGCAAAATGTAGACACAGAGATCAATGGAACAGAATAGAGGCCAGAAATAGACCCAGGCAGATGTGGTCAATTGATTTTCAACAAAGATGCCAAATTAATTCGATGGACAAATGGTGCTGAAACAGCTGGATACTCATATGGAATAAAATGATCCTCAACTTTTACCTCAGGTTGTACACAAAAATTAACTCAAAATGGATCATAAACCTAAATGTAAATGCTAAAGCTATAAAATCTCCAGGAAAAAAAGGAAATCTTCATGACTTTGGGGTATGCAAAGACTTGTAATACACAAAAAGCATAAACCGGATAAAATGGATAAATTTGATTTCATCAAAACTAAAATAATTTGCTCTTTTAAAGACAGTTCTTTTTAAATCTTATATTGGAATGTATTTGATTTACAATGTTGTATTCGTTTCAGGTGTAGTGCACAGGAAAGTAATTTAGTTATATATATTCATATACTTATTCTTTTTCAGATTCTTTTCCCATATAGCTTATTACAGAGTATTGACTGTAGTTTACTGTGCTATACAGTAGGTCCTTGTTGATTAGTTTATATATAATACTGGGCTTTCTTGATAGCTCAGTTGGTAAAGAATCTGCCTGCAATGCAGGAGACCCCAGTTCGATTCCTGGGTTGGGAAGATCTGCGGGAGAAGGGATAGGTTACCCATTCCAGTATTCTTGGGCTTCTCTTGTGGTTCAGCTGGTGAAGAATCCGCCTGCAATGCTGGAGACCTGTGTTCAATCCCTGAGTTGGGAAGATCCTCTAGAGAAGGGAAGAGCTACCCACTCCAGTATTCTGGCCTGGAGAATTCCAGGGCGGTATAGTCCATGAGGTTGCAAAGAGTCGGACATGACTGAGCAACTTTCACTTTCAACAGTGTATATATATTATTCCCTAGCTCCTAATTTATCCCCCTACCCCACCTTTTCTCTTCGGTAACCTTAAGTTTGTTTTCTAAGTCTGAGTCTGTTTCTGTTTCATGAGTACACATTTTTATCATTGTTTTAGATTTCACGTGTAAGTGATGTCATATGGTATTTGTCTTTCTCTGTCTGACTTCACTCAGTATAATAATCTCTAGGTCCATCCAAGGTGCTGCAAATGGCATTATCTCATTCTTTTCATGGCTGAGTAACGTTCCGTTGTTTATGTGCACCGCATCTTCTTCACACGTTCGTCTGTTGATGGACATTTAGGCTGTTCCCACGTCTTGACTATTATGAATAGTGCTGCAATGAACACTGGGGTGCATGTGTGTTTTCAAATTATGGTTTTCTTCAGGTATATGCCCAGGAGTGGGATTGTTGCATCAAATGGTAGCTCTGTTTTTAGTTTTATAAGGAATCTCTATACTGTTCTCCATAGTGGTTGTACCAATTTACATTCCCACCAACAGCCTAGGAAGGCTCCCGTTTCTCCACACCCTTTTCAGCATGTATTGTTTGTAGACTTTTTGATGATGGGTATTCTGATGAATATGAGGTGATCTGATTATAGTTTTGATTTGCATTTCTCTAATAATTAGTGATGTTGTTTATCTTTTTATGTGCTTTTTGGCCACCTGTATGTTAAAGACACTGTTAATGAGATGAAAAGTCAAGCCACAGATTGAGAGAAAATACTTTCAGTATGTATTTCTTACAAGGATCTTTTATTCAGAAGGTATAAAGAACTCATACAAATCAATAATACAAAGTCAAATTAGCTAATTTTTTAAACAGCAAAGGATTTGGAAAGATTCTTCATACATGCAAAAATATATGAGTGGCTAATAAAACTAATTCCACATTATTTGTCACTAGAAAAATGCAAATTAAAACTGCAAGAAGCTACCACCACACATACATTAGAATGGCTACAATTAAAAGAATACCTTGTTAGAGAGGATATGGAGCAACTGGAATCTTTATACTTTGTTGGTGAGACTGTACAATGATACAACCACTTTGTAATACTTTGTCAGTTTCTTATAAAGTTAAAAGTATACTTATTAATTGATAAGACCCATCAATTCCACTCCTAAGTATTTACCCACATGAAATGAAAGCAAGTTCATGCTAAAACTTGTACATGGGTATTTATAGCAGCTTTATTCATAATAGTTAAATGCTGGAAACAATCCAAATGTACATCAACATGTACATATTATGGTATATCCACACAATGGAGTACTATTCAGCAATTAAAAGGAATGGATTATGATACATGTAAAGACATGAATGATGCTCAGAAATGTTATGCTATGTGAAAGAAGTTAAGACACAGAAGAATAAATATTGTATGGTTTTAGCTGATTGAAGATCTAGAAAAGTCTAATCTTGAGCACAGAAAGCAAATCAGTGTTTGCCTGGGGTTGGTGGGCTTGACTGGGATGGGGCACCAGGGAGCTTTTCACATTGATGGAAGCTTTCTATATTTTGATTGAGGTTGGTGGTTACATGAGTGCACAAGTTTGTCAGAATGCATAAAAACATGTTTAAAATGGGTGCACTTTATCCCTGTGTTCATAGCAGCACTATTTACAATAGCCGAGATTTGGAAACCAGCTAAATGTCTATTGATAAATAAATGAATAAAGAAGGTGTAGTACATATATACAATGGAATTTTACTGAGCCATAAAAAGAATGCCATTTGCAGTAACATGGATGGACCTAGAGATGATCCTACTAAGTGAAGTAAGTCAGAAAGAGCAAGACAAACATCATATAATATCCTGTATATATGGTGTCTAAAAGTTATCTATGAAACTGAAACAGATACACTGACATAGAGAACTGACTTGTGGTTGCCAAGGGGGAGATGGAGTGGAAAAGGGAAGGACTGGGGGGTTGGAATTAGCAGATACAAACTATTATATAAAGGATGGATAAGCAGCAAGGGCCTACTATACAACAGACGGAACTATATTCCGTATCCTGTGATAAACCATAATGGAAAAGAACTGAATTTAACTGAATCATTTTGCTGTACAGCAGAAATCAACTATACTTCAATAAAATTGTTAAAAGTGGGTACATTTTATAGTTGGTAAGTTGTACCTCAGTAAAGTTAATTTTTAAAAAACAATAAAGTTCAAAGGACATTTTGAAAAAAATTCAGCATGTTTCCTTCATTCTAATGAAATAATAGTATTGTTTTGAAGAAAAAAGAAAGGTGTTTCTATCACATGCCTCTTTGGAACTTCTGAAGTTAGTGCCCTTTCACGAGTGTTATCTGTGATAATGAACTTCCAGGGCTTACTCTCAAAATGGGAGTCAGAAAAAACAATTTATAGGCCAGAGAGTGGCTGCCTGTAGGGCCATTCTGGCTGATGACACTCTGACTTTCAGGGAATAGGTAGGAGACAAGCCAAAAACCCGATTGGCCTAGAGACAGGTACTTACACTCAAAGAACTGGTTTGGAAGATCTTATGCCAGTTCAGGAACTTAAGAAACAATCTGGGTTCATCCACCTCACCTCAATTGATTCAAATGCATTCATTTTTATGGCTAAGTCATGCTCCGTTGTGTATATGTACCACAACTTCTTTATCCATTCATCTGTCAATGGACATCTAGGTTGCTTCCAGATTCTGGCTATTTTAAATAGTGCTGCGTTGAACAGTGGGGTAGATGTGTCACTAGAGCCTGTTATACAGGGTGAAGTAAGTCAGAAGGAGAAAAACAAATATAGTATATTAACGCATATACGTGGAATCTAGAAAAATGGCACGGATGAACTTATTTGCAGGGCAGGATTGGAGACACAGATGTAGAGAATGGGCATGTGGGCCTGGGGGGAAGGAAAGGGTGGGCTGAGTCAAGAGAACAGAATAGAATATACACTACCATGTGTAAAACAGATAGTTAGTGGGAAGCTGCTGTAAAACAGGGAGCTCAGCTCGGTGGTGACCTAGAGGAGTGGGATGGGAATGCGGGAGGGAGGTTCAAGAGGGAGAGGATATATGTATACTTATGGCTTACTCATGTTGTTGTACAGCAGAAGCGAATACAACATTGTAAAGCAATTATCCTCCAATTAAAAATAAATAAAAAGAAACTAAAGCTTCCTTTTAAAAGAATGGAATTGAGCTTTGTGGTCCATAGACGTTTATATTGGGGATTGATTTCCATTTGACAGTACCCATGAAGGAAGGGGCTCTGTTGTTCTTGCTTACTCATGTGTTGCCAGTGCTTAATGGAGTGCCCAGCACTCTCCTTGGACAAGCCCTTGGACAACTGTATGAATATATGATGTCAGGCTTTAGATAACGAATAAGTTTGTTCAATGTATTAGTCAAGATACAATAGACTATGCTGCGGTAACAAACACCCTCTAAAGCTCAGTGTGACTAAACAACGTTTATCTTTTGCGTGGAACTAAGTATATGGTCCTGATTGACGGCAGTGGGGCTGGGAAACACAGTTTTACATGTTCCCAGAAAAGGAAGGAATGTGAAGTGAGATTTGGTCAACATGTAGCATTGTTTCTGCCACATGAAGTCTTGAAAAGGTTTGTTGCGTTTTGAGGCAAGTCTTTACCGATAGCCACAGGTTTTTTTGAAAACTGAGCCTTGAGTGATGTTAATACAAGTCCTCCTGATGGTCTCTCTATCAGATGTCATGCTCACCTGTGCTTTTATTCTTCATGTTGTGCAGCCCCTTCCATCTGAGCATCGATTTTTAGATGCTCTAAGAGTCACTTCCTCGAGCGATCCATTCCTGGCCCATGGCCATGATTAATTGCAACTGCATTTACATGCTTACCTGCACTTGATCCAGTTCTTGGTTACGTATAATCACGTGGTTTCTAACGATGCCACGCATCTAAGGATTGTCTCCTCAATTGGTCCATAAGCTCTTACAGAGATAACACACTGCTTTCTTTTGCTGCCTCTTCCAGTGAAGCACTAAGCACAGAGTGCATGCTCAGTAAATTTGTGTTTTTGCTAGACATTGGTTGGACAAACCAATGGGAAGCACCCACTCTGCGGATCTGAGTAGCCCAGATTTTGCAGGTATGGGCTGTGCACAGGTCTCCTTGATAGTCTTCCTGAATGATTGAGGCAGATTTCACAAGGCCTTCTATAATGTGTTTTGGGGAAGGTATTGATTTATCCATCTCACATTGTCAAGTTCCCATTGAGCAAAACCAAACCAGGTGAGCGCTAAAAAATAGAGTCCTATAAGCTATGGCTGCTGGCCCTCTGAGAAATTTAAGAGCTCTGGTCCCAGGTCCCTTCATTACCAGCCTAAATGACGTTAATCTCCCCTTTCCCCTAAGTCTAGGCTGGAGCGTAATGAACAAAAGGCTTTAATCACTTTGGTATCAAGATATTCCTTTCCATCTGTGCAAGTGTTCTTGGGTGTGTAATGTGAACATGCTGCACTCATTTGGAGCCATTGTTCTGTCTAAATGAGAAAATGCAAATGAGGCACTCAGGGTACCACACCATAACTCGCTGCATAAAATTCTTGACATCAACATGAAGCTACTTAGCATAATTTTCCTGTTAATAAACTGCCAATTTAGTCATTTAGGTTTCAGCTTCTAAAGAATGCAACAGCATCAGGCTGGATGTTTTTCCCCCTCATATATGCCTGAGTTTATTATTTTGATGTTTATGTTAAAACATAGGAAATTGGAGTTTATGCGATTATTTGGAGATCTTCTACCCTAATTTGTTTACTTTCAGAATTTCAAGGAATCTTTGCTCATTTGAAAGGCAAAACATAATTTTTAAGAGCATTTTCTCCTATTCAGGACAACATTTCCATATTTAAAATGACTGAGGAACATTTTGAGGATCTGGATGAATAAAGTCTATCCTGAAGGCATTGAACATTGGGGGCCATGCCTGCCCCAACCCCACGTGGAGATCCAGAAGGAGACAGGAAACTCCAGGTCTTGATGGAAGGCTTGGAGGTGTCCAGGGCTCCCCGTCAGTATAGAAGTCTCATTTCTGAAGCCCCTCCCCATTCCCTATGCTCTCTACCTTCCTGGCCACTGTCCAGTCATACCGACCTCCTTACTGGTCATTTATGTCTTCCTTCAAGGAATATTCACTGTGTGCCTACTATGTGCCCGTCGTGGAGATGATGCTGAGGTAACACAGACCCTAATGGAAAGACAGATGTTACTCAGTGAATCATGAGTTCACAAGTTCAAATGCAAAGCAGGAGAGCAGTGGGGCTCTGGGAGAGTAAGCCAAGGATCTGACTGAGGTTCTGCCTTCACGAGCTCACAGTCAGGATTTACTTAACTAATCATGGCTTGGAAGAAGTTTTATGAAGCTTAAATTATCTGCCAAGTTTTTTTTTTTTTTTAATATATAATTTTCCAGGTTGTTGTAAAGTATAGACACAGCCTGTTGAAAGTCGCTCAGTCGTGTCCAACTCTTTGGACTATGCAGTCCATGGAATTCTCCAGGCCAGAATACTGGAGTGGGTAGCCTTTCCCTTCCCCAGGGGATATTCCCAACCCAGGGATTGAACCCAGGTCTCCTGCATTGCAGGCAGATTCTTTACCAGCTGAGCCACAAGGGAAGCAAAGACACAGCCTAACTAGATATTTTTTGAGCATCTATCCATGTCAGATTTTGTTTGAGGCAGCAGATAAGCAGAGTTCTTGCTCCCAGTGAAATTGCTGGAGGGCAGTCTGGTTGGTCTATTAAGAGTATGGTCTTCTGCGTTCGGCAAGCATGAGTTAGAATCTGGTTGATATCACTTCTTAGGCATGTGTCTTGGCTCTCCCATTTGTAGAATGAGTAGCTGAGTTGTAGAGTTGTTGCAGGATTAAATGTGATGGTGGAGCACAGTACTTGGCGCACAGAGGGGGCTTGGTAAGTTATGGTTATTCTGAGCTCCCGGAGAGGAGTGCCCATATTGGATAAGAGCTGTGGCTGGCAGTTTTGTAGCTCTCTTGTGTCTGGACCAGGGCTGAGATGGAGGGAGGTCCTTGTGGAGCTGCCTCTGACCATATCATCGTGTGATTCCAGCATGGAGCCCAGCCTCCGGCTGTTTCTGTCTTCTCACCTCTGGGTAAGTGGGCAGGGGCTTGGGAGAAGTCTGTAGAAAGAGACCTCCTGCAGAGTTCCTTGGTATGGAGAAACTGGCAGCCACTGTGTCTGGGGCTCCAGGGTTCTAGCTGGTAGAGCAGGTCAGTGTCCAGGTGCTGTCTGTGGGCTGGTGTGTGAGATGCCTGTAGACGTGCTCTGTCCAGCACAGTGGAAGAGCAGGGCTGAAATGGCTTCACCAATACTGCTTCCCGGGTTTCAGCATTGGAAAGAAATAGGCAGTCTCATCGCTCCCTGTTTGGTGGTTCATCTTGTCTGAAGTCCTCAGATCCGGCAGGAAGATCAAGGACTCCACACACCCACTCTCTCCTGGCCCCCATCTAGGACCCAGCAGTTTGGTTTATACAGCCAGATGAAAGCTCTCTGGTGGGGGGCTGGCCTGGACCAAATGGGGAGAAGATGGAAGGATCCCCTAAAGCTGCCTGGTAGCCAGCTTGAGCTCACGGTTCCTTGATTCAGCGCATCTAGCCTACCTTCTGCGGGCTTTTGTTGTCTCTCTTTTCATCCGGTTCTCAGCGTCCCCGTTCTGTGCTTGTTTCCTATGGTGCAGAGGCAGCATCAGTCAGCTCTGGACCTGCAGGGAGAGCAGCCCGCAGGCTTAGGACAGCTGAAGCCAGGCGAGGGGGAAGCTGCTGGGCTTTCTCCTTTCCATCACACCGTGCACCCTGCTTTGCTTTTCTGTGGGTTTGTCCAGAGCGAATGCTGGAGTGATTCTGCCAACCTATCACTTACCTTTTGTTCATTCTAATAATTAGCAGACTTGCAATGATCACGTTTAAAAAGATAAGCTAAAAATAAACATATCTTTATCATTTATCATTTTAATTTTCAAGACAAAGTCTGAATAAGAGCTTTTCTTCACTCCTCGTTGTGAACTGAGTGGACTCACAGAGGCCTTTGTCTCTGTTACCAGTTATCTTTGGAGAGCAAAGACCTCCTCATAGATTTATTTTTAAAACACTGATCGAAATATCGATGTAAAGAATAGAACATAATTCCCGCCTTCCAGAGAGTTTCAGACCCAGCTTCTTATGTGCTCGTTTGTCTTCAATCAGGGGCAGAGAAAGAGGTGGCGCGGCTGTGAGCTCTGAGTTTAACCCAGAGGGGTGGGGGGGTCCTTACAGGCGGTGTTGTCCTGTGGGCAGCTGTGCCTGCTGGGGCAGAAGCCTGGGTGTGCACTGCTGGTGGGGTCCAGCCTCCCACCCACCTTTCCAGATGCCTGCATGAACTCATGGGCATCAACCTTCAAAGGCCCTCTCAGGAATCCTGGCCCTCTTGCCAGCTGGGCTTTGGTGTCGCACTCTGCGGGGAAGGCCTCCAGGACAAATTCAAACAAACTGCTTCTCTCTCTTGAATAGTCTATGCAGGCCTTTTGTATTTCTCAGAGTGAAGCTTTACTTCACAACGATTCAAGGACTGTATGTATGATAATTCACTTAATTCTCATTTTACAGATCTTGAGACAGAGCCTCAGGGTGCGTCAGTAGCTTGGCAGGTCACAAAGATAGTGAGATGGGAAGATGGGATTTGAACCCAGTGTCCTGGCTCTGGATCCGTGCTTCTGGCCCACTCTGCTGGAGCAGCTCCCAAGGGACGTGGTTGCCACCAGCAGCGGCATTGCGGTCAGGCTGTGGCAGGCAGGCCAACCTTCTTCCCAACCTGCCAGGCCTATTTATGAAGCGCCACAATTGCCATATCAATACTGGGGCGATGTCATTGATTTTAGTGGCGTTTAGATCACAAGAGCCTGTCTGGAGCTGCGCCCCGAGATTTATGCTCCCTACATCCATTAGAGCTAATGGGAGATGTCTGCATAAATCATGAGTGGCGACAAGAGTTACAACTCTTGGGTTGCCCTCGATGCATTTTAACTGCTGGCTCTGGATTGGAGTGCTCACTGTCTCTAGTTATCACATATCCCCTTGCATCTCCATTGTTGCTTTTCCTGGGGAAGACTTGGTTTGGGGAGAGATGTTCAAAGGACTGGGATGGTTATTTTTGTAGCTGTGTGACCTCTGGTAAGTTCCATCACCTCTCTGAGCTGCCCTCAGTTTTCTCACCTGTAAAAGGAAGAGAAGACCTTGGTGGACTGTTGAGAAGAGTTAAAGCCCCAAGCCTTGCAAATGTCAGCAGTCCCTTCCTTTCCACCATCTCTCCTCTCAGCTCAGGGGATGGAGAGAGGCTGCACTGCCCTTTGGTAGCTAAACTTTCTGGCTGAGAGAACAGCCAGGTATCATGCTACCTGGACTTGGAGAGGCTGCAGAACTCAGAAATGAGCACGGCTCTGCCCGCAGAATGCAGATAGAGGCCAAGGCTGTTGCTTTTTACTTGCTTATTTATAGCCATGTTTGCTTGTTCAGCCATTCACTTTGCAAGTTTATATATATAAGTTTTGTACAGTATTTATTTGAAGGCTGGGGACAAAGTGCCATCGTAGTATCCTGATGGTGTGAGAACTTGATGGTTCTCCACTCTCATCTTAACAAACTCACAGATGCTAAAACTGGTCCTTCATGCTTGGCTGCTTGTCTATTTGCTCATGCTTTAACCACTTTTTGTACAAGCTAGGTACCTAAGTCTGGGTCATGCTTTTTAACTGGTTTTGAGGCAGCTCTGTGTGGTCAGACTGGGGCTAAAGGCTGTGGAGTGGACAGTGGGTGAGGAAGGAGAGGCTGTGGCCAGCACCCCAGGAAGGTGGGATTGTGCCTCCTGCGCAGGGCACAAGTCCGTGATCATCTGATGGGGACCCCTGAGGGTCCAGGCTAAGGACAATGAGAGAAATTGTGCCTGTACAACTTATCATCCAAATGGGGACATTCAAATGACAGGAAGCACTATTAATAATTATAACAGACAGGAGGTGCAAACCAGGACTGGCTCAGGCAGACTGGGGCATCTGGTCTCCGGTCGCGTCAGGCCGGGAGGTGACGAAGACTTGATGCAGAAGACAGCCCGAGGGACAAAATGGCATTCAGATCACCACCCCCACCCCACCCAAGGAAGGGATGGTTTAGTCAAGTGCAAGCAACTGTCCTAAAAGTGGGTGCTTTGGGGGGGTCTGCTTTTCCCTTTTTCTGTGCACTAGGCTTCAGGGAGGGCTGACGGCTGACAGTGGCAGTGAGCACCACCTTCCTGAACATCTGGCTAGAGTGTAGACCCCCACATCCTGGGTGCAGCTTCCTGAGCCCCTCCACACAAGCCTCAGTTAGCCCAGATGCAGATCTTCCTGGAGCACAGAGCAGGGAAGGACACAGCTCAGGTGCTGCAGGCTTGTTTCCTAAACTCCGTGTCTTTCTGCTCCTTTTGCCAAGTGTGTGCCGGGGAGAGCATGTTGCTTCCACAGATTTGTGGAGGTATGTCAAAGCCCCTTTGTCTCCCAGACAGTAAAGATAAAATTGATGGCCTACATAAGTGACTGGCTAGCCATGTGGCTCCGTGGGTAAAGAACCAGCCTGCCCATGCAAGAGACGTAAGAGCCAGGGGTTTGATCCCTGGGTTGGGAAGATCCCCTGGAGGAGGGCATGGCAGCCCACTCCAGTTGTCTTGCCTGGAGAATCCCATGGACAGAAAATCCCACTTGTTTGGTAGGCTACCATCCATGGGGGTCTCAAAAGAGTCGGACACAACTGAGCAACTAAAAAACTAAACAAACCGTCCTCTTGGAGGGCTCCTTTTGGCGGGTGGGGTGTGAGCCTGCTGTGTCTGAGCCCTATTCACCATGGGTTTCTGGCCCTTCAAGTGGCTTGAGACAGGGTCTCAGGGCAGTGAGGGAGGGGCAGAATGAAGGGACAGTAAGATCAGGGCAAGTCACCAGCCTAAGAAGGTGGACGCGGGAGCTCCAAGCTGCTCTGAAACGCTCCAGAGGGGCCCAGGCTGAGCCATGCCAAGTGTGTCTGACGGCCACATCACTATATTTCATGAGGGAAAATAAACATCTCCGAAAGTGCCCTTCCTGCTGCCGAGGAGGAAAAATATACCTAGGAAAATATACTGAAGGTGCCAGTGTTTTTAGAAAAAGTGAAGCCAGGCCTTGTCGAGCTCATATCTCAAGCAAAAGTGAATTGTGGAGCTGGTACATGAGGGAGAGAGTGTGGTTTATCTGACAAAACTGCCAGCTGGCGTTTCAAGATTGGAGCCGATTCTAGTGAATAAATGGGCTCTTACTTGGGGGAACGTTCAGTCCGATCACTGTAAAAACCCTCATTTTCTCCCCTGTCTTCTCAGCTCCTCCTAAAGTGGTCAAAATGGGTTTGACACCGGTAGTCTGTAATCTGGAAAGATTTCTTTGAGCCCGTTGGTAACAGCTGTGCTTCACATTGAGCCTGGCCTCGTGTCTAAAGTGTTGCGCAGAAAATGATTTGTAAGTCAAATCCATTTTTAATGCGCTGGGGAAATTTGTTATGGATTGATATTATCATCGGAATTGACAGGTAGTATTTACAGCCAGCCTACTGTGTGCCAGAGGCTGTGGGGGGCCAAAGCGGTGGGGGATGAGGCCAGCATGGCCCTTTTCCCGTGGAATGGGCATTCTAGTGGATGAGAGAGCCTTCTCGTGCTTTCCTTCCCAGGGAAATGAAGGCTGGCTTTGGGTGTCCCCCAACACCATCTCGGGGAGACCTAGACCATGGCAACCTCTCCCCTGCCCTGTGTTTGGGTCAGACTAACTGGGCAGTTCCCAGATTTTAGAAGGAGAGAGCATGATAATGTCAGGACACAGAGCCGCAACTTCCTGGGCTGTGTGTTTGGGGAGAACACGGCAGAGTCTCTGGGGTAAGAGTACCATGAGCTGGTGGTTGTGGGCAGCCTGTGGAGTGAGGTATGTTGCTGCCATGCAGCAGGGCAGTGCCCTGGCCTGGGAGAGACAGCAATCAGGTCCATGGATTTGGTTCAGGTCTAGCAGTGAGGAGGGTGGTGGGTAACAGGACCACATATCAATGGATGAGGTCACCTGGGATGTGGTCCCACTGTGGTCCTACCCACTTCTAAAAAGAGCAGAGATTCACCCATGGGTGGGAGGAGATCAGAGCTGGGCACCCAGGAGGTAAAGGGGCATTGCCAGGAGACCTCCCTTGAGGGGTCTGCAGTCAGGGTCCAAATAAGTGCAAACCACCCAGGGATGAAGGCAACCCCGCATCACCCTTACATCTTTCCCCCTCCCTTCCTCCTCCCTCCCTCTCTCCACTTCCTGCTCTTCTTTCTGCTGCTGTTGCTAAGTCGCTTCAGTCGTGTCTGACTCTGTGTGACCTCACAGACGGCAGCCCACCAGGCTCTGCCATCCCTGGGATTCTCCAGGCAAGAACACTGGAGTGGGTTGCCATTTCCTTCTCCAATGCATGAAAGTGAAAAGTGAAAGTGAAGTCGCTCAGTCATATCCAACTCTTTGCAACCCCATGGACTGCAGCCTACCAAGCTCCTTCGTCCACTGGATTTTCCAAACAAGAGTACTGGAGTGGGGTGCCATCGCTTTCTCCATCTCTTCTTTCTACCCCATAGCTATTTACTGACAATACCACACACCCAGCTCTGTTCTAGGCCCTGGGAGGTTTACGAACCCCTCAGGTGTGGGAAGTTTACAAGCCCCTCAGGTGATGCTAATGCTTCTGATTAACGGATGCCCAGGTGAGAACCACTGGTCTGAGTTGGAGGGAAGATCACATGAATGCGGGGAAAGAGGGAGGAGGCCAGGGCTTCTGAAGAAACGAACGAGGTACGGAGAATGAGAGCCAGCCGCTGAGGAGGAGGCTGGGGACTGCTAGGTGGAGGGGGCTGTGGATGGGCGGGGTGGGGGTTACAAGGGAAAGAGTCCTCGGGGTGCGGTGGGAGGGAAGGAAGGGGAGGGTTGGCTGTGGCAGGAGGAAAGACACTGGAAGTCATAGTGAGCTATGGCCAGACCCCAAAAGATAGTCAGAGGTGCTCAGATTGGTGTCAGGCACACCTGCAGGAGCCCTTTGCTCCAGGTAAGCCCCCAACCTGGTACAGCTCCCCAGGACGGCTGTGTGAGAAGTACAGGGCAGACTTCACGTCTCCTTAAGAAAGGAGGCGTGGTGGCGTTTCGAGTTCTGCGAAGCAGTTGCCTTTCCCCTTCTCTGCACCCAGGGGACACAGAGCTTCCTGGCTTTTAGCCTCATGAAACTCAGAACTCCGTGGCTCCTCACTGTGGGTGAGGGGGTACCCCCCTTCCCCATCCCTATGAGCTGTGGCCTCCTGAGGGCTGTCTTTGGAGGCACCTCTCAGTGGTTTGGTGTGACCTCTGTGGAATTCCTTCCGGCCTCTTATGCTTTCTCTTCTGGAGAAACTACTGTTGAGTGCTTGGAGCACAGCATCCCTAAGCCAGCTCACTTCATCCTAGAGGCCTGAGTGGGGCAAGGGCTCCCTCAAGGCCAACAGCGGCGGCAGGATTCACACCCAGAGCTTGGGCCTCGGGGCGGGCTGCAGAGGTGTTTCCTAGGCCAACTGTAGTCTTTTTTCCGTGCGTGCATCATTCATTTTCCCCGTGTCTGGCGCTATTTGGTTTTATTGTTGCATTTAGGTCCTGGGAGATGATTACATTCCATGAAATAGTGTGATTGATTGACCTTTTGAAATGTCAGAAGCCGCTCCCCAGCTCTGGGGGATTCTGTGGGCTTCATCAGCCCTCGCCTCGTGGGCCATGTGAGCAAACCTCTTCTATAATTGGCAGGACAGCCGTGAGGGGGGAGCTTCCCGTGGGCCAAGGAGCTTGGCAACAGCTCATGGGCTGGATCCCGGAGGAGCTGGGGCCCAAAATCGTCTCTGTTATTTAAATACACCAGGATCGGGTTAGGGAGCAGGAGAACGGCAGAAAAAAGGAGTGAGTCAGCTAGTCGCCCAGATCTGAGTGGGCACTAATTTAGTCCCCTGACACCCTCCTTCATGTAGGAGAGGGGAGCTCATCTAAGCCCTGGAATTGTCATGGTTGCTTAACTTCTGTGGAAAGAAATGATATTATGCTTTTGAGTGAAGGATGATGAAATATGAGCATGCCTTTCTGGGCTCAGCCACTGCCGGGCCTCCCTGCACCCTTCTCCCTGAGTCAGGGAACTCGGCTCACCTGGTGGGGATTGTAGCCTCTCCAGGGCCTAAGGTAGACCTGATGGCTATCAGAGGATCATGGAAGTTGTTTGGGTGGGGCCTCTCAGAACTGCTTGAAGGTTACCCCATGTCATCCTTCCTGAGTCATGTACCCACGGTTTCTAAACTTGAGAGCTCTGGCATACCAGGAGGGAGGGATGGGATTAAACTATCCATTTTTGCTGTGTTGGTTGGAGATAGAAGAGCTGTGGGGGAGGGGCCTGGTTAGAGGTACATGCTCATGAGTATTTGCATATGGCAGGTCTATAAGGTTGGGTGAAATCTCCTTCCAGCAATCAAAAAACCCTGTGAAATGGCATTTATGACATTTCCCAGCACAAAATGGTCAGGGTTCTCAGTGGTGACTAAAAGCCTTAGGAGAGTCTTAAATATCTTCGGATTCATCAATTATTAAATTGTAGTATATGCTATTTTCTTCCTTGCAAAAATTGGTAGTTTTAGTATGGCAGCTCTGGTAACTTTCTTTTAACCTAGATGGTTAATTAACCAGAACATTCTTTTCCTCACCAGTTAGGAAAGGAGCTTAGTAAAAGAGGTATTATTAAGTACTTTTCCATTATTGGAAGTTTCATGCCATATGAATGATTCCAGTTGCTGAGAAGTACTGGAGTCACTGGGAGAAGGGAAAAGGGGAGGGGAGTGAGGAGAGGGAAGGAGGAAGAGAGACAGACACGGAAGTCCAACTCTATGGAAGAGAGGCAACTTGTTTGGATCCTGAATAATGCAAGGAAGGTGGTGAGGAGATGGGCGAGAGCTCTGGCTAGAGGCCAGAGGACCCATAATAGGGGGAGAGAGAAAATTGAAGATGCTGTTCAGACAAATATTGGGTCTCTGTGGGTGCAACACCACATCCCTGGCTTGCCCTTGATGAGCTCCCCAGCAGGGTCCCTGCAGGATCAGAGGAACACACAAGATTGGCCTAGATCCCATAGTGCTTGGCAGGGATCCTCTGAGAAGGACTCACAGTCCATCTGAGTCTGCCCCAGAGACAGGAGCAGAGCAGACCTTCACAGAGGCCTGGGGAAGCCAGGGCTGCGGACAGACAGAGGAAGGGGGTCCCTGTTCCAGCAGGTGTGTGGAGGCTGCAGGCAGAGTCTTTGTCCTTTCTACAACCATAGCTGATCTGTAAAACCCGCAGTGCATTAACCTTCACCTTCCCTCACCTTCCCTCTAGCCCTTCAGCTGGTATCCGGATGCCTGTGCAACTTGTCCCCAAAGAAATGTATACATTGTCACCTGAAGTTTCAAGTCCCAGGAAGAAGGCAAATATGTGTCCCCAGATCGCAGCTGAGCCCTGATTCTGTCTGCCTGTCCTCCCGGGACAGCAGCGGATGTGCCATCAGCATCCAGCATTGACCTGCCTGACCCCGTGTTGTTTGACACAGGGTGATTCTGGCACTGGTGACAGGGAGTGATCGTGCTGAGTTGGGAGCTTTGTGGAGGAGGGTGTCCCTGAGCTCCTGTGAGTTTGATTAGGAGAGGCCCCTGGCTACATCTGAAGACTCCCTAGGTGCACTTGCTGTGTCAGAACGTGGGCATCCTTGCACCTTTGGCCCCTTTGATGGGCATCCCGGGTTTAGAACCGGCATTCTGCACCCCTTGTTCAACCTGAGCTAATGGTATGGGTCTGCCTCTTGCCTGGTGGCCTGGCTTTCAGCTGTAGGGAGACACAAGAGTCAGAAGTTTGGTCTCCTGGTTCTCTACTTACCTGCTCTAGATCCTTCACGGGCTATGCCTATAGGATCCCAGAATTGCCAGTCAGTTTTATGCTGTCAGTTATACCAATTTCCTGGAATTATTAGCCAAAAAAAAAAAAAAAAAAAATCAGATGGGAAACATAAACAAAAATGAGCAAACAACCCTTCAAGCAAATCAGTTATGGGGCTGAACTTCCGGTTTCTCTGCCTATCTTACAGATGGAACCTTTTCCTGAGCTCTCCTCCAATTCCCATTCAAAACCCTCACCTGCAGCCTCTGTGACGCTCAGGTGGCATGCTTTTCTCCCCGTCAGTTTCCCTTCCTGCCAAATTGGGGTGGACCTGCAGCTCCTCCCCATGGCCCACCTCCTGCTCCAGTGTGGTGTGTCCTGAAGGGCATGTCTTCCTCCATTGGCCAAGGGTTCCTCTCAGTGCGGGTGGAGGGCCTCTGCTGTGCACCCCCCAACCTGCCGCACCTCACAAGCCTCCACTCCCAGGACAATCGGCCCACACCTGTGTTGTAAGTAGCAGCCAGTTACAAGTGTGTCGTTTTTCTCTTTCCAATTTTTAATTGGAGGATAACTGTTTTACAATATTGTGTTGGTTCTGCCGTACATCAACATGAATCAGCCACAGGTATACATATGTCCCCTCCCTCTGAATCTCCCTCCCACCCCTCTAGGTAAAATAGATTGCAAGTAGAAATTTGCTGTACGATGCAGGAAGCTCACAACTGTTGCTCTGTACAAGTGAGTTTTGAATACAGTCATTTTCCTTGACTCTCTTTTCCTATATCGTTTTTTGATGGGGAAAAAAGGCACCTGGATTGAATGAGAAAATCTCGTTGTGGTGCTAGCTGTGTTTCCTGCAGAAGTTGGGCCCCAGGTGGCTTCCCCTGTCCTGCCTTGCTTCCCCTCGTGTCCAGGGCCTTCCTCTCTGGAAGTCCACTGGGCTTGCAGTCCATTTGCCTACATCTGGGCCCTCAGTGAGCGTCCGGCTTTCTCTGCCTGCCTGCAGTCCTACAGAGTTTCTATCTCATTTTCTGTGTTAGGCTGAGTCTGAGTCGAGGGGTTCCTGCTCTGAGATCTCCTTTCACGGTTGGCTCCTTCCCCTCTCTGGAAGTTTACCCAGGTACAGAGCCCTTTTCCATCCTCCTGGCCCCTCTCTTTGCCAAGGGCAGACTGTGGTCATTTACATAGTTTGTCTAGTGTCCTGCAGAAGCGTCTGGTGAGGAACAGTCAGCTGATGGTAAATGGATGAACATATTGGTGCAAACGGTCCTGAAGTATAAATCCTGGCTCTTGCCTAAGTGACAGTCCACGAACAGAGGGACAGAGCCCTGGGCAACTGTGGCTGAGACTGCCCCTGGCTTTGTAAATGCCTTTTCCTCCGTGGTCCCTTAAAGTTGATGTCGACGCGGGAGCCCCTTTATAATGATCTAATTGGAGTGGTAACGGATGTAGCATTCTGCCACAGCTAACAGCAAGATTGGAATTTGAGGAGACGCAGAGACAAATTACCTCTGAATTTTCTTGCAGCCATAAAAGCTTTTACTGTATAGTAATTTTCCATTTTTGCTGCAGGCAAATTTGCATATTGCTTAACAATTTATCTCCTGTCATTTGTCAGATATTATCCATCTCCTGTTAATAAGCTAAGACAGGCCGTATTAAGATTTTGCAGGCCTCCTGTGCTCACCCTCAGCCCACTCTCCTGCCCACAGGGCCTCTCTTGCTGTGGGAGCAGACAGGGCGTGATGGGGCTGTGGCCTGGCTCCATGTCAGGGCTCTGTCTGCTGGCCCTCCTGCTCCTGCCCTGGTGTAGAGGCATGATGGAGGTGTGGCGTGGCCTAGCCCTGTTCTGGTCTTTGGAGGAAGCTCTAGTACCTCTGGTCTCCTTAAACAGGAGCTGGACTTCTCATGCAAGTGGAAACAGCCCTGATCTGGGTTCTGCTGTTGGCTCTGACTCCCAGTCTCTCAAAGATTTTGCCTAACTCTTTTCTCCTACTCGAGAATAAAGATTCTAGGATACGGTTAATTAACTAGTTCTTCTTTGTCTTTTGCTTTTTTAAATATAAAAGCAGTAGCATCCTTTTTTCCAAACTCAGATTTCCGTGGAACCTCAGCCTATAGAACAGGAAGTGTGAACTATATTGGGGAATGAGTGGAGAATGGGTCCTGTTTTCCTACCTCTTGCCACTGACTTCTCTTGTGTCCCCACACAGAGAGGGCTCTAGGTACCTCCTGGCTTCCTGGGGTCCTGTGGAGCTTGGGACGAAGGTGCCTGGTGGGATAATCTTCGTCCTGTCTTCTGCCCTGACTCTCTCAGGCTCTGGGGTGACCAGTACCCATTGCTGGCCTGGCTCTGTGCCCGGGCTGAGGAGTGACACATTTTCCAAACTTAAGATACTGGGACTCCGTTTGCTTTGGGCCTCGAATTGGTAGTAGTAGGCTCAGCTGGCCAGTAGTAGACGGATTTTGAGAGGAAAGAAAAATGGCTTGATGCTGAATATATGAGATTTGCATAATTGAAGTGAAATAGAATTAAAGGGTCATATGTTTACACAGCGATGCCGAAAATCAGATTGCAGTGATGTGTGCTCAGTACTCAAATGGGATCCTCGGGGATGTGTGGCTCTCTGTTTCCCAGAATCTCTGCAAGAGCTAGAGAGAAGTTTCTGAGGGGGTGGGAAACGGTTTGGGGGATGACTGTCGAGGGGCTAAGGGGTACTGATGACAACGGTGGTTTGCTGAGCATTTCCTGGTGCCAGGCCACGTGCTAAGGGATTTGCATAGCTTTCCTTGAGGAAACATCCTATCTGTGATGTAGGTACTACTACTGTTCCCCTTTAACAGATGAGAAAACTGAGTCTCAGGTGGTTAAACTATTAAGAGAGGGAGGCAGGGCTTGAACCCGTGCAGCAGAGGTATAGCATTTGAGCTGTTGTCTGTGGAACTGAGTTGTTGGGCATCCTGTTGGGAAAACATGCAAGCGTGCTGTAGTGCACACTCATTGTGACTGACCTTATGCTTTTTGCTATCATATCTATTAAGAAGTTTGATCCCTGCTGTCATTTTGGTCTGAAAATACAATGCTCAAAAGAGCATCAGAAGATGTGTGCAGGGAATGAATGATTGGTGATGAAGAGTAAGAGATGCCTGTGCAGTACTGAGCTGTGTCCGGCAGCCATGAGGGGCCATGCTGCCCAGCGGTGTCACTGTGCCTTCGGGGAGCCCAGGTTGCCTCTGTGTGTTTCTCTGACCAGGTCCTCACCTGGTTTGGCATGGAATATCCTCTCTAAGACAGTCAGCCTGGCCAAGGCTTGATGGCTGTCATAATTATGACTGAAATTGGAAACTGTTGGTTACTCAACCATGCCCGATTCTTTGCAATTCCATGGACTGTAGCCTGCCAGGCTCCTCTGTCTGTGGGATTCTCCAGGCAAGAATACTGGAGTGGGTAACTATTTCCTCCTCGAGGGGATCTTCCCAGCCCAGGGGTTGAACCTGGGTCTCCTGTATTGCAGGCAGGTTCTTTACTGTGTGAGCCACTGGGGAAGTCCTAACTATGAATGAGACAGTGACATTTCGCATTCAGGTGGATGTGTTTCAGGATCAATCTGTGTCTGAACCGTATAGAGAGGTCCGTTATTCTCAAGGTTGCAGGACAACCTTTTTGCCATTCTCACCTCAGCTCTGTCTGGAAGACAATTTCCAAATGAGGGCTGGGAGAGACTTTGTCCTAATCCACCCCTGGGTTTCTTGACAGAGTCTTTACACAGCAGCTCATTTGATCCTTAGAAAGCCCAACCATGTAGGTCATGCTGTACTGAGTGTGTGTAGGTGAGAAAACTGAGGCTGAGAGAATGAAGTGCCCTAACAGAGGTTGCACAGTAGCTGGGATCGCAGAGCAGTGAAAAGAAAAGGCTTTCTGGACTTACCTCTTGGCTCTGCTACTTGGGAGCTGTGTGATGGTGGTAGGTTGGGATACTGTTGTGAGTCTGGACTCCATCCTGGAAGATAACTAGGTATTTAGGTCCTTGGCATGGGCAGAGCACACACTTGCCTGCACACAGCACGGATGCTTGACTTGGCTGCTGGGACGTTAGTGGATGTGATGTAAGCAGAGGCTTTCAGTGTGCTTCTTTGGTTTGGCTTGCTGTCTTTCCTGTGCCACCTGATCTATCATTTGGGTGCTGCACATCCTTCAGCATGGACCACAGAATGAAGACCCAGAGGCAGACATGAATCTGACATGAAGTCTGGAGTTGAGTCTGCTGCTGCGGCCAAGCCCAGGCTAGATGAGCCAAATCATAGCTGATCAGCAGAACTGGCAAAAGATATGTGAAAAGGCACAGAGATGTATAACCTTTTTGTTATGCAACAAAAACCCAACTAGTCCTTGGGCAACTAACTCCCTCTTTGGAGCCTCCATTGCCTTATGAACAAAGTAGAAACACCAGTGCCAGCCTAGAGCTGAGATGGGATAAGCACTGTTGCTGGCACATAGTAAGTGCTCAGGATTTTGTTTTGTTTTCTCAGGGTGGATTTGGATGCTAATGTAATTGTTGCAGAGGGAGAATCCTTGCCTTTGGGGTAGAGGCTGATTGCAGCAGGGTTTGTTCCTCTTGGTGTCCCAGTGGGCCTGACTGGCTGAAGCAATTAAAACATAGCATGGGTTCCTCAGGCCCCAGCTGGGACTCTGCTTAGCCTGAGTGACAACTGGAAAGGCTCACCATGGATACATTTTCATTCCTCTTAGTTGCTGTAAATGTCATGCCTTTTCCACTGGGGAGTTGAAGGCTGGCAAAGGGCCGGGGTTTGGGAGCTTGGATCCCAGTTGGTCCCAGACCTTCATGACCCTACCCCACTGGCTGCTGTTCCTTCTGGCTACATCAAGATTCTGTCCTGTGAAGCACAGACCTTGTTACCATCATCCTGGGATGGAGAAGTCAGAGCAGCGATGCCTCGGTTTCAAGAACAAATCTCTCTCTGAAGAGAAGGCAGAGTTCTGTGTCTGCATGCTCTGGGTTACTTTCCTCTGAGGAGATGGCCAGGTCTCAAACCCAGGCTCTCTGGGGCTTGTTCTACCTCTGGTCATTAGTCCTTCTAGCCCAGGAGGGAACTCTGGCTGTCACTACGAGTGGATCCAAAGCTCAGGCTTCTCCAGGAGCTTTTAAAACTTTTTATTTTCTGTTCAGTTCAGTTCAGTTGAGTCGCTCAGTCATGTCTGACTCTTTGCGACCCCATGAATCGCAGCACACCAGGCCTCCCTGTCCATCACCAACTTCCGGAGTTCACTCAGACATCCATCGAGTCAGTGATGCCATCCAGCCATCTTTTCCTCTGTCATCCCCTTCTCCTCCTGCCCCCAATCCCTCCCAGCATCAGAGTCTTTTCCAATGAGTCAACTCTTCACATGAGGTGGCCAAAGTACTGGAGTTTGAGCTTTAGCATCATTCCTTCCAAAGAAATCCCAGGGCTGATCTCCTTCAGAATGGACTGGTTGGATCTCCTTGCAGTCCAGGGGACTCTCAAGAGTCTTCTCCAACACCACAGTTCAAAAGCATCAATTCTTTGGTGTTCAGCCTTCTTCACAGTCCAACTCTCACATCCATACATGACCACAGGAAAAACCATAGCCTTGACTAGACGGACCGTTGGCAAAATGATGTCTCTGCTTTTGAATATGCTATCTAGGTTGGACATAACTTTCTTCCCAAGGAGTAAGCGTCTTTTAATTTCATGGCTGCAATCACCATCTGCAGTGATTTTGGAGCCCCCCAAAATAAAGTCTGACACTGTTTCCACTGTTTCCCCATCTATTTCCCACGAAGTGATGGGACCAGATGCCATGATCTTCGTTTTCTGAATGTTGAGCTTTAAGCCAACTTTTCCACTCTCCACTTTCACTTTCATCAAGAGGCTTTTTAGTTCGTCTTCACTTTTTGCCATAAGGGTGGTGTCATCTGCATATCTGAGGTTACTGATATTTTCTGTTAGAGTATAGCCAATGGCAACCCACTCCAGTACTCTTGCCTGGAGAATCCCATGGGTGGAGGAGCCTGGTGGGCTGCAGTCCATGGGGTTGCAAAGAGTCGGACACGACTGAGCGACTTCACTTTCACTTTTCACTTTCATGCATTGGAGAAGGAAATGGCAACCCACTCCAGTGTTCTTGCCTGGAGAATCCCAGGGACGGGGGAGCCTGGTGGGCTGCCGTCTACGGGGTCGCACAGAGTCGGACATGACTGAAGCAACTTAGCAGCAGCAGAGTATAGCCAATTAACAAAGAACGTGGTGATAGTTTCAGGGGAACAGCAAAGGAACTCAGGCATACCTATACATGTATCCATTCTCCCTCCAAACTCCCCTCCCATCCAGGCTGCCACACAGCATCCAGCAGAGTTCCCTGTGCTGTACAGTAGGTCTTTGTTGGTTATTCATTTTAAATGTAGCAGTGTGTACATGTCCATCCCAAACTCCCTGACTATCCCTTTTCCCCATTCTCCACCCCATCCCCGCCCCCAACCCGGCAATGGTAAGTTTGTTCTTGAAGTCTGTGAGTCTGTTTCTGTTCTGTAAGTAAGTTTATTTGTATCATTTCTTGATGGTATTTATGAACATATTTGTAGGGCAGCAACAGCAACAGGGAGGCAGACATAGAGAACAGACTGTGGACACAGTGGGGGAAGGAGAGGGTGGGATGAATGGAGAGCGTAGCATGGAAACATACACATTACCGTATGCAAAATAGACAGCCAGTGGGGATTCGCTGTGTAGCACAGGGAGCTCAACACTACGCCCTGTGACAGCTTAGAGGGGTGGGACATGGGAGGGAGGGAACCTATGTGTACCTGTGGCTGGTTCATGTTGATGCATGGCAGAAACCAGCACAATATTGTAAAGCAACTATCCTTCAATAGAAAGATTAAAAAAAGATTATACATGTAAGGGATGTCATATAATATTTCTCCTTCTCTGTCTGACTTACTTCGCTCAGTACAACAGTCTCTAGATTCACCCATATTGCTGCAAAGGGCATAATTTCATTCTTTTTAATGGCTGAGTAATAGTCCATTGTATAAATGTACCACATATTCTTTATCTATTCTTGAGGAGCTTTTTAGGACAGACCTGGGACCGTCTCCCTGTCCTGGTAGTGAAAGCACTTCCTACGCCCTGGTGCTGGCTCTGCAAGTGTTGTGCTGAGTATGCTCTGTCCACACTTGCCTGGAATCATCATAACTCTGTCACAGGGCACTATTTCTGTTGCTGTTTTATAGAAGAGGAAATGGAGACAAGGGAGGTGGAGAGCCCCACCCAAAGTCATCACTGTTGTTTAGTCACTAAGTCGTGTTTGACCCCGTGGGCTGTATCCTGCCAGGCTCCTCTGTCCATGGGATTTCCCAGGGAAGAATACTGGAGTAGGTAGCTTTTCCCTTCTCCGGGGGCTCTTCCTGACTCAAAGATTGAACCCAGGTCTCCTGCATTGGCAGGTGGATTCTTTACTGTCTGAGCCACTTGGGATCACTCAGCTGACAAGTGGTGGAGCTGGTATTTGGAGCCTGGTCTGTGACTTCACTCTGTGCTCATCTTTCTCACAATGATGGTCTCTGTCCTGCTGTGTCTATCCCTCTTTCTTTCCCTGGAATCTGGCAGTGAAGGTCCAGCCCTTCAGTATGGATGCTCTTCTCTGGAAGCTTCTGGAACATTGCTCCTTCTATTTCCCTGTGGACCCTCCTTGATGCTATCTGTGTATATTCTGGGAGCCAGCAGGGTGTGAGTTTAAGGTTGTGAGGTTATTTTTTTTTTCTGTGTGGCTTTGACTTCGACAGTCTGGACTCAGAGATTGTCCCCCCTGTTTGATTTCTTCCATGAATTTCTTTTCACAGGGTGGGTGTTTGATCAATCCCCATTGACTGAAGTCAAAAGGAAAGAAAAGAGACTGGCCTCAAGCAAGTTCTAGAACTCTATTGGAAGTAAAGCTGTTATATTGAGTGTTAGGCTTGGACAGGAGCCTCAACTATATGAGCTGTCTTTTTGTGAAAACGTCTCTTCCCCAGGTGACAGGGACAGAGGCTGAGGCAGGCGTTCGTGAGCAGGGAAGTAGCCGTCAGAAATCGCAGCTTGTCCTGGCACCGTGGTGGCTTTGCAAGCTCCGCTGGTGGGTGGTCTCACAGCCTGGTCAGAAGGCGGGGCCACGGGCAACTAGCCTTCACTTCCCCTATGTCTGAGGACCCAGCATGCTGGTGCTGTGGAGACGATCACTGTGTCATGCCAGACAGACCCATTTCAGACTGAGTTTTATAAATTCAGCCTCTTAAAGAGGAAGAGATGCGACAAGTGGGGCTTCAATTTTCATTCCTCATTAGCTGCTGATGTGCCTTGACTTTTCTTGGTAAATTCACATGAATGGGGGAGGTGGTGGTGGAGACTGTCTTTTTTCCATTGCTTTTGAGGGTGAAAGTGCATTTTAATGGGGGAGGAGGGGTGATGTCAGCACAGTCTGGGGCCAAGAGCTAGGCACTCACTGATTCTCCACTCTGGCTACTCAGCGTGGCTGGTGGAGGCTGCCCTGGGCTGAATTGGGTGGTGGGTTTCACCTGGGGTGGCCTCTGTGGACCTTGGCCAGGCTGCCTGGCCCTTCCTCCTGGCAGTGGATGGGTGAACATCCTGTGTGGTGCCTCCTGGCCTGCAGCCCACCAGTGGCGAGGGCCCAGTCCCCACAGTGAGCGCATTTGCTGCTTATGTAATGCCTCTGGTATTCACTGGCAGGGACAAAGAGCAGAGCCGCACAAAGGATGTGCTCGCAGTTGCCATGACAGTTTCCAAGCCCCCCTCTCTGCCCCCTGCTAATTCCACCTAATCGTCCTGTGTTTCAGGGACTGCAGCTGAGGTGGCCATGCTGTCTGGCCCAGGATCTCACACTGGGTGTTAGAGTTTCTCTCCCACAGATGGCCTCTGAGGCAAGTGCAGGTCCACTTAAGCTTCAGGGGCCCTGCACCATGGGTCACCCATGGGCTGCCTCTCAGCTTCACATCTTGGTAATTTCACACTAGAGTTCCAGAACTCCTACCTCCACATGCATGCATGTACATGCACACCACCCCCCACCCGCACCCCTCCCACCCCCCAATGCAGAGACAGTAGGGTTGGGGAAGTACTTATCCCCAAGGGGGCTGCCAGCTGGGCCTTACCCCTCCCTCCCCACCACCCTTCTTGCCCCACCCAGAGACCCAAGAGGAATCTGTCCATTTGTCCATCTGCTTGCCCATCCATGTGTACAGGTATTTGCTCAACAGACACCTTTTTGAGGGCTGGCCACATGCCCAGGTAGTGTACAACACAGAGCTGGTTAGAGTGGGCCCATTGACAGAGGAGGTGGACATGAGTAATTGAAACGAGGAATACACAGTCTAAAAGGGGAAAACAGACAGGGGACATGGGGCTCTAGAGGAGAGGGAGCCTCAGGCTTCGAAGATGCTTCAGAGGCACCCAGGTGGGCCAGGAAGTCAGCAGAGGGGTCAGCGTGAGCAGAGGCATGGTGTCAGGTTCTTGTACATTTGCTCAGTCCTGTCCTACTCTTTGCGACCCCAGGGACTGCAGCAGGCCAGGCTTCCCTGTCCTTCGTCACCTCCCAGAGCTTGCTCAAACTCATGTTCATTGAGTCGGTGATGCCATCCAACCATCTCATCCTCTGGCGTCCCCTTCTCCTCTTGCCTTCAGTCTTTCCCAGCATCATGGTCTTTTCCAATGAGTCGGGTCTTCTCATCCGGTGGCCAAAGTATTGGAACTTCAGCATCAGTCTTTCCAATGAATATTCAGGACTGATTTCCTTTAGGATGGACTGGTTGGATCTCCTTACAGTCCAAGGGACTCTAAAGAGTCTTCTCCAACACCACAGTTCAAAAGCATCAATTCTTTGGTGCTCAGTCTTCTTTATGGTCCAACTCTCACATCTCTACATGACTACTGGAAAAACCATAGCTTTGACTATATGGACCTTTGTCAGCAAAGTAATATCTCTGCTTTTTAATATGCTGTCTAGGTTGGTCATAGCTTTTCTCCCAAGGAGCAAATGTCTTTTAATTTCATGGCTGCAGTCACCATCTGCAGTGATTTTGGAGCCCAAGAAAATAAAGTCTGTCACTGTTTCATCATTTCCCCATCTATTTGCCATGAAGTGATGAGACTAGATGCCATGATCTTCTGATCTCGTTTTCTGAATCTTGAGTTTTAAGCCAGCTTTTTCACTCTCCTCTTTCCCCTTCATCAAGAGGCTCTTTAGTTTCTCTTCATTTTATGCCATAAAGGTAGTGTCATCTGCATATCTGAGGTTATAGATATTTCTACTGGAAATCTTGATTCCATCTTGTGCTTCATCTAGCCCAGCATTTCATATGATATACTCTGCATATAAGTTAAATAAACAAGGTGACAATATACAGCCTTGATGTACTCTTTTTCCAAGTTTGAACCAGTCTGTTGTTCCACGTTCGGTTCTGTTTGCTTCTTGACCTGCATACAGGTTTCTCAGGAGGCAGGTCAGGTGATCTGGTATTCCCAACTCTTGAAGAATTTTCCACAGTTTTTTGTGATCCACACAATTAAAGGCTTTAGCATAGTCAGTGAAGCAGAAGTAGATGTTTTTCTGGAAGTCTCTTGCTTTTTCTATGATCCAATAGATGTTGGCAATTTGATCTCTGGTTCCTCTGCTTTTTCTAAATCTAGCTTGTACATCTGGAAGTTCTCAGTTTATACATTGCTGACGCCTAGTTTGAAGGATTTTGGCATTACCTTGCTAGCAAGTGAAATGAGTGCAGTTGTATGGTAGTTTGAGCATTCTTTGGCATTGCCCTTATTTGGGATTGGAATGAAAACTGACATTTTCCAGCCCTATGGCCACTGCTGAGTTTTCCAAATTTGCTGACATATTGAGTGCAACACTTTCACAGCATTATCTTTCAGGATTTGAAATAACTCAGTGGAATTCCATCACCTCCACTAGCTTTGTTCGTAGTGATGTTTCCTAAGACCCACTTGACTTTGCACTCCAGGATGTCTGGCTCTAGGTAAGTGATCACACCATCCTGTGATGGGTGTTGGCGGTCTGGCTCTATTTAGGGCCCAGAGAAGTGTTCTGTTGCTGTTGTTCAGTCGTTAAGTCGTGTCTGACTCTGCGACTCCATGAACTGCACATGTCAGGCTTCCCTGTCCTTCACTTCTCCTGGGGTTTGCTCAGATTCCTGTCCACCGTGTCCGTGATGCTATCTAATCATGTCATCCTTTGTCACCCCACCTCTCTTGCCCTTAACTTTTCCTGGCATCAGGATCATTTCCAGTGAGTCAGTTCTTCTCATCAGGTGGCCAAAGTATTGGAGCTTCAGTTTCAACATCAGTCCTTTCATTTAATATTCTGGGTTGATTTCCTTCAGAATTGACATGTTTGATCTCCTTGGTGTCCAAGGGACTCTCAAGAGTCTTCTCTAACACCACAGTTCAAAAGCATCAATTCTTTGGCGCTCAGCCTTCTTTATAGTCCTACTCTCACATCCGTACAGGACTACTGGAAAAACCATAGCTTTGACTATATAGATCTTTGTCAGAAAAGTGATGTCTCTGCTTTTTAAGATGCTGTCTAGGTTTGTGAAGGGTTCTGGGGGCTTGCAATGAGGCCAGTGTGTGGTGTAGTCCCCCAGAAAGGCAGCCATCAGAACGTCAGCAGGACTCTAAGGTGAAGCTGGGAGCCGGCACCAGTTCTGCCCTCAGCAGCCTCAGACAGAGTCAGGACAGCCAAAGGTCAAAGATGTCACTCCGCTGTCCCTCCTTGCCCCTGCCCTACACCCCCAAACCCAGCAGTGAGCAGGAATGTGGGAAGGGCAGGAAGCACAGTGGGGAAGTCAGGGGCCTCTGGAAGCAGATGGACCCAGGGACCGTTCCCCGTGAACTAGCTGGGCAATCGGGGGCCTGCCTCATAGCTTCTGAATTCTGTATCCTCAGGATGAGGGCCATGTGTGAACAAAGATGAAGTTTGATAATATACAGAGAGCTCAGGACATAGACTCTGCCACCATATTTAAATGGGGATGTGGTTTTCTTTCCTACAAGAAGAGATGGGAGAGAGAGAGGTGCGTATGGCCTCAGTCATGCAAGGATCCTTCAGAAGCAAACACTGGGGTCTGAGCTTTATTTTGTGGGCAGGATAAGCCTGCCCAAGGCTGAGCTTGGAGAAGGCTGCCCCCAGTCCTGACTCCCACCTTGTCTCTCCCCCACTGCCCCCATTCTTTGCTTCGTTCTGGTTTGCAGGCAGGAGACACCTTTGGTTTGGGGCTCTCCTGGCTCTGGCCAGGGTCTCTGAGTTCAGGACTGCTGTCTGGCTCTGAGCTGTGCCAGGCTCCTACCAATGTCAAGTTTAGAAGGTGTGGCTGAGGCAGGTGCAGGACTTGAGTTTGGTGGCCCCTAGCACTCTCCCTCTTCTGGCCACTGCCCTGTACATCCTGGGTCATTGGCATGAGGCCTCTAGGTCTCTGATCTCTTTGGTCTTAGGAGATAGGATTGCTTGGAGGGAGCTATGTTTATGTATAAGCCTCTGGAAAAAAGTAATGGCTTAAGGAAAAGTCCTGCCTGTTCTGCCTTGGGAAAGCCTGCCTTTTCCTCTGCCATAGGGCCTCCCTGTCCTCTGACCTTGCTGTATGGGGTGAGGGTGCTATGGGTTGTTCTGGGAGCCAGGGCCCCCGACCACCGCTATGAGCCCCAGCTTGCTCTGAACCGTGGTGGAACAGTTTGGAACCAGAGGGAAAGATGAGAATATGCGAGCAGAGCGACTTTGCTGGTGGGTGCTCAGGAGCTGGTAGCCTCCAGAACGTTAGCGGGGATCCTCATGAGGAAGAAGAGACAGAATATAGAGGGGTGCTGTATCACGGCAGGCCTGGCAGGGCACGTGTTCATCCCCACGGCTGACGGGATAAACGCGGGGGTCTGAGTTGTCATCTGGTGCCACAACATGGATGACTCGAGATGAGACGGTAACAGATGCGGAAGAGACACCAGGCAACGGCCCTATGTCCACGTTTGTACTTGCCACTTGTCCACGTGGCCTATGGCCACGTTTGTACTTGCAAGAACTCTGAGCAGTGCTTCTCACCCCTACTGGGCTCTGGGGACCAAGAGGGCAAGGACCAAGTTTAATTTTTCTCCCCATTGTGTCCCTGTACCTCACACAGTGCCTGCCCACAGTACATGCTCAGTTAATACCTGGTGAATGAACGTTGTTGAGTGAGTGGAGGCCAGGGAATTTCCATGGGGTGCAGAGAAAACTGTGGATCTTCGAGGCAAGGGCAGCCCTAGGGGACCTGGGCCCATGTAGCACTCACAGATGAGGCCTGCCCAGGGTCCAGGGAGAGTGATGCAGACGTGACACCTTTGGAGGGAGGGAGAGGCTCTGTGTACTCTCCCAGGTTCTGCCCCGTCGCAGGCACGTGATATAGCACTGGATGGTGTTTATGGCTTTGCAGGGCGTCAGAGGGCTCAGTAGTCTGTGTCTCCACACAGAACTGGGTAGTGCTTGTTGGCCTGGCGCAGGCAGTGTTTGTCTGTAGCAAGGTGGCCATCAGAACCCTTGGGAGGACAGAGCAAGGGCAACCGAGTCAATCAATTTATCAATAAATCAGGTTGCTGACACTGACCTGTGCAGATCCCCCTCAACCTCTCAAATCAGAACCCCTCCTTCCTTCTAGGTGGAAATAGAAGTGAAATTTTCCTCCAGAGATATGTAGGGTATTGCAATTCGGGAAGATGGAACCTATTTTTTATAATTGTATAATTTGTATATAATTTTTTGGTAATAAAGTATGATAATGATAGCTCTGTTCTCATAACAGGCTCCCTAATCTTCTAATTATGAAAGGATGTTTCCTGGGCTCCAGAAGGGTCCAACTTTAAAAGTTTTATTTTTAATTTTTTTTTTTTTAATGAGAGTCAGTGTTGGCTATATGCTTTTCAGTGGGTCTAAATCTCCTGAACAGAACAGAGACAATGGCTCTGTCCAGTCCTTGGCCTCATCTTCCAGGAGGATGACCAGGAGGGAGAGACTTTTCTTGCAAATGGAGATCTTTCCATGTCTGCCGGAAATGTTATCACCTTTTACATTTAGCTACCTTTAACAAAGTATGTGGCTGACTTTCTGCCACATCCATTAAACAAACACTAACTGAGCACCTACTGTGTGCCAGGCACTGTTGTAGGTCTACTGTTATGTAGGGTCTACCCACATATAGGTGAGAGAGAGACATGAGTCAAACAATCACTCTAAAGAATGTGACACTGCAGCTGTGACATGAGCTGTGATATGAGGTGCCCAGGGCAGCCACAGCAGACGATGGTGGGCCTGACCTAATCAGAGAGGCCAGAGAAGGCCCCTGAGGAAGTGACTTTTGAGTTAGGACATGAAGGACAAGTGGGGGTTACCTGGATAAAGGGTGAGGGGAACACTCCAAGCTAAGGAAGCAGCCTTAGGTGGGAGGGAGTCTGATCTGTTCTCACACTGGAGGGGACACCAGCTCTTCCCACCCCCACTCCTGTGGCCAGAGCAGTAAAGATCTCATCCTGGACCACCTGGAGCTCATGTCCCTGCTGGAGAGGCCAGAGCCTCTTCCCATCAATGGGAGTCAGCCTTTCCCATCAACATCCTCCAGGAGGGCTTCTTTTCGGACAGCTTGTCTACTTGGCACACAGTCACAGCTCTGGGGCCAGAATCCAGCTGTGCTTCACAAGTGCAGGCCACTACCATCCCTTACCGTAGCCCACCTGGATTGACAACAGCTTCCTCACTACCTGTCACAGCCAGAGGACAGAGCTGACCACATCACAGCCTGCTCAAACCCTTTATCGAAGTCCTACCATCAGTGGACAGAATCTACACTCAGACTCTGGTCTGCACACTCCAGACACTCAACTTGTCTCAGGCTGGTGAGTGTACCTGGCTCTCCTTGTCCTCAACATCTTTGTTTTCTAATATTTATGTATTTATGTGGCTGCACCAGATCTTAGTTGTGACATGGGATCTTTCTTGGGGCATGCAGGCTCTTCGCTGTGGCGTGTGGGATCTTAGTTCACTGTCCAGGGATTGAACTCAGGCCCCCACTGCGTTGGGAGTGCAGTCTTAACCACCGAGCCATCAGGGGAGTCTCTCCTAGTGTCTTCGCACATGCCATTTAGTCTTCCAGCCTCAACCTGACCCTGCTGTTGTTGTTCAGTTACTAAGTTGTGTCCGACTCTTTGTGACCCCACGGACTGCAGCACACCAGGCTCCTGTGTCCTTCACTATCTCCCAGAGTTTGGTCAAACTCACATCCACTGAGTCAGTGATGTCATCCAACCGTCTCATCCTGTGTCGTTCCCTTCTCATTTGCCCTCAGTCTTTGCCCCCATCAGGGACTTTTCCAATGAGTCGGCTCTTCGCATCAGATGGCTGAAGTGTTGGAGCTTCAGCATCAGTCCTTCCAATGAGTATTCAGGGCTGATGTCCTTTAGGATTGACTGGTTTGATCTCCTTGCCCTCCAAGGGACTCTTAAGTGTCTTCTCCCACTCTCATATCCATACATGACTCCTGGAAAAGCCATAGCTTTGGCTGTATGGACCTTTGTTGCAAGGTGATGTCTCCACTTTTAAATACTCTGTTTACCCTTATCTATTTGACAAATTCCTTCCCTTCCTTCTCTTCTGAGCTTAAAAGTCACTTCTTCCGGCAGACCTCCCATGACTCCTGCTGCAGGCCCATTCCAGCTCCTGGATCTAGTCTTCCACTTCACTTTTCTCCAGATGCTTATTTAGTATTAGCGTTCCCCTTCTGGAAGGTACATTTCCTGACACCAGGCACATGTCTGTCTGATTCACAGCGCGGCGTGTCTTCAGGGTCTCTACAGTACAGACACGCAGTGTGCACAGTCAGCAAATGAATGAGCGCTGAGGTTGCAGCTCGGTGGCTGTGTCCTTCCTCTGCCCTCCCACTGGGATCTTCACCGCAGCCCCTTATCCCTTCACGGGCTCTGGCTTCCTGTTGATGTCGACTGTGGAGTGACCTTGGGTGCCATTTCTCAGCTTGTGGAAGGAATCTGTCTAGGGGACAGACAGCCTTTCCTGTATTTGCCCCAGCCTCGAGAGTTCAGCCACTCGGGGATGGACGTGAGCAGGTGTCAGTGTGAAAATTGGACCTACAGGGAGTTCAGTGGGAGCTGTGTCAAATCTTTTCTGGGGCAAAAGTGAGGAATTCAGGAATCTGTAGGGAAATGATGTGGGGAGTCCATTCCCTCAAGTGTTCAGCTCTGGGCAGCTCAGTCAGAGCTACCTCCATGATCACAGCCATCTTGGTGGCAAGACAAACCAGCTGGGCGGGCCATCCATCTGGCAGGAGTTGGCCCTGTGTTGCTAGCAATGCGGGCCTCTGGGAGAAGACATTAGAGACACATTGTTTCCGGAGGCTGCAACACAGTATATGGCCTGCAATTATCTATTTCTGATCCATTAAAGAATGCTTTGACATAGGAAATACAGATTAGGAATGAAATTGTAATATAATCAAATTGCCTTTTTATGGAAAGTACTACATTTTTCCTCTAAATAAAATTCAGTAACAAAATTTTATTTGCTTTCCCTTCAAAATGCCTTTTCCAAATTGATTTTTTCAGAGAAATTGTGAAAACCAATGTGGTGAAGAGGAAGAAAGGTCTAAAGCAGAGGTCTTTGATCCTAAGCACAGCATGGCTATTATTGGTGAGCTCAGGATATCTGGGCTCAGGACTTCTCTGATTCCCAGTGCACTCCTAGCTAGTCAGCTTGTCTTACACAGAGCTCTCTGGGAGGTGGCATAAATCCTGAGATGGCCCTGTCAGGTAGAAGAAATGTGATAGTGAAGGATGGCTTGTTCTTTAGTCATCCCACGGTAATGGAGCAGCAGGCAGGTGTTCAGAGGAAAATTATTAGAAGGAGCAGATATGAGGTGTAGAGTTTGGAAACTGCTGGAGAAGAGAACGTGCAAATTACTTTCTCTGTGGGCAAAGCTTTGCAAAAAGGATTTTAAGCTGTCCATGCCTGGCTCTAAAACATTTGTATGAAAAGTTAAAAATTCAGTTCATATAAAAAATTCGGGGCCAATGTTTGCCCTGTGTCTTTATATTTGGAAAATCTGGGTTATCATTGGAATTTGTTACCCACCCTCATGCTTGATATTCCTTGCATGGGGCTAGCTGTACACACATGAGCGGGAATTGAACGTGATGTGTTCTTTCTGTGATAACTATAATCAGCTGTCAGGTTTTTAATAACTATAATCAATGATCAGATATTTATTGATCTCTTATACTAGGCAGATGCAGGGTAGGAGACACATGTCATATCCTTCATGTAAGGAAAGTGGCATCTTGTTTGAGAGACAGAATCAGCAAACATGGCACACGTCACCCTTGATTCTCTCTTTTGTTCTAACCATGACGCGCTTCCTGGGTGTATGATAGGAACCAGAGAAGGTTGGGCAGCCAGGAAGGCTTCTTGGAGGAGGAGGAGGACTAGGTCCATTCTGACCTTATGCATGGAATTTAAGATAATGAGTGGGAGGAGGGTCCCTTTATGTTATATGTTAGTTGCTCAGTCGTGTCCGACTCTTTGCGACACCATGGACTGTCCATGGAATTCTCCAGGCAAGAATACTGGAGTGGGTAGCTCTTTCCTTCTTCATGGGATCTTCCCAACCCAGGGGTCAAACCCAGGTCTCCTGCACTGCAGGTAGATTTTTTTTGTCTGAGACACCAGGGAAGCCCCTTTATGTTAGGGAAAGAAAACGGGCATGTTCACAGCAGGGCAGATGAGTGAAGGGGAGGATGAGTTGATGGAGGAAGGGGAGTGTGGATGGGTAGTTAGAGCACTGAGACTACTCACTTGCTTGAGACTGTGGGTTTGGGGGAACAAGCAATATTAAGCTTGACTAGGTGTGTGTGTGTGGGGACCAGATGGCCAGGGCCCTGAACTCTGAGGGAAGAGTTTTCTCTTTACTCAGGGGACTGAGGTTTCCAGTGAGCCCAGCACAGCACTGTCTGTAGAAGGAATAAACAACTGTTCTTACAAGGGTTCCTGCAACTGTATCTGATTACATTGAGGCTGGTATGAGAAGAATGCGATTTTATTGAAAAGACTGGCTGAATTTGAAGCAACTGCTTGGCGCTGTAGTTGTCTGGAGTAATGTTTTCCGAACTTAGATAACTACTCTCAGGTTTAGAAGTTCATCTTGCTGTTCGGAACCTCCTGCCTAAGAGACAGGATGCCACTGCCCCAGGTGGTTTGGACAGAGAGGGTGCTGGTCCAAGGCGGATTCTGAGGAGATGGTTCTGGAGCTGAGTCAAGGGCTGATTGGAGAGGTCAGAGAGAGGAGACCAGTTGGCCAGTGGGGATGCTAGGGAGAGAGTGGGGATGCTAGAGACAGAATGGGGTGCAAGGGGCTTGGAAATGGAGTGTAGAGCAGGGGAAAACCCTGAGGACCGTGGGGAGGGGCAAGCGGCAAGGGTGGTGGTGCAGTGCCCTGCTCAGAGGGGCGGGCACGGACACTGGCACTGCTTCTATTCCCGAGTGGCGTCACCTCTGGTTAGGACCCCTATCACCCTGAGTCAGCGGCTGCTGCCCACCCCAGGAGCTAGGGGACCAAGCGGTATGAGGGGCCTACAGGGTTTTGTTTTCTAGGCTGTGAAATTTGATTCCCCCCAGCCACCTCAGACGGAGAAAGCAGTGGCACCCCACTCCAGTACTCTTGCCTGGAAAATCCCATGGACGGAGGAGCCTGGTAGCCTGCAGTCCATGGGGTCGCTCGAGTCGGACACGACTGAGCGACTTCACTTTCATTTTTCACTTTCATGCATTGGAGAAGGAAATGGCAACCCACTCCAGTGTTCTTGCCTGGAGAATCCCAGGGACAGGGAACCCTGGTGGGCTGCCATCTATGGGGTTGCACAGAGTCAGACATGACTGAAGCAACTTAGCAGCAGCCACCTCAGAAGAGTGCTGGGGTACTCCTTGCTTGGGGGTACAGCTGATGGCTTGAGAAGCCTCTTGGGGGACAAAACAGAAAGCCAAGGGAAGTCATCAGCTAAGCACCTGACTTCTACCCTGCAGACTGTCAAAACCGTGGGCCCTTAATGTTTTCTATCAAAGTTACATATTTACTTTGATAGTCTGATTGAATTCAGAAAAAAACGAATCCCAAGTCAGGCCCATTTATCCCCCTTGAAGGTTAAATCCAGTTGTCTGGCTCTTGTGTGAGCAGTGTCTACAGAGTCTCTGTTCTGTCCCAAGAATTGACTGGGACGAGAACAGTGGAGAGCAGCAGCGGTTTGGAGGCTGTCAGAAAGCATTTTCAGGCTACTGACAAAGCACGGAAATCTCTTTATTTTTTTTCTTGTAGAGAGACAAGTTGGCTCCCAATATCCATTCTGTCTTCTCTAGAACCATCACTTTTCGGTTGGCCCATGGCAGCACTTGCCCGCTCGCTCTGGCCGCTTCCTAAGTGCTGGCCTGTGGGAGGTGAGCGCAGCAGTGTGAGCCACTTCCCAGATGTGCCCTGAAACTGTGTGCCTTGCTTTTCCTCTTTTTTCCCTTCCCATCTTGTCTAGATGCAGACACAGTGAGGTGAGCTCCACTCCTGGGGTGGATGGAGTGATCAGATAGAAAGGGTCTGGACCCTAGGCACTGTGGGGTCCATGCCAGCCTGGATTGATGATGCTCAAATCATCATGCCTGAGAGAAATTGGTGTCTCCTGTATTGAGCCACTGTTCTTTTGCATCTCTCTTCATAACAGTTCCATCTAGATCCTTATTTATAATTTTTTCACTTGAAAGTTGAATGCATACAGTTGGAAAATAAGGAAGATGTATAAACAAACCCCTTTAAGGTTTTGGCAACTCAAAAATTGTTTGGCTCTGCTGTCTTGGGGCATTCCAAAAGACGTGCCAGTTGGCAATGAACTTTGAAAATTTACCATCCTGGGAAGCTCCTTTGGTTATTCTCCAGTCTCATTCCAATTATCACCACCCTGGCTGCGAAGTTCATCATCTCATACTATATTGAAATGTAAACTCCAGGAGAACAGAGATTTTTGATTCACTGCTTATCCTAACACCACAAAATGTACCTTGAAGATAATAGATGCTCCGTCCTTGCTGGCTGGATTAGTATATGTAGAACTCAAACTCTCCTGGCTTCTGGGCTCACGGCTCCCTTAACCTAGGGTAGTCTACACAATCATTTTCTTAATGTTGCTAACATACACTGCTGCTGCTGCTGCTAAGTCGCTTCTTCAGTCGTGTCCGACTCTGTGCGACCCCATAGACGGCAGCCCACCAGGCTCCCCCGTTCCTGGGATTCTCCAGGCAAGAACACTGGAGTGGGTTGCCATTTCCTTCTCCAATGCATGAAAGTGAAAAGTGAAAGTGAAGTCGCTCAGTCGTGTCCGACCCTCAGCGACCCCATGGACTGCAGCCTTCCAGACTCCTCCATCCATGGGATTTTCTAGGCAACAGTACTGGAGTGGGGTGCCATTGCCTTCTCCGGCTAACATACACATCTTCTTTTAAAAAAAAACCCCGAATATTTATACTCATTTGCACTGGGTCTTGGTTGCAGCACGTGGGATCTTCAGTTGTGCCATGTTGTGGGAGGCTTTTAACTGCAGCCTGTGGGATCTAGTTCCTTGACTTGTGATTGAAACTGGGCCCCCTGCATTGGGAGCCACTGGACCGCCAGGGAAGTCCTGCTACCACACCCATCTTACCACTCAGTTCACCCCTCACCCCAGCCTGTCATCAGATCCCTGCAGGATAGCATCTATACTCCTTGAATTACAACACACAGGGTCTCAGTTTCTCCTACATGTGCCCCTGGGCCACAGGCTCAGTCCTTGGTACATCTTCCAGCTCCCAGGTCAAGGTGCCATTGCCTGCATCCATGCCATGCTGGTTTTGCCACCTCTACTTGCAATGTCATTCCCAGTCCTTCACCCGGTAAGCTTCTCATTCTCTAAGACCCAGCCCATACTGGTCGGCCTTTTCCTACCATTGTCCTGCAGAGCTGGTCTTCCCCACCCTGCTGCCCCATGACACAGTCACACTTCCCCTGCAAAATTTTCTTCCATTGATGTCAGTTCTCTGGAGTTTGCCCATCTGTCACCATGGCTTCCTGAAGGCAGAGGCCAAGTTACTTCCAGCTTAGTTCCTGGCCGCCAGATCAGAGTAGACATCTGAAAGTAATAAATGAATTAAGCGACTCTGATTTGCCCTGTCCTTATAACCCCCAATAAGTCATTTCTCTTATCCTTCTGGCCTCAGTCCCTTTGTGTGTAAAATAGGAGTAGTAACAGTCCTTCTGCCCATCTCATCTGGCCTTTTTAAGTATTGAGGCAATATGCATAGAGAGGTGGGGCTTAGCTCAGACAGTAAAGAACCTGCCTGGAATGCAGGAGACCCGAGTTCAATCACTGGATTGGGAAGACCCCTGGAGAAGGGAATGGCTACCTCCGCCTGGCACGGATGTACACATCAGTCCTCCAAGGTGTGATGTTGGAATGGCTTCTGAGCCACATCCAGCAAATATGGTCAACTCTGACACTGAACCAGCAGAACTGCCCAGAGGATGGGGCTCACTTATTTGTACAAACACTTACAAAGCACTTACTGTGTGCCAGACACTGGTTATACAGCATCATCACATTTAATCCCAGCTGCCACTCCCTGAAATGGGTAGCTCTCTCCTCCCCATTTCACAGATGGGAACTGAGAAACAGTTGAAAACACTGCTCGACAGCAGAGGTGGTGAGTGGAGGAACTGAGGTCTGAAGGCAAGCAGTCAGGCTCTGCAGTCTGGGCTGTCCACCTTAGCACTGACCAGCTTTCCAAAGCCAGAAAGAGCCAGATGGGTTGGATGAGTTGGGAAGGGGAAGCTGAAATGGCCCAAAGAATAAAACTTCTGACAGTGGTCACCAGGAATCCAATATATGCTATGTATTCACAAAGGGAAAAAAAAAAAAAAAAAAACACAAAACCCAAAGTACAGAATGTGACAGATTAAACAAGGGATGCGCATGTACTCAGAAACAGTGAAATGCTGTGTTAATATCAGGGACAGTTACTCCTTGTTGCTGTGTCTATGTGACAGAGTTGTAACACTCCTTCTGCTTCCTGGTACTGCCACAAGCCCTGCCTAAGATGGTAAGTCTGTTATGCCAAATGTGTAGGGTGGTCATAATTGTGATTTTTATTTGGCATCAGAGGAGAAAACAGACTCCACCCTCACAAAGAGTCTGTCTGGTGGGCTCTGTTCAGACACAGGCCCATGATTTCACAGCAATACATGCAGACCTCTTAATCAGGTGATCTGACAACTGCACCATTTGCCAGGGAAATGATGCCCCTCTAGAAGTGGTTGTGGGGAGAATAAGAAAAACAAATGAGTCGGGAGTATGTCAGAGCTGATAAGCCTCAGGGACATGACTGGAACACAGCAAGGTCTGGCTTTTTAAAAGCAGTGGCTGGCAGAGCCATTGGGCCGGGTTTCACATCCATCTATCACTGGGGGATCGTGGCCAGCCTGCCTCTTGCCAGCGCTGGTGCTGAGCCCACATCCTCTGGCTCATACCTGGCTAGTGGTTCCAGACTTCCATTACTGTTATGACTGGCACAGAGTAGCTGCCTAATAGGGCTCAGATAATCCCATGGAATCATCTGCGGGTGAAAGAAGGCAGAGGTAGTTCCATCTTAGGCAGGCCTTGTGGCAGCACCAGAAATCAACACGAGCGTTACAACTTTGTCACACAGATGCAGCCGCAAGGAGTAACTGTCCCTGATACTAACGTAGCATTTCACCGTTTCTGAATACACGTGTGTCCCTTGTTTAATCTGTCACATTCTGTACTTTGGGGTTTTTTTTCCCTCCTTTGTGTGCTGTGCTTAGTCACTCAGTCATGTCCGACTCTTTGAGATCCCATGGACTGTAACCCACCAGGCTCCTCTGTCCATGCGGATTCTCCAGGCTAGAATACTGGAGTGGGTTGCCATGCCCTTCTCCAGGGGATCTTCCCAACCTAGGGATCGAACCCAGGTCTCCCTCATTGCAGGCAGATTCTTTACTGTCTGAACCACCAGTGAAGCCCTTTCTTTGTGTAGACAGAGCATATACTGGACCTTAGGTGACTATTGTCAGAAATTTTATTTTGGGGGCCGTTTCAGCTTCCCCTACCCAACTCAGCCACCCAAGGACCTTGCCCTGGTGTAACTGTTCTGTCTGAGGTGCCATATTGAAAACCCAAAAACTTTGAATTGAATGGAGAGGAGATAGGGCTTGTCACCTTCAAACTGGATTTCTAGCAGAAGAAACAGTATAGTATCCTGGAGAGTGACGGCCCAATCTCAGAAGAGTTGCTGAGTCTTGGGGACAGGTTATTGATATCAGGAGAGCTGTTGCCCTGGCCCTTTGAAGATTAGGACTGTGTGTTTCTGTCACTACTGGTTGGTTGACCTTGTTAGGGCTGGACTGACCCTAGGCACTTGGTCAAGAGTTCAGTGCTGCCATTTAACAATTTGTTAGAGAAGAATTCATAGGAACTTAGGAACATGTCCTCTGGGTATAGACTAAAGCAACGTGACCGCCATATAAATCTTGTCACAAATATATCTCCATCCCTGGAGCTTCTCTTTGGGAAGAAGCAGGATGCCTGATAAAACAATGAATCATAATTTGGGGATGTTCATTATTTACAGCTGCCCCAGGTCATCTGTAAATTATGCAGCCCTCAGCTCCACTTAATTTCTTCTTTCCACTGGGCCGTCTCTCCAGACTGCCATCAGCGTGGGTGAGATCCATGCACCAGCTAATTGTACCAGGAGGGCAGTTTCCCATTTCTTGAAATGCTTCGAGTCCCCTGGGTGAATGCTCATGTTCCACAGACTCTGTGTCTCAGTGATGAGTCCCTGGATACTTGGAGGCAGAAAGACATGGGATTAGGCTTGACAGGGAGAGAGCGAGCCTCTCTGCCGGGCATTAAAGGAAGGCTTCAAGGGTACTTGGGGAACAGCAGGTGCCTGGGGTGAAGGAGAGGGTCAATGCCAGTGGTTGCCTCTTTAAGGGGACCTCGGCTTCCCCTGGGGAAGCTCAAGGGGGCTGAGAAACAAGTGAGGGTGTGGTGGTGGGTCACACCATCTCTCAGAGGAGCACAACCAGTGAGTAGAGTTGGGGTGCAAGCCTCTGCTTCTGGTCGATGCTCTCCTTCTGTAACCATCCAGAGCTGACCAGGAGGGTGGGTGGGGAGGATAGAGGAGGTGGACACGCAGGGCAGCGACTGGCCAGGCAAGGTGAGCAAATCCCCCTGCCTTTTGCTTACCCGTCACTTTTGGCTCTGCACTTGGCATGTAACTGAAAACAAGACCTTTCCTTAACGCGGAGCTTAATGATCCTTTTAATGCCCAAGCCATAGCATCGCTTCTCTCGCGCGCCTGTTCCCTGTCAGCCATGGGGCATTAAACCGGTGATAAAAATGCCTTTTTCGTATGGTCCACAAACTCACCAAGAGGCTCCTGGTAGCAGTATAGCCATCTAGCATGAAATCAAGAGGCAATCACTGCGGATGAGGCGAGATGAGCTATGCGCAGGAGCAATTAGCAGAGCCCACATTCCGGGTCTCGTCCTTCACCATCTCCTTGTGTGGGCACCCACTGCCTCCGTCCCAGCAGGGAGGGCTCCCACCACCCACCCTGCAGTCCTGCGGCCCAAGTCCAGTTCTGCAGAAGGGGCTTTTCCTTTCCTGTCTGCTTTCAGAGCAGTAAAAGATGCTTCATCACATCTTTAATCCAATTGACTATAGCATTCCTGACCCAGCTGGCCCCTGGGAACAAATGTCCTTGGTTATGTTTTCAATCCAGAATATATAAAACACAAAGGAGGAAAAAAGGAAAGAAATGGCCAGCTATGAATATGCATTAACATGATGCTGCGTTTGGAGCTGGAAGCAGGAGTCATTTATTTTAAGCAAATCAGATCTTGATACATGGCCATGAACGTGCTGACTTCTCTATCACGCAAACACGCTGGGCGAGTTTGATTTATACAGTGTGGCTGGGAGGTTTTTCCCCCCAATTAAAAACAAACTGTGAAAAATCATTAATTTAACTACTGTATATTAAATTTGCATTAAAATATCCGTTTGTCTATATTTATATGTGAGTTATCGAAAATGTGAGCTCATGAATTCTAATTTCTAAGATCACATGCCAAATATTGAAGATAAATTTTATTTATTTCTGCAATTAATTCTATGAGAACAAATAGCTCTAATTTAGGGAATGGCAGATGTAGCTGTCCGCTGGTGCCCTCCTGCATAACAAACATAACATTCATCTTTTCTCATTAAGTTTTTCCCGTGCCTGGTCTCAAGACATGCAAGCCTGGGCTATATTTCTGTACCTTGTGCTTCTAACCACCCTCTGCAGACTGGCCTAGAAAATACTTGGAAAAATATGGACCGTGTCAAATCTCTTTTCTCTGCTTCTCTATGATGTGCAAAGGCTTCAACCATATCTCAAAGGCTCAACAAACATTTCTTCAAAGGATATCTTGACGTTAGCCACTTGGGTGGAGGAGTTGGTGCCTTCAACATCAATACCTGGATCAAAGTGGGGAGGCTGCCTAGTCTCTTACCTGAGCACCAGGACCTCTGGTTACACTTAGGACTTTGCATCCCCCATTCTTTCTCTGCAGGAGGTCACCCCCAAGAGCCCACCTTTCTTCAGTTGGACTGCACATGTTGAGGATTGTAGGCTTCAGGGTGGTCATAGCCCATGAAGACACACTACTTCTGAGGATGTACACGACTCAGGGCTTCAGTCACATGGCTGCAGTGACAAATGGGGCTCCAAGTGTGTTGTACTCAGAAGCTCTACCCCAGGGCAGTCAGATGCTGTTTGTTATCACCCAGGTATCTAGAACAGACAGCAAATTTACTATAAAGGCCTTCTTTGGGTATACTCATTGCCAGCACTGGTGTTAATGTGTAAGTACTTTGTACCGAGCAGGCAGTACATGAGGTTTATACCATTTTTAGCCATTAGTCTGAATCAGTCCTGACCCTGAGGGAGCAAATTAGGCAGTGATGATGCAGTGTATTGGGTGCCACAGTTAGGGCCAGACCAAGGGAGTTGAGAGTGAGAACTGGGAGGACTCCTGCCTCTACTTGGGAGGCTGCTGGCTGACTGGGTGGCTGAGCTTACACTTCTGCCTCTGAGGAGTTTTCACTGCCTCAAGAGTTCGTTAGTTTCACTCTGATGGTTGTCAGGTCTCTATAGGGACTGATGTGCCCAGATCCCTGGGTGGTGCTCTGGGCAGAGCTGTCTTGGTGTAAGGATGACGACTGGTCAGAAGGAACTATGCCGCCTATGGGTGAGGTCTTTTGCTGCACCACGAAATACAGAGAGTCTCAGTTTGTATCCTCCCTGAAAGCAGGGCTAAAGCCTTTCTTCCATTGGCTCATGCCACCATGAACCCGTTAGCAAGAGGGCACGTTCTCCATGCTTGGAGTTCATTTCCTGAGCATGGCTTGCTGGTTTTGTCCTCTGGGTCTGATTACAGGGCAGCTGCAAGGGCAGACTTGTCAGTGGCCTCTGCTGGGGCCAAGGGGCCACTCCCAACCATTTCTATAGGAGGCTGAGTCAGGAATGCTGTATCTTTCAGAGAGTGGGCCCACCCTGCTAGGGGTGAAACAGGAGCTTCCAGCAGCTGGAATTTCCTCTGGCCTTGCCCCTCCCCATCCCTTCATCTGATGAGCAGCATTTCTAAAAATCACAATTTGTAATAATCAGCTCTAGGGACATGCTAGTCAAGTATATCACATCATCAATGACAATTGTCATGTCAAGGTCTTTTTCTTTTCCCTCAGTAACAGGACGATCAGAGAGTCTCCCCTTTGACTTTCAAAGAGTACATCACTCTTAAATTTGGCTTCAGAATATCTTAACATTTCCAGGAAGGGATCACCGACTTGATGGGGCCACAGCTGAGTTCTTCTGGTAGCTGTTTATGGGAAGCGTCTGACCCAGGGCTGTTGGAATCAGGAAGGGCCATAACAATCACCTTTTATTTCCCTGAGGTTGGAGAACATATGCCTGTGGGGTGAAGGTTTGCCCTGCTTCACTTACTACTCCTGGCGCAAACCTCACATCGTTTTGCATGTCTGCTCAGGAAAGCAGACAGTGGGGTGACCACTTGCCATGGTCTGTTTGCACAGTCACACAGCTGGAAACAAAGCCAGAGGGAGGCCAAGGTTGGGATGGTGCCAGCCCCCCCACCTGCTGTCTCTCCTCCCACATTAGCGCCCACTCCGAGTAGCTGGTGCTGTAGCAGTAAAAGCGGGACAGGAGAATTACTCGAAGGACATAGCCCATCACTCCCACTTAGGCATGCCCGTGTCACATTCTCCTCTGCCTGCACCACTACCCCTGCTTCGTTCAGACATTCAGTCCTCCATAGAGAAGCCACAGCACCCAGTGAGAAGGACTCTGGCTCTAGACTCTCAAAGATCTGGGTTCAGTTCTGACTCTGCTGGTGACCAGCTGTATTACCTCAAGTTAGTCATTGCCCCATTGAGCTTCAATGTCCTCATCTGTAAAAAATAGTATCTATGTGAGAGTGACAGGAACTCATGCATGTGATTGTATCGGCACAGAACCCAGAATGCTGTAAATCTTTGCAAATGGTGGCTGTTGGGATATCAGTATTTAGTCTGCTATAACCAGATTACCACATCACTTTGTGTCCAAGCTTATTCTCCCCCAGAAGGTGGGATGTGAAGTGAGTTGTTCAGTCATGTCCAACTCTACGCGAACCCATGGACTATACAGTCCATGGAATTCTCCAGGCCAGAATACTGGAGTGGGTATCCTTTCCCTTCTCCAGGGGATCTTCCTGACCCAGGAATCTAACCAGGGTTTCCTGCATTGCAGGCAGATTTGTGATGGGGTGCCTGTAAAGAGGGGCTTTCTCCTGTGGGCTGGTGACAGGTTGTCATTGGACGGCTGTGTGCTGAGGACTTGCTGGTTGTCAAGCTCACCAGTAATCATGGGTTGTTTCTTGTCCTTAGTGACATCCTGGAGGAGAAGAGAACACTAGAGGGTGAAATTTGGTAGTCCTCTAAGAAGTGAGCCCTGTGCTATGGGAACGCTGAACAAGGAGTTTTGCTTTAGGTTGAGAGGAGCCCACAGAAGTCTGCCTGGAGGAGGTGGTATGAGGCGTGGCTGGAAGGGAGAGGGCCACCTCTTTAAGGAGGATCCTGTGTTTGGAGATACACTTATGACCCCCAAGCAAAGGTGTTGCACATCTGGTGCAAAGCTTCATTTCACAGGTGTGCCTCTTCCCTCAGCTGCATGATTCTTGGGGTAAGGTGGGGTGAGGAGAGGACGGTGTGCTGTTTGTGTATCTCCAGAGTCCAGCACAAGGCCTCATAGCAGGTCTCAATAACGAAGAAATGAATGTGAGTGAGTGAGCGAATGAATGAGAAGGCATGAAAAATTGTGCCATTTTGTGGAATGCAATTTGGGATTTATTATATAGGCTTTAGGGCACCAGCAAAGGTTTTTGGAAATGATCAGACTTATGATTTATGAATCCAAATCAAAGAAGGCAGCTACCTGCCACTCTGACATCCCAGCTCATCTCATCATCTTGACTTTGCTGAGTTCTATTAGAGCCTTACCCCTGATTTTGCAGGTATCTTAATTACTGGGATCACCCTAGGGCAGACTGCTTCAGAGGGTGAAGACAGGAAACTGCCTGGCTGGAGGCAGAGGGAGGCTAGTGCCCAGGCTGTCACCATAGTCCAGAGAAGTGAGAGCTAAGATCTGGGTGGGCTGGGGCCTATGAGTTTTAGTGAAACTAAGGGGCAGGTTGGGGGCTGTGAGCAGAGAGACCCTGCAAAGAAGGGCAGCTTCCATCCACTGAGAACCAGAGCAGCATCTGCTCTGCTGATGACTGACTGATGTACCTTTTTGCGGGTGCTGTCAGGGAGTTTACTTTCAGGAAGTGAGGCCTGGAATTAATCTGACCAGCTTTCCAGCTCCCTGAACCTGTGTCCAGCAGGTCACCTCTTGGCTGCCCAAGTGATAGCTTCATCTTCTGGGACTTTTCAAGAGTTTGGGTACCCAGGTTGCTGAGAAACACCTCAAGACCAGCATCTAGCACTCAGATGCTACAGGGATTACAAAAACAGAAAGCATCCCAGGCATTGTGCCTGTCTGGCCTTACCTCCTGCAACCATCTGCTCGATAGCTCCACTTGTATACCAAATAGGCATCTTGAAATGAACATGTCCAAAACTGAGCTCTCGATTTCCTCTTCTGGACACACACACTGGCCTGCCACATACTCATGCACAGATCTGCCCCTTCCCCAGGCTTCCCCATGCCAGTTACTTGTCTTGACACTTACGTGGTTGCTGATCAGATCTATGGTATTGGGATTGTCTTTGCTTTCTTTGTTTTGTTATACTCCATCTCCAAGCCCTCAGCAAAGGCTATCATCTTCCCTTTCAAAATAAATCTAAAATATGACTAGTTCTTGATCTACTGCCAGCCCTCAAAGCTGTCATTATCTTTGATTGATTGGTTTTCTTCTTTTTAAAATGAAGTCTAGTTGACTTACAACTTTATACTAGTTTCAGGTGTACAGCATAGTAATTTGATATATTTATAGATTATACTCCATATAAAGTTACTATAAAATAACTAACTGTATCCCTGTGGTATACACGACATCCTTGTAACTTATCTAACTATTTTATACCTAGTGGTCTCTATCTCTTAATCTCCCTCACCTGTTTTGCCCCTCCCACATCCCTGTCCCCTCTGGCAACCACCAGTGTGTCCTATATATCTCTGAATCTGGTTATATTCATTTAAAAATTTTTTTAGATTCCACATATAAGTGATATCATACAATATTTGTCTTTCTCTGTGTACTATTTCACTTAGCCTAATACCCTCAAGGTCCATCCATGATACTGTGAAGGGCAAAAATGTATTCCTTTTTTGGCTGAGTAATATTCCATTGTATGTGTGGAATATATCACACACACATCTTCTTTATTTATCGCATCTTCTTTATCCACTCATCTGTCATTATACATATAATTTGCTTCCATATCTTGGCCATTGTAAATAATGCTGCTATGAATATTGGGGTGCTATATCTTTTCAAAGAAGTGTCCTCATTTTCTTTGGATATATACTTAGGAGTGTAATTGCTAATCATATGATAGCTCTATTTTTAATTTTTTGAGAAATCTCCCTACTGTTCTCTTATATTGAGTTGTAACAGTACTTTCTATATTTTGGATATTAACACCTTATTGGTCATATGATTTGCAAATATCTTCCTCCATTCAGTAGGCTATCTTTTCATTTCATTGATAGTTTCCTTCACTGTGTATAAGCTTTTTAGTTTAATTTGGTCCAATTAGTTTAGTTTTGCTTTTGTATTCCTTCCCTGAGAAGACAGATCCAAAAAAATATTGCTAAGACCAATGCCAAACAGCATATTGCCGTTTTTTTTTTTTAAGGAGTTTTATGGCTTTAGGTCTTAAATTTATGACTTTAATTCATTTTGACTTTATTTTTGTATATGATATGAGAAAATGTTTTGATTTAATTCTTTTATATATACTTGCTCAGTTTTCCCAACACCACTTATTGAAGAGACTGTCTTTTTCCCATTGTATATTCTTCCCTCATTTGTCATAGAATAATTGACCATATAGATGGGTTTATTTCTGAGCTCTCGATTCTTTTCTACTGAGCTTTGTGTCTGTTTCTGTGCCAGTACCATACTATTTTGATTACTGTAACTTTGTAGTATAGTCTAAAGTCAGGGGGTGTGGCGTCCCCAGCTTTGTTCCTTCCCCAAAATTACTTAGGCTATTTAGGGTATTTTTTAGCTCTATACAAACTTTAAGATTATTTGTTCTAGTTCTTAAGAAATATCATGGGTATTTTGATAGGGATTGCAATAAATATATAGATTGCTTTGAGTGGTGTGGACATGTTAACAACATTAATTATTCCAGTCTATAAACACGGGATATCTTTCCTTTTATATGTGTCATCTTCAGTTTCCTTCTTCAGTGTCTTATAGTTTTCAGAGTACAAGTCTCTCATTTTTGAGACTACATTCATTGGGAATATTAGCCTGTAATTTTCTTTTTTTGGACTGCCTTTGTCTAATACTGGCCTCATAGAATGAGTTTGGAAGTATTCCATTCTCTTCAGTTTTTTGGAATAGTTTGAGAATAGGTATTAACTCCTCTTTAAATGTTGGGTAGAATTCCCCTGTACATCATTCAGTCCTAGACTTCCGTTCATTGGGAGTTTTTTTGATTGCTAATTCAATTTCAATCCTAGTCATTTGTCTGTTCATGTTTTCTGTTTCTTCCTGATTCAGTCTTGAAAGATTCTATGTTTCTAGGAATTTATCCATTTCTTCTAAGTTGTCAAATTCGATGGCATATGTGTTTGTAGCATTACCTTATGATTCTATTTCTGTGGTGTTTCTCTTTCATTTATAATTTTGCTTATTTGGGCCCTGTTTGGATTATTTGTTAACACACCTTCTCACTCTGCCTGCCTTGGGTTTGTTTTCAACACGATAGCCAGGGTGATCCTTTTAAAATGTATCTTCATAGCAATGATGTCACAACTCAACAGAATCTTTGTTCATTTGTTTATTTTATCTGTCTCCTTGTGTTAAAATATAAGCCTCATGAGAGTCACAACTTTATTGGTTTATTCAATTCTGTCTCAGCATTTAGAATAGCTGCTTGGTTTTGGTGGTTATTTGTTGAAGAAATACATCAATAAACACAACAACTTGTTTAATCCTCACAATAACCCTTTGTTTGAAGACATTAAAACTCAGAGCAATTAAGTAACTTGACTGAAGTCATGAAGCTATTAAGCAGGAGATTTGGCATTTGAATTCTCTTTCGAGTCCAAAGTTACACATCCAACACTCTGCTAGACTCGCCCATATTCGTGTCTACCTCCTAGGCTGCTCAGCCCTGAAGAGAATATTTTCCTAGGATCAGAAATGAAAGGTCTAAATCTCTATTTATGAAACTACTTTATTCCCAAGCCTTCGGTCATTGTCTCTAGTGGATGTGATCCACTCTGCATCTTAATTGAATCTCTCCACTCGAGAATTTCTGGTTTCTACACGGTCCCCTCCCTCTGAAGTCATAATGCAGTAGAGACCTCAGATGTCATTATTGTACAGTCTCTGGGAAGTGAGGCTAAAAGGTATTCCTGATTTCAAACCCATCCATGCTCATGCAGCGGACAAATCATAGATAAAGCTGCCCAGATTCCATGGAATTCTGCTAAATGACCTCCAGGACTCAGGACATGGGTCTCTAGATTTGCATGCTGGGAACAGAATCTTAGAAGAATTTTTATTTGAGGGGAAAGTAAATGTTTTATAGATTTATGCTGATGTATGTGAGAATGATTCTCTATTTGAGGATTTCAGCTTTTAAACAGAGGCACAATTTCTCAGTTTTGGTTTCAGTTTTACAAGCACTATCTTTTCTGAAGACTAAATTTGTGTGAGCACGAATATACTAATGAAACATGACATTTTCCTCTATTAAATGCACCTTCTCTGGGGAAGGGTTCTAAAAGAGTTCATAAAACTTCTCATGGCATTTGGGGAGGCACATTATTATATCTATAGATGTTTGAAAGCAGAGCTAAAGCCCTCATGGTGGAAAAGTACTCAGAGTAATTTAAACTATTAACATCAAAGGACTAAACAGAATACAGAATTAGACGAGAGAAGTATAGGGATACACACTTTTCTCCCTTCCACTTTCTGATAAGGGACTGGCTTGCAAATGTAAGAAATTTCCATTATGACAATATTCACAATTTAATTTTCAGGCTGACACAAACTTGACTCAATTTTATCCTTAGAAGCCCAGAAGAATAATCTATCTTTTAAACATCTGAGCCTGTAGATTTAGTCAAAATCAAAACCTCGTGGTGTTCATACATCTTCATGTGATAGAAAATTGGCAGTATTAACACTAATGTGTTTTGCTGTTTAGCTCCAAACTGGTTATTACCCAGCTCTTTCTAAGCCCGAGGAAAAGGCTTTTCTAAGCAAAAGAAAATGCATGAAGAACAGCTATATTTCAAAGCATTTCTGAAGAATTGGAATCTCGAAAGAAGAAACTAATTAATGAAAAGTCTAGTTAAAAGCAGAATTACTTTCAGAGAGCTAAGAATACATGGAATGTAAAGTGTTCTTAACAAAAGGTATTGTTACAAGTTTTTTTTTTTTTTTTTTCTGTCTGAAAGTAGTTGAAGAGCAACAAGAAAAATCCCAGAAATAGTGTTAGTCCATGGGGTTACAAGATAGCCCCCCTCCCCAAAGTAAACCTCATTTCTTCAAACTAGTGTTAGTGTTACAATTTTTTTTTTAAGAGAAATCTTTGGGATAAGATATTTCTTAGAAAACAAATATGATGAACAGATACCAGTCCCCTCACCAACTATTCTATTTTGCTGTGGTCTCTAAAACACCTCTAAAACACCTCTAAGACTGCTGCTAAGTCACTTCAGTCGTGTCCGACTCTGTGAGACCCCATAGATGGCAGCCCACCAGGCTCCCCTGTCCCTGGGATTCTCCAGGCAAGAACACTGGAGTGGGTTGCCATTTCCTTCTCCAGTGCATGAAAGTGAAAAGTGAAAGGGAAGTCGCTCAGTCGTGTCCAACTCTTAGCGACCCCATGGACTACAGCCTACCAGGCTCCTCTATCCATGGGATTTTCCAGGCAAGAGTACTGGAGTGGGGTGCCATTGCCTTCTCCACTGTATCCTCTAGCCCAGTATAAATTAAACATTCTTTTGAATCTATTTATACATTCAAGGGTCCCCCAGTCCCCTGGCACCTGGCCAAGGAGACTGGAGTGAAAAGGGGTTGTCCTGGTGTGGAACTCACCAAGGGCAGAGCTCAGGATCATCCCTCTGGTCCCCGAGCCTGTCCCCCAGGGCTGACTGCAATCTTGGAGAGAGTCCGGGCCTGGAGGTCAGACAACAGGGTTCCGCACAGCCGAGGCGGTCAGGAGTGAGGGCGGCTCCTCCTGCCCCTCACTGTGATGTTCCCAAAGATCCACACTGGTGAGGTAAGGGAGCTGTGCTCACTGACTCCCTGAATTTTTGTTGATTCCTCATTTTTGTGTATTCTCAGCCCCAGCCAGTTGAGGGTGCCAGTGATGGGCTTACTTTACCAACCAGCCCCTAAGGGTCAAATCCCAGGTGCTGAGGACACACCTCTCCAAGGACCTTTGCTCGGGCCATTCCAGTAGGTGTTTGCAACCCTCTCCTTTCTGCCAACAGACTGCGCAGTGTGAGGCATTGACAACAAGCCCTGGTGTAAATATAGCAAATGGTCTCATCTGATCCTCAGAAACACTACTATGGGTCAGTGGCCTTGGCCTTTTCAGTTGGAAATGGGCCTGAGTGGTGAGTGGCTTGCCTGAGGTTCACGGTGAGCAGGATGCCTGACTATCCCATACCTTTCCACCACCACCTAGGGTTGCCATGAATGGAGTGGTTTCAGAATTAGTGGTAGACACGCCATCATGTTGAGATTGGTAGACAAATATCATTGGCAACAAGTACTACTATTTTTTTAAGTGTCAATTTTAAAACATCATTCCCACATTTTAAATTATCCCATGTTCCCATTTCCATTCCAAGCTCTTTCGCACATTAGGTTTCTTGTGCAAGCTGTTCCTTCTGCACCTATGCTTTTCCTTTAGAAGTCACAGAAAGAAACTAGTGATCTTTCAGGTTTCTGCTTAAATGTCATTCCTCGGAGAGGCCTTCTTGGCCCCACCCGCCCATGCCAGCCAGGCACTTCATATCACTGTTGGATTTTCTCCATAGGACAAAATCACAGCCTAATTTTTCAGTTTGCAGCTTCACTGTCTGCGTCATCACTAGACTGCAGTCACCAGAGGGGGGACTTGTTCCCTGCGGTGAGCCCAATACCTCGATGAGCGCCTGAAACATAGCATGAACTCAGTAAACATGTAGTAAATAGATTTCTTGGCCAAATTAATGAATATGTGATTATAATGAGAAATCTGCCAACTTATGTTGAGAAGAATATTTAATTTTTGACCCTGATACCTATGAACAGTTTCTCTTTTCTCTACCCACACAGGTCATAAGATTGCTCTATTGTATTTACTGAGTACCTACTGTGTGCCAGGCATGGCGTTCTAAGGCTCACCATCTGTGATCTTCCAGTAGCAGAACAGGAAAAGTCTCTGCTAATTCATATCTGGCTTCTATTAACTTACATCCGCACATGGTCAGAAGCCTCTTTGGTCTTTCCTGCTTCATTCTCTATGATTTGTCGAGGTTTCTTGTCTTAATGCAATCTGAATCAATAAGCTTGGCTTCCTTTTTTTATTATTATTATAGTAGGCATATAACTTTTTCATCTTCTGGTTACTTTGTTCAAAGGATGGGTGACAAGTAGTATTATCAACAATAACACTCCAGCCCCCCAGTACCTGGAGGTCAGAATTGCAGTGACCTCTACCATTAAGAAGACAGCTGAAAGCTCTGAAGTGGGTAAGGGAAAATACCTCATGGAGGGGTGTGTTGTTGTCATCTAGCTGATGCATTTTACTTAGTGGAAAGGCAAAACAACCCCACAACTTGTGTGTGACAGAAGTGAGCAGGATAGGAACTGCGATCCACAGACATCAGTGTGTGAGTGCTTTGCTCACGGAGGGAGACAGCGGTCCCCTCAGACGACAGAGCCACCTGGCGCCTCTGGAGGCCACCACCCTTCCTACACTGTGGATCTCTGTTGTTACTGCATCCCTGCCTTACACTATAATTACTGTTAGTGATTGTTGTTGCTGTCTAGCTGCTCAATTGTGTCCTATTCTTTGCAACCCCAGGGCTGTAGCCTGCCAAGCTTCTCTGTCCATGGGATTTCCCAGGCAAGAATACTGGAGTGGGTTGCCATTTCCTTCTCCAGGGGATTTTCCCGACCCAGGGATTGAACCTGCGTCTCCTGCATTGACAGGTGGATTCTTTGCCACTGAGCCACCAGGGAAGCCTGTTACAGTGATTGCAAACATTTAATTATGTTCCCAAGACTGCTCATTATTGAGGCAAAACCAATAAAATTGCATTGTAGCAAATTATGATAAAAACACACAGACAAGTAGATCCAGGCCCTGAGGGGAACTTGGAGAGCTAGAATCTCACTGACTCACCCTGTTTTCTGGTTGTCTTTGGCCCTCTAATGCAGCCCTTCTCAAACGTGGCCTTGAATTAAGGCCCTCTTTACTGACATCTGTCTCCCTTACTGGACTGTGAGTCCCTCCAGGGAAAGAGGATGTTTTATTTATTTCCTGGCCGTAGCTCTGTGCATACAATAGCCTCCAGATAAGCATTTGTTTATTTGCATAGAATTAAAGTTTGGTATTGGAAAAGTCACCTAAATTGGAGAGTTCAAAGTGGAAGCAGATGAGTTGAATTTGAATCCACAGTTGCTGGTGGGCAACAGGAGATGTCAGATTTGGGACGTGAGTTGATTAATCTGAAGATCTTGGTTAGTTTTGTTGAAGAGGTTTGGGTAAGAGGATGCTGAGAAGCCATCCTAATTTGAGGGGAAGAAAATCCAGCAGTGAGAAGTAACCAGGATGGTCAAACCAGGAGGAGACACCCCAACCACAGGAGGGACCCTGGATGTCTCAGTCTGGGGTTCCCTGAGGCAGGATCACTTACAAGGTGATGCTGGGAAAAATTGAAGGCGAGGGGAGAAGGGGACGACAGAGGATGAGATGGTTGGACAGCATCACCGACTCAATGGACATGAGTTTGGGTAAACTCTGGGAGTTGGTGATGGATAGGGAGGCCTGGTGTGCTGCAGTCCATGGGGTCACAAAGAGTCGGACACGACTGAGCGACTGAACTGAACCCAGAGAGAAGGACTGGAGTCGCCACCCATGCTCATGGCTGCCCCATTGTGCCTGCTTTGTGTCTATTCTTCAGAGACTTTCTGATGAAAAGCAGTAGCTGGCTCTCTCTTCAGCCCCGTGCACAGCTCTGAAGGGCTGTGGCAGAAGGGACCTCATTCTTATGCTCCCTAGATGTTTGCTTTGCCTTCTCTTTGACCTCTGGATGGAGAATGTGTTCCTCTGACCTCTGCTGTCTCGATTGCGTTCATTTGTTGTCTTTCATCTTTTTTCTCCCATTTCAGTTAATGCTGTTGGTCTTGCTCGTCCTTTGGATAGAAATCATTTACTAACCCATTCATTTGTGAGTGAAAGTGTGGGTTTTGGAATGACACAGATATGGAGGTTAATCCTGGCCCAGCTGCTGTATCAATTAGGATGGGCTAGGCTGGGCTGCAGTGATAATCTCTACTCTCAAAGACTTACACTAACAAGGGTTTATTTCACTATCATGTGTGATGTCCATCATGGGTTGGCCGGGGGCTGTCCTCCAGATCACATTCAGAGACCTGGACAGAAGGGACGGTCACCACATGGTGCATCTCTGTGTGTGGCAGCAAGAGGAAGGGAAGGTGGCAAATCATGCGTTTCTTTTAGAGTCCTTCTCCTGGAAGTGACACACATCGCTTTCACTTAAGCTTTTGTCCAAAACAAGTCCTGATACTCTGCTCCACATCAGCCTCACCAAGTGCCTGGGAGGAGAGCCAGAATATTGGTACATGGCTTTGATGACTACAAAGCCACTTGCTAGGTGTATGACCCTAGACAGTTGTGAGACTTGCTCTGAGCCTTAGGTCTGCCTAAAATAGGGGTAATGTGTCCTCTCTCTGGCTGTTGTGTGAATTCTAAGAGATGATGAGTGTGTATCAGTTATCTACTGCTGTGTAACCAACTTCAGTGGCTTAAACAGCAAGCTCACAGTGTGCAGTTTGGCAATTTACATGGGGCTCATCTGGACAGTTTTTCTGCTCTTAGCTGGGCTCCATCATGATATGTGATAAGTCATCCAGGAGGCTCTGCTTCTGGAGGCAGTCTGGTCATCAGCTGACTTTCATGAGTTCCTTCATCCTGCAGCAGGCTCGCCCAGGCTTATTCTCAGAGTGCAGGCAGGCAACCAAGGAAGAGAGCTGGAGAATAGAAGGAGCCTTGAAGCCTGGGCTTGGAACTAACACACCATCAATTTCTCTATATCCTATCAGCTAAAGAATGTTCTCAAGTCAGCCCAGAGTCAGAGGGTCTGAAGAGAGATTCCACATCTTGATGGCTGGAGAGATGCCAAGCTATATTGGAGAGGCTGCGGACACAGAATTGGGCCATTTGTAAAATTGATCTGTTAACTCAAAAAAGACATTCCAGGAGACTGAAAATAGAAAAGAATTTATTTGAGGTCATAGGAACTGCAATTGGGGAGATACAGATTCAGGTAACCCCAAAAGAGTGTTCCAAGGAAGAGAAAGCATTAGGAACTTGTAAAGACAAAAAGGTACGAGGTTGTTAAAAGTTACCTGGTGAGAATTCTGATGGACTTTGACACGAGTCAGAAAACATTTGTCCTTAAGGAATCACAAATTGTTTTAGGGCAGAGGTCCAATAAATATCATGAGTTTCTGGCAGGTCAGTAGGTCAGATTCCATCCAGGCTGAGATGTGCATAAGTCACACTTCCTTAATGGCCTCCTGGCTCTATTTTATTATTATTATTTTAAAATTTATTTTGTTGATGTATAGTTGATTTACAATGTTGTGTTAATTTCTGCTGTACAGTAAAGTGATTCATTTATATGTGTATGTATCCATATATATTTGTATGTATATATGCACATTCTTTTCCTATTCTTTTCTGTATGGTTTATTACAGGATATTGAATACAGTTCCCTCTGTTGTTTATCCATACTGTATATAATAGTTTGCATCTGCTAATCCCAAACTCTGAACCTCCCCCTTGCCACCTTCCCATCAACCTCAAGCCTCTTATCTATGTCAGTGAACCTGTTTCTGTTTCATAGATGAGGTCATTTGTGTCATATTTTAGATTCCACATATAAGTGATATCTGAGGGTATATCTTTCTTCTTTCTGACTTACTTCACTTAGTTTGATAATCTCTAGGTCCATCCATGTTGCTGCAAATGGCATTATGTCATCCTCCTTATGGCTGAGTAATATTCCATTCTATATATGTACCGCATCGTCTTTATCCATTCATCTGTCAGTGGACATGTACGTTGCTTCTGTGTCTTGGCTATTGTAAATAGTGTTGCAATGAACATTGGGGTGTAAGTATCTCTTCGAGTTATGGTTTTTTCCCCCCAGATATATGCCCAGGAGTGGGGTTGCAGGATTATACGATAGTTCAATTTTTAGTTTTTTGAGAAACCTCCATACTCTTTTCTATAGTGGATGCACCAATGTACATTCCCATCAACAGCATAGGAGAATTCCTTTCTCTCCACACTCTCTCTAGCATTGGTAGACGTTTTAATGATGGTCATTCTGACTGGTGTGGGTGGAACCTCATTGCAATTTTAATTTGAATTTCTCTAATAATTACCAATGTTGCTGGCTCCATTTTAGAGAGCTCTCTTAGCAATACCAACTTTACTTTGATTTTCCTTTCATAGATCTTCTTCAGTCTGTCCTCTGTCAGAATGATCCACTTTCTTTCCCCATGCAAAATGTACTCACTGTTTCTGAAGACTGTGGGATCTTGCCTTTAAGTTCCTAAAGCCCATTTGTATATCTGGGAAGTTCTACTTGGTTAATTCTTTTAAAAAAGTACTGAGCCTTAGTTGCAGTAGGAGTGATCTTTAGTTGCATCATGTATAATAGGATCTTTAGTGGCAGCATGCAAGCTGTTAGTTACAGCATGTAGGATCTAGCTCCCCAAACAGGGATCAAACCTGGGCCCCATGCGTTGGGAGCACCGAGTTTCTTAGCCCTAGACCACCAGGAAGTCCCTGGGTTAATTTTTTTACATGTCTTAACAAAATATCTTACAGCCACACACTGATTTGATTGATGGTCCTGGGTTTTATTATTTTTAACAGCATTATGGGAATAATTGACACACAATAAAATGCACATGTCTTAAATCTAAGTTTTGACATATGTATATACTGGTGACACCATCACATATCCATCTGTCCAGAAACTTTTTGCGACCCTTTGTATTCCTTCCCTCTCACCCAGGCTAGCCCTGCCCCATCACTGCAAACGCTTCTGCTCTCTGTCTCTGTGTGTTAGTTTGTATTGAACAAATGGAATACGGTCACATTTCCCGGAACTTGAGATAAATGAGAATAGCATAGTATGTATAATTTTTTTGTTTAGATCTATTTTTGATTAGCATATTTGTTTAGATTTATCTATATTTTGCTTATATTTCTTTTGCTTAGCGTATTTATTTTGAAATCTTCCACACGGCTGATTTATCAATACTTCATTCCTCGTTTTTGGTGAGCAGTATTTCATTATATGACTGTGGTAAAATTGGTTTACCCCTTCATCTCTTTTTTTTTTTTTTAATTTAATTTTATTTTTAAACTTAACAATATTGTATTAGTTTTGCACAACATCGAAATGAATCCGCCACAGGTATACCCGTGCTCCCCATCCTGAACCCTCTTCCCTCCTCCCTCCCCATACCCTCCCTCTGGACCGTCCCAGTGCACCAGCCCCAAGCATCCAGCATCGTGCATCGAACCTGGACTGGCGACTCATCTCATACATGATATTACACATGTTTCAATGCCATTCTCCCAAATCTCCCTACCCTCTCCCTCTCCCACAGAGTCCACAAGACTGATCTATACATCAGTGTCTCTTTTGCTGTCTCGTACACAGGGTTATTGTTACCATCTTTCTAAATTCCATATATATGCATTAGTATACTGTATTGGTGTTTTTCTTTCTGGCTTACTTCACTCTGTATAATAGGTTCCAGTTTCATCCATCTCATTAGAACTGATTCAAATGTATTCTTTTTAATGGCTGAGTAATACTCCATTGTGTATATGTACCACAGCTTTCTTATCCATTCATCTGCTGATGGGCATCTAGGTTGCTTCCATGTCCTGGCTATTGTAAACAGTGCTGCGATGAACATTGGGGTACACGTGTCTCTTTCCCTTCTGGTTTCCTCAGTGTGTATGCCCAGCAGTGAGATTGCTGGGTCATAAGGCAGTTCTATTTCCAGTTTTTTAAGGAATCTCCACACTGTTCTCCATAGTGGCTGTACTAGTTTGAATTCCCACCAACAGTGTAAGAGGGTTCCCTTTTCTCCACACCCTCTCCAGCATTTATTGCTTGTAGACTTTTGGATCGCAGCCATTCTGACTGGTGTGAAATAGTACCTCATAGTGGTTTTGATTTGCATTTCTCTGATAATGAGTGATGTTGAGCATCTTTTCATGTGTTTGTTAGCCATCTGTATGTCTTCTTTGGAGAAATGTCTATTTAGTTCTTTGGCCCATTTTTTGATTGGGTCATTTATTTTTCTGGAGTTGAGCTATAGGAGTTGCTTGTATATTTTTGAGATTAGTTGTTTGTCAGTTGCTTCATTTGCTATTATTTTCTCCCATTCTGAAGGCTGCCTTTTCACCTTGCTAATAGTTTCCTTTGTTGTGCAGAAGCTTTTAAGGTTAATTAGGTCCCATTTGTTTATTTTTGCTTTTATTTCCAATATTCTGGGAGGTGGGTCATAGAGGATCCTGCTGTGATGTATGTCAGAGAGTGTTTTGCCTATGTTCTCCTCTAGGAGTTTTATAGTTTCTGGTCTTATGTTGAGATCTTTAATCCATTTTGAGTTTATTTTTGTGTATGGTTTTGCTGGAAGATTTTTGATTACAGTTTCAATTTCCGTGCTTGTGATGGGTCTGTTAAGATTTTCTAGTTCTTCCTGGTCCAGTTTTGGAAAGTTGTACTTTTCTAAGAATTTGTCCATTTCTTCCACGTTGTCCATTTTATTGGCATAAATTGTTGATAGTAGTCTCTTATGATCCTTTGTATTTCTGTGTTGTCTGATATGATCTCTCCATTTTCATTTCTAATTTTATTGATTTGATTTTTCTCCCTTTGTTTCTTGATGAGTCTGGCTAATGGTTTGTCAATTTTATTTATCCTTTCAAAGAACCAGCTTTTGGCTTTGTTGATTTTTGCTATGGTCTCTTTTGTTTCTTTTGCATTTATTCCTGCCCTAATTTTTAAGATTTCTTTCCTTCTACTAACCCTGGGGTTCTTCATTTCTTCCTTTTCTAGTTGCTTTAGGTGTAGGGTTAGGTTATTTATTTGACTTTTTTCTTGTTTCTTGAGGTATGCCTGTATTGCTATGAACTTTCCCCTTAGGACTGCTTTTAAAGTGTCCCATAGGTTTGGGGTTGTTGTGTTTTCATTTTCATTAGTTTCTATGCAAATTTTTATTTCTCTTTTGATTTCTTCTGTGATTTGTTGGTTATTCAGCAGCGTGTTATTCAGTCTCCATATGTTGGAATTTTTAATAGTTTTTCTCCTGTAATTGAGATCTAATCTTACTGCATCGTGGTCAGAAAAGATGCTTGGAATGATTTCTATTTTTTGAATTTGCCAAGGCTAGATTTATGGCCCAGGATATGATCTATCCTGGAGAAGGTTCCATGTGCACTTGAGAAAAAGGTGAAATTCATTGTTTTGGGATGAAATGTCCTATAGATATCAATTAGGTCTAACTGGTCTATTGTATCGTTTAAAGTTTGTGTTTCCTTGTTAATTTTCTGTTTAGTTGATCTATCCATAGGTGTGAGTGGGGTATTAAAGTCTCCCACTATTATTGTGTTATTGTTGATTTCTCCTTTCATACTTGTTAGCATTTGTCTTACATATTGAGGTGCTCCCGTGTTGGGTGCATATATATTTATAATTGTTATATCTTCTTCTTGGATCGATCCTTTGATCATTATGTAGTGACCATCTTTGTCTCTTTTCACAGCCTTTGTTTTAAAGTCTATTTTATCTGATATAAGTATTGCTACTCCTGCTTTCTTTTGGTCCCTATTTGCATGGAAAATCTTTTTCCAGCCCTTCACTTTCAGTCTGTATGTGTCCCCTGTTTTGAGGTGGGTCTCTTGTAGACAACATATGTAGGGGTCTTGTTTTTGTATCCATTCAGCCAGTCTTTGTCTTTTGGTTGGGGCATTCAACCCATTTACGTTTAAGGTAATTACTGATAAGTATGATCCCGTTGCCATTTATTTTATTGTTTTGGGTTCGAGTTTATACACCATTTTTGTGTTTCCTGTCTAGAGAATATCCTTTAGTATTTGTTGGAGAGCTGGTTTGATGGTGCTGAATTCTCTCAGCTCTTGCTTGTCTGAAAAGCTTTTGATTTCTCCCTCATATTTGAATGAGATCCTTGCTGGGTACAATAATCTGGGCTGTAGGTTATTTTCTTTCATCATTTTAAGTATGTCTTGCCGTTCCCTCCCAGCTTGAAGAGTTTCTATTGAAAGATCAGCTGTTATCCTTATGGGAATTCCCTTGTGTGTTATTTGTTGTTTTCCCCTTGCTGCTTTTAATATTTGTTCTTTGTGTTTGATCTTTGTTAATTTGATTAATATGTGTCTTGGGGTGTTTCGCCTTGGGTTTATCCTGTTGGGGACTCTCTGGGTTTCTTGGACTTGGGTGATTATTTCCTTCCCCATTTTAGGGAAGTTTTCAACTATTATCTCTTCAAGTATTTTCTCATGGTCTTTCTTTCTGTCTTCTTCTTCTGGGACCCCTATGATTCGAATGTTGTAGCGTTTAATATTGTCCTGGAGGTCTCTGAGATTGTCCTCATTTCTTTTAATTTGTTTTTCTTTTATCCTCTCTGATTCATTTATTTCTAGCATTCTATCTTCTAATTCACTAATCCTATCTTCTGCCTCTGTTATTCTACTATTTGTTGCCTCCAGAGTGTTTTTAATTTCATTTATTGCATTATTCATTATATATTGACTCTCTTTTATTTCTTCTAGGTCCTTGTTAAACCTTTCTTGCATCTTCTCAATCTTTGTCTCCAGGCTATTTATCTGTGTTTCCATTTTGATTTCAAGATTTTGGATCAATTGCACTATCATTATTTGGAATTCTTTATCAGGTAGATTCCCTATCTCTTCCTCTTTTGTTTGGCTTGGTGGGCATTTATCCTGTTCCTTTATCTGCTGGGTATTCCTCTGTCTCTCCATCTTGTTTAAATTGCTGAGTTTGGGGTGGCCTTTCTGTATTCTGGCAGTTTGTGGAGTTCTCTTTATTGTGGCGTTTCCTCACTCTGTGTGGGTTTGTACAGATGGCTTGTCAAGGTTTCTTGGTTAGGGAAGCTTGTGTCGGTGTTCTGGTGGGTGGAGCTGTATTTCTTCTCTCTGGAGTGCAATGAAATGTCCAGTAATGAGTTATGGGATGTCTGTGGTTTTGGGGTGACTTTGGGCTGCCTGTATCTTGGAGCTCAGGGCTGTGTTCCTTGTTGCTGGAGAATTTGCTTGGTATGTCTTGCCCTGAAACTTGTTGGCCCTTGTGTGGTGCTTGGTTTCAGTGCAGGTATGGAGGTATTTGATGAGCTCCTGTCTATTAATGTTCCTTGGAGTCAGGAGCTCCCTGGAGTCAGGGTTTGGACTTAAGCCTCCTGCTTCCAGTTATTGGTCTTATTTTTACAGTAGTTTCAGAGCTTCTCCTTCTATACAGCACCATTGATAAAACATCTACGTTAAAGATGAAAAGTTTCTCTACCGTTAGGGTCACCCAAAGAGGTTCACAGCGTTATATGGAGAAGAGAAGAGGGAGGAGGGAGTTAGAGGTGACCCGAATGAGATGAGGTGGAATCAATGAGAGAGTGGGCCATCCAGTAATCTCTTCCTTATGTGCACTCCACAACTGGACTGCTCAGAGTTGTTCACAGAGTTATACAGAGAAGAGAAGAAGGAGGAAGGTGACAGAGGTGGCCAGGAGGATATAAGGGGGGAATGAAAAGGAGGGAGACAGATCCAGCCAGTAATCAGTTCCCTAAGTGTTCTCCACCGTCTGGAACACACAGAAATTCACAGAGTTGGGTAGAGTAGAGAGGGGTTACGGAGGAGACACAGGCGACCTGGTGGAGAAAAAGGAGAGTCCAAAGGGAGAGAGAGCAGTTAAGCCAGTAATCTCGCTCCCTAGTGAAAAATGGGTACTGAAGATTGGGTTCTTAAAGGTACAAAATTGATAACAAATACATAAAAGCAAAAATTAAAAATCTAGAGTAGAGTTTGGAATTTCAAAAATACGATGTTAAAGAAAAGAAGAAGGAAAAGAAAGAGAGAAAAAACAAACAAACAAAAACAAACAAGGTCGCAAAAATTATAAAGAAATATAGGTACAAAATTGATAACTAATACCAAAAAGCAAAAGTTAAAAATCTAGAGTAGAGTTTGGAATTTCAAAAATACAATGTTAAAAAAAGAAGAAGAAAAAGAAAGAGAGAGAAAAACAAACAAACAAGAACAAACAAAGTCGTATAAGTTATAAAGAAAATACAGGTACAAAATTGATAACAAATACCAAAAAGCATAAATTAAAAATCTAGAGTAGAGTTTGGAATTTCAGATATATGATGTTATTTAAAAGAAGAAGAGAAAGAAACAGAGAAAAAGAAAAAGAAAAAATAAAAAGGGTCACCATAATTATAAAAAAAAAAAAAACTATAGGTACAAAATTGATAACAAATACCAAAAAGCTAAAATTAAAAATCTAGAGTAGAGTTTGGAATTTCAAAGATACAATGTTAAAGAAAAGAAGGGGAAAAAAAAAGGTCAAAAAATTATAAAAAATATATATATGAAGTTTGCTTTAAAAAAAAATAGGGACTTTTTTTTTTGCAAAGTAATCAGTTATAAAAGTGAAAATTAAAGGAATAATAGAGGACTTAAAAAAAATTTTTTTAATTAAAAAAAATAAAAAAAGAAAGAAAGAATGATCGTACAAATAGTAAAAATATATCTAGGACTTTCTCTGGTTTTGTTGTGAGTATTGCGGGTTCAGTTCAGTTTTGGCTAGTTCCTTGGTCCGACTTATATTTCTCAAGATCTATAGGCCCCTTCCTATGTAGTTGGTACTAACCGCAGGATTTTAATCTATTGCCTGTAGCTTCCAAGGTGGTTCCCTCTGTTATAGCTTCTTCTGTTTGCTGGTCTCTTCAGTGTCTGGTTTCCACCCTGACACAAAGGGGACGGTGGAGGCCCCCCCCCTTTTTTTTAGGCTCACTTGTTCAGTTGCGCTGAGGGGAGGTAGGGAGGGATGCTGCAAACAAATAACACTGGCGTGTGCTCGCAGCGCCTCAGCCACACTGGGTCTGCCCCCCATTCACGGTGCATGTAGCCTCCCTGCCCACACTGCTCAGGCTCTAGGTTGCTCCACCGGGAACCATCCGTGGCCGGCCCTGGGCTGCCTGCACTTCCAGGTCCAAGCCGCTCAGGTTCAGGCATTTGGGTAGTCCTCAGAGGCGCAGACTCTCGGTTGGGCCTGCGTTTTGTGTCCTTCCTAGATCCGAGCAGCTCAGGTGATGAGGTGTTTGGCGCATGCGATTGCTGCGACTTATTGCCTCCCCGCCGCTCGGTTATCTAGGTGTGCACCAGCACACCTTTTCAGGCAGATGTTGACCATCCAGACCCCCAAGAAGTTTTAGTTAGCAAAGAAGCCTGCTTACAGTTTTATAGATAATGTCTCTCTGGGGCTGCGATTGTCCCCTTCCGGCTCTGGCTGCCTATCACCGGAGGGGGATGGTCTGCCGCCGGCTATCTCTGTTCAGGCCTTTGTTCCGTGTGCGGGCCTGGTGGTGTCTTAGGTTAGGGCTGGCTTTTCGCGTGGTAGATATCCCACAGTCTGGTTTGCTAGCCCAAATTATTTCGCTCAGATAGAGCTCAGGGTATTCAGGCCAGATTCTTACTCTCAGCGATGCAGCCCGCGCCGCGCCTCCCTGCCCAGCCCCTGCTTGCTAATGGCGGATGCAGGCATCTGCGTTGCTTCTCCGCTGGGGGAGTTACCATAGGGTTCGCAATGTGCGGGTTTTAATTGTTTATTTATTTTTCCTCCCTGTTATGTTGCCCTCTGTGCTTCCAAGGCTCGGCACAGATTTGGCAGTGAGAAGGTTTCCTGGTGTTTGGAAACTTCTCTCTTTTTAAGACTCCCTTCCTGGGATGGAACTCTGTCCCTCCCTCTTTTGTCTCTTTTTTTGTCTTTTATATTTTTTCCCTACCTCCTTTCGAAGACTTGGGTTGCTTTTCTGGGTGCCTGATGTCCTCTGCCGGCATTCAGAAGTTGTTTTGTGGAATTTACTCGGCGTTTAAATGTTCTTTTGATGAATTTGTGGGGGAGAAAGTGTTCTCCCCGTCCTACTCCTCTGCCATCTTAGCTCCTCCTCCCCTTCATCTCTTGATAAATATTTTGTTGTTTCTAGATTCTGGCTCTTACATGTAAAGTTGCATGACTATCGAAGTTCAAGTCTATAAGTAGACACATGCTTTCATTTCTCCTGGTTGGATACCTAGGAGTGGAGTGACTGGGGCATATGATAGGAATATATTGGTGTATATTTTTTAAGAAATTGCCATATGGTTTCCCAAAATAGTTGTATAATTTTATAGCCCACGGGGTTGCAAAGAGTCAGACATGACTTAGTGACTGAAAACAGCTAAAACCAGTGGTTAAGAGTTTCAGTGGCTCTGTATCTTCACTCACACTTGGTATAAAAGAGTCTCTTTAATTTTAGCCAGTTTATGACTGTGACGTGGTATCTCATTGTGATTTTGATTTGTATTTCCCCAATAACTAAAGATCTTGAATAGTTTTTCAAGTGCTTAATTATCATCCATGTTTCTTGTTTCATATATATCTGGTCAAATATTTTGACCATTTCAAGATTGAATTGTTTGTTTGAGAGCTTGTATTGAGAATACTTTCTGTATTGTGGATACAAGTCTTCTATCAGATACATGATTTCCAAATATTTTCTCCTAGTCTGTGGCTTGTCTTTCTATTCCTTTAACAATGATTTAGAAGAACAGAAGTTTCTTAATTTTGATGAAATTCACTTTTTCCTTTCAAAGATCATATATTTACCATTGTATTTAAGATTTTATTCCCCAGGATCCCTAAACATCTTAACACTACCACCTGATTTCAGGATGCCTGGTCAGTTTTAACCTGGATCCTCTCACTTCTTTAAACTGGCTCACCAACAATATGAATGAAACTCTCTCAGTCAGTCAGTTCAGTTGCTCAGTCGTGTCTGACTCTTTGCAACCCCATGAATCACAGCATGCCAAGTCTCCCTGTCCATCACCAACTCCCGGAGTTCACTCAAACTCATGTCCATCAAGTCGGTGATGCCATCCAGCCATCTCATCCTCTGTCGTCCCCTTCTCCTCCTGCCCCCAATCCCTCTCAGCATCAGAGTCTTTTCCAATGAGTCAACTCTTCGCATGAGGTGGCCAAAATACTGGAGTTTCAGCTTTAGCATCAGTCCTTCCAATGAACACCCAGGACTGATCTCCTTTAGAATGGACTGGTTGGATCTCCTTGCAGTCCAAGGGACTCTCAAGAGTCTTCTCCAACACCACAGTTCAAAAGCATCAATTCTTCGGCGCTCAGCTTTCTTCACAGTCCAACTCTCACATCCATACATGACCACTGGAAAAACCATAGCCTTGACTAGACGGACCTTTGTTGGCAAAATAATGTCTCTGCTTTTTAATATGCTATCTAGGTTGGTCAAAACTTTCCTTCTGAGGAGTAAGTATCTTTTAATTTCATGGATGTAATCACCATCTGCAGTGATTTTGGAGCCCCAAAAAATAAAGTCAGCCACTGTTTCCCCATCTATTTCCCATGAAGTGATGGGACCAGATGCCATGATCTTCGTTTTCTGAATGTTGAGCTTTAAGCCAACTTTTTCACTCTCCACTTTCACTTTCATCAAGAGGCTCTTTAGTTCCTCTTCACTTTCTGCCATAAGGGTGGTGTCATCTGCATATCTAAGGTTATTGATATTTCTCCCAGCAATCTCGATTCCAGCTTGTGCTTCTTCTAGTCCAGCATTTCTCATGATGTACTCTGCATAGAAGTTCAATAAGCAGGGTGACAATATACAGCCTTGACATACTCCTTTTCCTATTTGGAACCAGTCTGTTGTTCTATGTCCAGTTCTAACTGTTGCTTCCTGACCTGCATACAGGTTTCTCAAGAGGCAGGTCAGGTGGTCTGGTATTCCCATCTCTTTCAGAATTTTCCACAGTTTATTGTGATCCACACAGTCAAAGGCTTTGGCATAGTCAATAAAGCAGAAATAGATGTTTTTCTGGAACTCTCTTGCTTTTTCGATGATCCAGCAGATGTTGGCAATTTGATCTCTGGTTCCTCTGCCTTTTCTAAAACCAGCTTGAACATCAGGAAGTTCACGATTCACATATTGCTGAAGCCTGGCTTGAAGAATTTTGAGCGTTACTTTACTACCGTGTGAGATGAGTGCAATTGTGTGGTAGTTTGAGCATTCTTTGGCATTGCCTTTCTTTGGGATTCAAATGAAAACTGACTTTTTCCAGTCCCGTGGCCACTGCTGAGTTTTCAAAATAGCACTTTCACAGCATCATCTTTCAGGATTTGAAATAGCTCAACTGGAATTCCATCACCTCCACTAGCTTTGTTCGTAGTGATGTTTCTAAGGCCCACTGGACTTCACATTCCAGGATGTCTGGCTCTTGGTGAGTGATCACACCATTGTGATTATCTGGGTCGTGAAGATCTTTTTTGTATAGTTCTTCTGTGTATTTTTGCCACCTCTTCTTAATATCTTCTGCTTCTGTTAGGTCTATACCATTTCTGTCCTTCATCGAGCCCATCTTTGGATGAAATGTTCCTTTGGTATCTTTAATATTCTTGAAGAGATCTCTAGTCTTTCCCATTCTATTGTTTTCCTCTATTTCTTTGCATTTATCACTGAGGAAGGCTTTCTTATCTCTCTTTGCTATTCTTTGGAACTCTGCATTCATATACTTATATCTTTCCTTTTCTTCTATGCTTTTCACTTATCTTCTTTTCACAGCTATTTGTAAGGCCTCCCCAGACAGCCATTTTGCATTTCTTTTTCTTGGGAGTGGTCTTGATTCCTGTCTCCTGTTCAATGTCACGAACCTCTGTCCATAGTTCATCAGGTACTCTGTCTATCAGATCTAGTCCTTTAAATATATTTCTCACTTCCACTGTATAATCATAAGGGATTTGATTTAGGTCATAGCTGAATGGTCTAGTGGTTTTCCCTACTTTCTTCAATTTAAGTCTGAATTTGGCAATAAGGAGTTCATGATCTGACCCACAGTCAGTTCCCGGTCTTGCTTTTGCTGACTGTATAGAGCTTCTCCATTTTGGCTACAAAGAATATACTCAATCTGATTTCAGTGTTGACCATCTGGTGATGTCCATGTGTAGAGTCTTCTCTTGTGTTTTCAGAAGAGGGTGTTTGTTATGACCAGTGCATTCTCTTGGGAAAACTCTATTAGCCTTTGCCCTGCTTCATTCCGTATTCCAAGGCCAAATTAGCCTGTTACTCCAGGTGTTTCTTGACTTCCTACTTTTGCATTCCAGTCCCCTATAATGAAAAGGACATCTTTTTTGGGTGCTAGTTCTAAAATGTCTTGTAGGTCTTCATAGAACTGTTCAACTTCAGCTTCTTCAGCATTACTGGTTGGGGCATAGGCTTGGATTACTGTGATATTGAATGGTTTGCCTTGGAAACAAACAGAGAGTACTATACTAATAACCTCTTATAGTATAACACTGATGTGTCATTACTTTTATTTATTTTTCTTTTTTTTAATTTATTTTAATTGGAGGCTAATTATTTACAATATTGTGGTGGTTGCCATACATTCACATGAATCAGCCATGGGTGTACATGTATTCCCCATCCTGACTCTCCCTCCCACCTCCCTCCACATCCCATCCCTCAGCATCATCCCAGTGCACCAGCTCTGAGCACCCTGCCTCATGCATCGAACCTGGACTGGCCATCTATTTCACACATAATATACATGTTTTCAATGCTATTCTCTCAAATCATCCCACCCTTGCCTTCTCCCACAGAGTCCAAAAGTCTGTTCTTTACATCTGTGTCTCTTTTGCTGTGTCGCATATAGGGTCATCGTTACCATCTTTCTAAATTCCGTATATATATGCATCAATATACTCTATTGGTGTTTTTCTTTCTGACTTACCTCGCTCTGTATAATAGGCTCCAGTTTCATCCACCTCATTAGAACTGATTCAAATGCATTCTTTTTAACAGCTGAGTAATATTCCATTGTGTATATGTACCATGGCTTTCTTATCCATTCATCTGCCGATGGACATCTAGGTTGCTTCCATGTCCTGGCTATTGTAAACAGTGTTGTGATGAACACTGGGGTACATGTGTCTCTTTCAATTCTGGTTTCTTCAATGTGTATGCCCAGCAGTGGGATTGCTGGGTCCTATGGCAGTTCTATTTCCAGTTTTTTAAGGAATCTCCACACTATTCTCCATAGTGGCTGTACTAGTCTGCATTCCTACCAACAGTGTAAGAGGGTTCCTTTTTTCCGCACCCTCTCCAGCATTTATTGTTTGTAGACTTTTTGATAGCAGCCATTCATTACTTTTTAAAAAATCACAGAGAGAGGATGGGGAGAAATAGTGTACTGAGAGAAAGTCTTTCTTCCCACCTTCAAAATAGAACTAAGTTTCAGTGGTTTTAGGGAAATTGCTTAAGTTCACAGGGTCATTTTTTTCTTTTAAGGATCATATATTTAACATTCTATCTAGGATCTTTGCCTATCCAAAGCCATGGAGATTTTCTGTTAGGTTTTCTTCTAGAAATTTTGTAGCTTTAGGTTTTACTTTAGGGTCTTTGAACCTTTTGGCTTATTTTCTTGTATGGTGCATGGTGTGGATCAAAGTTCCTTTCATTTTTATGTATTAATTGATTGCATATAAATATTTAATTGTTTCAGCCCATTTTCAGAAAGACTGTCCTTTACCCAGTGAATTGCCTTCACACCTTTGTAAAAAATCAGTCCACTGGCAAGAATACTTCTGGACTGGCAGAGTAAGGACCTCTGGAAGCCTGCTGCTGCTGCTAAGTCACGTCAGTTGTGTCCGACTCTGTGTGACCCCATAGATGGCAGCCCACCAGGCTCCCGTCCCTGGGATTCTCCAGGCAACAATACTGGAGTGTGTTACCATTTTCTTCTCCAGTGCATGAAAGTGAAAAATGAAAGTGAAGTCGCTCAGTCGAGTCTGACTCTTCGCGACCCCATGGACTGTAGCCTACCAGGTTCCTCCGTCCATGGGATTTCCCAGGCAAGAGTACTGGAGTGGGTTGCCATTGCCTTCTCTGGAAGCCTACTCCTTCATAAAAAGCCATGACAATACTGGTAAACACACAAACTATCAAGATTAACTTTTTCAGAACTTTGGAGATTAACCAGAGGCTCGCAACAATATGAGGAGTGCTTGTTAAGAAAAACAACTGAATCTCAGTAAAAATCAGATTTTCTTGCATTCTAACTTACTCTATCTTGCCCTCTTTTACCATCCCATCTTTCCAGAGCAGGACCAAGGCTGACTCTCGGGAGCGTGAGGTGGAGCAGGCCTTGGTTGGCAGAGGCAAGCACACCAGGCCTCCGTGTATGGGCATCTTGGGAGCTGTGCTTGTAGCTGAATGCAGGGGTCATGCGGGAAGGTCGTGGGAGGAGGCCTGAGAATGGACAGCACCCAGATCTTGTGCAACTAGATATACTGGGCCAGTGCGTGCATGCTAAGTCACTTCAGTTGTGTCCAACTTTGTGTGACCCTATGGACTGTAGCCTGCCAGGCTCCTCTGTCCATGAATTCTACAGGCAAGAATCCTGGAGTGGGTTACCATTTCCTTCTCCAGGGGATCTTCCTAACCCAGGGATCGAACCTGGGTCTCTTATGTCTCTTGCATTGGCAGGTGGATTCTTTACCACTAATACTGGGCCAGGGTGTGGGCCTTTTTCTTGAGGTTGTGTGTGTATGCTTAGTCACTCAGTCGTGTCTGATTCTTTGTGACCCTATGGACTGTAGCCATCAGGCTCCTTTGTCCATGGGAATTCTCCAGGCAAGATTACTGGAATGGGTTGCCATGCCCTCCTCCAGGGGACCTTGCGAACACAGGGTTGCTGGGAAGTTATTGATGACTTTTCAACTGAGAAAACAGCAGTTCAGCCTAGCACTTCAGAAGCCCCTCTAGTTGCTTGGGGGAAATGAGCATGGACTTGGGAGCGGGTAGGGCCGAAGTCCAGGGAAGAAACTCACCTTCCGTGAGGGGTCACTGTTGAAAGCAGAGGCAGAGGCACTGGGAGCCTCAGCATGATTGTTTGATCTGGGGCCTTTCTGCTCTGGACTTGCCTTGTTTTCAAAGCATGAGCGTGGGTATCTATGCTCATGTCACAACAGGATCCTTTACTTGTTCCAGAGGCTCAGCAGGAACCTGGCTGAAGGCAGGCACGGGACCTAGTGGGTCCTCAGAGGTGCCCTGGCTGGTACTGTCAGTTGGAGCTGCTCTGAGTGCAGGGCGCACCCCTATCCGTGCTGACCCCAGACCATGGCAGAACTCTTCCCTGTCTGAAGGATGTCCCACTACACAGTTCCTGCCATTTCTCCTGTGACTTTGCAGAAAACATTTGCCTCTTGAGCAAAAAGTGCTCTCCTAAAGACAAAAGGTCTTCAGCAGGAATGGGTCACTGTGAAGACGATTCGAGGAGGAGAAGCCTCCTGGGGTGCACAGTGGCCTCCAGGAGCCTCCCTTCCCATGCTCAGTCTTTCCTTCGGGGCTCTCATCTGCTCCACCCACTTGCGGGGAGGGCTAGGCCTGAGTGGCTGTCACTTCCCACCCTGAGAATGTGTATTTAGAAGAGGAACCCAGGAAGGGTCAGCGGTGTCCAGCCCTGGTGGGTGACTCAGGCTGTTGAAGAAGCGATTTAGGAAAAGGGATTTTTCTGATGTTCTTAAATCCTATCAGTGAGGCAGCCAATTATGCCACCTATGTGAGGCTCTAATTATTAAAGTATCCTGAATTGTGATGCTAATAGCAAATTTGCTAAATGGAAATGAATTTTTAATATCATAATTCGCCTTTTCCTCTTCATCGAATTCATTTTCTTTCTAGATGTCACTTCATAAGAGCAAATGAGACTTGGAAACATTTCTTGCCCTTTCTGCTTGTGACATGTTTAGATCTCATCACATCTTAGAATTTTTCAGGATATGTTAAAAGCAGCTCACCCGGTGGACCCAGCTCATTTGTATCAGTGACAACTGATCATATCCCTAAGTATCACCTCCGGCTTGATGAGACCACAAGGCAGAGCATCCAGGACTTGGCAGAGCTGGTAATGTCACCCAAGTGGGGCCCAAGTTTCCCCAGGTCCAGCCAGTCCTTGGCTACTGATGAAGTCCTGTTAGCAGCATAATCCAAATGTCAGAAGGTCTTGGGCGCCCCCAGCCGCTTGAGCCCTCAGTCCTTGCTGAATGTTTTGGAAGGTCTCTGGGAGTAGCTCTTGGCTCACAGCCTAGTTCATGCCTGTAGCTCACTGAGCTTGGAGGAGGAAGGAAGTTGCTTCTCAATTGTTTGAACACCTGTCCGCAGGTCTACTAGCACTTGGTGAAATCCAAATTTTTACTTACAACCCTCTCCTGACCAGAAAGGGGTTGGAGGCAGCCTGATTCACCCATATCCATGTAGCTATCTTCAGAATCACTCCTGCCCTCTGACCCCTGCACCTCTGTCTTGTAAGATGAGTGATTTGGGGGTATCACAGTCCCTGGTGTGACGGATTTGTACACAACCTCACCTCATTCCATAAAGGTATCTGCAGTGACTGACCTGGTGCAGCCAGTCCAGCTCAGAAATAAGATCCAGTGTGCAGCCTATGGGTACCTTCAGATGTTGCACATCATATCCTCAAGGTTTGATTACAAGCTTAGCCCCTGATGATCCGGCAACAAGGAGCCCCTTGATCTGTCATAGGTTCACGTATCACAAATATGCAAGTGAGAAGAGTTAGAAGGCATGAAAGGTGGGAATCAGTCCCTAATTTGTCCAAATGCATTGAATCTTATTTATTCAACATTATTTGTTAAGTGTCTACTGTGTGCCAGGTATCATTCCTAAGTGAATAGACACAGCTGTGAACAAAACATAAAAATCTCTGTGCTTATGGAGTTTATATACTAGAAGAAGGAAATGATAAAGTACAGGATAAAGTACGTTAGATGATAAGTATGAAAGAAGATGCAGTAGGGAAGGGAGGGCAGGATAGCAGTGAGGATGCTACATCTGTGGTCATCAGTTTGATGAAGGAGCAAGAATCTTGCAAATGTCTGGGGAAAAGCATCCTTGGCAAAGGAACAGTCAGTGCAAAGGTCCTGTGGTGGAAACACATCCGGTGAGTTTGAGAAACAAATGCCCTGAACTTGAACTGAGCGAATCAGAAGAGAAATGTAGGAAATGAGATCAAAGGGAGTTTTATGGGCCATTTTAATAGCATGTTGTTTTTAAAAATTTTTTTAGTTAATTCAAGTATTTATTCACAGCAAAGTGATTTAGTTATACATATACACATATACATTCTTTTCATATTTTTTCCATTATGGTTTGCCACAGGATATTAACTATAGTTCCCCATGCTATACAGTAGGACCTTGTTGTCTATCCATTCTATATATACCAGTTCGCATTTGCTGATCACAAACTCCCAGTCCATTCCACCCCCAGCCACTTCCCCCTTGGTAACCACAACTTTGTTCTATCTATGAGTCTCTTTTGTATATAACTTCATTCGTGTCATATTTTAGACTCACATATAAGTGATATCATATAGCATTTGTCTTGATCCTTCTGACTTACTCTACTTAGTATGATAATCTCTAGGTCCATCCATGTTGCTGCAAAAGGCATTTCATTCTTTTTTAAGGGCGAGGAGTATTCCATTGTATATATGTACCTCATCTTCTTTATGCCTTCATCCATTGATGTACATTTAAGTTGTTTCCATGTCTTGGCTGCTGTGAATAATTATCCTATGAATCTTTTTGAATCACAGTTTTGTCTGGGTGTATGCCCAGGAGTGAAATTGTTGGATCATATGGCACCTCTGTTTTTAGTGTTTTGAGGAACCTGCATACTGTTCTCCATAGGGGCTGCACTAATTTACATTCCCACCAACAGTGTAGGAAGTTTCCTTTTTCTCCAAACCCTCTCCAACATTTATTATTTGTAGATTTTTAATTATGGCCAGTTTTTAAATTTTTTTCCTGATGTGGACCATTTTTAAAGTCTTTGTTGAATTTGTTACAATGTTGCTTCTATTTGATGTATTTTGGCCTCGAGGCATGTAGGATCTTAGTTCCCTGACCAGGGATTGAACCTGCACCCCTTGCACTGCAAGGTGAAGTCTTAACCTTTGGACACAGGAAAGTCTCCCTGATGGCCATTCTGACTGGTGTGAAGTGGTACCTCACTGTAGTTTTGATTTGCATTTCTCTAATAATTAGTGACGTTGAGCATATTTTCATGTGCCTGATGGCCATCTGCATGAATAGGACTTTGCTTTGACACTGGGAGGTCATGGAGAGTTTAGAGCACTGAAGTAACATGACTCTCTTTATGTTTTCGAAAGATCATTCTAGCTAACTATGGTGCTCAAAGTAGCCTCTAGGAGGGCTAGGTCACAATTAGGGAGAAGACCAGTACAAGCAATGCAGGCAAACCATGATGGTGGCTTGGACCAGAGTAATGATCATGGAGCTGATAACACATAGTCACATTCTGGACAAATTTTGAGGATGGAGCCAATAGAACTTAGCTGATGGGTTGAAAGTGGACTGAGAGATAAAGCAGAATGAAGGATAACTGCTGTGCTTTTGTCCTGAGAGACCTAAAGCACAGCACTGCCTGTTGTTGAGAGGGAGAAAGTGGGGGGGCGGGTAGATTTGCAGATCAAGGATTACGTTTGAACATGCTCAGCTTACAATGCCTGTGAGATAACCAACTGCAGATATTAAATAGGCATTCAGCTCTGTGAGCCGAGGATTCGGGGGTGGAGACAGAGAAATCATCAGCATTTTGTTGGTGTTTATGGCCAGGGAATTAGAGCAAAATATAGGCATCAAGGCAATCATGATACTTTAAACATACATATGTGGCAGTGTTTTCAGGACTTAAAGGATAGTACTTAAGATACCCTTTCCAATATGATAGCAACTTTCTTGATTTCTATTTAGTTTCTCTGTCCAATTGTCTGTTTTGATTCTGAATAAAAGGGAAAAAAGTTTTCACTGTTAAAAAAAAAAGTTGATTAACATAGAATTGCCTCAAATTCAGAATCAAACTGTGATTCCCCACTTGAGGTCTTTCAGGGAAGAGAAGAGCCCGGGAAAGATGGCTTTGCATGTGCTTCTGTGCAGTCGTGAAAGGGGGTTAGAGCTGCCAGGGTTCTGGAAATAGACTTTTTTATTTTAAACAGTGAACGGTTGAGAAAAACCTTTTAACATTTTAAATGTCCTTTAACCATGGATATTTATTTCTGTGAACTGATTTACATATAATTAGAATACCTTCAGGTTCTGAGAGGAAAATGCATCCTTATTCTGAGATAGAAATACAACGTTGAAGGCTTTTCAGAGAATAGGGAACAATGAAATAAGAGAAAAGTATCAGAGTTCAATTTCTTTTATAATTTACCAATATTTTCAAGGTTTCCAAATAGATTTTTAAAACTAGCTATAGGGAGGTACTTCAAGATTTTCCATCACTTTTCTAATTAAAACAGGAATTAGAAGAAAAAAAGGTACTTTGTTCACTGAAATGATTCTTTACATTGAAGACTACAACCTAAATTTCATAATATAATATAATATCTGAACAGCATGGCTGGTTCACTTGCAGATAAGATGCTGCTACAACTTACAAGCTATTTCTTTAGTGATTATCTTTATTTTTTTAATTGGCACAAGAGATATGATATGTAGGATACTCCGATGCCTGACTTTTCTATGGGGGACTTTGGCCAGTATAAAGCCAGTGACGTCAGGGTATGGAGAGAACACCACACCTGAGCAGCCATGGTCCCAAGTCACCACTTGTGCAGTGCCCTTAGATTCTGTGGCAGTCCGACTGCTGGCTTTAAGTAGAGTTACCTCCCTGGGCACTGGAAACAAAGAGCTGTGCAGAGGCATGGCTGTGCTCACTTGCTCTGCATTTCCTTGATGGTTGGGTGCTTTCAGATCTGAATAAAGAGGAGGAGGGAGAAACTCTTGTAGCGCCCTCCGACGTGTGCCCCAAGTCAGCCAAATGTTCCTGGTGGTCTAGCATATCTAACTCCTGACTTTCCAAAGAGGTTTCTGGGCTCCAAGTCCCAGTTCTTTCTCAATCACAGAAGTGAGTCTGCTTTTCCAGTCCAACTTGCACACTAGAATAAACCTGGATCCATGGCAAGAGATAAAGTTGGGATACAGCTGCTAAGAAAGCCATTCCCAGGCGTTTAAGCCCTGTGGCAGAGACCTTTGTTCTTTCTCAGCACCCAGGCACTCCCTTGTGTTTCTCAGACCTGCTGTCAGGTTCTGGGCTATGTCTAGTTCTGACCAGTGGGCTGTGAGGTAAAAGCAATGAGTGTCACTCCAGGCCCAGGCATTTAAAAGTGGGCAAATGTCATCAGGAAATTAAGACTATATGCAGTGAGATACCTCCATACCTGTTAGAATGGCCAAACTTTAGAACATTGACAACACCAAATGCTGAGTTCTCTTTCTTTCATTGCTTGTAGGAATGCAAAATGGTACAGCCACTTCGGAAGATAGTTTGGCAGTTTCTTACGAGAGTAAAAATACGTACTCATACCATACAATCCAGCAATCACACTCCTTGGTATTTACCCAAAGGATTTGAAAACCTATGTCTACACAGAAATCTACACGCATGTGTTCATAGAAAGTTTATCCATAATTGCCAAAAGTTGGAAGAAACCAAGATGTCCTTCAGTAGGTGAAAGGATAACTGAACTGTGGTACATCCAGACAATAGAATATTAATCAGTGCTAAAAAGAAGTGAGGTGTCAAACCATGCATGAAAAGATCAGGAGGAACTTTAAATGCATAGTACTAAAATCTGAAAAGGGTACATATTATATGGCCTCAGCTATATGACATTCTGGAAATGGCAAAACCATGGAGAAAAAAATAATATCAGTGTTTGCCAGGGACTGGGGAGGAGAGATGAATAGGTAGAGTACATAGGATTTTTAGGGCAGTGAAAATACCATGTATGATACTATAACAGTGGATACATATCAATATACAATGGTCCAAACCCACAGGATAGTCAATATTGAGAGAATGTTAACTATGGACTTTGAGTAATTATGATGTATCAATATAGATTCATCAGTTGTATCGAAGATACCACTCTGGTGGTCTTCCCTGGTGGCTCAGATAGTAAAGAATCTGCATACAATGCAGGAGACCTGGGTTCAATCCCAGGGTCAGGAAGATCCCCTGGAGGAGGAAATGGCAACCCACTCCAGTATTCTTGCCTGGAAAATACCATGGACAGAGGAGCCTGGAGGGCTACAGTCCACGGGGTCACAGAGTCAAACATGACTGAAGTGACTAATACAGACAGATGGTGGACAATGTTAATAACGGGGGAGATTATGCATGTATATGGGGGGAGTATGGGAAATCTCTGCACCTTCCAATTTTCCTGTGAACCTGAAACTTCTTAAAAAAAAAAAAAAAAGTCTTAACATGAAAGAAAGGAAGGAGGGAAGGAAGGTAGGAAGGAAGGGAAGGAAGTGGGTAGAGTTTTTTATTCCCTCTCCTCTTCCTGCTCTAACAAGATGGAAGAGAGCAGGATCAGTTGCTGAGTCACCCTGTGGTATGGCGTGACCAAATCTCACTGGAAACCTGGTGAGGATGAGAAATAACCATATGTTGGGTTAAGTCATGGAGATTTAAGGGTTTAGGCATAACTGCATCATAGCAGAGCCTATGCTAGCTAATACAACTCCTTTCTCATAGCTATTCTCACACCAGTGTCTTCATCGTTGGTGTGACTTGGGCCCAGGAGGACTTATGTTTTGGAGAAGGAACTTCAAACTGCCTTTTTGGGGACTGTTACAACCCTGCATGTTGATGACAGATTTCCTGAGTGATGGTAACCAGATGGGTGTTGGAATCAGCTTCTTAGCTCTGGCCAGGTGACTAAACAGGTATGTTGATGTTATTTGCTTTTCATAATTTGCATGAAACTAATTTGATCTCAGTCATAATCAAGGAGACATGATCTTCAGCAGAAAGAACAACATCTCATATAAAATTGTGTGTCTTGGGTCATCTTTCATCTACCTTTGAAGTGATTTATGACTCTCTAAGCTAATAAAACACCTTGCTGAAATAAAACGATTTGTCCAAGCAAATAAAAACCCTGACAGAGTTACTGTATGGCATTTCCTAGGGAGCTATAACTATGATAGCTAGTTCATTGAGAACTAAGTAGAAAACCCTGATACTGACAAAGCTGCAACGGAGAAATGAATCACCATTGGAGGGAGTCTGTGCCAGAAAGCACTCTGAGGTCATAAAATATATGGACTCTCAGTGCGTGAGGACTTCAGCTGGAGCCCGGCTGGCTTCTTGCCTTGGACATGCCCAAGCTATCATTCACCTGGCTTCACACATTTACGGAGCTTCTCTTCTGCCCACCTTGTGCCGGGCTCAGTGCAGGGGCAGGGCAGGCAGTGTCCCTCTTATCAGGAGGCCTGGAGATCGGCTGGGGAGGTAAGATTCATTTTGGGACAGGATGAACCACCAAGGAGTTAATGGATTTAGGACTCATACTAATGGAGTTTGCAAAATTAAAAGGGAAGAGTGGCACTGAATCTTACCTTCAGATCAGAGTGCCCTACCTCCAGTGTCTTTATTGTTGGTGTCATCTCCTTAGAATGGGATAGAGGCCCTTCATGGGGACCCCTTTATCATGCTCGACAGGTGGTCATTTGATCTATGTTCAAATATTTCCAGTATCTGGGAACTTATTACCTGTCAAAGAAGGTCTCTTGGACAGTTCTTTATATTGAATTGAAACCTGCTTTCATCTAGCTTCTCCCTGCAGATATAAGACCTGCCCTCAGAGTTAATATAGGGCAGATCTAATCTATTTCCCACACAACAGCCCTGTAGATATTTGCTTACAGCAGCCAGGCTGTACCTCCCCACATATAGACAAGGCTCATACCTCTCATCCGGCTGAGCATCCCAGCTTGATTCAGAAGTACAGCGTGGCTTGCAGACTCTCCTAGATGGCCTCCCTGGCTTGCTTCAGTTAAACACCCTAGTGAGAGCCTGACTGTCTGTGTTGGCCCTGGCTGCTGAGATGCCTCATGGTGTGACTCTCTAATATTCCCTCTAAGTCACATCCTTCCTCCAACCTTGGCAACCTCTGATCTGCTTTCTATCACTAAGGTTTTGTCACTCTGAGAATATTGTATCAATGGAATTGCACAGTATGTAAGTCTTTGAGATTGGCTCTTTCCACTCTGCATAATTCCCATGGATATCTTCTGCTTACATGTACTGTGTGTGTGTTTATATATGTTTCTGCACCTGTGCTCAGTTGTGTCTGATTCTTTGCAATCTCCTGGACTGTAGCCCACCAGGCTCCTCTGTCCATGGGATTTTCCAGGCAAGAATATTGTGGAGTGGATTGCCATTTCCTACTCTGCGGAATCTTCCGGCAGGCAGATTCTTTACTACTGCATCACCTGCAAAGCCCCTACATGTACTTATGGTCCTAAATCATTACGTAGTTTAATATTTTTATTCTGGACAATGTGACAAGGCCTCCTCAATGCGTATAGTGACTCATGCTGCTGTGGCAGTACATGGAGCGTTGGCTGTATGATCTGGGTGACCCCAGGAAGGCTCTGCTGGTACAGCACATCTTTGCAGAGTTCCATGGGGCTCTGGAACTTTGAATGTGATGCCTTTGAGTTTTTGCCTTCCTCTTCTATCTTTGTGCTATGAAACACCAACATTTTTCATTGCCTAAAGATTTCAGCACTTTCAAATAATGGGCTAAAATTCAAGAGTGATGAAACTTGTCAACCTTTAGTTGTTTTTTTCCCAGGGAAGCATTTTAGCAGGGACTATGCTTAAAATTCTCCAAGCCAGGCTTCAGCAATATGTGAATCATGATCTTCCAGATGTTCAAGCTGATTTTAGAAAAGGCAGAGGAACCAGAGATCAAATTGCCAACATCCACTGGATCATCAAAAAAGCAAGAGAGTTCCAGAAAAACATCTATTTCTGCTTTATTGACTATGCCAAAGCCTTTGACTGTGTGGATCACAATAAACTGTGGAAAATTCTGAAAGAGATGGGAATACCAGACCACCTGACCTGCCTCTTGAGAAACCTATATGCAGGTCAGGAAGCAACAGTTAGAACTGGACATGGAACAACAGACTGGTTCCAAATAGGAAAAGGACTACGTCAAGGCTGTATATTGTTACCCTGCTTATTGAACTTCTATGCAGAGTACATCACGAGAAACGCTGGGCTGGAGGAAGCACAAACTGGAATCAAGATTGCCAGGAGAAATATCAATAACCTCAGATATGCAGATGACACCACCCTTATGGCAGAGAGTGAAGAGGAACTAAAAAGCCTCTTGATGAAAGTGAAAGTGGAGAGTGAAAAAGTTGGCTTAAAGCTCAATATTCAGAAAACAAAGATCATGGCATCTGGTCCCATCACTTCATGGGAAATAGATGGGGAAACAGTGGAAACAGTGTCAGACTTTATTTTTCTGGGCTCAAAAATCACTGCAGATGGTGATTACATCCATGAAATTAAAAGATGCTTACTCCTTGGAAGGAAAGTTATGACCAACCTAGATAGCATATTGAAAAGCAGAGACATTATTTTGCCAACAAAGGTCCATCTAGTCAAGGCTATGGTTTTTCCAGTGGTCATGTATGGATGTGAGAGTTGGACTATAAAGAAAGCTGAGCACCGAAGAATTGACACCTTTGAACTGTGGTGTTGGAGAAGACTCTTGAGAGTCCCTTGGACTGCAAGTAGATCCAATCAGTCCATCCTAAAGGAGATCAGTCCTGGGTGTTCTTTGGAAGGACTGATGTTGAAGCTGAAATTCCAATACTTTGGTCACCTGATGTGAAGAGCTGACTCTTTTGAAAAGACTGATGCTGGGAAAGATTGAGGGCAGGAGGAGAAGGGGACGACAGAGGATAAGATGGTTGGATGGCGTCACTGACTCGATAGACATGGGTTTGGGTGGACTCCAGGAGTTTGTGATGGACAGGGAGGCCTGGTGTGCTCCCTGGGGTCACAAAGAGTTGGACACAACTGAGCAACTGAACTGAACTGATGGCTCTCATATTATTAACTCCCTTCGTGGTATATGCCTTCAAAGGGTATGTGTACTCTATGATTGTCTGATCTGGAGAAAGGTTGTACGAATTCAGATTCCAATTTGACTTTGTTAAATTTGAAAGTGATCAGGCCAAGACTGAAAATATCCACAGTGATTTGGCAAATAGTAATACTATTGCTGAGTATGTCAACTATTAATGAAAAAGTAAAGTGAATAAAAATTGAGGATTAGATGGAAAAGAGAGTTGCTCATGTTTTAGGAGTGAAAATGATTATTTAGTGAGCTTATATATGTACGCTAGGCTATATATATATATATGTATAGCATTGTACTAAACAAGAAATTTGGATTTTTTCCCCACCTTTGAGAAATCTGGGAGGTTTAATGGAATGAAAAATTTCTAAAGCATTCTCAAAAAGTAAAAAATTATTTGATTTAGATTAGATAATTTGTTTCAGAGATGAAGCAAAATAAAATTCAAGAATTTTATGAATGTAATTAAACATGTTGTGTGTGTGTGTGTGCGCGCACATGTGTGCACGTGCATGCAAGCATTCATGTGTATGGTTGGATGCTGGTAATACATTTTTTTTTTTTTAATTCAACAAACATTGGCTGGTACCTACTTTGTGTAAATGCCTCTCTGATAGGCATCCAACAAATATTTGTTGACTAAATGATGAATCAATGAACAAGGACAATTTAGTAAGGGTGTGACTAGATACCCTGAATCCTTAAATGAGCAAATAATGCAAATTTCAGGACAGAAGTTCATAAAGAAAATATTTGAATCCCTTTGCTTAATTACCAAGTTATTTTTTATGAACTAGAGCTTTGTATTTTGCTTAAACCAATTAGAAGAACTGATTAGTAAATATTATAGATTAAGTATCATGCATCTATGGGAAACCACTCTCCATATTTTCTCACCATAAAAAATAATGATACTATGTCCTTCATTAATTCTCCCAGTTCAGGTTGTAATGTAGTAATTCTCCTGCTAATGCTGATGATAACAGCAATACTAAGCAACTCCGTTTTTGAGCTCGTCTTAAGTACCAGGCTCAGTGCTAAGTCACAAGCAGGTCCTGATTAATCTTCACCACCTTGTGAAGCTATAACTAGTCTCTTCCCAAGTAAGTAATCTGAGACTCAGAGCCCTTCAGTCTTGTTCCCAAGATCACGGTGGCAAGAGTGGTAAAATCAGGGTTTGAACCTAGGTAATTGTTCCCAAAGTGGGAGCTCATAATCTCTTCTGCTCTTTTCCATGCTCTTTTCTCTATCTATTCATGAAGGCCAACGTGGATGGCATTTGAAGTGGGCCTCACTGAATTTACTGTAGCTCCTTAGAAGCAATAAAAGTTGCTCTTTTCCTTCAATTATTTCCTAACTCAGACTTCTTCCTTGATCCATCTAAATGAGTCTGATTGTGCATAAAAGAAAAGTAAGGCATGGAGCAGATATGCAGGCAAGCTACACAGAGAAGGGTTTGGTCTCAGGAACCAGTGGTCACATTGACACCAGTTTCTACTTACATACTGACACACCCTGAGGAAATGGGACAGGGTAGGGGCCTTGTGAATTCTGAGCACGTGTATTGAGAGGACCTGGGCTGTTTATAAACACATGGCTTCATGGCAAGTATAAGTACCATAGCCTTGGCCGCATGGATATGTCCTCCTCACAGTCGCATAGGATGCAGACCAGTGGCAAGCAGCAGGGCGGCAGTTCAGGCCAGCCTCTGCTTTTGACGGCCACTGGGGGAGGAGTGATGGCCTTCCAACTTTAGTGCAGGTGTAACTTCATATGGGGGGATTTTCCTGATTCCCACAGACCAGGTTGGTTTTCCCTTGCTGGATACTTCCAAGGTGCCTGTACTCCTCCTATTCTGATGCAACTGCTTTTAGAAAAAAAATTTTTGAAGGACAGTTGATTTATAGTGTGTTAATTTCTGTTGTATAACAAAGTAATTCAGTTATACATATTATTTTTCATATTATTTCCATTATGGTTCATTATAAGATACTGAATATAATTCCCTGTGCCGTACAGTAGGACCTTATTGTTTGTCCAACTTATATATAATAACTTGTATCTAATAATCTCAAACTTCCAGTCCTTCCCTCCCCCACCCTCCTCCTCCCCACCTTGGCATTTCCAAGTCTCTTCTCTGTATCTGTGAGTCTGTTTCTGTTTTATAGATATGCTCATTTGTGTCATTTTTAGATTTCTCATACAAGTGGTATCAAAGGGTATTTATCTCTTTTTGACTTGCTTCGCTTAGTATGAGAATCTCCAGGTCCACCCATATTGCTGCCAATGGCATTATTTCATTCTTTTTTAATGGCTGAGTAATATTCCATTGTATAATATTGCTGTTGTTTTTCAGTCACCCAGTTGTGTCCAACTCTTTGTGACCCCATGGACTGCAGAATGCCAGGCCTCCCTGTCCCTCACCATCTCCTGGAGTTTGCCCAAGTTCATGCCTATACATGTGTGTGCATATATATATATATATATATATATAAGTATATATCCCATCTTCTTCATCCATTCATCTGTCAATGGACATTTAGGTTCTTTCCTTGTCTTGGCTACTGTAAATAGTGCTGTGTGACCATCATGGTTCATGTATCTTTTTGAATTATAGTTCTGTCTGGGTATATGCCCAGGAATGGGATTACTGGATAATGAGGCAACTCTAGTGTTTTGAGGAATCTCCATACTGTTTTCCATAGTGGCTGCATTAATTTACATTCCCATCAACAGTGTAAGAGGGTTCCCTTTTCCTCACACCCTCTTCAGTGTTTGCTGTTTATAGACTTTTTAATGATGTCTTTTGTGACCAGTGTGAGACGGTACCTCCTTGTGGTTTTGATTTATATTTCTCTGAGAGTTGTGAAGAGCATCTTTTCATTGTGCCTTTTGGCTACCTGTATTTCTTCTTTGGAGAAATGTCTATTTAGGTCTTCTGCCTGTTTTTGGATTGGTTGTTTGTTTTCTTTTTATTGAGTTGTATAAACTGTTTGTATAGTTTGAAAATGAAGCTTTTGGTGGTCACATCATTTGCAAATATTTTCTCCCAGTCTGTAGGTTGTCTTTTTGTTTTCTGTATGGTTTTCTTTGCTATACAAAAGCTTATAAGTTTGATTAGATCCATTTGTTTATTTTTGTTTAAATTTCTATTGCCTTGCAAGACTTACCTAAGAAAACATTAGTACAATTTATATCAGAGAATATTTTGCTTCTGTTCTCCTCTAGGAGTTTTACAGTGTCATGTCTTATATTTAAGTCTTGAAGCCATTTTGAGTTTATTTTCATGGTGGTGACAGGGTAGGTTCTAACTTCATTGATTTGTATATGGTTGTCACAACACTACTTGCTGAATAGACTGTCTTTTCACCATTGTATATTCTCATCTCCTTTGTCGAAGATTAATTGACCATAGGTGTATGGGCTTATTTCTAGGCTCTTTATTCTGTTTCATTGATCCATATGTCTGTTTTTATACCAATACCAGGCTGTTTTGATTACTGTAGATTTGTAGTATTGTCTGAAGTCTGGGAGGGCTATGCTTCCTGCTTTGATGTCTTTCTTCAGGGTAGCTTTGGCAATTCTGTGTCTTTTATTGTTTCATATAAATTTTAGGATTATTTGTTCTAGTTCTATAAAAAATGTCATGTGTAATTTGATAGGGATTGCATTAAATCTGTATATTGTTTGGGTAGTATGGTCATTTTAACAATAGTAATTCTTCCTGTAATTGTTTTTTAAAATGATTTACTTTGACTATGAGTCCTGGGAAGGCAAGGAGAGGGTCTACTAGTTCACTGCTTTGTCCCCAGGCTGGACGGAGGACCTGGAACACAGCGGCTACTTAGTAAATATTTATGAAATATTTTGTAATGCTTTTCCAAGAAAGGGAAGAAAGAAATGATCCGAAGATATTACATAACAGGAATGAATGAAGCCTAGATTTTTTTCTCACTCTTGGAATTTTGATCATGCTGGATGTGCAAGGCTCCTTGCTTTATTCCCTCATACTCCAACTCTTTTTGTTGATTTATGTTTTTTTTTCCCTTTTTCTCTGTTCTTTGTTGACCTTTTGCTCCCTAATTTACTTTCTTTGTTTTACCTTTTCTGTGTTACTTTGCTTGGTTTTGTCTATTTCTCCAAAATTCTTTTTCTTGAGGAAAAAATTACATACTGATAGCTTAAGACAGTAATAGGGGGAAAAAGTAGTGTTCTTAATAACTTAGGGACTTGAAAAATAAAAATAGACTGCATAACTTTTACACCAGGAGAAGAAAATTCCATTTACTCAACAGAATAGGAAAAGAAGAAAAGGGTAAAAAAAAAAAAGGCATGGACAATTTGGAACATAAGAAAGGCAGAAATAAATATTGCTATGAGAAATTATGATAAATGTAAATAGTTAAAACTCTTCAAAGCGTAAAGACTCTCTAATAGAATTAAATATAAAATCAAGCTATATATTGCCTATAAGATACCTATTAAAAACAAAAAGGTATGTAAAAGATAGGAAAAGGTTTATCAAAATAAGCTAGGATAGAAATTGTAATATGAAGAAATATTAATTTAAGGCATAAAATATATATATTTAAAATTAATTTATTTTTTATTGAAGGATAATTGCTTTACAGAATTTTATTGTTTTCTGTCAAACTTCAACATGAATCAGCCATAGGTATACATATATCCCCACCCTTTTGAACCTCCCTCCCATCTCCCTCCCATCCCACCCCTTTAGGTTGATACAGAGCCCCTGTTTGAGTTTCCTGAGCCCAACAGCAAATTCCTGTTGGCTATCTATTTTACATATGCTAATATAAGTTTCCACGTTACTCTTTCCATACAGGTCCCTCTTTTCCCCTCTCCCCATGTCTGTAAGTCTACTCTCTATGTCTGTTTCTCCATTGTTGCCCTGTAAATAAATTCTCCAGTACCATTTTTCTAGATTCTGTATATATGCATTAGAATGCAATATTTATCTTTCTCTTTCTGACTTACTTCACTTTGTATAATAGGTTCTAGGTTCATTCATCCACTTCATTAGAACTGACTCAAATGCATTTGCTTTTATGGCTGAGTAATATTCTGTTGTATATATGTATTGCAATTTCTTTATCCATTCATCTGTCGATGGACATCTAAGGTTGCTTCATGTTCTCGTTATTGTAAATAGTGCTGCAATGAACAATGGGATATATGTATCTTTTTCAATTTTTGTTTCCTCAGGGTATAAGCCTAGGAGTGGGATTGCTGGGTCATATAGTGGTTTTATTCTTGATTTTTTAAGGAATCTTCATACCATCTTCCATAGTGGCTGTATCGATTTACATTCCCACCAACAGTGCAAGAGCATTCCCTTCTCTTCACACCCTCTCCAGCACTTATTGTTTGTAGACTTTTTGATGATGGCCATTCTGACTGGTGTGAGGTGATATCTCATTGTAGTTTTGATTTGCATTTCTCTAATAATGAGCGATGTTGAGCATCTTTTCATGTGTTTGTTAGCCATCTGTATGTCTTCTTTGGAGAAATGTCTGTTTAGGTCTTTTTCCCATTTTTTGATTGGGTTCTCTGTTTTTCTGGTATTGAGTTGTATGAGCTGCTTGTATATTTTGGAAATTGTTTGTCAGTCGTTTCATTTGCTATTATTTTCTCCCATTCTGAGGGTTGTCTTTTCACATTGCTTATAGTTTTCTTTGCTGGGCAAAAGCTTTTAAATTTAATCAGGTCCCACTTGTTTACTTTTGTTTTTATTTCTGTTACTGTAGGAGGCGGGTCATAGAGGATCTTGCTTTGATTTATATCATCAAGTGTTCTGCCTATGTTTCCTCTAAGAGTTTTAAAGTTTCTGGTCTTACGTGTAGGTCTTTAATCCATTTTGAGTTTATCTTTGTATGTGGTGTTAGGAAGTGTTCTAATTTCATTCTTTTGCATGTAGCTGTCCAGTTTTCCTAGCACTATTTATTGAAGAGGCTGTCTTTGCCCCATTATATATTCTTGCCTCCTTTGTCAAAAATAAAGTACCCAAAGGTGCATGGGTTTATTTCTGGGCTTTCTATCTTGTTCCATTGATCTATATTTCTGTTTTTGTGCCAGTACCATACTGTCTTGATGACTGTAGCTTTGTAATATAATCTGAAGTCAGGAAGGTTGATTCCTCCAGCTCCATTCTTCTTTCTCAAGACTGCTTTGGCTCTTTGGGGTCTTTTGTGTTTCCATATGAATTGTGAAATTTTTTGTTCTAGTTCTATGAAAGATGCCATTGGTAATTTGACAGGATTGCTTTGAATCTGTAGATTGCATTTGGTAGTGTAGTCATTTTCACAATATTGATTCTTCCTACCCAGGAACATGGAATATCTCACCATCTGTTTATGTCATCTTTGATTTCTTTCATCAGTATCTTATAATTTTTCTATGTACAGTTCTTTTGTATCCATACATAAGTTTATTCCTAGATATTCTTTTTGTTGCAATGGTGAATGGGATTGATTCCTTAATTTCTCTTTCTGATTTTTCATTGTTAGTATACAGAAATGCAAGTGATTTCTGTGTATTGATTTTGTATCCTGAAACTTTGCTAAATTCACTGATTAGCTATAGTAATATTCTGATACTATCTTTAGGGTTTTCTATGTACAGGATCATGTCATCTGCAAACAGTGAGAGCTTTACTTCTTCTTTTCTGATTTGGATTCCTTTTATTTCTTTTCCTTCTCTGATTGCTGTAGTTAGGGCTTTGAGAACTATTTTGAGTAATAATGGTGAAAGTGGACACCCTGGTGTTGTTCCTGATCTTAAGGGGAATGCTTTCAGTTTTTCACCATTGAGAATAATGTTTGCTGTAGGCTTATCATTTATGGCCTTTACTATGTTTAGGTAGGTTCCTTCTATGCCCATTTTTGGAAGAGTTTTTATCATAAATGTGTGCTGAATTTTGTCAAAGGCTTTTTCTGCATCTATTGAGATTATCATATGGTTTTTATCTTTCAATTTGTTAATATGGTGTATCACATTGGTTAATTTGCATATATTGAAGAATCCTTGCATCCCTGGAATAAACCCAACTTGATCATGGTGTATGAGCTTTCGATGTATTGCTGAATTCTGTTTGCTAAAATTTTGTTGGTGATTTTTGCATCTATCTTCATCAATGATATTGGCCTGTAGTTTTCTTTTTTTGTGTTGTCTTTGTCTGGTTTTGGTATCAGGGAGTTGGTGGCCTCGGAGAATGAGTTTGGAAATGTTCCTTCCTCTACAATTTTTTGAAAGTGTTATAGAAGGATAGGCATTAGCTCTTCTCTAAATGTTTGATAGAATTCTCCTGTGAAGCTATCTGATCCTGGGCTTTTGTTTTTTGGGAGATTTTTGATCACAGCTTCAATTTTAGTGCTTGTGATTGGGTTGTTCATAGTTTCTATTTCTTCCTGATTCAGTCTTGGAAGATTGAACTTTTCTAAAAAATCTGTCCATTTCTTCCAGGTTATCTATTTTATTGCCATATAGTTGTTCATAATAGTCTCTTATAAAATTTTGTATTTCTGCATTATCTGTTATAACCTCTCCTTTTTCATTTCTAATTTTGTTGATGTGATACTTTTCTCTTTTTTCCTTGATAAGTCTGGCCAAAGGTTTGTCAATTTTGTTTAGCTTCTCAAAAAACCAGCTTTTAGTTTTATCAATCTTTACTATTGTTTCTTTCATTTCTTTTTCATTTGTTTCTGCTCAGATCTTTATGATTTCTTTCCTTCTACTAATTTTGGGGTTTTTTTGTTCTTCTTTTTCCAGTTGTTTTAGGTGTAAAGTTAAGTTGTCTATTTGATATTTATTTTGTTTCTTGAGGTAGGATTGTATTACTCTAAACTTCCCTCTTAGACCTGCTTTTGCTGCATCCCATAGGTTTTGAGTTGTCATGTTTTCATTGTCATTTGTTTCTAGAAATTTTTGATTTCCATTTTGATTTCTTCAGTAACCTGTTGGTTATTTAGAAATGTGTTTAATCTCCATGTGTTTGTGTTTCTTACAGTTTTTTTTTTTTTTTTACACTGTAATTGATACCTAGTCTCATAGCATTATGGTCAGAGAAGATGCTTGATATGATTTCAATTTTCTTAAATTTACTGAGGCTTGGTTTGTGACCCAAAATGTGGTCTATCCTGGAGAATGTTCCATGTGCACTTGAGAAGAAGGTGTATTCTGCATTTGGATGGAATGTCCTGAAGATATCAATGAGATCCATCTCATCTAAAATATCATTTAAGACTTGTGTTTTCTTGTTACTTTTCTGTTTTTATGATGGTCCATTGGTGTGAGTGTGGAGTTAAAGTCTCCTACTATTATTGTGTTACTGTCAATTTCTCCTTTTATTCTTCTAAAATATCATTTAAGACTTGTGTTTTCTTGTTAATTTTCTGTTTTTATGATGGTCCATTGGTGTGAGTGGGGAGTTAAAGTCTCCTACTATTATTGTGTTACTGTCAATTTCTCCTTTTATGCCTGTTAGTGTTTGTCTTATGTATTGAGGTGCTCCTATCTTGGGTACATAGATATTTACAATTGTTATGTCTTCCTCTTGGATTGATCCCTTGATCATTATGTAGTGTCCTTCCTTATCTCTTGTAATCTTCTTTATTTTAAGGTCTGTTTTGTCTGATATGAGGATTGCCACTCCAACTTTCTTTAGCTTGCCATTTGCATGGAATATATTTTTCCATCCTCTCACTTTCAGTCTACATCTGTCTTTAGGTCTGAAATGGGTTTCTTGTAGACAGCTTATATATGGGTCTTTGTATCATTCAGCCAGTCTGTGCCTTTTGGTTGGAACATTTAATCCATTTACATTTAAAGTAATTATTGATATATATGTTCCTATTGCCATTTTCTTAATTGTTTGGGGTTGATTCTGTAGATGTTTTTTCTTCTCTTACATTTCTTGACTATATAAGTCCCTTTAACATTTGTTGTAAAGCTGGTTTGGTGGTACTGAATTCTCTAAACTTTTGCTTGTCTGAAAACGTTTTTATTTCTCCATCAATTTTGGAGATCCTTGCCGGGTACTGTAGCTTGGTTGTAGACTTTTCCCTCTCAGTACTTTAAATATATCTTTCCATTCCCTTCTGGCCTGCAGAGTTTCTGCTGAAAGATCAGCTGTTAAGCAAATGGAGTTTCCTTTATATGTTACTTGTTGCTTCTTCCTGCTGCTTTTTAATATTCTTTATTTGTGTTTAGTTTTTGTTAGTTTGATTAGTATGAGTCTTGGCATGTTTCTCCTTGGATTTATCCTGTATGGGGCTCTCTGCACCTCTTGGACTTGATTGACTATTTCCTTTCCCATGTTGGAGAAATTTTCAACTATAATCTTTTCAAAAAATTTCTCATACCCTTTCTTTTTCTCTTCTTCTAGGACCTCAATAATTCAAATGTTGATGCATTTGAATTATTGAGGTCTCTGAGACTATCCTCAGTTCTTCTCATTCTTTTTACTTTATTCTGCTCTTCAGAAGTTACTTCCACCATTTTATCTTCCAGCTCACTGATTCATTCTTCTGCTTCAGATATTCTGCTATTGATTCCTTCTAGAGTATTTTTAATTTCAGTAATTATGTTGTTTGTCTCTGTATGTTTATTCTTTAATTTTTCTAGGTCTTTGTTAATTGGTTCTTGCATTTTCTTCATTCTGTTTTAAAGGATTTTGATCATCTTTACTATCATTATTCTGAATTCTTTTTTGGGTAATTTGCCTATTTCCTCTTCATTTATTTGGACTTCTGTGTTTCTAGTTTGTTCCTTCATTTGTGTAGTATTTCTCTTCCTCTTCATTATTTTTTTTTAACTTATTATGTTTGAGGTCTCCTTTTCCTAGGCTTCAAGGAAAGTTGAATTCTTTCCTTGAAGAAGGTTGAATTCTTTCTTTTGGTTTCTGCCCTACTAAGGTTGATCCAGTGGTATGTGTAAACGTCACAGAGGGTGAGATTTGTGCTGAATTTTTGTTTGTTTTTCCTCTGATGGGCAAGTCTGAGTGAGGTGGTAATCCTGTCTGCTGATGATTGGGTTTGTATTTTTGTTTTGTTTGTTGTTTAGATGAGGCATCCTGCACAGGGTGCCTCTGATGGTTGGGTGATGCTGGGTCTTGTATTCAAGTGGTTTTGTTTGTGTGAGTTCTCACTATTTGATACTCCCTAGGGTTAGTTCTCTGGTAGTCTAGGGTCTTGGAGTTAGTGCTCCCACTCCAAAGGCTCAGGGCTTTATTTCTGGCCAGGAACAAAAATTCCACAAGTGGTTTGTTATGGCATTAAGTGAGATTAAAAACGAGAAACGAGAAACCAATGATGAACCCCAAACAAATGGCAATTACAAAATCAGGCAAATGATAACTAAAACAATGGAATATACAAATACACCCATGAGCAAAGTAAAAACAGTCCAACAAAAATAAAGTACAGTAGACTGACCCAGCGAACGAAGGAAATAAAAAATTATATTTACCAGTTAAGAACAAAACTAACTAAAGCACAGACTGGAAAACAAAACTAAAGCAAGGTGCCAAATGGGGAATAAAGCAATGAAAACAAAACTAACAAATATGTTGAGAGGAAAGGAAAGAAAGAAAAGTAAGAAAGAATAGATATGCAAAGTTAAATAGAGGTAGATGAAGATTTATATACATTAAAGATTAACTGCAAGGGGAAAAGAACAGTAGGAAAGGCAAACAAAGGAGTAAATGTAGAAAAAGTATAATAGGTTTAAAAATTAAAATTATAAAAAAGAGAAAAGAAAAAGTGGAAAAAGAAAAAAAAAAAAAGAAAACTCCACAGACTTGCAAAAGCCCAGTGTAGAGGCAGAGGTTTATAACAACAATAAAAAGTGTGACTGAATATACATATATACATATAAACCCATAAGCAAAATCAAAACAGTCCAACAAAAATAAAGTACAATAGATTGACCCGGCAAACAAAGGAAACCAGAACAAAAACTATATCTACCAGAACAAAACTAACTAAAGCACAAACTGGAAAACAAAACTAAAGCAAAGTGCCAATTGGGGAATAAAGCAATGAAAATAAAACTAACAGATATGTTACGAGGAAAGGAGAGAAAGAAAAGAAAGAACAGATATGCAAAGTTAAATACAGGTAGATAAAAGAATATTTATATACATTAAAGGTTAACTGCAAGGGGAAAAGAGTACTAGGTAAAGCAAACAAAGGAATAAATGTAGAAAAAATAATAATAGGTTTTTTAAAAAAGAGGGAGAACTAAAAAAAAAAAAAGGAAAACTCCACAGAACTGCAAAATCCCAATGTAGAGGCAGAGGTTTATAACAACAATAAAAAATGTGACTGAGAAAAAAAAAAGCTTAAAAGCTTAATTGTATTTCATAATGACAATAAAACTGACAACTACAACACAGGGGGAAAAAAAGGAAGAAAAAAAAAGTCCAAAAGAATCTACAGGACAAGTCAAAACATAAGAATAAAAAATGTTTTTCTTGACTCACTGATGTCAGAGTCCTTTCCCTCATGGGAGTCACAGTCCACCTTACCTGCCTAGGATGCCCTCCAACTGTGTGCTGATCTTTGGACCTGTTGTAGGGGCAGCTCAGATTCTATTTTGATCCTACTCCTGTGTGTTCTTGCCTCCAATGTCCACAGCTATCAGAACTAGTGTGTTTTCTTTTGTGGGAGCTCTCAATGACCTTTTATATATTCCATAGACACAGAGTCTGCCTAGTCAATCATGTGAATTTAATCTGCATCTCGTACAGCTGGTGGAAGGTTTTGGGTCTCTTCCTTAGCCACACTGCCCCTGGGTTTTAATTGTGGTTTTATTTCTACCTCTACATATGTCCACTGGGGTTTGCTCCTGAGGCTGCCCTGAAGGACTTGGGTTTGCCCCACTGAGGGCCAGGTGTGGAGGTGGTGCAGCTGTTTGGGTTGCAGGGGTTCTGGCAGCACCAGGTACTCGGGAGTTGGTGGCTAGGGCAGCAGGAAATATAATGCTCTAGAAGGGTATGATAACCAGTATTGGCCGATACCCTCCAGTATTCTTGTCAGGAGACCCCCATCCCCCTCCCTGACAGAGAAGCCTGGCAGGCCACAGTGTACAGGGTTGCAAGACCAAAGCGACCCTGCATGCATAGATGCAAGACGTTTTTTGCCTGTGGCAGCTCTGCCCCAGTGAGAGTTGAGTGAAGGTGGCACTCCTGCTTGGCTTGCGGGGACCCTGGCGGTGCCCAGTGTGCACGGACAGGGACTGCTTCCACCATAGGAGTTATGGCCTTATCAGAGTCCCTTTTCAAGCCTCTTTTAGCTGGTGTTCAGAAGGCCTCTTTGGTCAGTCTTTCTTCATAACTCCACCCATTCAGGCACTTGGAGGGCTCCCTTGCCTGAGGTCCTTCTCTGTTGTTCAGCGCGTCAGGCACATAGAGGGGCCCCCTGGCTAGGGTCCTAGTCTGTAGATCAGTGCGTCAGCCACTTAAAGGGGCACCCTAGGTGGGGTCCTACTCTGTAGTTCAGTGTGTCAGGTGTTTGATGGGCCATCCTCTCTATTGTTCAGCTGTCGATGCTGGCATGTGTGGGATAGAGAGGCTATGGTGATGACTCCACCCCCTAAGCGTGACTCAGCAGTATCACCTTGCTTCCATGGCTGCCTGGCTTTCCTCCACCAGCATTTCTCACCACGACTTCCTCCCTCACATCCCCTTGATCCATCTCTCCACAGTCAACAGCAGCCCTCGCCCTGGGATTGCCTCACAATCCCTAAACTCCAGCTCCCCGCTGCTGTACCTTCCAGGGACCAGCATTCCTGTCCGGGGTTTGTATGGCTGCAGCAAGGACTGTCTGATTCTCATTCCATTTAGGCTGCCACAGATCAGCTGTTTCTCTCTCAGCCTTAAATGTTTCTCCTCTGACACAGACAGTTGCCCTGATGTGGGGATGGGACCCCTGCTTCAGTTCCCCCACCCACCGAGGGCAGGTCCAGTCCTGCTAACACTCCTGTTTTCCCCTAATTCCTCTGTCCTACCAAGTTTTGTGTGGTTCTATGTATTCTTTTCCGCTGGTCAGGTACTCCTGTCCACTCTGAGCTGCTGTTCTGCATGCACTTCTGTGTCTGAAGGTTTATTCCTGATGTATCCGTGGAGAGAGATGGACTCCATGTCCACCTACTCCTCTGCTATCTTGTTCCCCTAATTTAAGTTATAAAATATTAAAAGAGGAAAACAAAGATGTCATATATTAGTAAAACAAAGCATCAAGAAATATAATAGTTATTAACATGTATGCAGCTGACAATATGATGTCAAAATACATAAACAACAACTGATAGATCTAGGATAGAATTGGGGCTAGTGCACTGGGACGACCCAGAGGGATGGTATGGGGAGGGAGGAGGGAGGAGGGTTCAGGATGGGGAACACATGTATACCTGTGGCGGATTCATTTTGATATTTGGCAAAACTAATACAATTATATAAAGTTTAAAAATAAAATGAAATTAAAAAAAAATCATGGTTGACGATTTTAAGATACCCTCTTAAAAACTAGTAGTTGGAGCATATAAAAATAAGCAAAGATATAGAAAACTATACTGATATAACAGTCCCTATATTTCACCAAAAACCAAATATTTTCTTTTTGCATACACAAAAAATGTGCTAGGCCACAGAAGAAACTTTAGTAAATTTAAGCATCATATATACAGCACAGTGTTACTGTCTATGATGCAGTTGAACTAAATTTAAAATCCTATGTCTAGAAATTTGAAAAAATACTTCCAGGTATCATTTGGCTATAAATAAATCAAAGATAAATTATTAAATACTTCCAGGTGAATGGCAATCAAAGTGCAGGTCAAAATTTGTGGATCACATTCAAAGCAGTACTCAGAGGTAAACTTACAGCTTTAAATATAGAAGAAATTAAGGAGAATGCAAACAAGAGAGTTAAGCTTTCCAATTATAAAGTTTGAAAGAGACAAATAGAGTAAACCCAAATAAAAAAGAAGGAAGGACATAAATAAGAATATGGGCAGAAATTAATAAATGTAGGTAACAAAAACAAATAGGAAATTAGCAAAACTGATAATGGTCTTTAGAAAGACTAACAAAATACATGAGCCTCTCGCAAGAATCATGGGAGAGGGAAAGGAGGGAGGAAATGTAAATAAAAATATGAGTGAGGTAATGTAACTATATACCAATAAACTGGATATTTAGATAAACTAGGTAAAGTTCTGAAAAAAATGTAAAAATGCTACATTTTTACAAGATTGTAAAACTATGACCCTTAAAGAAACTGAAATGGAATCATCATCACCCTTTCAAAAAAAGCCTCAGGTCCAGAGAGTTTTATAGCTGTGTTCCATAATACTTTCAAGGAAGAGGTAATTCCAACCTTGTAAAGTTGTTATAGAAAAATAGAAATAGAGAGAAAATTGTTCACATTTTTTTTAATCAGGTTAGTATAAGCTTGATTCCAAAACTAGATGAAAACAAGTCAGGAAAAAAAATTAGAGCCCCATTTCTCTATGAACATAGATGTGAAAATCCTAAATATGATATTAGTTTATCAAATCTAATGGTTTTTTTCAAAATACATGCAATCAAATTGAATTTATCCAAGGAATTTAAGAAAGTTTAAACACTTAAAAATGTCTATCATTGTGATTCAATATATTAATAGAATAAAGGGGGAAAATCTCATGATTGCTTTTGTGTGTTAGTTACTCAGTCGTGTCTGACTCTTTGCAACCCCATGGACTGTAGCCTGTCAAGCTTTTCTGCAGGCAAGAATATTGGAGTGAGTTGCCATTCCCTTCTCCAGGGGATCTTCCAAACCCAGGGATGGAACCCAGGTCTCTTGCATTGCAGGCAGAGTCTTTACCATTTGAGGTACAAGGGAAGCCCCCATGATTGTTTTGGTATATGCAAATGAAGCAGTCAATAAAGTTGATCATATATTCATCATTAAAAAATAATCTGAGAAAACCAGAATAAAAGAAAAATTTCCAATTTTAACAAAGTTTATCTACTAAAAGCTTATTTTTTAAAATGTGCTCTCTTATAGCATCATTTGTAAAGAAGGAGTTTGAGGAAGACCAAGTGCCTTCCTTTAGGAGAATGGATAAGAAAATGTAGCCTATACATCTGTTTTTTAAGAAAACAAAACCCTCCAAAACCACTACACAGTAACTGGTCAAAACAAACTAGGTTTACATATAGTAATGCAAATAGATCTTAATATAGGATTTATTAAAAAGAATGAAATTTATAATTTTTGAGTTGTAAAATCAAACATATATAAAACAATACATGTTTTTCATGAATACCTAGATATCTAGTGGCATTGACGAATATGTTAGAGAGAGTACCTATGGGCAAGGAAGAAGAGATAAGCAAACAGAGGGTTAGGGGAAATAATAAAATACAAAGCCAGAGACAAACCCTGTGTGAACCAGGGAAGACTGCATTGAACTGAGCGACATGAGCCACTCAGCTAAAAAGCTCTCACCTATTTTGAGTAATGAGGTAGCTTGGATAAGCCCCACTGTCTCCTGGGGCTAACTTTTCTCCTGGCTTTCTCAGGCTCAGGGCTACCAGTCTTGCTGCATTCCAGCTCTCCACTGTGTTTCTGAGTCCACCGTCCCTCTTCCAAGCTGTGTGAGCACTCTGCACCCCAGACTAGGTACTGCCTCCAGAGGGCTCTCCAGAAAGTTTAGAGCAATGGAGAGGCAAGGGGAGGTGGGTATGGTCACAGCATAGCAGAGCAAATTTAATCAAATTCTTCCTCAAGCTCCAGCCTCATGTATTCAACAGTCTGTTAACAGACATTTCAAACTGATTAAATGTCCAAAACACTTCAGGATTTCCCCATCCACTGCTCTGAATTGGTGTCTCCCCCTAATATCTCCATCTCAACAAATGACTCTTTCATACTCCATGACTATTCCATGGAGTATGGAATGCTATATCCTTTTGGGCCCCTACATCTCTGTGCACACAGCTAGAATTCTACCTGCCAGCAGCTGCTCCTCCTCTTCTGGGTACTCTCTCTGGTGAGAACCCTCTCTGCCTCTGCAGATGGCCAGTCAGAAGGGCTAGAGAAGTCTTGCCCCTGAAAGCAGCACTCCACCTATGAGATGGGAGTTGGTGGATCAATACCCCAGCTCCCATAGCCCTTGGGTGGGAAGGAGATTTAGAGGCATGTGCTTTACACTGGATCCCAGAGTTCCTCCTGTAGGACTAGGCTCCATCTGCCCACATTGGTAACTGGCTTGATGACATACCCTTTAGAAGCTGCTGCCTATTCTCTCTTTTACTTTTCCATTCCTCTACCAGGGCTTCCTTGGGTCACCTCTTAAATAACTGCAATCCTGTGAATCTTTGTCTCAGTTCTGCTCCTGAAAGAATTCAGAATAAGAGACTGCCGATCCCAACCATTTCAACTGAAGTACCCCCCCTCTGGAGAAGTGGCAGAGCACAATGGTTAGGAGAGTGGATTCTGAGGTCAGGTTGCTGGGGGGAAACCTGGCCCCACTGCTCAGTTTGTGGACTTGGGCTCTTGGGCTCAATTTTCTCATCTGTAAGATGAGAAGCAAAAACAGTAATGAGGCCAAGAGCGATTTTCGCTGAGGTATTCAGGGATCACAAGGTAACATTTATTGAATGCTTACTACACACCAGGCTGTGTTCCAAGTGTGCCATATTTATTAACGCATTTAGTCCCCATGGCAACATATCACTGTCTGATATTAGAGTCCATCTGGTTTGCTCATTCTTGCTTTCTGTCTCCCTCAGTAGGATCCTTGGTCCCTGAGCACAAGGACCCACTGTGTAGCTCCCCACTGCACACCAAGCTCCTGGCATGTGACCTGGCTCACAGGCACATTTGTTTTAGTAAATGACTCTTAGTCAACACTTTTCTTGTAAAGCCCTTGAAAAGTTTCCCCACTGTGTACCTCCCACTGGACAACAAGATAGCACAGTTTGACAACTGCCACTGGAAGTGCTGTGTGTGTTGGGGGAGGGAGAGGGCCTTGCTGGGTTTGAAGCAGGGGAGAAACCTGATTCAGCGGTGAGCTTCCAGAAGCTCACTTTGGCAGTAGATGGGGATGGACCATGGTAGCTCCAGGCTGGAGATAGGGGTTCTGTGTGAGGCTCTGGCTTAGCCTAAAGCAGATGTGAGGTGAGGAGATGAGATCCTGGATACAGGAGCAATTGTGGGGAAGAAGAGGAGGGCCTGGCAGGTGAGGGAGGGCAGAAGGCAGAGTCTGAGGCCTGGAGCCTGGTTCTAGACTGACTACAGAGAGTGAAAGAGAGAAAAGAAACAGGAGGAAATGGGTGTGGGTAAAATATGATGAATCTAGTTTGAACTGTGTTGCGTTTGAAAAATAGACGTCTCCTGGTGTGGACAGATGGTGGTGCCCAGTTAGATATAATGTTCTGCATTGAGGACCAAGGTAAGGCTTGATGACAAAATTTTATGGCTTTCTTGTTTCATGGTGAAGGTTGGAGTTATAGAAGGGAATATGGTCGCCAACTGCTGTCCAAAGAGAATCCCAAGCAATCCCAGAGGGCTCTGAAGATCTGGACGGGCCAGGGCAGCCCTGGGGATCGTTTTCCCAGTGGGAAGGGCCTGGACCCCTGCCTCACTGTGGATCCCTTGTGCATATGTACCAGCAGCTCTCCATCAAGGATGTTGGCCTTTCTTCCCCTCCTTGCTCTCCCTTGCCTGGTATCTGTGGTTCTGGACCCAGCCCTGGGAAGACTGAGTCCAGGTTAAGAGAAATCCCTTCCACATGACGGGTACCATCAGCAGAAGGAGGAAAGACAAAAAGAAGACTTCACCCAGAGGCACCAGCAAAGCAGTGGTGGGGAATGCAGGAAGTAACCGCCTGTGACCCAGTGCAGTCTGTGAAGTGAAGGCTGTCCCCAGGGTTTGGGGAATGAGGATGAACACAGGCTCTGAAGTCTGACTGTCCAGGCCCCACATTCCTATTTTGCAGCTTGGCAGCTTGGGCAGGTTCTGTAACTTCTCTGAGTCTCAGACTTCTACTACATGAAAGGGCACATGAATTGTATTCACTTCAGAGGGTTGTGGTGAGGACTAAATCAGGGAATTCACGCAATGGACCCAGTCTAAGTGCCTGGTACATAGCAAGTCTTAGTACATGGGGGCTGCTATGATTCCAAGCACACCAGGCTAGAGAAAGAGAACAGGTTTACATAAGGCCACTTGACCTGTGAGAGGCAGAGCTGGAGATGTTAGAACTTGCTACAAATACACACTCAGATTAATTATATCCAGACTGTTTGCCTAGAAATAAGGAAAATTCAGTCCCCCAGGAATCTGCTTCCTGCTTAGTGCAAGACCTTTTTAGAAAGTCCAGAGAGGATGAGGAAAGGTTGAATGAACAAATAAATGAAAGAATGGAGGAATAAAGGAATAAATAAAGGAATAATGAGCCTTCTGTTACGGCCTTTCAGCGCTGACCTTTCTCTGATTTCATACTGCGAATCGCTGGAGTCTCGTTTGAGATGCAGTCTGGTGCGATGTCTAATTAGCTGACCTGTGTATGTGTGTGGTGTGAGCGTGAGTGCATGTGTGTGTTAACACAGGAATAAATCACAGATGTTTAATCTTCTCGGCCTCTGACAGGCCAGTTAAGCAGAAGTTATCAAAGACGTAATTTCACATGCACTTCTTTTTTGGCTTCCATCAATCTCAGCATGGAAAGTGGTGGACTGCAAAGTGCTTCATGAATTAATAAAGAGACATAAGTTTATCCAGCCTTCACTGCTAGATTGACTTCATTTTAGGATTTGACCACAATAAGCAGCAAAGAACTCATTTCCTGCCCAAGATGCAGCATAGTTAATCCTCAGCAGGAGAGAAGATTCTAGACAGGAGCTTGCGTTGGAGCAGGGAGGGGATACTCTCCTGAGGAAGAGCTTTCCAGAGCCAGTGTTCGAACAGGGCTGCCTCCTTGTGACTCAAAGAGTTTGGGGTTCTGTAGAGGCCTCCAGCTACTTGACGTGGGTGCCTAGTGGGGTGCGCTTGACCTCAGTACATTTGTCTGCTGAGGATTCAAGGCCTCAGGGACAAAATGCTGTGTGACCCATAAAGGCCTGTGAGTTGAGTTGATGGTGTTTGGCCTGGAGGGGATTTTAGGATTCCTCCTTCTCCCTTCACCTGAATTTCCCACTCACAGAAGGAAGAGACTGAGCCATTTCATTGCTAAAGGCCCTTCTTGCACGAACAACTTACATCTCGACTCAGCACACGTGTGTTCTGGACTATGAACATGTGTGAGTGATATATGACTTGTTGAGCATTATGTACGTGGTAATTTCTGGGTATATGAACTCACTCCTGGCACAGTGGATCATTTTATAATCAAAGTGAAACATCTAATTGATGGGGTGTGAGCAAGGTGCCCACTGGCACCACAGTGACCATGGATGCTTCTCCTAACTAGCCATTCTCACATTTATGTTTACTTAATACAGCTATTGGAATATTGTCTGGATATCAGTGTTCATCAAAGTAAGTACAGATCTTTGTTTTTAATTTTAAAATGTCAGCACTGAGTTCCTTTCTATGCCTATAGCATCAATGCCCAGAAGACCCCTTGAGGCCAGGAGAACTGAGGCTGAGGAGTACCCCATGACTCAGCAGGCAGCTGTGATTGGCTTCTTCCAGGCTTGGAACTGTGCTGAGTACGCTATAGGTGCATGACACATCCTACCGTATTGAGTTGATATTGACTGCTCTTTCTGGGGGTCAGCCTAGAGAGTTCATCTTGGAAAAGATTGGTCCTGACAACCTTAGTCAGAGGAGACTTGTCTTTGCCCAGTAGCTGTCCTGGCACTACTAATTAGTAAGTGAAAGTCACTCAGTTGTGTTCGACTCTTTTCAACCCCATAGACTGCCAGGCTTCTCTGTCCATGGAATTCTCCAGGCCAGAATACTGGACTAGGTAGCTGTTCCTTTCTTCAGGGATCTTCCCAAACCAGGGATCGAACCCAGGTCTCCTATATTGCGGGCAGATTCTTTATTGTCTGAGCCACCAGGGAAGCCCAAGAATACTGGAATGGGTAGTCTATCCCTTCTCCAGGGGAATCTTCCAGACCCAGGAATTGAACTGGGGTCTCCTGAATTGCAGGCAGATTCTTTACCAACTGAACTACCAGGGATTAAACCCTGCAGTGCTGCCCCCCAGGGTTACTGAATTGAGTGGGATTGTTTGCCCTGGTACTATCTGGCCCCAAACTTTTCCTATTCTTATTTCTGCTTTTTAATGTCTGTCTCCTCCTTTGTTCTCAAGCTTTTAGCTAGCCATTCATAGTTACTGTTTTTAGTTTCTTGTGAGTGGGAAATCAAATTATCAAGAATGTTAGTATCGGACATGGCCTTAAAATAAGAGATTAAATAAATGCTAAGGAGGGCAGAGTGAAGCTAGAGTGAATGGATTTCTAATGAGAAATATGCATAAACTTTTGGCAAATGGCATGAGGCCATGTGTATATTTTGCCTTCTTCCTGGATCTGAGCAGTATGGTGTATGTTAGAGAGGAATGAAGGAAAATGACCCACATAACGGATTTGGGAGGTGATTCTTCAGACACCTTCTCCAGAAAGAGTATCATCTAATATTTTAACACAAGATTTCAGCTGTCCGGCAGACCCTGAGCAGGCTCCATCATCATCATGGTCCTTGTCTCTGTTGCCTTGAAGGCAGGTTTAGACCATGTGGACATGTCATCTTTTTATAGAGTAAATTTCTTATAATATATGTTTGTAGGGAAGATTGGGGAAGGGTAGTCAATTTTTAGAATTCAAGAAACTGAGGTGACATTGACCTAGAACATAAAATGTTTTAGTGGAATGTTTGTTAAGTAGTGGTGTGTTCAGGTATTCAGGAGATATCTTTCAATCATTGTTTCCCCCAGATCATCTCATGGTGCCTCCAGCAGGGTCAGAAACATGGTGAATGATTAGTAGAGTCAATTGGATGGGGCGAGGGTTTATTAAATTAGATCCTGATCATTGGAACCCTTAATTAGAGCAGACTGTGGATGCCGCATGGGAGACAGGACAGGTATGTCTCTGGAAGACCCTATTCCCTACTCCTGGTTTTCTCTGTGTGTTGTGGTGAATGGTATTAGGGGCTTAGATCTAGGTGGCCAATGGTCTTAGTGCCCCTTTTGCAGGAGCCAGGACACTTTTCGCTGGGTCCCTAAAACAACAGAAACTGGGCTAACTTTCTTTATCTCAGAAGAATTTATTGACACTGTGATGGGAGTGGGAGCATATTTCCTGGTTTCATTCCTTTCCCACTGTGCTCCTCATTGTCTCATCTGAATAAATGGCACCAACATATACCCAGTTACTCAAAGCTAAAATCTTGTTTTCATCCTTAACTCATGTCTTTCTTGCCTTCCCAGTATCCATCAATTCTCGACAGTTCTAGCTCCAAAATATGTCTTCAATTCACCTCCTCTTCTCCATCTCTAAGGGATCACATAGTCCATCTTCAGAGCTCAAATAGAAGACTTTAAGAGTCTACTAACTGGTCTCCATGCTCTCCCTGATCCCCCGTCCCAAGCTATTTCCCACCAATAACCAGAGGAATTGACATAAAACCTTAAAGTAGCCCACGGTATCCAGCGCTCAACCATCAGATGCCTTTATACCAATAAAATACCAAGAGCTTATCACGGCCCATGAGCCTGGTGTGTCCTAGCCCTCCCCACCTCTCTGACCTCATTCTACCTATACTGGACTACTTCATGTTTCTAGAATCTGTTTCCAATCACAAAGTCTTCAGCTTGTTGTCTCCTCTGCCTGGAGAGCTCTTTTCTGAGAGTTTTCTATGGCTGGTTCTTCTCACCTTTCAAAACTTAGCTCAAAGATCACCTCCTCAAAGATGCTGACCCTAAACTCCAATAAATCCAATAAATAAAGCGCTCCTCTGCACTCTTCTCTATCCAAGTATATTGTTGTTTCATCATAGTCGGTAATTACTTACCTTTGATCACTCGTTCATTGTCTGTTTGCTCCCCTAGACTGTATATTCTAGGAGGGTAGGGACCATGTATGTTTTGATCAGTATTCTATTCTCAGAAACTAGTGTATTAGTTTCCTGGGGTTGCAGTTATAAAGTATCACAAACTGGGTGGCTTAAAACAAGAGAAATTTATTCTCATAGAGTTCTGGAGATCAGAAGTCGCAAATCAAGATGCTGGCAGGGCTGCGCTCCCTCCAAAGCCTCTAGTAGAGGGTCCTCTTCTGCCTCTCCCAGTTTCTGGTGGTTTCTGATGCCCCTTGGCTTGTGGCTGCATTGCTATAGTCTCTTCCTCCATGGTCACACTGCCTCCTCCTCTTCTGTCACATTTCCTTCTCCTTCACTCTTGTAAGGGCAGTTGTCATTGGATTTAGGGCCCACCCAGATCATTCAGGATAAACTCCTCTCAAAATCCTTGGTCACAACTTTTCCCATATAAGGTCATATCCACGGGTCCTGGGGATCAGGACATGGACATATTTCAGGGGCTACTCGTCAGCCCACTATACCTAACAAAGTTCCTGGTAGCCAGTAGGTGCTCAAAAACATGTGTTGAGTGGATGAACGAATCATAACAACAAGGGATGCTGTGATCAGAGAAACCAGCCAGCTTGTCTCACTGACCCTCACCCTTGATTAGAAATGTTTACCTTCAGGTATCTTTTCCAAGTGAGTGCTGGGCTTGCCGCATTAGCGCTTACCTGTACCTGAGGGTGTGCTTCACCCATCATCCACCATGGCTATCTCTTAGGGCTTCCTTTTGTTCAGGAACCATCTACATCACCCAGGAGGGATGAAAAAGCAGACTCTCAAAGACAAAAGGATGGCATATGTATCGTTTAAGATCTTGAAACAGTATCCACCCAGATAGGTCAATTGAAGAGGTTTAATGAGAAGACTACTTAAATTAGTGTGGGAATGGGAAAGGAAACAAACAAAGGATAATGGGGTCCCCAGGGGCAAGGTCTTACCACCCTGAGGACCAAAGGGATGGGGGAGCGGGGAAATAATGCCAACAGAGTCCTATGAGAGCTAAGCTACGGAGCTTCCTGGCAGGAGCTATAGTCATAAAATAAGGAGGGAGCAGGGAGAGAAATATACAGCATGTCTCTCTTTCCATTTTCTGACTGCTGGTGCTCTCAATGGGCAGAACTGAATAGGAACCAGAGGAAAGGGGACTTCTAGGTGCTGCCCATAGTCCATAGTGGTCATCCTTTGGGGTACAAAGCCAGGAAGAAGATAGGGCGTAGGTCTGGAGGAGATGCAAAGGGGAAATGACCAGCAGGGAAGATTGCAAGCAATGACTTCATTTGAAGGGTCAGAGAGGCAGGAGGCAGAAGGAAGTTGTCTCTTGACCTAAATAAGGGAACAACAAGTAAGAAACTTCCCTCTCTCTCCCGCCATCCACCTTGCTATCTCTACCCTCCATGGAAGCAGGGAGACTACCTCAGTTGTTCCAACACTTGTGACACTGTTGTCCCCCTGAAGGTTGGGGACAGGAAGAGCCCAGCCACAGAACCGCCCTTTGCCAAAGGCTCTGGAGGGTGTTAAAGTTCAACATTCAAAAAACTAAGATCATGGCATCCAGTCACATCACTTGATGGCAAACAGATGGGGAAACAACGGAAACATTGACAGACTTTATTTTCTTGGGCTCCAAAATCACTGCAGATGGTGACTGCAGCCATGAAATTAAAAGAACTTGCTCCTTGGAAGAAAAGTTATGACAGACCTAGACCATGTATTAAAAAGCAGAGACATTACTTTGCCAACAAAGGTCCATATCGTCAAAGCTGTGGTTTTTCCAGTAGTCAAGTAGAGATGTGAGAGTTGGACCATAAAGAAAGCTGAGTGCCAAAGAATTGATGCTTTCTCACTGTGGTGCTGGAGAAGACTCTTGAGAGTCCCTTGGACTGCAAGGAGATCACACCAGTCTGTCCTAAAGGAAATCAAGCCTGAATATTCACTGGAATGACTGATGGTGAAGCTGAAGCACCAATATTTTGGCCACCTGATGTGAAGAGCTGACTCATTAGAAAAGACTCTGATGCTGGGGAAGACTGAAGGCAGGAGGAGATGGGGATGACAAAGGACGAGATGGTTGGATGGCATCAGTGACTCAATGGACGTGAGTTTGAGCACACTCCAGGAGATGGTGAAGAACAGGGAAGCCTGGTGTGCTGCAGTCAGTGGGGTCACAAAGAGTCAGACACTGAACAACCAAACAACTGGAGGGTGAAGATGCTTGTGGAGAGCAGGGGCTGAAGCCCAGCAAGACTTGAGAGCAAGCAGGGCAAGGATCTTAGCAGAATCTTTAATTCTACCATGGGGTTCACAGATCAGTCCCTGCCCTGTCCTGCCACAGGCCTAGAAAAAAAAAGGGAACTTTAACCTCTGACTTGCAGGCTGGAGCCAAGAAAAGTATGAGAACCGGACTGGTCTTTCTCAGCACAGCTACAAGTTGAACTCCAGGGACCAGAAGGGCTGGTCCAGCTGACGGCAGATTCCACATCTCTGCTGGACACCTGGACATCCAACCTGGGTGAACCCTCTCTTTTCCTAGCAAAGCACACTCCTGTGGCCCTGGGAAGGACACATTTACCAAGCCCAACACCTTTACCTTTTTCTCACCATTTTATTTTGATAGCTGCTTGAATTTAGGTCTTTTTCCCCCCATATTATTTACTGAAAGAATAATGGAAGTATTAGAAATGGTAGAAGGATAAGCTGCCTTCCTGGGAAGCAGTCAGACAAGAATAGCTCTGCTTTGTCCTTGGGTCTTCTCTGCATGCTGTTGCATCTCTTTCTGAGCTGCTGCCAGGCTCTCCTTCCCCTCCTTGTAAGCAGGGGGATGCCGGCTTCACTGTTTTCTCTCTGATCCTTGTGAGCTCTATTGGCCCATGCTGCCTTGGGGGCAGGATCTCACTTTATTAAACAGAACAATCAATTAGCTGTATTCACCCTGAACAACATTGTTGGGCAGTTTCTCTTAAGAAAAGGCTTAGTTCTTGTGTCTATTGACAGTTGTATGGGAGGGGCACCTGTCTGGTGGGGGACCTGCTTTGCCCTCAGTGGTGATAAACCCTCTGTTCATTGTGAAAAACTCCAGAGGGCCACCATGGGAGTGTGTGCCTACCTCCTAATTTTAGGAATCAAGACGTAAGGCCCAGAGGAGGTGGCATGACAGAAATGAGCCACACATCAGGCTGCAGAAGGGTCGGGGAGAGGACAGAAGTCTCCCAGAGCCCAGGGTCTGGGACTCATCCGTTCATAATAGCCCCAGGTCTTAGGAAGCTCTGACAAGCCATCGTATTGTTTTTTCACAATGGAAAATTTTTTGGGAGTTTTGATGATTCTGCTGCTGCTGCTGCTGCTAAGTCACTTCAGTCGTGTCCAAATCTATGCGACCCTATAGATGCTACTAGTAAGTAAAACTTGCTCATTGCAGCATTTCAAACACTTAAAGGCTGTGTGATCTTCCAAAGGCCAGTGAAATTTCCTACCTTTCTGTAGCCTGTTAATTCAGCCTACAGAATTAACAAGTTTTGAGACCTTGCAGTATATAGTTCCAGATTTTTTAATGTTCATATCATTGTTTTAAAGCTGGGGTCAAACCTTTGCTTGCTTTATCCTATTCTATTTTATTGATACTTCAGAAGGTATGGGCAGTCCAGCTTTCCACACATAATGCATTTCTGAAAAGATGTTCAGAAGCTAAATTTGCAAAAGTAAATAATCGACATACATTTTCTGAGGTAATTGCAATCTCAGAAATCTAAATTATTCTGGCATCTCATTCTTCGAATTTGTTCTTATACTTTGCAGTTGAACACAAAGTCCACAAGCTTAAGTCCATGAGCAGCAAATCAAGGCTGAAGACTTTCTCCTTGCAGTGCCCCAGTAATTTCTTTGTTTCAATTTTATTAGGCATATGAGACCTTGTCTTCTTGTTGTTAATATCAACATTTTAATTTCTCTTCTTATTATTCATTTTAATGAAACAAGAGGGCATGATGCAATAAAAATATTCAAGGATAATTGTACGAACTTGCCTGGCCATGCTCCTTAACCTGGATTGGGGGCTGGCAGACAGTGCCACCCTGCAGATCTCAAATATGCATCCTTCTGGTGAGTTCTGAAGGTCTGAAGCTGGTACTTGAGTAGTGGCTTAGAGAGTCTCCACATGTGTTGTACATAAGTGTGGCTGATTCCAAAGTTGAAATTATGAAGTCAAGGATACCTGTTTTGTGAATATCTTTGCAGGCAGTGGAAGCTGACCTAGCTCTGTAGGAAGAACACAAACTTACTGAAAAAGATGGGCTGATCAGAAAGGTGTTGGGGGCCAGAGCACTAGGTCCAGAACTCTGCTTTGAGGAGCAATGGCCAAGGTCATGATACAGAGCTGCCCTGATAAGAAAATGTTACCAGGAAACCCTCGGGGCTACAAATGCTGTACTAGGAACTCACAGCACATAGCTAGGAACTCACTGGGAATTAGTGCTGAAAGTACCCCTGCCACTAGCGCTGACAGGGCTTTGTGTCAGGTTCTTGCAAGTCCTAAAGCAAGCCATCTCAGGCACTCTCCTCACCCGCAAAACATTACCCCTCTCTGAGCCGGTCTCCTCATTTTCCTTGTGTAGACCTGTGTGGTGTGTCCCTCTGGTGGAACCAGACTGCAACCCTGTGTCCTCCCTGCAGAGCACTCTGGGAAGTGGGATTTCTGGCTTCTGCCATGGGACAGAGGTATTGGCTCGGCCAAAGAGTTAATTCTGGGTTTTCTGATCTTAACGGAAAGATCCAAATGAACTTTTTGGCCAACCCAATGTTATAAGACAGCTGATTCCCCAAACATGAAAAGAATGTTCAAATTTGCTGGGACTACAGAAAAGAGGAAGAAGCAGAGAAGAAGGATAAGAACTGTACAAGTACAAATAGCTATGTTATTCATTCAGTCGTGTCTGACTCTTTGCAACCTCATTGGATTGTAGTCCACCAGACTCTTCTGTCCATGGGATTTCCCAGACAAGAATACTGGAGTGGGTTGCCATTTCCTTTTCCAGGGGATCTTCCCTATCCTGGAATTGAACCTGGGTCTCCCGCATTGCAGGAAGATTCTTTACTGTCTGGGCCACCAGGGAAGCCCAACCAATAGCTATAGTAGATTATTTTAAAGTCTGTGTAATATTGCACTTTATGCATATAATTCATCTAGCAAATACTTTACTAGTATATATTCAAATGATGTCCTTTGTTTTTGCTGTTAAAAATCATATTTGCATATGTGTGTGTATACACATAGGTATATCAGATCAGTCACTCAGTCGTGTCCGACTCTTTGCGACCCCATGCATCGCAGCACGCCAGGCCTCCCTGTCCATCACCAACTCCCAGAGTTCACCCAGACTCACGTCCATCGAGTCAGTGATGCCATCCAGCCATCTCATCCTCTGTCGTCCCCTTCTCCTCCTGCCCCCAATCCCTCCCAGCATCAGAGTCTTTTCCAATGAGTCAACTCTTCGCATGAGGTAGCCAAAGTACTGGAGTTTCAGCTTTAGCATCATTCCTTCCAAAGAAATCCCAGGGCTGATCTCCTTCAGAATGGACTGGTTGGATCTCCTTGTAGTCCAAGGGACTCTCAAGAGTCTTCTCCAACACCGCAGTTCAAAAGCATCAATTCTTCAGCGCTCAGCTTTCTTCACAGTCCAACTCTCACATCCATACATGACCACAGGAAAAATCATAGCCTTGACTAGATGGACCGTTGTTGGCAAAGTAATGTCTCTGCTTTTGAATATGCTATCTAGGTTGGTCATAACTTTCCTTCCAAGGAGTAAGTGTCTTTTAATTTCATGGCTGCAGTCACCATCTGTAGTGATTTTGGAGCCCAGAAAAATAAAGTCTGACACTGTTTCCACTGTTTCCTCATCTATTTCCCATGAAGTGGTGGGACCAGATGCCATGATCTTTGTTTTCTGAATGTTGAGCTTTAAGCCAACTTTTTCACTCTCCACTTTCACTTTCATCAAGAGGCTTTTTAGTTCCTCTTCACTTTCTGCCATAAGGGTGGTGTCATCTGCGTATCGGAGGTTATTGATATTTCTCCCAGCAATCTCGATTCCAGCTTGTGTTTCTTCCAGTCCAGCGTTTCTCATGATGTACTCTGCATATAAGTTAAATAAACAGGGTGACAATATACAGCCTTGACGAACTCCTTTTCCTATTTGGAACCAGTCTATTGTTCCATGTCCAGTTCTAACTGTTGCTTCCTGACCTGCATACAAATTTCTCAAGAGGCAGATCAGGTGGTCTGGTATTCCCATCTCTTGAAGAATTTTCCACAGGTATATACTAACATGCAAATATATTTGTGTACTTTAACTTATTTTTGTAGGATTAACTCTTCAGAGTAGAAGTGCTGGTCACAGGATATTTAAAATCTTATATTTTGAAATGTATCATGACATTGTCTTCATAAAATCTTGTTGAAGTTCCTCTCAACAAAGATAGGTCATGTTTAAAGGAGTTATCAAGTTTAGAGAGTTTTGATAATATTCAAATAATTAAAAATGAATCATTAACAATACATGTATATACAGGACAGCTTTATTAACCAGAGTATCTAGAATAAATGGAATAGACCCTTGCCCTACTGAGCCTGATAACAGAATGTCCACTGCACTAGTTATCTGTGGGTCTGTACATGGATTTTTCAGGCTATTATCATGGGCACTCTGAAGCTGGGTCTTCGTGATGAGCGTTAACTCCAAGTTGCTCAATCACCCATAGGGCTGCTACATATGGTTGTACAGAAATGACTTACTGACTTTAGGAGGTGCTGTTTCACAATGTAGTCTACGGAAGTTGTGACCCCCACGCGCACCCTGGAGTTGTGCAGTAGATAACCTGCACAACAGTACCCAGCACCCCTGCCAACCAAAGCAAAAGGAGTCACTTGGAAATCTTTCCATATTTCTTTTGGATTTTGAATTCATTTGTCTAAGGCAACTGATAATGAAACATTAAGCCTGTTTCCTTTCCTGGGCAATGAGGCAGCTATGGTGACAGTTCCTAAGTACATAAGAAATGCATCTTGAATTCTGTGACATTTCACATTCCCTACTCTGCCCAGTGGCCAATGGCTTCTTCTTCCAAGTGACATATTGATTGTACATACATGCAGGGTGACTCTGACGGTGTTCAGTGTTTTGAGCTCATCATCTGTTATCCCATTCTTATTGTCATCCTAGGCACAGACAGTATCAAATTGGAAGCAGTAGTGTAGAAAATTATGAACAAATAAAAAAAGACTATAGCTGTGAAATGAATCAGGCCATCACTCCACATTTAGTATTTCCCCTGATATAAACACCTTGCTTCTTTCTTCACCCTGTTAGGAGGTCTCAGAGCCAGGAGTGGGCTGGGATAATTAGAGCTAAACTCTGACCTTGCTTTGGAGTTGGGTACAAGGTGTCCCTGAGAGCGGCAGATTCTGCTGTCCTAGAAAACCTGTCACATCTTCGAGGCCGTGGGGTGGCTCACTAGGGTGTGACAGCCAGGAAGCTGGGATTGACACGTGGTGATTTATGTGACTGTGAGTGGCAATTTCACTCTTACAGGGCACCAGGGATGGCCCCTTCCCCCAGGCTTTATGAGACTGTCATTAATCACACCCCTCCAGGTGGATCTGTGACCAAGGGGATAATGAGAGGATGCCATGTTGCTAGTCGGCACAAATGTAGGTGCAGCTCCGTCCGGGCGGATAATTTCATGCACCAGCAGAGGGAGAAGCCTTAATGAACGGCACATGGGCCGGGCGCACCCCATCACGGTGATAACCGCAGGCTCCTTTGTCACGGCACTGTGCCTGTTGTCACTTTCGTGTTTGTTTAACATACCTGTGGTGGATGTGAATGGGGCCTGTCTTTTAATGTTAATCAGAACCAGTGCAGATTCTTTCTTCCTGTTCTAAAAAAGTCAAAAAAAGTGAAAAAGTGAAGTCGCTCAGTCATGTCCGACTCTTTGCAACCCCATGGACTATAGCCTATCAGGTTCCTCCATCCATGGGATTTTCCAGGCGAGAGTACTGGAGTGGGGTGCCATTGCCTTCTCCATCTAAAAAGTCAGTTCTGACTCTTTTTCTCCTGGCTCATCAAGAGTCTGGGCAAAGAAGTTGCGGATGGAGAATGTGCCTGTGGGAAAGATCACCGTTGGTAGGGTGACCACCTTCAACTCTTCCCCAGGCTCAGCCCTGGACTAGGAGCACACGAGGTTGTAGATGGAAGCTTGTGGGACCCTCTGAACCTGGGTGGTCAGAGATAATGCAGTACAGGCTAGGGCTGGAGGCTCTGGTCCATGCAGGCTCCGTGCCACCCACTGCTCTTCTCTGCCCTCCCTGCCTCTTCCTCAGATGGCCCCAGGAAGAGGAGCTAGCGCCTTCCTCCTCCAGAGATTTGGCCCTACTTGAAACTCCCTGACTTGACTCAGAGCTCTGGGTCTGCTTTGGAAGCAGAGGAAGCTCTGAGGACAAGATGAGGGCCTCTCTTGGGGAAGGAGCTGAGGCTGTTGGGAATCTGCCTGGGAAATCTCTCCCCTCTCCAGGGTCACCCTAGGAGCCCCACATACCTTCTCTGTTGACTTAGGGCTGGGGAAAACCTGATGACTGGTCATAGACCCTCCCCTCTCTGACACTCAGGATCCCTATATATGTATTTAATCATCCACTCAACAAATGTTGATGGATCTATTGCCACTCTGGTCTAGGGATTGAGGATATACTAAGGAACTAAAGAGATACATGTCCAGCCCTCATGGAGCTCACATTCCAGTGGGGATAGAGAGTTAAAAGCAAAATATATAGTGTGTTGAAAGATGATAAGTGCTATGGGAGAAAAACAAAGCAGAGAACAGGGATGGGGCATGTTTGGGTGGGGAAGGGTTGAAATTTTAAGTAGGCTGGTCAGGAAAGGCCTTGTGAAGAAGCAGAGCCCTGTGGAAGAGGAGGGAGCCTGTGGGGGTCGGGAAGGCAGCCTCAGGCAGGCGAGTGCCTGGAGTCTTCCGCAAGGCCAGTGCAGCTGCAGCTGCTCCTTGTTCAAGGAGGACAGAAGGGAGAGTCACATCAGAGAGATGATGGGATGATCGTGTAGGGTCTTACAAGGCTCTCATGAGGACTTGGGGTTTTCCTTGAAGTGAAATGAGAAGTCTTTGGGGGATGGGGTCAAGAAAAAGATTGGCATGGTCCAACTGATATTTAAGAGGAAGCTCTGATTCCAGTTTTGAGAATAGTCTATGGTGGGTTCAGGTTGGGGGGAAGGGAAGCAAGCGCTCGTGATGTAGCTGAAAGTTGGTGGTGGCCTGCGACAGTGCTGGGCGGCCGTGAAGGCAGTGATATGCTGAGAAAGTGAAGCTGAAAAAATTTGCTGTTTATGTCAGAGTGTTCTGCCTATGTTTTCCTCTAAGAGTTTTATAGTGTCCAGGCTTACATTTAGGTCTTTGACCTATTTTGAGTTTATTTTTGTGTATGGTGTTAGGGAGTGTTCCAGTTTCATTCTTCTACATGAGCTGTCCAGTTTTTCCAGTAGAACTTATTGAAGAGACTGTCTTTTCTCCATTGTATATTCTTGCCTCCTTTGTCATAGATTAGGTGTCCATAGGTGCCTGGACTTATCTCTGGGCTTTCTATCCTGTTCTGTTGATCTATAAAAACAAAAATAAACAAATGGGACCTAATTAAACTTAAAAGCTTCTGCACAGCAAAGGAAACTGTAAACAAGACAAAAAGACAACCCTCAGAATGGGAGAAAATACTTAACAAAGTAACTGACAAGGGATTATGCTCCAAAATGTACAAACAGCTCAATACAGATCAATAAAAAAAAAAAAAAAATCAACGAAATAACCCAAACAAAAAAATGGCTGGAAGACCTATATAGACACTTCTCTGAAGAAGACATAAAGATAGCCAACAGGTACCTGAAAATATCCTCAACATCACTAATTATTAGAGAAAAGCAAATCAAAACTACAATGAGGTATCACCTCGTACCAGTCAGAATGGGCATCATCAAAAAATCTACAAACAATAAACGCTGGAGAGGGTGTGGAGAAAAGGGAATCCTCTTGCACTATTGATGAGAATATAAATCGATACAGCCGCTATGGAGAACAGTAAAGAGGTTCCTTAAAAAACTAAAAATAGAATTACCATATGACCTAGAAATCCCACTCCTGGGCATATACTCAGGGGAAAACCATAATTTAAACAGATGCACACACTCCAGTGTTTATTGCAGCACTATATACAATAACCAGGACATGGAAGCAAGCAACCTAAATGTCCCTCAACAGAGGAATGGATAAAGAAGATGTGGTAAACACACACACACACACACACACACACACACACACACACACACAGGAATATTACTCAGCCATAAAAAGGAACAAAACTTCAATTTGCAGAGGTGTGGTTGGATCTAGGGACCGACATACAGAGTGAAGTAAGTCAGAAAGAGAAAAACAAATATTGTATAATGTCACTTATATGTGGAATCTAGAAAAATAGTATAGATGAATTTATTTGCAAAGCAGAAATACAGACACAGTTGTAGAGTACAAGTGTATGAATGCCAAGCGGGGAAGAGAGGTGGGATGAATTGGGAGATGGGGGTTGACATATATACACTACTCTGTATGAAATAGGGAAGTAATGAGAACCTATTGTATAGCACAGGGAACTCAAAGTTCTGTAGTGACCTAAGTGGGAAGGAAATCCAAACAAGAGTGGACATGGGTATATGTATAGCTGATTCACTTTGCTGCATAGCAGAAACTCACACAACATTGTAAAGTAATGATACTGCAATAAAGATTAATTTTAAAAAAGATTTGCTGATGGATTCAATTGAGATGTAACAGAAAGAGAAGAGCCGTGGATGACTTCAACATTTTGGACTGAACAACTGAAAGGATGGGGTTACCATGTTCAGATCTGAGGAAGACTGAGTGGAGAAAATTCAACTTTGAAGAAAGAAAAGTCAGGAATCAGACTGAGCCCATTAAATTTGAGATGCCCTTCAGCTATTCAGAGGCCCCACCTGGTGGCTCAGATGGTAAAGAATCTGCCTGCAATGCAAGAGACCCAAGTTCAATCCCTGGGTCGGGAAAATCCCCTGGAGAAAGGAACGGCTATTCACTCCAGTATTCTTGCCTGGAGAATTCCATGGACAGAGGAATCTGGTAGGCTACAGTCCATGGGGTCACAAAGAGTCAGACATGACTGAGAAACTAATACTTTCACTTTCAGCTACTCAAGGGGAGTAGCTCAGGGTGGGCCATATAGGAGCCTGGAGTTCAGGAGGATGGTCTCCAGGCTAAAAAGATAGGAGTTTCAGAGTTGGCAGCTTGCACAGGTAATAAAAGCCATGCACTGGAAGAGCTCCTGAACAGAGCGAGTAAAGGTGCTGAAGAGCAGAGATCCCAGGAATAGGACCCAGAGCACCTCAGCATTTAGAGGGAGGAGACACAAATAGAAACAAGCATAGCAGGTCAAGCAGGAATGGCCAGGGAGGGACAGAGAAACCCAGAGAGTGACATCCTAAAAATGGAGTGGAGGAGATATGGCTAAGGCAAGCAGGTGATGAGCTGTGTCCAGTTCTGCTGGTCACTGGACTGCAAGTTCATGAGCACAGGGACTCTTCCTACATTATTCTATGCTTGATGCCCAGCTCCTAAACTAGGGCCTGGCACAGAAAACATGCTCAACAAACAATTTGTTGAATGAATAAGTCAAGTAGGGTGAGGACTGATAATTTACCACTGGATGTAGCAGCATGGAGGTGACCTCACAAGAGCCATTTCAGTGGTGGGGTAAGGATGAATGCTTACTGAGGTGGGCTCCAGGGGAGAACAAGTGCAGGAACAGGACAGAACCGAAAAGTGAGCTTCTAGCTGGAGAAAATACAACATTAAGTCCAGTCTGTCTTGTCACATCACTAATGGGGTCATTTTCCAAGAGCCTGGCTTTCACCTTGTCACTGCAGCTCCTCAACAGAATAAAGCCCAAACTGCCCTGACACAATCCAGTTGCCATCCGTCTTTTTTGCTATCCTTAATACCTTTCTTTTCCAGTCAAACAATGCAGATCCCAGATGCCTTATGAACTGTGTAACTATCAGTAAGTCACTTAACCTTTCTGAGCCTCAGTTTCCTCATCTGTATAATAAGGATAATTACTGTATTCAAGGGGTTGTTAGGGAATTAAGCAGTAGTGTTCAGTTGATGTTCAATAAGTAGCAATAATTTTTATTCCTATTTTTGCACATTTGCTTGTGCTAGGTCCACCCCACCCCACGCCCCCCATAGTCCATCTGTTAAAGTCTGCTCCAAGATCCTATTCGAGACTGTCTGTTCATTTATGCATAGCTATAATAATAATAATAATAAGAGCAAATATTTACACAGCACTTAGTCCTTACTAAATGAGTGCTTTGTACATATGAACTCATGTAATTCTCAGAGCAACCCTGGATAGCAGGTTGTGTTATTGTTCCCACTTTGTAGAAAAGGAAATCAAGGTAGAGTGGTTAGGTGCCTTGTCTCAGGTTGCACAGCTCTCAGGTGGAACAGTAAGGTTGTTTCAATCATCCTGTCTTCAGAAAACCTTTACCTAGTGTGAACTGTGAGCCAGGCCCTGTGCCAGACACTGGTGGTTCTGAAATGTGAAAGATTCTGCTGTGTTCTTAAGGAGCCCTCAGCATGGCCTTCTTGACTACTTAGGGCAAAGGCACATCTGTTGAATTCCTGTAGCCCTTACTGCCTATCCCATTCGTGAAGTGTGGAGGTTGCTGAACATTGACGTACAAACCTGCAAGCTCCTTGAGCCATGCTAGTGGGCATAAAATCGTATCTTATTTTGATTTGCATTTCCCTAATGGCTAAGAATGTTGAGCATCTTCTCATGTGCTTTTTGGCTATTTATATATCTTCTCTAGATAAATGTCTATTCAAGTTCTTTTTCTGATGTTGAGTTGTGAGGGTTATTTATATTTTTATGTTATCCCCTTATCAGATATAGGATTTAAAAATATTTTCCCCATTCTGATGCTGCTGCTAAGTCGCTTCAGTCATGCGACTGAACTTTACTTCAACTCTGTGTGACCCCATAGATGGTAGCCCACCAGGCTCTCCCATCCCTGGGATTCTCCAGGCAAGAATACTGGAGTGGGTTGCCATTTCCTTCTCCAATGCATGCATGCATGCTAAGTCGCTTCAGTCGTCTCTGACTCTGTGTGACCCCATCCCCATGGAGACTCTGTGTGACCCCATCCCCATGGACAGCAGCCCACCAGGCTCCTCTGTCCACGGGATTCTCCAAGCAAGAATACTGGAGTGGGTTGCCATTACCTTCTCCTGGTTGTCTTTTTACTTCCTGATGTTCTTTGATGCATGGAAGGTTTAAATTTTTATAAAACCCAACTTTTCTGTTTTTCTTCTGTTGCTCATGCTTTTGGTATCATATCTAAGACTACATCTCTAAATCCAAGGTCATGAAATTTTACCCCTATGTTTTCTTCTGAAAGTTTATGGTTTAAGCTTGTATTTATGACCAACCTGGACAGCATATTAAAAAGCAGAGACATTATTTTGTCAACAAAGGTCCATCTAGTCAAGGCTATGGTTTTTCCAGTGGTCATGTATGGATGTGAGAGTTGGACTGTAAAGAAAGCTGAGTGCAGAAGAATTGATGCTTTTGAACTGTGGTGTTGGAGAAGACTCTTGAGAGTCCCTTGGACTGCAAGGAGATCCAACCAGTCCATCCTAAAGGAGATCAGTCCTGGATGTTCATTGGAAGTACTGATGTTGAAGCTGAAACTCCGATACTTTGGCCACCTGATGTGAAGAGCTGACTCATTTCAAAAGACCCTGATGTTGGGAAAGATTGAAGGCAGGAGGAGAAGGGGATGACAGAGGATGAGATGGTTAGATGGCATCACCAACTCAATTGACATGAATTTGGGTAAACTCCGGGAGCTGGTGATAGACAGGGAGGCCTGGCATGCTGTGGTTCATGGGGTCGCAAAGAGTCGGACACAACTGAGCGACTGAACTGAACTAGGTCATGTATCAATTTTGAGTTGATTTTTTGTATGGAGTTAGATAGGGGTCCAAATTCATTCTTTTGTATGTGAAAATCCAATTGTCCCAAGTGCCACTTGTTTAAGAGACTGTTCTTCATTAAATAGTCTTGGTTTCCTTGATTAAAATCAATCGGCCATATATATATATGTTGCTGGACTCTCAGTTCTGTTCCATTGGTCTATGTTTCTGTCTTTTTTCCAGTACCATACTGTTTTGATTATTGTAGTTTTGTAGTAAGTTTTGAATTTGGAAAGTGGGAAACCTCCAACTTTGTTTTCCCTCCAGTCTTCTTTTTCAAGATTGGTTTGGCTTTTTAGGGACCCTTGAAAAGCTTTTTCAATAAATGACATGTGGCAATTTGACAAGCTTAGAGGAAACAAAAAGAATCTCAATCTAAGTGTCAGACCTTGAATGAAAATTGTCTCACAATGATGATTGACTTAAATGTAAAACTATTAAACTTTTATTTTAAAAATAGAAAAATCTTTGATCTCTGAGAGTTAGAAAGTGAAAATGTTAAGTTGCTCAGTCATGTCTGACTCTGTGCAGCCCCATGGACTGTAGCCTGCCAGGTTCCTCTGTCCATGGGATTTCCTGGCAAGAATACTGGAGTGGGTTGTCATTTCCTTCTCCAGGAGATCTTCCTGACCCAGGGATAAAACCCAGGCCTCCTGCATTACAGACTGGATTTTTTTACTGTCTGAACCACCAGAGTGAGCCTTGCTGCTGCTAAGTCGCTTCAGTCGTGTCCGACTCTGTGTGACCCCATAGAGCCCACCAGGCTCTGCCGTCCCTGGGATTCTCCAGGCAAGAACACTGGAGTGGCTTGCCATTGCCTTCTCCAGAGTGAGCCTTAGACTTGATATTAAAAAAAAAAAAATCTGTAACAAGGAAAAACTGATAAACTTTACCACATCAAAATTAAAATTGTTTGCTCTGCAAAAGAGTCCATGAAAAGGATGAAAAGACAAGCTAGAGACTGGAAAAATATATTTTCAAACCACATGTCCACAAAAGACTAGTATTTAGAATGTATAAAGAACTCTCAATATTCAACAGTAAAAACAAGCAACCTCAAGAAATACAATTAGAAAATGGCCTAAAGACATTTCAATAAGAATATACAGATGACAACTAAGCACATGAAAAGATGTTCAGCATCCCTAGTCACTAGGGATATGTAAATTAAAACCACAATGAGGTATCGCTACACACCTATCAGAATGACTAAAACAAAAAATAGTGACGCCAGTAATGTAGGCAGAGAAACAGAATCATTCATGTATTGTTGTAACATGCTATCGTCAGTCAGGAACAGTTGGATCTTTTCTTGAAAAGCTAAACATGCAACTATCAGCCAAACCAGCAATTGTACTCAGCATTTATCTCAGCAAAATGAAAATTTATGTTCCTATATAAACCTGTATACAAATGTTAATAGCAACTTTACTTGTAATAGCCAAAAATGGAAACAACCCAGGTGGTTAAGCAACTGTGGTACTTCCATGCCATGGAATGCTGCTGCTGCTGCTGCTAAGTCGCATCAGTCGTGTCCGACTCTTGTGTCCATAGATGGCAGCCCACCAGGCTCCCCCGTCCCTGGGATTCTCCAGGCAAGAACACTGGAGTGGGTTGCCATTTCCTTCTCCAATGCATGAAAGTGAAAAGTGAAAGTGAAATCGCTCAGTCGTGTCTGACTCTTAGCGACCCCATGGACTGCAGTGTACCAGGTTCCTCTGCCCATGGGATTTTCTAGGCAAGAGTACTGGAGTGGGGTGCCATTGCCTTCTCCGATGCCATGGAATACTACTCAGTAATACAGAGGAACAACTATTGATATGTCAAACAATTTGAATGAACCTCAAGGTAATTATGCTGACTGAAAAAAAAGCCAGTTCCAAAGGTTAAATATTGTATCCTTCTCTTTGTGTAACATTCTTGAAGTGACAAAATTATAGAAATGAAGACAGAGCAGTGGTTGCCAGGGGTTAGAGATAAGGAGTGAGAGGCAGCAGGCCGGTGGGAGGAGTCCCTGTGGTGCTGGAGAGATTCTGTATCTTGACAGCAACGATATCGGTATGTGGTTGTGATCCTGGACAAAGGTCTTACAAGATATGTGGCAAAGAAGTGGTAAGTGACAAAGATGTATCACTGGGGGAAACCAGGTAAAATGTACACATGATTCCTGTGTATTATTTCTTACAACTGTACATGAATCTCCAATTATTTAAAAATGAAAGGTTTAATGAAAAAACAATAAGTGCTACATTGTTTAATTTTTTCCATTTATAATGAAAGACTGCAAGCTTGTTGGTGTGCAACACGTGAGCACACACAGTGGTTAGAGGGATGTCAGATGAGGACACTTATTTTTCCATCACTCAGTTTATCTCTTGGCTGAACAGCACTGACTGCTGGGATGGTCGAGACTGTTACATTTTAAATTGTTTTTCTTCTTAGTCAAATATGTTTGATTTGTGCTCATAATAGATTGCATTTAAAGACTAGAAACATAAGGAACCAATGATGAAATACAAGATAATTAAGAGCAAAAAATGGCAAAACTGTAGTCCTACTTCAAAATTACCTTCCCCAATCTGAAAATTGCATTCATCTGATAAAAAAAAAAATCCTTATATGGAGCATCAAGATGTCCTTGGTACTTCAAAAACAGTGTGAAGAGGAGAAAATAGAGTAACAATTATACCCAATTTGGCTCTTCATTTATTGAGAATAAAGGGTCTACCCACATCCACATGGAGCTATTTGCAGAGTGCTTGCAAATAGCGGCCTAGAATCTGTCCCCTCTTGTCATTTATAAGCAAAACATAGAAATTATAAAAATAAACCAGTAGTGTTTTTAGCATAAAATTCCATAATTTCAGACATAAATTCTTGGAAAACAGCTTTTGCTTGTACTGGTGCTGCGTCATGGAGTTAAATCTCAAAGTATTTTTAGTGTACATACATTCTCCAAGCCAGATTTGACACGTCACTTTTTAGTATATTTATTCAATATAATTTAGAAAATTGTGTTCTTTTATATAATTTTAAAAGAGTTAACTGTGTATTTGTTGTTAAATGATATAAAGTGGAAATTTGTCTGTAATGACTACATATTATAAATAATATTAATGAATGCATTAAAACAAACTGTAGCATACAATACTTAATATGATACTCTTAAATAATTTGAAGGTTAAAATCACTTCTTTGTCATATACCACAGAAAAATGGCAAAACCAGTTTAAAATTTTTTGAAGACAGTAGTAGTGAAAGGCATTTGCAAGTCACATATGGCTGGGCAGTGTGGTGGGTGTGCATGCATTTGTCAGCTTTAAACTCTCCTGAACACATCAGCTGTTAAGTGCCCACTGGCACTTATCTAGGGCAATTAGGAAATGCGGGTCCTGGCTAATGACATGTTCTCCATAACTGAAAATTACTATAGGTGTGAGCACTGGATTGGGGTCAAGAGACTTCAGTCTTTCACTAGCCTGGGGTTCTTGGACAAATTAAGTGGGATGATGACAATATTAATAGACACTTATCTCCTGTGGCGGGCTTCCCAGGTGGCACAGTGCAAGAGAATTTGTCTGCCGGTGCAGGAGACACAAGAGAACGTGGGCTCGATCCCTGGGTCAGGAAGATCCCCTGGAGTAAGAAATGGCAACCCACTCCACTATCATTGCCTGGAAAATTCCATGAAAAGAGGAAGGAGCCATACAGTCCATGGGGTCGCAGAAGCATTGGACATGACTGAGAGCACATGCATGCATCTCCTATGGTGAGTGTCTGAAGCCAAGCAAATCAGCTTTTATTTACATTTTAGCTTCTTTCTCATTTGGTATGTTTTCTACTCTAAGTAACAGAAAGCCAACTCGATCGGTTTAAGTCGTGAGGAAAATAGAAAACTAGAATTTAGGGCAGCCTCAGAGTTGGTTATTTTAACAGCTCATTTCAGCAGGACGTGAAGGTCCTAGGTTCCTTCTGGTGTTCTGCCATCATTCATGGCCCACAGGGCTTCTCTCAGGGTCACAGGATGGTGGCCATGGGTCTGGGAGGCCCTGCAGGTCGTGAGGGTATCAAGAGAGAAAAGCAGTACTATCTCCTCTAGTGCACTTCTTTACCTCCCTAGCTGCCTTTCTCGCACCTCTCCTTAGCTCGCACTGGGTCCCCTGCTCAACCCTTGACCAGATTCCAGCAGGGAGAATGGGAGCTCCAAGACTGGCTTAGACTGTGCCGAACACAACTGATATTCCGCAGTCAGAGAAGAGAGAAAGACTGTGTGTTTGGTTTTGATACGACAAGGGTTCATGGTGAGGACAAGTAAGTGCACATACCAGTAGGTTCAGAACAAAAGGTTTTCTAGGCACTGGTGTGTAGAACATGACTTCTGAGATCTGGATTAGCTGCCAAGAGTTTAGACACTCTGTGCCACTGATGCAGAATTGCGTCGTGATCATTAGGGCAGGCTGATCACATCCAAGCGCTGCCATTTGCCAGACAGATTGCCTGAGATAAGTTGTGTACCGTCTCTAAGTTTAACTTACAAACTGGAGATGTTATGGAGTTAGCTGTTGGGAGAATTCGGTAAAACAACATATATGAGGATTAGGCCTGGAGCTCAGTGCATAGTTGGCAATCAATGAACATTCAGTGCTGGTGTGATGCAGTGATGACCATGATGAGCTGATATGACCTTGTACTTCTCAACAGCTGACTAGTTGTTTTTCCTGCTTTCACTCTTCTAGCAGCCAGTATCTCCTCTAGCCATCTATTTTCCATAGAGCATCCAGAGTGAGCTGTTAGAAACATATAGAAGATCATGTCATTCTCCTGCTCAAAACCCTCTCATGGCTCCCATTACACCTAAAATCAGACCAAAAGTCACTGTGCATCACAGCCTAGAGTGTCCATATGGTCTGGCTCTTGCCTAGCTCTCCGCCTTCTTCAGCAACATGACCCACATCCCTCTGGTTTGTAATGTTGGCCTGAATCACATCAAGCCTGATCCTACATCACATTTTTTATGCTTGTTGTACCTTCAGCCTGAAAACTCTCCCCACTAAATCGTCTCACATCTTGTCCCCTCATTTATTCATGTCTGTGCTCTAAGCACCTCCTCAGAGAGATCTTTGTCATTTGCCCTCTTAAGAACAGTTACCACACTCACTCTGAGTTACTCTTCCTCTTAGCCTGGATTGTCTAGAACAGGGGTCCTCAACCTCTGAGATCTAATGCCTGCAGATCTGAGGTGGAGCTGATGTAATAATAATAGAAACAAAGTGCACAAAAAGTGTAACGTGCTTGAATCATCCTGAAACCATCACTCCCTCATGGTCTGTGGAAAAAGCTGGCTTCCACAAAACTGGTCCCTGTTGCCAAAAAGGTTGGGGACCACTGGTCTAGAAAACCACCTGAAACAAAAGCTCATGTGCTGATACTTGACTGAGGAAGGATACAGTCTCAGGGAAGCAGGAACAAGGAAGAAGAAAGATAAAATACCGAATGGGCTGCAGCTCTGCAATCACTGTAGCTGAGGGCTTGGTCTCCAAGGATGTCTTGAGATGAGGCATAGAGCTCTCTGCATCTCTGTACAGACCATCCAGGGAAGGAAGTAAGAACTGATCTGGCTCCCTCCTGTACCCCATCTCCCACTGGTCAGGTCCACCCACCCCTGAGGCAGAAACTCCCCACCCCCACTCCACCCCAACCTCTATGATGTAGTGAGTAGCCCCCCAGGTAGCCTCTGGGGAAGCCAGAGCTGCAGGGCTCCAGTCTGACCATTGCCAGTATTCCTTTGTCAGTTATTGCCACACACACGGCATCTTGATCTGAACTGCTGGCAATAGCAGCAGAGGCACCTGGCTCTAAGAATGTGTGAATAGTACAGAGCAGTTGATCAGGCCACTCTGGCCAGGAAGCAAGGCAAGTAGCCAAAGCCCTGGTGGAGGATAGGGGCAGAGAGGTCAGCATGCCTGCTCAGATTTCAGCAGTGTACAAACTAAGTCCAGCACCATCTGATACATCCTCATCCTGCATAGCTCTCTTCCTAACACTGAAGATGACCTGCCATAATATTGCATATTCATTTGAATGAAGCAGATATTCAAACAGATGGAATCTCCATAAGTAGGAGCTCATCTTTGCCAGTGATCTCCTTTTCAGATAGTCATGCTATTTACCATCCTCTACAAGTGAGCTGGAAAATGGGGTCATGACAAAAATATCCCTTGTGACTGAAGGAGGTTGGCCCCTCCCTTGGCTCTCCCACTGCATCGCCTCTTTCACCTGGCTTTCTAATCCTAGTGCACATGCTGCTTTGTGGCCTGGAGGCCTGGCCTTCTCATCCCAGATGGTCCCTGTGCACATGGAATTCTCAGAGTAGCTGAGCATCATTTCCTCTTGTTATCCGTGCCTTTCTTAGGCCCCTTGTACCATCAATCTAGGCCCTGGGAGTTCAGTGGGACTTTTGTCTCTGGAACAGTACTATGGTGAAGGGTTTTGGTTTTCAACTCCCTCTACTCTCTCCAGTCACAATTCCCTTTCCATCACTACATCTTCTCATTCATCCCACCTTCTTAATTAAAATTCCAACCCTACACCAATTCTTTATTGCCTTGAAAAATTTCCCAAATCAGTTTTCTCCTGAACAAATACCTTATCTCCATGCTGACTCCCTTTCTCCCTAAATCAGAGTTTAAAGTAATTATTTCTGAGTGTGATTTTAGGTCTAGGATTTTGAATTTGGTGCCTACACTGCCTTAACTTCTAGATGACAATGCATCATCACTTAAGAATTAATATTAGACTTAAGGGAAACCTTTCATGTCACAGCTTTAGATCAGAGTAGGCCTAACTTCTAGCAAAATAAAGGCATCGACTTGTAGAGTTGAAAATGCTCTCAGGAGCTCACTGAGTATGACTGCCTCCCCCTCCACCCTCTCCCAACCCCTTCTTAAGAGCTGAGGAAACAAGCCAAGGAAAGATAGGATTCATCCTGACTCGCATAGCCAGAGAAGGACAGAGGCAGGCCAGGGACCCAGTCTTTTTGCCTCTCTGACCAGGGCTCTCCTAAGATCCAGGCTGCTTCTTCAATCAACCACATAGTTTGGTTTGAAGATTTACTAAGACATTTCTGGGGAGGAAGCAGAATGTTAAATTATGCAAGACAAGGAATACTGTTCCCTGCCTATTCCCACCTTCTAATGTGACCTCCTGGTCTGGCTTCTAACTGGTATTACTGGGGACTGTCTGATTTGCCTAAGGTGGACTTGACCCAAAGCCAGGGACAGAGTAACTTTTGGTAGAATCTGATCCTTCTGATCCCCACAGCTGTGTGTCATCTCTGGGTATCTAATTTGCAGCTGCAATCTGAAATGACCTGTAGGAGACACCATTATTTGGCAGCAGTTTTTGGTCATATGGTTGTGGTGTTGGTAAGATTAGAGACAGAAAAAAGTTTTAAAGCTGGCAAAGTAAAATCCCTAATACATATTGGGGATTTTAAAACTTCCTGACCTGGTAAAGAAACACACTGATAAGTTTCTCTTGTGTGTCTCTGAGTCTGCCTGGGGAGTAATCTGAATTTATGTTGCCTTTTAATTTTTTCCTTTCAAACTTACTGAATTGTATGATTTCAACATTTAAGCATCACAGTTGGCTACTGAGAATCATCAGTGTGCTCGCAAGTCCTGAAACAAGATTTCAGGCAAATTCTGAAATTCTATGTGTAAAATCTAGCCCATTTTCCAAGTTGGGGAGTATTATTAAACCAAGAATTGCCCTGAGAGGTGAAAGCATAGAGCAACTGAAAGAAGTGTCAAGGTCTGCTGGCGTCTGATGCTGCCTCCCTGAAGGCTTGTTTTATTTCGTCACTCACACTTCACCTTTTTTATTCCAAGGTGACTTTTAATTCCAGTCTTATTTTATGCACAGTAGTCACAATAGCTCACTTCAGATGTTAGTATTATCTCTAAGGGATATTCTGAACATCTGATTTGCAGCAGCTACATTTCTCTGCTTCTGTGGGAAGTGGAGGAAGTTTATGGAAGTCCAGTCCCTGCATTAAAGGGAGCTATTTCTGATCTCGGTTGATCTACAGACCCTGACTTACATATGACCCTGAGTTATTAAAAAACATACCCCAAGGCCTGCCTTGGTTATGTAACAGGGTCACTAGGCTGACTCAGGGACTTTGTGTTCAGAGCTGAGAACAGAAACTGGTTTTTCCAAATACCTCAAAGTCTGGGAAGGTGGCTGAACCCAGCCTCCAGGCTGTGGGGACTCCATCTTGACCACTGACTTCAGAGGGAGGCTCAACATGTTTCCAAACTTCCCGGCTTCCATTTACGTGTCGTCCTCATCTTCTTTTTCCCACGATGAAAAGTGCTGTCTCTTTCCTGGTCTGGCTGCTGAGAGTCTGGCCTCAAGCCAGCCTTGGAGTTTCAGTCATGGGTGGCCTTGGCAAAGATTCATGGTCAATTCTGAGAGAGCATCATGCCTGCCAAGGCCAGGGGCATGGAACATGGAGCAGCCTTTATGCTTCTGAGGACAAATCATGGTATCCAAGGGAGAAGTCACAGCAAGTGAGACCTGGAAGTCACCCAGATTTCCTCCAAGTCCTCATTTTACAGATAGGGAAACATACCAATAGCAGAAATCCAAATGGCTCTGGGTTACAAGCTGAGTGATAATAGAGGGAGGGCTGCATCCCAGAACTAAACCTGTGTAAGGGGAGGAACCATGCTGTCCCATCCACTGCAGTCTCCCCAGCACCTCCTATAGTGCCTGGTAGACACGAGGCCCCTCTAGAAGGAACAAACAAATTTAAGAGCTCTTCTTCCATGTCAGTTTTGCTTCTCCTGATATTCAACTAACCTTAACAGCAGAAAAGCCCCTCTGCCCCTCCTCCAGGCCAGGAAAGATCACAGAGGCATGAATAAGACACTGTTCCCCCATGCCAGGGGATCACCTGCTGCCCACACAGCCAGAGCAGAATCCCCCCTCCACTCCTCAAAGGCTCCTGCCCATCAGGTAAGTAGTCTAGTTACCACCAGACTAGTCTGGCTGGAGTCTCCCTCCTAAGTCTGATGCCACACTGGACCCACAGTAGGACTATTGGTGGGGGGGTGGGGGCTAGTTGTTACAAAGTTTCCAGTTTATTTGGTCACCAAGACTGATCTTTAGGCCAATTAAAGAAAACAATATGATCACTGGGCTGTGATCTCCAAAAGCTGTAGATGTTGAGAAGGGATCCAGAAAGGTTTCGGAGCCCCAGGCTTGGAGGCGAGGTCTGGGCCTCATGTATGGTTCTAAGCTTAGGAGAAGAAAGGACCCTCCGGTCAGACCTTGGCCAGACTAGGCAAACGTCACCCGGGACTGCTTCTGTATGCGCGTGATTTCGTAAGATTCTGCAGTGATAGAAGGCAGATTCAGAAAGAGAGGAAAACTTCGCTATTTGGCCGGTTGTTGGTACTCAGCAAGGGGGAGTGTTATTTGACTTTGCCTCCAGTGACAGCTCTGTTGGTGCGGTGTACCGGCCCGCCTGAGCTGCACAAGCTATGGCAGCTGATTAAGAGCAGCCGCGCATCTTGAGAGCACAGCTTTAGGGAGCCCCGCCGGGAAAAGAGCCAGAAAAGAGGAGAGGAGGGGTGTTTTGGGGGCGGCCGGTGGGAGGGCTCGTTGCCTGCAGGGATCCACAGAGCCGGGGAGGGGAGCTCACCCCCTCCCTCTGCGGCTGCAGAGATCGCCCCGGAGCGCCGGGGCCCTCCCAGCCCGAGTGCGCGCCCGGCTGCTCCGCGCACCTGCCACGGGCCCCGCGCGGGTCTGAGCTGCGGGCGGGCGGCGCGCACAGGTGGCGGCGATTGGGCAGGCGGGGCCGGGAGGGTGACGTCACGGGCTCCGGTCCTGGCGGCAGAAATAGGGCAGCCGCCGCGGCGGTGCTACAGCAGCGGGCAGCGGCGGCTCAGAGAACGGAGCCGCGACAGCCCTCCAGCGCGCCCAGGACCCGCTGACAGCCAGGGAGACCGACCGAAGGACACGGGGTCGGGTCGCCGCTGCCACCACGGGGCGCTCCCTCCTGCTCGCCGAGTCCGGCCACCTGGTCTTCCTCTCGGCCCCGGCCGCCTCAGGTACGCAGCGCAGCTTCAGAGCGGTCGTGGGGAGGGTGCCAAGCCGCCACCGCCGCCAGCCGGTCCCCCTGCACCCCGTTGGGATCCGTGCGCCCGCGGCCACGCGTTTGCCTGCAGGGCCCGGCTGGGTGCTTGCTTGTCTTCACCGCCGCTCCCGGTGAGCTAAGTTTGCCCGCCTGCGGGGAGGTGGGCACGGGACCCCCTCACCCGGGCTAGGCAGGGCTACCCCCATCGGGGCCAGGACTCGGGGTAAAGGCTGGGGCGCCGAGGCATGTAGCAAGTCTTCAATGGGGACCAGAGTGACCGGGCTGGCGCGGAGCACCGCGCAGAACCACTCGGGCCGAGCCCGCAGCGGGCGCCGGGCTCCGAGTCCCTGCAGGTGCGGATCTTGGGCTCTGGATCCCGAGCGGCCTCGGGGAGCGCGGTTGCACCTGGGCTCGGACTTTTGCCCTTGACCCGGGGCTGGGGCGTGGGACGTGGGGCGGGCGTCCTCACTACCTCTTTTCTCCAGCTTTGCGGGGAAACTTGGCACCTGCTCGCTGCAGCTCAAAGGGCCCGCGGCGCCCGGGCCTGGCCCTCACAACCCGGAGGGCCGCCGCGTCCAGACTGAGCGCTTGGCCTCCGCGGAGGAGGTGGGGAAAGACCCGGGACCCCGCTCGGCTCGGGCAGCCCGCTACTCCCCTTCCGCTCGGCCGGTCGCTGTTCCAAGCAAGCGCCGGTGTTACTTGCTGGGGAGTCAGTAGCAAGCAGTTTGTTTAGGGGATGTTCAAGCACCGCGCTTGGTCCTAAGAGCTTGTAATATGGGTGATCTCCCGCCCGTCTTTGCGCCAGCACAAAACGTGTTCCAAGTTTCGGGGGTATCTAGGCGACTCGAGCAGAGCGCGCTCCGCTTTGGGAGCGCGTGTCCCCTCGAGTTTAGCGAGGAGAGCTTGGCGCGAGCCTTCGGGGCTGCCTTCAGCTGACAAAGGGGTGCCCCGAGCGCCTTCGTTTGAGGCCTGCCACCTGAGGACTTTGGCACCCACCCCTCCGGCAGGAGCAGAAACCTGCTGGAAGCAGTAGGGTTTCTCACCATGCCCGGAACGCGGCGAGCATCCCGTGCCGCTTGTCCGTCTATGTAAGCTCCTCGGGACAAGGCAGCGTTGGGCCGCCTAGGTCTGCGTCTAGCCCAGAGTTGGTCCCCCGTGCGCTGTCCAGCAGACCTCGCTCCTGATCACTGTCGCCGACATTGATGAATAGCGCTTACGCAGCTTCGCCACCGCTTCCCTCTAGGTGTCGCTTCCGCCGAGGTTTCCGGCGAGCGGAAAACAACGCCAGTAGCTTTGGTCTGTTCCCTTCGTGAATTTGTAGCAAACCTGTGCACCAGAAATTGTACTAGATGGGCCCCTGAGACACAGACGTCCGTCCACATTCTCTGGGCCAAACAGAATTTTAGTAGGACGTGGCACTAAAAATGTGCACCCTAAAATGTGCCCATTTCACGATACATGAGGAGAGAAAAGGGGTCAGGTTGAAATTCGGACTTTTCTGGAAAGTCTCGAATTATTTTCCTACCATCAGGGTTAGGGGAAAGCGAGAGATGACTTAATCCTGGAATGATCCAGACAGGCCGTGGGTCTGGGCAATGGTCAGGTGGATCTGCTCACCTGGGAAGGACACGTCAGGGGAGTGAGGGATGTGGCATCTCTGACCCCAGAGGCCCAACAGCCCTTAGGCAGTAGCTTTCATGGAAGACCTGAGCTGATGCCCTACAGGGCCATGTCAGCTTCCCATCTTAGTTTTGTGAGAAGACACTGCAGCATTACTAGATTATTTCTGTTTAAACACACTCAGATGAATGTTCACTTTCTTCCCATCCCATATAAAAAAAGACAGCCCTCTCTCCAAAGACTTCAGACAGAGCAAAGGTCAGTGCAAGAAAATAGTTTTTGATGTAATGTATATGAATTGCTTAATAAAAGTGACAGTGGGTTTTCCTCTCTTCAATTTTTTTGCCCACCTTCTATTATTGTTAATTCCAGGAAGGTTCCCCCCCACCCCTCACCCCCCAAGAGAGGGGCAGCTTGTTCTGGGTACGGGGAGAACCTTTATCCCTTTGGCTGTGTCCTGGAGGTAGTTAAGGGAGGGATAGATTGAATTTTTCTACCTTGATCTGCCAGTCATTCGAGATTCTTCTCCTCCTAAGGGCTGCAGGCTTCCCCCCACCCTCACACCCTGCTCCCCACCCCTTTAGTGATCTTCATGATGTGATCTTTTGTTTGACAACATTATATTTCAGAAATTGGCACTGACTAGTCAAGATTTCCTAAAAATCTCCTTAATTGCTACTTTGCCTTTTTTGGTATTTTTTTTTTTGCAAACTCAACCTTCTTGTGATGCTGTGTGCTTACTAGTTAATCAAATTAGGCAGTTATTTCAAGAGCACATCTTTGCTTACATTTTCTATCTTGGTGCATAACACAAGGCACGCAACTTCAAGTGAAACACAACTACAGTGGAGAGAACATGGTACTCCAGAAGTATTATCTGAATGTTGAGGCTTCTATATGTTAGCTTCATAGTAAATAGGAGTGTCATAGGTTTACACATAGGCTAATTTAGATATCAAATTTATCAAATGTAGGAACAATTAACCAAAGAGACAGAGTAGATAATTACTGGGGAATGCAATATAACTTCATTATGGCTTGCTTCATTGTTGCCTTCATATGTTTCCATGCCTAATTTCCTTGGATTGGTATTCTAGAAACTAGGAAGTTTGAACCCCTCTCTTTTTTCCTAAAAGACTCACCAATCAAAACTGCAGTCTTAAGCCTTGCAAAAGAAATTAGCAGATAGCTTCCTGGTTTTAGTTTGGGCTTTTGATGTGTTTTTTTTCTTTGAGCATGGGGCAAGCATGCAGAGAGAACTGTAGGATTTTGGTGTGTGTTGCTGATTGCCAACATCACATGTGTAAAAGGCAGTACACCTAAAAGCAGTTGGCTAGAGCATACACTTTTCAATTAGGATAGAAATTCAGGAGGCTCGAAGTCACAAACCTTACCGTCCTCTTCAAGGCTGGATGGTGTTGCTCAGTTCTGCCAAATCATCTTTGTAATTTCTGGTCCTGTCTGTGACAAAGAGGAGCCGTTTCTGCGTGACTACTCCATGATGTCTGGACTGTTATGTCACCATATTCTGAGAGAAAGACGAGAGAGAACAAACCAGGGAATAGTCTCCCCCAGAGCTCTGAGGGTCAGAGTTCTTCCCCAATTCTTCCCAAACAGGGCTGGATCCTGGAGGAGGAAAGAGAAGTTTGTTTATGTTGGTGCTTCTCTCTGGCCTCTGACCCTGTTCAGTAAAGACAGGTTGCATGCCACATATGTTCTCTGGTGGTGCAGATTTGGAGTTTACGTATTCATATCTATTTCTCCCTGACCATTTGCCTTCTTTGGTCATGGTTTTTCCACTTTCTTCAGAAATCAAGTCAGTATTTGGAATGTTACCTCTATAGTTTTAAATACAAATAAATAATAGTACAGCTATCAGCTTGTAACACCAGGAAATCTGTGGTTTTCACAGCAAGGTGAAATAGCAAGATGAAATAGGGCTCATCCATAACTTAAAAAAAAAGCAAAATCAGTCTGTCTAATGCATACATATTCCATACGTAAATTTAAGATGATATAAGAAACAAAGCAGTTGCCTGGGGGGGTCAGGATGCTCCAGTGTTAGTCTAGGTCTGGCCACTGAGTTGGCTTTATATACTGGGTGAACCTTTCCACCTTCCAGGCCTTTGGTGCCTGATTCTCATGAGCATGTGGAAACATGAGGCTCAGGTGGGAAACCCCAGAAGAAGCAGTGAAGTACTTCCCTTGGAAACGAGATGTCTTAAATATCAAGTGATTGTGTTTTATAAGTTGTTTGAAAGGAGAAATAGTCCCAGATCTTTTATGAGAACAATCTCAGGTAGATTTATAACCAATCTTGGGACTCTAGCATGGATTGGATGAAGCTTATAAACCTAAAGTGATTTCAAAAGGAGCTCTAGGTTGAAAAAGAGGGTTTGTGATCTTATTGGTGATACCTTCCTACTTCTATGATGGGGAGATTCTTGTTGTATGTTCTTCTGTCTGAGGGCCAGTAGCGCTATTTGAATTTGAGGAGTAGTTAATCTTTCAACAGATCCTCTTTCCTCAAAGTGACCATCTACCAGGCTGACTGGCATTGTCAGTGAGCTGAAGGGCACCCTTGCTGCCTGGCATCCTTTGCATCTCCTCATGTTTTTTTTTTTTTTATTTCAGCCACATTCATTCTAGGCCAATAAAGACAGCAGTGATGAGGGCTGAGGAGAGAGTGCTGTGTGGCCTCATCACAGGTGGAGTGTGGGGCAGGGGGCAGCTTGACTTCCCCCTCACTCTGTTCCTCTGGCCTTGCTGGAGCCATGGAAGCTGGAGGAACAGGGTCTCGGCATCTTTCACAGGAGAGACTTGGGGCTCAGGGCCTCCAATCTTGTTCTACGTAGATGTTTCCCCATCGTACTAAAAACTCCCATTCATCCAAATGAAATATTGCTAAGTATCAAGAGGCCTCAGTGGGCAAGGTCTGAATATAGATCCGTGTCCACCTGGCTGGTTTGGAGTCCCAGCTCTGTCATTTATTTGCCGCATGGCCTTGGCAGGGTGCTTAACCCTCTCTGTGACCCATCTCCTCTGTTATCTAACTAGGAGCTAATCCTTGCCCTCTTCATGGAATAGCAGTGAGGGTTATGAGTTAGTACCTATAAAGCATTTAGAACAGTGCCTGACACATAGTAATTGCTATATACGTGTTAACCAAATAGATAATCTCTATTTGGTTATTAGACAGATCATCAAAATTGATTTAGACCCAGTATTAATTCTTTTTTTTTATGAACTGAACTGTCATAAAACTTGAGTTGTAAATTTTAAGGCTGTTGCTGCTGTAGATGGAATGAATTGTCAATCACCCTGAGTATAAAATGACATCTCAGACGCATCTGCCGTGCAAATGAAGTTTGATCTGGTGGTGGCCAAGCTGAAATAAACTTTACAGAGAGGCTGCTGCTAAGTCGCTTCAGTCGTTTATGACTCTGTGCGACCCAATAGACGGCAACCCACCAGGCTCCCCGCTCCCTGGGATTCTCCAGGCAAGAACACTGGAGTGGGTTGCCATTTCCTTCTCCAATGCATGAAAGTGAAAAATGAAAGTGAAGTCGCTCAGTCGTGTCTGACTCTTAGCTCCCCCATGGACTGTAGCTCACCAGGCTCTTCCATCCATGGGATTTTCCAGGCAAGAATATTTTCCAGGCAAGAATATACCTAGGAATATTTCAGGAGTTGGCCTGGCTCATGTTTCCCTGTCATCCAGTAAAATCCTATGGGAACCTCAACACGATCTAGACAAAACCAGAGACGATTCCAAGTGCAGCAATGCTGCAGCTCAGGTTGCTGAAACAGCTCAGGGCAGCTGGGTAATGTCAGAGGTCTGAATACACCCTCTTAAATGAAGTGATTTGGCGCTTTCTAAAACAATTGAAATGAACAGAATTTATTCTGATGCTATTCATTAATAATAAAACATCCAAAATAATTGGTCTTGGATTACTAGACAAATTGAAAACTAAATACTCGATATTGTGGCTTGAATATTTTATAACTCCAGGAATTGACATCTGTAAGTTATCTAGAGTAAGTTTTGACTATCTTGCTGTTTTTTAGTTTATTTAGGCTTGAAGGCATGAAAAGGGAGACAGGACCTTTGATATGTATGCTTACTCCATGAGCACTGTGTGTGTGATGGTGGATAAATAGGGAAGGATGAATAAAAGTAGAGTGGGAAGCAGTGTCTTTCTCATTCCAGCTTGAATTACTGTTGCTTGTTTGAAGAAAACAAAATTCCAAAACCCGAGTAGCTGCTTTCTGCAGTCTCTGGAACATGGCTCTGTGTTCAGAGGAGAATAATTTATGGAGAGTAGGGTGTTAACCTATTTATTTTTAGAAAAATTGGTTGCAATTAGGGAAAGTCATTTTTATTCTCTTTTAGTCCTGAATGTGATTTTTTCCCTCCTCCCCCTCCCTGTAAGAACACACACCCTAGCTCGAGCCCCAGATGGGGAACATAGCGCTGGGTGGCTGCTGCTAACACTGCAGCCTTCTCCCAGGTAGCTGCTGTACCGGTTCCACTTTGCTCTGCCTTCTTCAGAGGTGGGAGCTGGTGCAGATGGCGCTGAGACCATGACTGTCACATCGTATTTACTGGCCACCCAGACTCTTTCCCTGGTAGCTCCAGCTTTCCCTACAGATGTCCAAGATGAATGGCTGAAGAAACATAGGTAGGAGTAGGAGCCTGTGGACTCCTTAAAAAAAAAAAAAAAAAAAAGATACCTTCCCTTAAAAGATAGCCATAACTTATAACCTCGCCTCTCATAGGCCAGTGTTACATGCCCACAAGTTTCAGTCTAGCTCCTCATTGCTGTGGGCATTTCTGTCTCAAGTTGGGAACATAAAGCAAGTCTGGAACGGCAGCTTTATTGGGGTGTGGAAGGCAGCCAAAGGAAGCCTGGAAGGTGGCAGGCAGTGTACTTGTTTCGCAGCCTGGCAGCAGCTCTAGTGATCATTTGATCCCTCTCCTTGTGTAGCACAGGGATCCTTCTAAGCTGTTGGCTTTGGGGGTGAGCATGGGTGGATCCTTCAAACAGGCTGTAAGGTCTCTCCAGCAGCTCATCATCTCTGACTCGGACACCTGCTCTGGACCAGCCCTGAGCCACCTCACAGTGGGTGCTGGGCCTCCAAGGCACTCTGTGTTTTCATCTCTGCGGCCATGAGCACGAGGCAGTGTGGACCACATGCAATTAAGCACTAAATTGTGTGGTGCTCACAGAAATCAATAACCCTTAAAGTTTCCTTAGGTAAGAGTTGTAAATACTGCATGATGAGCTCTATCTGGCTATGTTTCTCAGAGATACTGAAATTAAGGCTGGAATATGTTCACAGTGGAAACCTTAAAAAGGACAGCTAATTGGACAAATGCACCAATCTGTGTCTTTGTCCTCTTAACACAATGCCCAGCATATATTAGGACGTTGAATTTTTATTACAGCTGATCCTTTGTGTTTTTTCCATCCATGTAATTCTTTTACTACTTTAAATTGCCCATTTCTTGTCCTCTAGTATTTTAGACAATACTAAAGAGAGTCTCATAAAACATCTTAAATGTTACTGAAATCCTGTTATCTGGTAGATGCTTGAATTCTACTACAAGAAGGTTTGGTCTTAGAACAGAAATGAAAATAGTAGACCCCTTAATGTTTTGAAGTTCACTGTCTTGTTAACTGAGTCCTCAGCTACAAACAGCAATACTACAGATTTAACATGATTTCTCACCAGTGCTTACTGTGTGCCCAACTGCAAATGCTGTCTGCAGAAACTGAAGCATGGACACATGGTAACCTATCAGTGGTGTCTCAGCCTTTCCACCCTCACTTGTTCTTACAGATGTAGTGACAGGTGTATTTCAAGTGGGTTTCTGCATACCAGTCAGCATTTAGAGTTTTTACTGTGTGCCCAACCCTGCCTCCTTCAGCCCTCACAGCAGCCCTATTGGGTACATATTATTGACCCCACTTTAGAGATGAGTAAACTAAGGCTCCAAAGTAGTGTAACTTCTCCACGGTAAACCAGAAGACCTGGTGCCAGCATATAAACTCATGTTTATCTGATTCTGGAGAGCAAGTACTCACTCACTAACTACCCCTTGACTTGTTTACATTTTGCAGTGCTCAGTACTGGGCATTTGTCATTTTCTCAACAGACTCAACAAAATGAGACCAGGAGGCTTTTGGCTGCATCTCACACTGCTTGGAGCCTCCCTGCCTGCTGCACTAGGATGGATGAACCCGGGAGCCAGCGGAGGATGGAACGTGGGTGTGGGAGAGTCCCCGGCAGAGGTATAGTCACGTCACAGCTGACATGACATTTAAAACTCATTGCTTTTGATTGTTACAGTATCTGATTTCCTTTATGCCTGTAGTTTATATCAAGTAGATTGCAGTGGAAGTGAAAACCCTGCTCCCTTTGCAGTAGGGGACAGAAGGAAGCCAAGTGTGTTGATAGGGACTGGAGGTTTATATGATGCTATAACAATGGTCTAAAATCTCTCCAGTGTTGAAGATGTATCCCTAAATCAAGCTGTGGTTGCATGTTTTGTCTTCTCCGCAGACCCTCCTGAGAATGGCCTCTGTGTATGTTTAATAGTACTCTGAAAGTGCCAACTCATCGGTGGAACACACCCCTGTGAATTAATGAAGTCTTTTAATTATAAAATATGTTTTAAAGGAAATAGACTCCTTTTCAGCTATGTAGATAAAAGAACCAGGCGGAGTAAGAACTGGCGGGTGGAAGTCCTGAGGGAGCCGGCCTTAATGAACAGATAAGAATGATTAATGGCATGTTAGGTATATATAAATGCTTCTAAAGTGCTTGAAAAACTTGTTCTCAAATGCCTCCTGGGAGAGTCTCGCCATCCTGCTAATTGCTTAGTGAACTCTGGTCTGAAGTGGTGAAGAGGAGTCCTAAACAGCACCCGCTCAGGTAGTGGGCTGCATGAACTGGGGGCTTGTGAGGGATGTAGACTTTCTGCCAAAAATGTTTTGTACATGCTGAACCTTAAGAAATGACTAGACCTACCTAGGATTTCCTTGATGATTCGGTGAATACTAATTCTCACCTGAGAGCTTTCCAGGGCATCTTTATAACCATTGTTTTCCAAGATGCACCCCCTTTTCCTTCACTCTGTGCCTGCGTCCTGTGGAATAAGGAAGAAAGTGAAAGTGAAAGTTGCCCAGTTATGTCCGACTCTTTGCGACCCCATGGACTATACAGTCCATGGAATTCTCCAACTTAGAATACTGGAGTGGATAGATAGCCTTTCCCTTCTGCAGGAGATCTTCCCAACACAGTCACCCCCAAAAGTCAGCATTACCTGGAGAGTGAACAGCGATACCTGGTGTATGGTAGGATTAATGCATTATTTGATCAAAAGACATGATTTCTCTTTCATTATTACTTAATTGTAATGCAGTCCCAAACCTACAAGCCTTACTCTTCAGGAAGCCTCAGAAGTAATTTAATGCACACACTTTTCCTGCTGAAGTTAGTGTGGCTTCCCTTTGTGGTGAGCAGATGATTAAATAGAAACACTATCTCTCCTATCTAGCTCCATGAAGGATGCAACGTAATGCTCTTTTGAAAGAGTCTGAAGGCTGACTTGCCAGCAAGCCTGGCGTTTCCCAATGGGAACCATTTAATCACTACACTTGTACTCATACAGAGGGAAAACGATCACTTAAATCCTATAAATATATTGTTGAATATTTACTAGAAAAGCAAATAGGCAAACACACAGCAAGGTGTGTTTAGTCTTCTTACTGTTGGAGCTCATTGGCCCACTGTTTTAAATTGCTCATTTTAGTTAAAACAGTCAAGCCAATTAAGGTGGGTTTTAGTGGGAGGTAAATTGAAGGTAAGTTGATATCAACCCAAGGCTTCTTTATTTTAGCTCTTAACACCCTAGTACTCTGTATACCAACAAGAAAAAGCAGATGCTGCTCATCCTGAGGAAGTGAGGCTCTTTTGCTTGAGGGTATTGTTGTACTCCCTGCTTGCCTTTTTAGGATAGAGCCCCAGAGACGCCATTGTCATCCAGCTTTGGGAATTTCAGGGAAAGGAAGTGATGCCTCTGTGGGCTCTGGAAGGCAGAAACATCTGCCTTAGCCCTCCAGTTCTCTTTGCTGTAGTCTGAGTTTTTTTGAGTGCTTGTTGAGTCTGCTTCTGCTAATTTTTAAATGAGATGATGAGGATGTGAATGGGCCCAGGACATAGGACAACCTCTGTGAATGTTTAGAGAGGGCAAGACATGTATTGTCCAACATTGTTAACTGGTTAGTTGGCTGACCTTGATCACACTTGATGCATGGTCCCACTGTGCCCTCACTTGTTAGGGTCCTCTTGGTCCCTCCCCACCTTTTTTCCCAAGTCTGAATCAGCCACTCCTCCAAGGCCTTGCTCTGGTTCTTACCTTTTCTTTAAAATCTTCTTTGACCACTCTTGATCATGTTTGATCTCTCCCTGAACTCCTACTCCTAATCTTTCCTATCTCTTTTTCTTTTTAACTCTTAAATTTTATTTTAGCATAAGAATGAAGCCGTCTTCTTTATCTTTCTCTTCTTTACAGAGGCTTATTGAGTTTTTCAGTCAGTCGATATTTATTCAACATTTGGTACCAGTCATGAAGTCACCTTGGTGCTTTCAATTTCGCACTAGACTGTCATGTATTTAAATGAGCTTTTAATACCTCCCTGTGCAGCTGAAGGCTCATTTCCGATGGGGGCATGAATGGCCCCTCCCAGCAGACCTGTAAGCAGCTTGTGGGCTGAGCCACGCTTGTATCTTATCAACATCCAAGATAGTCCTGTGTGTTACAGGGTCTGGGTAGTTTCTTCTTTGAACCGTAGCTCTTAATATATCCAGAGCTCACCTCACAAACCATATTAAACTCCTCTAGCAGTTTCCTCAGGCAGTCTTATTTTCTAGAAGAATCAAAACCAGTCTCAGTTTCCTGAGACTCAATAAATAAATAACTAAATGGTAAAATGTTTCCCTGTGTGTTTTCCTCCTGATAGGAGTACTTCCCAAAACATTCATTGACTTGAGATTTTTGAAGTACTTGGAAAGCATTAATGAGATTTGATTTGCCTTTCAAGTTATTATGCCAATTACTCAAGTGTCCTAAGGGTAAACAAGGATTAAATGACCAATGTGTGTGTGCTTGCACATTTTTAAAGCAATTATAATGAATATGAATTTTGTTAAAATATTGTTTTATGTACAAAGACTGAAGCTGAAATAGCTTCAAGGAGTTTACCATTTTACAAACATAGATAAAAAAGAAATGTAGCTGGGTGGAGTGCCTGTTTAATAAGAGCTGAGTGGCATGACATGGTCTAGAATACTAACGCAATCCTGAATATACAGGAAACAATTCGAAGAGATACAACTTATTGAAATTCCGAAATAGTTATATTTTCCTCTTTTCCCTGATACTCTGGCCAAGATAGATACAGTAGTAAGAATCAATATTGGTAGACTTTTATAATGGGGGGAACCAGGAAAGTGAGAAGGGGTGTGGTAACAGTCTCTAGTGACACCCCCTCTTGAGGGGCAGGCCTGTGTGGGAGGGTTCCCTCCCCCTTTGAGCCCTGGATACAGTGTTGCCATCGCTTGCTAGGTGGAGGGATTGGATGGTGGCTATTATTCAGCCTTCTTGCCTGCTTCCTGATATTACTGAACTTTTCCTAAATTGCTCTTCCCTGTAGTTTCTAGTCACGCACTAAATATCTGTAAATATTGATACTGGTTCCATTTAGAATTGTTAGCTTTGTATGCCTTGGTGCTTACAGAGCAGAGATGTGCTTTGAGGTCAGACACCATTTTTTTTTTTTTTAGTGTGTGTGAAGTCACACAAGGATCTTTGAGGAGAAAGATATATAGGAGTGGTATCAGAGTCAGGATGCTTCCCGTCCTCCCTGACCCCAGGGTTCAGCCTGAGAGAGCAGGATCCCACCCGGGCTGATCTGCCCTTCCCCTTTCTGCAAGACTTGACCCCAGACTCAGACTGCACTGCTCTCCCTGGGAGGACACCTTCGAATTTTAGAGAAGTTCAATGATCTGGCTTCTCTCTACATTGATTGGGCACTCAAGAGGACTCAGGCTGCTAAGACTGAGCATTAACCTAAAAAAAATTTTTCTCCCTTAATAAGCGTCCTTGTACATTTGATTTAATTTAAGACCAGGCTCCCCTCCCCTTTCTAGTGATGGTCTGCCCCACCCCCTGCCCCCAACTTCTTTTTGATTGATGGATGGGGAAGATTAGTTGGATCACTCCAGCCCCTCATTCTCTTTGTGGGAAGAGAAAGGCAGCTCCCTCCTTCCTGGGGGACCCCAGACAGGGTCTAGGCTGGTACTCAGCATTTTCTAGGCCTCACCTGAAGCACAGGCCTGTGTACAGCTTTTATGTTTGTATTCTGTGGAATCGCCCTTCCTCAGCATTCCCTGGTGCCAAACTCTATCATTGACTATCTTTCAAAGAAGATGAGATTGGGTGTACCACTTTTTAGCAAGAAAGCGCGATGGGCCTTTCACCTTTCACTGGGTGTGGGGCACTGGGATGTAGATCAGATCAGATCAGATCAGTCGCTCAGTCATGTCCGACTCTTTGCGACCCCATGAATCGCAGCACGCCAGGCCTCCCTGTCCATCACCAACTCCCGGAGTTCACTGAGACTCACGTCCATCGAGTCAGTGATGCCATCCAGCCATCTCATCCTCTGTCGATGTAGATGGCACCCCTTATATGAGACATCTGCTGCAGGGGTGGTTCTGGTAGGGGCAGGCTTCTTCTCTGCTCCTCCAGCTCTTGCCTCTGGCTGTCTGCTGATTACTCTGTGTCAGAGGGTATGGATGTTAGCTTCTTCGGGAAAATCAGTAGATTGCAATCTCCTATCTACCGATGTGAATAAATTCATAATTTCCAGGGTGAAGGATGGTGACAGTACTTCAAGTCCCAGGGACATTGGATGAGCTGGCTTTAGAGACTGTGTGGGCTGTACGTACTCCAGTCCAGGGTCTCTTGAACTTCAGTGTGCTTGTGAACAGGCCCTAATACTTCCAGTCCCAGAGGACAGTGGGCAGAAAAGCCCTGGAGGCATCCCACAGCCTCCCTCTCCCATGTACACATTCAAGAAGGAGAATCCAGTTGGTGATGAACCCTGGCCTTTTTTTTTTTTTAAGCTTCCTGCTAACAGGATGATGTTGACTGCAGTCAGGAAGAGGAGAGAAACACACAGGCTGCAGTCATGCTGGGAAATAGCTTGCCGTGAAATTGGCTTGGGGGAGAGGAGGCAGGGGCAGGTAGGTGAGGGGGCCGGTGAATTGATACAGCCTGGGTCTGAGTCATTTTCACGTGTTTTCAAGCAAGCAGGCAGACAGGTAAACTTAGATCTGAATCCTGGGTCGCACCCTGGCTTGTCCTGGTGCTTGCCATCCAGAGGTCAGCCTGCACCCTCATGCCCTCACCATCACCTGTGCCTCCCACCCTGGTGTCCCACCAGAAGCTGGGGCTTCTGGCCCCAGCGCCCAGCCCGGCTGCTTTGGGGACCACGACTGCTGGGCTGGTGCTGTGTTTGGCGGTCTTGTCTTCATTTATAATCCATGGACGGGGAAGCCACCATCTTCGGATGTTCCTCCTCTCTTGCCGTTTTTGGCAAACCTACTCTACCAGCTAGTGTACTGTGCGCCCCTTTGGTATTTTCAGATCATTGTTGACAGAGTTTTAATTGGTTCTGAAAAGTTCTGCGACCCAGGAAAATAAACGTTTATGAGTTCACAGAAAACCATTATTCTTCTTCCTCTTAATTTAGCATTTACATATCTATTTTATTTATGCCTCTGCTGCTAAATAATCTATGCTTCTCTAGGAAATTTCCCATCCTTGTAATCAGGACATTAGGCCAGGCGTTGTAAATAGGGCTCTGATTTCCATTTTGGGGAAACTTGGCAGCATCAGCTCTGCCAGGCCCCAATCATCTGCTCGATTAGTTCTCTGTGATTGTGGGTTGTCTCTTTCGTCTCCCATTCAGAGACAAGAAAATGCCTTGTCGGTGTCAGACTCCAACAGGCCCCCTGTGTGGGGGCTCTGGTTCTCTGTCCTGCAAGCCAGGGCCATTGTCCTTCTGCCTCCACTGCTGTGGCTTCTGCTGTGGGGCTCCTGGGCCTCATCTTGTTGCCAGCCCCCTGGGGAGGGAGAGGGGCACCAGCTCCAGGGAGGGAGGGCTTAAGAGGCTCTGGGTCCAGGACCTGGGAAAACTGCAGCAGAGCCAGGCGGGTGCTGTTGGGTGAAGGAAGCAGCCCACCTGAGCCCCCCAAGGCTTGGAGAAGCCATCTGTCCACAGAGTCTGGTCCTTCACTTGTCAGTGACCACACACATTTGTATCTTGGCCTTAGAAATTCTCTGAGTCAGAAAGTCCTAGATGCAGAGAAACTCGGTCTTTTCCTTCATGGGATCATGGTTCTAATATCTTGAGGGTTCTTTCTTTCCAAAAGTGAAACCTGGGTGTCCTCACTTACTCCTTCGGGTGACTGGGGCCTCCAGCTTGCTCTGAGGACCAAGCCTTATGCTTTGTTCAGGTATTTCAGGAACTGTAGTGAAATTCAGAAAATAAAATTAATTTTGCTTCAGTTTAATTTTAAAATGTCTCCCTAATAGCACTGCTGGGCTTAGTAGGGAGTGGTGACACAGAATCTAGCCCTGAATGGACCCTCGCAGGGTAGAAAAGCTTGGAAAAGACCCTGATTCTGGAAAAGATTGAAGGCAGGAGAAGAAAGGGATGACAGAGGATGAGAGGGCTGGATGGCATCACAGCCTCGATGGACATGAGTTTGAGCAAGCTCCAGGAGATGGTGAAGGACAGGGAAGCCTGGCGTGCTGCAGTCCACGGGGTCACAAAGAGTCAGACACGACTGAGCGACTGAACTGAACTGAGGGTAGAAAGGAAGCAATTCTGCTGGGAGGGGAGGGCCAGGGCAGTGGTTCACCTAGTGCTTCTCCCCTCCTCCAAGGGTGGGCGTCCTACAGTCAGGTTTTGGAGGAAATAGTCCCTGAGGAAAGGATCTGGGTGTGTTAAGGACAGACAGAAGTACAGGGACAGGATGGAACTGGGAGGGTGGTGGGAGAGAGCTGTGAAGTGTTACTGTCGGGTTGGTGGGGAAGTGCCCAGCTCTGGAGGTTGAGCTGGGGTGGCATGCAGTGTGTGCCGTAGGCTGGTGATCCACCTGTGTTTCATGGCTTGGCCTTCTCTCTGTGGTCCCAGTAAAGCCTGTCAGTGTTTGACCCAGTCCCCAAATTGAGAAATGACCCACTGGGAGAGAAGAGAACAAGAACAAGCAGAGCCCCTTAAACACTGTTGCAGCCTTATAGCTCAGAAGTGCAGTCTGCCCCAAGCCTGCGAGTCTCGGGGTGAGAACACAGCACTCCTGATTGGGCTCGGTGTCTCAGGTCTAGCCTGGCACAGCTAGTTCCGTGGACTTGAACCACTTTCTTCTCTTCTCTGGACTTCAGTTTCCTCAAGTGGAGAGTGAGGGGTGATCAAGATGTCAGGGGAGGTTCCTTTCAGGCTTACTTCACAGCTAAATTCTATTCGGTGCAGACTGGGCCCCTTTAAAACATGAGCGGAAAGCTCAAAGTGTTCTTTCAGATGTAGTCCTACCTCTCTTTCTTAATCCTGTTTGGCCAAGTAGCAGGTGTGAGGTCTGAAGGCGTGGCCCATCTTGCTTTGTCTGAAACCTCCTGGGTGCACACCTCTGGGGAGGAATAGCTTTGAGGAGCTCTGCATGGAGACCATGTGGAGTCTGTTTGGCCAGAAACACTGCCACATCCTACATACAGACCTGGGTTCAAAGAAGGCTCCCCTGGGGAAACTGCTGCTGGTGTCAGGGAGAGAAGTCCTCAGTATGCTAAGAAGAAAGGAATTGGAACTGTCTTCTTACTCAGTGTCTAACAAGGGCTGTGTATCTGCCATGTGCTGGGAACTCTGCTCAGATAAGGGCTTCCTAGACCTTTTGACTTCACAAAGCAGAAACATGAAAACTTTTTAAAGAATGAACTCAGCTAACTCCAGGAATCCCTATCACCTCTTTATACCTTTGTACCTTCTTCTTTATAAAGAAGAATAAAAGCCAGAGTTGGAGGAAAAAGGGCAGTCCATCCCATGGAAGCCTGACACTGGCATGTTCTAGATTGCCCACGCAGGTGGGTTGTGTCTAAGGGCCAGTCAGACATAACTGTTAAATCACTGGAACATGCATCTATTGGGTTGGCCAAAAGGCTCATTTGGGTTTCTCCATAACATCTTATGAAAAAAACCCAAGCAAAGTCTTTGGCCAACGTGGTAATCCACAGGGAACTGAAACCCACAGAAACGTGCAGTAGTGTGGCCTTGAATTTCCTGCCAAGATGGAGTCTGAGCCCTGTCAAGACATTAAGTCCCAGACCTAGTTTCAGAGTTGTATTCTGTGATGTCTGTCCTAATTTCATGGCTGGAAAGCTCTATTAGCTCCAAGATGGATAGGATGGGTGCTCGTCTCAGAAAGAGGCCCCTGGGCCCTCCGAGGTGGTGGCACGTCCCCCTACAGATAGGTTTCCATGGTCACATCCAGCAGTCCTCTATGTGGAGGTGACAGAAGAGCTTAAAGGGAAAGTGGGGTGAGGATTTCTTGATCTTGAAACTTTCTTGCCATCTCTTTAGTCTGCTCATGAAACCTGACACACCACTGCTATTTGGTGGACAACTTCATCCTAATAAAAGACAGTCTTGTTTCACTTCTAGTTGGGAAGAAGAAAACTCAAGAGAGTTTGCTCTTGGCTAGAGAGAAGAATGGAAGGTGAGTGACCTGTGGGACTCAGGTCTTCCCCTGGCCAAAGGGTGCGTTTCCGCCTGACTCTGTGCAGGGTAGGAGTGGAGAAGCTGGTGCTGGCAAGATGCTGGGTTGGCCTGTAGGGAACCACCACTGTTTTCCCTTCAGCTATAGGCGGTTTTAGAAAAGCACCTGAGTGATTGCTTGATGCTTCACCTGGAGACTGAGCCCTGTTTTCCCCCTTTACCAGTGTTCCAAGAGTGTCTTGAGTTCAAACTGAAACGCTTCTGAAGTTTTACTTGGAAAGGAAAGCTACCACTGTTAATTTTGTTAAAATACTTTAACCATTGAGGGTCTGGATTGGGATAGAAACTGTATGTGTGTATTTTTTTAAGAGTTGGGAAGTCATCACTGTATTTACCTCAGGAAAGTTCTTTCCAGGGAATACCACTGGTACCAGTGAGCCCTTAATGGAATAGGAAGTGACTTAAAGAACCATGGTGGCTGGTCACCTAACCAGCTCTGAGGGAATTGGCAGATTGGCCCCACCACAGAGGTGACCAACATGACCACCTGGGTTTCGGGCCCTGCCTCTGGAGCATGGCCTGTTTTTCTGACCACACAGTTCTCCCTGCTGAGGCTGAGAGGTGTGTGTGCTCTTGGTGGCTTGTTGGCTGGTGGTGGGCAAGCTCTTAGCATAGACAGGTTGTAGGCAGCCTTCCCCACCATGACCTAACTGGACCCTGGAGGTTCTACATTTTCTCTTCATCCTCCACGATGTTTATTGTTGCTTTAAAATCCCATAGTTGCTTTTTCCAGCTGGGACCAAACTATTCACTTGCCGCACTGCCTGTCTGCGCTGCTGCCTAAGCAATCTCCTATTCTGCCTTTGACTCGGGGGCCCTTCGTCAAGGGCCCCAGGAGCTCAGATCTGCTTCTTCCCTTCCAGCTGTGTGGTTGAGGGAAGTTCCTTATTCTCTGACCTTCAGCTTAGCATTGAGTAGAATGCAAGCAATAAAAGTCCTGATTTCAGAGTTGTCATGAGGACTAAGATGGTACATGTATCTCTGGCATGGACAGCTGCTCAGAACACAGCTGTCAGAGCTGTGGTTTGTGCCCTTGATCTCAGAACCCTACCAAGCACATCAAGAAGACTGTGCACTTCTCTCACACCGGGAGCTGGCATGTTGCCGCCTGTCACTCAAGTGTTCAGCAGGGCAGCTCTTGTGGTGGGATGGTCCCCTTTCTGGAGGAATGGTCAGTGTCCTGGAGTCTGGGCCCCCTGGGTCCCCAGTGTCCCGGGGGGTTGGTACATAGTAGGGTATTCAGATACTTGTCAAGTAAGTGAACGAGTCAGAGACCTTCTGTTATTGCTTTGGCACCACATAGGAATTTAGACAAGGAGACTTGAGTTTCTAGGACTCCTTACAAAAAAATCCCTGGAGAGACCAGACGGTTCTTTGGTTTCCACTTATAGTAGAATCCAGTCACAGTTTCAACTCTTTCCAGCATCCTTTCCAGCATCCAGTAGAAGCATAATAGAGCCCTATGGGTTGTGTATAGGGGAGGGGGTTGAATCCCTGACTCACTTCCTGTCTCCCTCACAGAGTGGGCTTTGGGCCTGCCTGACCCTGATGGTCCCTTCTGCGAAGACGCTGGAACACGAGGCAGGCACACCAGACCCTCACCTGAAATGGGAACCCGAAAATGCAATGTAAACTCAAATGCAGGATGTCCTGTTTATGTTTCACGTTTTCAGGGTCAGCAGAAATAGCCTGTGGCTCCAGGGAGGGTGGCTGCCAACTATCCCTACAAAGGGAGGAAGGGATTGAGGGCAGTGAGAACAGAAGCTGTCTCTGGGGATGTTGCTAAATAGGTGTAAGACTCCTGATGGCTTTTCTTGATGCTACGTCTTAGGTCAGCTGGAGTGAAAGCTTGCTTAAGCCATTCTATCATTTAAAGCTTGCTGTCTAAGTAAAAAACACAGAACTCTTCCCATTTATTTGCTTTTCTAGCCTTGCATTTAAAACCTGCTGGAAAACTTCCTCTCTAGTGAAGACCTGAGGTTTCTGTGGTTCTGCTGATTCCACACTTTGTGCATTCATTCCAGGGAAGTAGACTTGGGGACACCAGGAGATTTGAAATGAGGGAGGCCTGCCAGGCGATGCTCTAATTGGAGTGCTTCTAAAATATGCCCCACTCTGCCTCCTCTTCCTCCTCCACTCACTGCTCTTTGGTTGTTACATATGCTGTTACTTTCACTTTTAGCATTTGGCTGTGAAGAAAGGGATTCTCTGCCTTGTTCTTGGGTGTTCCTCCTTTGGCAGTGTAGTTTAGGAATACGTCTAAAAGCAGAACTTCCCACTTGACCTTCTCATGATGCAATATACCTACCTGGTATGGGTCTCTGGACCCTCGGATATCTGGGCCAATGGGGACATCAGGTGGTCTTAAATCCTAGTCATCAGTGGGTATCCACTGAGCACTCCGCTGTGTGCTTGGCCATGGTCTAGGGCCTATTGGATGAGGAGAAATGGACTGATTGTATTCTTGGGGCTTGAGGACCAGTAGGGTGGAGAATTGGGAAGGTGATGGAGCCCTTGGCTATTAGAATCTGAGTTAGTAGAGGAATTTAACCCTATGTTGACTTTAGCCTAAAGGAAATGAGGTCTCTTTCTCAAATAACAAAGCAGGAAGCGGAGCCCCCTGCCCTTCCCTGCTTTTGTTGGCCCACTCCTGGTCCCATAGTAGGATGCTTGTTTTCACAGTCCAGACTTTCTCCTCTGCAGAAGGGCTGTGGCTAATGGCAAACTTAGTGTCACAGATTCATCCAAGGCCCATGATTCAGCTGCCCTGGAACCTTCAAGAGGGTTAGTTGGGGGCTGGAAGAAGCTGGCATCTCAGGGTGTCACCCCACGAGCCAGACACCATGGTTACTGCAGCAGCTAGAGCTGTCCACCAGAACTTGTCCACCAGAGCAGGCGTGCATCCCTCTGGGCCCTCTGCTAAGGTGGTTCTGTCCAATATGGCCCTGGCCTTCTTGTCGGCCCAGAGGACTTTATCTGGCGACAAGGAGGGAACGGCTGCCCATTGCTGCTCTGTCTCGTCTCACCGAGGATGCTGTCACATGTGACGGTGCCACCCCACTGCCCAGACTGTCATACCCGGGAGTCTTAGCTCTTCCTTTCGAGTCCCATCTTGAGCTAGGTTTCTGTCCATGTCCACGGGTTGTACCAGTTGGTTCAGTAATTCACAGGAAGAAAACACTTCTGTGACCATGCTGACTAGGACAAAATTATCTGTGATTCATTATACATTCTAGATGAAAATGTAAAATAGACTTGAAGCCTTACCTCATTGAAAATGACTGTTCTTGCACCACAAGAAAGGCGGGTCCTGAGCTGCATTCTGTAGAAAAGCCCTGTAGGTGGTGGGCTGATGTCTCACCTCGGGGTTATGAGAAGGGAAAGGGAATCATCACAAATGGCTCTAAGAAATCACCTATGACATGCATGTGGTGAGCAGTTAATGCAGTGTGGAATGTGTTCAGTTAGCAGTGTGGGCCTAACTGGGTGACGGGAGAGTTAAGAGCAGAGAGGCACTGGGTGGGAGGCAGGCTGGGAAGGACCTCTTGGAGACAGAGGGACTTGGAGAGGCTGGCAGAGATGTGGGTGGGGAGAACACTTAAGTATTTGAGGAAGAGGGACTTTTCACATGTAGATGTGGGCTGGGGCAGGACCAGGGCTGTTGGGGAAGGAGAAGAGGGACTCTGGGCATGGTTATCCAGGCCTGCTGGCCAAGTGACTCATGAGGGACCCTTGGTGGCTATGAGCAGAATCACCTTCCAATGTGTTTGTGTACACAGATGTGTCATCTTGAGGCCCCAGAGACCTTCTGGAGCCCTGCAGGCTGCCTCGAGGATACAAGGCTAGAGTCTTCAGGCAGCCTGTCCCCCTCACCATCTCCAGCATGCACCTCTCTGCTGTCTCCCTGTTCTCTCTGGATATCCACTTCTCTGCAAACCTGCAGATCCTGTCTCATAGCCTTTATCTTATAGCTTTGCCCTGCCAGTACACCAAGCTCCGGCCTCAGGGCCCTGGGCTACCCAGTCTAGGTCCAGTCTCAGAACCTGGTTGGCTCAGCTTGGCCAGGCATTTGCATTGGTCCCATCACGTGTGGCCAGGGGTTAGGTCCCCAGAGGAGCAATGCCATTCAGGGGCTCTGAACAGAGGCTGTGGGTACAGGCCTGGGGGGCTCAAGTGAAGGAGCGAGAGAGCAGGTCACCGTGGGTGGCCGGGGTTGATAAGGCTGAGGAGCCAGTCTCCAACCTTTCAGCACTTGGAGCAATGTGTGCTGAATTTTCAGAAGTGCTGGCAATTTATCAAGTTGTGCTTTTTCCTGTCTTCAGAGCTGGAACTGGGTTAGGACACCTGCCTACATGGTCTTAAATATTTGCTCTTGGGCTTTGTAGGCCCAGCTTCCTCTACCTGTCTCCGTGGTACCCTCACCACATCAACCTGGACTGTCTGCGGCTAGGCAGCTCGGAAGCCCAGTTTACCCTCCTTGGCTCATCCTAGCTGACAGGCTGTAAAGGCTGCTTGATGGCCATGTGTTGGCTCAGCATTTCGCCAGTTGTCACCCTGACCCTCCCGGCCCCCTGTGACTCTGTTCACGCCCCCTCAGCAAACTGACTAAAGGGCAGCAGGCTTTGGGGCTTGGAGGTGGCCCCGCGACTCTGCGCTCATGCATCTTGTGGGGCAGGGAGCTCTTTAGGACAGCTGCCTTGAGGTTTAGATGGACTTGTTCTTGGGAAGAAAGAAGGGGCTTTGTGGGAGGGGAGTCATGACTTTACCAGGTGTCTCTTCTTAGAGGGGCTGTCACTCTGTGGAATCCAGTAAGTAACAGCACAGCTGAGCTGACATGAGATAATTAGGCCACGGAATCTAGACACAATGGATGTTCTCTCAGTTCTGGGGCTGAGCTTTGCTCCCAGCCAGGTGCAGAATCTTGTTGCATTCACAACTTGGGTTTTGCTGTCGTGTCTATTTCTGGGTAACTAAGAGTATGGAGTGTTAGGGAACCAGGGACACTGCCAGAGATGTCAGGCCAGGGGCCCTCTGGAGCTCAGAGCTGGGCATCTGAAGACACTCCTCATAAGGAATAAGTAGATTCCTGATAGAGACTCCTTTGAATTGCATAGCTATGAATGTTGATAACGTTAATAAACAGCTCTCATTTTGTCAAAGCTTTAAGTACATCACTTCATTGACCTCTCAAAAAGATTCTATGAGGTACCATTACATTTCTTATTTTATTCATGTGGAAGCGGAGGCTTCAAGATGATAGATGAGTTGCCTGAGGTCTCCCATGTGTGAAGTGGTGGAGCTGGGCTTTGCACTGGCCTTCTGACCATCCCACATGCTCCTTTCAAGTTCCAGCTGCTTTCCCCACCCCCACCCCTACCTTACATATTTTTGAGGCTCAGGAAATGATGTTTGGGAAATTCCTTGGTGGTCTGGTGGTTAAGACTCCACACTTCTAAAGCAAGGGGCATGGGCTCCATCCCTCATTGGCGAACTAAGATCTCACTTGCCTCATGGAGCAGCCAAAATTTAAAAGAACATTTGATGATGAACTTTGGAGGCCAGAGCAGACTCTATCACGTCAGATAAGACCCCATCACCTCCTAGTGGGCAGCACAGCTTGAGGGAGCCTCCTGCCCTACCCTGGGGGCAGTGGCAGAGCATGTCCTCCCATCCCTTTTCGCCCTGGCTCCCCAACACACACCTCTTTCTCTTGTCTTCTCCCACTGTGGGAAAGGGCCTATGGGGCAGCCATGGAACCCACAAGAATTAATATCTCTTGGGCTATTTTCTTCCCTTTTTCAAGGGGGGTCTAACAAGGTCTTTGCAGCCACTGCCTTGTGGATCCCTGAGCATCTGCCCTCGTGTAGGGCAGAGCCTGGCCAGGCCCACTGCTGTGCATGTGTAATAGAAAGCTGGGTGTCTGGGCTCTGGATGGAGGCCTAAGCATGACAGTGATGAGTGGTTTTCCCTGTTTCTGCTTCTAAGAATTGGCCTTGGCAGGTGCCTAAGGGTTGAGAACTGTCCAGGATTGAGAGTTAGGAAGCTAGACTCTGGGCCCTTGACTTTAGGGAAGAGGCAAGAGTCCCAGAATCTGTGAGTAAGGCGATTACTGTCAGATACAGGTTTCTGGAGGGTCAGTAATCCCAGTGGGAAAATGTTGGTGTTTGCTGACTCTTCTACTAGCCACTGGAAGAGAGCGAGGCGGTCAGTGCTGGGTTATAGCCAGAGTTCCTTATATTCCTGCTGTTGGAGGGAGGCTGTTATGGAGGATGGTCCTCTCTTCCCCAGAGGTGGGAATGGTAGGGCAGCCCCAGGTACACAGGGCACTGAGGTTGGCTCAGCTGTGGGAGCTGGCGCTGGCTCCTATGGAAGTGTGCCTGCCTTCTCCAGGTGGGTGAGCACACCAGGAAGTCTTGGCTCCTGTCTCATGGATGAGGAGGGAAGGGCCGCTCTGGGGGTGGGGGAGGCCCCCACTATACAGTATACAGAGTGCCCACTGTAGAGCCCCGAGAGGAAGGAATCCTGGCATTTTAGTGTGCTGGAGCCAGTCAGCTCATGAGCAGCACCAGAGAGTCAGAGAAGGTCAGGGAAGATAGCCTGGGGTGGGTGCAAGAAGGGGAGTGAAGGGACGGCTCTGGCTGGTGTTGGTGGTTCACGACTGACACTGTATCAACTGATGGAGCCATCCTGCACCCTGTCTCTGCCCGTTATTGCCCACTGGGGCAACAAAACTGCTGGGCCCTCTCTGCGCCAGGGGCCCCAAGACACTGATGAGTACCTGTTTGGTTCTGGGCGCTGTGCTCGGGGTTGGGGTCAGGGCGATGCTGGACAGTCTCCCAGATGGTGTCTGTAGCGGGGAACTGGTAAGTTACAGCAGCCACCAAGCACCCTTCCTCTGTAAGGTCTCCTAGCAGTCTCACAGGCACTACCTTGAATCCCAGCTTACAGCTGTGGTCACTAAGGTGGACCTTAGCACCTTGGAGCTGGAGACCCAAGGTGCTGGGGCTCAGATGAGCACCTTTACAACCATTTAAAGCCAACTCATGTCCTCCAGGCCAGTCATCCTATTCTCCCCATCCCTGGGGAGGCTCCCAGCTCTGGTGCTGAGCCTTCCCTTCCCACCTGCACCCAATAGCTGCTGAGATCTGGATACTGGGGTCGCATGGCTCCCCAGGGAAAGAGAGCCCAGGCCTGCCCCGTTATCCGCCTGCTTTACTAAATCTCGCTGGGAAAGAGAACTTGGTGCTTCTGTGTACAGTGGCTATGCCTGGGAAAGCCTTCCTGGTACCTGCCGAAGCCGTGGTGGTCCATCGGAGGCTGCCTGGCTCTGTGATGAGCAGCACTGATGAGCAGAGAGCCTGTTTTGGGGGAGATCGTATCCATACATTGGAACCAGCTTTATAAAAAACACTGATGTGTGTCTCCGGCCTAGAGGTTGTGATGTAATTGGGTTGGGGTGTGGTTGGAACTCTGGATTGCCTAAAACATCCCTGTTCGAGAACCACTGGGTTAGCTTATGGAGGAAGTGCAGATTGAATGCCCTCAGAGTTGTCCTTCTCAGCAAATTGCTCTTCAGGGAGAGAGATGGTTCCAGCTGTTGGAGACAAAGTCTCATGTGCTTCTGCCCCAAGTGCAAGGCCCTCTGGGAGGCGTGGGTGCCTAAGGCTGGCCTGGCTCCTGACCAGTAGGCAGAGGGCAGACGTCTGTCCAGCTGAGCAGTGATGCTCACAGTTCTTTGCACACATCTCGTTCTATTCTCATGACCACCTTCTAGGCACTGCTCTGAATGTCATCTCGTGGGTGAGCAGACTCAAGTTTCTGGAATGTCCTACTTAAGTGCAGCTGGGAAAGGACAGGAGAAAACTATCGGTTTTATCTAGCACTTTCAGAAGCGCTGGCTACTATGTGAATAGCAGTCCAGCTATGCTGACCATTGGGTGCCTTTCTTTCTGACTCTGTTATAAAAGAAAATTGAAAAGGAACCTTATTGTGCCTTAAAGGCTTTTTAATTATATATAACTCATTTAATTTAAACTACTTTAGGTTCCATTTTTAATACAAGTTTATAGTGGTACAATGAAAGTGCTTTCTAATCAAAGGGTGTTAGTAGATTTATCTCCCTGTATAGAAGCGGATACCCATAGGAGCCCCGGCTAATTATTTATCCAGACAACAATCAAAAATTGCCAAGAGTTGAGTGGGAGGCATGGTGGTAGAGGCTCATGGGTGGCATTGGGGATTCATCTGCGGTGGAAGGGGGGCTGTGAAAATTGAGGAAGGTGGGTGGAGAGGGCTCAGCAAACAGAAGTGGCCCTCATCACACTCGCTGCTTTCTGGGGCCACGACTGCTTCCATTGCTAGTTCTTACTGCTGGTGTCACAGCTGTGGACAGGGAGACGAGAATGGAGATGGGGGCTTGCATGGTGGCTTCAGTTCAGTTCACTTGCTCAGTCATGTCTGACTCTTTGCAACCCCTTGAACTGCAGCACGCCAGGCTTCCCTGTCCATCACCAACTCCTAGAGCTTACTCAAACTCATGTCCATTGAGTCAGTGATGCCATCCAACCATCTCCTTCTCTGTCGTCCCCTTCTCCTCCCACCTTCAATCTTTCCCAGCATCAGGGTCTTTTCAAATGAGTCAGTTCCTGACATCAAGTGGCCAAAGTATTGGAGTTTCAGCTTCAACATCAGTCCTTCCAATGAACACCCAGGACTGATTTCCTTTAGGATGGACTGGTTGGATCTCCTTGCAGTTCAAGGGGCTCTCAAGACTCTTCTCCAACACCACAGTTCAAAAACATCAATTCTTTGGCGCTCAGCTTTCTTTATAGTCCAACTCTCACATCCATACATGACCACTGGAAAAACCATAGCCTTGACTAGACGGACCTTTGTTGGCGAAGTAATGTCTCTGCTTTTTAATATGCTATCTAGGTTGGTCATAACTTTTCTTCCAAGGAGGAAGTGTCTTTTAATTTCATGGCTGCAGTCTCCATCTGCAGTGATTTTGGAGCCCCCCAAATAAAGTCTGACACTGTTTCCACTGTTTCCCCATCTGTTTGCCATGACGTGATGGGACCGGATGCCATGATCTTCGTTTTCTGAATGTTGAGCTTTAAGCCAGCTTTTTCACTCTCCTCTTTCACTTTCATCAAGAGGCTCTTTAGTTCCTCTTCCCTTTCTGTGGTGGCTTGAAGGGATGACAAAATGGTTCTGAGCAAGGGAAGGTCGTGCTGTGCACAGCAGGGAGCAGGGGACAGGTCTGTAATCAATGCAGCCCCTGGAGGGGCCCTCCTTGTCACAAGTAGAAAACCTCTGTCCTGGTTTCCCTTCCCTGCTTTGTCTATGACCGTGGCACTTCTTACTGAGACATGTTCTGTACATTGCATTTGCTTGTTTGTTGTCTGTCTCTCTGTGTGAGATCATAAGCCTCATGGGGACAAGAGTTGTGACTGTCTTGGCATTGCTGTGTCCCCAGATCAGTCAGTATTTACTGAATGAACAAATACATGGACAGATGAAGGTAAGAATAAATGAACCGGGCAGGAGAATTACCAGGAGCTCTGCTGGGAGTGCTGGGTGAGGGGCTGTGTGTGTCAGGGAGAATCAAGGTGGTGGGAATGGCAAGATAAGGCCTGACAAAAATTGCAAGGATGAGCCTGCCGAAGCAGAAAGTGATAAATGAGGAGGTAGGGTTTATGCCCCAGGGGGGCAGAAGGGCCACTGGCCAGGCAGGAGGACTAGGGAGGAGGGGGTTGTTTCTGGGCAAGATGAGAGACTGGTTGTGGCCCTTGGACTGAGGGGTTTGCACTGTTTCTTTTGGAGGAAGTGAGTGTGCCTGTCATTCATGTGCTCACCTTCTCACCTGTTACCTGCCTTTTTCTCTTTCCTACTTGTGCCCGTAAAGCAGTTTGTCTGGGCTGCAGACTTAGGCTCAAATGGGAGGGACAAGCAGCCAATTACCAGTCTCAGTGTGGTCTGCCAGGCAAATTGTAGCTACTCTCTAAAGGAAACTCTGAAACTCTTAAGACTGTGAGTGATGCAGGTAGTGATGGAAGAGCCTTTTAGAAAACAGGCAACAGGCCACTTCCAGGCTACTCAGCTAATGTGACAGAAGTTGCCAAATGAAAAAATGAACGAGCGTAAAAAAAAATATAGCTGGATTGTGTGCTACACATTTATTATTCAATAAATACTGTGTGGTTTGTGGGTGGAAAAACGAGCCCCACTGTGGCTCTGTAACTTTCTGCATCTTTAAGTCAGATAATCTCTATCTGTGACCCACCCCCACTCCATGTGTAAAAACAAGAATGAAAAATAGAGAACTCTACCAGAGGGCAGCCGTTTTCCTTCTTTTGTCTCTTACTTTTTAAGACACATTCAGACACGTTTCAAACCTCATTGTGGGCTTGTAGCTGGCAGAAGAAAAAAAGTAGCAGGTTTTAATATCATATGAAACAGGTTGATGTTAAATTACATTATCTATTGGGTGGTACCTGGACAGGATAATGAATAATTAAAACATAAACTACTGTCCCTTTCCCAGAGGCCACCTGTCCTCCCCGAACCCCTGAAACATGGTCCTGATCATCTTGTGGCTCACGGATGACTAGAGCACAGGATAGGGCAGCTGGTGGGTGTGAAACCTTCCAGAGTAAGGAAGGCATCCTTAGCTGTCCCTGATCCTGTGGAAACTTGGCTAAAAATGGAAAATATGGAAAGTCAGACTTCAGAGGCAGTCAGTGTGTTCTACGAGCCCAGAGGAGACCCTCACTAACCCCATACTCTCCTCAGGAGACCTTGAAAAAAACTGACTTCTTCCTCGCAATCCATCTGTTGAGGGTCTGTGACAGGCCAGACCCTGCGGTGGGATGAAAGAGGAATGAGATGCAGGCTGTGGGGAGATAGATGCTGTCCTAGTTCATGGCAGTCCTGTGTGGCCATGGCACGTTGCAGTTCGTCAGTTCTGCGTGGTGGGCTGGGCTTTGTCGAGCCTGTCTGGTGTCCCTGGAGAGGATGACTGTTAGTTGATGGGTGGTCCCTGGGGTGCTGAGTTAGAGCCCCATGCTGCTAACTCTTAGAAGAGACCTGCGTGGGGATTGCTTGTCCTCAAGCAGAAATGATACTGTGCTATACTTTTCTAAATAAAAAATTTAATCAGTCTTTAATTTGTTGGGTTGTCAGAGAGATGAAGCTGGAAAGTGCCCTCTTTCCTCCTTAGTCTTTTCATCTGGCTGTGTGCAGGTGATGGTGTTTAACAAGTTGGACTGATCTATTTGTCATTGACATTTATTGCATCAAATGTAATTTAATGTTTACTTATACTGTCACTTTGGTAGATTCACTGCAGAAGACAATTTTAAATCCAGAGCCAACTTTTTTTTTTTTTGATTGTAAATGAATAACCTTTAATATATAGCTTTAAGTAATCCTGAGAATTTAAAATCCCTAAATCCTCATATGATAAATCTATTCATTCTTTGCTTCTAGAAACAAGAAATTTAACATCCAAGTCACCTGAATTTCTGAAGGCCTGGCACATATTCTCATTCTTTCTTTTCTCTGTGGTGTCTCATAATCACCATTAATACTTTTCTTTTTAGAGCATCACAGCTTCCCTCCAATGCAGCCCCTCTATGTTCCCCATCAGAAAGCACTGAGCAGCACTGCCTGAGGGATTCTGCCTGTGTTTCTGAATTGTCACCTAAATCCGTCCTGTGTGGGCAGTCTGATCTGCCCATTCGATGGGGATGCCACTCCAGATGGGGAAGCTGGAGTGGCAGGTGTCTGGGCAGCTCCCTCAGCGCTGCGGCTGCTGCTGCACTTACTAATAACAGGCTGCTCGGACCCCCTGGTGGCTATGAGGGGCCTGTTTCTATCTCCTCCATAGACATAAGGAAATTGATGTTCCTCACAAGTGTTCCCCACAGGGAGGCTATTGGTGGGTTCATATCAATGACTTAAAAAAAAAAGATGCCTATAGCTTAATCATAAAGATATTCCTGTGATATTTTTTCAAAATTATCCATGCATGGTCTCTTCCATTTGTTTTGATAAACCTCCAATAAACACTTGGGTCCTGTGTAAACACGTTTGCTCACACTGGTCCACTTATTGTTGGACAGGAAGTAGAGGGGACACAGAACTCGCTCGCTGTATGGGGTCCACGTTTCAGCCCTGAAATGTGGAGAAGGTCTTTTCATTGCCTGTGTGGTCATACTCCCCACCCATTCCATGCCTGGTTTCCTGATAGAGGCCGGGGAGGCGTCACTGGATTGGGAAGCCTGTGGGCTGAGAAGGGGAACAACCATGCCTGTGCCCAGCTCCCTCTGCTCTCCCAGCATCCCAAGGTGTAGGATGATCAGCTGTGCCCTTCCCACCTCTAAGGCAGTCTACCTCAGAGGACACACCACTCTATCAGAGGGCTCCTAGCACATGGCGCTGCTCTCAGGGAGGTAGGAGATGAGTTCTGACCCCTCGACAAGGTGGCATTCCTTAGGAGCAGGCACCTCCTAGGTGATAGTTTCCTCGAGCTCCTGCCGTGGGCTCCACATGACTGGAGGAGAAAGCTCACGTTCAGACATCCCCTCTACACCCTCCAGGAAATCCTGTTGTTAGCGGGATTATTCACCTTGGCTCTCAAGCTGGCTCTTGACTTTAGGGTTAATCCCCTAATTCTGTCTTCATCCAGCTTCGAAGGCCCTGATGTGATGCTCTGGCAAATCTAACAACAAATCTAACAGAAGGTTTTCCTTCTGCCTTTACCTGAACAATAGAAGTGAGATAAAGCGTACCAGATGCTTGTTGTATGCTCAGTAAGTGGGAGGCAGTGATCGAATATATGCTACATAAGGCATCCCTTTATTTCACTGTGTTCTACCTGTCCATGTGGCTTTAGTTGCAGAGTGGTGTCCTGCTAGCAAAAATCAAAGTTGTTAAGAGTCAAGGTTTTAAAATTCAAATGAATAAATGAAAGATTGTAAGAAAGGTTGTTAAAGAAGCATTAGTGTTAAAAGCATCTCAGACATGAAAACCTTAGAATTTAGATGTCAGTATTTCAGTAGTGATGAGTGCCGTTAGCAAAGCTTGCATCCCAACTGTACCGAGTGATTTATAAATTGAGCGCAATTTATAGCTTTTCCAGGCAGTAGGAGCCTGAGGAACTCTGAAGGAGGGGGCTTCCTCAGCTCCCCTGATGCTGGACTGAGGTGCTGCCAGTCATGGGCTCACCACCAGGACACTGGCAGGGCTGAGAGCCTGCAGCTGCCCAGCCCTCAGATGCACTCAGCCCCGTCTGCACAAGACTCACCTCTGCTTCGTCTGCAAAACCTTGGCCACATCAAGCTTCATTCAGCTTCATGATTCCATGGCTTCCTCTTCTGAGCAGTGGATATTTTGATTCCCACTTGGCTAACTCACAGAGCCAACATTTTCCCAGAAGCCACTGAATCCCATAACATTTTGAGTGATAAATTGAGACTTATTCTCTAACCAAGGATGACTGGATTCATGGCCAAGGAGGGGTGCATTTGATTTGGGGCCAAGGTCCACCCTTCTTTTCCTGAGCCTCACATACAGCCTAAGATCATGAGTACTGCCTAAGATGGATGTAAAGGATCCAGGCACAGAATCTGAGGATCTTCATTTGTCCTCTTTCAGCAGCTTGCAAACTACGTTTTTGGTAGCTGAGAATCTGTAATAGATTTTTGGATTATGAAAAATATTACTCAGCACTCACATTATATTGATTCAAAAATAAAGATTATGCAGTTCAACTGCACAATAAAATACAGCTTTATGGGATGGTAATTTTTTACTTTAAGTTCCCCTACGTTATAGTGAAAGATAATGGATTCAGGAAGGGCACAATGAGGAATAAAGCTGTTGTATTGTATTGGTTAAATGACGTTTTAAATGATTTGGCTGTCAAATTCGTGGAAAGGTTATGAACACTAAATGCAAAATCTAAAATTAATTCCCTACTTCAAGAAAGTGTGATTTATACCATAATAAAATTAGATTTTTAGTTAAAGAAATTCAGTCGTTAAATAATGCCCATGTGCTAACTCTCATTTATAACCATCTGGTTTGAAGCTTCTGCAGCAGATAATTTCTTCCTTAAGCAAAGCATTCGGGGTCTTGGTGTCACTTCTGTCAGTGAATTCTCTTCTGTTCAGTTCTGGTACAGGTTTTGGGGGAGTACTTTTTCAAGTACTGGAAAGACATTCTGATTGAGCCACAATAATTGACGGAGAAATTGCACTCATTGCCCTCCCCCAAGTGATCTTACTATTTCTCCACCTTTGTTGTCTTCATTAATGGCAATAAAGATGGTGATGGCCACCATTTCAGGACTACTGTATGCCAGCCACCATACTGTGTGTGCTACAGGCTTATATTTCACTTAATCCTCCTAACAACTCTATGAAGAAGGCACCATTCCTACCCTTATTTCACAGATGAACAAACTGAGGCTCAGAAAGGTGAGATAATTAATCAAAGGTGGCAGGGCCGTGGCCATCAGGAATAAGCCAGGATCCAGCCCAGATCCATCTGACTTCAGAGTTCCATCTTTTAGTTCCTGTCACTTGTTTCCAGAATATTCACTGAGTATTTACTTTGAGGCAGCAGAATACACTGGGCTCCCCAGGTGGCTCAGTGGTAAAGAATCCACTCGCAGTGCAGGAGCTGTAGGAGCTGTGGGTTCAATCCCTGGGTTGGGAAGATCTGCTAGAGGAGGATGTGGCAACCTACTCCAATATTCTTGCCTGGAGAATCCCATGGGCAGAGGAGCCTGGTGGGCCACAGGCCACAGTGCATGGGGCTGCAAAGAGTCAGACATGACTGAAGTGACTTAGCACACACAGCAGAGCATGGTGGTAGGATTTCCAAGACTTGAGCCTGGCCACTTGCTGCCCTGTGACAATTGAGCACGCTGTAGCCTTTCCTCCTGTAGAACCACCTTCATCTGTAAGTTAGGGCATGTGATTTATTCCCCTTCTTCAACAAATCTGTGCTGTGTACTATGAGTACTTTGACCTAATATTTTTAAAATTTTTGATTGACATGTATCAAACATACTGGAAAGTGTATACATCTCAAATGTAGAATAGAACTCCATTAATTTTTACAAATTGAACACACCCAAGTGACTACCACCAAGATTGTAATTTAGAACATTCCCAGTACCCCCAGAAACCATCTTTTTTAAAAATTTATTTTTTAAATTGGAGTATAATCGCTTTACAATGTTGTTTTTGCTGTACAACGTGAATCAGCTATAAGTATACATATATCCCCTCCTTCTTGAACCTCTCTCACATCCCCTCCCCCACATCCCACCCCTCTAGACTATGTAGTTAGGTGTGTACAAGTTTAGAATTGCTATTAATTCCTATTAAATTGTTCTTTTATCATTATAAATCTAATGTATTCCTCTCTCTTTTTATTCCTCTTCCCCCTTTTCTCTTGTCTTTTTTTGGGGAGTTAGTCTTTTGTAATCCTACTCCTTTGACCTTATAGCATTGGTTTTACCATTTTTTAGATATTAATAGGATTGTAATACTTAAATTCCATTTGACCTCCTGAATTTGTGATCATATCATCATTCATTTTAGTCCTGTAAATAGTATTAACTTAGAGAGCGTTATTGTTGTTGTGTTAAACAGACAGAACTAGATTTGTTCATTTTTTAACTCTTCCTGTTCTTTATTACTTCTTGGACAACTATGCATTCATCTGAAAACACTTTCCTCTTGTGCAGAGTGTTTCCCTGTATTGCTCTTAGTATTAATCTGCTGACAATGTATTCTCTCAGTTTTTGTCTGTCTAGATATATCTTTATTTTACCCTATGAATATCCTTTCAGTGGGTATAGAATTCAAAGTTTTCCAGAAATTTAAAGATGTCGTTTCATCTGTCATTTAAAGATGTCACTGAATTTATGTATCCAATTCAAGCATAATAATGTAACTCAAGAGGAGGCTGTGCAGATTATTGAGTTCATTTCTTTCTGATTCCCTTTTCTAGGATTGTAGCCCCTCTTCTGGTTCTGTTATTTTCTCCTGTAAAGTTGGCTATCCAATCTTTGTAGCTGATGTGCCCTCCACCTCCACCACCCACTCTCTGGCTATTTTAAAGATTTTTCTTTTTGTCCTTGAATATTCAACTATATTTTCCTGAGGACCTAGTTATGGTGTTCATTGTATTTATCTTGATTAGAGTTTCTAGAGATTTCTAAATCTTTGGATTGATGTCTTTCATCAATTTTGGAAATTTTTCAAGCATCTCTCTTCAAATATTGATTCTGCCTAATTTCCTCTATCTGATACTTCAATTACATACTTGTTAGAACTTCTCACCATTCTCCAAAATGTCTCTCATACTTTCCTGTGTTTTCTACTCTTTATTATTTCCTTTCAGAGCTTCAGTCTGGTTATTTTCTACTGACCTAGGCTCTGGCTTATTAATCCTCTGTTTAATTGTGTTTAGTCTTCTATTAGATTCCTGTTGAATCTGACAGTCATTGATTTTTTAGTTCTAGGATTTCCATTTGATTCTTATTTTAATTTCAATTTTATGGTGAAATTCAGCATCTTCTGTTTTCCTGAACATATTAGTCATACTTATTCTAGAACTTGTGTCTGATAATTCTAAACTCTGGATAACCTGTGGATCAGTTTATGCTGTCTGTTTTATTGAATTTTAGTCATTCATGGGATGACTAAACATCAACAGTATCATGATGGGAAACATGATACTGTTTCCCATCATGCCTAGTAATTTTGGTTTGGATGCTGGACATTATGTATTGGTAAAAAAATTAATAAACAAAAGCCTCAATTAAATAGAGCTGGGAGACAAGAAGGGGGAGTTCTCATATGCTGTGACAAGAGCAGAATTCAAAAGGGAAAAGAAAGGCTCCTTTCATTTCCTCGCAACAAGCTAGCCAATGAAAAGCCATTAACTCTATGTTTACTATTACCCTCTCAATTTATCAATACTTTTTACCTCTATAAAAGAATTTTCCTTCCTTTGCCGTGTGGGGACTTGCACATGGCTCATCATGGCTGTAGACCCTGAATTTCAACTCTGTTTTCATCCTGAATAATGCCCCCCCTTTTTTATTCTGGAGAGATAGCTAACAATTTATTAGTTTTAGGTCAAAACTATGAAAAATTATATGGTGTTTGGATTACTTTATTGTCTCTCAGAGAGGACTTACTTTTATTTGTTAGATATGGAACACTGGCAGATCATCTTGATCTACTCAGGAACAGAAGTTCTTTGAGAATATATGATTTTAACTGAAAGTCAGCTGCAATTACCAGGACCATTGTTCCTTTGAGAGCTTAATTTTTGTCTTCTGAGCACCATGATACTGTCAAAATCTGTTTTTAGTGTTTTAGTTTACTTTTTAGTTTGTTTGAGGCAAAGTTTTTGCTTATTTCTCAACCTCATGTTCTTTATATATCCAATTCAAGCATAATAATATAACTCAAGAGGAGGCTGGGCAAATTATTGAGTTCATTTCTTTCTGATTCCATTTTCTAGGATTGCAGACCCTCAAGTTTTGGTTGCTTTTGTAGCCTCAACTCAGGTATCTCCCAACTCAGTGAGGCTACTTTAAGCCCCAAAACATTACTTTGGCCTGTCTGAAAAACCACAAATTCCCCAAAGGGAAAATCTGGCAGTAAATATGGGGCTCTCCACCAAAGCCTTTACTTCTCTCCAAATATTGGCTAAGTTCTGTCTGCCTTTGTTGCTCTCACATGCCTTCAAAACCTTTTGTTGTTGTTGTTGTTTGTCCAATTTTTGTCGTTGTTATTAGAAGGATTGGCCTAATACAAGCTACTCTTTCATGGTCCTAAGCAGAGGTCTATCTCGTCTAATTTTCACACTATTAATTGACTGGAGTTAGAATGTTTTGTGCATAAGCTTTGTAATTAGACTTTGGAATTTAAATCCCAGCTGGCCATTGACCAAAATGTGAGAACTTGGACAAATTTTAACCTCTATGACCCTCTACTTCCTCTACTTTTTAATAAATATCTGAGAAAGAAAGTTGCAGAAACCTTAAAGGTCAGATAACTCCACTTTTATTTAAACTATTCCAGTGCATAATAAAAGGGAAACTTCCAAATCCAGTATATGAAACTGATATAATTTTAATTCCTGAAACAGAAAAATGACACCTAAAATTATAGCTTAATCTCATTTATGAATACTAATGCAAAAATGTGTTTAAAATCATAGTGAACAATATCTAGCAGCATATTTTTTAAAAAACACATCATGATTAAGAAAAGCTTACTCCGTAAATATAGATATAATTGACTACTATGAAATCTACTAGATAAGCCATCGAATTAATAGAGCTGAGGAGAAAAAATCATAGGATACCTCCATAAATGCAGAAAAAGTATTTGGTTAAAGTCAACACACATTTATTTTATTTTCATTCAACAAATATATATTGAGCATCTGCCCTATTATAAATAACACTGAAAATGCAAGAGTGAGAAAGATGTTGGCACCATCCCAACTCACATTCCAGTGGAGGGAAAGAGCCAATAAATAAGCAAGTAAGGGGACAAGCTAGAACATAAATTTATTTTAAAAAGTCTATAAAATATGCATAGATTTCACTAATATGATAAACATATCTGGGCCAAAAGCCAGCATTTTACTTGATTGGGAAACACTTCAGGTTTTCTTCTTAAAATCAGAAAGAAGACCAGGATGTTCACTATGTTCAAAATTCTTAACATTAGAGAAAGAATTAGCTGTAAGAATAAGACTAGAGTAAGCAACAATAGAAACTGGAAGAAAGAAAGAAAATCATTGCTATTTGCATATTGTATAAATCAACAAATCGAGATGCCAAAAGAATCATTTGAAACCTATTACAAACAATAAGAAATTCAGTCAAGTGGTTGGTTATATCAATATGTAAACCTCAATTGCTGTCAAATATACAAATAAGAAACAGTTATAAGATATAATGAAAGACAAATTCCACTTATGATAACGAAAGGTATGTAATAAAGACATTTTCAGAATATATACAGGAAAATTATACTCTTGAAAGAAATAAAAATAGACTTGAACAAATTATTAAAAATACCATGTTAAATAAGGAGATATGTTATACAGAGATCAACGTACCCTAAGGTAATTTATACATTTTATGCAATTACAGTAAAATTCCCATAAGGTTTTTTTCTCGAGCTATAACGGTTGATTTCCTGTTCCACAAATACTAGTTCCTTCCAGGAGGGAGGTGCCAGCCCCTAGAGCAGAGTCTGAGCAGCAGTGTAGAAGCTGGGTTTCCTTAGTGCATGATGTGCTTGTGGCAGCAGCTCTGTTCCAGTTATTGTTCTCCAGGCTCCCTCTTTTGACCCTTGAGCTTATGAAGAACCAGCATTTGGGAAGCCTGTTTGGATAATTGTGCCTGCTGGTATGCTGCTGGCCTGTGACATGGTCTTCCATTGGTCTCCACTTGGCCTTTTGACTCATTACAGAGATGGCAGTCAGAAAGTGTAATTTAGGCAAGACAGGACAATCTTTTCAGTGCCTCCTCAAGTTTCCTTCCTAATATTGGCTCCCCCTTCCTCGCCCCGTAAGAATGCTAAACGAGAATGCTAAGGTATGAAAGACATGCTAATGCTAAGCATGGATTTTCACCTTAATCTCAATATTAGGCTCTTTATCGTAACTGGGTCATTTATAACAGATTGTAGATGCTTTTTACTAGTCATGAAACCACAATAGATTTCAGCCTTTCCCTGCATTACTTCTCACTGGGCCTTTTCCTGCTGCCTGACCATGCCTTGTACTTTTTGGCCTTTTCTTAAGCTATTCTCTCTTCCTGGTACACCCTCCCTCCCATATTTCTATCTGAAAGCCTGCCCATTCTTCTGTGCTATTTGCAAAGGTTATTTAAAAAACCTTTTTTTTTTTCCTTACATTTTTCATTTGATTGTGAACATATTGGTATTCATCAAGGCAAAATCTCCTCTTTATTTCTCAGTAATTTGTGTTTGTTCTGTACCCTTCTGTTCAACTGTAAATACCTTCAATTCAAGGCCTCTGTCTTTAACCTATGTAATTTCTGAAACACTTTGCTTATTGCTCTGCACACTGCAGGAAGATGAGATTGAAATAAGAAGAGCCAAGGCTTACTCTAGTCCAGTGGCATGGAGTGGCTATCCAAATTGTCCATAGTTTCCCACGCTTTGGAAACTATTGAGGAGCATAGTCAATCAGCAGATCATGCCAGTGGCCTGCACAGGAACAATAATGGTCTTTCCCATGGCACCACAAATCACAGCCTGCTGTTGCTCACGTCATTCTGGCTCCTGTCTACTTATGTTTTCCCTACAAACACTTGCAGTCTAGGTCAAGGGTGGGAATTCAACTTAAAACAAGGTATTTCCTAACAATTGGAACCAGCCCAGTTTCCATATAAGGAAGACCATGAGAGTTGGGTCTGCTCATTAAAAACTGCATGATTAACAGTATGTTTGCTTAAGCCAGCAAAGCAGCAAGTGGTTTACATTTACAGATGTGTATGTATATGTTGAGAGTTTAGGAGCCCCAACACTGCTGAATGTCTTATATTTATGAGATTGTTTACCCTTCTGTGAATGAATGTCTAACAAGAGGTGAGGTATTTGCAAGTATTTCTACATATGAGTTATTCTTCAAAAACACCAAATCTTTCTTGTCTTGCAGGAATCCAGAAGCCTTGACGTCAGAAGAAGAGAAGGTAGGGAAGATGCACTCATACTCACTTCATTCTCATTGTGGGCATATGGATGTAGTTTGTTACAGTTAAGATTAACTTCAGACTGTGGGCAGCCTGTTCTTTGAAATTTCATGTGACCTGTTCTGGGTGCTGACTGCTTGGCACTTGCCTCAGGGACTGCAGGAGCGAAAGCCGAAGTTTGCTTGTGACTGTGTCCTCTACCTTCAGGTATCAGAGATGGGGTCTAGGGAACTGGCTCATTCATGATAATGTTTGCAGTCTCTCAAAAGAAGCCTCATTTCTGAGTGAAGTTTGAAATAATTATTTAACCTGGTGAAAACTACATCAACAATAAAAAATTATTTATGGTTTGAGGTATTTCAATAACTGGGAAAAGGTGCCACTGTGAAAAATATTTCTGATTAGATTTTTATGACTTTAGTTAAGCTGAAATAGATATAAGTAATTAATTTTCCTTTTGAAAACAATTCCACCATGTTTTATTTTCCCTGCCAGAGTTCCTCTAGTGCATTTGTTTTCTGATTACTGAGGTAAATATATATGGATGGTAATTTCTGAAATCTTTTAGTGGAAATTGAAGTTACTCTTACTTGCTTTCAGTGGTACCTGGTCTCTAATAAGAGACTGTCTTTTGTATGATTTATGGAAATCACCACCAGTCATCCCTGTATTTCAGGGATGGGAGGATGAAGTTAGGAACCAAAGTGAGTTCTCGGTCTGGGGTCTGGCCTTTGGTTTTAGCTATAACCACACCTCCTTCTTGGTGGTATTGTCTCCAAAAAGAGCACCAATCATTAGAAGTGAGAAAATACCATACTGATTTTCAAATCTAAAAACCTTGCCTCTTGGTTAGTTCTTATTTTATGCAACACAATGAAAAACACAGAAGGGTCATGTTACTGAAGTGTGCCCCTAGACTTAAACTTTCCATACTGTCTATACTCATGGGTTCATAGAACCAGTTGTTTGCCGCTGTCTGCGGTACTGGAATCCTGGATACAAAGAATCTGGTTAATCTAGCTCTAGGATAAGCTTTCTGGCTTTCACTCTCATTCGCCATTGTCTCTGGTTTTGGGCTCAGCGTCCTCTGAACTGCTGAACCACATCATTTGGACGTCAAAATCGAATGGTACTGGATGAAGGTGGGTGGGGCAGGGAAGGCCTGTTTCTGATTCAAAGTTGTGTTCACAATGTTATGACCATGTAACCTGGAGAAAAATAGCCTTTAGGAGACAAGTCGGCATGAACTTTGGTTTATAATACTATTCATTCCACTACTCCTGAGTGCGTGTGACTGTTTGGTGCACAGCACTATTTGCATTATGGAATCACATATGAGCTTAACTGTTTTGGACTCTTACTGTTCTTGTGTTAGAAATGTCTTTAAATAGTAAGGCTAGGATATGAGAAAACCATGTGTATTTTTGCTCAGAGGCATAAAAGACCTTATTGTACCTGAGACTCCAAATTCCTAGAAGACTACATGTCTCAGGGTGAGCAAAGGCATGGTTAGGCTGTGCTCTATTTTCCCATAACTCTCTTCGTTCTTGAAGCAGCATCTTTCATAACTGGCTTACTGGGAACATATGCCTCGGGTTTGTACTGCTAATTTGTCTTGATACAACAGAAACATTTTTCTTCCTTCTGTGAGCTGATGTTTCTTGCTTGCTTCTGTCAAAGTTGAGTGTTTGGAAATTCCTGAGATAGCCCAGTGCCTTAATGTCAGTGCTTATAACCTGGCAGGAAGGAAGGAAGAGTGGGACCTTGTAGGTCAGTTCTGAGTGTATTTTAAGTCTGAGATTCAATGGCTTGGGTAGTAGGGTTGTTAATCTTGCCCAGAACAGTGTATGTATATGGGTATAAAAGTAGTAGAAGCACTGTGAATATTTCAATAAACATTCCTGCAAACACGAATAAGACATTATTGTCTAGCAATGAACACTTAGCTTTGACTTGATCTGGCACTGAAAGAGGAGCAGATAATTAACCCTCTGAATTTTTCTGCCTAGTTTACCAGGCCCAGGAGATCCTGGAAAGGTCTAGAGGGGTAGCCTCTGGACCACAAAACCTAAGATAATTTTCTATTTTTGTTTTTATGTAACATCTGACTCAGGATATCAGCTCCAACTCATGGCTACACATGGATGACCAATTGCAACTTTACACTCGTAACTTTTGGAAGCTCTTGATTAAGTCTGTGGAGTGAGAGGTGAGGGAGCTGATATTAGCAGTGGGAACGGAGTCCAGGCTAGGTCAGGTGTGTTGGAGATCATTACGGTGGCGCGAATGCACCGCGTGCCTCAGACGGGCTCTGTGGCTTAGTTGCCCCATGCTCCTCCCATCCAGTGCTGTCATGGTTCTCAGGCTGTAGCCCGGCTTTCTTGCCTCATGCGTTGTCCCTGCAGCCTGCTGGCTCTTTGTCCCTCATCTTGTGAAATCCCACCTCTCTCCTATCCCTTCCAACTCTCTTTCTGAAGAGTTTTTCTTACCCTGCTTTACCTGGGAGTTAAGGGCTCCTGGTAAGTCATTCATTTCCTGAGAGCTGAGACCCTCCCCTCTTTCACTCCTAAATTCCTCAAGGCCTTAGCCCGGGGCCTATAGTGGCTCAACAATCATTTCAAACAATTAAGTGCAAATTTAAAAATTGCCTTGTATATGTATTTTTCACTCTGATCCTGTCCCAGTGATATACAAGAGAGGCACTGAATCATTTGGTTCTACAGAGGCACTTATAGGAAGTGTTCTGTGGATATCCAGACATTCCCAGCTGATGCATTGATGAAAGTGCTCCACGTTCAAATAGGTTTGGTATTATAGGTTGGATTGTGTCTCCCAAGAAGATATTTTGAAGTTCTAACCCAGAATATGTGAATGTAACCTTACTTGAAAATATAGTCCTGGCAAATGTGTAATTACAATGAGGTCATATTGAAATAGGATGGACCATGATCCAATAAGTGAGATCCTTTTGAGGAGAGAGATTTAGACATAGACACAGGGAGAATGGCATGTTCTAAAGGAGGCACAGAGTAGACTGAGTACATAAGCCAAGCAACATGAAGGGCTGTTGACAATCAGCAGAAGCTAGGAAGGAGCGACAGAGAATCCTCCTCTAGAGCCTTCAAAGGGAGGGTGGTCATGCCAACACGTTGATTTCTGACTTCTAGCCTCCAGAACTGGGAGAAAACAGATTTCTCTCGTTAAGTCACTTACTTTATAGAACTTTGCTACAGCAGCCGTAGGAAAATAAAACACTTGGTAAATGCTGGACTCAATATCAAGCTGGTTGTTATTTTTATTGCAGAATCTCTTAGGTTGTTAAGATGTTAAATAGGACTTTGAAAAGGGAGTGTAATATGCAGCCTTTCCCAAACTTAGTTCCCCATGGCATCTTGATTTGGTTTTAATCATCTCTGGCTGGGCTTCCACACAGTGCCCTTTGCAAGCCTTGCTCTAAAGAGTCCACAAAGAGGGACTGCTTTGACAGAGCCCAGGACAGGCCCCAGCATGTGCCTGTCTTCCAGAGGCGGTGTGTGGAGAGAGTGGTGAGATGATGTTAATTGTATCTTAGATATTCTGAAGTTTTCTGAGAGTTTCATGTTCTTTATCTCCCTTAATTCTCAGTAACCCATGATATAAGCAGAGCAGATGGCACCTTACATTAGACTCCTTCCTTCTCATGCTTGTTTGAGTAGGAATAAAGAGCCCTTTGGGCCAAGGTCCCTCTGGACCAATGTCTCTCTGAGACATTGAACCTCTCTCTAATGGGCAGGTGATGATTTGATCTCGCTTCATCACCCAAGGATTTCTAAGCATACATGATCACTGCCAAGCCCAGAGAGCTGAGAGGGCCTCTTGGAAGAAAACTTTCTAGGGGAGCTTTGTTTCCAATTTAGATTTATGGGAAGGACTCTCAGGGGAGCCTGGGGGGCGATAGAGAATATTGTGGCAGGACAGCAACCTTGGGAGGATGTCTCTTGGTACCCCAGTTGGTACCTCCTTCCACCTTCAGGGCAGTCTTACATCATCCTCTTGCCCTGGGCCCCCCTTTGCCAGCAGCACAGGGAAGGCAGATGGCTGCTTCTTCATTGCCTCTCTAATGCAGGCATTTTTACACCTCCCTCTAGTCACCTACAATTTAATTTCAACTTTTTTTCTGAAGCTTCCACAAAAGATGCCAACCTCACCTCACCGAGACACTCCCATGTCCACTCTGAGGGCTGATGCTGATGATAACTGCTGGGATCCATCTACCCAAACCGGTGCTTTTCTCTAACTGATCCCATCACACTGAATTACAGTCATGAGAGAACACTCGAGTGAGCTGAGCAAGCGGCCCGGATAATTCAGCCCTTGTCAGCCATCTCTTAGAGCATGGGGTGATCAGTAAGCTATTCCAGATGTCTGTGACTGTGCTGTGATTAGAGACTGTGGGTTTTGGGGGTGGGCACCAATGTCACACTGCATTACCCATCTTCCCTACGATGGCTCACTCACACATTGCCGTCTAGACCAGCCTGTCGTGGCTTCCAGCAGCGCTGTGAGGGAGACTTGAGAGGAGGGATGCTGCTGTCTTCACAGAAGAAGAGAGGGAAGTGACAGTCACACAGGCAGGGTGGCTCTGTCTCCTTAGCAATGCAAATCTCCTATATAAACATGACCTGCCAGTCCTGAGTGTGTAACTAGAGCCTCACTTTGTGAAAACCCTTGGAATTATTCCCTTAATTGGCAGCTGCCTCTAATAGCCCCTTTTTAGTTCTTTGCATCTGGGTGAACTTCAGCTATCAAGAATTGCAGTATGTTTACCATTAATTTTGATTTTGTTTAGCAGATGTTTTCTGGGTCTCTCGGTTGCCTGCATAATCTATCTTGGTATAATGTAAAGTGGCTGACTCTCTTCGATGAAACGGATTAATAAACTCCTAACTTCTTTTGAGATAACTTCTTTAATGGCTGCAGATGTAGGGAACTTAAGAGGAAGCCATTCAGATTTGTCAGTGCCTGGGGTAGTGGGTCCTTTTCCAATCAAGAGTGCCATCTGGGGAGTGAAATGGGATTTCCTTCCCTATCCTGCCCCCACTCTATACAGTGGAGCTTGCTTGTTCTCTCCAGCAGTTTTTGGGCTCCAAAAAGTTGGGGGTGGCACCTGTCTCCTTCAGTGTCTAATTCCACAGCAGTTGACTCTTTCTGGAGAGTGCTTTCTCTTTAGCTACTGGGAAACTGATATTGTACCTATGTGCCCCAGGATGAGTGGGGAGTGGATGACACAACTGGCTGGTGTATTCTGGTTGCCTACAACAATTTGGTACCCAGTTAGGCCACGACCAATTAGCAGAATCCCACTTCTCCGCTTACTCACAGTGTGACTTGGGGCAAGTTACTCAGTCTTCTCTGAAAAAGCTTAGGACAGTAATAGTACAGACCCTTAGTCCTAACTCTGCGTTGTAGAAACCCAGCTTGCACTGGCTAATGCCTAAACACCTTGTGAATCTAAGAGAGGGTGGATCTGGCCTCAAAAACAGCTCCTATAAGACCTTACACTCCTTTTCTTTCCTCCTCCTGGCGTTTTCGCCTCTTCCACTTAGCCTTGCAGGCTGGCTCCTGGCAGCTGGTGCTCACAGACTCCTGACTGACCGCTCACCATCTGAGAGGGTGAAACTACTTTCCTCCAGAGAAAGCGGAGAAAGGTCTCCTTGAAGATTCTGATTTGCTGGCCTTGTATTATGAGTCAAGCCCTAAACCAATTACTGGCAAGGAGGGGTTGGAATACTGGGATTGGCCAGGCAAGACCATGTGTGCTTCCCTTGGGGATTCACCCTCACTCAGATGCCAGAGAGTGGGTACAGGTTTGGTCCATAGAGAGAGGATGCTGGGCAGTATGCAACTGACATCCCTCACAGCTTCCTGGACACATTATGGGGAGGGATTCAGCATGGAGAGCCCTTGGCCCAGTGTGGGCCATGGCGTCAATGCACAGTGAAGCTGGTAGTCTTCACTGTGGCTCTTTTCATACTGTATCTGTAGGTTTGGCCTCAGACATACAACAAAGAACGTCTCAGTCACCAAACCCATTCCTCTGTCTTCAAGCTGACTTACAGATGATGTTGCAAATCTTAGTCTGTTGACTTTTCCTGTGAAGGATTTTCTGAAATTTAGCCCAGAATCTTGAACTCTCTGCTCAGATTCTCTTATTCTGCAATCAGAGAAACAGCTCTCTTCTTGATGTCTTTCAGAACTTAACCACAAACACGCATAAAATTTGTATTCCCAGATTAAGGGTTTTCTAGGCACTGAGGTCAGAAACTGTCTTGAGCATCCCATGGTAAATCCTTCCTATTTCCTTTTAATTACTTCATCATAATAAAACTCAGGCAGACAATGGCCTTTCCCAAGGACCAAGCACAGCCTTAGCCAGAGGATTCTCAGGCTGTGGGTGACCCCAAGCTTCTTGAAGACAATTCTAAGTGTCTGGGCGTGGAAACACCAGCCGTCGACTAAGCCCGAGTGAACCTGAGTTGTCTCTGCTGCCTCTTACATGCTCTCCCTTAATCGAGGGTCTTCCCGGCTCTGGGTGAGTGCTTCCTCCTATCACCTGGCCAATGTCTGCTTTCTCCCTGATTTGGAAGAAGCAGGACCTTGCTGTGTATAGCTCAGGGAGCCACTCATGCTTCTGTTTGAATGTGTGTGACACCATGCCTGCCGCCTCAGCACTATGGTGCATGGCGCTGGTGGCCGAGGTCTGCTGCGCTCCAGTGGAGGCTCCCACACTGCTGTGTAGGGTGAGCCCTGGGAGAGAAGGGATCGAGGCCCTTCCTTGTGGGGTCTCCCACCTGGTACACGCAGATCCCCACACACCCTAGGGCTGACCCAGCTCTCTCAGAGAAAGTAAAATTTCTCGGAAAGTAAAATTGCAGGTGTGGGGTTGCCAGGTTGTTCAGCTATGGGTACCCCATCTCCCCTTCTACACTTACTCTTCCCACCGCTGCCCTTGGGAGGGCTCCCTCTCCTTAATGACCATCCTCAGGGAGCCACTCTGCTCTTTCTGACACCTTGGGGGTCCCTCAGATAGAAAGTCCTTGAAAGGTGCTCGTGCAAATGAGGTATGTGCTTGTGGAGGGTCTTGGTGGGTCTGGGTGGGGTGAGGAGGCCCTGTGCAGTGAGCCGTGTTGGTGGTGAGAAGTCTCCTTGGGAGTTGCCATTGCAAAGTGTGTCCCTAGGCCCCTCTCTGGAATGGATGGGAAAGAGTCACATTATCTGAGAAGTCATACCCCTCAGAGGGTATGAGCCTCTGCAGCTTCATAAGCACAGTAGGGCAAGTCCTTCACGAGACGGCATCATTGTGAAGCACACTAAGCTGGCTTGTCCAAGGCCCGGAAACAGAGGTGATGGCACTCCCAGTAGACCTGCTGAGATCCCATCCTTCCCCAGGGCAGGAGGCAGTCCCTTCTCTTCTCTGAGATCCCAGCAATAGAGGCTGATATTTGTCATCTTCTCCCCTTGCCTGGCCCTTAAGCCTGAAGGGGTTTCTCTGCTTTTCAGGAACCCTTGAAATGATCTGTTGCATATAAACTCTGAGGTCCTTTTCAAACTCGTTAAGCCACTTGCCCCAGCAATATTAATGTACCATCAGTGAGCCTCTGGGGTTAATTATCTGTGACTTAAAAATCATTTGTTTCTGTCTCTTCTATTTTATTGCTACTCAGCAGTCTTTCTTGGGAACAAGGTACAGAATCTAACTGACCATTGTGATCTAATTCCTTTCTTTTCATCAGAATTAGTTCATCTGTTAAAATCTCTTACAAAAAACACCCAAAACTCCCACTGCCTTATTTTCAGAGTGTGTTGTCTCAACATCAAATCTTTCCTCTCTCAGCTTCTTCAGACACAGAGCCCACATGGGGAGTAATCTGCAAGGTGATGAGTCCCATTTGAAGGAGTGAGGCCTGGCAGTGTGCTCTGTCCTGGTCAGCCTCACTCTTTTGTGGGCGCTCACTGCTGCTGCGCCACTGGCCTGTTTCTCCCCTTGGGTGCGGCGAGGGCTTCACAGGGTGCCGTCTGGTGCAGATGCTGGCTGTGATGAACAAGCCACATGCCCCTGGAGGCCCCTGCAGATCAGGCAATGAGGGCCAGAGATCCAGGACATTACAACCCACACTGTGGTTCTCTGCACACTCTTTTTAATTATGCTTTTTTGCTGGGACTGTCAGTGGGCTTCAAGAAAATGCTTCAGGGCGTATGTGTGTGTGGAAAACTTTTTTGCAAAATGTTGAATTTTGCATGAGGTAACATTAGCTTGCTTTGTGCTCTTGGAAAGTCAGGAAACATGGGCCCCAGAAATGAATGAGCACTGACCAACCACCAGCTCTGTGGGATGTGGGCAATGACCAGTAGCCTCCGGGTCCTGGGTGCGGGCAGCGGGTGGCTGTCCCAGCTGGTGTGTGAGTACAGTCAGCATCATTGAAACGTGCATGAGGCTAGTTCACCCGGGTACCTAGGCCAGTTGTTGTCCACCCACCCACTTTCCAGAGGCCTCTGTAGGGAGTGTTCCGTCCCTGAGTGCTCCCTCACTCCTGCAGTGCTTCTGAAGCAATGTCAAGGAGCTTGGTTTGGTTATGACTACTTCTAAAAGATAAATCACTCTGGTAGAAAGGTAAGCACCAATCTTAGGGTTTTGTGAAGGCTTATTGGGTGCTAATGAAAGTTTCCTCGGATGGACTGGAATTTGCTGGATGTGCAGTGATGACAAGGTGTGGTCCCTGCCTTTACAGAGCATGTGCATCCATGAACGTGTCAGCTGGGGAGATACAAGAGTTTCCTGCAGACAGAAAGGCAAGAGCTGCCATGTATCATGGCCAGGTGCCTTGTATGGGGCAGACCCCAAAGCAGGGGAGTATTTGCTCTATGTACACCAACATGGGAGCCAAGGGGAACAGCTCCCTGAATAACGTGGTGGAAATGATGTTTCAGAGTCTTCTCTCCAAAGGACAGTTCCATTGGCAGAGGGTCTCTTTTGGGCACACTTGATTAGTGGGGACAATTTTTTTGTTGGAAATAGCAAAATGCAGTCCAAGTAGCCCAAACAAAAGGAACATCTTATTGGCTTAGTTAACTGGAAAGCTGGGTGGAGGATGGAGGCATGAGGGGTGCTGGCTTCAGGCAAACCTAATGTAGGGTACCAGGATCTGGTTTCACTCATCTCCCCTCTTGCAGTTGACTCTCCTCATGGTGAGTGCCAACCTCCCTTACACCTCCAAGTCTTTTCCTCTGGAAGTGCTACTCAGATGGGATGGGCTCAGGTCACATGCCCCATCCTGAATCAGTGCCTGAGGCCAGGGGGATGCTGCACGCTGCTGGGTTTAGCAGGCACGGGCTGCGCACCTGAGAGTGAGAGGGAGGCAGATGCCCAGATGACAATGGGGGCTCTTCCCACAAAGGGGACACGATGCAGGAAGGTGCATGTTATCAGTTACTAAATTATTTCACATCCGAATGTGTGTTACATCCTCCACCCCCGAGGGGTCCTGAGTGCCTCAAAAGCAGGCTTAGACTAAGCTGCAGGAAGCATTTACCTAGTGTTTCCAGGTAGGGCATTGCTCCCATCTTCCAAGAAGGAAGCGGGATGTGGCTTGGAACCCAGATCCCTGATGACAAATGCAGGCCTATTTGGTTTTCTTAAATCACAGCTGCCTCCAGCAAGGGGGTCTCCTGCTCCTTTGACCCCCTTCCCCTGTGACAGACATAGTGACCTGGTAAGGTACAGTAAGCATCCCCTGGCCTAAACTGTGGGTGTATTATTGTTTTTTTGGACCTCAACATATTCTGCTTTCCTTAGCTCTTCAGTGAAAGAGCATAAAGATCAAAAGCTAATATCAAATCTCCCCCCCAGCCCCACCCTTTGGTGACTTTAATATTTACCTCCATGAGGCTTCCAGGAGCTTTATTCTCCATTTTTCATGAGAGATCCTGCTTCTTTCTTGGAAAGGATATGGTGGGAGCTCTCTGCACTACTGCTTCCCAATGGGCATTTGATAGCAGGCAGGGACACAGTTGAGGTGGGGAGACCTGGTCCTTACAGAAAACCAGTGCTCTTGTTCACCAGCCACTTTTAAGTAAGCAGCTTCTTGTGCTTCCGTGGTTGCTCAGACCTGGGTTTGATCCCTGGGTTGGAAAGATCCCCTGGAAAAGGGAACAGCTACCCACTCCAGTATTCTTTCCTGGAGAATCCCATGGACAGAGGAGCCTGGCGGGCTACAGTCCATGGGGTCGCAGAATCAGACAAGACTGAGTGACTTTCACTGATTTTTTTTTACTGATAGATTAATATAGTAGTAGAGGCTTACTTCACTGCTTTAATATAAATTGCTTAGATCAGAAGAGTTCTTAATGGAAACATTTTAACATACTCATTTCTTATTTAATCCTCATAAAAGCCCTCTGACACAGGCATTGGAATTTTATTTTGTAAATAGAGAAAAACAGGAAACCCTTTGAACGCCATAGGAAATTGATCAAAGAATTAAAATGTGCTTAACTGAGGTCATCCAGGAAAGCACGTTCCTGATGGAAATTCAGCAGTGTTTGTACAGTTCTGATGGAAATGCTCCCGTTTGCCAGCCGGACTCATCACTCTGCAGCTGACGTACCCGCAGGGTTAGGGTGATGGGACCCTGCAGGCTGCCGCTGCCAGAGAGAACCAGAGACCTCCACATTTAGAAGAAATGGGCCTTAAAGGAGAAAATCACAGGTCTGGAAAAAGAGTTGTGGGAGTGAAAATACATTTCAGTCTGTTTGTTTTACTAATTTTAGCAGTTATTTGTGCTCTCTTTTTGCTGGAAGCAGCATTCCCATCCAGCTGCTTGGCTGCTTCATTTGAATTTTTATCATTTGTGTGAATCACTGCATATTTGGGCACAAAATAGGAGTCCTGTGGCTAAGAGGAGACATTTATCTGACAGGGTCAGATCTAATCTCATGCTTAGAAACTTCAGCTGAAAATAAAATGAGTTGAGGTTTTTTTTTTTTTTTCCTTCCCATTTTCTTTCTTTCTTCTTTTTTTAAAGACAGCAGATCTGCAAAGCTGTGCCTCACCCCTTTATACAGAATATACATCTTATACTTGGATAGTGTTACCAGGCCATTTTTTGCTTTCAAAGGACTTTCTCATTTGTCATCTCATTCACTACATTTAAGAAAGCTGTGCATCGGGTGGAGTGAAGATACTGTCATTGGTGACTAGATGAGTGGAGAAACATGATGTTCAGAGGTGGCAAGGGACTTGTCCCTGGTCACACAGCTAGCAGAGGCGGGGCTGGAGCTGTGACGTCAGCTCTGTTCTCCTCCCCACCAGGCTTCCTCTACACAAGTGTGAGTTGACAGCAGAAGTTTTCAAATTAAAACACAATGGGAAAGCACAGAATTTTCAGTCCTGTTATGGTTCTTTTAAGAATAAATTAGTGTGAAGACGACTTTTCTCATCTGTCAGTGTAATGATTCCATACCTTGGGGATTCAGAATATTCAGAATGTGTGTGGGGGAAATGGTAAAAGTTAATCATTTTCACAGTGTCTGTCTGTGGTGAGGTTTAATTATCACTTGACATATTTCATGGTTTAAAATGATGACAGTTTTAAATAGAGCCAGGGAGAGCCAGAAAATCCATTCATTACTGTGTGCCTGGCGCTGCATTCGAGTAACCCCACAAATACAGATGCTCCCCACACAGACGATTCTACAGCCTGTTCGGATGGCTACAGATGTCCCTGGAAATGAAACCCAAATTAAGGACTCCATTCTGACCCTGCTGTCGTCTTCCAGAAGGAGCTTGGGTGAATCTAGACTCATGGATTGTTTCTTGGGTCATATTCCAGATGCCAGCCTCCCCAGTGCTCTCCCAACCCAAACCTGGGCCTTCTGCAGAATTTCTCATGAACAAGACAGTTTGTTGTGATGTGTGCTTTGAATGAATGAATGAAAGATACTTAAACTACAAGGGGCGATAAACATGTCCATGCGTCTCTTAGGGAACTGCATGTCTTCCAAAATGAAAAGGTTGAGAAGCAGCCACCGGTTGCGGTTGTTGTGTAAGAAGCTCAGCTGTTTGTCTGTGTAGGAAATAATTAAATAAGTGTTTCTTTCCCGTGGGATTTCTGGAAGAGCTGCTGCTCAGAGTGGACCTGTCTGTCCAGATTTCAAATTTCACTTTGGAGAGTCCACAGAGAGGGAGCAGATGAAGCCATCTCAGAAATGCAAATGCTGTTTGACATCTATTAGCTCCTTGCTTATCCAGCGCTGACAGCAGGATCCATCAGGACGCCGTTATCATGGATCAGAGACACTCAGAGTGCAGTGAGATTCGGGCCAGTGCCGTTTGAGCCCCGTTTCAGAGGTCTGAGACCATGCTGGGTGTGCCTCTAGCCCTCTGGTCCAGGAGCCACCTCTTCCCTCACCTCACTCTGTTTCTAAGGCCGGTCCCACAGCCGGTCTGCATGACTGCATCCCTACCACCAAACAGCTGCCTGAATGCTCTGCGTGGCGGTGGTCATGAAGTCTAACTCTCTTTCTGGTGCTGCCATTCATGGAATCATCCCATGATTCAGCCGCACATCTGGAACATTCCTTCAGGGTCAACTGTTATTTTCAAAGGTGGAGACGTGCTTGAACAGCAAGAGTGATGGACTTGAAGTCCCATGGCTAGTGAGGAGCAGAGGACGGGTGTGAGGTCCTGAACTGGTGTGCATAGACCTCTGGGCTCCCTATGGTGGTTTTCTTCCTTTTCTTCCCACCCTTGGGGCCAGGTTTTCCTGTCTCCCAAGGTGGCGCAGTGTCCAACGTATCCTAGATACTCAGCCACCGTTTCCTAGCGATGGGCATCTTGGGTGAGATTTCTAGTTAAAGTCTCTGCTTTGACTTTTGCTTAAAACGTCTCTAAATATTTTCTTTTTCTCTTGAGGGAAGGGGACCATGGGGGAGGGAATACATGGTGACAGCTCTCATTATTGAAGCCCCCACTGTAAGCTTTGCTGGGTTAACTTGTCTCCACACTCGGCAGTCCAGTGTGGCCCGCTTGTGTGACCTTCTATTTTATGGATGAAGGAACATGGGCTTTGGAAGCATTAATGATTTGGTAGGCTGGGTGCTTCAGTTACTAGGTGACCCTTACATTAACCCTCATTGTAATAGAATATTCAGAGTCCTCTGTGAAGACATGTTCCTGTGTCTTGCTCATGTGGCCTCCCTAGGGCCCTTGTTACGAGGACTCTCAGCTCTCAAGCATATCCTCAAAGCCATTTCTAAATGGTCAGCCCTTGAAAAGCTTAAGATCAGGCACCTCTATGGCTGCCCCTGATGGGAGAGGGAGCAGTGTGGAGGACTGGTGGAAACAGAAATGTCAGGCCAGATACCATGAAACTCAGAGCAGAGGTGAGGATGCTGGCCTCGGCTATTGATCTTAGATGAACCTGGGCTTCTGCCCTTTTGATATAGACAGTGTACTGCCACCAGGCTCTTTCTCCCCCAGACCCCCAGGAGCTTGGAGGGAGAGTTCTGTTCTGTGGGCCAGGGTATGGGCCAGGATATTGGATGGCAGAGACTGAAAGGCCACTGTGGTGGGAGTTCAGGGCCTGGTGGGCACCAGAGACTTGGCCTGGAGGCTGCCTTGTCCTGCACCTGGTGGGTCCTGGGGATTCTGGGACTCTGCTCCTATATTCAAGGGGCTGAAAGGACTTTTCACCCCCATGTGCCTCCCCCGTCTGCCTGTTAATACCTAAGCCCACCATTACTGCTTCAATCCCATCTTTCCTTGTAAACACCCCAAAGTCATTTTGAGTCCTGAAGAAGTCCCAAAACTTCCAACGAGCCATGTCATACCCGACCTGGGCAACTCACCAAGCCTGTGTGCCTCTTTGTCAGGAAACAAACACAAGCTTTTCCTAAGACCCCTAGGCCCTGTGTCTGTTCCGTATTTGTTCTGTGTGACAGGTCTCAAACTGGTGTTCTGTGGACCGGAATCATCTGGTGGTCATATTGTTTGATTTCCATAGTGTTGATGTGCAGGGGGGTTGTCTGTATTTCTATTTTAATATGAGTAAGTTGTCAGCATCTACTATAAATAAATAAATAAGGATATTTAGTAACAGATCCAATTAGGATGATGATCTTGGAAAGTGAAATCCTTTATTAACTCTGGGCCATGTGACTTCTTGGCAAGCATAGGCCGGAGCAAGTAGCCAATGTCCCTGGAGAGTGCACACACTTGCCTATTGGCCACGGTCTGCACTGCTCCCTAGTGCCTCCTTGAAACTGACATGGAGCATCAGGAGCACTTTTGAGAAATCAATAGGAACGAGTTGAAATGCCGAAATATCCATGATCATTAAGTTACCTGAGTGGGCTGTGAAGGCACTGAGTCCTCATTTGGACTCAGATACAGGACTGGTAATAATAGCACAGGAGAACCCGACGTCAGTAAGGGCGGAGGTGGGAAAGAGAGCAGGAAGCAAGGAGGAACTTAGTGTAAAGGCTGGAGTCACCCTTATCTACTCAGCCTCTCTCCAGCATCGCTGATGAAGCTGGTGTCTACAAGTGGGTCCCTGGTTTAGACAGTTAAGTCTTGCATTAAACTATTTTATTTTATGGTATTTATTCCATGATCTGTAAACATTAACTCTGGGCTATAAGTCTGCAAGTGAGTTTCCAGCTTGGTAATTAATACTTGTGTCTCTTCATGTAAGTTAGGTCTTTAATATGGATAAGTTGCTTTAAGCATTTACAAACATTCCACATATATTGTAAAGTAATTACTTTCCAAAGATATTTCCCACTGATATTTCGTTACATCTAAATATACATTTACAGTACTCAGTAGACCAGAATAGTTCTGATTTATGTATTTTGGTTCACTGGGTTAAAAAAGATATTTAAAGTACCTTTTAATCAATGTATTTATCCCGAAGATTCTCTTGGCTCTTTCAGAATCAGTTGCATGGTGTTGGAAAAATAATAAACATGTTGTGTTCTCTGAGCTGATTTAGAATTTAATGAGAGATGACATCTAAGCCTGATAGTAAGCATGGCTAACTTTTAATCTGGGCTGTGAAGTATCCTAGAGCTTGGGGAGCATATTAACTTCTGTGTGAATTTCTTAACATGCAAAATTCGGTTGATAAACATTTACTGCCCTTGTGTGGTGAGAATTAATGCTTGCCGAGTAGCAAGTACTGTTTTAATAAAATGGTCTTAATTGTTTGCTTTGTGCATTTTCTGCTTTATTATTTTTATTATTTTTCTTGCCTCTGCAGTTGGTAGTTATTGGGTTCTCATTATTTCCATAATAGGCATTTTATAAAAGCTATCTTGTGACTTGTCCTCCCTCCCATACTTGTTTTTCCCCCAAATGTCATCAGCAGAGGCAAGAAGCAGACAAACATCGCTGGCCTCTAACAGAGTTGGAGTTACAACTCATGGCCCACCCCTTGCCTTTAGGAACAATGCTTCCCAATTTGTTGGCTGCTGTGCTGTGAAAGGACTTACATGAAGCCAAGGAGATTTACTAGAAAAGCACCATAATTACCAGAGGGCAGGCTGTAGGAGGAGAGGAGCAGGATGTGCCGCTCTAGTCAGGAAGAGGCGTTAAGTGTGCAGTGACCACATCACGGGGAATATTAATTACTGCAGCGGGCAGGAAGACCATCCCTGCAGTGCAGAGCAGCTCCCAGTCGGTTCTGCCTATCAGCTGGCCCCTCTGCAGCAGTTCCAGCCACCGTTACCTGTGCACTCTCTCCTACTCTTATTTCTCATATAATCTCACATCCTTTACCATGGTGTTCTCTAACTTTTCTATGTGTTTTTTCAAACTTGCGTAGCCAGACATTCTGAGTATGACCCAGCTTACTAGCTATGTTATTTTCGACAAGTTGCTTAATCTTCTGTGCCTTGATTTACTCACCTCTAAAGTGGTAGTAATAATTCGATCTCATGGCACTTGTATGGATTTAAATACATAATTTTAAAAAAAGCTTAGCATAGTGCTGGCCCATCTTGTGAGCAGACCCCGTGTTTGCCAGTATGGTTAGCTGTTATTCACCCGTGCTAGCGCTTGGCTTGGCTGGGTTGTATCTTGTAATTCTAAATGGACCTGTAGGAAACCAGGACATGTGCAGTGAGTACTTGCTGAAAGGAACTGGGTTAGACAGCCTTGGATTGAGTGGACCTAGTTATTTTCTTTCATCAAACCTAAGTAATCCCATGTACCCACTATTTCAGGAAGAGTGGGCAATAATAAGATGAAAAGTTTAGAACTATTTGTGCAGGCTTTTGTTTTTAGCTGTGTGGCTAGATTCCTTAGCTGACTCTTTCACTTAAAATAATTTAAATGATGGATAAAACATTTAAATAAATTTTTTAGTGATGCCAGTGAGAAGCAGGAAAGTGGAGATTTCCTAAGAGGTCACAAACAGTAAAAGTTGAAAATCAGAGCTCTGAAGCTGCCTTGAGCTTTGAGGATGTTTGCCAAATACAGGTGACTGAGATATGGGAGAGGGACTTCTCTGGTGATCCATTGGTTAAGACTCCATGCTCCCAATGCAGGAGACCTGGGTTCAGGCCCCAGTCAGGAAATCCTAAAATCCCACATGCCATGCAGTGTGGCCATAAAGGTTTAAAAGAAGAGAGAGAGCAATATAGGGGACAGGAACAAAGCCCAGGATATGTCAGTCAGGAAACCCATGCTGAAGCCTCAAGAGCCTGCACGTGTCGTGTGAGGGTAGATGATAAACATGCCTGTCACCCCTCAGGGATGAGTTAAGAAAACTGCCTGCCCCCAGACTTGGCGCCAAGGGAAGGGTCAAAATATCTCCTCTGACAACTAGAACCACAAGCTGGGTTTTCACTGGAATTCATATAGCAGACATGTCTGAAAAGACCTCAAGCCAAGAATTTAGTTCAAAGCTGTCCTGTGGGTAGCGCTCCCAGGCACATGGCAGAGGGAATGCAAATCCTGTCTAGAAGAACCTTCTTCAGCAGAGGCCTCAGATGATTTTGACAGGTTGCCATCCAAGGAATGTGAGCTCACAGTCAGAAACCAGAACACATTTTAAGAAAGTTTTAAAAGACACCAAAGTAAAAACCAGTAAAAATAGAAGTTCAGATATTAGAATTAACAGGCACAGCATAAAAAAATTAAAAAGGTAAAGCGTCTTATAAAGATATATTTTAAAAAGGACCTGAAAATATGAACAAAGAGTAAGGCTGTCATACATGATCTTGATTATTTAAAAAACAACCAAGTATAATGTCTGGGTGCATGCACGCTCGGTCGTCTTTGACTCTGGGTAACCCTATGGACCATATCCCACCAGGTTTCTCTGTCTATGGGATTCTCCAGGCAAGAATACTGGAGTGAGTTGCCAATTCCCTCTCCAGGGGATCTTCCCGACCCAGGGATCAAAGTAGCATCTCCTGGAACTCCTGCCTTGGCAGGCAGATTCTTTTACCACTGAGCCACCTGGGAGGCCCAGTATAATGTCTAGAAATGAAAAATATAATGGAAACTTTAAAAATCAGTAGGTGCAATTAGTCATAACTAAGAGAACTAAAAGCAAAGTCTGAAATTGTAACCCAGAGTGCACACAAGTGGTGAACGGATGTGTTTCTCATGTGTGCACAGAAAGTTGAAGAATCTTGCCACAAGCTAAACCATAAAGCAGTTCTCATAAAATTTCTGCCTGATTCAGTAAAGTAAGAAATTTAAAAAAGAATACTAGAAATACTCCCATATGTTTGAAGATGAAATACTTTTCTAAACAATACATGAGTAAAAGAAAAATGAGAATAAGTAAACAATAACAAACATTACATATTAAAATTTGTGGAATGCAGCTAAAGTAGAAATTGGAGGGAAATCCATCATCTTACATAATTTCATTAAAGTAGAAGGACCAAAGTCAATGAATTAAATATCCAACTCACAAAGGTAGATAAAGACTAGCAGAGGAAACCCAAGTAAAGGAGAAGGAAGTGAATAACAAAGTATATTACAAAGAAACGATAAAGTTGAAACAACAAATCAACAGAAACGATAAAGCCAAATGCAGATTGTTTGAAAGAACTGATGAAATGGGCAAAACTCTGAAAGAGGAGAAAGGAAAAACGCAGGGAACAGAGGAGGGAAAGAGAATAAATATATAATAGGAAAAATAAAAGGAGATGGAGTTATTGAAGCTGCAAAAAATAAAACCATAACAGAATCTTATTTTGCCAATAGATTTGAAAGCTCTGATGGTCAAATTCCTAAAAAAGAAAAAAAGTAAAATAAAACTTTGCAAAACTTACTCAAGTAGAAATAAAAAAACCCAGTTTATGATCATTAAAGAAAGAGAATCAGACTTCTAGTTAGAAAAATTCCCACAAAGATGATATCAGGTGCAGATAGGAGTACTAACAAATTATCAAACATTCAAGTAATAAAAATTTCAATTTCACACAAACCATTCTAGAATGCAGAAAAAGGGGGTATACTTCTGAGGCTAGAGTGAACTTGATACTCATACCTAGCAAGAATGGTATTTACCAAAGAAAGGCAAGTTTTAAATATAGCTGTGAAAGACCTATAATCAAAAATTAGCAAACTAAATTTAGCAGTGTGTTAATAAAAGTTGTGTGTGCGTGCGTGTTCAATCATGTCCGACTCTTTGTGACTCCATGGACTGTAGCCCGCCAGGCTCCTCTGGCCATGGGATTCTCCAGGCAAAAATACTGGAGTGGGTTGCCATTTCTTCCTCCAGGGGACCTTCTACTGCACCAGCTGGGAAGCCGAATAAAAGATAATGAAACATAATAATTTGGGTGTATCCCCTACATTTATATTTAGGTTGCCACTAGAAATGTCCTGATGTGTTTGTTTTCAGCAGCATATCATGGGATCTTGTCAAAAGGATACAGTTGCAATTTGAAAGGACTCTCACTGGCCACATCTGGACAATTTGGGCTTAAACAAGGAAGAAAAAAGAAAAAAAAAAAAAAGATAGCTGGGCTTCCCAGGTGGCTCAGTGGTAAAGAATCCACCTTCCAGTGCAGGAGATGCAGGTTCGATCCCTGGGTCAGGAAGATCCCCTGGAGAAAGAAATGGCAACCCACTCCAATATTCTTGCCTGGGAAATTCCATGGACAGAGGATCCTGGCGGGATACAGTTCATGAGATCACAAAATGTCAGACACAACTTAGTGACTAAACAACAACGACACGATGTGTCTGTGGCAGATTTTCCAAACACAGTCACAACAGTATTTCACATTTGTAGGTTCTTCTTAAAAGTGCCTTTGAAAGCCTTCTCATTGAGGTGTGTAGCCTACAGCTTTAAGGGTCCTTCTCCTTGAATCTGGACAGACTTGTGGTATGGTAGAAGTGGTACTGTGTGACTTTCAAGGTTGTAAAAGGAATGAGCGCTTCTACCTTGCTGGCTGGAGCACTCATGCTGGAGCCCCGAGCTACCGTATAAACTAACCATCCTGAGGTCACTGTGCTATAAGGAAGCCCAAACTAGTCCCTGAGGAGGAGGAGCTACATGGAGGGACCTGGACCTCACAAAGAAAGAATGATTCTGCATCAGCCCTCAGCAGCCTCTTCCCACTCTTGTAGCTTCAGCCACCATCTGACTACCACTGCATAAGAGATTCTGAGTGCAGCTGTACCACCCAGCTGTACCCTTCCCAAGTTTCTGACCTACAGAAATACTGAGAATAATAGAAAAAACTCATTGCTATAAGTCACTAAGTTTTGAGGTGATCCACTGCATAGCAGCAGGTAATCATAATAGATTTGGGACCTGGTTGTGAAATGGTACCACAGCAAAAAAATCAAAACATGTAACACTGGTTTGGGGACTGGATGAGAGGAAGAAGCAGGATGGGCCTTGAAGAGATGGCTGATAAGAGCTTTAAGGGCTTTATGAGAGTGTTAGCAGAAACCTGAAGAGCCTTGAGGAGGCCCTCAGTGAGAGCTTAGAGGCAAGAAAGGAAAACATTATTAAAAGCTGGATGAAAGAGGATGGTTTGGTAATATTGTCACCAGTGATAATATAATAATAAGAAATATGCCAAATGAATTAAATGATCCAGCTAAACATATTATCAGGCAGAATATTCACAGTACCCCCTGGCTACTGCTTCCTGTGATGAAACATGAGAGAGATGAGCTAAGGATGTAAGGAGCCAGGACTCACTGACTTTGAAAATTCTTTCTCATTTTCAGCCTCTCAAAGTTGGTAGCAAAAAGTGGTCAAATTAAGAAACAGTTTCAAGGCAAAGATCAAATCCATGGAAGGTCTATAAAAATCTTTTTTTAAAACTCCCCCAAATTTTAAGGTATCATTGACTCTTATACAATCAGAAAAAGAGAGAAAGAAAAGTGTCTCCAGATCTTAAGATTATACCTTTCTACTGAAAGAGCACTGCCCCATAGCAGCCTCATGGGGGCCCAAGATCTGGTAGAGTTTATTTTGAAGAGGTTTGTGGGTTTGACTTTTGTCTAAAAGAGATTTAGACTTTTGTCTAAATTTGTTTGTCAAATTTCTGCACAGAAACAGAACTGACAGGATATGTTTATATAGAATGATTTATTTTTAGGAATTGGATTGCATGATTGTAGAGGCTCACCAGTCCAAAATCTGACCCTTAGGCCAGCAGGCTGTAGGAGACCCAGGGAAGAGTTGCAGTCTGAGTCCACAGGCCCTGCACTGACAGGATTCCTTCCCTCTCAGGGGAGGTCAGTTTTGTTCTCATCAGGCCTTCAGCTGACTGCTTGAGGCCTACCCACATTATGGAGGATTACCATAATAGGACTAATAATCCATAATAGGATTACCGTAGGAGCCAAAGCAAAGTGATGCCCACTTGTGGATGTGACTGTGATGGAAGTAAAGTCTGATGCTGTGAAGAACAATATCACATGGAACCTGGAATGTCAGGTCCATGAATCAAGGTCAAACAGGAGATGGCAAAAGTGAGCATAGACATTCTAGGAATCAGTGAACTAAAATGGACTGGAATGGGCAAATTTAAGTCAGATGACCATTATATCTACTACTGTCAGCAAGAATAGCTTAGAAGAAATGGAGTAGCCCTCATAGTCAACAAGAGTCTGAAATGCAGTACTTGGCTACAATCTCAAACATGACAGACTGATCTCTGTTCATTTCCAAGGCAAACCATTCAATATCACAGTAACCCAAACCTATGCCCCAATCAGTAATGCTGAAGAAGCTGAAGTTGAACGGTTCTGTGAAGTCCTATAAGACCTTCTAGAACTAACACCAAAAAAGATATCCTTTTAATCTTAGGGGACTGGAATGCAAAAGTAGGAAGTCAAGAGATATCCGGAGTAACAGGCAAATTTGGCCCTGGAGTACAAAATGAAGCAGGGCAAAAGCTAACAGAGTTTTGCCAAGGGAACGTACTGGTCATAGCAAACACCCTTTTCCAACAACACAAGACGACTCTATACATGGACATAACTAGGTGGTCAACACTGAAATCAGATTGATTATATTCTTTGCAGCCAAAAATGGAGAAGCCCTATCCAGTCAGCAAAAACAAGACTGGGAGCTGACTGTGGCTTAGATTATGAACTCCTTATTGCAATTCAGACTTAAATTGAAAAAAGTAGGGAAAACCACTAGACCATTCAGGTATGACCTGAATCAAATCCCTTATACAGTGGAAGTGACAAATAGATTCAGGGGATTAGATCTTATAAACAGAGTGCCTGAAGAACTATGGACAGAGGTTTGTGACATTGTACAGGAGGCAGTACAATTTCTTTTTCTAAAGAAACTTACAATTACTTTCCCCAAGAAAAAGAAATGCAAAAAAGCAAAATGGTTATCAGAGGAGGCCTTACAAATAGCTGAGAAAAGAAGAGAAACTAAAGGCAAAGGAAAAAAGGAAAGATATACCCATCTGAATGCAGAGTTCCAAAGAATAGCAAGGAGAGATAAGAAAACCTTTCTTGGGGATCAATGCAAAGAAATAGAGGAAAGCAATAGAATGGGAAAGACTAGAGAGCTCTTCAAGAAAATTAGAGATACCAAGAGAAAAATAAAGATGGGCATGATAAAGGACAGAAATGGTATGGACCTAACAGGAGCAGAAGATATTAAAAAGTGGCAAGAATATACAGAAGAACTATACAAAAAAGATCTTAATGACCCAGATAACCATGATGGTGTGATCACTCACCTAGAGCCAGACATCCTAGAGTCTGAAGTCAGGTGGCCCTTAGGAAGCATCACTGTGAACAGAGCCAGTGGAGGTGATGGAATGCCACCTGACCTATTTCAAGTTCTAAAAGATAAGGCTGTTAAAGTGCTGCACTCAATATGCCAGCAAATTTGGGAAAACTCAGCAGTGGCCACAGGACTGGAAAAGGTCAGTTTTCATTCCAATCCCAAAGAAAGGCAATGCCAAAGAATGTTCAAACTACTGCACAATTGCACTCATCTCACACACTAGCAAAGTAATACTCAAAATTCTCCAAGCAAGGCTTCAACAGTATGTGAATCAAGAACTTCCAGATGTTCAAGCTGGATTTAGAAAAAGCAGAGGAACCAGAGATCAAATTGCCAACATCTGTTGGATCATTGAAAAAGCAAGAGAGTTCCAGAAAAACATCAGCTTCTGCTTTATTGACTATGTCAAAGCCTTTGACTGTATGGATCACAACAAACTAGAAAATTCTTAAAAAGATGGGAATACCGGATCACCTTACCTGCCTCTTGAGAAATCTGTATGCAGGTTAAGAAGCAAGTTAGAACCGGACATGGGACAACAGTTCCAAATTGGGAAAGGAATATGTCAAGGCTGTATATTGTCACCCTGCTTATTTAACTTCTGTGCAGAGTACATCATGCGAAATGCCAGGCTGGATGAAGCACAAGCTGGAATCAAGATGCAGGGGAAAATATCAATAACCTCAGATATGCAGATGACACCACCCTTATGGCAGAAAGTGAAGAGGAACTAAAAAGCCTCTTGATGAAAGTGAAAGAGGAGAGTTAAAAAGTTGGCATAAAGCTCAACATTCAGAAAACTAAGATCATGGCATCTGGTCCCATCATTTCATGGCAAATAGATGGGGAAGCAGTGGAAACAGTGACACACTATATTTTGGGAGCTCCAAAATCAAATCATTGTAGATGGTGACTGCAGCCATGAAATTAAAAGATGCTTGCTCCTTAGAAGAAAAGCTATGACCCACCTAGACAGCATATTAAAAAGCAGAGACATTATTTTGCCAACAAAGGTCCATCTAGTCAAAGCTATGGTTTTTCCAGTAGTCATGTATGGATGTGAGAGTTGGACTATAAAGAAAGCTGAGCACCAAAGAACTGATGCTTTTGAACTGTCATGTTGGAGAAGACTCTTGAGAGTCCCTTGGACTGCAAGGAGATCAAGTCAGTCCATCCTAAAGGAAGTCAGTCCTGAGTATTTATTGAAGGACTGATGTTGAAGCTGAAACTCCAATACTTTGGTCACCTGATGTGAAGAGCTGACTCATTGGAGAAGACCCTGATGCTGGGAAAGATTGAAGGCAGGAGGAGAAGGGGATGACAGAGAATGAGATGGTTGGATGACATCACCAACTCGATGGACATGAGTTTGAGCAAGCTCCAGGAGTTGGTGATGGACAAGCAGGCCTGGCGTGCTGCAGTCCATGGGATTTCAAAGAGTGGGTCACGACTGAGAGACAGAACTTAACCTGCTCTACTCAAAGTCCACCATTTTAAATGTTAGCCTCATCCAAAAAGCACATTCACAGAAACATCCAGACAAATGTTTCACCAAAATCTGGGCGTGGTGGCCCAGCCATGTTGATACATAAAATTAATCACATGGTACATTGTGAACTAATATATTAAAAAGATACTTTTTAAAGCATTGTATACATTTGGATTGAAGATGGAAGAGACGGTAGGAGATGAAGAAGCCCTTGAATGCTGTAACTTCTATGGGTAGGAAGCAGTCTGAGAAAACTGCAAACACAAGCTACTTTTTATAGGAAAAAAAAGAATGATTCCGAGGGTACAGCCAAGAGCCATGGAGAATTATTCCTGGGCAGGAGTAATCAAGAAATAAGCTGCTGCTGAATTTCAGAACTGCTGTGGATAAATAATTGAAATGTGCTTCACATTTTTTTCTTTGTTCAGTGGAAATATCTATAAATACTGTCCTTGTCCCACTGTTTTTAAATTGGTGTATAGGAGGGTGGTGGAGATTATGTTTCTTTAGTTTTCAAAAGGCATCAGATTAAGAATAGTACTCAAGAAGCTGAACCAAGGAATTTTACCTGAGAAGTCTTAGCTGAACCTGGACCTGATTTAGATAACAACATCGTGGATTTTTGTTGTTGCACTTATAGACTTGGGGATATTAAGGAAAAGATAGCTTATGTGCTTGTGGGAGGTATGCAGATGGCTGTGGTCAAAGGGTGGAACATGGCAGAGAGTATTGTTCAAAGATGTCTGTAACAGAATCTCTCTATGTCCCATACATACCTTCCCACAGGGTTCTTTGCTGTTTTTCCTATCAAGAGATGGGATGTATTTCCTGCTCCTTGAATCTGGACAGGCTTGTGACTATGATAGAAATTATGTTGCATGACTTCTAAGGCTTGGTCAAAAAAGGTAACAAGTCTTCTGTGTTGCTGACTGGATCACTCACAGTAAAGTCCTGAGCTGTCATGTAAATGGTCTAATTACTCTGAGGTCAGCATCCTCTGAGGGGACCCAAATGAGCCAATGTGAGACTGTCTCATGGGGCGACTCTGAGACTCCAGGAAGAGAGAGAGAGAGAGAGAGAGAGAGAGAGTGTCCCCCATGGCTCTAGTGGCTAGTCCCCCATGGCTCTAGTTCTGGCTGTTGTCTGATTTCAGACACATGAGGGACCTGAGCTAGAATCAGTCCTGCCAAGATTCCAACCCATAGAAACTGAGAGGTAATGAAATAGGTGGTGTTGCTTCAAGCCACTAGATTTCTGAATGATTGGTTCCACAACAAGAGATAACTGGAGCAGGATTATAACACACTGACTAAAACAGGAATCTGTGAGTCCATTCTTACATGAATGGATGAATAAACAGGGATAACGGAAAGCTCTTCCTTCTGGTGTAATGCCAGATAAGAAATATAAAAGGAACTGTGTAGTTAAAAAAAAAAAAAAAAAAAAACCATCAGTGGATACTGAAAACCAATAGCCAAAATTTGATAAGGAGCAGAATATTAGATTCTGAAAGTACTTCTTAAGGGTAATTACTCACTCTACTTTGAGACACTGGTGGATACCACCTTACCCTTGAAGCTAACATCACTGGTATCAGAACCAGCTAAAATATGTACCTCTTGATATGATGTACTGTGGAGAAAATGTCAGTTTTGTAGTATTCTTGTGAAAATTTTATAACTTGAATCTTGTCATGAGAAAGTATCAGACAAATCCAGGTTGAGAGATAGTCTAGAAAATAACTTGCCTGTAATCTTCAAAAATATTGAGGTCAAGAAACATAGAAAAGCTGAGAAGGTGTTCCAGATAAAGGGAGACTAAAGAAACATAACTAAATCTGTGATCCTGGGTTGAAGGTGGAGTAGGAAAGAAAAATAGATATAAAGAACACTACTGGGACATTTGACAAAATTTGAATTTGGGCTGTGAATTAGATAATTGTAGCAATGCTGAACTGTACAATGGTACTGCAGAAAAATGTTTTGATTTTAGGAAATATATGCTTAGGGTTAAAGGCACGTTATGCCTTTAAGTGAAAGTGAAAGTCGCTCAGTTGTGTCTGACTCTTTGCAACCCCACAGACTATACAGTCCATGGAATTCTCTAGGCCAGAATATGGGAGTGGGTATTACGCCTTTAACTTGTTCACAAGTAGTTCTCCCCAAAGCATGCATGTGTATGTTTTGGGCTGGCCAAAAAATTCAGTCTGGTTTCCTGTAAGAAATTATCTGTGTATAATTACATATATGCTGCTGCTGCTGCTAAGTCGCTTCAGTCGTGTCCGACTCTGTGCGACCCCATAGACGGCAGCCCACCAGGTTTCCCCGTCCCTGGGATTCTCCAGGCAAGAACACTGGAGTGGGTTGCCATTTCCTTCTCCAATGCATGAAAGTGAAAAGTGAAAGTGAAGTCGCTCAGTCGTGTCCGACTCTTAGCAACCTCATAGACTGCAGCCTACCAGGCTCCTCCATCCATGGGCTTTTCCAGGCAAGAGTACTGGAGTGGGGTGCCATTGCACTTAAAAGTATGCATGTCTGTATATATACACACACACATATATACATGTATGTGTGTATCTATCTATCTGTAGCATGCTAAGTCACTTCAATTGTGTCCCACTCTTTGCGACCCTATGCATTGTAGTCCGCCAGGCTCCTCTGTCCATGGGATTCTCCACACAAGAATACTGGAGTGGGTTGCCATGACCTTCTCCAAGGGATCTTTCTGACTCAGGGCTGGAACCTGAGTCTCATATCTCCTGCATTGGCAGGCAAGTTCTGTACCACTAGCACCACCTGAGAAATGTAGAGAGGGAGGTAAGAGATAAATGGTAAGCAAATAGGGCAAAATGGTGAATCTGACTTAAAAAAAAGTGTCTTGTACTATTCTTGCTGTTTTCTGTAAGTTTGAAATTATACGAAAATAAAGGTGACAAACCTACAGCAAATACTGTTTTTGAGAAACATTAAAAGCATTCCCTTTTAATGAGCAAGATTATAAGCAAGATCAGGGTTCCTGCTAAAGCCGTTTTTATTGAACATTGTGCAGAATGGCAGAACTAGTGCAATAAGACAAGAAAAAGAAATTAACAGCATAAAAACTGAAAAGGAAGAAGTGAAACTGATTATTCACAATGATATGATTCTATAGAGAATCCAAAAGACTGAATAAATTAATTCAGATTAACCAACATATTTTAATGTACTTGTTAAATATAAAATTAATATACAAAAGTCCAATTGCATTTCTATACTATAGCAAGAAAGAGAAAACATAATTTAAAATAGTACCCAGATCACTGACATTAAAAATAAAAAGTTCCTAAGAATTTGTATAATTAAAATATGTAAGATATTCATGGGAAAAGGGTTTTGACAATTTATTGAAGGGCCTAAATTAATGGATAAGAAAGTTCAGTATTGCAGAATAATCAGTATATTAACTTACTATCAGGGGTAGGTGCGTGTGTGTATGTAATTTGATAAGCTAGTTCTAAAATTTATATGGAAACCAAAGGACCAGAAATTGTGATAGCCATCCTGAGGAAGGAGCACACATCAATGGGCTCTTATGCATACACCATGGGGGAGAATCTAAATTGTATGACTCCTTTGGAAAACAGTTTGTTCTTATTTAGTATAGCTAGTAGTAGTTATACCATATGAACCAGACATTCCACTCTTGGCATATATGCTCAGAACTTCTTGTATATTTATGCTAGGAGACGTGAACAGGAAAGTTATAGCAGCTTCATTTGTAATAGTTTAAAACTACAAGTAACTGAAAGGAGTAGCAACGGAAAAATGTATAATTGTGATCAAGCCTATAGTGATTTACTTTTTAGTGATATAAAGAAGACAGATACAGAATACTATAACCAGTGAAAATCAATGTATTCCATGTACATGTAATAACACTGATATAACATTCTAGTAAATATTGAACAAAAATAAACAAGTTACAAAATCATGTATTTATATTAAGTAAACACTAATTTTAATCATTGTTATTTTATATGCTACATATATTTTATACTTTGTTTCTGTGCAAAAATTAATTTTACACTTTAATTTTAAAATGTTTATCACAGGATTATGTATAATAATAATTTTTTATTTTAAACTAAGAAAAAGCAACTAAAATAATTATGATAGATCCATCCTATAGCATGCTAAGCAGCTATTTAAAACAATGTTGTACAGTGATGTTTGTCAAAATGGAAAGTTGTTTACAATGTCGGGTTAAGGAGGAAAAAAGCAGGTTATAAAAAGAATATGCACTGTTAGATCATATTTTGTAAAAAAAATAAATGAGATAAATATAGAATTATATAAAACAAAAACTCAAGAGGCTTATTTCTAAGTAGTCAACTTGAATGACTTTTCTTTTCCTCATGACGATCTGTATTTTCTAATATTTCCATGGCTAAACATGTATAAAGGGGTAAGATCTGCTGCTAAACAGAGGCCAGTGGGTAGGAACATATTGAACCATGAGCTCAGCTTATCATCCATTTACTGACTGTCTGCTGTGTGTGTGAGGCTCTCTGCTTGGCACTAGGAAAAGAAAGATGAGCAAAGCATGGTCCTTGCCCTGGAGGAGTTCAGTCTCTGTATAGGTGAGACAGTGTCGCATGTACTGTGATGACGGTATCTGACACTCTGATTAATACTAGGGTGAATGCTACCTCTCCACTTCTTTCCATCAACCAAAGACAGTCTTATCATTTCCAGCCCAGTTTTGACACCCTCTATTCTTCTTCTCTGCTCAGGAAGAGACAATTTGGTCCATGTATTAAACGGATAAAGAGATAGTTGTGTGCATGCTCAGTCAAGTCTAACTTTTTTCGACACCATGGATTATAGCCCACCAGGCTCCTCTGTTCATGGAATTTTCCAGGCAAGAATACTGGAATGGGTTACCATTTCCTTCTCCAGGGGGTCTTCCTGACCCAGGGATCAAACCCTAGTCTCTTGCGTTACCTGTACTGGCAGGAAGATTCTTTACCCATTGTGCCACTCGGGAAGCCCCAAAGAGGTAGTTGCATGGAGGAAAAGCCAGGGCAGCTGGGAATGAAGGGGTTACAGCAGTAGTGGGGAGCATGCTTAGGACAGCCAGGAGTGCAAGAGCAAAGAGGCAAGGAGGAAAAGGATGCTACCATAATTTACATATGTATATCCCAGTAGCTGTTTTAGAAAAAAGCAAGTAAAGAAATTGTGCTGTTTGTTAAAATGATTTTTGACCTTGGGGCTATGTTCCTTCAACCACATTATTCTTCCAGGACTGGACCTTATGAGTCTGGGTTTAATGATAACACAAGAATAGTATAGTAATGAATACACAAAGGATGGAGTTACCCAAGACTTTTATCACCAGGAATAAAAGCAAAATGGGCAGTGAGAAGAAATACATCAGCATATAAGAAACTCGTTACCGTAGTTAAGTGTACTAGACAAGATCAACAATAAATTTTCCTTGCACCTTACCCTGAGGCTTGGTTCCTTCCTGTGCCTGGACTTGTTGGCGTTTAGACCAGGTTGCGGAAAGCAGAGCAGACCTTGGCTGGCTGGGAAATGGCAGAGACCTTACAGACTGACTGACCTTTCTTGAAACTCAAGTGATATAAAAATAACTTTTTTTTGTTTGTTTACTTATCAGAACAAATTTTATTTGCATCAAATAGTTTAGGATGATTTGTTAACTTGAACACGTAGACTCCTACTGTGTAGGAGGTTTTGATTAAAATTTTTTTTTCTTATTTTTGCTTTTTAAAATGCAACCAGTTTATCTTCTAAAGTGACTTGTTTCAGCCTGAGGGGTCCCTTTGGATGTGTGGGTGAGGGGGCACAGCTCTGTTACTGCAGGCCCCTCTCCTAGTGGGAGGTGAGGATGGGTGGGGGTGGGGATGGGCAGCTGCCAGCTGCTGGAGGGAGGTCAGGAGGCAGGAAAGGGTGGTGAGTCAGGATGGAGAGTCCTCAGGGTCTGATCAGCCATCCCTCTTCCTCAGTGGGGATCTAGGTTAGTCTGCTCTGAGGTGTGCATACAGGAAGAATCATCTCTAACATGAGGTGAAGTTGAGGACAAGGATCTGTCCTCAGCTGGCTTTGCTGGAAGTCTGTCCTGCCCAGAGTGGCATGGAGGTGACTGCTCATGGAGAGCTCATGTGTCTCCTGTCCCTACTGTGATGAATTGCCACCATCTGTGTGGCCTACAACAGCATACATTTATTCTCTTGTAGTTCTTCAAGTCAGAAATCCCAAATCAGTTTCGTAAGTAAAGTGTCAAGCTACATAATGACCACAGGGGTTATTTTCAGTAGCTGCTAGTCCATGATAAGGCCCTCCAGGCCCTCTTTGGTTTCCTGCATTAGCTCTTAGGTCCACAAGGTACTGCTTGTGGGTGGCAGGAAGTTCCTGGGACCGTGGCTCAAGAGTGTCACAACAGAGATGAGCATCTGCAGGGTTTGTCCCTGTGGGGCAGGGGGCCGGCTGCTCTGGGTGTGTTTTGGCCTCTTGATGGCTGGTTCTCTCCAGGAGCACAGGGCCTTTGAGCAAAGGGAGGATCAGGCTTAGTGCTCTAGGAGGCTGGTGGGCGGCCCGCCTGGGACTTAGCCGCTCTGAGTCAGGATGACTGCAGGTGACCGTGCCACTGCCGACTTTAGCGAGAGCTCTGACCTGGGCCATCAGAGCAAGCCCAGCTGTGTGCTGTGTGATGGGTATGTTTGCCCTCTTGTGTTTGGAGAACCAGAAGTCCCCATGGGGTGGATAAGACCCAACTCTGAAGCTCGGGGTCTGTTTATAAGTGGCTCATGAGAGGGGTCTCAGTTCTTCATAGAAAGTCCTCGGAAGCTCTACACTAACCAGCATGCCTACTTCCGCAGCTGTATTACAATGGAGGCTTTTTTACACAACTGCACATGTTCTCAAACTCAGACCTGGAGATTCTACTCAATATAATTCTCTATGCTATGGATTTTTTAAAAAATGTACCGCACGGAGGTGATACTGTGAGGAGCATTTGTAGTAGCTGTAGATTTCTGGAAGTTATAAAGGTTGCTTAGTCTGTGTAGCCTCAGACAAACACCAGCCAGTGCTTCCTTTTGGAGACTCTGAGGGAGAATCTGCTTCCTTATAGTTTTTAGCTTCTTGAGGTTACTTGCCTTCTTGATTCATGGCCCCATGTCACTCTGGCTTATGTTCTTATTGTCGCATCTTCTCTGTCCCTTCTGCCTCCCTTTTATGATGACCCTGTCATTACATTGGCCCCACCAGGAGGCTGTAAGATAATCACACCCTAAGACCTTTAACTCAATCACATCTGCAAAGTCCCTTTTGCCATGTAAGGCAACATGTTCACAGGTTCTAGGGATTAAGCATGGGCACCTTTGAGAACAGTATTCTGTCTACCACTCTAATACTTTGGCCACCTTATGGGTAGAGCTGACTCATTGGAAAGGACCCTGATGCTGAGAAAGATTGAAGGCAGGGGGAGAGGAGGTGACAGAGAATGAGATGGTTGGATGGCATCACTGACTCAATGAACATGAGTTTTAGCAAACTCCAGGAGATGGTGAAGGACAGGAAAGCCTGGCATGCTGTAGTCCACGGGGTCACAAAGAGTCGGACGTGACTGAGCGATGGAACAGCAACGACAAATTCTATCTGCTGCAGAGCTGGCTTAGGGACCACTCCCTGTCCAGCTTTGCCTGCTGGAGCTTTGTTCTTGGTTTCTCATCCCATGGTAAAGGGACACAGATTATTGAAGCGTTACATAGTACAGTGATGGACGCCAGGAATGAGCTCACTAGAACACTTTAATATCATTCATTTGAGACTAGGACTATGACCGAGGCATCTGATGATTGCCATTTCTATCACTAACCTGTGATTTTGTAAACCAAAACTTGACTGGCAATTTGAGAAGGATCATCTTTCTCTTTCTGTTTTCTCATTTCACACTGATTTATTTCAGGTTGTAGCTCATAGTCTTAGCAAATAAAATGACTTGTTGCTTATTCTATTGCTGTACCTTCCCCCCGAGATGAGAGACCTCCTTGGAACCATATTCCTTCAGGTCACTAGCTCAGCCAGGCAGGGCTTGCTTTCTCTTGTGCAGGGAGGGCTATGCCACATGCAGCTCAAGCCCTAGTTCTTCCCAGCTGATCTTTAGCAGCAGAAGTAGGATGCTCAAGGCCTCCTGACTCCCTGGTAAAAATAATTCTAAAACTCACCATTGCGGGTCTCTCCCTGGCAAGGTGGCCACCGCAGTCCAGGCTCCAGCCGCCTTTCATGCCTCTCACTCGTAGCACTGGAGGGCAGCACTTTCTCCAAAGGTGGTACCTTGTATTTATTACATGATAGAATGTGTCACTGAGAATGTTGCTAAGATTTTGACAGAGAGATGCTGTAAAAAAAAAAAATGAAAAGAAAGTCACATCAGTGTTGCCCAGAGAGACACGAGGAGAGGATCAGTCAGGGTGGCTGGAAACCATCTTTTTTCGCATTAGCTCTCCTCGCAAAGAAGACTGTTGACTCCACCCAGGCCAGTCTTGTCTCCAGGCTCATCCGTCCCTGCCCCAGGTGTTGGCACCTGGCCCCATGTCAGGTCTGGGCACTGCCTCCTGTGGGTCCATATATTGGGCATTGGGGCACATCCTTCTCTTGTGTCTTGGCTGTTGCAGATCAAGTAAGTGTGGCGGGATCCAGACCCGAGTTTGTGAGTATTAGTGTTTGGAGCACACAGACCCCACCTAGGACCTGCTTTGGTCTATATCTCTGCCCCAGCTCTGTTTGCCAGATTGCTACACTGGAGCATGGCACCTGAGTCCAGCTATTAGCAAGGGGTTGCTTGGCTCTCCTCTGCTAAAGCATCTTCTGTATTTGGAGACCTTGTAGGGATGGGGCACCATGGTTGGGGTAGGGTCCCACCTCACAGAAGCCCAGACCACAGTGATTTCTCAGAGGAGGAGATGAGGTGCTGTTACTGTGTATGATTGGATCTTCTCCATGATGCAAGAAAGCATAATATGTGTGAGTCTCATCACCTTGCCTTGACTACCCTGTCCTTGAAGACAGGGATGATGTTCTTATATACAGTGTGGTTGGAAGGTGCCTAGGCTAGTGCTGAATATAAAACTACTGGTCACATGACTCAGGATTGTAGGGGCCCTTGGAAACTGCTGTGTGAGCTACCCTGGAACAGCTAGCGAAGGGCGGGGAGTCCTGCAAGGAGGATTTCACCTGCTCTCACCTTGAAGTTGGGTGTGAGCAGTGGCTGCACTCGGGCTGCCTGGGTCGCGCTGCAGCTCCGGAAGATGCTGATACACCAATTTTCCCTGCGCCCTTTCTCCTTCTGTCAGATCAGTGATTCCCACTGTCAGTTTTACAGCACCCCAGGGTGTCTCCAGTTGTCTCAAGGGCTGGCACAGGATTCTCAAAACCATTTGCTTCAAAAGAAAAACAAATATGCAGAATACAGCAGTTTCAGCTGCGTTTTGGGGTGGAAGGGAGAAACGTGTCACAAAATCCAAACAAGCAAATTGGGTGTCACACTCCAAAAGGTTGGCTGTGCTGCCTGAGAAAAGAGAAACGGTTACACAAAGCCATTGTCTTCTCGTCATGGTTTGGATCAGTGTTTGTGGGCTGCTGCATAAATACAACCGTAGGAGATTTTTTTTTTTTTTATTAAAAAACCCATTTTACTGCTTGCTTTTCCTTCTCTGTAGAAAATAAATGTTATTATAGATGAGTAATGTTATACAAAAAAAGCACCAAACATTCAACAGAAATCTGAAGCAGTGACTCTAAAACAGCGAGTCTCTATTGAAGCAGGATGTCACCGTTTGTGGAGGCTTGTGGGCTCTGGAGTGAGTTCAGGGTTAGAAATGCTCTGACCTGGCTGGAGGACTTCTAGCTGCTTCGGTTGTCACCAGGGAGGCAGCAGTACTTCAGTCTCCTCATTCCTAATGGAGATGATGATCATATGTACCTCATGAAGTTAAGAGAATTAAGTGAAGATTTATAATAACCTTTGGATGGAGCCTGGCACATGGGAAAAATTATGTTGCTGTTGTTGTTCAGTCACTAAGTCATTTCCGACTCTTTGCAACCCCATGAACTGCAGCACACCAGGCTTCCCTGTCCTTCACTGTCTTCTGGAGCTTGCTCAAAGTCAGTTGAGTTTGAGTCCATTGAGTCAGTGATGCCATCCAACCATCTTATCCTCTGTTGTCCCTTTCTCCTCCTACCTTCAACCTTTCTCAGTTTGAGGGTCTTTTCCAATGAGTTGGCTCTTTGCATCAGGTGGCCAAAGTACTGGAACTTCAGCATCAGTCCTTCCAGTGAATATTCAAAGTGGATTTCCTTAGGACTGGTTGGTTTTGATCTCTTTGCAGTGAGAGCCTTCTGTGTACTGGGGTTGGTGCTAGGTGGGCCCCTGGTAGCCAATGTCTAGTGGTATCAGAAAAGACAGAAGGAGACAGCTGAACGAAATCCCCTGTGGTGAGTGTAGTCCAGCAAAGAACTGTGGGAAGATCCCTTAATTAAAATGTGAATTCTGGAGCTGGCATTGGTGGATAGTATTTTGGGAGAACCATTTATCTTTTCTAAGCCTGGGTATGTGTGAAGGTTTGATAGATTACAGCAACAAATCAGCCCCACAGTTTCAGTGTCTCAACACAACAGAAGTTGATTTCTTGCTCCAGAGACATTTCTGGACAGGTGTTCAAGTGGTCAAGGCAGCTGTCCTCCACATGGTCTTTCAGGGACCCAAGCTGATGGCAGCTTCCAAGAGTGCCTTGGGTGTCAGCACCCAAGCCAGCCTGGGAAGGATGTAGAGGCATGTGTGTGGTATGGTCTCATGGCCAGACTTGGAGGGGCACTCTTCCTGCCCTGCACATTCTGGTCAGGATGACTCATCATGTGGTCACAATTACTGGCAAGAAATCATTGCACTCTGCCTCCATAGAAGAACCGATTTTTACCAGACATTTGCTCCTTTCTAAAGTGGGTGTGATGTTCCTTGCCATACTGACTCATCCGCGTTGTTGGTTGTCAAGTCACCTGAGCTAAAAGGAGCCATGTGGGCCAGGGCACGGTGGCCTAGGCTTGTGGGAGAGCAAGGTGGCAGTTTAGCCGGCATTTCAACATCACTCCCTTGTTGTCCCCTGACCAGTCACCGAATGTTCGCAGAGTCATATGTGCCAGGCTGTGCCCTGGGTGCTGGGGACACAGTGGCCACATGACAAGGGCAGATGTGCGAGTCACAGTGACATGTGATGCCGTGTGGGGCATGGGGCGTCTGATCTGGACAAGGCACCCTTCCCGGGGATGGGATGTCTACTGGAGGACAGGCAGCTGGCCTGGCAGGGGCAGGTGGAAGGGGGGTGTCTAGACCAGGGGAATCCCAGGAGCAAAGCCCTGAGGGGGTGGGAGCACAGTCTGGGGAAGGAACTGAAGGCCACATACCCAGACCTTGGGTGGGGGAGGGGAAGGCAACAGAGCAAGGGCTTGGCAGGCAGAGCAGAGCTCCTTGGGCTATGGTCGAGCCTGATGGGTAGCTCACTGTCCTGTGGGCAATGCCCTTTATTAAAGACAACTTGTTCCTGGAGCCATGACGGTAGATCCTAGAAATTACTACTGAAACAACAGGAAAGCTTGTGGCATTTTACCTCCAACCATGGCTCAAGGGGCACACTAGTGGTAAAGAACCCGCCTGCCAGTGCAGGGGTTGTAAGAGATGCTGGTTTGATCCCTGGGTTGGGAAGATTGCCTCGAGGAGGGCATAGCAACCCACTCCAGTTTTCTTGCCTGGAGAATCCCGTGGACAGAGGAGTTGGTGGGCTATAGTCCATTGGATTGCAAAGAGTCGGATGTGACTGAAGCAATTTACCATGCATGCACATGGCTCAAGGACTGCCATCCATGAATTACGCCATTCATGAATCCATGAATTACGCCCCTAAAGTGAACTGGCAGGCATCACCAAGGTGATGCCGTGGTGCTTGGATGGAGCCTGATGATGAGGGTTCATCCTCATGCCCAGCACGGGCTGTCCAAGTAGTGGGAGTTAAGTTAGCTCATTACAGACTTGTTTTTACAGACTTGTTTTTTAGACTGGTTTACAGACTTGTAGGTGAGCGCACCATACTCGTTGGGGCTGGGAGATGGAGGCAGAGTGAGGCTGATCCTAGGCCACTGGGGGCTCGCTAGGATCCTCCTGCCTGAGCCCAGAGCTGCACACCTATCTGGGCCACGAACCCTGCTGGTCACCACCCCACAGCCCACTCAGTGTGTGTGTGCTTGTGGCTATCTCACACCTTGATGTTGCCAAATAATGGGAAGAAGTGAGAGGAAATCGATAAAATGTGAATGACTCTTGGTGCTCTGAGTTCCCTCAGCTCTTGAGTTTACAGTTCTTCCAGGATCAGTTCTGGCCTGCATTTTCAAAGGTGATTCCTGGTTGTTTAACAGCAGTCTGTGTCTGGAATGCTTATGACACTGGCCAGTATTGCCATGACCACACTCATGCTCACAGTTGGGAGATTAAAACTGAGAGGAAGAGGGAATGGAGCCCCCTCCCCAGGGTTATGGGGAGCACCCCAGTTTCAATGAGGAATCAGAGCAGTTTTGGGTGAGAGTAATGTGTCTCTATGAAGCATCAGCCTGCATCAGTCTTTCTAGAACCTTAACTAATTCTTGATTCTCTGGTTCTGTTAGCCAAGCATTAGACAAAGCACCAAAATGCACCCTTCAATTTACAGAGAAGTGGAAGGTGTTCAGACACAGAATAAAAATAAGGGATAATTTTTCATCTTCCACTGAAACCTCTCGTTTTCCAGCAGCTTAGAAACAAAAAGAGAGGCAGAGGAAGCATGTGGTGACTGAGAGGCAGCACATTAGCCATCCTTTGGGGAGAGTCTGGGTGCTGTGAGGCTCTCTAGGCAGAGGGTGTGCTCAGGAGTCCTCACTGCCCACTCCACTCATGCTTCCATGGATGTTCACAGGGTGTCATTCCACCTGCCCCTCTGCTGGCGGGAGGAGGAGGACTGGGAAACTTCCTCGCCGGGTCCCTTTAAAGATGAAGACAGTCAGCTCCATCCACCTGAGCGCACAAGCTCCATTTGCTCACAAGTCCCTCTTGGTCCCACGTTGGTCACATCCAGGTTGGCTACACGTTCTGCCCCCTTGTCTTTCAGATCCAACCATCCCTGACCCTTTATCCTTATCCCTGGTTCCCTGTGAAGGTGTCTCTGGCCCCAGTCTGCCCAGCAGCACTCCTGTAAGCATCCATGGTGCCTCCTCACTCTTGGCCAGTAAGCTCCTTCACACAGAGGTCTCAATGGCTGATTTGGAGGTCACTGGGCATCATTCCCGCTCCTTTGATGGGAGTTCCAAGGCCATCCTTGATGTCTCAAGTGCCCCCCGTCCTGCTCTCACAGCTTCCTTATTTCCAGCTCTACACAGGGGCGGCTTCTAGTTGTGAATACCTTTTCTATATCCTGCAAGATCCAGCTAAGTTCTCATCTCACTTTCTCTCTGTTCACCTGCTCTTCCTCACCACCCCAACACCACTTCTTACTGTCCAGTGCTTGATAACGAGGTTTCACGGATCCTTTCATCTCTCCCAGCTGCATGGGGAGGAGAATGAAGACAGTTATAGCATACTGATTACATACTACAGGCCAAAGATTAGGCCAAGCCCCTCCTAAATATCACTGCACTTCACCACTCAGTAACTCTGTGTGCTTAGTGTCAACGTCTCATTTTAGTTAGTAAATCCCACTGCCAGGAATCAAAGCTGTTTACCTAGAAAAGCAATGCTGTTAACCAGCACCCTCACTGTGTCTCATACATAATAGCTGCTCAGTAGATAGTTATTGCCCTGGGTTGGGAAGATCCCCTGGAGGAGGGCATGGCAACCCACTCCAGTATTTTTGCCTGTAGAATCCCTTGGACAGAGGAGACTGGTGGGCTACAGTCTGTGGGGTCACAAGGAGTCAGACACGACTGAGCAAGTAAGTACAGCACAAGACAGAGAGTTATTGGGCTGCCTGGGTGGCACTAGTGATGAACAACCTGCCTGCCAATGCAGGAGACAGAAGAGACCTGGGTTCGATCCCTGGGTCAGGAAGATTCCCTGGAGGAGGGCATGGTAACCCACTCCAGTATTCTTGCCTGGAGAATCTGCATGGACAGAGGAGTCTGGTGGGCTACAGTCCATAGGGTCATAAAGAGCTGGATATGACTAAAGGCCTGGCATGCTGCAATTCATGGGGTCGCAAAGAGTTGGAAACGACTGAGCAACTGAACTGAACTGAAAGTGACTTAGCATGCACGCATGCACAGATAGTTATTAAAAGAATGAATGAGCCATTATGTCTTCCCCATGACCCTGGATCTCAGCATGATACATGTTTGATCGACATATTTTAAGAGATAAAGAGGGCAAGAATGTGGACAGCTCATCCTGGCTGCTGGAGTGACCCAGCACTTTGGTTGTTGGTCTGGAAATCCAGCTTCGGGTTCTGGCATTCTACTAATTGGCCGTGGGCCCTTGGCCCTTAATCATCCTCAGATATAATTTCCTTATCTGTATGATAAGAGGTTGTGCTCAGGTCCTGCTAAGTCTGAAATTCTTAATGTTTTTATTTTTGTTCCCTGAAGAGGTTAATTAGGATGTGGTGCTCTTTAACTGGCAATTACACAGCTGAGACATAGCTTGTTAGTGAGGATGGCATCATTGCCAAGGCCAGTATGGTTACTGATGACTGTGTGCCAGTCTCAGGAGAGCAGAGACCATGAGGAGATTGCTGAAGATAAATAGAAATTCTCCCCCCACAACATGAAATAAGAAAGCTGTGGGTCCAGACCTGGGGCACATTAGTGGGCAGGATGTTTTAATGTTCCTCATTTAGCTAGCTCTGATCCATCACTTCATGGGAAATAGATGGGGAAACAGTGTCAGACTTTATTTTTTGGGCTCCAAAATCACTGCAGATGGTGATTGCAGCCATGAAATTAAAAGATGCTTACTCCTTGGAAGGAAAGTTATGACCAATCTCAGTCAGTTCAGTCGCTCAGTCGTGTCCGACTCTTGGTGACCCCATGAATTGCAGCATGCCAGGCCTCCCTGTCCATCACCAACTCCCGGAGTTCACTCAGACTCACGTCCATCGAGTCAGTGATGCCACCCAGAGATCAAATTGCCAACATTCGCTGGATCATGGAAAAAGCAAGAGAGTTCCAGAAAAACATCTATTTCTGCTTTATTGACTATGCCAAAGCCTTTGACTGTGTGGATCACAATAAACTGTGGAAAATTCTGAAAGATATGGGAATACCAGACCACCTGACCTGCCTTTTGAGAAACCTATATGCAGGTGAGGAAACAACACTTAGAACTGGACATGGAATAACAGACTGATTCCAAATAGGAAAAGGAGTACATCAAGGCTGTATATTGTCACCCTGCTTATTTAACTTCTATGCAGAGTACATCATGAGAAACGCTGGGCTGGAAGAAGCACAAGCTGGAATCGAGATTGCTGGGAGAAATATCAATAACCTCCGATACGCAGATGACACCACCCTTATGGCAGAAAGTGAAGAGGAACTAAAGAGCCTCTTGATGAAAGTGAAAGTGGAGAGTGAAAAGTTGGCTTAAAGCTCAACATTCAGAAAACGAAGATCGTGGCCTCTGGTCCCATCACTTCATGGGAAATAGATGAGGAAACAGTGGAAACAGTGTCAGACTTTATTTTTTTGGGCTCCAAAATACAGATGGTGATTGCAGCCATGAAATTAAAAGACGCTTACTCCTTAGAAGAAAAGTTGTGACCAACCTAGATAGTATATTGAAAAGCAGAGACATTACTTTGCCAACAAAGGTCCATCTAGTCAAGGCTATGGTTTTTCCAGTGGTCATGTATGGATGTGAGAGTTGGACTGTGAAGAAAGCTGAGCACCGAAGAATTGATGCTTTTGAACTGTGGTGTTGGAGAAGACTCTTGAGAGTCCCTTGGACTGCAAGGAGATCCAACTAGTCCATTCTGAAAGAGATCAGCCCTGGGATTTCTTTGGAAGGAATGATGCTAAAGCTGAAACTCCAGTACTTTGGCCACCTCATGCGAAGAGTTGACTCATTGGCAAAGACTCTGATGCTGGGAGGGATTGGGGGCAGGAGGAGAAGAGGACAACAGAGGATGAGATGGCTGGATGGAATCACCGACTCAATGGACATGAGTTTGAGTAAACTCTGAGAATTGGTGATGGACAGGGAGGCCTGGCGTGCTATGAATCATGGGGTTGCAAAGAGTTGGACACGACTGAGTGACTGAACTGAACTGATCCTTCCCGAAGCATCTCTTCATTCACTTTGTGAAATAAAGGAGCTGCCTTTGAGTGGGCACTCAGAGATTCCTAATGAGGAGGAAGCCAGGACAGGCTAACCTGATGGACAGGAGAAGGGGTCCACCTCCCCGGAGCTGGCCCTCATTGTACATCACATTTGGCTGTCTTGGCTTAGGGTTGAATGTGAGTGATAAGCTAATTCACACAGAGGTCTGTGTGGCTGCCAAGGATCATTTGCATTTTTAACCAAGGGATTCATGATGAATGGAAGTCCTTCAGATGTCAAGTGGACTTGGACTTACCATCCCTGGGGCTGTTATGCCATAATGGTGAAAAGGCTGGAGCACCAGTCTTCTGAGAAGATGCCGCATAGCAGGGTTTAAAAGGTGAAGTTTCAGAGGCCTGTTTAAGAGCTTAGTGCTACATGGATCTGTTCAAGGATCCCTTATCTAAAACTTACACATGCAAATAAGCAAGATTAGGTGGTTCTAAAGGGCGCTAAAGGGCACTGGGTACAGGAGGTCAGATTCAGTCCTGACATGCAATGTTCGCCTGCTGGTCTGGGTTGGTGCCCAGGTGGTTGGCATCCTTCATGCGATGTGTATTGCAGGGGGGACAGCAGAGGTCCTGGAAGGCTGTGTGCTGGGTGTGACCTTCCGAGTCCCACTGTGCGTATTTGAATTGCTGCAGTGTCATGTGAGCCACCATAGCAAGGGTCCTTGGAGGGTCCTCTGTGGGCAGATCCTCTGGGCAGAGCAGTGGCTGATGGAGAAAGCACGTTTCTCCCGTGCTCTGTCTGAAGCAGGCTCATCTGTGCCAGGCGGCTCTCAACCTCTATCTCCCACGTTACAGCCATCTGTGACAAGGCAAGGTGACAAACAGTGTGTGTTCCTCATAAACTCCTTGGGGCTGACGCCACTCTGACCCTTTCCTCTTACACTGCCAGGGGCTGCGACTCTGGTTTTTTTACCCTTCAGTCATCATAAAGCCTTTTCCTTATGTCTCGTCAGCCTTTGGAAAACCCAGAGTAATGGTCATGATTTATCTTCTTAAACCCTCCGGTGGCCTTCCATTATGCTTAGGATAAAATCCAATTTCTTCCCAGAGCCCACAAGGCCCTGCATGATCTCACCCCTGCTGTCTCTCCCTATTCATCTCCTCCCTTCTCCTGCCTGCTCCCCGTGCTCCAGACACAAGGATTTGTCTTCTTTCTGCCCCTCAAGTCGAACAACCTTGCTTCCACTCTGGGCCTTAGCACTTGCTCTTCCCTCTGCCTTGAAAGTCTTCCTGAGTTCATTCTCGCTGCCGCCCTCTCACCATGTGGTGTCCCCTCAAATGGTGACTCCCTGGAAAGACCATTGCTGACTTTCTCCTCTTACGAGCACTCTCTTCCCCCCACTGTCCATTGCTTTGTTATAATTCTTTCACAGCAGTTATGATGATCCAACATAGTCTTATTTACTGTCTAATTTACTGTGTGTCCAGTGAGCTAGAATGTAAGCTCCAAGTGAAAGATACCCTGAAGGAGTTGGTAACCACTATATCTGCGGTGCATGGACTGTTATTACTAAATGAATGAATGGGTGAATGAATGTATGGCAGTAATGATAGTAGGAGCTGCTATTTATTGAGCACCTGTTTTGTGTTAGGCTATATTCAGTAACCTGTTTAATCATCACACCAATTCTGAGTGACTGGTGCTATCGTCCTCACTTTACATACGCAAAAATCAAGATTCATAGAGCTTACATTCACTGCCCTTTTGTAGTAAACATAATGGCCATGATTCAAACCGAGATCTGTCTGGCCTGGAAACCAATGCGCTATCTGTAAAGAACAAGTGAGTAACTCGCTACGCGTCCCCTGTCCAGTCTTTAGCACTCTTGGCTCACCTGGCTTTACCTCCTTAGAGGTCCTTTCTCCAGACAGTCACACTGAAGGTTAGGACTTTAACATAGGAATTTGGGGGAGAAATTTTCCAATTCTTTAGCTATACTCAGCTGATTGATACACAAAAAGTACCTCAAAACAAAATACTGAAATACATGGTTCCTGCCCTCAAGGAACTTATTAGAGTTTCTAATGATCATGTCATTGAGTTGCATGCTCTGCTAATGGTAATGGGCCTTTAGAATGAATTCCGGGTGATGCCCCTGGTAAAGCCCCTGGGCTCCGAGGGACCACCGGGGCAGATGCATACTGAGAATGTGTTGATGGGATAATCAATTAGCTTCATTTGAAAAGTGGCAGCCACTGAAATATTAAATGTGAAAGATACAACTGAAAATTGTTTAGGCTGCAAGTCACATCAGAAAGATGTCTGCATCAGCATTATGCCATCAGCTTTGGCCTCCAAATTTTAGGCAGAATGTGAAAAGGCTGGAAGAGATCCAAAAATGAACAACAAGGGTGAATTAAGGGACAGAAAATGATGCTGTGAGGGAAAGCGATAAGAGTTGTGGTTTTTTATTTTTTAAAATCCCAGTGCCTGAGAGACGATGGCAAAAGGGTAATTTACTATCTTCCAGGGTAGTTAAAGGAAGAATGCTGACCAGCTGCTTAACATTTTCTTGGAAATTTTAATAGGAGTTATGGACTCAAGTCCAGTGAAAGAAAGGTGGAGGAGGCAAAGCACTGATCATTTTGATTTTTGCTGTGATTAAATGTGGAACTGAACGACCAAGAGAATTGAACTACCAGTGGTCCTGTCTGATGGGCCTTTGTCTTGAGTGGTTACTGTGCAATAAAGTCAAGCCCACCACCAGTTTCCCCCACAGCTCCATGTCCCTGTGGGGACTCTGGGGGCCTGGGGCCCTGTACCTCTATCTCACTTTGTGCAGTGCCTCCTTCCTGAAACGTCTGCATCTCTGTCATAAAGGCAGCTTTACATCATCTTGGCCTCCCTCCTCAGTTGCATCACTGTGCTCTTGAGACAGCCTGCTGTTTAGAAACCCAGCCACCTGGAGGCAGGAGATTAAACCAGGTGACCTGTGAAGCCTCTCTGTGGCCAAAACACCCTGCATGTTCTTACTTATAACTTAACAATGGGTACCATATCGTGGTTGCCCACACTGCCTCTCCGTGAAAAGGAATTCAATAAAAATTCCCACTAAGACGTGAATGGCCATAGAGAGTTAATAGGGTCCCTCTTGGGGAGTTAATGTAGAAAGCACTTATAGGATAATGGGAAGCAAAATGGAAAAGGTGTTTACTGAGAATCATTTTTTCTTTTAAAATATAGCAGATTTATGGAGGAGATGCCATAATTCCACTTGTATCATCCTTCCAGTGATTCCACAAAGGCCAGCTAGACACTGGGCAGTCACAGGTGCTGAGCAGGGGATGGCAAATGTGCAGTTCCTGTCCTCTGGGAGCTTGCAGTTCCTCAGTTAGAATTTATAATCGCAAGTGTCAGAAATCCAACCAAACTGTCTTTAGCAAGAGGGAAAGGGATGTATAACTGGAGAGGCCAGTGATAACTGGCTCCACACATGACTGGGTTCAGAACTCAGTTGGGAAGCAATAGACGACCCCTCCCCAGCTGCTTAAGCTCAAACCGCGAGGTCTCCTCTTGCTGGACCACATTGCGTCTTGGGCCCATCCTCCAACAGCCATTATGCAGAGAAGGAAAAGCTGCACCTAAGGTCATATAGACACCAGGTTCGCCCCAACCTGGTGCTGGGGATGAGGACAATGTTGCCCAGAGAGTGGGGCTGGGGTGGTTACTCTAAAGCAGGTGCCTGGTACTCTCATCCTAAGAAGAAATAGTGGGTGCTTGGTGAGGGTAGGGGAAACAGTTACTTCTCACTGCAACAGTGAAAGTGAAAGTGTTAGTTGCTCAGTCATGTCCGACTATTTGCAACCCCGTGAACTGTAGCCCGCCACGCTCCTCTGTCCGTGGGATTTCCCAGGGGAGAATACTGGAGTGGGTAGCCATTCCCTTCTCCAAGGGATCTTCCCAACCCAGGGCCTGAACCCAGGTCTCCTGCATTGCAAGCAGATTCTTTACCTTCTGAGCCACCAAGGAAGCCCACTATACCAGAGGAGGAACCAAACTGCAGAAAGCTTAGATGATCCACTCGGGGCTGCTGGACATTGATCCCAGAGCTTCCCCTTCACTGTGCTCCTTCAGGAAGCGTCCAGCAGTGTTTCCCTGGTCCTCTCTGCAACAACAGGCTTCCTCCTCATCAGCACCTCCAGATGCCTCACACACCCTGCCCTCTCACCCATCAGAATTGATCTTACATCTCATTCCCCAGTGCCTAGCTCTTTGTTTCTAAAGCAAGGCATAATTCTAAATTATTATATACAACATATACCTCTATTATTATATACTCACATATATGACTTTTCATATAAGCAATGCTGTTTATAAAAATCCCTACATTGCATGCTCCCCCCTGCCACCTTCTTCTGTCCAGTGCCTGAGCTCAGCATTATGCTTTCCAACAGGGACCAAACACCTCCCTGGTCTCAGCACTGCCCTGGACACACAGCAGATGCCTGTGAATGTTAGCTGAATGCCCAAGGGGCTGTTTTCTCCTCCTGGAGTACCATGCTCGCCTCGCACCTTGTTTGTGTCCTGGCAGTTCTGCCTGTCCTTTGCTGCCTGGGCATCTGCTCGCACCCCGTCCCTTGCCGCCTGACATGGGGTATGTCAAGGGGTAACCCTGTACTTCTCTTCCTGATGTCCCCAGCACTTAGCAGTGTGGAGTCTGTGCTCAGTGTGGGCTGGTAGACTGGAATGGCTTCCTTGAGGCCACGCCGAGGTCTGCAGAGCTGCAGGGAAGGGTACAGGGTCCAGACCTGACCTGTTTCCCCGGACTCTGCTTTGAGGTCTAGTGACCCACTACTCATCTGCCTTTGAGGCATCTTCCTCTCAAAAATTCCTGTGTGTATTTTTAAGTATGTGAGTGATAGAATCAGATTGCAAACAGAAAATGAGGAAGGCAGGCAGGCAGGAAGGAAGGGAGGGAAAGGAAGAGAAAGGAGATGAGTAAAAGAAAGGAGAAGGAAAAGTGAAAGAAAAATACGGAAAGCCGCTTCTTTTTGCCTCTTTGGTTTATTTCCTTCCAGGGTGTTTCTATGTACATCTGGTTTATATTGTTACTTTTTAAACTCAGTGCTGCCCACTGTCTAATTTAGCTGCTTGTTTATCCCAAGTAATTTTATGTAATTTTTTTTCTATAGAAAATTTACTTTCAATCTTCTGGCACTCCCCTTGCCAGGGCTAACACCTACATCTACTGCCTACGTGTCGTAATTAGACCCAGAATGAATGTATGTGACTTGTGGGGTCGCGGGCCCAGCGCCCTCTCCCTCTGATTAGAAGATCTTAGAGATGACATATCTTGAGTTCTCGCTCCTGACTGCGCCTCTTATAGCAGAAGTGATTCTTGCTAAACAGCAAAATTCTCTGTAAAAAGCAGCTTGCCGGGGAAGGAGGGATAATATCTGGTTGGAAAAGTACAGCTAGTTATTGCATGAAAAATGCTAGAGGGGCGCAGGCACTGTTATTACTGTCATCGCCCTTCTCTGAAAGGCATGCGGCCACCCAGCCGCCTTGAGATGCCTGGAGCTACAGGGGCTCTCCTGAGCATTGCTACTTTGGGGAGAGGAGGCTGCAGGAAGCATAAAAGCCCCAACACTACCCAGCACAGGCTTCCTGAACACCAGCTCCTCACAGGTGTCAGTGCTGGGTGGGAGCAGAAAGGGCCTGGTCTCCGGTCTCTGGGGGTGCTTGTGCGGGAGGGAGGCAGCTGGAGGGTGATTGTTACTGACCACTGAGTCACTGCACCATGTCCGGGAGCAGTGGGCACGTTCTGGTTCATAAAAGGGGAGCTCTAGAGTGGAGATGTGTTATTGGTTTCTACAACAATCCAAACAAATGGTAGCCTTTAGAAAGTGACATAAGCGACATTAAACAATAAGGACAAGCAATGAAACTTTAGGGGCGGCGGTGTGAGGGGGGACCCCATCCTTGCTTGGGGGACCTTGGTCCCCACCTGACAGGTGAGCCTTGGAACCCAGAGCTTGGGTTTATAAAAATGATTTCTGTCTAGGTCTCAGTACTTTTATCTGTAAATTGGTGCTAATAATAGTCTTTCTTCTCTCTCTGGTCTGATGAAAGTCTCAAAAAAGGACTAATAACATACAAAGATTATTGTTAATTTTATTACATGCTTTGGTGGTCAGGGAATAATATCCTTTGTAATTGAGTTTTGAGAGAGCTTTTTGTTTGTTTTCCGTTTCCAAAGTGATATATCTGTATTGTAGTCAATTTGGAAAATACAACAAAGCAGACAAAAAATATTTTTAAACCACCACCTGGACCTTAAACACTATTACTGTTTGTATAATATGTATGTCCCATCAGGCTTTTTTTTTTTTTTTGCCATGCATGGATTAAGAGTAACAAGCATTTAGTATCTTTGTTCTTACATCCACATCTATATATTCCTAATTTTTTCCTTAACATAGTGTTTTAGTAGTGAAATTGTTGGAATTTGGAGCAGCACATATGCAGAGTTTGAGATCTTTAGAAACATAGTGTCAATTTGACATTTTGACAGGGTACTTTAATTCACGTCTCCACCAAATTAAACATAATGCTGTTTATTTTCCCTTTCCCTGTCCTTTGCTGAGTGTTGATATTCTTAAAGATCTTCACTCATTTGACAGTATGAAGTGGCATGTCCTGGTTTAATGTGCCTGTCTTTGATTACTGGTGATGAGGAACCTGTCTTCATCTGTGTATCAGGCACTTGTATGGATTTCTCAGCAGCCTTACTGTTCCTTTGCCCTTTGTCCTGCTCACCTGTTTTTATCATTTATCATTTTCTTACTGATTTGTAAAATAACACTTTAATATATTAAAGACATCATCCTTTCAGCATATATTTTACAAATGTATCCCCCATTTGTAATCTGCCTTTTAATTTTATTCATGATAAGTTTGACATACAAGAAAGTTTTTTAACATGTTTATTTAGTCAAATTTTTCATTTTTTTTCTTTGTACTATCCACATCTGCTTATATGCTGGTGCTGTTGCTGCTAAGTCGCTTCAGTTGTGTCTGACTCTGTGCGACCCCGTAGACGGCAGCCCACCAGGCTCCCCCGTCCCTGGGATTCTCCAGGCAAGAACACTGGAGTGGGTTGCCATTTCCTTCTCCAGCTTATATGCTAGAAAGTCCTTTTCAAACCAGGGATGATATAAATATTATCTTCTAATACTATTATGATGTCAGTTTCTACATTCTTTTATTAGTCTGTCGAAATGTAATGTTTGATGTGAGGCAGAGATTTAATTATCTCCCCTGTGGTTAACTAGATGTCCCGACATCATAAATTGAATGGCATATCCTTTCTTCTTTGTTTTGAAAAGGCACTCTTTGTAAGTTTTTCTTCCTGGATTTCTTAGTCTGTTATTTTGATCTGTCTGTTCCTACTCCATTCCCCACTGTTTCAGTTTCCTTAGTTTTACAATGCAGTTTAATGTTGGATACATACACTCTATATTGCTTTGTCTAAGTACTTTTTTGGGAATTATTTTCCACATTCATTTGAATAATCTTTGTTCCCAAAAGAACCCCTTTGGGATATTTATTGGAACCGCGTTAATGTAGATTAGCGTCGAGAAAATTTAAATTTTTACAAAATCCCATTTAGTTGTCTTTTATTTTTCTCAATAAAATCTTGTAATTTTCTTCATGTGTTTTGCATATTCTATAGTCATTTACTACTTCCAATTGCTATTGTAAAGTGAGTTTTTTTGGCCATCATATTTGTTTTTCTGTTAATTTATCTTGTAAACAGTTGCCTTACTAATATTTTTATCTTATTATTTTTGCTTTAATACTTAATGAATTCTTGTAGTAATTTTGTGAATTACAGATTTTTTTTCCAGAAAAAAGGATCATTTTTCTCTCCTAAGTTTTTTGACTGCTATTTTATTTTCCTGTCTAATTAATGACTAGACTTTGTTGAAAACAAAGTCATACATATTGTATGCAAGGATTTTTGTCTTAATTCCAAAAGTAAAGTGAATGCCCCTAAGTAAAAGTGAGTGATCACTGATACAAACATGGGAAGTAATTTCATCATTTCATGGTTGAAAATGATGATTATTTTGAGGTCACTAGTATTTAACATACAGAGCAAGCATCATGTTCCTACTTTTCAGTAAGATCTTTACATTAGGAATGACTTTGAAACTTTATCAGCTGTCTTTTCTACATGTATGAAGTGGTTTCTCACCTTTGGCAAAGAGGTTAAGAATGTAGGCCCTAGATATAAACTTCAGGGTACAGATTCTGTCATCCCCCTTTACTAGATATGGAATTTTGGACAAAATACTAGACGTTTTGCATTTTGGTTTCCTCACCTTTAAATAAGGATATAATAGTTACTCGGTAAATATTGGCTATTAAGTGTTATGGCTATTATTGCCATGTATGAAGTTCATCCCCCACATAATCACCAGATTGCTAAAATCAGTGCTCCTTGGACATGATGGACTTGGACTTACGGTTTTTTCTTTGCATGAATTTTCATGAAATAGAGCTGCAGTTTTCAGTTTTTATGTTTTATTTCTCATGCTTGTATCAGTGATTGTTCACTTTGTAAGGAGCTGGGAAAATCCATTTTTTCCCCAATAAATTGAATTGTTAAATACTACTGGCCACCATATCCACACAGTGTCTAATGTTACTATTACCAACCCTACCTTTTTGTAAATTGGTTTTTCTGATATTCATTTATCCAGCAAATATTTACTGGACACATACTATGTTCTAAGCATTGATTTTTATTTGTCCACCTATATTTTCTATGTTTTTCTTATTTAAAAAAGATACAAGTGTTATTTGTTGAGCCAATCAAGTATTTTATTTTATAAGAGTATTTAATCTACTTATTATATGTGTTGTGATTGGAATTATTTCTTTCCGTTTATTTTGTTTTCTAAATTTATGCTTCTTTTGTCTTTGTTTTCCATAGTTTACTCAAGGATCTATCATTATTTCATTTTTATGTTTTAGTGTTTTATTTTGTATTTTGTGTTGTAAAATTTCATTTCCAATTACCAGTGAGAGTTGAATATTTTCCTCTGCTCTTCTACAATGTAATTCCCCCCCCCCCACCGGTTTTGTTAAAATTGACATATAACATTGGTAAGTTTTAAGTGTACAACGTTTTGATTTGGTGCATTTATTTACTGCAGAGTGGTTACCAACATAATATTAGCGAACACTTCCATCACATTCAGTTCAGTTCAGTCGCTCAGTTGTGTCCGACTCTTTGCGACCCCATGATTCGCAGCACACCAGGCCTCCCTGTCCATCACCAACTCCCGGAGTCCACTGAGACTCACGTCCATCGAGTCAGTGATGCCATCCAGCCATCTCATCCTCTGTCATCCCCTTCTCCTCCTGCCCCCAATCCCTCCTGGCATCAGAGTCTTTTCCAATGAGTCAACTCTTCGCATGAGGTGGCCAAAGTACTGGAGTTTCAGCTTTAGCATCATTCCTTCCAAAGAAATCCCAGGGCTGATCTCCTTCAGAATGGACTGGTTGGATCTCCTTGCAGTCCAAGGGACTCTCAAGAGTCTTCTCTAACACCACAGTTCAAAAGCATCAATTCTTCGGCGCTCAGCTTTCTTCACAGTCCAACTCTCACATCCATACATGACTACTGGAAAAACCATAGCCTTGACTAGACGGACCTTTGTTGGCAAAGTAATGTCTCTGCTTTTCAATATGCTATCTAGATTGGTCATAACTTTTCTTCCAAGGAGTAAGTGTCTTTTAATTTCATGGCTGCAGTCACCATCTGTAGTGATTCTGGAGCCCCAAAAAATAAAGTCTGACACTGTTTCCACTGTTTCCCCATCTATTTCCCATGAAGTGATGGGACCAGATGCCATGATTTTACTTTTCTGAATGTTGAGCTTTAAGCCAACTTTTTCACTCTCCTCTTTCACTTTCATCAAGAGGCTTTTGAGTTCCTCTTCACTTTCTGCCATAAGGGTGGTGTCATCTACATATCTGAGGTTATTGATATTTCTCCCAGCAATCTGGATTCCAGCTTGTGCTTCCTCCAGCCCAGCGTTTCTCATGATGTACTCTGCATAGAAGTTAAATAAGCAGGGTGACAATATACAGCCTTGACGTACTCCTTTTCCTATTTGGAACCAGTCTGTTGTTCCATGTCCAGTTCTAACTGTTGCTTCCTGACCTGCATACAGGTTTCTCAAGAGGCAGGTCAGGTGGTCTCGTATTCCCATCTCTTTCAGAATTTTCCACAGTTTATTGTGATCCACACAGTCAAAGGCTTTGGCATAGTCAATAAAGCAGAAATAGATGTTTTTCTGGAACTCTATTACTTTTTCCACGATCCAGTGGATGTTGGCAATTTGATCTCTGGTTCCTCTGCCTTTTCTAAAACAAGCTTGAACATTTGGAAGTTCATGGTTCACATATTGCTGAAGCCTGGCCTGGAGAATTTTGAGCATTACTTTACTAGCATGTGAGATGAGTGCAGTTGTGCGGTAGTTTGAGCATTCTTTGGCATTGCCTTTCTTTGGGATTGGAATGAAAACTGACCTTTTCCAGTCCTGTGGCCACTGCTGAGTTTTCCAAACTTGCTGGCATATTGAGTGCAGCACTTTCACAGCATCATCTTTTAGGATTTGAAATAGCTCAACTGGAATTCCATCACCGCCACTAGCTTTGTTCGTAGTGATGCTTTCTAAGGCTCACTTGACTTCACATTCCAGGATGTCTGGCTCTAGGTGAGTGATCACAGAATCATGATTATCTGGATCGTGAAGATCTTTTTTGTACAGTTCTTCTGTGTATTCTTGCCATCTCTTCTTAATATCTTCTGCTTCTGTTAGGTCCATCACATTATGTAGTCAATATTTCTTTTTGTGGTAACAACATTCAAGATTGAAAGCTGCTAAACTCTGTAAGCAGCTTTCAAGTACATGATATAGTAGTTGTTCAGTTGCTAAGTTGTATCCGACTCTGCAACCTCACGGACTGCAGCATGCCAGGCCTCCCTGTCCCTCACCATCTCTTGGAGTTCACTCAAGCTCATGTCCATTGGATCGGTAATGCCATTCAACCGTCTCATCCTCTGCTGCCCTCTTCTCTGTTTGCCTTCAGTCTTTCCTAACATCAGGGTCTTTTCCAGTGAGTCTGCTCTTTGCATCAGGTGGCCAAAGTATTGATACAGTATATGATACAACATTATTAGCTATAATCACCATGTGGCACATTAAATCCCCAGAAGTTGTTAATCTTACAGCTGAAAGTTCATGCACTTTGGCCAGCATTTACGCATTCCCCTACCGCCACCTCCCATCCCTGGTAACCACCACTATATTTGTTATTTTTCTGAATTGAGCTTTTTTAGATTGCCACATACAAGTGATATACAGCATTTGTCTTTCTTTGACTTCTTTCACTTAACATAATGTCCTCCAGATTGATCCAAGTTATTGAAAACAGCAGGATTTCCTTCTTTCTAATGGCTGAATAATATCCCATTGTGTATATCATTGTGCACGCCACATCTTCATTACCCATTCATCCCCTGACAGACACATAGGTTATTTCCTATCTTAGCTATTTTGAATAATGTTGCAATGAACATGGGGTTGAGATATCTCTATACGATCCTGATTTCTATTCCTTTGTATATATACATTCAGAATTGAGATTGCTGTATCATGTGGTATTTTTATTTTTAATTTTTTGAGGCACTTACATACTGTTTTCCATAGTGGCTGCCCCAGTTTACATTCCCACCAACAATGCACAAATATTCCTTTTTCTTCACACTATCACTTTCTTCACAGTTTGTTCCCTGTTCTTAAAAGTTCGCACATTTAAATTTTCTGAAGCACTGTAAATCCATTTTTCTCTAGCTTTTGAGTCCATTGAAACAGTGTCTTTTGAATTTCAGTATTAACTCCTTTTCATAACTCTTTACCCTCCTTTCTGCTTCCAGTTTCTTTCCCTACCTCTGTACCACTTTTTAGTTTATATGAATGTTAGGGGTTTGGTGCAAAGTCAATTTTTAAAACTTGTTAAATCTTTAAAAATAAAATGTTGACATTGATGAAGGAAATTGAGGATGATGCAAATAAAGGGAAAGAAATCCTGTTCATGAATTGGAAGAATTGAAATTGCTAAAATGTCTGTACTACCCAAAGCAATCTCCAAATTTAATGTAATCCCTATAAAAATACTCAGAACTGGAACAAATAATCCTAAAATCTTTGTGGAATCACGTAAGACCCTGAATAGCCAAAATAATCTTGAGGCAAAAGAACAAAGCCAGAAGTAGCATGCTGCCTGACTTCAGGCTATACTATGAAGCTACAGTAAGCATAACAGTACGGTACTGGCACAAAAATAGTCACAGAGGTCAGTGCAACAGATATGGAGCTCAGAGACAAACCCACACACATATGGCTAATCTGTGACAAAGGAAGAAAAATATACAATATGAAAAAGATTGTTGTTCAGTCGCTAAGTCATTGCCGACTCTTTGCCATCCCATGGTCTGCAGTACTTCAGGCTTCCCTGTCCTTCGCTCTCTCCCAGAGTTTGCTCAAATTCCTGTCCAGCAAAAAAGAAAAGGATAGTTTCTTCAATAAATGGTATTGAGAAAACTGGACAGGTGCATATAAAACATAAAATTAGAGTATTTTCTGAAAATGGCAACCCACTGCAGTATTCTTGCTTGGAGAATTTCATGGACAGAGGAGCCTGGCAGGCTACAGTCCGTTGGATCTCAAAGAGTCAGACAAGACTGAGTGACTAACACTTACGTACTTAGAATATTTTCTCATACTATATACAAAAATAAACTCAAAATGGATTAGAAATCTAAACCTAAATATAAGATCAGAAATTGTAAAACTTCCATAAGAAAACATAGGTAGTGTGCTCTTTGACAGAGGTCTTAGCAATATTGTTCTGGTTCTGAGTCATCACACAAGGAACACAAAGGCAAAGATAAATGGGACCAAATCAAAATTAAAGGCTTTGGCGCAGGGAAGGAAACTACCAGTAAACAAAAAGACAACCTACTCAAGGGGAGAAGATACTTACAGATAATACGTCAGGTAAGAGGTTAATATTCAAAACATAGAAAGAACTCATACAACTCATATGAAAAAAACAACCGTGTTAAGGAATGGGTAGAAGACCTGAACAGAAATTTTTCCAAAGAAGACATAAAGATGGCCAACAGACACATGAAAAGGTAGTCAACATCACTCATCATCAGGGGAATGCAAGTCCAAACTACAATGAAGTATCATAGCACACCGTGAAGATTTGGGAGAATGGCATTGAAACATGTAAAATATCATGTAAGAAACGAGTTGCCAGTCCAGGTTCGATGCACGATACTGGATGCTTGGGGCTAGTGCACTGGGACGACCCAGAGGGATGGTATGGGGAGGGAGGAGGGAGGAGGGTTCAGGATGGGGAACACGTGTATACCTGTGGCGGATTCATTTTGATATTTGGCAAAACTAATACAATTATGTAAAATTTAAAAATAAAATAAAATTAGAAAATAAATAAATAAATAAAAAGAAAAATACCAAAAAAAAAAAAAAATGCTGTCGTCAAAGGCAGAAAATAATAAATGTTGGTGAAGATGTGAAGAACAGGGAACTCTAGTATAATGTTGGTGAGAATATAAATTGGTACAGTTACTGTGGTAAACTATATAACGGTTCCCTACCCACCCCCCAACCCCCCGCAAATAGAAGTATGATATGATCCAGGAATTCTACTCCCGGGTATATAGTCAAAGAAAATGAACACACTAATTTGAAAAGATATATGCACCTCAATATTCATAGCAGCATTATTTATAAGATCAAGATATAGAAGCAACCTAAATGTCTACCAAAAGATCAATGAATAAAGAAGATGTGGAATATGTGTATGTATGTATGTGTGTGTGTATCAGTTCAGTTCAGTTCAGTCACTCAGTCATGTCTGACTATTTGTGACCCCATGAATCACAGCACGCCAGGCCTCCCTGTCCATCACCAACTCCCGGAGTTCACTCAGACTCACGTCCATCGAGTCAGTGATGCCATCCAGCCATCTCATCCTCTGTCGTCCCCTTCTCCTCCTGCCCCCAATCCCTCCCAGCATCAGAGTCTTTTCCAATGAGTCAACTCTTCGCATGAGGTGGCCAAAGTACTGGAGTTTCAGCTTTAGCATCATTCCTTCCAAAGAAATCCCAGGGCTGATCTCCTTCAGAATAGACTGGTTGGATCGCCTTGCGGTCCAAGGGTATGTGTGTATAACAAAATATTACTCAGCCATCAAAAGGAATGAAATTTTGCTGTTTTCCACAACATAGATGAACCTGAAAGTGTATTATGGTTAGTGAAATAAGAGAAACACAAATATTGCATGTTTCCACTTATATGTAGAATATAAAACATAAAATGAATGAATGTTACAAAACTGAAGCAGACTCACAGATAGGAAGAAACAAACTAACAGGTAACAGTGTGGAGGGCAGGTAAGGGCATGATAGGGAAGGGGATAAAGAGATACAAACTACTAGGTATAAAATAAGATACAAAAATGTAATGCATAGCACAGGGAATGTAGCCACTGTTTTATAACAACTTTAAATTGAGTATAATGTATACAAATATTGAATCACTATGTTGTACACCTGCAGCTAATATAAAAATGTAAATTACCTATAGTTCAGTAAAAAAAATGTTGACTTTTCTTCAGTTTATCAACAAACATAATAACATTTATTTTGATTTATTGATTGTTTATTTAGTTGCATGACTTATTGAGGGTTCCTTTATAGTTTCAGAAGGTATTAACTTTCTTCTCCTGAGTTAGTTGTATTAATACTGTATTTTCAAGCAATGCTTTTGGAGGAAGAATGCATGAGTGTTCTATTGTCTGAAATGTTGCATCTCTAAGAATATAATACTTTTATACACGAAAGACAACTTTTCTGGCTATTCTTCTTAAATAAAATAGAGTTATTTTCCTTACATCTCCATAGGTATTACTCCATCATCTTTCAGTGTTTTGTGTTCCAGAATAAAAATCTAAAGGAGGCCTGATTTTGTTTTCTTGCAGAAAATCTGTTTGTCATTGTTCTTTTCTTAGTACAGTGCTAGAACCACCTGTACTTCATTTTTGCTACTAACGCGTTTTGTTTAGACAAGTATGGTTATATGCTTGTTATAATTTTTTTTTTCTTCCAGAACATGGTAAGCATTTTTAATCTGGGCTTTGATCTTTAGGAAAATTTTCCTCAACTATGTCTTAATTATTCATTCTGGTTTGTCTACCAAATTATCTGTGTACGTAGATCTCTATTGCTGGTCCTACACTCTGTCCTCTGTCTTCTCTTTGCTGAGAGAAAGCTTCTGAAGTTTGTCTTCCACGTCACTGATTAAGTTTTGTACCATTTCAGTTCTGCTTTTTACTGGCTCCTATATGGATGTTCGCTGAGGGTCGGACACGACTAAGCGACTTCACTTTCACTTTTTACTTTCATGCCTTGGAGAAGGAAAGGGCAACCCACTCCAGTGTTCTTACCTGGAGAATCCCAGGGACAGGGGAGCCTGGTGGGCTGCCATCTATGGGGTTGCACAGAGTCGGACACAACTGAAGTGACTTAGCAGCAGCAGCAGCATATGGATGTTAATTATGCAAATTCCTTTCCTGCACCTTAAAAATCTCCAATTTTCTAAGCTACCTCACATTAGTTTTCCTCATGTTGTCCTTCCATCCTTTTCTATTGAATTGATTCATTCTCTTGTCTTTTTATATATTCCTTTTCTCTATGAATTTCTGCTTCTCTCTCAGAAACCACGACTTCTTGACTTCTCCTGAGGTGCAGAATTTTCTTAAATTTTCTTCTGAATCCTAGAATCGATCATTTTCTGATATGACTCCTCAGGGAGATATTCTCCTGATGGGCAGTTTTCACCTCCACCCTCATCCCTACCCCTTTGCCCTAAGCGTCCTGTTAGGTTTAAATCCTTTACTCATCATTGAAATAATGATCCATTCCCATTCCTTGTTTGCCAAAACACAGGGTGTTCAGATGCTCCTGTCCTTGTTTGTCTATGTGGGCTGCTGAGCACAGGTCTGCTAGAATCCAGTCCCTCCTGCAAGTCCTAGGAGGAACTAAGCTCATAATGAGTGTCTAACCACTTGTATCTTTTCATCCCACTTGCTGCTTCTCTGACACAACACCCTGGACATATGGATAGATGCAGGACAGGCTGTATTCACAGAGTGTACTGCTGCTAGGATCTCTTCTCTCGTGCACTGGGTCAGAATAAATTCAGTGTGATCACTGCTTATTCTAGTGGCAAGCCTCATTCTCTCTGCCCAAAGAACACAATTTAACTTTTGTCCCATTTAATAATGAATCATGTTTATTTATGGAAAGAAATAGTTATGTCCTGTTAGACTACATATGATATGAAAATGTATATATGTATATGTTTTTATATATATATGTGTGTGTGTAGATATATGTATATGTGTGTGGGTACATGTGTATATAGCACACTTAAAGTTGAGGGTTCATCATCAAAGCAAAATGCCCATTCAAAGCATTCAAAGGTGCATTTCTCTGAAGGAGGCCTATGAGATTGTAGAAAATTTTATCCATTTTTTTGGTGATTGTTGTTCAGTTGCTGAGTTGTGTCCAACTCTTTGCAACCCTATGGACTGCAGTGCATCAGGCTTCCCTATCCTTCACTATCTCCTGGAGTTTGCTCAAACTCATGTTTATTGACTCGGTATCACTCATTTAATTTAATCCTGCCTCTGTGTTGGCAGCTAAGGCTACTATCAGCATCATATGCAAGACCTATTCTTCTTCTTGAGTATGTAAGTGTCTTAAGTATGTATGTGTGTGTGCATGAATGTACAGCACATAATGCATAACTTATGATACAGAATGAAAGAGATTAAAAAACACATGCATGCTGGCTGAATTACTGTTGAGGATCTATAACAATATAATTGAGTGATATGTATGTAAAAATCTAATGTATCAAATTCTGGGGAGAAGAGCCACATTATTCTGTGTCACATCTCTCTGTCAAAAAATAAATTGAAAAAAGCATATTGAACAGTAGTGTATTTTCAGTTGTAAGTGTCCAGTCCAGTTGAGATCCAAGCCCCCTCATGAGACCAAAGATCTTTCTTCTATGTGTTTGTTCGTTACCAGCATCGTTCGCTAATCGGCTGTATTTATGGAGGGCCCAGAGTAGAAACCATGAGTTGTGGGGACACCTGTGTGGTCAGAGTTGAGTTTTAGTGTGTGCTGGACTGTGTGTGGCAGAGAGAGAGGTGACAGGGCCCAGGTAAGGAGCCTGTAGCATTGAGTGGGTGCAGAGCCAGGGGGAGCAGGGCAAGCGCTGCAGGTCTGACGCTTTGGAGGAGGGAGTAACACCCCTGCCCAGTGTGAGCCCCACAGCCTGTTGTTAGGAGGTCAGCACTGGGGGTCTGGAAAGCTCGGCTGTGTGGTCCAGCCGTGCCATTTGACTCTATGGCATGAGACCAGTTGGTTAACCACACTGAGCTCAGTTCCCCCAACTGTAAAACAGGGATAATACTCATGCCTGCATCATGAATTATTGTCAGCATTTAAAGAAAATACACACATGCTAAGTCACTTCAGTCATGTCCAACTCTTTGACCCCATGGACTGTTGCCTGGCAGGCTCCTCTGGCTATGGGATTCTCTGGGCAAAAATACGGGAGTGGGTTGCCATTTCCTCCTCCAGGGGATCTTCCCAACCCAGGGATTGAACCCTCATCTCTTATGTCTCCTGCATTGGCAGGCAGGTTCTTTACCACTAGTGCCACCTGCTAGCATGTATAAATACCTTGGCACAGGGCCTAGCATACAGTGGGCCCCTAACCTTAGCTATGATTGCTAAGTATGAGTGAGTGGGCTGGATCTTTTACCTGTTCTCTGTGTATGAGCTTTAGCATCTGGGACTTGGGCCAGACATTGGTCCCCAGAGCCTCATAGGAATTTGACACATGCATGACTTCTGAGGTCCTTACTCAGGTTCAGAGCAGGTGCTGGGAGGTCAAAGCCCTCGGCCAGGAGGCACTGCCTAGGACAGCAGAAAGGGTGGGGCTGGCACACTGCACAGCTCCTCATCTGGCTTGATGTCTTTCCTCTTTTCCTGTTGCTTATATACGTTATTGTATTAGGCCCATTATCCATAATGAAACACTCGGAGTGTTTAGCAACCCAGATGCTATTGCAGTCCCACATTGAAGGACTCTGCTGTTATGAAATGAATCATTTCCAGAGAAAAACAAGAGAAAGCTCCCACAGCCATTTTCCTACGCTGAAAGCAATAACCGTTTGAATAGCTAAAGCGAGCGCTTAGTGGTCCAGCCCCTTAAAAGGTTTTCTCGGGATGAATTGAGCGATGTGCATCTCTGTGAGGGTGCCCAGGGTACAGTAATAAGAGAGGAGGAGACGGGTCAGGGACGGCCAAGGTTCCTCTTAGATAAAGAATCAGAAGAGAGGAAATCAGGTAAAGAAAAGTCTAAACAGAACATGGAAATGGGGAACACAGTAGGTTGGCCAGGTCTTTGCTGTGTGTGTAAAGGAGAGGAAGGCTGTGTCGCAGAAGAGCCCGGAAGCCCAGCTGAGGGGAGGCCCAGGGCAGCGGGGGCGGGAAGTGGCAGCCCTGTGGCCATGGCACAGCCACAGGAGGAGGGCCCCCCACTACTGCAGGGGCAGCTCTCCCAGGGTCTGAAGAGCCTTCCACATGGGGATGGCCATGTAAGAGGGTAGAGGGAACATGCTTGCATTTTGAAAATTATTGCCAGATTTTTGTTTTCATATGTGGGTATTAGTTTCAAAAGGGAGCATTAGATCACTGAGTTGGTAAAGGCAGTTTCTGAGCCAGTTTCAAAGCAGCCTTCTGGTTGACCTGCAGAAATGACCCACTGGGCCCCAGCTCTTTGCAGCCTGATTGGAGAAACTATAAAGAACTGGTACAGCATGGTGCATTGTTCATTTGTGCCTTTTAAAGTCCCATTCTAATTTATTTCAAATCAGTCTTGCAGAAATTCTTGCTGTTATTTTGTTTATTCAGCTAGCCATTCCTCCAGCAAGTATCTATTGAATGACCCCATCTGTGCTAGGCACTGTTCAGGAGCCTGGAACAGAGATAGACATTTAAACAACTCTGCTCTCAACCTGATTCTCACCTTTGTTTGTGCCCTGCCTCGGCCCTCAAATCTGTGGAATGTTTCTGTCACATCTGTTCTCACAATGATGCTGCCTGGATGATAGCCCTGCCACGCAGGTGAGAAAACAGACAGCGTGATTAGCGGTTGTATGAACTACCAAAGGCAGTGGTGAATCAGAAGCCAGGATTTTCATTCTGCCCTGTTGAGTTTCCGATCACTCTTCTCTCCCTCCCTGCTCATCAGCTCTTACCTGTCCCTCCCCTCATTCTTTCAAGGTTGAGTTGTTGACTTTTGAGGGTGACAAGTGATGGAGTCAGCTCCTCTGTGCTGATGGTTGGGAAGTTAATCACTGTCATGACTCAGTTACCCTCTATGCACCTGCTTTACCTGCCACAAGGTCGGCAGCTTGTCGCACACACACCTCTCACCTTTGGTTCTGCAGATCCCTGTTAGCTAGAGTTAGGGGTACACCTGGACCAAAACTTGATGAACAGGCAAGAGCATATTTCTGCCATGTCACAAATCCCTGGGAAACCAAACGGATTGACACAGCTTTTAGTTTCTGTAAAATAATTGTCAGCCTTTTCTCTAAGAGCTGGGTGTGGGTAACAGCTTTTGAAGTTAAAAGTCTTTCCCCAGCTCTAAAGAGACCCCACCTTGCTGGGGTTGACAGGCAGTCCCTTGCCCACTCTTTAGACTTTTGCAGTTGTCTGACCTGAAGTAAAACTACTTGAAGAATATATTCCCAGGCCAAGTGGGATGGGTATTTTTGATGGGGGTTGAGAGGAGATGTAGTTTATTGGATTTTATCTCACAACTGATTTGTTTCTGCCAGATGTTGATATGCAGGCCTGATGCCGTGATTTCAGGCCTCAGGAGTATTAACGTTATAAACAACCTTCCACTGCTTCATCTGCTGGAAGGAACCTTAATTTATCACATAGATGTTAGAGTCGCAGTTTCTTATCCACTTGTAACAAAAAAATAAAATAAAGTAAAATTGGCAGCTATAGGGAATGCATCTCCTTTCTTAAAAATTCATTTTAAGGAATAAGAGAGAATTTATTCTAAAATATCTTTATCCCAATGGAAATAAAAATCCTGCTTAATGGCCAGGAATCTCCCCTGGGCTTTGATTAAGAGGTACTATGAAGACAGGCGTTTCTTCTGTTTGTCTTCTGGGATACTCAGACTTCAGGGGAAAAAATCTTGTCTTAGGTTCTCAATGGGGCCAGGACCTTCCAGTACATAGAGGTTGGCTTGTGAGAACCGACTGCTGCCCAGAGTGTGCTATGGGGATGCTCACTGCTTCAGAGACCTGCTTGGGACCGGAGGTAGAGGAGAAGGGTAGGGGCCTCCTTCATTCTTTAACTTCAGACACAGTGCCCCTTCTGCTAAGTTCTTGTACTTAAAAACAATACCCTTCATAGCATTTTCCCCTGATTATAATAATAGAACATGTCCTTTGTTAAAAAAAAAAAAGGAAAAAAGAATCTATGTGTAGACAGGGAGGCAAACGTTGCTTGTAATACCAGAGATGGTCTTCTGATTTATACTGAGCCTGTTCTCTGTTAAAGCATCTCTGATGTTGCTACAAAACTGGAATCTTCCTGTACATTCTGTTCTGTAACCTGATTCTTCTCACTTCACCATACAGTTTTCATTTATTGCTATTAAAAATTACACATTCTGCATCTCTCCATGAAGAAGTTGTGGTTGTTGTGAGGATACAGACTCTACCCTCAGGCCCCAGACATTTTCAGCCAATCATGGATTCTTTTGCAATCCACAAGCTGATGATCCTCAAATCTTCATGTTCAACCCAGGGCCCTCTGTTGCATTCCAGTTCTGCTTGGCCAATAGCCTGTATGCTGTCTCCTTCCCAACCGGCACGTCCAGCTTGGCATGCGTAAACCAGAGTCCATTATCTATGCCTCCAAAATCCTGGTCCTCTCTCCCTGTGTTAGTGTCCAGCGCCTCTACTCAGTAGAGAGAGACTGGACCCACTGGACCAGCCCTCACTGAGTGCTCATCCAAGAGAGGGGAGAGGGCATTAAACAAAGAATTGCTCCAATGATTATTTGAGTACAACTGTGATAATAGCAATGAACGATAAAGACAGGGGACTGTGGGCGCCTGCCCGGGTCTGGGCATTGGGAAGGCTTCCCTGAGGAAGTGATGAAGGCAAAGAGCTGCGCCTCTTCAGCTCCTTCAGGCCAAGCCTGTCTGCCTTCCTTCAAGATAACTTCTCTCCATACTGCTTTGTGAATCCACATGGAGTGCTGAAGCCAGCTCTCCTGGTTCATGAGAAGTTGTATTAAATTTTCAGGAATTTTGTGAGCCAGTTATTTAAAATTGGCCACCATAGGAGCACTCCTACTGTGGGAATTGACAGATGTAATTTAGGGTGTTTTTTTTTTTTTTTTCCTTCCCCATCCTGGAGAGCTGGTTGTTAAACTTTTACTAGCATACCACTGTTTCTAACTAGCTTTATTTCTAGTGTGATTTTGTGGGTTATTTCCATTGGAATCTGAGAAGGAGACTTACTGATGATGGCTTTCATATTTCTTCTGAAAGTCTCTGATTTTGTTCTAAATTACCAGCGCCTTCTGCTAACGAGGGAGTAAGCAAATGACCAGTTGAGATAACTTCCTCAGTCTCCGTCTCAGTTTTCTGTCACTGCTACAACAAATCACACACATAGCAACCTGAAACAATACAAACCTATTACCTCAAGGTTTCTCTAGGTCAGAGGTCCACCTTGGCCCGGCTGGGTTCCCTGTTTAGTGTCGCACGAGGCCCAAATCAAGGGGTTGTGCAGGCTAGGCTCTGGAGAAAAAACCCTGGGTCTTCCCAGTTGGCACTAGTGGTAAAGAACCCGCCTGCCAATGCAGGAGACATAAGAGATGCCTGTTCACTCCCTGAGTCAGGAAGAACCCACTCCAGTATCCTTGCCTGGAGAAGCCCATGGACAAGAACCTGGTGGGCTACAGTCCCTAGCATTGCAAAAGAGTCGGACATGACTGAAGCAACTTAGCATGCACTCGAGCTCCTTCATGTTGCTGCAGAATTCAGTTCCTTCTGAAAGTGGGACCAAGACCCTTGACTTCTTGCTGGCCTCTGCTCAGGGTCACTCTGATCCTAGAGGTTACTTGCATTCCTTTCCGTGTGGTCCCTCCATCCTCAGGTCAGCAACAGAACATCAAGTCCTTCTCACACTTGGAACCTCTGACCTCTCTGTCTTTAAGGAATCACACCATTAGATCAGTCCTACCTAGATTATCCACCTATCTTATGGTTAACTGTTCTTGTCTTGGTTTCCTGGGGCTTCAGTGACAAAGTGCCAGTAACTGGGTAGCTTAAAACTTTGGAAATTTATTCTCATAGGTCTAAATGCTAGAAGTCCACTATCAAGGTGTCAGCAGGGCCCTTCTCCCCCCAAAGCCTCTAGGGGAGAATCTTTCCTCGTGTCTTCCAGCTTCTGGAAGCCCCAGGCATTCCTTGACTTGTGGCAGCACCTCTGATATCTGCCTTCATCCTCACATGCCGTCTCCCCTCTGTCTCTGTGTCCTCCTCCTCATGTGTGTCCATGTTCACGTTACCCACTTCCTATAAACATGCCGGGCAGGCTGAACTGGGGCCCACCCTAACAACATCATCTTTACTTGATTACATCTGCAAAGACCCTCCAAATAGTGACATTCTCAGGGACCAGGAGTTAGTACTCCTACAAGTGTTTTTAAAATTTTTATTTTATATTGGAGTATAGTTAATTTATGCTGCTGAGTCACTTCAGTTGTGTCTGACTCTGTGCGACCCCATAGGCGGCAGCCCAGCAGGCTGCCCCGTCTCTTGTCCAGCAAAGTGGTTCAGTTATACAGATTCATATATCTGTTCTTTTTAAGATTCTTTTCCCATATAGATTATTATAGAATATTGAATTTAGTTATCTGGGCCAAACAGTAGGTCATTGTCAATTATTTTATATATCATATGTGTATATGTTAGTCTCAAACTCCTAATCTATCCCTCACCCCACCTTTCCCCTTTGATAACCATAAGTTTACTTGCTATGTCTGTGAGGCTATTTCTGTTTTGTAAATAAGTTCATTTCTTTTTAGGTTTCACATAAAAGTGGTTTCATATGCTATTTGTCTTTCTCTGTCTGACTTGCTTCACTAAGTGTGGTAATTTCCAGGTCCATCCATGTTGCTACAAATGACATTATTTTATTCTTTTTAATGGCTGAGTAATATTCCATTATATATAGTTGCCACATCTTAACAAATGTTTATGAGGGACACAGCTCAACCCATAACAGGGCCATTGCACATGTAAGATAATCACAGAAATGGGATCTCATCATGTTGTCAGGTTCCAGGAATTAGGGGCCTAGACTCTTTGGGGGATGGGCACACTTTTAGAATTCTGCCTACCAGGGTCTCCAGAGATGCCCTTTAAGGAACTGTCTCATTTTCTGCCTTACCTAAAAATAGATTCCATGCCCCCTGGCACTCCTCTTTGTGTGACCTCAGTTCACACCTTTTCTTGTCTCTTCCAGTTTTGAGTGTATTGTCTGCCTTCCCAACAAGACTGTCTCATGGAGCATACTGCTCCTCTTTCTTGGGGAAGGCTTAGGAGAAATTGAATTGGTATAAGACACAGTGATAAGAAGGAACTCTCCCATCCTTGAATCATGACCAATTTTGTGCTCTACTTATCAGCAAAGGAAAGTTTGCTTTTTATTTCTGTCTTAAGATGGTGGTGTGTGTAACAAATTGCTCCCCATTTTTGCTCATGTGGTTGTGGTTGGGGGATGTCTTCCTTTCCCCGGGGCCCTCTGCACCCCATTCTTCCGCCCACTGAAGGTGCATCTGTGCAGGCCAGAGTCATCCATGCCCACCTAATGCAGCCTGCCCTCTCTTTTCATCTTCTCCTGGAGTGCCTCTCCCACTGTGAATGATGGCTGAAATTACAGAGCACTTAGAGTCTCCTTTCATCTCCCCCTCCTCCAGATGTCAAGCAAATTCAAAAGTTAAAGCATACATTTGATGAGGCGAACAGTAGTCTTGTCAGTGTCCGAGTTGCACAGGAATGTTGAGAGCTCAGTGGTTTCCCACTGTGTGTCCAGTTTGTTCTCTTCTGGGCAATTTCCTGTGGACAATTTAATTATGCTAAGTTACCATATGACCATCTACTCCATCTAGAAAGGTTAGAGAGGAGAATTAGTCATTAGGAAATCCTTTTTGGAAATGGGTTTGGTTATTTTATCAACTTTTATATCTTCAAAGGTTAACATGTTAATTGCTTTGATTTTTTTTTTAAAGCACTGCTATTTTGTAAAATAGCCTCAGAGTACAAGCAAGCTTTGAAAATTAACACGGTTGTTATTCTGTGTCTCTGGACACTGACCTTTGCACCCTAAGATGACATATCACCCCTAGAGTTGGGAGGTGACTGGGCTTTCTTGCTGCTGAGGCTGAGTTCCAGGCACATGTGCATCTACTTGGACCCTTTAGGCTCAAAGCTTTGCATGCGGGTCATTCTGTGCAGGCAACATAAGGAAGGGCTGCTTCTGAAAGGGAGCTTGGACCCACAATCTTGGTCCTCTTAACCTTGCTCACTGGCAGCATCATGCCATATGATGAGCTAAAGACCAGGGCTCAGTCAGTGTGATCACAGTGTCCGTTCTAAGCCTCATTGTTGTGTGAAACCAGGACAGGTCGACAAACCTACCATGAACACTGTGTTTCTCTGCAGAGTGCGGGCTCAGCTTCTCTTAGAGGGATGTGGGGGGGGGTTGCATGAGTTCATAGATGTCAACGTGGGATGTTGGAGGGGAAGAAGAGGATGGAGGACACAACTCCTGAGATAAAAGACCCTTCAGCTGAAAACAGGGCCCATGAAGGGTTCTTAGGAACTCCTTCTCTCCCTCTGCAGCAGAACAAATATTTATTCAACGCTCCAAGTGTTTACAAAGCACCTTCTACGTCCCAGCCTTCTGCTGGCCCACAAGAGGAAGCATGCATGCTTTGCAGCCCAATTGGTCTAGTTGTAAAGATAAGACTTGTGCAGAGCGGGCTCTGAATACATACTGATTGACTGAATAAATGAATGTCAAGCAAAATACAAGAAAGCAGAACTTGGGTCCTGCCTTTCCAAGATCCCATTACCAAGCTAAACTGTGTGCCGTGGCAGTGGGGCTGGGTGGCGATTGTTGCTGCCTGGAGGATTTCAAAGGGATTGGGAGGCATGGTCCCAGCAACAGCCCCACATACCCAACACAAGACAGATGTGTTGAGTGTGAATTCAGTCACAGAGGGATTTAAAATCATGTAAGTGTGTGCTTCACCAAAGCAAAGATACATTGTCCCTGTTGTGAACAGCAAATTTTTCAGCTGAACTGAAACTCTGGGAGGTTGTTTTATTCCTGGGTTTGAACCCATTGAAGCAGCTGGCAATTATAATTTGTGCAAGCCTTTCCTGTAAACTCCAACCCCATAGCCCTAATCAAGTCTCACTTTTTCTTCTGCCCACAACAAAGTGAGTCTCCCACGTGTGTTACTAGGGGACTCCTACATGCCTCCCAGATGCCCTCAGGACACAATGATGTGTGTAACCAAGATGAACCTCTGTTGAAATGGTCAGGTCCCTCCAGAGATTTTAGCAAAGACTTGGCGTCCAGTTAATCTTGAATCTGTTTCCCTAGCTTTAAACCAGCCATCTCAGGACCAGGTGAGACTGGGATCAAATAAGAGCTACTTAGATCTCCTGTGTGTGTGGAACTTTGAACATGACCATGGAAACGGCTAAAGTTTAGCCAGACGGCAACCATTTGTCTGAACTGGGCATTTATGGCTGGGATTCGTTCTGGCTGGCCACTGTGCATGCCACACGAGTTGTTTAATATTTGGAAAATAACCAGTGGGTAAAAGGAGTGTGTTCAAGCACTCTGTGTATGTGTGTACAATTTGTTGATGGTGGGAACATGCTCAGTTTGGGTGATCTGAGAAGTTTCTGTATTCTTTGTCAGACATTCACATCATGATTGTATAGGCATTTCCTCTAAACAAGGAAGATGGATGTTGACAAAAAAGGTGAGAATCTCCTCCTCTGAACTCAGCCCTCATAGGCATTATCTCTGAGTCCAGCTCTAAGGTATCTGACTCACCACAGAATTATCCAAGACCTTCCCTTCTGCACTGTGGAGGCGCCTTCCCAGATGGAGCAGGACTTAGCACTCTGGACTGACACCCATGTGAGTTCCAATCCTGGTTCTGCTACTCCAGTAGCTGTGTGGCCATGAGATGGTCACCTTCTATGAGTCTCTTCTCCGATAGGATGGTTAGAGGAGGTATGGAAGTCAAAATACATCATGTGAAGCCCTGGGCACACTGCTTGACTCATAGCACCTGCTCAATAAATGGTAGAGTGGCGATGATTATTATTGTTTGAGGGTCAGCGGCAGAAACCTCAGTTCCTTGCTTAGGCTGAGCCCAGGAAGCCCTGCAGTTGGTTCCTTATCTCTGTTTATCAGGCCTCTCCCCCAGAGATCTGGTTGTGTGGGACAAGTTCCCTTGATCCAAGGAAAGTGCAGGCCAGGTCTCTGTCAGAACCAGAAGCTGTGGTGTCATACATACCAGAAGTCAGCCAGCAGGGTGCTGGAGCTGAAGGCCTCTGACCAGGCTCCAAGGCTGGAGCCCACAGTGCACTGACGTCTGGCATCTCTGATGAGTCTGAAACATGATTCACACCCAGATACATGAACTTGGTGCTCTCAAGGGGTCCTTGAGTCTGTCTGTTCTGCCCACTTATTTTTTTCTCTTGTTCTTTAAATGGAATGCAGAACAGAATGTGCTTATACAATTTTATTTATTTATTTGCCCACACCATGTGGCTTGTAGGCTCTTAGTACCTCACCAGGCATTGAACCCTTGCCGTCAGCAGTGAAAGCATGGAGTCCTGACCACTGGACTGCCAGGAAATTCTCTTGTGTTTTTTTTGTTTTTTTTTTAAAGTGGGAGATGCTCCCAAGAAAGCCAGGATTGATGGATTGACTTTTGGCCATACTATGCAGCTTGTGGGATCTTAGTTTCCCCAAGCAGGGATTAAACCATGGCCCCCTGTAGTGGAAGCATGGAATTCCCAGAAAGCCAGGATTTAGAGAGAGGTTTAGAGGAAGGAGATTTGCAGGGAAGAATTTACCTAGAAGGTACTTCTGCTGAACCTACACGAAGTGGTCTATGCACTGTGCTTATCTCTGACTTCAGAGGTCTGTCTGTAGGCATGGCCCCAGCCTACACACTGGTGGCACCAAGAGGGACTGGTGAGGGAGACTACAGCTCTCCCATAATGTTAATATTTTTCAGCACCTCCCTCAAAGAGCTACACTCTGATCAGAACAGTGAGTGTGCTGGGCAAATGAGGCTTCAGGGTAAGTCTCAGGTTCCCCTGCTCCCAGGACAACTGACACCCCAAGCTGTCCTCCTAAGAGCTTCCAGAGCTGCCGCTGGTGTTCATCCTACATCCTTTCATCTCTTTCTTCAGTAAAGGAATCCTTGAGAAAGTTTTCTGTCCCCAGGGCTCACTACTCATGGCCTTGCTTAATAAGAATTGCAACACAGAGATTGATAAGAACTGGGATTTTATCATTTTAGACTCATCACATCAAAGTTGTCCCTTCACAAATAATAGATCATATCTTTTAAAGCCTTTGCCAACATCCTGGAGCCTTTTTCAGATTTCATAAATGACCATCATTCTCCCCTCTCTACCTACTCAGTCCATACTGATTCACCTGCATTTTCCTGGATGCCTGCTGGGTCATCTGGGGTGGGGTGCTGATTTGGCAGAACCAGAATGGGATTAGGAGCGGGTGCAGCCCTGGACCTCACAGAAGCTCCATGGAATCAGCACAGCTCAGGGAGTGCAACTGGAAGGAGATGCATGCATGGTGGAAAGACTGGGGACTGAGGAGGGCAAGGAGGCCCCTGGAGGGAAGGGGAGGCGGCTTGGCCCTGAAGGCAGATAAGGGGAGAGGACTAGGTTGGGGCCTCCCCAGACCAGAAGGTGGCTATCACCAAGAACCCCCACTGGTAGGGGTGGCCGTGCAGGTGGTGGTCCTGGCTGGTCCCACGGGAAGTGAACGGGAGCAAGGCTAGGCCTGAGCAGGGGAGGATGGAGCAGTTCATGGGGCTGGCTTGGAGTGGGAGAGACTGGCAGGGAAGAGCCCAGTCCCAGTGCGTTAGTCTTCCCCGGAGTCCTCTGTCTTCCTCTGGGACCGCTCTGATCTGATAGGCAGGCAGAGGCAAAGGTGGTGCGGGATTTCCTTGTTCCTCATCCTTGCCTGTGCATTTCCTGTCGAGGCCTCACCCCCACTTACATCCCATGGGAGAGGTGGTGAAGAGGCTCATCTCCTGGGTGGTTTGGAATCTCATTCAGCAAATGTTGGTCTTCCACTAGGACCCAGGTCTCAGGGTTCTAAGAGTCTTTTGATGGGAAAGTCATGTGGCCAGGTGTAGCGGAAAAGCTAAGTCAACAGTGGCCTTTCTTCTCAGATCTTAGACCTCTGCGGGCCTGGGCAGTGGAGGGGCTAACACGAGAGAGCGCTAGGTGTCAGACCATGGGGCTGGACAGCATGTTCTTCCTTCCCACGTTAGCATCTTAAAGAGCAAATTACATTTGAATCTACAAGATGGCTTTGTTTGTTAAAATGTTTTTACCCTTGCAGAAGGCACACTGTACCCACCAGCTTTATGTCACAGGAATACATTCTAGTGAAAGAAACTAAGTGTAGATGGTTTTGGATTTCAGAGCAAAGTTCTAGACATGATAGACGGGAGGGTGGAATCCCAGTCACGTGCTGTCGGTGGCACTGATCCTCCTCCTCCTAGCAGCAGAGCTGCTGCACCCCACACCTGTCCCTTCTCTGCCCGCTGAACCTCTTAGAGCCCGGAGGCACCCAGAAGCCCTTTGAGCTGTTCATCCTGAGGCCACAGCCTGTGCAAATGCTCCTAATTACTTGAGAAGAGAAGCCTCTCTCAGAACTCAGAGCCTGGTGACTCCTGCTTGAAACATAATTCTAACCACCTTGGTGAAGTGGATTCCCAGCCCATGAGCAATTAGATGCAGGAAAGGAAAAGCCAGAGGCAGCAGATTCTGGCCACAGTACAGGGGACAGATGGCAGCCCAAAAGCAAACTGCAGAAGTGGACAGAAGGTCACCAGTTTACTCAGAGTTGGCCCAAACCTCCGTCCAGTACCTTATTAGGCCCTGGGGTCATTCTGGGAGTAGAGCATGGGGAGTAGAGCCTGTAGGCCACCAGCCTTCTCTGTCCATGGGATTTTTCACCTGAGAATACTGGAGTGGGTTGCCATTTCCTCCTCCAGGGGATCTTCCCAACCCAGGGATAAAACCCATGGGAACCTGCATTGCAGGGGATTTTTTTTACCTGCCGAACCATCAGGGAAGCCTCAGAGGCTATTAGGTTCTCTCTGTGTAAAAGGGTGTGTGTCACACCCTAGAGAAGGGATTCACCCAAAATAATTGCACTTAGAAGAAAAGTTTTGCCATGTGAAGGTCTGAAGCTCAGTTATTTGAATTATTTGCTCATCTGCTTAGAGATGCCCTCGAATGTGCCAGCTTTAGGGTGTGATTTATAGCTCCTTATTTCCAGGCTTCCCAGGTGGTGCTAGTGGTAAAGAATCAGCCTGCCAATGCAGGGGATGTGAGAGATGGGGGTTCGATCCCTGGGTTGCAAAGATCCCTTGGAGTAGGAAATGGCAACCCACTCCAGTATTCTTGCCTGGAAAATTTCATTGTCAGAGCTGGACGCGACAGCACAATGAACGTCCCAGGATTGATGTTCAGTTTTATTTCATTCTCTTCATTGATAGCCAAACTGCCCTCTAGGTGTGACCATGACATCTGAGACACTTGCTCTTTCACCTTAAAGCCTTGGAAATTACCTGCAGAGTTTCCCTGCCCTGTCCTGTCCCTGCCCTGTCCTTGCCCACAGGGACCTGGGCAGGTCCCCGCCTCAGTCATTAACAGCACATGTCTCTGACATCTGATATCAGCTGCAGTCCTTCAAACCTAGCCAGTTTGTAAGCAGACGAGTATTTGTGTTGATCCTTCTCATCAGTGATTCCCGTGTATGTTCCCCGGACTGATTCCTGTCAGGATGCTGCGGGCCAAGGCAGGAATCATTCCTCCTCTTTGTTTGTTCAACACACTGTGTTTGGTTTTCTGCCTCAGAATGAAGACAGTTGTTTGCAGCCTCACCAGTCAAAATATTTGCTAAATGTAACCTGCGGTTCCAGGACTGAGAGTAGGGAAGAAAGACAGTTCACTTTCCAGGCTGATCAAAGCATTTATATCAGATGCCTTGGCACGCAAGTCTGCTGCCTCTCTGTGCTGGGACGTTGTATTCACATTAACGTCCCACCAGTGGGTTTTCTCAGGCCGCAGGCCACCGTCTTTTAAGTGTTGTAACAGAAATAAATGTGTGAATAAGCCAGACCATGCTCTTCAAAGGACATCAGGATTTCACAGTTTTCAGATACAGTTTAGTCCCATGGAATTCAGATTTCAGTTGATCAAAATCTATGCTCGGAATTCCATAAGGTCTAAGGACGTAGTTGTTGAACATTTTATCTTCAAAAAAAAAACCCACTACTTCTCCGTGTATTCTATGCTGGCAGGGTATCCATATGTCTGCAAATGTGTTTCAAGTGTGAGTCCATGTGCGCTAATGTCTTCTGTACATTAGTAACAGCACCAGTGATTAAGTGAACTTACTCCTGTGTGATGCTGAGCTTGGGAAGCTTTCAAGGAAATTAAATTACATATCTGTACAACACAATTTTAAAAAAGACAGCACCACGAGTATCATCTCAGGCAGAATAAGCCAGTACTAAACCCTGAGTGGCAGGTAGTAGCTGTGAGACTGCCTCATATAAAATCCTGTCATTCCAACTCTAGGAAAGTAGAGATGTCTTCCTTTTCTTCTTTCTGCTGTTGTTTAGATGTTGTTAAACAAACAGCTGCTGTGTGTATTTAGCCTCTCTGTTCCTCAGCTTCCTTAACTGTAAAATGGATGGTAACACCTACCTCATAGGACTGTCATGGAGCTCACATATCTCAGTGTGTTTAAAATCCTCAGAAAATGCCTGGCACGTAGTGGGTCTGCTATTGTTATTGCATAGCTTAGAGCTCCATGCTTCACTGTTGGAGTTTTCTTTCTTTTAACTTTGTTTGAAAAGTGAAAGTGAAAGTCACTCAGTTGTGTCTGACTCTTTGCGACCCCATGGACTGTAGCCCACTAGGCTCCTCTGATCATGGAATTCTCTAGGCAAGAATACTGGAGTGGATAGCTGTTCCATTTTCCAGGGGATCTTCCCAATCCAGGGATCAAACCCAGGTCTCCTATATTGCAGGCAGATTCTTTATCATCTGAGCCACAGGCTAGAGTTCCATGCTTCACTGTTGGAGTTTTCTTTCTTTCAAGTTTGTGTCAGTTGAAGCAATAATTAGGGGCTGGTTTTTTCCTCCAAAGAAAACAAATAGTCAAGCGAGGGGCTCAAAGACTCACTTTCTGACAGAAGGATGATCTGGCTTGACACCAGACAGCTCACTATCCCCACTCCAAATATGTATAAATGATGGATAAAACGTTAATATTATTGGGGAAAAAGGTTGGTTGGCTGGTTTTCTAAATACATGGTCGAACATGAAGGTAAGGAAAATCCCTAGGTGCCAGAATGAACAAAGAACTCTAGAAGGCAGTGATTAGTGAGTCAGCCCCTGTGATGGCACCCTTTAGTTTCAGAGGGTAGTGTCAAATGCACATGTAATCCATGAGAGTTGGGAACAGGGACTTTTACACCCATGTCAGGGCAACAGATGTGATCTGCCTACACCACTGAGAAAGGCCCCTACAAAAGGCCAAAACCAAGGAAACTGCCAGGGACTATGAAAATTTTACATGCTGGGCCAGGAAAGTAGCAAGTAATTTGTGATCTGCTGAAGTTTTCTCCATTACATAAGTGTGAGGCTCTGCATTTACACTATAAGTGGTTCTGAAATTCTAAACCTAGAAATTAGCATGCAGGTAGTTCCCAGATCAGTAAAACTATCAGGGAATCCTAGAAGAAATACATGTAAATGTGTTTTAAAGGAATACCTCCACACCAGAACATATGGGATTCCCATGGGGAAAAGAAATCTGAAAATATAAAATTGCTGATCATAAGGAACTTATTTGCCATGAGGAAGAATTAACCAGACTCAATACACTGGAGGGTTAGTCCCTCCAGATTCTTCAGGTCATAAAACAATGTAAGAGTAACTATTTTAAAAGTTGTGTTTGAAATGATTAGAATAGTAAAAAGAAAGCGAGGAATTATAAAGGAAGAATTGTACAGAAAAAACACAGGTAAATTTGGAAAAGTAGAATTTCCAGAAATTAAAGTTATTAAAATTGATAACTCAATGGATGGGTTAAAAAGCATATTAGACATAGCTAAAGAGAGAATGATTGAACTGGAAGATAGATTTTGGAAAATTATCCAGAAAAGAACTCAAGAGACATAAAGATGAAAAGTATAGAACAGATATTGAGAGAATATTAAGACATTGAGATGTTGAGAGATATTAAAAGATATTAAGATTTGAGGAGAGAGAATAAGAAGGTCTATAAGAAAAGTATGATAGGGAGTGGAAGAGAGGAAACATTGGATATGATAATGGTTAAGAATTTCCTAGAATTGAAGGAAGATATAAATTTCTAGATTGAAGAAGCATACTAAGTCCTGAATAGGATGAATACAGGTTATATAACAGTGAACTGCAAAATACCAAAAATAAAAAACAAAGAGGAAAAAATTAACTGCAGAGAATAGAACAATTACTGATTGCAAGCTTTTCATTGGCAACAATGGAGGCCAGAAGGCAATTGAATAATACCTTCCATGTTATGAGGGAAAATAGTTAACAAAATTATATTCAGTAGTGAAAGCAAAGGTACTTCGTGACAAAGATTTGAGAGGTGACCATTAACAAACTCTCTCTGGAAGAAATACTAAAGGGTATACTTTAGGAGGAAGGTGACTGATTCCAGAAGATAATAATAGAATATAAAAATCACTGTCAAGAAAGGTTAAAGGCAAACACGTAGATAAATATAAGTAAGCATTGACTGTAGAAAAAAATAAAAAATAAACACTGAATCCATCAAGGATAAAAAAAAAAGAAAAACAGCAGTTATAAGATAACTATTCCATGTGTCTAAATATGAGATGGGAGGTGATGATTAAAATGCTAAAGCATTTTATAATTTTGGTGTTACTTTAGAAGATAATAGGCCTTAATAAACTTTAGATTTTTAAATCAAAATGCATATTAAAAATTTAGGAGTAACCTGTAAAAGAATATATGGGATGTAACTTCTAACACAGAAGAGTGGAAAAGGGATTTTGTTAGATAACACTCAACCAAATCTATAGAAGGCATGAAAGTAGACAAAATGAAGCAAAGTAAAAGCATAATAGGGGTAATAATATACAATAATAAAATAGTAATAAATAAATATACAAAATAAGATGGCAAAATAAGTCTGAATATATCAGTAATAATCATTAATGAACTTGACTCATCTATTAGTAGTAATTCTCAGATTGAATTTTTAAAATCTAGAGATGTACTACTTATAAGCATCATGTCTAAATATAACAAAAAAAAGTTTGAAATGGCATCTATGGGAAACAGTATACTATTAAAGGCATTTATACTAAAAGAAAAAATATGCTTTGTAGTGGCATTAATATCAAAGTGTACTTTTAGATCCAGACACATTATTGGGTTTACTGCACACTGACAAAAGAAACAAGTCACTGAGAAGCATAACAATTATGAACCTATATGTACCTAACATAGGTGCTAAATAGACATAAAGCAAAGCCTAGAAACTTACAGGAGAAAACTGACAAATCCACCACTATGATGGAATATTTTAGTGTATATTTCATAAAATAAGTCAAGCAAACCAGAAGTCATTAAAAACAGATATTTGAAAATTATAACTAATAAACTTAGTCCAATTGCTATATGTAAAACTGTATACCTAGTATACATCCTTTGCATATGCAATTACCAAAGGTAACCGTGTTCTAGGCCACAAAAATGCTTCAACAAATGCAAAGTAATTGATAGACCAGTCTTCAACCAATCTGCAATAGAATTATAAACCAATAACAAAAAACCCACGATAAATTTGTACATTTAGAAACTTAAATATATACTTCTAAATATAATATTGTACACATGAAGCTTACATAATATAAACCCGTGTTACCTCAATTTAAATATATACAGTGTGTGTGTGTGTGTGTGTGTGTGTGTGTGTGTGTGTTTGTGTATTTCTAAGCAACTCAAGGGTCAGAGAAGTGGTCATAATGAAAATGATTGAATGTTTAGAATTAAATAATAATGAGTTCATTGTATATCAAAATATATAGGATGCTGCTAAAGTGATATTTGAAGGGAAATTTATAACTTTCATTGCAATGTTAGGAAATCAGAGAAGTTGCAAATTAAAGAGCCAAAAGAGTTAACTCAAGAACATTGAAATAACACATATAAGAACAGAAATTAATAGAAAACAAAGACAAAATTGTGATAATCCATGAAGCAAAGACCTGGCCTCCTGAAATAAATGAATAAAATACATTAAGCTCTGGCAAGACTGATGATAATACTACTGCTCATGTGCCACAGACTTCTGTGTGCCTTTTGTTTAATTCACTTAAAAGGCCAAAGCAACCTAAAAGACACATAAGTGTAGTATTTTACCACATAGCTACTTGTGCTCCATGGGAACTGAGTGAAATTCCTCTGTTGTAGGACACTCCATTTTTTATGACAAATGTAAATTTGTTTTAAAAAGGCAACAAAATCATAAATGATTTGAAAAGGATGGAAGGTAACTTATGATGAAGTATAATTTTACATAATTATATATAATTACTAGGGCAGGTAAAATAAAACTTAAAAATGGAAGAAACAAATTTGGCAAAAAGGAGAATGTCTTAAACTAAGGACCTGAAATGAGATGATGGTTCCTGGCAGTCAAGGTTAATGTGGAAATGGGTATTTCCTGGCAAAAGGGATGAGCTGTATGAAATGATGTCATTGGGTGCAGCATTCAGGCTAGAGTCTTATTTTCAGGGTGGAGGTAAGCCTTTGACCTGGCTTATGCATTAATACATCAGCATCTATTCAGATGTCAGTGATGAGTGGCTCCTCATCCTTTGTTGGCTCCTTAGGGAGGGTCTCAGAGCCCCCTGGGACTACATGGGGCTGAGGATGTGGGGGTTATTTAGAGGGTGACGTATCCATCATTGCCCAGACACCGTGTGCTGCATCGGGGAAGTTTTCTTCCCAATGCTCCAATAGGGAAGTTTTCTCCCCAGAACAAACACCAGTCCCTCAGCTTATGCACATTTTCCAAGACCGGTTCAGTAGACTCAGCCTTAGGCTCTTCTGAGGGTCCCAGATTGCATCTGGGATGATAGAGCCTCTGGACAGGAAGTCAAAGGGTTCCTCCTTGGAAAATGGAGGTCCTGCCTCTCTGCCCCCTGAGGGAGTCACAGTGACAGCCCCTGGCAATCGACAGCCAGGTGTCCCAGAGGTTAGCTGAAAAGTGGGTTCTCCTGAGGGCCATCGCCTTCAGAGATTCAGAGTTGGTGCTTCTCTTAAGAGTCCTGGCCTCCTCTGGGCCTTCTTAGTAGTACCCTGTGTCAGGATGGATTCAAAGGAAGGAGAGATCAAGTTTCCAGTAGCACCAGCTGCTCTTGTTAAACTCCAGCTTCCTGGCCCCTCCCAGGAAGGGCCTGACTGCCTGACTCTCAGCCCAGTGAGGGCTTTGTGAGATGGCCTTTGGGGATAGGTCCTGTGGTGAGAGCTTCATGGCGCCCAAGCCCTGTGGATCTCTGATGGGCCGTCTCCAGGAGGAAGACCAGATGCAGGGGAGGAGCAGGATCCAGCGGCAGTGGGAGGGGTGAGATGCCTCCCTGGGAGGCGGGGAGCATCATGGGGCCTGTGAGACTGGGGTGATGGTGGGTCCTCTGAAGCATACCTGGTCATTCACAGCCTAGCATCCGACCTGTGTATACCTCCCCAGGGAAGTTCTTGTTTTAGTGTTGTCATGTCCCTCAAGAATGAAAATTGACCTCGGTTTGGGAGTTTTTCTTCCAAATTTACCTCTTTAATAACATTTCTCAACCAGAGGTAAACTCAGGATCTCTGCTCTGCCCATGGCAGGTAATGCTCCATCCCTAATCGGTATAGGATTCCCACCACAATGATCATTTCATTTCTCCTGAGCTTTTTAAAACATCCTAAATGATATTAGATGGCTTTCCACGGTGGCTCAGATGGTAAAGAATCTGCCTGCAGTGCAGGAGACCCAGGTTTGAGCCTTGGGTCAGGAAGATCCCCTGGAGAAGGAAATGACAACCCATTCCAGTATTCTTGCCTGGAGAATCCCATGGACAGAGGAGCCTGTCATAGGTGCTAAATATCCTTAACATAGGTGCTAAATAGACATAAAGCAAAGCCTAAAAACTTACTAAATATTATTTCAGAGTGCTAAAATATTCCATCATAGTGGTGGATTTGTCAGTTTTCTCCTATAAGTTTCTAGGCTTTGCTTTATGTCTATTTAGCACCTATGTTAGGTACATATAGGTTCATAATTGTTATGCTTCTCAGTGACTTGTTTCTTTTGTCAGTGTGCAGTAAACCCAATAATGTGTCTGGATCTAAAAGTACACTTTGATATTAATGCCACTACAAAGCATATTTTTTCTTTTAGGATGTATGTCTTTAAGAGTATACCTTTTCCCATGGGTTGCAGTCCATAGCGTTGCAAGAATTGGACACGACTTGAGCTACTAACACTTTGACTTCACTTTTCAACATAAGATAATTATATCAACGAAATCAAAATGAATCAACACTAGTTAATACTAGAAAATATATATTATAAAATAATTAGAAACACACAGTAATATATGTTCTGGTTTAGCTTTTAGTCCTTTAGTACACAGTTGTATAGGAAGAGGTCTGAATTTTAGTTCCTCAACAGTCTTTGCACGAGGCATGACCCCTTCCTTCCTGGAGCACCGTGTCTCCCGTGTGTGAGAGAGTAGTGCTGGACGGGACTATCACTTTCGGCCTTCCCCTGTACGCTTGGTCCTAAGGATGGAGAGCCCGAGGCCCACAGCATCAGGGCTGGAGGTTGGAGACCCAGGTCTCCCAGACTTTTCTGGAGATTAGAGACAGCCCGAGGTGCTAGCCCTTCACTGTGGTTCTGCAGCGTACTCAGCTGAGCCGAGCACTGGGGCTGGTCGGCACAGTGAGAGATGATGGTGAGGAAGGATGAGTGGGGATCCTGCTGCGTGTTGGGGGAAGCGGCCTCCTCCCGTGGTTGACTCTCCTTCACTGAGTGAGGACTTGCCATCTACCAAGCACTTTGCCGATGTGTTCATATCACAGTACACACTCCACATTACCTGGTGAGGTACAAATTTTACATTTAATAGTGAAAACCTGAAGCTCAGAGGCAGTCGCTTGACCGAGTTCACAGAGACAGGCTGGCAGCAGAACAGTTCACCGAGTGGGGGACCTGCCACCAGGTATCCAGGGCCCCCGGTGAGTGCTGCTTAACCTCAGAGTGGCTCACGTTCCATCATCCGCAAGGAAAGATGGTGACAGCTCAGACTGCAGGAGGAGGAGAATACCAAACAGCAGATAAATCGTGGGCGCCTGCCCTTTGTGTATTCATCCTGAACTCCAGCACCCCCGGGTGCCGAGTGTGTGGAGATGGAAGCACTTGACGTGGGTGGTGAGACCAGGTGTCAGGCTACCTCCCGGGGCTCACAGGGTGAAATGCCCACAGTGGAGTGTCCTCCGGGCTCACGGGGTGCTTTCAGATGGCATTGGGGATGCGCTTGATATCTGCCTGTTCTGCATAGCCTCTGCTAGTTTTTCTCTGTGTTTCACTATGCTTTGGGTTCCAGGGTCAGACCCAGTTCCTCCACGCAGCTACTACCAAGGGCAGTGTAATGTATGAAATCTTTGACAAAGCTCAGTTCTCTGCTCAGAAGACAGGCACCAGGGCCTCCTGCAGTAGTCATGGGGGAACCCAAGGTTCTCCTCCGACCACTGCGTAGCTTCAAGCGCACTATCCTGCCTGAGCCTGCATTTCCTCATCAGTCAAATGGGGATAATATTGCATAATTTTGTAGAGTTTCACTGTGTATGCCATGCTGAAGACAGCATGGCCCATAGCGCCCCTCACCCCCCAGTCCAGCTCTCAGGCTCACTAGCATGTATAGACCTGTCCCCTGGATGTGGCTTAGGGAGGTGGGAGTGTCTCTAGGTTCTTCTGGTAATTTTATTGATAAGCTATGAAGGGTCACTTGGGTTGTTTTTGCTTCCTTAGTTGTAAGCCAGTGAAATAACTTGTGTCGGGTGATGAATTTTTCACAGGTAAATATTTTTCTTCAACTTATCCCCTCAAGTGCATTTCAGATGTGGTTGATGATTGAGCTAGAAACTGGGGACAGAACAGGGGCAGGAATGCTTGTCTGAGTTCTGTCTCTTTTTCTCATCCCTTAGAGAAATCAGTCTCTCCCCCTATTTCCTTCAATCTCTCTGTCTCTGTGTGAAGGTTTTCTTGAGGTCTGTCTTCTTGTCCATCTTGGTCTTTCTTCCCTCTCTGTAGCCCCTCTCCTCGCTTTAGGTCTCTCTCTTGTACTCTCATGGCCCTCTCCCTAGCTTGCTTTCTTTACCAGTGCCCCTCTCTGTCAGTCTCTTGCTGTCAGGCTTTCTCCCCATCTCTCTCTCTCTCTCCTGTCTTTCTGCTCCCTCCCTCTCTTCCTCTCTCACTGTCTGTCTATCCCTGTCTCTCAGTCCTGCTCCCCCTCCTCCCCACCACACACACACACACACACTATGCTGTCTCTCAAGCACAGAGGTCTCTCTCAAGTACAAGCCCATGTTTTGCTGATGCCGACATGAAGGTCACATGTTCACGAGTGTGAGCCAATCCTGCTGGGACTGCTTTTTTCCCAAGGGGCAGGGAGTCCCTCCTCAGCTTGGGGATATGTCCATTTACCAACAGAAAGACAGTCAGCCTGGTCCAGGACTGGAGAAAGTAGTAATTTGCCTCTTAAAGGAGAGTTTGTCTTCCGCAATATCATTATCACAAAGGGCATTATCTGCAAAGCGCATTATCACAGCTGATTGGTTGGGGTTTTAAGGATGCACTCCTCAGATAACCACGGTTCAGGACCAACATGAGCCCACGTATAGTGGACCTCAGCAACTCAGTCTCCTATACAGTATCTGATACCCAGAAACTGGCTGAGTGTTCTAGGCACAGAGTGTTTGCAAGGATGCAGGCACTGTCTGCAAACCTGCGGCAAGGCCTGCCTCCTGCCCAGCCAACAGCTTGTTTGCAGCTGCCTGGGCTGTTCCCATTGGCATATTGGCTTGGAATGTACTGATTATAAATTCTTTACCTCTTATAAAGTGGGTTTAAAGGACCTCTGCCAAGCAGCAAGTCCTAGTCATACTTTCTACTCTGTGTTGCTGCAAAACCAAAATTAAATTAGATTTCACTTTCAATGTTCCCAAGCTCAGCTAGCACTAACACAGCTGGTCAGCCTCCCAATTAGCCTAAAGTGGTAAGGTTGCCTGCACGGGAAGCAGTGCCACTACCTGCCCATAAAGTGTTCCCCCGCTGCTTCCTCCAAAAATCTCCAGACAGGTATTTTTTAAATATCTGCTCCCAAGAACTGGCTGGGGCTGTGAACTCTGCCTCTGAACTAGTTATAAAGCTCAGGCTAAGAGAATGGGTGTTCCTACAGCTCAGGCTGCTATGAGGTCCTCTCAGGGCCATTAGGAGAAACTCTTGGTGCTCTAGAATCTCCATAAGCATTTCCCCCCTACCCCCGGGCTGAGGAATGGCACTACCCAGGGGCAGTCACATTTCATTTTTAAGCCAAAATTCATGGCTACTGTCAGTTCAGTTCAGTCACTCAGTTGAGTCCGACTCTTTGCGACCCCATGAATTGCAGCACGCCAGGCCTCCCTGTCCATCACCAACTCCCAGAGTTCACTCAAACTCACGTCCATCGAGGCGATGATGCCATCCAGCCATCTCATCCTCTTTGTCCCCTTCTCCTCCTGCCCCCAATCCCTCCCAGCATCAGAGTCTTTTCCAATGAGTCAACTCTTCGCATGAGGTGGCCAAAGTATTAGAGTTTCAGCTTTAGCATCAGTCCTTCCAAAGAACACCCAGGACTGTTTCCCTTTACAATGGACTGGTTGGATCTCCTTGCAGTCCAAGGGACTCTCAAGAGTCTTCTCCAACACCACAGTCCAAAAGCATCAATTCTTCGGTGCTCAGCCTTCTTCACAGTCCAACTCTCACATCCATACATGACCACTGGAAAAACCATAGCCTTGACTAGACGGACCTTTGTTGGCAAAGTGATGTCTCTGCTTTTCAATATGCTATCTAGGTTGGTCATAACTTTCCTTCCAAGGAGTAAGTGTCTTTTAATTTCATGGCTGCAGTCACCATCTGCAGTGATTTTGGAGCCCAAAAAAATAAAGTCTGACACTGTTTCCACTGTTTCCCCACCTATTTCCCATGAAGTGATGGGACCAGATGCCATGATCTTCGTTTTCTGAATGTTGAGCTTTAAGCCAACTTTTCAGTCTCCTCTTTCACCTTCATCAAGAGGCTTTTTAGTTCCTCTTCACTTTCTGCCATAAGGGTGGTGTCATCTGCATATCTGAGGTTAGTGATATTTCTCCCGGCAATCTTGATTCCAACTTGTGTTTCTTCCAGCCCAGAGTTTCTCATGATGTACTCTACATAGAAGTTAAATAAGCAGGGTGACAATATACAGCATTGACGTATTCTTCTTATTTGGAACCAGTCTATTGTTCCATGTCCAGTTCTAATTGTTGCTTCCTGACCTGCATATAGGTTTCTCAAGAGGCAGGTCAGGTGGTCTGGTATGCCCATCTCTTTCAGAATTTTCCACAGTTCATTGTGATCCACACAGTTAAAGGCTTTGGCATAGTCAATAAAGCAGAAATAGATGTTTTTCTGGAACTCTCTTGCTTTTTCCGCGATCCAGCGGATGTTGGCAATTTGATCTCTGGTTCCTCTGCCTTTTCTAAAACAAGCTTGAACATCTGGAAATTCACGGTTCACGTATTGCTGAAGCCTGGCTTGGAGAGTTTTGAGCATTACTTTACTAGCGTGTGAGATGAATGCAATTGTGCAGTAGTTTGAGCATTCTTTGGCATTGCCTTTCTTTGGGATTGGAATGAAAACTGACCTTTTCTAGTCCTGTGGCCACTGCTGAGTTTTCCAAATGTGCTGGCATATTGAGTGCAGCACTTTCACAGCATCATTGTTCAGGATTTGAAATAGCTCAACTGGAATTCATCACCTCCACTAGCTTTGTTCATAGTGATGCTTTCTAAGGCCCACTTGACTTCACATTCCAGGATGTCTGGCTCTAAGTGAGTGATCACACCATCGTGATTATCTGGGTCATGAAGATCTTTTTTGTACAGTTCTTCTGTGTATTCTTGCCACCTCTTCTGTTAGGTCCATACCATTTCTGTCCTTTATTGAACCCATCTTTGCATGAAATGTTCCCTTGGTATCTCTAATTACTGTCAAGGGTAATATAAATGTATTGAAATCACTGATAAAGAGATAAAAGCAAAGGAAGAACTAAGAAAGTTCTTTGGGTAAAGTAACCGTCAAATCATGCCTGAATTGAGACTTAGCCCAAACTGCATCTTTCTTATAGCAATAATAAGAACAGTAGCTTAATGAATAAATACAAAATGCTTGCATTTAGAGAGCTGTAAGTTGTCACATTTGGGAGCTCAATTTATCCTTAGGAAAACCACATGAGATAAGAAGAAAGACATCCCCAATTCACAGAAAGGGACTCTGAGGCCCTTGTGCTGCCATGAGTTGTAGAAGTGGGGCTAGATTTGAAGTGTCCTGGATGCTGGCCCCAGGCTCTTGTCACTGTGTCATGCTCTCGCTTAAGTGACAGTAGGCACTGTTGCTAAGCAGTGTGTAGAAAGTGCCACCGCCAAGTGTACATAAAGTGACAGAAGCCCAGAAAGTGCAAGTTCTCTTTACAGTCAGGCGAAAGCAGGATGAGAGCCTCAGATGAGCTGTTTTCAACCTTATCCAAGCATGTGTTTCCTTGACACATGATGGTTCTCATAAATGTAAGAGAATATAGTTCTTCTTGCATCTAAGTTAGTATCATCTTCTACTTTTCCGTCTTAGCTAGTCAAGACAGTGAGATTTTTATTCTTTTTATTGAAAGCAAATTGCATCCTATTTGTGTAAGTGGCCTCTCTTGTAGTGTCATCGTCAGAGTTTTGTATGAGAGATCTTTGAGCAAACCATCCATCTCAGAAAGCTTTGTTTCTTCCTGCACTTCCATTTTCTTCAAAGAAGGGCTCAGAGATGTGATAGTACCACTTCTAAGGCTGCCTTCCCTTCACTTCAAGGGGCCATGCCTGGGAGATGGAAGAAATTGCTCATTGTGCTGAGTAGCAGAGAATGAGCCACACCTGGGGGACAGAAAACCTTCATGGACCTGCTGCTTGGGCAGAGGCATGTGTGGGGCTGGGGGACAGGGCCAGCTGGGGACACTGAAAGGCAGGCACGTGACTGGAGCCTGGACATGGAACATATGGATTCTGGAGATTTGGAGTGGAGGTGGGGTGGGAAGAAAGGTCCAAAGAAATGAAGTGGGAGCAGACCTTCTTGCCAGGAGACCTGGCAGGATGCAGAGGAGCTGGAGGTGGTGGGAGCTTTGTGGCTATCACCTCTAGTACGGACTCCAGGGAGACTTGCCTGGGTGAGGGACAGGGAGGCAGGTGGTGGGCCGTGTGGCAGGACTGACAGCAGGGAAGATGCATCTTCTGCTGAGCCCTGCTCTGCCTCTGCTCAGGGGCTCCCACCTGCCCTGGAGATCTGCTGGTGCCTCCCACTAGCATGCGGCATGTGTACTTTGCCAGGTCACAAAAACTAGTATAAGCTCTGTGAAATAGTGACACCAAAAGGAAAAGGTTCCCTGGTGAATTCGCCTTGGCCTCCAGGCTGAACAGTGAGGCCAGTCTGAGGCCAGGTTGAGGGATGAACTATAATCAAAGAATAAATGATGGCAAGCCTGACCATAGGGGATTTGAATGATGGTAGAAGGTCAGGCTTTGGAGAGAGTCCAGTCACAGCTCCAGCCACAGCATCCTAGCCCTTTTGCTAGGGTGGGGACTGGACACAGGTTCATGGCAGCGCACACATGGTTGGGGGCGTGTGTACACATACCTGCTGAGAAGGAGCCCACCTTCAGCCACACACCCTTTGCTGCATGCGTGTGCTTTCTCTGAGGATGGATTTACGAGAGCCTGGAAGCTCTGTGCAGCACTCCTGTGGCCTCTGTAGAGTGTCTGTGTGCAGTCAGGGGTCGTCACTCCCAGGGACACAGAGACCCCTGTGGGCCTGCTCCGTGCCTTCTTCCTCTTGTGAAATTGCAGCTGAGCCTTGCACTGGCTGAAGGAGGATTCCTGGGCCTCTCCCCTTCAAGGGAGGCCTTGGGGCCCCCACCCCCAGAGCAACTCCTCCTGCTGGCCCCCACTCTGCGTCGCAGGCAGACATGGCCTGACTGTGGCCCTGCTTATCATTCTCAGATGCTTTTCTTTCCCACCCAGAGTCAGCTGCCTTCCCCTCCTCCCTTCCTCCTTCTCAAAACAAATCAGTGCCAAGAGCCAGGACCCCCTTCGCTCTGCCTGATGGCATGGGTTTGACACTGTGGCGCTCTTAGATGCCAACAAGAGAAGCCCAAGATTTACAGCCCTCCTGTGATTCCTGCATCAGACTGCCCTCTTTGGGGGCAGGACTTTGCCCCTTGGTGGTGGGTCCATTCTGGATCACTCCCTGCAGGTAGGGAATGTCCTGACTTGTCACCCTTGTGAATGCAGACGGTGGGACAGAGCCTGGCCCACAGTGAGCACTCAGTAAAGACTTGTCAAATGAATGTACAAATCAAATGTCTTTTGAGCTTAGCAGATGACCACTTGTGTTGAGTTCCTCCCACAGTAATGCCTTGCAGCTCATGAGTGATTAGGATAAAAAGGAAAATCTACAACTTAGCCCCCAGACTGGTGTTAGACATCTCAAGGCCACAGAGACCTTGACCGTGCACCTGCCAGCTTGTGGAGGCACCAGACCTGTGCTCAGGATGTCGTCAGCAAAAGCACAGTCCCCAGCCCCTGGTAGGCTCGCTTTTTAAACCAACAGCCACTGGCTCTATAGCCTGGAACCCCCAGAAGTGTCTGGGATTGCCAGGGCTATGTCTGTATCAAAGGATGGCCTGTCGCCTGCCACCTCCCACCCCCACCTCCCCAAGCATTGTGTTCGGCCAGGAGCTACCCTTTTCTTGGAAGTGTTGTTGAAAGGCAGACAAAGCCTTCAAGAGAGAAATCTCACTTTAAAATCGGGTTTCTCTTCCTGAGAAAACAGAGGCTCATCATCTAGGGGAGCATTTCTTCAGGATCGTGTGGAAGGTCATTCCAGAGCAGATGCTTTAAGAATTAGATGTGAGATTGTAAGGGGACTGCTGAGGGGCATCGCTGGGGAAGAACAGCAGAAAACACTGTTTAGGACAGAGGGGGCTTCATTCCCTTGAATTACTGAACCAGGTACAATCCTGTGTACCACATTTGGTTCATCTATCTACCAGTTAAGGAAGATCTGGATGGTTTCCTCTTTTAGACTACTGTATTATCTCATCCTCTTTGATTGAAAAAGAAACTGAGTCTCAGCTTGGGCCCTTGTTATAGCTACACCTTTAGTGGAGTCAGGGAGACTCAGACTGGGGCCTTTTGGCTCATTCACTGACCTAAGCGAACACTTATGTAGCTCCTTCTGTGTTCCTGGCACTGGGCTTGACCCTGGGAACCCTGCAGTGAGCAAGATGCAGAAGGTGCCTTCGTGAGACTGTCACTCTAGTGGAGGGAGACAGTTAGCAAGTAAACATACTTAAAAGTTTGAGTGTTTCTAGTGATAAGTGCTGTGAAGGAAAGAACATAAGGTAGTGTGTGAACATGTAACAAGGAGTTCAGAATCTTTTTTAGCATTTTTAAACTTCTCTAGATGTTTTTTTTTTTCCCTCTGTCTCTTCCCTAGTGGCTCAGATGGTAAAGAATCTGCCCGCATTGCTGGAGACCCAGGTTCGATCCTTGGGGGAAGATCCCCTGGAGAAGGGCATGGCAGCCCACTCCAGTATTCTTGCCTGGAGAATCCCATGGATAAAGGAGCCTGGTGGGCTATAGTCCATGGGGTCGCAAAGAGCAGGACATGACTGAGCGACTAACACTTTCTCTAGATTTTTTTCCCCCAGTATATGAAATTTCTATTTTACTTAAAGAATTCTCCAAGTAATTTCACTTTGCATGGAAAATGTGCAGAGATTTATGACAGAGAACTTCATTTCTATCCATATACCTCAGAGACACAGGGGACGGCTTTGTGTATTTGGGAGGGTATCTTCTTTGCACACTCTGTGGAGTTCAAACACACCCAGTTCTCTCCCCCATCCCACCCCACACCCACCTGACAAGTCAGCGTCCTTTCCATTCCAGTTGGGGGCAGCTCAGAGGCCTCAGGAGCCTGCAGCTAAAGCTGCATTAGTGTGTATGAGCAAATTACCCCAGTTATCTGGCCATGTAGAAAGCTACAGTTTTGCTCTTCATGAAAAATTAAAATCTTGTCCTGATCTGATGGAAGGAAACGGATGAGGCAACTTAAGTGAACTCAGCCATTGTTGATCAGGCAGATGATAAACTACACATTTTCTTGACTCAGGGGATCAATGGAGAACCTTAAAGAGAAAATCAGAGAAGAAATTAAGATTAAATTTGCAAGCCTGTAATATTGGGAAGGCATTTGAAAATTGCAGCGAAATAAGGCTCTCTCCTGACAATGCATTATTTATTTCCTGCCTGTTACCACAGTTACAGATGCTTCTTCCTGTGGTTTGGACCCCAGTCGGTTACAGAAGCAGACCAGAGACAGATGACTTGCAGCTCACCAGTAAAGTTGGAATTTCAGATGAGCACTCGAGATATTTTTAGAATGTTTGTGTGTACAGTTGCATCATAAATCGTGAGGATGAAGGTAGCTGCGTGAGTCTAAATCCAATTGAGGCCACAATGCTGGCTTTGTACAACATAAATTTTATTAAGAGAAAAAAAAATCATGGAATTGGTTATGCAGTTCATTCCCACATATTTTTCATTAGTAAAATCTTGGAGGAACATCAAAAGTGGTTTTTGGTTCAATGGGGACCTTCAATGGAAGAATGTAATTTGCTTCCTAATGAAACTGGCTCATACAATAATATGTACCAGAGTGAGATTCAGAAAGAGAAAATTGTCCCACTGGTGTTAATGGATTGGCATCTGCCTCAGATGTCATCACTGTTAAAGTCACACAGGCCAGACAATGAGAACTTTTCAGTAACTGAAGCATAAAGTAATACGAAATGTCCCCAACGAGAGGTGTGCTTCAGTACCCACGACCAGAGTAATCAATTACCTGGGCAAAGTTCTGTCTGAATTCTCTGGAAAACTGGCACTTCTCAGAGGGAAAAAAAAAAAGGATTTTTCAGAGTTTTGAAGATAAAGTTTGAAAAAGAAGCTTTCAGAAAAGTTGTCGCCCAAGCCAATTAAAATTTCAGCAAGTTGTTCTCTAGAAGAGAAGCAGACAAAGCATGAAAGCATCATATCTGCAGCTCTGCATCTTCCTGAAGAGAGAACCATTGGAGACTGTTTCAGCGTGGAGGTCTGGGAGTAACAGAAAATGGTTCTGGCACTGCCCAGGTCTGTGGCTGCAGGCCAGCCACGCATGCTCTCCGCCTCAGCATCTTCACCTGTGAGGTGGAACATCATAAGCCCTATCTCCACAGGGTTGCTGGGAGGATCCAGTGAAAAGTGTGAGTTATTGAGCAAAGTATACAGCATGAAGTACATGCCCAACGTGATGGCAATCTACTCGAAGGACATGGAAGGGGTGGAATTTATTAGAATGGCAGAGAGAAAATGGTAGAACTATTGATCATTTATTAGAAATTTGACTTTCTCCTTTGAGAAATCAGGGCAATATTCTTATAGACCAACTAATTGTATTAGCAGATTTTAGGAATGCATTTAACCCTTTCCTTCCCTGTCTCCTTCCCCCCTCTCTCCATTCCTTCCTTCCTAGATTTTTTTTCTCGCTGACAATTAATGAGTCACTTGAGCAGTTATTTTAAGCCAAACTTTAAACACAGAAGGTAAACATTTGCAGGTCAGTGGTATTAGTCTGTTGACTTCTTGAGCAGAATGGTGATGGCAGAACACATAAGTCTTCAATGATGAAATGATTTACTAAGCACATACTATGTTTCAGGCACAGCCCTGAGTGTTTGCCAGTGAGGCCAGGTTATGGATACAACCTTCAGATGGGTCAGTTGCTGGTCTGCCTGAAGGATCCTGTGACCCCAGACTCAGGGACTGAGTATCCCTGACCCAGGCTTAGGTTGTTCGCTCATCCAGTCATCCCCCAGAGTTTACACGATGACATCAGAAGGGACTTACAAATTAGTCTTCCAATTGTAGTTATAGTGTGCGTACATGCTAAGTCACTTCAGTCATGTCTGACTCTGTGCAACCCCATGGACTGTGTGGCCCACCAGGTTCCTCTGTCCATGGGATTCTCCAGACAAGAATACTGGAGTGGGTTGCCATGCCTTCCTCCAGGGGGATCTTCCTGACCCAGGGATCAACCCAGACATAAGAACCTTATGTCTTCTGCATTGACAGGCAGATTCTTTACCACCACTGCCACCTGGAAAGCCCATATATTTATAATGCTGCTGCTGCTGCTAAGTCGCTTCAGTTGTGGCCGACTCTGTGCGACCCCATAGATGGCAGCCCACCAGGCTCCGCTGTCCCTGGGATTCTCCAGGCAAGAACACTGGAGTGGGTTGCCATTTCCTTCTCCAATGCATGAAAGTGAAAAGTGAAAGTGAAGTCGCTCAGTCGTTTCCGACTCTTCGCGTCACATGTATGTAAATCTGAAGATCACTCAACGGGATCCCACTGACATGAAGTCACTGAGGTCCACTATCCACAGAGAGCTCTCCTTACCTCTGCCTCCTGAACAAAGGAAGGAAGGGGGAGCGGTAAGTGAGGGCTCAGGAGGACACAGTGGACACTTTCATGGGACAGAGACTTCTCTTTGTTCAGAGAATGAACATTCATTGGTGGAGATGGTAAATTTGATATCTGATGCACTTTTTTCCTGAGTAAAAGATTACCACCAAGGTAAGTGGCTGGTCTGTAAAAATTTCACAGAATCATCGTCTTCACCACGACTGCTCTCTAGCTAGCTTTCCTATCAGTCATGAATATTTATGCCTTGGCTGCTTAAAATGCTTGGAGAGGGGAAGAAAACAAGCAAACTTTGTTCTCAGCCTCCAATTTTTCTGAGGTATGAAAGCATCGGTATAAGGTAGTAACAGTGTACTGCTGAACCAAGTGCTTAGACCAATATTCATTTAAAGCTGAGGTCTGCTCTGTATTAACTGCAAATTGTAATAAGGTATACAGGAGATAAGAATGTTAGGGGGGCATAAACATGAGATGTACTGGTCTCTGCTTCCTTCATCTTTTTGTAATCGAACTTAACATAATTTACTTGAAGCTAAGTGATGAAGCTTCAGAAGGTTTGGAGATTGATTCCATGTGGTTCAGGTACTCATCAGGAAGCTGTCTGGTGCTGTGATCTTTGCTTTTGCTCCGTGAACCTACTTTTCCACCTTCCTCAGCCCTGCAGTGCCTTTCAATGCCTGGCTCCTCTCCTCCTCCCCACCTTACTCCTCCTCCCCGTGGAGCCGTCCTGATGACTTCTCCCAGGACCCCAGGAGGCCGATCCCGCCTGCCCAGACAATGCTTGAGGGTGGGTATTAAAATGCAGTTCTGGCACTCAGAGTTTCTAGAAAGCAGGGTCTTACATGCATAGAACAGCAGAGTAGCAGAAGTGGCTGGCGAATGCAGGTTCCTTCTCAGGCAAATTTTTGGAGTCGGGGTGGGGGTGAGGTGAGCTGATTATGCAGAGACTCCAAATTCAATCTCCTAGGTCATGTTATCGCTGGAGCCGGCAATGGAAGCACTGCCCAATAATTCAGACTTGCCTATTACTTATTCTTTATCAGGAGGAAATAAAGAGAAACAATTACTTTGGTGTGACATTCTGCCATCTCTACAAAGCCACCTGCACCTGAGACTTTGCCAGCAGCAGAAAGAATGAGTTAAATGCTAAATATTTCATAGAGAAGAGAATAGCAGGGCTATTGAAAATAAATTTAAAAGACCTTCATGTATTCTGGTCATATATCCGTGGCATAAGACTTCTCCAGAGATAAAATAGCTTTCTAACAGGAGGGTTGGGGTCGGGGAGGGGTTTGGCCTAGTAAGGTGGGGAGCGAGGAAAGGAGCCCAGGCAAACCCACACGACCGCCTGTTACCAGACACTGCGCCTCCTTCATGAAGGCATCTTTGAAATGATAGAAGTCAGACTATTACTGCAGAGCCCTTTTCAGTAATGAATTTTAAATTATAAATGACATTTTGTTGTGTGCCTTTCGTGCCCACCTGTTGGTAGTTAACAGGGAAAATTGATGTCTAGACAGAACAAACTTTTTGGGAAGTTAAGCCTGAAGCTCTCAGTTTGTAGCTAAGAATGCTCCTTGACTTAAATGTCTGCCAAAGCCATGTCCCGGTCCCAGCCTAGGCTGGGTGCTGGGCTCACGGCCCCCTTGAGACCAGTGTGCATTCTCTTTCAGCCTTCTCCTGTTGGGACTGGGCTGTAGGAACCTGTATTAGGATGATTCAGGCCCATGGGGTGACTTAGGCTGCCCCAGGGAACATTTTCAGCTGATTCTCTCCCACGGGCTGGTGGGTGTCAGTGAGAGCCATCAGTTTAAATCACAGGACTAGTTTAAGGGGACAAATATCAGTCAAAGATACAAAGAAGTTGCTGTTGATTTATTGCTTTAAGTGAAAGTGTTAGTTACTCAGTCATGTCTGACTCTTTGCAATCTCGTGGACTATAGCACTCCAGGTTCCTCTGTCCATGGAATTCTCCAGATAAGAATACTGCAGTGGGTAGCCATCTTCTCCAGGGGATCTTCCTGACCCAGGGATTGAACCCAGGTCTTCTGCATTGCAGGCAGATGCTAAGACAGGAAAGATAATTTAGGAGTAATTGGTGCACCAGCCCTTTCCACTGACCCTGGCACTCAGAGTTTTCTCTCCTTACATCAGCCAATCTTGGCAATTAAATGTGTTCTCCTTATTAATGCCAGGGGAGGGAAACAGAAAAGGAAGGCCCTTCTTTGCAAACAACTGCTTTGCAAACTGCAAAATATTGGCAGTACCTGCCTGTAAGTCACGAAAGCTGTGGAGGTTTGCCCATCCCTGAGCACTGAATGCCATAGGTGACAGCTGCAGAAGAGATGAGTGATACAGATAAGCAAGTCCTAGCATTACCTCTGGCCTAGGCACTGCCCAGTGCACCGGAGGGGAGCTGGCACGCTCTGTCACATGGGCTGGACAGGGCCTGATTCCAGAAGAGTCTGAGGCCCCTACAGAGATGTCACAACCTCTACCTGAGTCCTGAGCACCCACTATTTCTCAGCAGATCTTTGGCTCCTTCTCCCCTTTATCCTGCTCCTTGGGTGATGCGATTGAAGCTGCTGGACTTGGCAAGGGAGCAGAATGCAGGAGCCCAGAGCTGGGGCATCGAGAGTTTGTGTGTGGGTTTGTGGGTCTCACTCTGGTTATTAGGCACCAGCTGTGCACACGTCACCACTCCACATGTCTCAGTTTCCAGGGATGACGTAGGCAGCACTGAAGGTGGGGACCAGCTCCAATGCAGCCGCGCCGAACTTGGAAGGAAGTTCAGCGGGAAGAGTTGAGCTGAGACCTGAAATCTGTTTTCTTACTGTGGAATAGATCACGCCACCGCCGGCGTGAGATTTCTCTAACACTTCTGTCTTGGCTATTAGTCCTTCCTAAATTCCTGAATGTGGAAGACATTCTGTGGAAGCCTATCAAGGTAGTGGCACTGGTCCTGTGGCAGAGGAGGGACCTAGCTGACCTCTTGACCCACTAGCCACTTGGGCAGCCATCATGTCACCCCCAGCATGACTGATCAGTCCTGATCTCAGACTCACAGAGGCCCCCGGAGGGACATGCTGCACATGACCAAGAGCCATGCTGGCCAGTCCTGACTGGCAGGCCTCCCAGTGCCCTCCATCCCTGGTGATCTGCAGACCCAGGGCTGCTTACTGGCTACCTGCCAAGCGGCTGATATGCTTTAATGTGTCACCTCTACAAAGCACACCATTGATTTTTTTTTTTTTTTTCCTTTTCAAATTGGAGCCTTTCCAATAGCATCCCAAAACTAAAGGAACAGAGCACTAGATTAGCACATGTTAGACAGGCAAGGTTATCTTCTCTAGAGAGGGATTTGACAGCTGTCCCTATTGGGAGGAAAACCATCTAAAGGAACAGGGCCGGGAAGGCTTCTTAGAACGAAAAGTGGATGAGAAACTCTGCAAAAGTCGAAACAGCCTTTGCTGGGAAGGCAAGGTCACAGGCACAGGCTCCCCTGCCTAACTTGTTTGTAGTGAATCAAGGCAGGTGAGCAGGGCACAAGACAGGGCATAATGAGGGCAGTGACCAAGACCGCTTTCCTCCAGTTCCTACTCTGCCTGAGGGACCTTGGGAAACTCACATCCCTATTCCAACTCCGGTTTATTCATCTTCAAAGGCTAGGGTTGGAGTCAACAGCCAAGATCTGTCACTCCCTCTCATGCCAGCATTTGAATCATCTCTCATCATTTGTCTGTAAGATGATTCTAAAGGTTGAGGACAGATAAATTATATTTGTATTATTATAACTATGAAATATTGCTCCCTGGAGAATCAATCATGTCCTAGTTTTTCATTTCCTCCTCTAGGTACCAGCATACTGACCCCATGTGTCACTTAGTGAAGACTTTTTTCTGACATTAGGTTCAGAGAGCGTCTTTTTCGCCCTCCATCAATTGCTTTTCACATATCCTCACCTACTTTCTCTCTCTCTCATCATCAGTTGTAACTTGTGCCTTAAGTCCTTTCTTCTGGAGCCTCTTTTTCTTGCTCCAATCTAGAATGGGTTTTTCTTTCTTTTCTCGGTTGCACCACTCTTCCTAGTATGGCCTGACTTCCTTTGTTAGCTCACATTTTCTTTTTGCTGGAGTACACCTTTGTGTAACTGCCTCAGAAAGCATGAATAGGACCTCAACGTTCTATTCCTCAAATGTCTGAAAATGCTTTTCTTTCTTCACACTTGGCAGATTGGATGTAGTATTACAAATTGAAAATTTGCCTTGTAATAATAGTCCAGGTGTATGAGCTATGGTGATCAGCTGTGTCCAACCCTTTTCAACCCCATGGACTCTAATCTGCCAGGCTCTTCTGTCCATGGAATTTGCCAGGCAAGAATGCTGGAGTGGGTTGCCATTTCCTTCTCCAGGGGATCTTCCCGACCCAGGGGTCACTTGCATCTCTTGCATCTCCTACTTTGGTAGGCAGATTCTTTACCATTGTACCACCAGGGGTCCCAATAGTCAAGGTGGGATAGATAACTCAAATACCAGTAGTGTAACAGAGTTTATTATGCACTCACATCCGGCCTGCTCATTGCTCTGTAATTCTGGGATGTTCTCTGCTCCATACAATATTTCAGAGACCTAGAAAGACTCCTCCTATATTGTAGCCTACAAGGTCACTGTAGACAAAGATATGGGAATATAGAAAAGGCCCACCAACTCCTAACTCAATCAGCCTAGAGGTAACATATTCTATCCACAGCTTCTCTGTAAGAACTAGTCACATGGCCCCATCTAGATGCAAGGGGAATAGGAAGTGTAGTTGGTATAGGCTTGTAGAGAAAATCATATCTTCATACTTTTAAAGGCATCATTTTCAAGCCGAAGTGATAAGAAGTCCAGTGCTAGACTGATTTCTGTTCCTTGTGGGTGGCCTGTTTTAATCTATCTTTAAGCTATTAAGGATAATCTCTTTGTCTCCTTTAAGGTCCTTGAAAGTAAGGACTCTGTCTCACTGGTTTGTCTCCAGTATCTCTGCCTGTCATATAACAGAGATGGGATTAAGGCGAAGTAATTAAGGCCCTTACTTTCAGGACAAAAAGTCAGTAGTCAAGATAAACATTTAATGTAATAGTTTGCAAAATAAAAATTATTACCCCAAAAAAGTCCATGATGAACAAAATAATAATTAATATTCTTGATGTTATGAAATTTTGCAATGATGTGTTTGGCTCTGTGGCCTTTTCTGTAGGCTTTTTGATCTAAAAATATATATCCTTCCTCAAATGAAAGCAATTACAGATTTTTAAATAATTTTGTCTTGTCAGTTTCTCTCTTGTCTTTCAGAAATCTTAATTGGATATATGACCTGCTGGATCAGTATTTGCTATCATACCTTTTCTCTCAAAGCTTCTGTTTCCATATATCTTTTTCAATATTCTGGAAAATTCCCAAGCACACTTTCTTACTCTCTGATTTCTCCATGTGGCAACTTGAAACTATTTGAGGCTACACCTTGAAACGATTAGTTAGTAATTTTTGGTTTTCTGTTTGAGTTCTGCTTTTTCTTTTACTTGTCTCTTGTCATGTGGGGCATCTTTGTGTGTGGTTTTCTCTAATTCTCTTTTTTGTTGATCTGTTTTCAGATTGCTCTGTTTCGGGTTGTGGGTCTGGTGTTTCTTGGCTGACCATCCAGATGTAAGAATGAAGAAGGTACAAATGCTGACGTTCAGGGCTTGTCAGCTGGGGTTCCACCTGAGGATGAACAGGCTGTGAGCCAGACATCGTGTTGCATGGCCAAAGTACCAGATGAGGAGGGCGCCAACACCCACGCTAACTGCCGTGGTTCTCCTCAGGCAGTTCATTCCATTTCTTTAGAGAAGAGCCCTCTGGGTGTTTTTCTGAATGAGGGTGTTTCGTGGACAGACAGCTTCAATTTCCCTGCCCTTCTCAGCCCCGCTCTGGGGAAGGGGTCGTACAGCTGCTGCCTCTTCTGCACATGTTCCAGGCTGTGGGCTGAGGTGCCTTCTGTCCTGCTCACCAGTGAATGTTCTTCACCAAGTGTCTTTAAATCCTTTGCATCAGGTTCTCTTCATCTCTGTGATTTATTCTTTCAAGGTTTTTTTGAGTCTCAGGAGGAGAAGGGAATAAATGGTGCAGCTACCCCTGTCATTTTGAACCCTCTTCCCTTGTTTCTAACCTGTTTGGAAGATCTGGCCTCTGGTGTTAGCACTTGGCATCTCAAGCTAAACATGCCCAGGGTGAAACAGTTATAGTCCCTCTGCCAGCCCTCCTAAGTGTCTGCTTCTCCTCTGGTCATGCCCGCCTCTGGGAATAGCGCTAACATCCACCCACGTGTTAAACAGTGGACTGAGTTGTCTGTCATTCTTCCCCTTCCCATCTTCGTGTCCTCTTGGTTTTGCTTTCTGTGTTTGTACCTCAAATCTGTCTATATCCCCACCCTTAGTGCCACCACCTAGACAAGCCAAGACTCTAATCCCCTCTAGTCTCCCTTCTTCCCTTCTTACCCCACAGCCCATCTTCCTGGTAGAGAAATTCCATCTCATGCCTCCCATCACCCTTTCAGTAACATCCAATTCCCCACCAGGCCTGTCTACATGAACTAGCTTCTTCCCACCTCCCAAACCTTGGCACATTCTCATCTCCTCTGTTTCTGGCTCCAGCCACTCTGACCTCCTCCAAGGAGCCATGCTCACGCTGTCCCCAGCCCTCCACATGGCACCCCTTTTCTCATCCTTAGGCCCTGCTCAGGGTCCGCTCCCTCTAAGTTGGTTTCTCTCACTCATGATTTTCTTGTCCTGTACCTATTCATTTTCTCCACAACCCTATCCCAATTCTTATTTACATACAAATGTTTTTTATCGTGATGTTTTATTTACTAGTCTATTGATAGGTGGTACGCTGGACCCCAGGTACCCAAAGGGCAGGAATCATGCTGGTTTATTTCTTCCAGTACATACTCAGCCTTCATGGTGTCCGGGGCAGTTGTGCTCAGCAAAGTTTTGATGTGCAGATGAGGGAACAAGGGAGCAGATGCTCAGCATGAGTGGGTCTCAACCCAGCATTTGGGTTGTGGGTTGATGTCTTCTCCATCGACTGATCTTTTTGGCAGACCTCCTGACTCATCTGTAATCCGTAGGTGACGCTCTGGAGCAGTGACACCCACGTGACCCTGAGGAGGTAATGAGCTAGAGGGGTGAGTCCGGCTTCTGGTTCATGAGGACAGAAAGTAATTGCTTTATCTTCAACTTCCAGTAGGAGGAGTTGCTAAAGGGCTGAGAAGTGTGATGCCTGTCCTTTCCATGGGAAAGGAAATCGGCATGCCTTTCCCATGCTGAGGCACCTGCCTGAGACAGGACAGGCAGATTGCTCCATAAATGATGGACCCAGAAGCAGTGTGCCAGGCGCAGGCTGTGCGGTACGGAGGCTGTTCCCTATGAGTGCCCCATTCTGAAGGCAATTAGTCTAATTGCTTTTGTTATTTCAGAAAACAAATTAAGCCACCCGAGTGTTTCAGGGCAGAAAAACGTCTGCAGTGTATAAGAAACGTTTCAGGAGCGTTTAGTTCACAGCCAGCAGTGTCTGAGCAGACGGGCACCAGGGAGGCCTAAGGGACCAGGCGCTGAGGAGGTTGGGACCTTCGTGGGCAAGCAGTGTGCCGCGTGGGAAGAGGTCAGGGGAGTCTCTACTCTGCTAGCTGTCTCTGTCCTCAGGGTCCTGTCGAGGCAAGGGAGCCATCCTGGACTCCTGCCCCCTGCCCTGTGCCCCCAACAAGGTCTGTGGATGCTGTGTCCTCTCGCCCATCCCTGTCATCACTGTGGGCCCAGGCCCACCCTTTGCAGTCAGGATCACTAGAGTCGCTGCCAAGTAAGCTCCCTGCCTGCTTCCCAGCCATCACACTTACAGCTACCAAGGGGGCTGCCTGAAACACAAGCGGCACAAACACTTCTGAACAGCTTTGTGGGGATTCCCAGGTGGTGCAGTGGTGGAGAATCCGCTTGCCAAAGCAGGAGATGCAAGAGACGCAGGTTCGATCCCTGGGTTGGGAAGATGCCCTGGAGAAGGAAATGGCAACCCACTCCAGTATTCTTGCCTGGAGAATCCCATGGACAGAGGAGCCTAATGGGCTATAGTCCATGGGGTCACAAAGAGTTGAACATGACTGAGCACACAAACAGCTTTGTGGCTTCTTATAGGACACCAGGCAACCCTTAGCACTGGGGAGGTGGAGGACCAGCCTCCACCTAGGCCCTGCCTGCCTGAAGACCTTGAACAATCACCTTGATTCATTCTGCCTTTGCTTTATGCCTCATGCTGCTCTTCCTTTGTCCCAGTAGGGTGTGATACTCGTGCACATTCTCAGGCACACACATACACACATACACATATATATGCAATCTGACCATAGACCACTCCCCGTTCCTCAGCCTTCAGGCCTGGCATCCTTGCCTTGTGAATCTTTCCTAACACAGGGGGAGGAGTTAGGCAGTTTCTCCTTCGTGCTGCGTCAGGCCTGGAACTCGTCTCACATCTATGCTCTGTTGCCTCCATTTGTCTCTCTGTTGTTCTCACCAGCTTGTGTGCAGCTAAGAGAGCAGGGGCCTTGCCTTGTTCACTTTCTGCTCCTGGAATGTGGCAAGAGACCTATTACTCAGAGAGAATTCAATACGTGTCAGAAGGATAGACGGGTAGATGGATGGACAGTGGATTAATGAGTAGCCCTGAGGATTGGTAAAGGGTCTTTTCCTGAGTTCTTCCACCTCAGCATGACTCGAAATCAGGAACTAACCCAGGGGAAGAGAGAGAGAGAGGGATGGATTCAACTGAGGACTCTCTTCTCCACTGGGCACCACCCACTCCTTTGTGGGGAGCAGAATATGGTGAGAAATTTATTCAAAGAATGGGTCAGCTGTTTCACAAAAGCTGTGTCCTATTTCCTTCTACTCTGAACCAAGTTAAGTTCACAAATCAGCCTTTCTCCTTACCCCACAGCTAAAAACTGAGCCAACCCTGCCTCAGTCTCTCCCATAAGCACTGGAACCAGGTTGGTGTAGGGATGGAGGTCTGGCCTCATGGACAAGCTAGCCACCCCCTTCTGTGTCCCTATAGGAAGATTCTGAAACACAGAAACACCTGTCCATCTAAAGTTCTCCTTGATCGTGTTCTGGGGAAATAGAGGAGGATACAGCCACAAGGTCTGCCCTGTTCTCAGGACTCACGAGGCTCTCAAATCGAGGACACAGACCATCTGCACCACAATTACTGGGCGGGTTTCTTAGAAATCGGCTCCTGGGGCCCTACTCAGCCCTGCTGAATCAGAATCTCTGGGGTGGGGGAGTCTGGAAGGGGCATTTTAAGCGAGCACCCCTGGAGATTCGTATGCCAGGGAAGGTTTGGACTCATGCCCGAGAGATTCCGGTGGTCACTGGAGATGAATTTTAAGTGGCAGAAACTTGAATCACATACATCCTCTTCTCTCTGTCAGGCCCCGGATCTGGCCTCTTGGATCTTGGCCATCCACGGGTTTAGCAGCCTCCCCCCTCTTTTCTTTGATCTGCTTCTCCTGCCTCTGCAGAAACACATCCTGATCCCACATCTTCAAAGCTACCATGCATCTTTGACCGTCGATGTAATTACTTGGAAATACTGCTTCCCGGGTAGCATGTGTTTTAGTCATGCTTGTCTGTGTGCCACTCATCAGAGGCATCAGTAAAGATTTTTTCCTCCCTGCTTCAGCAGAGGCGTTGTTCGTTCAGTTCACACTGGGGCTGTCACACAGCCGAGCCTGTGTGTCTGGCCTCGTGCTGAGGCCTGGCTGGAGATGACATGCTCCCTGGAGCAGCCATGGCACCTTCTCCGAGCCCGCTGGGCCACTGCCAGTGGGTGTGATCTCACTGTCCCCTTCCCAGAGCAGGGACAGACTGCTGCTGGGTCACGTGCCCCTGAGAACTCTGGCTCTCTGCCCCTGCTAGTTTGCCCCTCCCCCAAAACCCCCGCTGTTCCCCAGGCTTGAGCCCGGACCCTGTGCTTAGCACCGTCGGGTGCCCTCACAGGACAAGTGGCATAGGGCTGCCCTCAGGAAGCTCACTCCGTACTGGGGAGAACACAGCACTCGGGAGGTAACAGAGACTATGTCAGACAGCACAGGGTGCCCCCTTGTCCATGTGGAGCAGTCCTGGGGCTTCGAGGCACTCAGAGGAGAGGGATGTGGGCTGAGCCACACAGGAACAGCTTTGAGAAGCAGCCAGAACGGGAACCGCTTTGACAGATGAATGGGAAGTTGGAGTGGTTACTCTTGCTGGAGGGCATAGGTGGAACCAGGCAGGACAGAGGTCAGGACAGGCATGGTGGCACCTGTCAGGGCTGGCAGTGAAACAGCCAGCTGCTCTGTGGGCAATGGGCCTTTCACCCAGGACAAGGGAAATGCCTACAGGTGTACTTCACTACACAGACCGTCCAGGTGAAGGCAGGCCCTGGAAAGGTTCTATTTAACTTGTTCGGTCAGCAAGGTTTCCTAGGAAAAACATAAAACATAAGAAAATGGCCTTCTCTTTCACGCCAGCTTTGAGAATTCTCTCCCATCAAACCCTGCTGTTGGGAGTCACCTGCCATTGGGGTGACCTGTACCCAGGCTCCTGGCCCTAAAGTACCGGCTTGCACTGCCACTTCATTACCTCAGTTGCTCTCTGTCTTTGGGGTCTGAGGCACTGTGCCCCTGTGAAGAAGGGGCTTCTGGGCAGGGAAGAGCAGGGAAGGTCCCCGGTGCTTCCTCCACAGCAGTCCAAGGAACATACCCACCAGGCTGGTGATGCTCTGTTGTAAAACTACAGTGAATTATTTTCTTCTGAGAGAGAGAGCGCTGTCTCCTTTGAACCACTTGAACATTTTAAGCTCAGTTATGTTTTCCTTTTTAGGGTCTTTGGTGGTAGGGGTGGGACTATCTTTCTCATTATTTAAATAGAAAATCCTACATGTGGAGTCCACCTAGAGAAGAATGGTCTGTCCCTGGGGAAATGCAGCCGCCCTGATGCCGGTGACTTGGGCTGTTTGGGGGCCGAGACTCAGATGCCCGGATGTGGCCGAGGCGGGTTTGGTGCCTGTGCTGTGCTGCAGGGGAGGGGAGGTGCTTTAGCATCCCTGATGCGAGTGTGTGTGTGCTGCCAAGAGCAGAGTTTCTGCAGAGGACATCTGGGGAGGCCCTAGAGACTTGAGGTGATTATGGTACTCCCCATTCAGTGTCTGTCCCATGGGGAGCCAAGTGAACTGAATTTAGGATGGAGACTTGGTGCAGATGTGGTGGGACCATTGGTGCAGGAAGGAATGGGGCTGCCCCTGCCGCAAGTTGGTAATGTGCCGGGGACCAGCCCCGGCTGATCCACGGTATTCGAAGGAGAGACGGCCTAGGCGACTATTTATATGCTAATTAGAGATATAAAGAATAGTAGAATGAGGATAGCTCAGTAGGAAAATTCAGTGGAGAAAAGAGGCTGAGTAGCTTGGTTTACGCGGGAGACCAATAAAACTTCAAGACAAGAAGTTTGCACCACTTACGTAGGCCGCAGGCGCCCTCTCGAATAGCGGAAGGTGCCTCACCCTAGACACCTTCTCGAGTGGGTCTTAGAAGCCCAGGCATAATTAGTAAGCATGGTGGGTTCCGCGCTCCAGGTGGAGACTCAGCTGGAAGTTAAAGGGAAGAATGACATGGGGAGACCAAGCGCTGGTGAGCAAGGCCTGTAGCTTTATTTTCAACAGGGGCTTATATACCCTAAGTTACACATAGAGGATAATAGGGGATGCAGAGTCAGCAGTCTTTGATTCTTATCAAAAACCAGGGTTTCTTTCCTGCAAATTTATCATATACAAATGGTTTAGGTGATTTACATCATCTTCTGGCCAGAAGGCCTACTAACATTTTATGACTCTTGACAAGGACTTACCAACAAAGACTTATTTTCTCTAAGAGTAATTATTTTAAGGTTTGGCGCCATCTTCCGAAGATAAAATTGCATTCCTATAGGGCGGATGTGTAATGGGTTTACAACAAAGGAAAGAATTTATTACCTTAAGGGTCTAAAGTTACTAACACCAAGGTCACTACTTGTTTTTTTCTATATACCAACTATTAATTAATACATATTCAAGGATACAATTCAGGGGATGTGAAAACTTGGCAACAAGCATTGACTCATCAATGAAATCCTTTACTAGTCTTATTCTGACAGTTTCTAACTCTCTGAGAGGCTCTAAGCTATTTGAATATCTTAAGCTTCCCGTGCCTCTGGAGGCTGGGAGACTGTAAACAATCGTATGCATAGCTGCAGGAGTCCGGGTAAACTTGTCAGGCGAGTTAGAGAGCCATCTGAGGGGTTTGGATTTAAACACTCCTAATTGCCCAGGAACTTTATTAATTGGAGCTGTAAGTTAACTCTTTGACAGAGAGAGCGAGATGGTGGTAGGGGACAGCCCCCAGTAAAGTCAGAGGTGAGAGCACAAAGCAATAAAGTAGGCAGACTCTGGTTTTTTTGGGGGGTAGATGCTCGAGAATATCCGGGCAGACTCCTGAGGCTCGATCCCGCCTTTGCATATGCCGAGCCTCCTTCCTCATGACCTTTGTCACGAGTGGAATGCCTCACCGGCTCCCGGCAGTAATGCAGGTCGGTCCCTGCCTCATCAACCTCCACCTGCCTTTTTGTCCTTTCTGTCCTCTTAGCTGCCTTCAGATGCTCAACATCCTGATTTATTTAGCCTTGTGGGCAGCCGTTAATATTCATTCTGTTATCATTTGCTCTCAGGAAAAGGTATCAACTATTTACAACCTCGGTGTGCGTTAAGTCAAACTCCTTGACGCAGGATATTTGCGCTTTCGACCTTAATCCTCATGGTATGGAAAGCGCTATTTCCTATTTATGTAAAGATGTTGTGCCAGGAGGTTGAGATGCTGGGATGAGATGTGAGAGGAGATGGTGCTTTGAGTGACAGGTCTCTTCCCAAGTGTTGTTGCCCGGGCATGAACCATCTGAAAGCAAAGCCTAGACTGCTGAGGAGGGATGATGGGTAGTGTCAGAAGAAATTGCTCTAACAGCAAGAAAGATTTTATTCAAGACTGTTGATACACACACACACATATACACATAGGAATACTACTCAGCCATAAAAAAGTATGAAATTTTCCACTTGTAACAACATGGATGGACTTGGAGGGTATTATGCTAAGTGAAGTAAATCAGACAGAGAAAGGCAAAAACTGTATGATATCACGTATATGTGGAGTCGAAAAAATTCAAAAAAACTCATGAATACAACAAAAAAGAAACAGACTCACAGATGTAATGTACAAACAGTGGTTACCAGTGGGGAGAGGGAAACAGAGAGAGACCACAGTGGGTAGGGGATTAAGAAGTACAAACTCTTAGGGTATAAAATAAGCTACAAGGATGTATTGTATAACACAAAGAATGAAGTCAGTTATTTTATAATGACTGTAAATGGAGTATAACTTAAAAAAATTGTGAATCACTGTTATACACCTGTAACTTTTATAGTTTACATCAACTATACCTCAAATTAAAATAAAAGAAGAGCATAGAACAGAAAAAAAGAAAATGTACAAAATTTAAATAAAATTCTTTTAGACTCTTGCAGTAGAGGAGAGAGAGAATCACCTCAACTTCAAATCAAGAGTGACAGGCTAGAATTTATAGCTAGCAGGCAGAATGAGGGAGGGCATGGGAAATTACTGAGGGGACCTTGGTTAGGTATCAGGGACATGGAGGGACAGGAACTTGAAAGGCTGTCAAGAGTTGGGAGATTCTGGATTAACTGGCTTAGTAGGATATTTTCCTAATACTGGGCTCAGCAGGCAAAGGCCAAGGCCTGGTGGAGAAGAGGATTCAAGGAACCTGAGCAAAATGTGGTCAAGCCTTTGTCACCAGGTGCTCACAGACTGGAGGCCGACCCGTGAGGCCCAGCACATGGTTGCTAAGGATGCTGGAATGGCCTTTGGCTGTTGTGAGTTCTCATAGGTGCTCCACACATAGTAAAGATGGTATAACTCCTGAAATTTAGAAGGAACTCCATGTGGCTTCCTCACCCAGACCCTGTTGGCTTGTGAGCTTCAGAAGAGCAAAGGCTCCTGAGGGTGTGTCTCCCATCCCTGAGCCCCTGCTCTCTCAGATTGCAGATAGCTTCATTCAAAGTGGCTCAAGCCACATGGAAAGATATTTTCACAGCTATCAGTAGGTAGGGCTTCCCTAGGCTCCAACCATCAGTGATGCCTGGAAGACTGCCCCTAATACTTCACTGACTGAGGTGGGATATATGGCCCCTTCTGAGCCAATCATTGGCATGGAAATAGAATTTCATTACCGTCTTGAATCATTTGGAGTGAAAAGAAAGTGAGAGAGTCAACCATCCCATCCTCACACGTGCTAAATGGAGACCACTTGAGGTGGGAATGGAATTCTGAATTGCAGAGCAGAGTGTTCATAAACTAGAAGCTAAGTAAGGAGTGAGAGAGGAAGGGAAGGTGAACCCTGGCAGCTAAGGGGTGCAGTGCTTTATAGGGGACCCCCCAGAGTGTTGGGGAGAAGCAAGTGCCAGGGTCCCGGGCATTGTCCCTCTGGGTGGCATGTGCCAGGCCTATGTGTGAGCACCTGGTCAGCCCCTCACCTGGCCAGCTTTCACTCTGAGACCATTCCATCTGCTACCAGACCCTCAGAGACAGGAGGGGATGTCATGGGGCAGATGTCACTGGCTGGCTGGCCCCAGTGAGGAGGTGGCTGTGAGGAGCTGTGTCTATGTTTCTCCATGCTCATCATCCCCTTCTTGGATGACACCTGTGAATAACTCAGGACGAGGCCAGGTGGTTGTGAAAGTATATGCCCCTCTTATTGCCTGAGACCATCATCTACTCATACGGTGGTGCCGAGGGTTTTGTGCTTAGCAGCACTCACCCTCTAAACCTAAATAGGCCTAGACCTTTCCTCATTCTCACTGAGAGCTGGAAGGTTCTGAAGTGTGGTTGTGAGAATGTATAGTTATTTCCTTATTTGAACACCCTAGGTCATTTGATGAAGAAAATTGATGAGGTTTTTTTTTTTTTACCCAGGCTGATCAGATGACACAGTAAATCATCTAAATGTTATAAAGTCCTTAGCTATGAATAGCATACTAGTGAACAGGGTTGAGCACCCGCCCATCTCCAAGGGCACTAGTGTGATATATTGAACTCCCCATTTGTCTTGTTAGTCACCCACAGCGTCTGTAGTCTGTAACTGCAGTAGAATTTCTTTGGAAACTTGGAAATCCTTTTGGTTCTGGGAAAAAAACATCAGACATCAAATATGCATTCATCCTAAGATGTTTCAAGGACAGATCTGCGGCAGCAAATGTTGGTGGGTGAAAACTGGGAGATTACACTGTGGAGCTGGGATGTGGGGCAGGGAATCTATAAATGCCCCAGTACACTACTTAGGAATTGAATTAAGTCTCTTGCAAGAGACCAAACTGCTGAGAATGAAAGAATCACCCATTGTTCCTGAAGAACCACTTCTGAAGGCAATCAGTCTGTTATGACAGAGGAGGCTGGATGGCAGTTCCCAGTATTGAGATATGGGATTGAAACCCACACTCGTTATGGCATTTTCCCCTTAGATTGGAACTTTGTAATAGCAGAGCAGTGTCAACAGATGGAATTTGAGTAACTGATTTTGCAAGCCATCCGCAATTCACAAGAGGGTTTTGTTCCCAGCAGTCTGGCGTCTGTCGTGAGGCCGTTGTTTGGACCTTTGCAAACGAAAATGCATTTTTCCATAGACATATTCCCCAGAAAGGAGGGTGATTTATAGACAAGCCTCCAGAACTTTATTTAACCCTTGATGTAGCTAAAAATACCATACATACTTGGTTAATGTTAGAGACCCCAGTGTTATAAGTAAAACAATAACACTGAAGAGAAAAATATTTCTTTTTTTCCCTTACTTGGTATAATATGAAGGAAGGTGACAAGCTGAGCACGGGAAGGGGTTGAGTGATAGTTGAGTTCCAGCCCTCATTCGTCAAATGAGGAAACTGAGGTTCAGAGACATGAGGTACTTGACTGGAGGTCACACAGCCAGGAAGACTTGAACCAGTCCTGCCCTGACCCAGTGAAGATGGCCTGTGGGAAGTTTGCAGAGAGACTATCAAATGCATTTGGGGTCTTCCAAGTTGTGTTGGGCCCTATTGGATGTCTGGTTTTCCCCAGTTTCAGTATAAAATATGTCCTGTTCCTTCTTTATTAAGGGACTTCCTTAGTGGCTCAGATAGTAAAGAATCTGCCTGCAATGCAGGAGACCCAGGTTCAATCCCTGGGTCAGGAAGATCCCTTGGAGAAGGGAACGGCTACCCACTCCAGTGTTCTTGCCTAGAGAATTCCATGGACAGAAGAGCCTGGAGGGCTACAGTCCACGGGGTCGCAAAGAGTCAGACACGACTGAGCCAATAGCACTTCTTCATTAAGTAAAGATGAGCCTAGGACTGCTATTAACTTCTCTAGGAATAATACCATGGAGCTCACAGACAGGATGAAGAGAGCAGAAATACGTGTTCTTGTGAGAAAGAACAGCAAGGTCAAAGTAACGGAGCTGGAAGTAGCAGGAGAGCAGAACTGAGACCGTATGGGGGCACCAGGCTGTGCCTCTAGGAGCCCGTGGGGGCTGCAGAGCTCCATGCCAGGGGGGCGCTGTCACCCCCTGCAGCTTTGTGGCTGCCCTGGTTGACAAGGGCACTGTGGTAGAGAACCTGCTTTATAATGGGGAGGAGAGGGTCCTTGATGAAGGAAGGGGAAGGTGGTCATCCAGAAACAGTTCAGTCACCAAGTGTGCATGGCCGATAGCCCACTGAGGGTAAGACAAGAAACAAATACCAAAACATCTCATGGCACAGAGGCTGGCACTCAGGCAGGCATGGCCCCCCATGGATTCCCCATGCCCTCTGTCTGAGAGGTGGCCTCGGACACTGGGAACCCACATGTCTCTTTCCTCTTCTGTCTGAACCCTTTGCCTCAGATGACACTGCTTGGGGACAAGAGCTATTTTTTGTTTTGTTTTCAATTCTCTACAGTCCCCTCAGCAGATGTTTGATAATATCTATTGATTGAATTTACTCAAGCTTATAGATTTCTAAGAGCAAAGCAATGTTTTAAAAATAACACAATTTTAAATTGTGTTATTTAAATTGTACTTGAAATTCCACACAGATGTTTCTTTAAAATCTAGAATTCAAAGATCTAATCCTAATTACACTTGACAGTCCCAAGGATTGAGTGGCTCCTGTGATGGTATTCATTCCAAGCGCAGGCTCTTGGCAGGGTTGTGGCTAACGGGCTCCTCACCCCTTCCCTGGTGATGGGAAAGGACATGGGAGCACTTGTTGGGTTTGCCTTGCTCCTTGTTTTCAGCTTCAGAGTTAACATGTGTGCTCTTTGTGTTAGTCTCTCAGGCCCAGGGAAACTGGAGAAAGCAGTGAAATCCTCTCAGTTTCTGGAAGCCTGCTGGCTGAAAGGTCCCTTGGAAGGCTAAACCCATGGGTCTGTTGGAGAAAGGGGAGATGACAGTGCCTTGCCCCTTAGAGAAGCTGAGGTCAGAGCTGTCCATCAGCAGCAGCCCACTTTCAAGGCAAGAGAAGCTGGGACACCTCCCTTTCCCTCTGGTTCTCCCTGCCAGCCCCCACTAGAAGGTGGCAGTGAGTGAACCTGCCCTTCATCCCCTCCTTCCACTTTGTAGATGGCCAGGTGCTCCATCGGGCTGTTTCATGTCATTCCCAGGAGGCTGGCCAAGACCTAAGCAGGCAGCAGGTTGTTCAGGAAATACCTGCTGAAGTCAACCCAAAAGAGGCAGGTTTCAAAGCGCTGCACTCTTCCATCGCTCACCCCATCCTGTGTTTAATGACAGTACTGCTGCTGATAAGGACAGTCTGTGAGGGCCTTGTAAGTGGCCAGTGGTTGCCCATCATCCCAGGGCACACCCCTGAGGCCAGGTCATCCCCATGTCACAGTGGGGTCAGACTCAGGACAGAAGTCTTGCCGAGTGCGGAGAGGCGGGTATTCCAGCCCCAGGGCACCTCTATGGAGCTGCCATCCAGAGAGCCTATTTCTCAATGTGTGAACTGTGTGGAGTGGGACATGACCTTCTAAGACTCACTTCAGGCTGGGGTGCAGACACAGTGGAAATGGGAGGAGGGTGGTTATCTCTTCTCCAAGAAGATTGGGGGATGTATGCATGTTTCCTCCCAGATATACTGGCTGAGATTGTAAAACCCAAAACAGGTATTTCAAGGCTTCCATTACTATTTTCTTAAGGACAAAAATCATTCTCTTTTATTTATACATAAATAACTGTTTTCTTGAGCAGACCCAAAGAAATGGAACACAGATGGTGATAATGTTGAAAATGTTTACCTATTTCCTCTCTGAGGACATCAGATTAGCCTTTCTCTGGGCAGAATGTGTAATCTGCTGGAAGACAATATCATCCTTTTGATCTTGCAATACATTTTTCATATCTTTGCCGCAAAAGCTGATTATTATCGTGACATTTTTAAACAATGACTGTTCACCGTGCAGAATGGGATGGGGGAGCTCAGCTGAACATATAGATAGATGGATGCTTGTCGAAGGCTAAACCGCACGAATGAATTTTCCTGTGTTGCTTTGGCCTGGTGACACTGGCATTAACTCTTTCTTCCCTGGACGCAGTCTTATGCACTAATTGGAACCCGATGCTCAAGCTCTTCAAATGGCCTCCCCTTGCTTGCAGAGACCATTGATTAATGGCTTTGTCCACTTCTTCCAAGGTCGCTGTAACCCCCTTTTCTTTCTGGAAGTCAAAGGATCCTTGATTAAATGGCAGAAGCCGATTGAATGGGGAAATGTACGGGGAAGGGCTTTTATAAACCATGTGGGGCAATGCAGACTTGAGATGCTGATGGTGATGTAGATGGAGCCCATTGGCGCCTGCAACACGGGCGGTGGCAGAGCATTTGATTGGCCCTGCTGCCCCGGCTCGCAAACATGGAAACTGACGTTTCTGAAAGCCTCCTTTGCACTGCTGTTTTGCCTCCCTTCAGGGCTTTGCCTCATTTCAAAGGGAAGGCACTGGATAAAGGAGAAAGCAGCAGAAGTGGAAAGGACACAGATTTCAAAACCTGCTCTGTTTCATGTTGGCTCCAGAGAATTTTGTCTGTGCCGGGACTGGAGTGGGTCTCTCTGAGTCAGGTATGCCCACCTGCGTGCCCCAGGAGGTGTGTGATGTCCCACACGGTTGCTGAGACTGACCAGATGCCAGGCTGGGTAGCAGCGGTGTGAGGGCTGGAGGCAGCCAGCACAGGAGGGATTAACATCACCCGAGCTGTGTGCAGCTCCGTGGCCTGCAGCATCGCACAGCCAGGCCATCCCGCAGTGGAGTTCAGATTCCCCTGCAGCCTCAGGGAGGGAACCAATAAATCATGAATGAATTTGAAACTATAGTTCCTTCTCTTAGCTTTCTTGGTTTTTTCCCTTCTTTTTGTTCCTTCTGTACCTCCCCACCCTGGGAACAATGTTACAGAAAATTGTAGGTTGTAAATTCCACCCAGTGCATTTAGCTCCAGCCTGGCTAAAGTCTATGGAATGGCATCTCTCCAGGCCTGTTTCATGGGACCTTTCAGCGAGTTCCTCACTATGCAGACATCCGAAGAGCAAAAACAGGAAGTCTCCAGGATGGAAATGGAGCCAGAGGTGGGCAGAGGAGCAGAGGGTGGGTATCCTTTGGGCTCATCTCCACCTAGAACCTGTAGTGTCACGGGCTGGGTACAATGGGGCCTTGTCCCTGTGCTGGGCCAGAGGGGGTGAGGACGACTTCAGGTTTTGTTAACTTGTGCTGGGTATTGTTTCTTTAAAGTAAAACTTTGTGCGATGCTGTGTCTTGACCACTGATAAGTCTTTCTAGGGAAAAAAGAAAGCTTCCTCCTCTTGGGTCCCAACTCAAAGTGTCAGTGCAACCAAGGGCCGTCGGCCTGATCAGGGGAAGCCCATCTCTGGGCCTCAGACAGTGTTTGGGAGGCAAGGAACCAGCTGGTCATCCACATTTGTAAGCTGAACTTGACTTCACAGCCAAAGGACTTCATTTCTACCCACTGGGACATTTGGTCTCTAGTATGCACGTGTATGTGTGAATGGTGTGCTCCAGATGTAAAGCAGAAGTCAAAGCTACAGAGTGGCCTTGCGGAGCTCCCCTGAGGACCCCCAGGGTTATAATGAAATCCAGAAATCAGCTCTGAAAGCCTGATTCACTCAATGAAAAGCCTCAGGCTCTTTGCAGGAAATACCCAAGCTACTAATGTCACTGTTCCCAGAACAGCCCCTACCACACCAAGGGCACCTGCAGGGCTTGCTGATGGCAAGACCCCAGGAGGGCTGGGGTCTGAGCAGAGGGGCTGGCTGATCAGGCCCTCCGAGGGCTTCCCTCCACAGCCTTTGGATGCTGCCCAGCCTTGAGGCTCTCCTTCTTGCCCAGAGGGTGGGGGCCAGCATAGATGTACACTGAGCAGGGACTGCCTGCCCAGGAAGCCCTGTCCACAGGCTGGAGGCTAGGAGTCTGGTCTATAGATTCATCACCTTTCTGATTTTCATCTTTTCACTTCTCTCCCAAGACCTTTAATATCATCTCGTGCTATGGAAGCCTCCGTGGTCTGGTCTCTACCTGGAATAAGCCACCTCTTGAGATTTTTCTCTGTTCTTGCTCTCTAGATTTCTTTCTGCCCTCAGCCTTTGCTGGCGAAGGCTGTATGCCTGACCCTTTCTAAAAGGGCGAATTTATTTGAAAAGGCAATCCATATAGGTTAAGAAATAGAATCAGTAAGGTGCATGTACGTACATATTTAAAAACCAGTTTCTTTCATCTTTTGCTGTGTTAGCAATGGCAGCTGCAGTGCATCACCTCCACCCAGGGGCCATGGTGCCTGCCACACTCGTGTTCACTCTTTTAGGTTAAATACTCCCTGCCTATTATTTTCTTAGGAAATAAAAACACTTCTCAGGATACTGTGCCTGGCATTTTAATATAATGAGTATATTCGTTCTTTGTAGCAGAAAATGGGAACGTACCCAGGTGAGGAGCCTGGGAACGTGAAGAAAGTAAAAGGAGGGAGGGCCAAGCGGGGAACCTGCTGGACGTGCCGTGGGCGCCTTTCTCTCTCCCCTTCCCCTCTTGTGCTGCATCTCTTGTTCACCTCTGCACACTCCTCCCTTGGTATGGAGCCCGCCACTCGGGCATTTAACAGCTCACATGGAGTGAGGCCGAGACCATGCTGAGCTCTGTGCTGCCAGAGTGAGAGTGAGATGAGACATGGTCTTCTCCCCCAGTGCTCCAGTCTGTGAAGGAGACAGGCAGCAGAGCAAAGGCCACGAGAAGGGCCCAGTGGTAGGACCGAGTCCTTTTCAGCTGACATATCTTGGGGTCTCAGCGATGGCAGGCTCAGTCCAGTGGCCAAGGGACTGAGGACACTGAACAAAAGACTTCCCACCCTTGCCAGTGACTGGCAGACCGGGCGGCACTACAACAGTCAGAGGCCAGTCAGCAGGATACAGATGGCTGTTCATTATAAGCTGTGGCAGCTGCCTTGCCGGGACCTCCCCAGGTTCCCAGGCTCTATTCAGTGCCACATCTGAGGGCAGAGGGAGCTTACTATCTTGGCAAATGTTTCATATGTCCAAGTAGCCATCTGTCCTCTTTGTAAGTGTACCAACCCCAGTAGCTGCTGCTGCAAGTTCAAATTCAGGATTGAGGCTGGCATTCGTGGAGCTGGACGTGGAAGAAGGGATTTCATTGATGCCAACCCACCATTAAGGAGAAACCAAATCCAGTACCCTTTCAGATGGAGCTTGCCCAGGACGTCCTCACCAAGCTTCATTTTTAAAAGCTCTGCAACTTTACTTAGATGTATGTGTTTTTGCTTTGTAATCAGATTTTCACCAAACTGATATATCATTAAACCTTTGTTTTTACAATACATGCTTTGTTGCAAAACCAATTCCAACAAAGTATTGCAGATGCAATGCAATTTTTATGTCTTAGTTGTTTTCTTTTTTGGTTGCTAGGGTACCAAACACTTTTGAGGAAGTAGCTTGATAGTATCTATAATATGGTGGTTTTCTGGATAAGAGATTGCATTATCCCCGTGTAATATATTTGGACAGACTGTATCCATCATGGCTCAGCTAGATAAATAAATTAAAACTCGCTGATTGAGGGAGAAATGTGATATTTCTCTTGCTAAGAGCAGTTTATGCTTCTCTTCTGACAGCTGCTGTGTTGACAGGATGCCTCATCTCTGCCCAACTTAGCTGTTTCCACTTCTTACAGAAGACAGAAGTGCTGCAGGGACTTTCAGAACTATGAGAACGCTGCCTCTGGGGTTGACGGCCTCCTCCACTCTGAGTCCCCAGCCGCTCAACCCGGCCCCTCTCCTGTAGTTAGTCACAAGGGCCCCTACTGGGCACTGTGCTGCTCCACATGGTGGGCCCTGAGGGGACCATTCTTTGTCGCCTATGAGTGTGCTGTGGCTCCCAGCCATGGACTCAGGCTGGGAGACCATGGAGAAGATGGCTGCTTCCTTCTCCCCCATCTCTTTCCCCAAGGAGACAGGCTGGGCTGGGCGAGGGTTAGGGTCAGCCCAGAGTCTGACCTGGATCAGGCTTTGATCCCCTAAGACAGCCCAGAGGAAATGGAACACAGTCCCCTCTGTGAGGCCCCTACACCGGGCACAGCCAGGAGCTGCTCCCAGGGATGGATGCCATCGCTGGGGTGTGGGGGGAAGTGTGCATTCCAGAGTCCATCTAGTCGCAGCCTGTGACCTCAGAAAGTTATAATCCGACGACTGTATACAGTGAGGCCGTGGGGATGAGAAGGAGAGGGTGGCATCAGTTGGGTCTTTGCTGCTAAGTCGCTTCAGTGGTGTCCGACTCTGTGTGACCCCACAGACGGCAGCCCACCAGGCTCCGCCGTCCCTGGGATTCTCCAGGTAAGAACACTGGAGTGGGTTGCCATTTCCTTCTCCAATGCATGAAAGTGAAAAGTGAAAGTGAAGTTGCTCAGTCGTGTCTGACCTGAGGGAGTGTCTATTGCTGGGCTCACCTCACCTCTAACACTTTCCTCTCATGAATGAGACCTCCTTTCAGGAGACAGAAAGACTGTGTGTCCTTTCTGCCTTCTCACTGCCATTGTTGTCACTGGATCAGGAGGAATTTGTTCATTCATTTGTTCATCCATCCATTCATTTTGGAGTGAGTACGTGCTCCGGGCGCTTTCGTGGACACTGACATGTATCCAAGTTGGCAAGGCATTGTTTGTATCATCCCAATGAGTCACTTCCCCTCTGCACCTTGGCTGCATCCCAGGGTTGTGGGAGCATATTCAGTGACTCAGGGAGACACAGTGCAGAGTGAGCCTGCTGTAGAAAAGGATGCCTTCCCCGACCTCTGTGTTTTGGGCTGAGGTCAGCAGAGCTGTGTTGTAGGTGGTCTCTCTGGGTGAGAGCACCACCAGCTCACCTCACTCAGCCCCCTGGGGCCCTGCTTTCCCAGTGAAAGACCACCAACCCCTTTTTTTCTGTGTCAGAAGGTCTTAGAAGCTCAAAGTGGCAAAGCATTTCCACTGTTCCCTGTTAGAAAAGTCCCTCTCTGAATCCTTTCTGAGATGAACGCCCCAAAACAATGTCAAAGTCCACAAAAGCTAAATAAATCCCTCCAAACTACCTGCAGAAGTTGTTGGAAGTGTGAGCAATTCTTGTGACAGTTAATTTAATGCTTTCTCTATGGATCATTTCCCATTCCTGGCACATTCATGGTTAAGATGATAGTTTCTGTACCCAGACTGTGCCTGGGTTTAAATCCCAGCTGTGCGATTTTATAAGCTGAATAATCTTGGCCTAATTACTTAACTTTTCTCAGCTTCACCACCCTCGTCTGTAAAGCACGTGTAGTAGGAATAAGTACTTGACAAGGTAGCTGAGGATTAAGTGAGTTAATACACACAAACCTCTCAGAATAGTGCCTGGCACCCAGTAAAGCAGTGGGTGTGTTAGCCGTTGTTTGTGTTTCAGAAGGAATTTCCATTTAAATGAGAACTGTCTACAGAGATTGCCTGCACAGAAATCTCTTAGCTCAGGAAAATTTTCCCAGCTGTAGATCCCACTAAGTATTCTTTTGTTGTTTCCCTCTTGTTGTTTGGTGCAACACAGATACCTTTGTCATCTTTTAAAAATCCAATTCTTTGGTACTTGAGGGATAAGAGCAAAGGATGACGGAAACGGGGCAGTCTATATCTTCTTAGACAAGCTTCTTCCCAGGTAATCAGACAGGCCGCTGAGACACTCAGCAGTGCTGCTCGAGCATTTATAAGGGGGCACTTGGCCCAACAGCTCGCCCTACAGACCGCTGACACCTCCTCTCCCAGCAGCCTTGGTCTGCGAGGGTCGTGACCTCCCCGGTCACAGCTCTCAGTCCCGGTGGTTGTGCACACCCACAGGCTGCGCCCCGGCTGTGGTCCCCAGCGTGTGCTGTGGCTTCTAGGTGGAGATCAATGTGAGACTGGCCTGGGACCTGGGGGGTGTTGTCAGGGGCCACCTGTGACCTGCACTGTGCCCTCTGCAAGGTCAGGGGCTCCATTCTCTGTGCTCCCGCAGCTGATGCACGGAACACATGGAAGCCCCGGGTACTCCACAAGTCTGCCTCCCAGCCAAGCGTGGGCTTCTGGAGGAAGAGGGACTATGCTTTCTCTGTCTGCACCTGCAATGCCTCCTGAAACAGGGCAAGTGATGGGGCAGGCGGACAGTGGGCCAGGTGGCCCCCTCTGTGGCCACCTTGGTGCCCACAGCTCTTGGTGATCAAGCAGCACACCCTTTCCATGGTGAAGAGTTAGAGCAGTGTCACTGCCAAAGCAATAGAAAAGTCCGCTTTTTCTGCCTGCCTCCAGCAATTCTACTGCCTTCTGGGTTGTGCCCCGGGCATCAGATCCCTTCCTTTGGGTCTCAGTTGTCTCGTCTGTGAGAGGGGTGCTCTTGCCTCGCGCTGTTGTCTGCAGCCCAGCCAGGGGCTCTGTCCACAGTTGTGTTTGAGCCCTGTCCCCCCTGCATTGCTGCTGACATGCTCAAGTTTTCTCTTTGTCTGTAGTAGGCCTCAAGAGACTTCTTGATCGGAACGGAAACACTAGCAGAAGGAGTCTGTGTACAGTACCTGCCTGCCCAGGTCAAGTCAATCTGCCCTTGAGGGGTTTTGCAAAAACAGGGGCCAGGGACTGGGGGAGACTTCTTCCAGGTTGCTCAGGCCCACAGCTGACTCTACCCTTCCACGATCCCCTCCCTCCCTTTCCTCTGCCTCCTCCACCCTCGGCCCCTTCTTACTCCTCCCTCTGGCTCTCAGTCTCCCTCTCTGTCCCTCTGTTCCTCTCCCCTGCTGTCCCTCTCTCCTTCCTTCCTAATCCTTCTCCCTCCCTCCCTCCTTCCCTCTTCTCCCACATTTTCCCTCCACTTGGCCCAGGCCCACTGGCTTGCACACCAGTGTGAAGAGCCAGGCCACCTGGGGATACCTGGAGTCCAGGTCTTGTCCAGCATGCACTAAGTGCTGGCCTGGCTGGCCTCTCTGCTGGTTGGTCTGCAGCCCGCCTTCCCCTCCCCTGTGAATGCCCCAGATCCTTGATGGATGCGATCTGAAGAGGCGCTGTAGACCCCTGCGTCAAGTCAGCTGCTTGCGGCACCGAGATGACAGGTGTGATGTTTTCCTGGGGATGCTGAGCTGGGAAAAGCACCATCTCCCGTCGTAATGGAGCTAATGGCGTTCCGCTCAGGACAGCTGCACTTACATCTGGTGTTAAACCACCGTTATTTAAACTTGATGACGCGAGAGGATGCCAGCTCGTCCACTTGCAGCATATAAATTATGTCGATTGCTCATGCACTTTTTTTAACCCTGATTCTCCTGAATTATGAAAGAAGGACAAGACTGGTGATGGTTCTCAGGGCTCCCCTGAGCCCATGAGCTCAGTGTGCAGAGCCCTTGCACGAGGTGTGTGCAGATGGCTAAGTGGAAGTGGTAGGGCTGGAGCCCAGGGCTCCCCCCACCACTGACTGGCCAGGATGGTGCAGTCCTGGCGGGGCCCCCAGCTCCAGAGGGAAGCCAGTATAGGGTGAAGCACTGGGGTAGTTCAGAGTGGAGCAGAGGCACAGCCCTCCTGCCCCCCAGGACTGCCCTGAGCTTCAGTGAGGTGCAGCAATGTTGAATGCGTGCTGTAGGGCGCACACACCAAGGGATCCAAGGAATGGGGGCTCAGGCACACCTCCCTGCCCGCCCCCCACCGACCCCATTCCTTTTTCAGTGTTCGTCTGTATGCCTAAAGGCCACCATTAAAAGGTAATGTTCTGGGAGAGAAAACCTGTTCAAACGATTGTCAGAATTACCTCCCCAGTATGAATTAACCAGTTGGCCATTAAACATCTGGATGTGAATTAGTCGATTACCTGAAACACCAGTGGCAGCTGTGGTTTCAAAAGAGCACTGACTATTGGAACCTGAATTTATTTTTTTTTTTTTTTTAATCTTTTTTTTTTTTTTTTATTCTTCCAATTTTATTTTATTTTTAAACTTTACATAATTGTATTAGTTTTGCCAAATATCAAAATGAATCCACCACAGGTATACATGTGTTCCCCATCCCGAACCCTCCTCCCTCCTCCCTCCCCATACCATCCCTCTGGGCCGTCCCAGTGCACCAGCCCCAAGCATCCAGCATCGTGCATCGAACCTGGACTGGCAACTCGTTTCCTACATGATATTTTACATGTTTCATTGCCATTCTCCCAAATCTTCCCACCCTCTCCCTCTCCCACAGAGTCCATAAGACTGTTCTATACATCAGTGTCTCTTTTGCTGTCTCGTACACCGGGTTATTGTTACCAGGGTGCAGGCTCTGAATGTCCTGTGTTCTGAACAAACACTTCATGTATCAGGGTGCACAGGACAGCTTGACACCCACTGGCGGGGATAAGATTATCCCTGTCTTATCCCCGCCAGTGGGTGTCAAGCTGTCCTGTGCACCCTGATACATGAAGTGTTTGTTCAGAACACAGGACATTCAGAGCCTGCACCCTGGGATCCTGAATCCCATTCAGGACACATTTTAACAAATGCTGCTGGAGGTCAGGGCCACCCTTGGAGAAATGCTGAAGAACATCTGACCTTGGAAGTCATCGGCCGTCTCTGTCAGCTTCAGCCTCTGTCTCTAAGTGAAAGTGTTAGTCGCTCAGTCATGTCTGACTCTTTGCAACCCCGTGGACTGTCACCTGCCAGGCTCCTCTGTCCATGGAATTCTCAGGGCAGGAATACTGGTGTGGGTTGCCTTGCCCTTCTCCAGGGAATCTTCCCAACCCAGGGATCAAACTCAGGTCTCCTGAATTATAGGCAGATTCTTTACTATGTGAGCCACCAGGGAAGATGAGGGTGTTTATGTGTCTCTGACCATGCCCTTGGGAGGAGACTGAGAAACACCAGCCTTTGGGGAAAGATGAGGTGGTGGGGAGGCCCTGGTCTTGGATGTGACCCTACCGTCAGCCCCAGGGGCAGAGGAGCACTGACACTATGTGTGCTGGGAGGGGCTGTGCTCAAGAGTGTGAGCGCTGTGCTGCCATGGGGCAGGAGTGACACCCAAGAGGACAGGCCAGCAGAGGCCTTCTGCACACGCTTCTGCAGCTTGTAGAGCAGGAAGCCAAGTGCCTGGTGTTCAGCCCTGGGTGCCTCTCCCCTTCAGACGGGTGGGCACTGGCCCAGTGCTCTCCCATGTCACTGAGGAAGGTCGTGCACCTTGAAGAAGACAGAGGGTGCCGTGAGAAGGGTGGAAGCTGTGACTCTATTACGGAGTCGGAGTCGACAGGAACCATCAGCAGGGCAGCCCCGGGGAGGAAAGTGGCATATGGTATCAGCAGGGGCAAATGAGTGCGGTGTTATCTTCCCGCTACTTTATGATCACTGTTTGCGGAGAGTGCTTAATTTAAAGTGTCTTCTCGGCATCTCAAGTGTGAGCAAAGACTAAACACAGCTCCTTTCATGCAAATATATGAAACATGGTGTACTCGCACATGCAGACATGGGGTAGAAATAACAATTTCCTCGTTGAAGTTATTTGAAATAAAGATCTTGCCATCTGTTCCAAGAAAAAAAGAAAAAGAAAAGGGCGGTGGGGGGGAGTTCTGTTGAAAGATTAGGAAGTTTCCACCAGAATGGTAGAAACACATAGCTTGCACTAAAATGATATACAAAAATAATAACCATGTGTACATGGTTGCTTTTTGTGTGTTTCTATGAGCTTCATCCAGTTTGAGCTGCAGGAATCTGACCCTCCATCTTGCCTGGCATCTTGTCTTGTCCCCTGTGCCAGCCAGGGTACTTCTCTTGAGCTCCAGGTTTGGAAATTTCCAGGAGGTGTGTTTGGTCCTGCTTTGACACATCGAGTAAAGGTTCACCTTGGGAAAAGGCAGGATAGCACTATGGTTTAGTGGGGAACTTGGGCTCTAGGTGGCCCCACGTGGCCCTGAGCAAGTCCTTCCCTTGCTCTGTGCCTCGGTTTCCCCAACATGGGCTGGTGATGATGCTGACCCCATCAGTGAGGCTTGTCACGTGTTTAGCACCCAAGTCCTCCTGGTACCTTGGCTGTGACTGTTCCACCTCCTCCCTCCACCACACCCCCACCAACATGGTGCACACTTGATGACTCCTTGGCGCAGGCAGAGGAGCTCAGGGTGAACTATCTGGGACGGGCCCTGCAAAGTTAGAAGGAAATGAACCTTTGTAATAGAAGTAATAGGAGTCCTCGCTTCTCTGCACCCTACATGAGCTACTTGGTCATCCAAACCTGTATGCAGTAGACCTGTGCTGTCCCAGCCACACCTCCTGACTCCTCTCTGCTACTCCACAGCCTTATCACTGGTGGTCAGAGAACCCAGACAGTGAGGTCCAGGAGTGCTGGGGGGGCGTGCCAGGCCACGCAGCTGATGAGGACCGGACCCAGCCGGAGGGAGGGCTCTGTTATTCGCAGACACGTTCTGCTTAGAAACGGGAGGGCGCTGGGATGGGCAGGGCAGTGGGCAAGCCACAGAGAGAGGCCAGCTCCAGGGCTTCCCCTCATGGAGGGCCTGGAGGGGAAGGCCAGCATTGTGTGTTAGGGCCAGGCTCTCCTGATACAGGGTGCCAGGAGATGGGGTGATAGGCGTCATTCAGAAGAGTGAAGCAAACTTGAGAGGGGGAGGATGTGGGCCGGGAGCCGGGGCACACAACAGCAGCAAGCTCAGCAACAGAAGAAGGCTGCGGAGTCTCAGTCAGGTTGTCATCAAAACCTGCCTATGGATGAGGGTTTGGGAGCCTTGATGGGCTAAGTTGGCTCTGGGTGCCACCAGAGTAGGAGGAGTGAGGAAAGCCTCCTCAGTAGAAATGAAGGTCACGGCTGTAGGCATTTTTATGCCTTACAGTCAATCACTCAGAAGTCACTAACCCTTGAGTTTATAAACCACATATAAACTCAGAGTATCCATTAAAAAGAGCCGCCGGGGGACACATGGTTTGCCTGGAACAGCACCCAGCCTGCCATCTGCTCCCACATGTAAATTATCTGTGTTTTATAACCTTTCAATGAAACTTGTTTAAAGAGGGTTGTCTTTTTTTTCTCCTTCTACAGAAACTCAAGCATAAATTCAGAACTCAATTAAATAATCCCCAACACCCTCTGTTTTCATGCTACTGCACATTGGCAGGTGAGCTCACAGGTCTAGGGGAAGAAAACCCCAGCATGGCGCATTCCGTCCCCCCGACCCGGCCCCCAGCACACGTGCTGGTCTCCCCTGGGAGGGAGCTGTCTGGCCCCACGAGCTGGTGTCTTAGATACTCTCCAGGTGGGGCTGACTGGGCTGCTACGGGGTGTACTTGGTCCCCAGGTATCCCTGGACAGAAGGGCCTGGCTGACACAGTGTGCCCCAGAGCTGTGCCAGACACCAGGGCAGGCAGAGCCAATGAGGTGGCAGCCACCCACAGGTGACTGGGGTGAGGCTGAACCTTCATGGAAGGCCTTTGTGGCTTGCGGGGTGGTGATCTGAGGGTGCACACCTGCACCACACCTGAACACCCCCTTGGAGTGATCTCAGCGGTGAGGCCTTAGGAGGTGGCACCTGCCCCTCCCTTTGTCTGAGTTTTAAAGGTGGATGGTGCGTCCATGTCAGAGGAAAGCCGCTGCTGCTGCTAAGTCATTTCAGTCGTGTCCAGCTCTGTGCGACCCTATAGACAGCAGCTCACCAGGCTCCTCTGTCCCTGGGATTCTCCAGGCAAGAATACTGGAGTTGCCATTTCCTTCTCCAATGCATGCATGCATGCATGCTAAGTCACTTCAGTTGTGTCCAATTCGGTGCGACCCCATGGATAGCAGCCCACCAGGCTCCTCTGTCCACATGATTCTCTAGGCAAGAATACTGGAGTGGGCTGCCATTTCCTTCTTCAGAGGAAAGCAGACTCACTGTTTAATTTGAATGTGAAAAGTTAGTGGAATCAGAACCAGATCTGATGGCTGGGTCCTCGAATACAGTCTTTTGAGAGGAGCTACATGCCGGGCTCAGGGCCTATGCTTTCCTACCTGCTGCCTGCCCTACCCTGGGCCCCCTCTCCCTCTCTGAAGCTCTGCATCAAGCCTAGTGACCGCAGTGGGAGACAGTGAGGGTTGATTGGGGACTACAGGCAATCAGGCATTGTGCCTCCTTCCTGGGGCTGCACAGTAGCGGCTGAGGAGGAGGATGCCATGGGCTCAGGGCAGTAGGGGAAGGACTGCTTGAGACCTCCACCCTGCCCAGTGCCTTGCAGGAACCCCTTCTTCACCTTCACCTCTGCCCAGTCCCAAGAGCCCCTAGATTAAAGAGAAGGGAAACGGGGCCTGGAGCTGCAGCCCACTGGTTCATGGCTGGCCCGGGCATAGACAGGGCAGTAGCTTGGGGCAGACAGTGGTCCAGCAAGAGAGAGAAAAATACAAGGGCATAGCACAGACCATGCCCTGAGTTGGGCAGAGAGTGAGCTGAGTCCGTGCAGGAGTGGGAGCAGAGAACCAGAGTGATCCCCAAAGAGCAAGACCTGGCTGCATTCTGGCTGCCTGTGGGGCAGGTGCTGAGCACCTGGACTGCCGTAGTTGGTGCTGGTGGTGGAGAAGCAAACCGGCCGGTTTCACTCAGCAATTCTAATGGCCTGGGCAGTCTGCTGGGTAAGCCCTCCCACGGGGTCTGTCTCAGTCACTGGGGTTGCTGTAACATAACACCACAGACCGAGCAGCTTGTAAGCAGCTGACCTTCACTTCTTGTGCTCTGGAGCCTGGGAATCTGAGATCAGGGTGCCCACGTGTTCTGGTGAGGACCCTCTTCCAGTTGCTGACTGCTGACCTCTCACTGTGTGCTTATGTAGTGGAAGGAGTGGGGAGCTCTCTCGGGCCTCTTTTAGAAGGGCAGTAATTCTATTAATGAGAGCTGGGTGCTCATGACCTAATTATGCCCCCCCTCCAACACAAACCCCATCTCCTAATACCATCACCATGGGGGCTGTTTCAACATAGAAATTGGAGATGGGGTGGGGAGAGACACATTCAGACCATAGCAGGGACTGTGGACAAGGAGGCATCTACCTGTCTGTCTGTCTTAATGTTTTGCCCTTCCTTCCTTCCTTCCTTTCAGTTGTTGAGTCATTTAAGAAATGCTCTAAGGAGCTGGGGATGGAAGCCACCCTAGATAGACATGATTCCCCCTCCTCGTGCTCAGGTCTGACAGCAACAGCTCAACACAGCTGTCAGGAAGGAAGGAGGGGTGCTGTAGGAGCATACAGCAGGAACCCTAATCCCCAAATGGAGATTTAGGTGTCTCAGATGGTGTGATGTTTAAACAGAAAGGCAAAGGCAGGAGGCAGGGGGACATTGTTCTCAGCAGAGAGAACAGATGTGCTGAAGCCAGGGCAGGGGGAGTCTGGTACAGAATGGAGGCCTACTGTGGGTGGTGAAGTCTGGCTGGAATGTGGTGCAGGGGGCAGGGTCAGGTGGGGTTTCTCATGAGGCTGGAGGGCCCTGTGGGCAGGAATTGATCTACCACTGCCAGGGCCCTCAGAACATCAGGCTGAACCCACAGAGGAACTGTCTTGGAGGGTTAGATGCCTTAACTAAGAGGACCCCAGGCACCACCAACCAACTCCCTTCCCCACCCCATAGCAGTCCAGACACTCCCATCTAAAGGATGGTGCCTGCCTGGTTTAAGAAGCAGACACAGTAGCAGAAGGGGTGGGGGACTCCCCAAAATGTGCATGAGTTGTCCCAACACCAGAAAGTGTAAAAAGTCTATTCAGGCTTGGCTATTTAGAACATTTGAGCTTTCCTTTCCCAGATGGGAGTCCTTAAATGTTGCCATTTCTTCTTTAAGGCACATTAGAGGAATTGAACTCCCTTTATCACTTCCTTGCACCTGGAAGAATCTTAGATAGGAACAGTTGGATATTTTTGGACCTTGAGTGAATTTAAATTCCACATTTAGGCTCCACCACCCATGTTTGATTTCTAATTAGAATGTCACACTTACCTTATGAACACAAGGTGTTGTGCTGAAAATCTTCTGCAAGGGAGGTTGGGGATGTGTGGAAATAAATGTGGCCCATATGGAACAAGAATGATATTTCTGCAGGGGGATTTAGAGGTAATGATCTCTGATAAACTGAACCTTCAAAAGTATTCTTTAAAATCATTATATTTGACTTAATGTGCTTTGTTCACATTTAATAAAGTAGGCAGGGTACCTGTTGTTGCTTTAAAGAAGGTACAAAATATGCAATTATAGATGGCAAAAAGGTACAAATGTATATGAAGCCTGGTGCTATTGCTGGTATTGGGTCAATGGTGTAATGTGACTTAGTCACTGAGTGGTTTTGTCCTGGCGACTAGGAACACCCAGTTGAACCTATGTAACTTTAATAGGTCCTTTAATGGACCGAAACCTGGTGGTCTGGAGTTGATGATAAGAAAGTAAAGGAGAGAAAGAGGCTGATATTCCTTGGTTTACGCAGAAAGCCAATAAAGCCTCTGACACAGGGCTTGCTCTGTTCACAGAGGCCTCAGGCGCCCTCTCGATGGGGTGAAGGCACAGAGCTCCTTCTCCAGAGGGTCTTAGAAGCCTGGGCAGGAAAGTGAACTCAGAGGGCCTCTGTGCTCCAAAGAAATAGCCTGAGAGAGAGAAAGACAGACACAGGGACCAGAGCTCTGATGGAGCAAAGGTGTTTTAATCAACATGGTGTGGGCATATATACTGTAGTTATTCTCAGCAAAGATAAAGATTAAAATTCCAGACTTACAAAACATAGGCGATCCATATTAAAGAGAGAGAGAGTTGTAAATAATCACTTTTACCATATGGTTTACAAGAAGGAAGAAGGTACTTATCACCGTATAGAAAAACTAATGAAGGAAATGCCTGGATTCCTCAGCCCCTGAGAGAGGCTTGCCTCTCTTAATTCCTGAATATTCAGGAATTAATAAGGAACAGAGAATTCCTGACAGATCCAAAACAGCACACAGGAAGCTTCCTGTTAAATGCTTCCTGACACGACATGACTTTTGGGGTCCCTCCACTGAGGGTCATTGCACAGATGCCTCTGTGTCTTTTCCTTCTTACTTCCACCAGAGTTCAAGATGATATACCATCACATGGGAGCTTTTTAAAAAGTAAATCAAAGAATGACATCCCTGCTGTATTATATTGGTTTTACTAAACATGCTTCTATTGACTCTAGTCGAAAACAGATGAGGATTTTTTCCCCTTTATTTTGATAAATAGAGATAGATAAAAAACATCAACATCATATCTCTCAAGAAAAGCTGCAGAAGAGGATGGTCAATAAAAATGGATCTGACACTATGCTTGTAGGGTACAGAGTTAGAGAAGGCGAGGTTCAGAAAAAGAACGAGACGGGCACTTTACAGTAACAGGTCACCTTTAATGAGGCGAGAAAGGGCAACAGTCAGATTAGTGAGCTGCTGCACTAACCCAAGAAAAGAGTAAGTATATATAGGCATATATGTGGAAATCTACTGTCTTAAGGGGGCCTGTTCTTCTCCAAGGTTGTTCAGAGTAGTTATCTCTTAAATGGCTGGGGCAAGGAATTCTGGAGATCAGCCAGAGGCTGGACTGGCTGGGAGCTGGGCAAATCAATCTTAATGTCCATTTTTTTTTTTTCTTCAGAAAGGAGAGTTCTTTGTTTTGCATAGAATGGTGGGGAGGACCCCCGAGGGGAATTTAAGTCCAGGCTCTTTTGAGCTGTGTAACTTTCCTTCAATGCTAGTCTAGACTAGTTAGCATCTTTTATTCCAGTGACTTAATGGCAGAATATTGCAACTGTATAGTTAGCAACAAAGAAAAATGACTGCGAGCTGAAAGGGATGCCTGTGCTATCAATTTTTAGTCTTGTTGCATCTTCCTGTAAGCATGTAGCGGGAGAAAGATAGCTGGGATCTTGTTACCCCATGGCACAGACATATAGCTGTCCTTAGCCAGTGAGCCATTGGGAGGTTATTTGCCACCTCACATCATCCGGTGAGACTGTTCCATGGACATGCCTCCTTGTGCCTCCTGGAGGGTGCTGCTGCATGGCCCTGCCTCTGTGTGCATGGCTGGACTTGCTTGTTAACATTTCGGATCCAGGGAATGGACCTCCTCTGGGTTCTACGTGACTGAGAGGATGTCCCTGTCCCCATGGGCCCAGCTTTTCACCATCAGGGGGATGATGTTGGCAGCTGATGAGTTGACTGGCATGGCTGCCCATACCCACTCAGAGACATTATGCTCCATCCTTGAGCCCCTGTCAAGACCGTGCCAGCCTGGACTGAAACCCATGCACAAATGGAGCCAGGCTGACGAGGTGAACAGAGGCCTTTACAGACGATGTTGTCGGTATGGTCAGCAGCCCAGCCACACGGGAGCATGCCTGTGGGCAGGTGGGAGGCAACACTGCAGGCCAGGAGTCAGCAGGTCTGCGTTCCCTGCTCCTACCCTTGCCACCAGCCATCCTCGTTCCCTAGTGTAAGTGACTCAATTTTCCTTTTGTTGGGTCCAGTATTCCTGTCTGTCACAGATGCTGGCCTCAGGCCTCCGCTCAGCTCTTCATCCCTTGCCCTGTCCTCTGTGGTGATGGATCAGCCACCTGTGACCCTCCTCTGAAGCTACATATCTTCACCAAACAGCTCTTGGCCACTGCAGTGGACATCACCAATGCCCTGCCCTTGGCCCCAGTTCTCACTGTTTCCAACACAATGAAGGTGTCTCCTGCTGCTTCTCCATGGGCCTTTCCCTGGCTGCCAGAATGTGCTCCATTAGAGCCCAGGGCAGGCCAGGAGGGCTGGGGCATTAATGTTCCTAGGAGCAACCTTCCGCCAATGGCAAATGAGAGTTGACGGATTGGTAGCAGCTCTGCACCCTCAGGTGGGATCATGCTCTCCCTCCATCACCCAGAGGGGCCTGCCCAGCAGGGGTGAACCCCAGTTGCCCATGGCAATAACCCACTCATTCATATACTCTGTGCTGGCTTCTGTCTCTTGTTAATTTCCCCAACCCCTACCAGTGCTTCCAGGGATCACCTCCCCCAAACTACTTGTACTCAGATCCTTGATTCATGGTCTGCTTCTGGGAACCACACCATGAAGGAACCAGTTACTCCAATGCATGCCCTGTGTGGCGCAGGCCCTGATTTGTGGAGTTTTTCTTTCCTTCTCATTGCCATCATCTGGAACAGGGCTGACCTTGTCACAGAGACAGAAGGTGCAGGCCAAAAGGGAGTTCACCTGTGCATACATCTAGCCATTAGGACACACGCCCCTCTCTGTAGTGCCACGATGGGCACAGCAGAGGTGCAGTGAAATGAGGAGTGATGCCTGGACCCCCGTCTTCAGGCCCGGCCTTGGCTGGATCTCCTCTGCAATCTCCACTGTCTTCCTCCTTCCTCCACAAGCTCTCAGAGGTTGTGTCTGTGAACCAGGCAACTGTCCTGATGCTGCCTTCCCCACCACTTGGAGAACATTACAGTGTTGGCACATCCACCTGGATCACCAGTGTCCTGCAAGTGATAAGCTGAGGCCAGCACTGGTGACTCCCTAGATGGAGCTGATGTCTCAGTTCAGCCAGGCATTGCTGTGAGCAGCATGTCAACCAGGCAGGTGGAAGGGCTCCATGCAGCCCCAGACCCTGGAGACTGAGTGATTAGGGCGACACATGGGCCTGTGAAGCAGCCACCAGCAGACTTTGATCCTCTCCAGAAGCAAATGCCTTGAAGCCCAAACCCCTCCCAAGATGGGCCTGGGGGATATCGTAAGGCACCCTTGAGCTGTGGGTGGAGCTTGTTTCTGTGCCCTCAGCATACTCCCAAGGGTCCCTGCCCCTTGCCAACACTTAGGAGCTATTTAGTGAATGGAGGTGCCCCTGGTGTCCAGAGCTTGTCCTATGCCACCCGCCAGCTGAACCCACCTCCTGCCAGGGCCAGGGCCTCACAGCAAACTTGTTCTTCCTTTCCCTCCTCCCACCATATCTGTCCCGCTACCCGAGAAGCTGTACTCCCCAAGGACCATCGGTCCTTGGAGTGACTGATCAAGTGGTCTTGCTTATAACAGACAGATCAGCATCTAACTCCTCCCAGAGGTCTGAGCCCTAATCCCTGTGATTAAGGGAGTGAATTCCTAACGAAAGAATGCCCACCACTGATGGTGCTCGACTGGGCTGTGGGTGGTGGTGGGCCAAGCACATGAATACCCTTGAGCTTGCCCCCTTCAGCAAGGCCTTCCACATGGCATGGCCTGCCCTGCCCTGCCCTGCCCATGTGCACTCTGGCCTGCCACACCACTGGGCACAGACTGTCTTTGGCCAGTAGCGCCATCTCTGCAGTCATAGGTACCAGTGTTAGAACTGAATCACCTCTCATCCTAGACCGTGTTTCGGAGAGGGGGAGGGCACAACTCCAAGAGGAAAGGGACTTTCCCTTGGTGGCCCGTGTGTCAGTGCCTGGATTCCTGATGCAAGAGAGAGGGGGTGCTCTGCTTCCCCTAACTTGTAACTCCTGGTAACCCTAAGCTATTTATTTTTAGCCATGGAAAGGACAGTCAACATCCCACCTGACATCAGGATGAAAATATTAAACCTGTGGTATCAGTTGTATGTCTCACCCAGAGCCCTGAAATAACTTGTACTGATTTAGGTTTCGTTCATCTTCTGCAGCTGAGGTAGTTGATTTGCATGTGGTTTTTTCCCTCATAATGTTGTTCTCATGAGGTGTGAGCCCCGTTGTCAGGACAGTCAGGATAATGAATTTGCAGTTCTGCCTTTGCTGGACACTTTCCTTAGTCAGACTCCCTCTGTGTTCCTCACTCATCCCATGTTTGTGACGCTATGAAGGCAAAGATTCTGCAGTTCCTCCACGTCTGCCGCTTCCCCCCACTGCCGTGTCTGTTTCTCCACATCATCTTAGTGACCTGTATGTGTGTCCCTGACTGCAGGGACTCCACAGATTCATTTCTGTTTATAACCTCTAATATATTTCATTCCACCAATGTGATATATTCATTCCACCAATGTGATATATTCTCTTTCTGATCAATACTGCCTAACCCAAAAACATATCCTGGAGACGGTTTTGAAATATATACACATACAAAAATTCTACTGGCATCCTGGAAGAAAAATCCGAACGACTCATGAGTTCTTGTCTATAAATACTGAATGCCAGAAAATTCTGGAGCAGTGGTTAGGGACTTTGGAGGACAAATGATGATCTAAGACTTCTGTTCCCTGCCTAAATGTTGTTTATCTGAGAAGGTAAGAGAAAGACATTCTTACATATGTAAGAGTTCAAAAGCATATAACCTCTCCCTGCTTTTTTAATACCACACATTTGATAAATGCATCAAAATAAATATCCAGAAAAAAATTGTGTCATAAAAGAATGGGTCATGAGATTCCAAATGAGTTATAGAATTGAGTATATATAATCAGAGTAATATAGAAAAACTCATTAATAATAAGAAAGATAAAGAGGGAAGGAAAGGAAAGAGGGAAGGAGGAAGGGAAGAGAAGGAAGGAAAGGAAGAAGGAAAGAAAGAAAAAAGGAAAACGTGACCTGTGGAGCTGAAAAAATGGAAAAATAATAATACAAAGAAAAGGACAAAGCAAGGAAACACTAGTCATAGAAATAATGAAAGAGTGATTTTAAAAGAATAGCTTCCCACTGAAAGGCAGACTCCTAAATCAACTCAACCCCTTCCATAACCTGACTGTATACAATTTACATTAAATGTTGGCTGATAAGTATCTTTCCTCAGGCTCTCATCTTAGAGATTGTCCTAGATGATCTTCCCTTCTGACTCCATATTCTTAAGTGTCCTCACCCGTGCTCAGAGTTTCAGGTGCCACCACAGTCCTGTGACTCAACCTTATAGCTCTTACTCAGACCTCTGCTCAGACATCCAGGCCCTTAAGTCCAGCTTCCTCCTTGGCACCCACACTTTAGTATCTCACAGGCAACTCAAACTCCTAATGTTCATATTGAAATTTATGGTCTTTGCCCATCACCAACCTTGCTGCCAAAACAAAACAAAACACTTCTCAACCAGCATTCATACTCAGTAAATGATACCACCATCCATGCATTTACAGAAGCCAAAGATCTGGGAGCCATCTCCATACCTCTTTCGCCTGTAACTATCCAATCCAGTCCCTCACCGTACCTGTTCAGCTCTACATCCTACATGTGTCTCCATCCACTTCTTTCCATCTCCACTACAACTACTCTGACTCAAAGTACAGTTATTTCTTAACAAGATTCTCATAATCACATCCTAACCAATCTCCTTATATCCCCTCTTCTTCTCCTGAAGCTATTTTCTACCCAGATATCAGAGTGACTTCAAGATGCAATTGGTAATTATGTCAGTGTTTAACAACCAGCTCTCCAAGGGTGAGAGCCAATATTTGCCAATATCTGTGGTGTAAATACTAACACCATGGGTGACTATTTATTTGGCTGCACCAGGTTTTATTGCATCACGTGGGATCATTGATGTTCATTGTGGCATGTGGGATCTTTTTGTTGTGGCATGCAAACACTTACTTGTGGCATGTGAGATCTAGTTCCCCGACCAGGGATCAAATTAGGGCCTCCTGCAGTGGGAGCATGGAGTCTTAGCCACTGGACCACCAGGGAAGTCCCCATGGGTAATTTCAAGTCACTGGTTCAGTGCTATCACCGAACACAGAGTTGGAAAGAAAGATGCCCAGTTCTGCTCGTGCATGCACATGTGTGCAGCACGTCTCTGCCTGTAAATCCTCTACTTTAAACCTTTGAATGACTTTTCATTGCTTCTAAAATGAATGCTCAAATCCTCAGCAGGATCTAAAAGAGGCTTTATGATCATACCCCACTGACCTTTCCAACCTCAACCCATACCATATTCTCCTGGTCCTCTTCACCTGAGCCCACTTTCTGACAACAAGCTCTTTCATGCCACACCATCACCATCTGTCTGGCATGCTTCCAGTGCCCCCACTCCATCTGGTTAATGAAACATCCTTTAGAGCTGAGCCTAAATGTTTCTTCTTCAGGAAAGCCTTTCCTGAGCTCTCCTCCAAGCTCAATGACATCATTCCATCATAAACTTTTCTATCACTTAGTAGTTCATGCTGCCCTCTACCATAAAATACAGTAATCAGAATTAGGCAAATTAAAATTTATTACCATTGTAAATTCACATATGCTTATATGTATACTTACTATACATTTCAATGGATCAATGTCTAGCTTTCATACTGCAGTTTAATTTCTATGAAGGTGAGCGCCATATTTATTTTATGATCATCATTGTATTCCTTAGTGCCTAACACTTGGCACGTTGGAAGGACTCCATACATTTTTTGATGAATAAGACAATGAAAACATATACAATTAAAATCAAATGGCACAAGGAGGTTAAAGGAAGGAGAGTGGGAAAATATTTATTAGTCAAAAACACAAAGGAAAGGTAGCAATTTTATAGACAAAGTAGAATTCAAGGTAAAAGCATTAAAGGAGAAAAAGGAGGTTGTTGTATGGTGATAAAATCTATAAAGGAGATGCAGTGGTCAAGGAGCTTCATGTACCAAATAACATCAACTGTTACTGTTAGAAGTAGAAGGAAAAACAAGAGTTGTGGTGTGAGGCTTTGACATACCAATAGAATTGAATATAAGGGCCAGCAGCAAACCTTAGAACACAGAACATTAACATAAAGACGGTATTTAAGTACTCTGAGAAAGGCATTTAGGTACTATTTCTACATGTTGCTAGGACAACTAAGCAAGTGTTTGTTTTTAAAAATTGAATTTGCTTCATAATCCGTTAGATAAAATGGCTCTTCTAAAGCTTGTCCCAAAACACTCTTACAGGTTAGTAATAATCATAATAGGAAAAGAGAAACATTATGTTAAGCCAAGGTAAGCACATTTCTTTATTGCAGACTTTTCAAAATCTCTGTTGCTACTGTGAACTAGATAATTTCAAGACAGAACTTTACTGTTCCAGAATTTCTTGACCACAGAACATTTGATGAGACTGATGTTTCATGTTCTGCAGAAACCACTTAGGAAATGGTAGCTTAAGAACTAAACAAAATCTTATTGGGTTGGCCAAAAAGTTCATTTGGGTTTTTTTTTTTTTTAAAAAAAAAAAACAACACCTGAATGAACTTTTTGGCCCACCCAATCAATTCAGTTCAGTCACTCAGCTGTGTCTGACTCTTTGCAACCCCATGGACTGTAGCACTCCAGGCTTCCCTGTTCATCACCAACTCCCGGAGCTTGTTCAAACTCAAATCCATCGAATCATTGATGCCATCCAACCATCTCATCCTCTGTCATCCCCTTCTCCTCCTGCCTTCAATCTTTCCCAGCATAAGGGTCTTTTCAAATGAGTCAGTTCTTCACATCAGGTGGCCAAAGTATTGGAGATTCAGCTTCAATATCAGACCTTCCAATGAATATTCAGGAATGATTTCCTTTAGGATTGACTGGTTGGATCTTCTTACAGAGACTCTCAAGTCTTCTCTAATTCCACAGTTCAAAAGCATCAATACTTCAGCACTCAGCTTTCTTTATGGTCCAACTCTCACATCCATACATGACTACTGGAAAAACTGTAGCTTTGACTAGACAGACCTTTGTTGGCAAAGTAATGTCTCTGCTTTTTAATATGCTGTCTAGGTCCCTGATAGTTCAGCTGGTAAAGAATCTGCCTGTAATGCAGTAGAGCCTGGTTTGATCCCTGAATTAGGAAGATACCCTGGAGGAGGGATAGACTACCCACTCCCATATTCTCAGGCTTCCCTTGTGGCTCAGCTGGTAAAGAATCCACCTGCAATGTGGGAGACCTGCATTGGGAAGATCCCCTGGAGAAGGGAAAGGCTACCCACTCCAGTATTCTGACCAACCCAATAAAAGACCTCAAATAAATATACACAGATATTTATATGCCTTTATCCAGGTGAATAAGACTTTCCTAAACCAAACAAGAAAGGAGGACACAATTAAGGAAGCAGTTGATATATTTGATGGCATAAAATCTTTAGGCTTCTAAATATCATAAGGCCAATGAAAAACTGAAGGGGGGAAAAGTAGTTGGCATTAGGAATGACTTTACTATATAAAGAGTTTTTAGTAATCAATAAAAAAAAAAAAAGATTGCCATCGAAATAGCCTGGTTGGTGAAGAGCAGGAATGGAAAGTACATGTACACACACGCTCATGTTCACTTGCATCCAGCAAATTTGCATGATGGTTAAATATTAGAAAGATGCTTAACTTGTAATCAAACAAGGCAAGTTAAAACAGCATAATATATTATTTTGGCTATTAAGTTGGCCACTTTTAATGATAAAATTCAATTCCATAAGGTAAAGTAAAGCAGGCACTATCATATACAGCCAGTGGAAATATGAAATGATACCACCTCTCTTGTTAGTGATTTGGCAGTACCCATTCATCAAGTCTCTTTTTCAAAATGCCTTTGATTCGGTAATCCTGCTTCAGGCAATTTATCGCAAGGAAAAAAAGTTAGAGATTGCCTGAAGATTTATGTACACGGATGTTTACTCTAGCCTTGTTTATAATAGCGGAAATATTGGAAGCAGCCCAAATGTCAAGCAGTGATTGGTTGAAGAAATTATGGTATGCCCTACATGATGAGATATTATGCAGTCATTAAAAAAAATATGACTTACAGAAATATTCACAAAAAGAACATTAAGTTGAAAAGCATGGTGTAAAACTATATCCAGAATCCAATTTTATAAAAATGCATATGTATGTTTATGTAACTGGAAAATACTAGGGTAAAGTATACTAAAATGTTGAGTTATTCTCTCTGAAACACATTGCATTTATTTTATAACCATCCCCCACACCTCCACATGTAATCCATCAACCAAGTCTTATCAACCTGACTGCCAAAGCATTTCCCGAGTCTTGTCGACTTCCTCGATCCCCAGTACTGTGCCCTGGTCAGAACCACCACCGTCTTTCACCTTGACAAACACAGCAGCCTCTCACTGGTGTCCCTCCCTCCCCCTTTGCCCTGTTATAGGCCAATCCAGAGTAATTTATTTCTAATGTAAATTGGATCACAATGAAGTGAAGTGAAGTGAAGTCGCTCAGTAGTGTCCGACTCTTTGCGACCCCGTGGACTGTAGCCCACCAGGCTCCCCCGTCCATGCGATTCTCCAGGCAAGAACACTGGAGTGGGTTGCCATTTCCTTCTCCGGGGGATCTTCAATACCTCCTGCTTAAAACCCTCCAGGGTTTTCCCATTGTACCTTGAGTAAGATCCCAAGCTCTTTCCTTTGCCAGGGCCCGGAGGCCCCCAGAGATCCCGGGAAGCCCATGTGATCTCATCTCCAGCTGCCCCCTCCTCCCACGCTGCTGAGTCCTCTCCCTCAGGGGAGCTAGCCTTGACCTGGCTCCAGTCTCCTTCTGCCTGGGATGTTTCCCCTGTCCTTTCCATCTGGTTGATTCCCTCCTGTCATGTCTAAGCTTACAGGTAACCTGCTCTGAGATGCCTCCTGATCAAATCAATGTACTTTAATCTCGGCATAGCTTTCATTACCATCTATTTTTTTTTTCTTATGTGTCTGTTTCTTTGTGTGTTGTCTACACTTGCCCCACTAGACTACAAACCCCATCACAGCTTGCTGTATTCATTTATAACCTTGCCTTAGTAGACAATAAGTGCTAGCTGACTGCGTGAACTAGTAAGTGAAACTAAAAATGTTTCATTAAAGCTGGAAAAGTTAAATCACGATAGGCTACTTGACCAACAATCTTAAAAAAAAAAAAAAAATAGGTAACCTGCAGGTTGGAGGGGGTATCCCACCCTCATGTGGATGCCCTACTGCCAGAGTGTTGTAGGAAATCCCTCCCCTCGTTAACTTCCCAGACCAGAAAATGATATTAATGTGGGTGGGCAGGTGGAATGGATTTGCAGTTTCCCCCGCTTCACAAACAAATAACACTATTAGGCTTTTGTCGGTCTCTAGGGAACTCGCCCAGGTTTTGGTGAATTCCAATGAGCTCCAGTTTGAATCATACAAGATTTCACCTCTGGCTTTCAATTCACTGAAAGAGAGAGCAGTTTTGATATTTGTTTGCCTCACAACTCTAGGAATTTCTCTTTCCCAACGTGATAGCCTGAGAAGTAAAGAACTTAGTGGAGCCACCCTTTAATGGCACAGGACCCAAGGAGCATTTTCTGCTCTTTGTAAGCCATTCCTGAGGACTGCTGTTGAGAATTGGACCATGGCCTCACACAGCAAGGCACTAGAGCATTTGTCATGTTGCTGTGGAATAAATTTGAATTAAGTGTGATCTGAGGCTGCTGTATGGAGATGTTAATAGATCACTTAACTAGTAAGTGGGCTTAGCCACCCAGCACCTCTTCCCATAGAGGCTTCTACTCAGCATTGGAGTATGAGATCTTTAAGAGACAGATTTCTGCCTATTTTGTTCCCTGCTAAATCCCTTGTGCCTAAAACATCACATGCACCTCATGGATACTTACTAATTAATGTCAAATGGGTTAATAAATGAGTGATGGTATTTGCCCCCACTTACTGGGCACTTCCTGTGTGCCTTGCCTGGCTCAATTCGCTTAGCAACTTGAGCTTAATCCTCACACCACCCCCATAAGTGGGTTTTGCAGAGGAGAACTTGATGTTAGGTGCTACAAATCTTTCATGCAGCAAGTGTCTCTTAGAAAGTTAGGGTTAACTTCCTTTGTAGGGTCCTGTCTAATGGTCATATTGCATGCATACTGTGGGAGAGTCAGGCATGGTGGTGGTGGTGGTAATGGTAAGGAGAACCTTTCTCCACATGTTTAGAGAGACATTGTGATATACAAAAAAGTCACTGGCCAGGGAATTGTCATCTCTGGGTTCAAATTCCATTTTCTGTGTAAACCGGTATGAACTTGGACAAATCACAACCTCCCTGAGTCCCGGTTTCTTCATATGTTAAAATACATATATACACGTGTGGTATAAAATGAAACCAGCCTTGTCCAGCTCACATGGGCTATAGTGAGGCACCAGTGAGAGAACAGACATGATCGGATGCCTGTCAAGCCCTTTGCTCGTTGAGTCAACTCTTAACAAAGTAGATTCATCAGTGTTTAGCCCAGTTCATGGGGGTTTGGTATCAGTTATTGAGTACTTGGGGAAATTTTGCGTCTAAATGAATTATTCCACATAAAATGTTTCTGGGTATCTTGCCCATAGTAAGCACTCGGTAATACTAGTTTTACTATTGTGTTACTGGAAAAACCTCCAAAGACTCTTGTTAGGCTCTGAACCATTTTTATCTATACCCAGGGGAGGCCAGTGAGTTTGACTTTGTGTGATACATTATTTATAGTGGTGTAACATCACTTCATGGAAAATCGATGGGGAAACAGTGTCAGACTTTATTTTGGGGGGCTCCAAAATCACTGCAGATGGTGTGATTGCAGCCATAAAATTAAAAGATGCTTACTCCTTGGAAGGAAAGTTACGACCAACCTAGATAGCATATTCAAAAGCAGAGACATTACTTTGCCAACAAAGGTCCATCTAGTCAAGGCTATGGTTTTTCCAGTGGTCATGTATGGATGTGAGAGTTGGACTGTGAAGAAACCTGAGCACCAAAGAATTGATGCTTTTGAACTGTGGTATTGGAGAAGACTCTTGGGAGTCCATTGGACTGCAAGGAGATCCAACCAGTCCATCCTAAAGGAGATCAGTCCTGGGTGTTCATTGGAAGGACTGATGCTGAAGCTGAAACTCCAGTACTTTGGCCACCTCATTGCTAAGAGTTGACTCATTGGAAAAAACCCTGATGCTGGGAGGGATTGGGGGCAGGAGGAGAAGGGGACGACAGAGGATGAGATGGCTGGATGGCATCACTGACCCGATGGACGTGAGTTTGGGTAAACTCCGGGAGTTGATGGACAGGGAGGCCTGGCGTGCTGCAATTCATGGGGTCGCAAAGAGTCGGACACGACTGAGTGACTAAACTGAACAAGTTACCCCCAAACTTAGCAACTTAAAAGCAACCACCTTTGTATTATATCTCATGACTGCATGTAGAATTTGGCAAAGGTTCAGCTGAGTGCTTCTTTTCTCTGCTTCAGTGACAGTGTTAGGGCTACTCAGTGGGACCCACAGGCTGGCTGGGCTGTCGTTGAGGGTCCCAGCCCGTGTCACTCACATGTCTGGCACCTTGGCAGGGTCAGCTGCACTCTTCTCCTCCCATGTAGTTTTAGATTATTTCCATAAGTCTGTTCTGCAAGATAGTGAGAACTCTAAGGTGGTGGCCTGGGGCTCCAAGAGTGAGTGTTCCAAGACACTCCTGTGGAACAATCAAGGCTCGTAAGCCTCAGAAGTCCGAGGTATGGCTGTCATGTTCTAATAGTCAAGCAAGTCACTCGGGACAGACCAGATGCGGGAAGAGGGGAATTAAGAGTCTGCCTCTGAGAGGCACTGGAGACTTGTTGCCTTCTTTATCTACCACAGTGTAACTCATACCTCTCGGTAGTATCTGCCTGCAGTGATGTGAGGGAGGAAGAAGAAGGCCACCCATGGGTTCGGTGGGCAAGAGTGGGGTGATTCCCATTGTCTGCCTTTGGAGCTGGGGCATGAGTGCCCCGTATTTGCCATCTCTGACTTGGACCTTTCTCCCTCAGAATGTGTGCCCAGCCCCCTCTCTCTCTGTTACCCTCTTTTCTTCCCATCAGCATATTATCCTGATTGTGTTTAGCTATTGCCTACCACACAGTAGATTCCATACATTTGTAGGTAATTTGATTGCTCACCACTTTGCAGGAACAGTGAGGCCTTAGATCTGTGCTGGGGATGCGTTCCTTTATCAGGTACCACTTTTCTCTAAGCTTTGTCTGTGCTTCTTAAGGCCTCGGCCACTCTCTACAGCTTTACCAAGCCACAGTTGAGCAAGGCCAGCAAACCCTCTCTATATCTAATTGTGGGTGTGTCCTTCAAGAAACGATGAGAAACACAAATGATTGTGTTACTTCTAACTATACCAAGTAGACTCATGTCAAAACACAAATTAGAAATTTGTGGGAGAGAGGGAAAGAAGAAAGGAGGAAGCTTATTATTTTTGAAAGCTATATTCCACTCTTTTGTTCTGTAGAGTAAGATTTTGACATGAAGAGTTTGGCCGAAACAACACATGCAGTGAGCTAAGGCATGCCTGAGCAGTTATTCCTCCACTTCTTTCGTGAGCTCATGAATGCATCTGTAACCAAACGCATAAGGGCTCTGACTTGTCCATTGCTCTCCCAGGTCCTGCTGAGATGACAGTGATGAACTGGAGACTTTATATTTATCACCATAGCAACAAGCATCACCATCCCAGGGCCACTCCCCGAAACCTTTGCAAATGCCGCTTTCCCATTAAGCCCAACCCCTGGGAGATAGTGGAGTGTTGGCAGAAGCAGCAAGACCCACCCCACAGGCACTGCGGCTGGAGCAAGACTAGGCTTCAGAGGAAGCCTGTCCAGCTCTCCCCGTACCTCGGAACAGCAGGGGGAAAAAAGACAATTAACTCAATCAACTTTTCTCCAATTGTTTTTCTCTCTTGTGAAGTTTGCCCCTAGTGTGAAAAATCTTACTTTCAACTTACGTTCCACACCCAGGCAGCTTTACATCTAGAATTTGGAAATTGTCTGCATAAGGAAAAATTGCATCTCACATTTCCCAAATGCTTTGTGCATCTTGGGGCCACCCAGCCTTTCTCAAGCACTAATTATGAGCATTTATTTACAGCTCATGTCTCAAATGCTGACGCTGTGCAGTGTATGTCTGTGACCAGTGACCTGCCATTAATCAATAATCAGAGATCTGAAAACAGGAGTATGTGAACTATGGTACAGGCTCAATTAACCTGAAAAGGGAAGGGAGGGACCTTATGTTCTCACTGAGTTACATCTTGGTGTGGTGTGTGCTGGTGGATTCTGGGAGGTCGCTGAGGGAGCATGACCACAGGCTGAGAGTCTGTGCCTTACAGGGAATGGGTCCTAAGCTTATCCTGCTTTGTCCTGTTTCCAGCAGGCAACCTGGGGCATAGAGACACCCATAAGACAGTGAATCTGATGACCGGACCTGTCTAGATGCTTATGAGACTCGAGATCCACACTCAGAGGACAGGCCTAATTTTGATCAAGGCAGGTTCTGGAAGGAGAAAGAGCTTGGACTTAGTGTCCATCCTGGGCATCTTCTGTTAGCATGACTGTTGTCACAGCTATCATCTTTCTTCCCATTTCCCTGGATGGTGGTCTGAGCACAGGATCTGATCCCAAGCATAGAATCCTCGCCCTCCCGGTCTTCTCGCCTGTACCGTGGGAATACCAGAACCCCATCTCAGGAGGTTGTTATGAGGATGAAGTGAGGAAACAAACTTCCCCTGACCCCGCCCAGGGCAGCTGCACAGTGAGTGTCTGACCCACATGGTGCCTTCAGCATTGTCATCCTCACCACCATCTGAGTTGAGGGCTAAGGGCACAGCTACTCATGTTAGTGACTCTATGGGGTATGGGTTTCCTGAGAGCAGATCTCCACTGTCGTAGGGTTTGCAGGGGTAAACCAATTTAACTACAGCTAGAGCGCTGGTCAGGCCACTCCAAAGACCAGATTTCTTTTTTTTGAAAAACAAAACAAAACTTTAAATTTTGAATTGGGGTATAGACAATTGGGGCTTCCCAGTGACTCAGCGGTAAAGAATCTGCCTGCAATGCAGGAGACATGAGTTCGATCCCTGAGTCGAGAAGATCCCCTGGAGGAGGACATGGCAACCCACTCCAGTATTCTTGCCTGGAGAATTCCATGGACAGAGGAGCCTTGTGGGCTATGATCCATGGGGTCTCAAAGAGTGGGACACGACTAAAGTGACTGCGCATGCACACACACGTAGCCGTTTAACAATTTGTGGTAGTTTCAGGTGAACAGTGAAGGGACTCAGCCATACATGTACATGAATCCATTCTCCCCCAAACTCCCCTCCCATCCAGGCTGCCACATAACATTGATCAGTCCCCTGTGTTATGCAGTAGGTCTTTGTTTTTTATCCTTTTTAAATACAGTAGTGTGCATAGGCAAGCATAAGTTCCTTCTTATGTGTCAGTCTCTATAAGTTTATTTGTATTTCTTTTTAGATTCCACATACAAGGGATATAGTATGATAATTTTCCTTCTCTGTCTGACTTACTTCACTCAGTATGGCAATCTCTAAATCCATCCATGTTGCTTCAAATGGCATCTTTTCATTCTTTGGGAGGGATTGGGGGCAGGAGGAGAAGGGGACAACGGAGAATGAGATGGCTGAATGGCATCACCAACTTGATGAACATGAGTCTGAGTGAACTCCGGGAGTTGGTGATGGACAGGGAGGCCTGGCGTGCTGCGATTCATGGGGTCGCAAAGAGTTGGACACGACTGAGTGACTGAACTGAACTGAATATTCCGTTGTGTAAATGTACCACATCTTCTTTACCCATCCCTCTGTTGGTGGACATTTAGGTTGCTTCCATGTCTTGGCTATTGTAAAGGGTGCTGCAGTGAATGTTGGGATGCATGTATCCTTTCAGATCATGTTTTTCTCTGGATACATGCCCAGGAGTGGGATTGCAGGTCCAGAAACCAGATTTCTTTGTGGAATCTTAGTGTTTGGTTTCCTCCCATTTGTGGTATCCTTAGGAGCCCAGCTCTAAGGGAAGAAAGGGAAAATCAAAATCCCTGCCTGTGGACAAGGAAACACATGCTCATTTCTTTAAAAAAAAAAAAAAATGCTTTTAAAGAGTCACGTTAAGGTTAATGGCCAGAGAGAAAGGCACATGCTGAGTTGGCGTGCCCACGTGTGTGCTTGCAGTTGCTGGCTGGGCTGGTCTGCTGTGCGTGAAGATGGGCGCCCCTGCCTATGGCACACTGGCTCCTGGGCAGTCGCTTCCCGTTCACACAGGGTAGCCCCGTGCTCAGGGCTCTAGGCTGCTGTGAGGTGGAGCACCTGCCCAGCGTCTCCCACTCACGTGTCTCTCATGGGAGGAATGTCTGGGCTTCACTGTGAACCACAGGGACTCAGAATGGGCCTACTCCAGCCCTCCCCTCCACCCCTACCTGTTGTCTTTCCTGTTTTGCTGGCTGTGGGCAGGGCGTGCCTCATGTCCCTCCAGAGACCCCCATGGCTCCAATCAGAGGCAGCAGCAGGGTGAGGTAGCCAGGTGCCGGTCCAGGGGCCCTGGGATGAGACAGGGAGCCCCGGGCCACAGCCCAGGTGGTGCAGCAGGCCTGTCTCCTGCCATGACACGTGACAGGTTTCATCATCTGTCCTGTGTACCCAAGTATGGAAGACCAGAAGCCCTGCCTGGGTCCACACACGCTGGTGCAGTCCCTTATACATACACAACAGGCTTTCAGAGCACACGTATGTGAGAATGAGATTTTTATCAGGATAAATTTAAATCCACTCAAAATTCATTGTCTTGAAAGTAACTCATTCCCAGCTTGGCACCCCTCAGGCATTGTTATCCACGCATTACTCACGACCTCACAACTAAAGGAAGTTGACATCGGGGTTTAGAGGGCGATTCTTCTCCCATTAGGGGCTTCAGCAGAGTCCTTGAAATAACCGCCCCCCACCCCAGCTCACTCTCTCTTACCCTCTGGGCACCCCTAACTTTCCAGAAAGATCCATAATGGAAAGCAGATGTCCTGTGCACCTGCCCTGAGAGACCCAGATGCCCGCACTTCTCTGGTGCATGTGGCCAGGTGAAGCCCCCGAGCAGGTGTGTTGCCCACAGCACAGGCAGGGCTGCTGCCTGGGTCAAAGCCTTGTGTGTCCCCACTGCGCGAGCTAGAGCCCTGCGGGGCCTCCCAATGTGTGGTCCACAGCTTTGCAACCTAACTTAGCAGGGCACTCATTAAAAAGGCACACTCCCAGTCCCTGCCCCAGAACTACTGCGTCAGAATCTCTGGACGTGGAGTCTAGAAATTTGCATTTTTTACCCTGAACACCTCCCCACGCCCAGTTACGCGTACTCCTAGCAGGAAGCACTGGTGAGGAGCACTCCTGTATAGCCCTTTGCTCACACCCTCCCACTAGGAGGAGTCCAGTGTCTCAGGGCTTGGGGAGCCCTAGAGATGGTGGCCACCCTGCTGTGGAGAAAAGCAAGCCCCTGAGATGGAGAGTTACAGCTCCTCAGCCGGGAGGCACCCTGTCGTCCTGTCAGGCTTCTGGATTCTTTACTTTTTTTTTTTTTTTTTTTTTTGCTGTGCTGGGTCTTCATTGCAGTGTGTAGGTTTAGTTGCCCCATGGCATATGGGATCTTAGTTCACTGACTGGGGATCAAACCTGCATCCCCTGCATTGGAAGGCAGATTCTTAACCACTGGACCACCAGGGAAGTCCCAGATCATTCCTTTAGCATAGCGTTTGGCTGAAGAAACTGATGGAACAAGGAGCGCTTCCAAGTACTGAGAACCTTCTAAGTTGGGTACTGTGCCTGAGCCCTCTCTTACCCTTTGGCAAGGTACTGGTTGTTATCTCTGCTCTATAGCTGTACAAACTGAGGCTCAGAGAGGTTGTGTGACTGGTCCAAGATCACACAGCCGGTGAAAGCAGAAGAAGGCGGTATCCCAGGGCTGGCTGACTCTCTTCTGGTGACACTGCCAGCATCTTCTGGTGGAGATGATGTGGGTCAGCCTGTGAGATGGAACACTGGGTTATTTTCTGATTCAGTAAAACCAAACTTCCCCTGAGCCTTTGAGCTTAGAGATCCAAGGCTGAGCATGTGACAAGACTCCTTGAGACTAACGTGGTTTTAGGACCTCAAACATCAGCGTGCTCCTTCCCAAACCTGTGCTGACTCTCTGAAAGGAGAGTCTGGGGTCTGGGTTCTTGCCTTGTGGAGGCAGTGTTGTTTGTTAACCTGAAGAAGGGACTTGGAGGTTCTAACCACATGTCATTACAGCAGGGATTGGCATGAAGGTGGATGCTCATAGGTGATTCCTCCCTCAGCCCCACCTCTGCCACCCCTTCTGCCATCATTTCCTCTGCTCTGCAGCTGCCTGCTGTCCAGTCCATCAGGAGACACAAAACCGTATAGATCACCCCCCAGTGATGCAGCTCAGCCTCCTCTGCTGTTAATTGGCCATAGGAGCTGTGTTATGAGTAATCAGAATTGTTACTCTCTCCCCTAATGACCTTTGTCAGGAGACCACCTTCGGGATGTTCTCCAATTAGGGAGCTTCCAGGCTGGCAGGGCGGCATGGCCTGTCTGCCCAGAGCCCCCACACAGTGCCGGTGGCTCATTATACTGGAGCCCGAAGCCCGCTGGTCCTGCTGGTCAGCCCAGCCCTGCAGAGGGATGGGAGGCAGGTCTCGTCCTCACGTCTAAAGGCTCCCAGATGCTCTGCACTCCCTCCCTTGGTGGGAAGACTCTCCTATGGTCAGCATAAAGGGCCACACTCACTAGACCCTTAGCACATTCTCTGTTGGAAGAATTTTTTATTTGGGAGAGATGGTTTCTTTAGAGATCAAAGGCCTATTCCTGGAGATGGTGGCCCAATCAGGGTTGTTGAGAGCTACGAGGAAAGTCACAAACAGTCCAGTCCCACCTGCCCCCAAAGAGAAGAGGAAGGGGCCGAGGCCAGGGAGAGGAGAGTCTTGTCTAGTGGGTTCCACAACACAGGGCAGCAGGACTGGGGTCCACCCACGTGGTCCTGCTTCCCTTCCCCTCATCCCAGCTTCAAACACAGACTCTCTTTTCCACGTCTCTTTCCTCCCATTGAGGCCTGGTTGTGGGCCAGGAGGAGGCCTCTGCCCACACCAGTAGGCTATGCAGACATCAGTGAGACAGTCGTGGTCCTGTAACTCTGTGTTCAGGACAGTCTCCTCCAGAGCCTTCATATGCATCAGAATGAAAGTGCCCCCAATAGGCAAATAGAGCACTGTGAGTTCTTGGCTTGGCAAGTAGAGGACACCTTTGTTCAAAGACAGTAGTGTCCCCTCATCCAGATAAGTTCAATCTGATGCCAGGAAACACAGACCGTGAACTAGATTTCATCCTCCCTGGACGCTGTGTGGTGAAGAAACTGCAGTGCTGTATGTAGTAGCCATGAGCTTTGAGGACAGGGTCCAGGTCTTTCCTGTTCTCTGTTGTATTCCCAGGACATAATGCCTAGCCCATAGTAGGAATGCAAAATTATTCAGTAAGTGAATGAATGACTGCTGTAACTTTTTAAAATACGTATTGTTATTTTTTAAATTTATCTGGCTGTGCTGGGTCTTAGTTGCGGCATGTGAACTCTTAGTCATGGCAAGTGGGATCTAGTTCCACGACCAGGGATTGAACCCCGGTCTCCTGCTTTGGGAGCATGGAGTCTTAGCCACTGGACCACCATTCAGTCCCTGAATACTTTAACTTAAAGTTCAAACTTATCCTTTCTGAGAGGAGCCCAGAAGGGCAATCCCAAGAACTGAATCTCCAACAGTGGAGATTCAGCTGTCATGAGTGCCTTAGAAGGTCAGCCGGGCCTTAAATCTTCCCTCACAGGAGTCTGCTAATTACTTTGTCAGGTTTTCTGCTGAAGCATCTAAATGCACATTCAAAATAGTTTTCCCTTATGTCTCTTCCTTAATATCTCAGCACAGCTCCTGCTGTGGACAGTTGCTAAGCCTCAGGCCTGGCAGTTTAACAGCTTTGCCGCCTGGGAAGGGCCTTGTCTTGTGTGTTTCGCTTTGTGTCAAGATGCTTTGCTTTGAGTCTCCTGCTACAGGGCAGTTGGGACAGGCTATCTGAATAACTGGAGAACAGCTTCTGGGACAAATCTTGGGCATAAGCTAAAATTCTTTTTTTTTTTTTTTGTCATGAATGAAATTTTAATATTAAAAAGATGTACAAACTAATACCTATGTAGTAAAGTGTTTTTGCAATTTGGTACCACCTTCACCCATGAAGAAAATCTATATCGAGCACTTTTACTGTCTGGAACATAGTAAATGCTCAATAAATGGGAGCCCATCAATCTTTTTTGTCAATGTTCACTTGAAACAGGTTAATCCACAGGCGAAAATTTCAGCACAATCTGATACAGATGAGAAATTTCATGTAAAGGATGTTTTGATTTGTTTTCATAGATTTCCTCTCAATGGAATGTCTCTTTATTGGGAAGGGGGAAAGATCTAGCCTTTTTCAGGTACTGGCTGGGGGCTAGGCCAGCTGTTTAATGTTCATTGTTGTATTCTTCTCTGCTGACCTCAGGGGAAGGTTTGCTCTCCCATTTTCCAGAAGAGGAGCTCAGTATTGTCGAACTCCAATGCCAGTATGCTTTCCCTTCTCTCGTCTTTAGAAGTGAGCCCAGAAATGGGAACTGTGCGTAGTGAAGTCAGCCAAAATGGCCCATGTGACGACGTGATCAGGTCACTGTCAGCTTCCCTGCCCAGACCAGCCTTCCACTGGCCTTTCAGAGGACACTCATCTAACCTGCCAGTATTTCAGCATCACCAACAGAAAGGGAGTGTGGGCCAGCAAACCAAGGTGCCCCGGACCACCTCAACATCAAAACTGAGCAGCTGCAAACTCAGAACTCTTCACAACATGCTATTTCCTTGTCTTTCATGTATTGAATCAAAATATCTCCCTATTCCCCATCTCCAAAACATTTCCATTGGGTTGCACGTTTCTCACATTTTCCGTGAACTGCCTGTGTTGTCAGCTGGTCCCAGGAGGTTTTCATCATTCTGATATGATTATTTCATAAGATTTCCTGCTGTAGCCTCCGGCACTGCCCACAGATCTCCACTAGTAACCAGTGAATGGAGTCTCTCCGCACTGACTTTTTGAACTGCCAGAAAGTTCAGGGGTGCCGTCTACCCAGGACCCGCAGGCTGCCTCAGGTCCTGGTGGTCCCAGAAACCCGGGGTACAGGGGCTCCCTCTAGTGGTGTCACACAGAATGCCCTTTCTCTTGTGCAGAAGGTCCTGGTTTCACAAAGGCAGGTGTGGCCGTTTATCTGCGAGTGCCCCTTGTCTTGGAGCAGAGGTGACGTGGGGGTGGGTTGGTTGTTGTTGTTCAGTTGCCAGGTCGTGTCTGAGTCTTTGTGACCCCAGAGACTGTAGCATGCCAGGCTCCCCTGTTCCTCGCCACCTTACCCCCTGGGACCACAGCACCATCCCCCACTGCCCCGCCTCAGCTCAGAACTTGGGCCATGTACATGGAAGGGCTCTAGTCCTGGCCTGTGGTCACCCAGCCTTCACGGACCTATCCTGTGTTCTTGTGTATAAAAAGGCTCATACTAAGTCATTTCCATCTTCCTCCTGCCCTATGCAGGTCCCCTGACCTCTGTGGTGAGTCGTTTAGGGGGCTCATTCTCAGAGGGGAAGAAAATGGTCCCACCACTGGTCCCCTCCCTCGCCACCATGGGCAGCCACCATTCATTGCCGCAGTCATCCCGCTGCCACTCAACCTTCCTCCCCTTCACCACTGTCACTGCCCCCACCCACTCTCTGTCCCACTCCAGGCCCCTTCAGAGCCTCCATCCACCTCTTGGTCTCCCCACTGTGACTACCCCCTTTCCAGCACACAGCTGACTGGAAGCTCCTATTTGCATGTGACAAGGGCTTATTTCCTCCTGTCGCTGCAGTCGGGCAGCACCCTTTGCCTTTGAGGGTAGGGAACAGACATGTGGAGCATCTCTCAGCGGGGAGCCCTGTGTGCAGCCCCGCAGTAGGGACACCAGGGTATGTGAGGTAACAAGGCTCAGGCCTCCAGCTCCTAAAATGCAAACGGGAGAGCTGAGTGCCTCCTGAATGGGGTGACAACTGAAGTTTCCACTGATGTAAGTGAATGCATGTTCGGGTACCCTCTCCATCAAGATCAGCAGTGCCAAATGGTCAAACAGGAGCTGGAAACAGTGGCCAGGAAACAGGTTCCTCTGTGCAGTCTGAGGACAAAGCCAGCGCGCCAGCTCCAACATGTTGTGATGGTAATACCAGGGGATTTTCTCTTTCTTCATTATGGTCCCCATACAGAAACCGGGTACAGGGAACTCCACAACTGGAGGTGCGCAGCTCGTCTGTTCCCTGTTCATCTGGCCTCAGGCTCCCAGACCACCACATTAGCAGCCTCAGGCATCAGAACATTAACCCAGTCCCGGGGACCTTGGGTCTTGTTTCTAATCTGGAACAACTTGTAAAGGAAAAACAAGTTTGGCAAGAGTTTCTCCTAAGGTAGCCTGAATAACCTAATTAAACATGTAGTTTTCAAATTAAATTTCCTACCACAGAAATGGAATTAAGTTTCACAAATTTCCGCACTTGATAATTGTCTAAGAATAATTTTTTTTCAGGGTAGCCCTCTTTTCTTCTTTGTCCGTACTCTTTCCCTGGGTGATGTCATCTAGTCCCGTGATTTTAAAATCTTGCAGTTCTCTGTCTCCAGTTCACACTTGTTTCCTGAACTCCAGGCCCACAAAGCCATCTGCTCCCTTGCTTTTCTGTGCTTGGACACTTAATAGATGCCTCAATCTTAGTGTAGTTGGAATAAATCTCTTGAATTTATGAGCAAACTTGATTACTCCCCACCTCAGTGAAGAGCAAGCAGCCTTCACCTGGTTATTCAGGAAAGAACCTTGACTCTCTCTCTCACTCACAGCATCATCTGCTGTGTCAGCAAGCCCTGCCTGAAACAGCACAGAAATCCCTCCACTCTCCCCGCCGCCCACCCCCCGCCTCCCCCAGTCCAGGCCCCAGCACCTCTTGCTCTGGCAACTCCAGCAGCCTCCTAAGGCGATCTATTTGCTTCTCCTTAGGCTGCTATTTCAGCCATGCTTCCTCCCACCACGCCACCTGAAGCCAGAATCCATTTTAAAAGCATAAATCATATCGAATTGTTCTCTTGCTCAGAATCCCCCAGCGGCTTGCCGTCACACTTGGGCTGCAGTCAGGGCTCCGCGCACGGCCCTGCCGGCTCTGGGTCACCTCCTTCCCTCACCTCTTCAGCCACTCTCCTCCCCTCTCCATCACCCCAGACACTCTTCTTGCTCCTCCTTGAAAACACATCTGTTCCCACCACAGGGACTCGGCCGTTGCTCTGTACTCAGATCCTCTTTCCTCACTTCATACAAGTCATGAAAGGCTATCTCCTCCAAGAGGCCTTCCCTGACCACCTCATCTAAATAGTTCTGCACCCCTGCCCTCCTCATCCACTTTCCCTGATATCTTTTTCTTCATGGCACTTACTACTCCTGTCTGTCTCCTCCACTTGAATTTCAGTTCCCCGAGGGCAAGGATTTTGTCTGTTTTGGTTACTGCTGTATCTGCAGTACATAGATTAGGGCCTGTCATGCAGTAGGAGATAAAGTATTAGGACGAATGAATGAATGGGCAACAATAAAACCAGCCCAGCTTGCTTCTATGTGCTACAGCTACAGCTAAGTGCTTCAGTCGTTTCCGACTATGTATGACCCCATAGATAGCAGCCAACCAGGTTCCTCCATCCCTGGGATTCTCCAGGCAAGAATACTGGAGTGGGTTGCCATTTCCTTCTCCATTCTATGTCCTATGAGCTTGCATACAGGGTGAGAAGATAGTCTCGCTTGTGATTTTCCCAAAAGCATCATTTAGGAATTGTTTCTGAATTGAGCACATAAGATATCAGAAGGCCTCACTTCTAGAGCCACATGACCGGTGTCTCCCAGAGTGTGTTCTTGGAGAACACACAGCAAGGGAGCAGGTGCAGAGTTCACCAGGTGAAAGTGAGGCTTCCTACAGCACAGCCATCTAGCCCGGGGTCACGCAAGAGGTGAAGTGCAGAGAGCAGGCACATGTCCAGCACTGACCGTGAAGCCAGCCCTAGCTGCAGTCTCAGAAAGGTAAGCCAGCCAGGGCTGCTGTATTACCCTCTCTGGCTTCAGAAGCACTTCTGGAAACAGGCACAGCTCGCGATCTCTGCCAGACTCCAGCAGACTCCCTGTTCCTGCAGCACTGTTTGAGATCATCCGATTCCACCAGGGAATTTTCCCAGGAGTCACTGCATGCTCAGTAACTTAATCAGAGTCGAAGGCGACTGAGCACACACGCCCTGTCTCAGGGCCCCACCCTCCTCCCAGAACCTAGACCAAAGTCCTTCCACCCAGCCAGAAAAGTGGTAAGCCCTGCAATTGCTGAGTGAGGTATCGGAGCAATATTAAAGATTTCTTCACTTTCTGTTTGTGATCATTTAATCTTAAGCATTTCTTGAAAAAAGTAACACCTGAATGTGGATTTTTTTTTTAATTGAAGTATAATTTACATACAATGAAATGCATCAGTTCAGTCAGTTCAGTTCAGTCTCTCAGTCGTGTCCGACTCTTTGAGACCCCAATGCATAGGTCTTTGTTAATAATTTGTAACAAATATATACGCCATTACTCACATCAAAACTTTAACCATTTCTATCACCCTAGCAAGATCTCATGTTTCTTCCATGCTGTGCTTTCTGTCCTCGCCTGAAACTCAGATTACATGTATGTTCAGTTCAGTTCAGTTGCTCAGTTGCTCAGTCATGTCTGACTCTTGGTGATCCCATGAACATGCCAGGCCTCCCTGTCCATCACCAACTCCTGGAATCCACCCAAACGCATGTTCATTGAGTCGGTGATGCCATCCAACCATCTCATCCTCTGTCGTCCCCTTCTCCTCCTGCCCTCAATCTTTCCCAGCATCAAGGTCTTTTCAAATGAGTCAGCTCTCCGTGTCAGGTGGCCAAAGTATTGGAGTTTCAGCTTCAACATCAGTCCTTCCAGTGAACACCCAGGACTGATCTCCTTTAGGTTGGACTGATTGGATCTCCTTGCAATCCAAGGGACTCTCAAAAGTCTTCTCCAACACCACAGTTCAAAAGCATCAATTCTTTGGTGCTCAGCTTTCTTTATAGTCCAACTCTCACATCCATACATGACCCCTGGAAAAACCATAGCCTTGACTAGACAGACTTTTGTTGACAAAGTAATGTCTCTGCTTTTTAATATGCTGCCTAGGTTGGTCATAACTTTCCTTCCAAGGAATAAACGTCTTTTAATTTCATGGCTGCAGTCACCATCTGCAGTGATTTTGGAGCCCCAAAAATAAAGTCTGCCACTGTTTCCCCATCTATTTGCCATGAAGTGATGAGACCAGATGCCATGATCTTAGTTTTCTGAATGTTGAGCTTTAAGCTAACTTTTTCACTCTCCTCTTTCACTTTCATCAAAAAGCTCTTTAGTTCTTCACTTTCTGCCATAAGGGTGGTGTCATCTGTGAATCTGAAGTTATTGATATTTCTCCCGGCAATCTTGATTCCAGCTTGTGCTTCCTCCAGCCCAGTGTTTCTCGTGATGTACTCTGCATATAAATTAAATAAGCAGAGTGACAATATACAGCCTTGACATACTCTTTTTCCTATTTGGAACCAGTCTGTTGTTCCATGTCGAGTTCTAACTGTTGCTTCCTGACCTGCATACGGTTTCTTAAGAGGCAGGTCAGGTGGTCTGGTTTCCCATCTCTTTCAGAATTTTCCACAGTTTATTGTGATCCACACAGTCAAAGGCTTTGGCATAGTCAATAACACATGTATGTTAGTCCTATTCAGATGTTCTCCTAGCTCTCTGGTGATCTGTTGCATTTTTTTTTTTTTTAACTGTATTTCTTTTACTGTGTTCAGTCCTTTTTATTATTGACTTACATTGGAATTTGTTGATCTCATTACCTGCTCTGTCTAATCAGCTTATTCTTATTTAAGTCCAGTTAATGTGGTGTTGGAGAAGACTCTTAAGAGTTCCTTGGACTGCAAGGAGATCCAACCAGTCCATTCTAAAGGAGATCAGCCCTGGGATTTCTTTGGAGGGAATGATGCTGAAGCTGAAACTCCAGTACTTTCACCACCTCATGCGAAGAGTTGACTCATTGGAAAAGACTCTGATGCTGGGAGGGATTGGGGGCAGGAGGAGAAGGGGACGACAGCGGATGAGATGGCTGGATGGCATCACTGACTCGATGGACATGAGTCCATCCCGGACATGAACTCTGGAAGTTGGTGATGGACAGGGAGGCCTGGCGTGCTGCGATTCATGGGGTTGCAAAGAGTCGGACACAACGGAGCGACTGAACTGAACTGAACTGAATAAATTGAATATATTGTATATTAAGTTCTATTAAAGGCTTCCTCTTCTCTGAATTTGGTTCACTTAGACATATATTCCTTTATTACTATCACATGACTAAAAATAAGGTATGAATTGTAGTCCTTCTGAGTTTTTTTTGTTGTTATAAAAGGAGCAGCAATCTTTTGGAAATTTCTGTCTTATACAGAGATATACTTCTGTCTGAAATTTTAGATGCCTTTTTTTTTTAATGTCTACCATATTATTGGGAAATTGTAAGAACAATACAAAGGACTCCAAAATATACTTCACAGAGGACCTCATTGAAGTTTCATCCTAACAGTATCCTTTATAGTAAGAGACGTCACATCGAACCACCCATTACATTTAGTTGTCATCTATCCTCAGCCTGCTTCAATGCAGAACAGTTCTTCAATCCTTTCTTGGCCTTCATATCCTTAACATTTTTTAAGATTATAGGCCAGTCATTTTAATAATGTCTCTCAATTTGGGTTCATCTCATGTTTGTTTGTGACTACACTGAAGTTGTGAATTTTGGGCAAGAATAAAACTGAAGTTATGATGAGCTCTGCTCCTCAGTTCAGTTCAGTCGCTCAGTCGTGTCCGACTCTTTGGGACCCCATGAATTGCAGCATGCCAGGCCTCCCTGTCCATCACCAACTCCCAGAGTCCACCCAGACCCATGTCCTTTGTGTCGGTGATGCCATCCAACCATCTCATCCTCTATCATCCCCTTCTTCTCCTGCCCCCAACCCCTCCCAGCATCAGGGTCTTTTCAAATGAGTCAGTTCTTTGCATCAGGTGGCCAAAGTATTGGAGTTTCAGCTTCAACATCAGTTCCTCCAGTGAACACCCAGGACTGATCTCCTTTAGGATGGAGCTCTCCTCCTGCATCCCATCAACTAAGAATTGATGGCAACCTGTCCCATCGCTGGTAATGTTAACTTTGATCACTTGAATAAGATGATATCTACCAGCTTTCTCCACTGTAAAGTTACTCTGTTTTCCTTTAAAACTAATAAATGTTTTCTGATGAGATATTTTGAAGCTAGTAAATACCCTTTTATTCCTTTCTCACCCACCAATTTTAACATTTATTGATTTTCTTGGCCTGAAATAATTAATACTATCATTGCCAAATTAAAATTTTCTACCTCCTTTATTTCTTCTATTCTTATTAATTGAAATTCTACTGTAAGGAAGACTTTTCTACTTTACCCCATTTATTTGCTCAGTTTTTAAAACTCACTGTGGATTTGTGGATTTCTGTTTATTCAATGGGATATTACCTGCTGCTATCATTATTTTCAGGAGGTCCAAGATTTGGCCAGCAGGAGCTTCTTCAAACTGTATTCTGCATCTTTTGATATGTTCCATGATTTTTTTTTTAAAAGACTTTTCCTTACTTTCTGGCAAAAGATACCCTGGGCTATTCTTATACTTTCCCTGCCCCTTCCCTGGAATAAGCCATTTTTTTCAAAGAGCCTTGGTTCCCATTAGTGGTGAATTGCATATAGAAACCAAGACATGAGAATAAAATGTGCTCCTTACTACTGGAGTTTTACTGCTCCTGGCTCCTCTCAGAAAAGACACACAGGACACACACACACAGTTCATTTTCTAGAGTTCATTTTAGCTTCCCTCTTTTCTTATTTGTAACTCTCTTCTGTAAGAAACCTGGCTCCCATTATCCTCAAGGTATGCATCTATTGCTAGGTTCCCCTGTATATAAAGTAATATCCTGACCCCATCTTCCTCTGTGGGTCCTTATCCCACCTGCCACTGCCCAGTGCGCTGCTACTAGAACCAATATGGCCTTCATTCTTTGGTCCCCTTCCTTGTGGTACCCCACTCCCCACTTGCCTACCTCTTAACTATGAATTTTTGAAATTAAAATAGTATTAGAATTTTCTCCCCTTGGAATAAAATAGCAAAAGTCATTCTGACACATTTAGATGTGAAATGATAAGTATGCTTGTTGTCACAAATCAAACATAGTTTTGTTTTGGCCAATAAGACCTGCTTAGAAGGATATTTTGGTTTTAAATATTGTCCCGTTTTGCCACTCTAGATAAGGTTGATCCAATAACTGGTACAGAATGACTTCTGCCCAGGCTTTAGTTAGAAACGTGTCAATGAGAGCAAAGCCCTCCCTCTCCGCTGAGTCTGCCTCAGGAGAGGAGGACCAGTCAAAAGCAGGTTTGTTCTGGTCAATATAAACTAGAGATCAGATGGCATTACAGGTCATAGACCCACACTGTGCCTAAAGGCATTGCTTATTCAGAAGATACTTCAAACCCAACTCAGTCTTTTTTATTTCTGTTATCACAAGTGGTCTGCAAGTGGTAAGTCAGTGATCTTGTATTTGTCACCGGCCACCTCACTATACTGAGAAAAGTACTGCTCCTAAGTGGCCTTGCTCTGGGCTTTGAGGTAGAAGATAGGGACATAGGTTACTGGTGATAACTGTGTCTTTTTTCCCTCCACTGCATCCCATTCATAGACTTCTCTTTAATTTGTAACTTTCTGGTGTTGGAAGAGCTGAAGTTTGCTTTAAACATGCAGGTGGACTCAGAAAAATGGCAAGAGGCTATCTGGCAGTGACCACAGGCTTCCCCGAGTCTCTTCTGTGGCAGGAACAATTCTCAGCCACTTTCCAAAGAGCTGACCAGTGCTGCGTTGAGTGTTGTATCCCTGTATTTACCTCAGCTTTGTAATTGTTATATAATACTTTTAAAAGTCATAACCTAACTTCTGCCTCTGGCGGTGTGGCAGAGAAATATATTTTTAAATCCTTACAGGCATTGATGTGCTGGTAAGAATGTAAGGAATACTTAGAGGTTAAAAAAAGAAAGTGAAATAAGGAACCCAGAGAGTAATGTAGCTGGAAGCTGGGTTTGCCTGGAGGGCTTTGGCCAAACTGGGTGAACCTTAGCTTTGGTTTGATCACCCAGCATAATTCAGAGCAGCAACGACAAACCCCAGGGTCCTTCCAAGTTGGATATATCTGGAAAAATTTCTCTCCTTCCCATCATAAACCAGAAACTCCAAGGGGTTACATCCACAATGGAGGATTAAACAAGAAAGAAACATACCCTGTCACAAGCAGGTACAAGAGAATGTGCTTGTCTCAAGTCCTTGCACAAAATTAAAAGAGTAAAAAAAATTAAGGGAAAAAAATCTCATGATAACATATAACCACATGGTGATCTCTATAAGAAATTGTAGCTCAGATGCAGACTACATAGGTAGTCTGTAAAATCTCAAGCATAAAATTGAGCTTAACCCAGAATGATGGAGTCCTTGAGTACCTAGCACAAGTGCTTAGCTCAAGATGAGCCCATCTTCAAACTGTGCATCCAGAATTTTCACAGATCTACTTCCAAGAAGTGTGAGCTCATTCTTAAAAAAATAAACTTGAAATGCCATGGGGGAGAAACACCATGCAACAACCAGCATAAATAACAATGTGACTCGGAATATAAAATATATGTTTAATGATTTTTGAAGATTCAAATATGGTTGAAAATCAAGAGAGTCTTGAGATGACCATTCATCTTCATGAAGAACTAAATAGAACTTTCAGAAATAAACATTCACAGATAAATGCTCAATGAGAGAGTGCAAGAGTAGATTAGAAAAAGCCTGAAGAATTCAGGAGTTAGAAGATGAATTAGAAAAAAATTACATAGAATGCAGCACAGAGAAACCAAATATGGGAAATGTGAAAGAGATAAGAGATACTGAGATAGAAGGAGGTAGAATGAGGACTTGTAACGTGTCTAATCAGAATGCCTGGGGAGGGGGGAAAGAGAAATAATGGAGCAGAGACAATACGTAAAGATGGCTGTGATGAACTGATGAAAGGCATGAATCCTCACTTCCTGGAAGCCAAATGAATTGCAAGCAGAACAAATGCAGAGAAATCTGCATACTTACATTATAGAGGGGCTTCCATAGTGGCTCAGATGGTGAAGAATCTGCCTGCAATGCAGAAGACTCGGGTTCCATCCCTGGGTCAGGAAGATCCCCTGGAGAAGGAAATGCCAATCCTCTCCAGTATTCTTGCCTGAAAAATCCCATGGACAGAGAAGCCTGGCAGGAGGAGTACGTGGTGTTTCAAAGAGTCAAACACAGCTGGGCGACTAACGCTTTCACGTCCTGGAGAAACTGCAGGAAAACAAAGTGAAGATTTTAAAATGATTCAAAGAGAAAAGAAGGATTACATACAAAAGAATGAAAAGGCTGTCAGCTGACATCTCAGTAACAAGGAAGCCAAAGAGCAGAATAATAAAATGTTTATTAAGTTGAGAGGAAAGATCTGTGAACATAGAATTAATTACAGAGCACAAATCACTCTTTTAAATGAGGGTAATATGGATATTTTAGACAGACACAACTAAGAAAACTCAAGGCATAAGAAGGAATTATGAGGAATAAAAGCAGAATTAATATATACTATTTTCATATATTTAGGTCAAGGGAGGAGTGATTATAGTTCATATGGTCTGAAGTTCTTCCTGTGGAGGGTATAGTTATTAGTTAATTTTGGACTTAGGTTAATTTATACATTTTTTAATTTATGGATTAAAGAGTAGAAGAATAAAAAGAGTATATTTAATTTTCATCTGAGTAGAAGAAAAGAACCAAAGGTGAAGTATTCAATCCAAAATAAAGAAACAAAAGAGAGAAAGAGGACCATGGGAAAAAGCAATCAACAATCTAAATAAACTGTATAGATGAATAATGGCATGTGTGTACAACGGGCACCATAAGTGAAAATGAATTGCAGGTATATGCAAAGGTGTGAAACTACAGTGTAAAAGCAGAGAGGTCACTTCACAGGTAAGTAAGTATAGGGTGATTCATTTCTGTAAAGTTCAGAAACATGTTTTTTAAAAAAAAAGCAGTATACTGCATAAAAATACAAAGATGAGCTCAAACTACAAAGAAAAACAAAACGATATTAGACAAAAATTCCAGATAATATTTACCTCTGAGTAGAAATGAGGGAATAAAATAGGAGGAATTCAAAACTAATGAAACTTTTTTAAGTGCATTGATGAGTACATAGTTTATTGTACTGTAATGCTTAGGCTGTGCACAAAGTGTATAAGTATTGTTATATTCACTCATCATTTAATAGGAATAATTTAAACATGTACAGCTACTTTAATTTTGTCTTTTATGTGTTGTGAGAAGTTTCTGATGCTGTTTCATTCCAGGTGGATAGCTAGGCGAAATACAGTGACTATCATTTATCAAATGACTATCATGTTCCCTATGTAGTAGCCACTCTTGTCATACATCGAATTTTCAGATACATGGGGATTTATTTCTGGACCCTCTTCTATTTTATTGTCATATCTGCAGTCATTGATTTGTCTATTCCTCAATCATTATCTTATTGATTTGATCATATAGCAGCTTTCTGGTTTGATGTTCTGATATCAGAAAAGTCACATCCCACTTCACTATTCTTTTTCTTATTTTTCTTGGTTATCTGGGGCCATTTATTCTTCCAAATGAACTTCTTGAGATTATTTTATCCAATTCCCAAAATATTGCATTAAATTTGTAAATTTATGGTAATGTCTTCCCACCCAAGAATGTGAAACGTCTTTGCATTTGTTCAAATCTTATTTTATGACCTTCAATAATATTTTATAGTCTTTTTCATATCAGTCCTATGGCTTTCTTGTTAAATTTATTCATAAATATTTTATGGTCTTATCATTATTATGAGTGGACTATTTTCCCTTTTCCATTTCTAATTATTTTGCTAATGAAGAGGAGAATGATTAATTTTGGCATATTTATCATCTGTCCAACCACCCTCATCATAATTCTCTTAAAATTTTCATATTTTTTCACTAGAACCTCTTTGTTTTCTAAGTATACAGATGCACAATTAGTGAAAAGAGATAATTGTTAGTTGCCTCTTCCAAATTTTTACTAATGTTTCATCTTCTTGTTTTACTACACTTCCTTTTTGAATAAAAATGGTGATGACAAGTACCCCTGTCTGGCTCCTGATCTTTATTTGAAGCAGTGGTTGACCATTTAAAAGGACATATTTAGAAGTTGTCTTCTGTGCCTTTTTTTCCTTAAAGTTTTTATTTAGAATGACTACTATATTTCAGAACTTTTTTTTTTCTTCTATTTTTTGCTCTGGGCCTTGAGATATGTACTCTACTTGATCTTGGAAGATTTGAGTCCCAGTGCTGACCATTCTCTTTTTAAATCCCTCTGATTTTCTTTTTGGTTCAAAAATCATGACTCTTGAAAACCCTCCTTGTGCTGTGCTCACTCCTCCTGGAGTTTTGATATCTTGTTGACTGTTGAAGTCATTATCCTTCTCTAGCAGCTCTAATTCTGGTTGTTCTTTTCCCCCTGGAGGCCAGACCCCCTCATGTGGATGGTTATTGTCCACTGCCTGCTCCCCGGAGCTCAGGTTCAGATGCTGAAATACTTCGCTGGCCCCTACGGAGACATCTGAAGGAAGTCTCTGGCTGTCCATTCAGCATGTGCACTCCCGAGCTCAGAGCTGCAGCACACCCAGCTGTTCAGGAGGGATAGTTAGCCAGCCTCCCTGGGCCCCCAGGCCCACCTACCAGAGGCCTCAGCAGCTGCTCGGTTCAGGCAAACCAGAGTAGAAATGGAATTATCTATTTGATACTATTACTGAGCTTTGTTTCGATATTATCCAGCATGTATTTTTATGATTGAGAGAGAAAGGGCAGGTCTTTAAGAGGAGAAACTGATACCCTTCTGGTGGTTATTATTGTTGTTTAGTTCCCGAGTTGTATCTGACTCTTGGCAACACCATAGAATGTAGCCAGCTAGGCTCCTCTGGCCCATGGGATTCTCCAGTCGAGAATACTGGAGCAGGTTGCCAATCCCTTCTCCAGGGAATATTCCTGTCCCAGAGATTGAACCTGCATCTCCTGCATTGGCAGGCAGATTCTTTACCATTGTACCACCTGGGAAACCCGCCCTTCTGACTAGAAAGTACTAAATTTTTCTGTGCTAATATCAGATATTTTTGTTGCACTCCATTTCTTGCTTTAAAGGAATAATCAAGAAGTACATATTATTCAGTTTTGTAAGATACACCAATGACAGCTGATCTACCAGGATAATGTGTCGACCTGGGGGCAGCATTTGTACAGCAGGTAAATGGCCCTGGAAGGATTTAACATCCCTTCTGTGTTCATAGGTCTAAAGTGTTAGGAAGCATCCTGGTGGCTCATGCTGAGTGTCTCCACAATAATCCTCAAAATAATTGGAGGCAGCCCAAGGTGTCACGGCCTTGAATCATTAGCTGGTGGAGAAGCAGGAACAAACCCACATAATGAGGTATCAGCGAGAGAGGGGACCCACTGAGAGAAGCAACATCTGCCCCCCTCAGCTGGAAGACTCAGGGACCCCCGAGGACCCAGAGAAAGTGACAAGGGAGCTGAGTACCAGGAGGAAAAATGAGGGCCCTGGTGACAGAGAGTAAGACAGATGTGAACTGGAGAGGCTTTAGGCAATGAACGGAAACCTGGGGATAGGAATGTATTTGGAGGAAGTGCTCTAAAACAAAACCATTTTGTTAAGGAAACTCTCCCAAGGGCAAAAATCCAATTGTGCTTCACATTTTTATGCAGCTTTTCTTCCCAAAAATGTCTTCAAAATAACCCTTCAAAGGCCAGTTGAGATAACCTGGTAGGGCAAATAGAGGCAAAAAGAAAAAAGGAGGGATTATCGTAGTTCTACTACAGCCCAAAGATGTGCATGTTGAACACAAGCTCTTATAGACATCCTAAATCCAGTCTCAGGGAATTATAGATACCCCTCATATGGAAACTGGGCTCACATGTGAAAAAGGCTTGCTTTGGTGGAATCTAGACAGAACCCAGTCCAGTCCAGTGCATTCTCCCACCAAATGCTGTCCAGTTTCTACTCTATTACTTATGTTGCCGTGTCTGTTTCTTTAGAACCATTGATTTCTGGTTACTAAGCCAGCTGTCTTAGGTCTCTGAAGTGTGTTAATAAGATTTGGTCTTTCTTCTGATGTTTTCCTCAGCCCTCTCTGTGCTAGGCCCTGTGCCAAGCTCTCTTCAGCAGAAGTAGAACCTGGTCTTTCCTCTGAAACCAGAGAGACCACTTCATGCCCACGCTGGAGCTCTGAGTGATGGTGGAGATTGGCTACAGTGGCCCTGCTCCAGGGCTTGCTCTACTGTCTGGGGAGCCATGTGAGTGGGGGTCCCCAGTTTCACAGCGAGAAGTGCTGAGTGCCAGCAAACAGCCAGATAAAGATCCAGGCTAGCAGTCTGGGAGCCCCTTTTAAGTGGAGTATGCCTGTGGGAGGCCTCAGGGAGAAAGTTCTAGAAATCATGAGTGAGGTAGCTTCACTGTCATCAATACACTATAGAGGGAGAGATGGCATAACAGTGCAAAAGGTTCCCAGAGGAGAGAGAAACACCAGGACTGACTGAGGAGAGCAGCCGGCTACAGCCACAGGACCGGGGCCCATGTCCAGGCTGCTTTCGAAAGTGTGTTCAGGTCAGAGGCCCTGGGGTGCAGAGTGGAGGCCGCAGGCCAGTGCTGCTCACCGTGCCCTGAGAATGTGTGATTTCAGATGCCCCCGAAAGCTGGGCAGACTTAACTTGGGTCAAGCAAGTTTCCAGTGCAGGGGAAGCTTCAAGGGAAGCATTTCCTCAAGATATTATGAAGCGTGCTATTGTGAGTCTGCCTTTTAAAACCAGGCAATACTTGCAGTATAAATTTGTTCCCCTTTTCATTAAGGCAGACCTCCTTAAGACTATAACTAACCTGTCAGTAATTCCAAATGTCTGAATTGAGTGCCTACTATGTGCCAAGCCCTTCACACAAATCAGCTCATGTAATCCTCAAAAAAAAAAAAAAAAAAGATCCTGTAAAGGGCAAAGCATCATTATCCTTGTATTTAAATTAGAGGGAAAAGAGAGTGGGAAACTTGACTGGGCTCACACAGCTCACAAGGCCAGGAGCCCGGGGCTGGGTCAATGTGAGCTTTAACCTTGAGTTACTTGAAACCCAGATGGGATTTGGGAATCACGTAAATTCTAGGATGAGTTCACTCACACACGTCCAGCTCCAGCGTGCCCTCACGTTCCCACACACCTCACTTGTCTTTCTCAAGTGAGAGTCCAGCAGAGCTGAGCTCTGTGGTTTGCAGTCTCATTTCCTCCTTCTGGGGTCTTTTGTGAGGCTGGGGGCTCCACAGGAAGGAGACAAGGATGAAATTCCTGGCAGGTGACTCAGATGACATCTGCCACTGTTGTTGACATTGGGAAAATTACCCAGAACTTGGGAATAAGGCCAAGAGAGGGTGGCAAGTCCTCTTGTGTCATACAGGAACATCTTTTAACAGACTCACCCCAAAATGCTACACCATTCTGAACTAGGCAGTTATATCTCTGTTCACCTCATTAGTTTGTGTTCATCAAAGGCCCACACTATGCAGTTACACATTAACTTGCAGATTTGTTTCCAGTAAAAATGCAAACTGTTTCTTTCTGGTGGAAAAAATACCCCCCAAAGGGTATGGTGTTCTTGCCCTGTAGGTCATTCCCCAGTTGTACGTCTTTCCTGGCAGCCTTATCCCACCTAATCTCTCCAACACCCGTACCTCCACCAACTCTCCTTTGAACCAGCTTTACCTTCCTGAGGGTCCCTCATAACCGAGTTGAATAAATCTTAAACACTGCTCATTTTATATCCTCATCAGAGTCCTGTTTTCAGGTTTTAGAGGAGTGTCCTTTGGCACTTACATTCTTCATCCCTGACCGGAAATAGTTACCTCCAGAAACCTTGCCCAGGGAGGTAGGACAGTGTGTAATATCCTAGTCTGAGCTTTGGTCTGCTGTAGAATTGGTTAGAATCAAACTCCTCAGGCAGAATTGAGAGCCTGCTGAGGGTTAGAAGTCCTTCTTCCCTCTCTGTGTGCCAGGCATTTCTGGCTTTGACTGATTGGTGTGTTTTGAAGCCAATTTGTCAGACCTTAATTTAGTATCTGTGAGCCACACACAGAACAGTAGCATTACCTTCCAGCGATGGGTAGCCATATGTTTCTATTAAGCTTTGGAAGCTGGAACATTGGTCAAGTGTTTCCGAGCTGGTCAAATTTCTTCTTTCATGAAGCACACAGTAGTCTCGGCTTAGGATGCACTGTGTGGTCACTGAGAGGACATCACGTCTGCCCAGCAGTCACCTTAACAATTTCAGGGGAAAAGGCCAGAGGAGGGGGGAAGTGGGCCACTGAGGCTGAGACATCACAATGGAAGGAGGGGGTTGTGGGCCAGGTGTCCATGCATGACGATGCGTGGGCTTGGAATTCTGTGTTCTAAGATCCAAGCGGGACTTCCTCCTGTGACGCTGTGAGCCTATAGCCCTCAGAAAAGTTGCTAAATTGGCCTCCAGGCTGTGTATTCTTGGGATGTGTGAGCAGCAGCGATCCTGCTGGCCAGGAGTGCTGACATCTGTGTGTGTCCTGATGTTAGAGAAGCCCAGACTAGACATCTGAACCCTTCTGGCCTGGGTTCCTTGAGGGAACTCATATTCCTGGCTGAGCTTATTATTCCAAGTCTGAGAGATTTGGGGTGAGACTCATTCAAATCTAGGCTCCACCACCTAAAATCTACTTGCTGTGTGACCATCGGCATGTCACTGCAGGACTCATATTTCCCAGTCTGTAAAGTGGGCAGATGTACATGCCACATTCAGAGTGAGGTCAGTGCATCTACCTTACAGGGCTGTTACGAGGGCTAAGTAAGGATTAGATAAGCTTGTGTAAATATTAGGAATGGTAGCTGGGGTGGGGGGTGAGGGGGCGGGTGTTGGAGGACAGGCCTTTTAACCAGGTGTGGAGCAGGCGGTGCTGAACCCAGGAGAGGGGGCTCCCCTCCAACACTGAGTTCCCACAAACTGACTGAAGCTTTCAGGGAGCCAGAGTCACCCCACTTCCCTGGGGATACAGATGGGCAAACAGCAAATTTGACTCTACAGACTGGTTCTGCCCTGTGAGATCTGCCTGGAAGCAATCCAGGCCTGACCCTCTCCGCTTGTTCTGTACCCTGGGCTCTGGCACCCCAAGTTGCTGTGCTGTCTGGGGCTCTGCCCCTTGACTTTCAGATCTCAGGTCAACTCTCACCTCCTCTCTTTCCTGACCTCCAGATGGAAGCCGGCCCACTGCAGTGCCCTGTTTAACTCCTTCCTGGCCTTTTCTGCAGTCCACATTTGCCTTATATGTGTTCACTTGTTCACATTCTTGTGTGTCTTTCTGTGATATCAGTGAACTGAAGACAGGGTCCCAGTCTGCCTGTGTCCCTGGCATCTAGAATAGGGTCTGTGGCCCATGAGAGGTGCTTCATAAATATTCATTGAATGAATGGGTGGATGGAGAGCTGGCTGGCAAGCACTCCTGAAGTGCCCGGTTGTTACCCCGAACTCCACACAGTGTGTAGAAACTGCACTGGCTGTAGACCTGGGTCTCTGCCTGGCTCTCATACAAACCTGAATTCTGCAACTACTTCCAAGGCACTTGGGTGTCTTCTGTAATGACGGATTCAAAGTTTACAGACACCCTGTCTCCAGACCATCTTGGGCATGTCTAAGATTGAGTTGTCAGGGAAGATGTGGGCAAGTACTGTGACCATTATCCAGCTCCAGCTGATACAGCCCACATCACTGCTCCTCTACACACACTCTTCCAAATGCAAGCCCTCACTCTAGGTCTTTAAAAAACCTGCCCACAGCACAAGATACAGGCTTCAGCTCCCTGCTGGATCCCTATCGATGCACAGAAAGTAACGCATATAATCTGTGTATGCCTATGTCTGCTGACAGGTGGGCCCTTCATCCCTGTACAAATACATTCTGTCTGCAGAAACCAGAGACCACTGCAGTGACAGGCAGGCATTTAGGGCAGGCAGCAGTGAGGCCATCAGCAGGCAGGGCGACCAGTTCTTGGGACTGCATGTGCTGCCTCTCATCTTCAGTGTCCGCACCCACTCTCCTTGGCCTGTCTTGGGCCCTGCAGAGTGTGAAGCCACTGTTATTGTTGTTCACTCGCTCAGTCGTGTCCAGCTCTTTGTAACCCCATGGACCCCAGCATGCCAGGCTTCCCTGTCCTTCACTATCTCCTGGAGTTTGCTCAAATTCATTTCCATTGAGTCAGTAATGCCATCCAACCATCTCGTCCTCTGTTATCCCCCTTCTCCTCTTGCCCTCAATCTTTCCCAGCATCAGGGTCTTTTGCAGTGAGTCAGCTCTTCGCATCAGGTGGCCAAAGTATTGGAACTTCAATTTCAGCATCAGTCCTTCCAAAGAATGTTCAGGGTTGATTTCTTTTCAGATTGACTGGTTTGATCTCCTTGCAGTCCAAGGGACTCTCAAGAGTCTTCTCCAGCATCACAGTTCGAAGGCATCAATTCTTCGGTACTGTCACACAAGTGTATGTTCCTCGGTTCTTTGTCTCGTCACAACAAAGATTTGGAGCGACGGACATTAAAGCCCTCGGTGCATCACAGCTCTCGGGTCTTGGACAAACCGTGCTACAGCTCTTAGGCAAATCAGAGTTATAGCTCTATTTTATTTAGAAGATAGCAGGGGAAAGGCGGGGGGAGAGAGGAGAGAGGAGAAGAGAGAGAGAGGAGAAGAGAGAGGAGAGAGAGAGGAGAGAGAGAGAGAAAGAGAGAGAGAAGAGAGAGAAGAGAGAGAGAGAAGAGAAGAGAGAGAGGAGAAGAGAGAGAGAGAGAAGAGAGAGAGAAGGAGAAGAGAGAGAAGAGAGAGAAGAGAGAAGAGAGAGAGAGAAGAGAAGAGAGAAGAGGAGAGAGAAGAGAGAGAGAGAGAGAGATGAGAAGAGAGAGAGAGAAGAGAGAGAGAAGAGAGAAGAGAGAGAGAGAAAAGGAAGAGAGAGAGAGAGAGAGAAGAAAGAGAGAGAGAAGAGAAAGAGAAGAGAGAGAGAAGAGAAGAGAAAGAGGAGAGAGAGAAGAGAGACAGAAGAGAGAGAGAAAGAAAGAGAGAGAGAAAGAGAAGAGAGGAGAGAAGAGAGAGAGGAGAGAGAGAGAGAGGAGAGAAGAGAGAGAGAAGAGAGAAGAGAGAGGAACAGAGAAGAGAGAGAGAGAGAAGAGCGCACGCACATGGGAGAGAGAGTCCGTGAGAAAGCGCTTTGGCTCCTCCTCTTACATTTTTTTCCTCCACTTGGGCCTGCCCTATGCAAATTGGGCTTAGCCAGGAGTGCTGTTTGTTCTGCCTGAAGTCTTCACTCTGGTCCTCGGACCTTCCTTTGACCTTCCTTGTCTTAGCCACCGCCATTTTGGACTCCTTTTCCCTATTCTACCTACCTAACAGTACTCAGCCTTTTTTCTTTTTCTTTTTTACTGTCCAGCTGTCACATCTGTACATGACTCGTGATTCTGCAGCCACCATAGAACCATGCCATCACCTCACTAGGGCTTTGTGGTGGCATGTGGCCAGGTAGTGGGGATTTCAGCTCCAGCCCTTCCCCAGGGGACTGAGGCAGTACTGCTCATAGAGAGACGGAGAATGACCGCCACAGGCCGTGTGAGGGGAGGGGCTTCCTCAGCAGGCGAGCCGAGGCTGAGTTCTCAGACGGAACACCGCACCGGGCAAATGTACCTGAAGGCACTGAGCATCCCAGAGTGGAACACTAAGGGGTTTCCCCCCTGTGCTATTCAGGCCATATCCTGCTCGGAGAGGTTGCCTGCTCATTAGTGTGCCTTGTGCAAGGAACCAGTTGAGACTGAGTCAGAGTTTGGGAGCAAAAGAGCCGAATTGTCTGTGCTCTGCCCTGCGGTCAATGGTGACAAAACAAGAAACGCTTCCTGCTCCCGGTGAATGGGGAAGGCTTGCTCCCTCTGATCCCTCTCTTGGGGTTGGGTGGCTTGTCTGACCACTGCTATCCTCCACTGCCTCCACCCATGCCCTGAGGTAGCAGTTCCGGGTCTGGGGCAGTCACGTGGAGAATCCTCATTTGAATTGCAGAGGGAGACTTTAGCACTGACTGGTTACAGATGGACTTGTTTCTTCTGCCACCATAACTTTCATGTAACAATTCCCATGTCTGACTGTGTTCAGTAAATTTAATTAGTGTTGAAAAGCACTTATTTGGTGAGATGATCGGTTTCTAACCTGGGTAAATGACTTTCTTTATGACTATAAATTAAGCGCATTATATCTTTTCCAGGCATCATGGTCATACCCATAAATACTGTAGGCAGTTGCTGGCAGTCTCACTTGGTTACCTTTCCCATTACTGGTTTATCATCGTCCTGGTAGGAGTGGGGAATTCATTCTGTTTTAATAACAAGGAGGAAGTGGCGACAAGGGACTCGTTTCTGAAACCACACTTGGCGGGTGTCTCGGTGGCAGGGCCGGGGCCCCTGTACCCCCATGCACAACGTTCTCAGCTCTTTGTGGGCTTGCCGGCCACAGACTGGGAAGGGCAGTGCAGGGCTTTCAAGCGACTTTTGTCCTCGTTGCAGATCATTAGAAATCACATATGTGCCAACAGCCCATTTCCATGTTGGAGAGAACCTGAGTGTCTTGGCAGCTTGGATGAGCACAGGTCGGCACGAGTGTTTTCTTGATACTGGCCCCTCAGAGCGCAGCTTGGTAGAGGCCCCCAGAGCCACACTGGCAGGATGATCAGACCTGGGCAGTGCAGTGCTGCTTGCTCCTCAGAGGCGCTGGCTGCAGCCTGGGCTGTGGGCATCTCAGAGGGCCAAGGTCAGGTAGAGGGGACTCTCCCCGTGCCTGCCCATGCGAACTGGCCCTTCCTTTGATGTTTGCACTGGACTAGGTGGTCTCTGAAGGGCCTTCCTGCTCTGCCCTCCTGGTTCCAGCCCCCTGTATCCCAGCAAAGGCCCATCTCTACACACAGTGGCTTCCCCTTCGTACTGTCATCCCTCCAGCTCCCCTCTTGGAGAAAGCAAGAGAGATACACCCCTGAGCAGATCGCTGCATATGGTCCCCCTCTACCCTCCCAGCCCAGCCTCTAGCCTGGGGGTTAAACAGAGTTAGGGAGGACAGCTTTGAAAACTATTGTGTTTCACAAATCCTGAGTCAATGATGGGGGCAAGGGCAAGAAGATAAAGGCTCTGTACCCTGGGCATCTCCTGAGGCCAGAGAATCAGGCAGGCCCTCCTGGGCTCAGAGGATTCAGAGAGGGGCACTCCGACTGGCAGGGGCAGCCGAAATGGGCCCCAGGGGTACACTGAGGCTGAGGTACCCAGAGAGAGGGCATAGCCTGTCTCCGTGGGCAGCCCAGCCAGGGCAAAGCCCCCAAAGCAGGCACTGTGAGACCAGAGGCTCAGAAAGCTGGGCTCAGTGTCTTAAATGGAGCCACTAGTGGGTGTCCTTCACATCACACGGGAAAGTTGATGAAAATAGTAATACAAAGGCAGCATTGTCTTGGAAAGAAACAAAGGCTGATATTTTCAGAGCCTGTTAGTTTCTTCTAGTAGCCGCCAGCACTTCCCCGGGTAACCCAGGAGAATTTTGCTAATCAAACACGCTCCGTGGCAAAGCAGCCATAGACACTGTGGGTGGGGGGCCTCCAGCCCAGAGCCTCCCACTGTCGAGCCAGCACCCCAGCTTCCTCTGCCCATCAGCCTTGCCAGCAGGGCGAGCAGGGGCCCATGAATGCCCCTGAGTCTTTGCAGTGACACGCCAACAATTAGCAAAGTGGATAAAGGAGATTCACACGCCCACTTAGGATCTGTACTTTTATACTGCTAAGAGATATTTTGACCTTCTAGCTTATTATGATTCAAGAAAAAGTCAATATTTCTTAGCTTGCCAAGGCTGGAAGAATTTAAATGAGTTATTGAATCAAGCAGTTAATCTACTGATAACTGATTTTTTTCCTTTCAAATCTATAATGATGAAAAGCAGACTTAACCAAAAACAAGTTTTGCTTTTTTTTCCTTAGGCATTTTAATCCCATAGAGTAGGAGTTGAGGCTGAAAGTTCAGTCTTGACTGTCAGGGCCATTCTGTCTTGCCAATATTTTGAAGAAAATTTAATTAAAACTTAAAAGCAAAGACTTCTGTGGCTGTAAAATCTGTATATATGTTTCAATTATTTGTGTTTTGATATCCTTTTATAATTCTCAGTTTCCTATCCATTGCCATTAATGCCACGTGGCCATAATCCAGTTTTCTGGGCTCCTGAGGAATGTCCCGTAGGTGATGGATGCTTGCTTAAGCGTCCACGTAAGTGAGCCTTTTCAGCAAGAAACCACTCTGCCCCACTGCTCTGGTGTGTGAGCTCGGGACACCACTGCCTGAGATCATCATGGGTGTGTGTTGGGTACAGGAGACACACAGCAGCACGGCAGCTGCTGTTTCCATGATCTCAGCCCTCCTGCCCATGGACATAGGCTGTGCTATTATGCCAGAAGGACTGTTGTTATTGCTAGTCACTCAGTCGTGTCTGACTCTTTGCTACCCCATGGACTGTAGCCCGCCAGGCTCTTCTGTCCATGGAATTCTCCAGGCAAGAATATTGGAGTGGGTAGCTGTTCCCTCCTCCAGGGAGTCTTCCCAACCCAGGGGTTGAACCCAGGTCTCCCACATTGCAGGTAGATTCTTTACCTTCTGAGCCTCCAGGGAAGGGCTGAGCAGTGGAGTGCCAGTGCTACCCCTGCTCCTGTGTCTTGGAGAACCATACTCTTTCCAGAGGAAATGGTCAACCTCTGACCTCCCTGCCTTGGCTGCCCCCATTCCTAAACACTTAGAGAACCACTTTCTCCTTACTCCACTGTTACTAGTCTCCACCATGGCTCCCCAGTGCCTAACGTATCAGACTGAAGTTCCACTTGGCTCTCTGAATCTAGCAAGACAGACCCACATCTTGCTACCCCTTACTTCCCACCCCCACTCTTGCACAAAACCCCTGCTCATGCCAGGTCTCCTCCCTAAGGCAGGCAAATGCTAGCTGCATGGTGGTTACAGGAACCTTGGCTCAAGCCCCCATCCCTTGGCAAGCCCTCCGCCTCTCAGTCAGCAGGGTCCATTGGTACCTTACCACCTCCGCATGGCCCTCTGTTGACTCCTCCCTCCCAGGACGGGCAGGGGTTGTGTCTGAGATGCTTGGTGGGAGCCAGACATAAAACCTGGGCTCTACATGACAGGGCATTGCTTGTAGCACTCCTGTCCACCACCCATTGGAGGGGCAGGGGCTCCATGGGGCAGCTGAGCCCCGATGCCTTGGCTTCACAGACTCTGGCCAACACAGCCTGAGAGAGCCATGCGGGTGGCCCATGCCCGCGAGTGCTGGCGGCTGACCCTCTGTGTTTGTGTGCCTCGCAGGACTTTCCAGCCACGACGAGCTGCCAGCCTCCTGCGGGAAGAAGTTGTGCGGCCGCGGGAGCAGGTGTATGCTCAACAGGGAGACAGGGGAGCCCGAGTGCCGATGCCTGGAGGCCTGCCGGCCCAGCTATGTGCCTGTGTGTGGCTCAGACGGGAGGGTTTACGAAAACCACTGTGAGCTCCACCGTGCTGCCTGCCTGCTGGGGAAGAAGATCGTCATGGTCCGCAACAAGGACTGCTTCCTTAAAGGTAGGAAGATGGCTCTGTGCCTTTGTGCTTGTGGGTTTTATCATAGATCCTCTAATGCCTTTCTGGCAAATGACCTGGGTGCTGAGTCTACAGGTTAAATGTGTTTTTAAAAAATAGAGAAAGAGGAAGATTGGAGCCTTAAAAGCAGCAGCAGTGTTTCAGTGCTGCATGTGCATTTGCGTCCACCTCCAGAGGCCCCTGCCCTTGAGGAAGGGCCTGGGAGAGCAGAACCAGAGGGCCCAGGAAGTCTGGGCTGGTGCAGAGCCCATGTCCATAGCGTCCAGGCTAAAAGACACTGCCCAGGTCTCTCTCACAGGGTGGGTCCTGCCAGGTGGTGGCAGGGAGCACACTGACCCCTCTGGACTATGTCTCATGAATCAGAAGGTCACTCTGTGCATAGAAAGTAGTCAGATGGGCCCCTCCCCACCCCAGGACAGAGGTTCCCAGCATGGCAGTCACTCCAACTCTGGCCTAGAGTGGTTGTCTGGCCTGTCTAGAGCACCTCAGAGCAAGTTAAGGAAGGTCCTGCATGGACGTCAGACCATCTCCATGGAGGAGGGGGCCAAAGTGTTCATGCCCTGTCCTTGAGTGAGAAGAGCAGTGCCAGCTCCTGGCAGAGGGTAAGAGCCTCAGGGGCAAGGCCTGTGGCTCTTCTTACATGAATATCATCTTACTAACATGTGGCTCAAGGCCTTGTTGACACCAAGAAGGTGTCAACAGCTCACAGATGTTCCAAGACACGAGAGTTAGGCCACAAATTTCTGTGTCTGTGTGGCTGCGATGAATGGTGCGTGTCAGAGGCTGTAGAAATGTTTGCGATGCTGAGCCCAAATGGTCACACATGTATAATCTAGGTGATGTGAGACAGCAGAAGCAGCTTGTGTGCACGTGGGAATGGGTCCTCTGGCCTGAGCTATGGGATCTTGGAGGTGGGGGGCCCACGTGGGCCTGCGTGAGGTCCCAGACCTGCTGTGGGGCAGGGCCGAGAGGGGAGGAGAAAGCTGGGATGGAGCCCTGCTGCCACTGAGTGCCTGTGACACTGACAGAGAGGGACTTCTGTGTGGCCACAGCTGGGGGCCTGGACTTCAGGAGGAAAGGGCCAAGCTCAGGCCTCACTCTCCTAGGCATCAGGTCTGTGTGGCAGGAGGAGTCACGATGCAGGAGCCCAAGTCTATGGGCCTCCTATAACCCTAGAGAAGGTAGCTTTTCCTCCTCGCCCACAGGCCCTGGCAGGGGTTCCTGGAGCAGGTGGGTCTGGACTGTTGAGTTTATCCTGTGATGGGAAGAGTCTTGGACCCTTTCATGGGTGTGCTTGTGACATGAATGCTGGGGCACTTCAGAAATCATGAGGCCCAATGTGGAAATCAAACCAAAACAAGCACAAGAAAAATGTCCGAGGCCTGGAAGCCCTGCCCAGTCCAGGCCTGCCTGTGCCTCGGCAGCCGTGAGCACTAACACACTTGGCCACTTGCTCCAGCTTTATTGGTCATGTTGCATGTTATAGACTGACGTTCCATTCTCCAGTTTCCAGTATTCCCCCAGACTGCACCTTTCTAAAGGTTTATATTTCTACATCAGAGTGTGCATGGCCTCCCTCACCATCTGTTATTCAAACAGCATTTCTCATTTCACGCGAGGGAAAGTCAACCACCACAGAACCTGCCGTGATGAGGGGTGACGGGAGCGTTGAGAAGGGGCGAGCAGATTAGGTCTCGGTTCTGCTTCACACTGATTGAATTTATCCACCGAATCCTTCTGATTCAATGGGGTTTTCACTGATGTTGTGAAATCCCACCCACTCACCGTGGCAGCGCCGATCTCCAAACGACCCTTTTTCAATGGAGAGAGGTGCCTGCAAGGTTCCAGAGGGACCTGGGTTTGCAGGCCAGCTGTGCGACCTTGAGTGCATGACTCCGCCTCTCTAGGCCTTTTGCCCAGCTGTTAAAAGGGGCTGCTGGCAGTTTCCACCTGCTCTGTGGAGAAAAGTAAATAAGATGCAGCACAGAAACCACTTAGCATGGGCCAGGTACATTACACATGTAGGGTATTAATGACACCTGTTGTCATCATTTATCTAATTCATGGTGGCCTCAGGCCTGGAGCAGGGAGACGCACAAGCTGTGAGGGAGATGCAGAAGCAGGAACAAGGACTCCTGCCTGGACAGTCTTGGGCTTGGACAGCTTGCTGGTAGATGGAGAGTGGAGGTGGGAGGTGCTGAGAGTCAAGCTATCCTGGAGATGTCCACCTGCAGCTAGGGTTCCCCTGTCTACAGACCTCATCCCCTGGCTCTGAATCCCACAGAGAAGCCTTCACTGCCTCTGGTTCAGCATCAGCTCCAGTCCCAGGAGGCAGGAGGGCCAGCCGGCTTCTCCTCCCCTAGTGTTTCCATAGGGAATGCCCAGCAAGCAGTTCACTGACCCCAGGGTCCCAGTGGCCATGGAGGAAGGCAAGCCCTAGGAGGGTGCTTTTGGGGAGAAACTTCATCTTTGCCAGAACCCTGGCTTTCACAGGGAGCAGGAGGTAATGGATGGACAGAGTGCTAGAGGGAGGCAGGATGGGATTCTTGGGGGAAAGAAGGGTGGGTATAAAGGACAGCTTCCTACAGTCCTCACCCCAAGATGGCAGCAGAGTGTGTAATGCTGTCTTGAGCTCCAAGGATGACAATTTGTCTCTGTCCCAAATGTCCAGGGAGTTATTGGTTCAGGAAACTTGAAAATGCCTTTCTACCTGTCCGAACAAAAATTCTAAAATCCTTCATGTTTCATTCTCTTTCCCCATCAGACTTTACAAAGAGAAGTTACAACTTCATTCTCTGGGGCTTTCTCTACCCCCAGAAGTCACTATATTAGGATGGTCCTTATGGGGTTGGGGTGTGTGGAGCAAAGTGGATGTGGGCTTCCAGGCCGGGCCACTGCAGTTCAGAGCAGTCGCTCTGCCACCAGAGCCCTTCCCTGCACCCTTGTTGGGGGGGGTGTCTTCTTGGGGGTACCACCTGGGGTCACAGGGTGCTTACTGCTGTGCAAGGAAGGAGCGGCTGCATTCAAAGACCGCGTACAAGAAAACCTGTGGTAACACATTCTAGTTGCTATGGCAATGGAATACTGTGTGAATACAGAATGAGATACATCATTTAGGGATCATTCACTGGTGAGAAAATCAAAATTGAACTCTGCAGCCTTGTCTCAGAGGCCATTGGCAGCTTCCATACCAGCTCTCCTGACATCCGAAAAGTCAGGGGGATGAAGGAGGTGGAATACTGTCTCTCTCCTTGGGGCAGAATTAGTCACATTTGTCCTCCGCACCAAAACACCAAGATAGTGGGTAGATTTCTCTGTACCTTTAACTTCTTCTAGAGTTTGTGTCTCAAGTTATCTTGTGACATGGCATTCTTTATTGTGTACTAGTTGGCACTTTTAAAATGATTTTCCTGACTCAGCTCTGAGTTCACGCTTTATCTCCTATGGTGTTGGAGAAGAGGAGCTTGCCTCTCAGCCATCACTCAGCACACCAGGCTTGTATTATTTCAGATGATACAATGTCATAGTTAGGCAGTTTTCCAAACAAACCATGAAATTATGGAAGAAAGGAGCCTGTTAGAGGTTCAGTTCTGAACAGACCCTTAAGCTTCCTCATCCCGCATGGCATTTGTAAGTGCACAAGTGCGCCTTGGTGCTTCAGAGGGGAATTCCCAGACTCTTGAAATCAGAGGAAATAATTGCCTCTTTATTTTGAAACTTAAACATACAATAGGCTCACTAGCAAACCTTTTTTTTTTTTTTTTCTGAAGGAATAAAAACTCAACCTTCTGTTACAAGTTAGCAGAGCAGATACAACTTGTTGCCAAAGACTTCTTTTCTTCTTTGGGGTATTTAGACGTTGTTGTTACTTTAGCATCTTATAGCTTTAGGAATATAAATTGAGTCCCATGCCTCCAGGGCATTTCCCCACTTCCAAGTCTCTTCTGCCCTGCCAGGGAGAGATACTCTCATTCCCAGCTGTGTTGGCCCAGCCTCAGGCAGACTCTCAGCTTCCCCAGGTGTGGGGGCAGCAGGCACAGGGCTATGGTGGGGGCAGACATCCTAGGGATTTGGTTTCACTCTGCTGGAGTGGTCCCCACACCAGGGAAATGCTGGGGCCTGAGGAAGCATCATGGGGAGGCCCGCACTGAGGGGGCAGGTGGCACAGGCCTGGAGGCATCACCTTGAGGCCAGCCATGGGACCGTTCCACGCTGCCCTGGAGAAGACACAGAAGCTCTCTCTGTCTCACTTACTATGTTTGTGAGACGGGGTGATGATAATGCCTACCTCATAGACTGTCGTGAGCATAAAATGAGCAGGGCTAGGCACATCGTCATGCGTGCTCTTCTCTAAGCAGTATCAGCATCACTCAGGATAATGGTGACATCATGGCAAACATCCAGGTGGCACAGTCAAGGGACGGAAGCAGGAGGCTCTAAGAGCCCTGCTCACGTGTGATTACACTCGATATGGGCTTAGAAGTCAAGGGTGTGAATGTCCTGTGAACAAGGGGAAAGAAGGACATTTGTCCTCCATGTTTATTTAATGAATGACTAGAATTTGATCTCCAAATGATCAAAATTCTAAAACCTTTCCAACTGCCTTACTTTTTGAAAAGAAATGTAGTGAGGCATCCAAGTTCACCTGGTAAGCTTGTAGAGGTGGAAGAGAAGAACCAGAAACTCCTGATTCCAAGTCTAGAGGAAGGTTCTGGAATGCATGAAAGGCTTTCGGAAACTGCCAGTTGAGACGAGGGAGGGATTGGTACACTTGAGTGTGAAAAGGGGAATGTCTAGGGAGGGAGCTGGAGAAAAGACAATTGAAATGAATCTTGAAGAGTGAATAAGGGCTTCACAGGGTGCAGACATGAAGTAGTAATACCTGCAGACTCTCAGGACAGAGCAAGTGATTAAAATGTGGGTCCTGACAGGGAGCTGGGGTTGATGAGGGAGACTATGGATGAATGGAGACAAGGGGGGAAAAGATAGGCCTGTGTGCCAACCTAGGTAGTTTGAACTCAAGTGGACTGTCAGATAGTCCAACCTTCCCATTTCCCCACATGGGGACCCAGAGCCCCAGCGAGGCCCCTAGTCCTCGGGCTCTGCTGCTGTAGTCCACCCTTCATCATCACCCCCAACTTTGGGGCTCTTTTTAATTCAGTCCCAGCAAGTCATGTTCACAGTAGGCGAGACTGCCTTTTCCTTTTCCCCCAGGAGACTTTGTGGAGTGAGGACTCAGGTGCCATGGTCAGTGGGCAAGGCCCCTCTGCTGGGCTGGGCCTCCTGGCTGTGCAGGTTAGTAAGGGGCCCAGCTTGGAGCTTCTGCAGGAAAGGCGGCTGAGTTATCCTGAACTCACAGCCCCTCCCTGCACCAGAGCACCAGCCACTTCCTCTCCCCTAAGGAAGGAATGGGAAACTCAGCAGCTGCCAGAGGGGCCCAGAGACGAAAATCAGAGCCTCTGGAGTGTGCCCTCCTTTAGCATGCTCTGGCCTCTTGGCACTGACCTCCACTTTCTCCCCACCCCCTTCCTGTTTCCAGTTTCTTCCAATTGCCCTTCCACTCCTGGCCCCACCTGCATTCTGTCAAAGGCCACTGCTGCTTCCCCAGGCCTGGCAAAGGAATCTCTCTGTACCTTCCTGGCCTTTCCTGTGAGCTCCACACAGGGGAATGTGTGCATTTTCCACCAAGCTGTCTCACTCAAAGATGTTGGTTTGTTTTTAATTTTATTGAAGTATAGTTGATTTACAATGTTGAGTGTACAGCACAATGACTCAGTTATACATGTGTATTCTTTTTCATATTCTTTTCCATTATGGTTTATCACAGGATATTGAATATAGTTCCCTGTGCTATGCAGTAGGACCTTGCTGTTTAGCCATCCTATATGTGATAGTTTGCATCTGCTAACCCCAAACTCCCAATCCTTCCCTCCTCGATCCCTCGCCTCTTTGAAGTGAAGTGAAAGTCGCTCAGTTGTGTCCAATTCTTTGCAACCCCATGGATTATACAGTCCATGGATTTCTCCAGACCAGAATACTGGAGTGGGTAGCCGTTCCCTTCTCCAAGGGATCTTCCCAACCCAGGGATTGAACCCAGGTCTCCCACATTACAGGTGGATTCTTTACCACCTGAGCCAACAGGGAAGCCCACTCACCCCTTTGGCAACCACAAATCTGTCCTGTATGTTTGTGGACCTGTTTTTGCTCCATAGATACTCATTTGTGTAGTATTTTAGATTCCACTTGTAAGTGATATCATATGGCATTTGTCTTTTTGTTTCTGATTTACTTTGCTTAGTATAATAATCTCTAGGTCCATCCATGCTCCCTCAAATGGCATTATTTTATTCTTTTTGATGACTGAGTAGTAGTCCATCATATGTATCTATGTATGTACATAGATGCATGTACATTTATCTGTTTATCTCCTGATAGACATTTAGGTTGTTTCCATGTCTTGGCTACTGTGAATAGTGCTGCTATGAACGTAGGGATGGATTTATCTTTTAAAATTTAGTTTAGTCTGAGTATACACAAAGGAGTGGATTACTAGATTATATGGCAGTTTAATTTTATTTTTTTGAGGAACCTCCAAACTGTTTTCTGTAGTGACTGAACCAATTTACATTCCCACCAATAGTGTAAAAGGGTTCCCTTTTCTCCACACACTCTCCAGAATTTATTTATCAGCTTTTTAGTGACGACCATTCTGACTGGTATGAGGTGCTACCTCATTGTAGTTTTGATTTGCCTTTCTCTACTGATTAGCGATGATGAGCATCTTTTCATGTGCCTATAGGCCATCTGTATGTCTTCTTTGGAGAAATGGTTATTTAAGTCCTCTGCCCATCTTTAAATTGGATTGTTTGGGGGTTTTGTTATTGAATTGTAGGAGCTGTGTATATACTTTGGAAATTAAGCCCTTGTTAGTTGCATTATTTGCAAATATTTTCTCCCATTCCATAGGTTGTCTTTTCACTTTGATTATGGTTCCCTTTGCTGTGCAAAAGCTTATACGTTTGACCAGGTCCCATTTGTTTATTTTGGCTTTTATTTGTATTGCCTTGGGAGACTGACCTAAAAAAACACTGATACAATTTATGGTAGAGAACATTTTGCCTGTGTTCTCGTCTAGAAGTTTTATGGTGTCATGTCTTATTTTTAAGTCTTTAAGCCATTTTGAGTTTATTTTTGTGTGTGGTGTGAGGGTGTGCTCTAGCTTCATTGATTTACATGCAGCTCTCCAACTTTCCCAGCACTGCTTATTGAAGAGATAGAGACATTATTGAATGTCTGCTGGGTGGCCAGGCTGTGCAGGACCTGAGAGCACCAGCAGGGTCAGGACTGGAGGCCTGACTTCACAGATCAGATTAGATCAGATCAGTCGCTCAGTCGTGTCCGACTCTTTGCGACCCTATGAATCGCAGCACTCCAGGCCTCCCTGTCCATCACCAACTCCCAGAGTTCACTCAGACTCATGTCCATCGAGTCAGTGATGCCATCCAGCCATCTCATCCTCTGTCGTCCCCTTCTCCTCCTGCCCCCAATCCCTCCCAGCATCAGAGTCTTTTCCAATGAGTCAACTCTTCGCATGAGGTGGCCAAAGTACTGGAGTTTCAGCTTTAGCATCATTCCTTCCAAAGAAATCTCAGGGCTGATCTCCTTCAGAATGGACTGGTTGGATCTCCTTGCAGTCCAAGGGACTCTCAAGAGTCTTCTCCAACACCACAGTTCAAAAGCATCAATTCTTTAGCGCTCAGCCTTCTTCACAGTCCAACTCTCACATCCATACATGACCACAGGAAAAACCATAGCCTTGACTAGATGAACCTTTGTTGGCAAGGTAATGTCTCTGCTTTTCAATATGCTATCTAGGTTGGTCATAACTTTCCTTCCAAGGAGTAAGCGTCTTTTAATTTCATGGCTGCAGTCACCATCTGCAGTGATTTTGGAGCCCAAAAAAATAAAGTCTAACACTATTTCCACTGTTTCCCCATCTATTTCCCATGAAGTGATGGGACTGGATGCCATGATCTTCGTTTTCTGAATGTTGAGCTTTAAGCCAACTTTGTCACTCTCCACTTTCACCTTCATCAAGAAGATTTTTAGTTCCTCTTCACTTTCTGCCATAAGGGTGGTGTCATCTGCATATCTGAGGTTATTGCTATTTCTCCCGGCAATCTTGATTCCAGCTTGTGTTTCTTCCAGTCCAGCGTTTCTCATGATGTACTCTGCATATAAATTAAATAAAGAGGGTGACAATATACAGCCTTGATGTACTCCTTTTCCTATTTGGAACCAGTCTGTTGTTCCATGTCCAGTTCTAACTGTTGCTTCCTGACCTGCATACAAATTTCTCAAGAGGCAGATCAGGTGGTCTGGTATTCCCATCTCAACTAACAGCTAAAAGAAAGGTCGGAGTCGCGTCTGCAGCACCCCTATTATCTGGGCCGTTGTATGGCCATTCTGTAGCCAGAGACATCCCCAAGACTTCAAGGACCAATGGAAGTCTTCATGGACCGTCTCCTTGCAGCCTCCCCCATAGGTTCTGCCGGCATCAAAGCATCAGCAATAGCCTCCCAGTACAATGGCCCTTGGGTCCCAGTCATCCCATTTATAGTATCTGCTTCCATGATCAAGAAACATAACTTAAACATGTGTCTTCTCTGGATATTTACTCTAGATTTTATGCAAGAAAATGTCCTAGTGTGAGCACCCTGCAAGGGTACAAGGCTGCTATCAGATCAGCATTTGTGGTGTGCTTCACAGAACTGCCACACTTTGGATGAATTAATTACATTTCAGTAATTAAAAATTACTAATAACTCATTGAGCTGAGAAAGTCTCGTACTGCATTGATTTCACTTGTGGAAACAAGTCGCAGTCTCTGAGGCCCCTACAGTGTTCCCTGTTCTTTTCCAGCACCCGCTCCTTATTCCAACCACTTCTCTGTGTCCATTGACGGACTCACACATTCTCATGCTAAAGCCAAGCAGAGCCGGCTTTATCCCGGCATCCCTCAGGTACCATTTCTCCTCTTCCTTTCCCTCTCTCCCAGTCATCCAAAGCCTTGCCTGTGCTAGCTGCCTCCACTTCCTCAGCTCCCCCCACACTCTGCCCACCAGGGTCTGCACCTGGCTCCTGTCCCCACCAAGATCACTCTGCCCTTATAAATTCCAAGGCCAGGCAGTGCTTTCCAGGCCTTGTCTTACTACATTCCTCCCACAGTGCTATCGTCACTCTTCCTGGTCCTGCCAGCCCCAGCCCTTCTGACTCTTCCCAGCCCCCCTGTCCTGGCTCCTGGTCAGATACTTCTTCAAACCCATCTTCCACGTGGCTTTAAGAGTGACACCTCCAAGAGGCAACTCTGGCCACATTGCTCTGCTGCTTGAACTCTTCCTTCCATTCATTCAGAGAACATTTACTTCTTATGAGTCACGTCTTCTCTGGGCACTGAGAATACAGCAATGCACAGACAAGACAGGATTCCTGCCCTCGCGGTGCATACAGTTTTGTAAGGGGAACAGTAAGCAAGAGATAAGGTGTCTTAGGTGGTGACACGTGCCATGGAGAAGAAGAAGATAAGGAAAGAAGTTACAGAATCTAACATGAGAAGTGAGTTTTGAGCAAAGGCCTGGAGGAGGCTGGGAGGTTAGGGGGCAAGGTATTTGCATATCCAGGGAAAGAGCATCCCAGCAGAAGGAATAGCTAGTGCACAGACCCTGATGTGAATGCTCTCCTGGAACATTTGGGGATCAAAAGGGGGCCAGGGCTGCTGGAGCAGAACACAGAAAGTGAGAGACATCCGAGAGGTAAAGAGACACATCCTCCAAGTGGGCCTTGTCAGCACTGAAAACCCAAACTCTCAGCCACCATGCCATGTTTTCTTTCTAGTTTTCAGCACCCCAACCCAGGGATGGCCTTGAGGGGACCTCCTCCTTCATCACCACCCAGGAAGCTGGGAGGGGTGTGCCATGGGCTGGAAAAGATGGCCTGTCTAGGAGCTCATCATCACGTATTTCTAGCTTCACCCTTTAACTGAGATAAAGCTACAGGGCCCAGGGGATTTCCTGCATAAGAACAAGCTACCATCAGAGCTTCTAGCAAGAGCAGTGTCCTCCCTTGGTTCTAACTTATTGTTAGCTGGCATGTTGTTGTTCAGTCGCTAAATCATGTCTGACTCTTTGCCACCCCATGGACTGCAGCACTCCAGGCTTCTCTGCCCTTCACTATCTCCCAGAGTTTGCTCAGATTCATGTCCATTGAATTAGTGATGCCATCCAACCATCTCATCCTTCTCCTTGTGCCTTCAATCTTTCCCAGCATCAGGGTCTTTTCCAATGAGTCAGTTCTTCACATCAGGTAGCCAAAGTATTGAAACTTCACCATCAATACTTCCAATGAATAGTCAGGATTGATTTCCTTTAGGATTGACTGATTTGATCTTCTGGCTGTCCAAGGGATTCTCAAGAGTTAGAGTACATATCTTGCTATCCTGGGTGTCCTTATGAGTGGGGAAATGTGATTTGTCTTCCCATCCTTTGCTTTTTGAGATGTTCCATTCATTTCATAGATGAATGCACAGATTGATGATTATGTGTTAAATGGGGCTCACACAGTTCCTGAGGGAGCCCCATGTGAGAGGATGGGAAGGCCTAGCTGGAAGCCCTCCATTCAACACAAGTCACAGGGTCCCAGCCGAAGAGGCGTGGATTCACGAGGAATCCTCCTCAGATTCTGTTCCCTGATGACATAAGGAGTTGAGGGGACGTGAGGGAGGAGGAAGGCAGAAGAATGTGGGGTTGGGGGTGACATGGAGCGTCCTGCCCCCCAAGCTTCTGTGTAGGAGGCTGCTCAAGAAACACCCTGCATGAAGAGAAGGGAGGCCCTTGGTTCAGGGTGCTTAGCACCACTTAGTGGAGCCCACAGCCAGCACTTGAGGAGCTTTGGATGATGATCAGAAGTCAGATGTTTAATTACTGGAGCGAGAAGTTGATTTGGGACTTCTTTAAGGTTCTCCCCTATTGCGCCTTCAATTAAGATCAAGGCCCCCGTGTAGCAGCCGTTAAATGACACTACATATTGAATCTCTGTGCTCAAGCAGTTTATCTAATTATCTGTGTGACAAACTCAGCAGCTGTCAAACCAGCCACAACTCAAATATGTTGACTCTGTCCCTGCCTAAAAGTGTTTGCTGCTTACTAACAGGCTGAGGGCAAGGGCTCTCTGGCTCTTCTGGGCACGTGGAGTCCCTCTCAGGTTCTGTTCCCTGATGACATAAGGAGCTAAAGGGGACTGGGAGGCTGGGAGGACAGTGGGTCCATGAGTCCAGTAAGCCTGTTCTTGGTTCTCGACCCCAACCCAACCCCTGGACTCACCTGCAGCTCCTATGGCTGACGCGGGTGCCCAGATTCTCTGTTTGCTTTTCTGGACGGAGAAGCAAGGTACTAGTCTGAACCATCTTTTTTCTCCAAAGAGAGGGAGGTGCCACTTACCACTGTGCCAAATTAACTGAAACCAGTCAGGGGAGTTGGGGGGTGGAGTGGTCACGGGGTAGCCCAGGGAGAGGTAACCTTCCCCAGCAGAGTGGGCTCCTCAAAGGCATGCTTAAGGAGAGCTAGCTCTCTAGAGTAGAGCTGAGTCCCCGCCTGGGATAGCCAAGGGACAGAGCTACAGATAGCTGGGGCCCAGTCCTCCACAGCGTCCTGAGGCGCAGGAACTGCCCATGTTCCTATTGTGGATAGACTTGTGCCCAGCCCTGTGCCAGGTGCCATGGAGGAGCAGTGTCCAGAACATGGGGTGTTCTTGAAGCTGCTGAGGGCAGAGCTCCCCAGGGACTCCCGGACTTGGGCACCTGGTCCCCACAAGCCTGCCATCTGCCCTGCTTCTCATTGTGCTTGCTTCTGCTTTGATGGGTTCCGAGCCCTCATTAATGAAGGTATTCGGAGTGAAACTGTTAGTACTTTCATGAAGCTCCCCTAAATGAAAGCAGTAAAATCACTTTGCTTGCAGGTAATTAAAATCACCAGATATGGTGAACTCCATTCACTTGTTTTAAGCAGGGGGTGTGAGTGATGCGCATCTCTCTGTAGCGGGAAGAAAGGGCTCATCCAGTGGCCTGGCAGGCGTGTCTGTTTCCTGCTCTTCCGTAGGGGACGGTGTCCCACTGCCTGTCCCTCAGCCCACTCCCGCCCACTTTGGTCAGCTGAGGTGTAGCCACAGGCCTGTCCCTTTAGTCTAGAAGACACCTCTGGGAGCCCCGCCTGCCCTGCTCAGGGTGCCCAGCTGAGCTCTCTGATCCTCTGCCCACATCTCATCCTCTCTCCCCATCCCCGCTTCTCCCGCCTCTCCTTCTCCCCTTCGCCTGTGTTCCTGCTCACCCCCACCCCTTGCCAGACAGGAGTAGCATGAAGGTCTTGTTTATGTGCCAGGCTTCTCTCAGTAAACACTCTGCTCATGGTGTTTTCTGTCTGGTTGGTTTTTACTGAAGTGTGGTTGATTTGCAATATTGTATTAGTGTCAGGTATATATCAACATGATTCAGATATATATATATATTTTGTATGTGTTTATGTTATCCTTTTTAAAAATTCTTTCCCATTATAGGTTATTACAAGATGCTCAGTATAGTTCCTTATGGTATACAGTAAATCCTTGTAGTTTATTTATATATGGGAGTGTGCATCTTTTAATCCCATATTCCCAATATATCCCTCCCCAGCCCCAACTCCTACTTTGGTAACCGTTAAGTTTGTTTTCTATGTCCGTCTGCTCATGGTTTTAAAGCAACAAACTCTCCATTTTAAAGAGTTTTATGGCTCTCAGGGCAAACAGTTGTAGGTATCAGGAAGACCTAATGAGAACAGGGATCTGTTAAGAAGGAAGGCAGAGCCCACTGCTGGGAAATGTGGTTTCTTTCCTGTGAGAAATGCCGGCAGGAGCCCGTGGACTCGTTTAGAGAAACAGTAGGCAGGAAGCAAGATGCACCCTTGAACGTGCCTGTCTAGAAGATTGGGGAAAGAAAGAACTCCAGCTGAAGGCTCCGCCAGGCTTCCTTTGGTTGCAGCTCCACAGGGACTCAGTTGGCTACATTTACAATCTCCAAAAATTGCAGCAAATTATTATGAGTTCACGCATCTCATCCTTTTGAAGAGATCAGAAGTTTGGATGAGAATGGAGGGCAGGTAACACAAGCAGTGCGTGCTGCGTGCTGCACCCAAACCTGGCTACTTCATCACTGTTTCTCACCAGTCCCACACAGCCCTCCCAGATAAAGACTGTTATGGTCCCTGCTTGGCAGATGAGGAAACTGAGACTCAGAGAGGTTTAGTGACTTGTCCAAGACCACTCAGCTGGTGAGGAGGAGAGCTCACCTCTATGGAGTTTGCCCTCCAAACTCACATCTCTCTGACTTTTTGATTGTGAATGTTACATGTTGTCTTAGCACCTACTGCTCTGCCACATCCGTCTCTTATACCTATAGTGATTTTTATAATTAAGGAAAGGAAACAAGCTTTGAAACTCTTCGGACCCGTAAAGCACTAGGTGATTGTTGCTCACCATCGTTTTATAAAACTCACAGGCAGATGGTGCCTGTGTCCGTGTTCTGTTCCGAGGGAGGCATTTTCACACGTGGAGCTGACAGCAACCTTGCTGTTAGCCACTCTTGTCACAGCAAAGAAATGGTGTTTTTTAAAAAACGTTTCTTCCTTTGTGGTCTTTGCTCTTCTTAAGCTTTCTGTGTGTGTGCTGATTTTTATTAAAGGACAGAGATGGTGCAGTGAGCCCTGCCCAGTCTGGCCCTGGGTCAGGATGATAAGCTGGGAAGCAAGCACGTGTGTTCTCCTGAGAGGCGCCAGTGGGCATGGCAGACTTGGGGCCAAGCTACCGACCAGGCCTGCTGCAAGCAGACTCAGCCTCTCACTGCAGCCCCAGGTGGACTCCTGGGGGGACCAGCGGCCTCTGGGATGGCCTGAGATGGTGCTCCTGGAGAAGGAGGTCTGAGCGGGTATGATCAGGAAAAAGGCTGCATCATGCAGGATTTCCAAGCAGCTACAGGGTGTGCCCTGACTTAATTCCACCTGTTTGCTCACGTTCCCAGAGCAAGTTCCTTCAACGTTATATGGACCAAGTCTCACCCTTGGTTTCAAGATTACTTAAAATAACCTGTGATTCTTATATTTGGCCATTCATGACTTGCCAAGACTCGACAACTCAATGTTTCATTTATTTTTCAAGTTTTGTGCATCAGGCCCAGTTCAGGGGTGGGGACTCAAGAGGACTGTGAGGTGGCCCTGCCCATGGAGAGCTCACAGTGGAGATGCACGTAAAGCTGGGTGAGGAGCACCGTGGTGGAGCACCTCTAGTCTGTTATGGAAGGAACCGGAAGACCTCCCGGGTGAGGTGCCATCTGGGCTGAGTACTAAATGATGGGTAGAAACGGGTGAGTCAAAGAGGGAAGAAAAAGGCCTTTTAGGCCAAGGGTTAGGATGTAAAGCCAGTATGGGGAGCCACAAGCCACCTGCTGTTTTCCCAAATACAGATTTCTAGGTGAGAGAACAGTGCAGCAAGAGATGAGTCTGGGGAGGGGCTCTGGCCAAGCCAGGGCTAGACCTTGAACTTGGGGTTATAGGGATGGCTTTTCTTTTGCAGGCAGGATTGGAGTCTTAATAGTTGAGCTGGTGTTTAGAAGCATCACCCAGAATTGCCATGAGGAGCAGCTTCAGGCTGAGCCCAGGGGGGAAGCATTTGATGCATGCAATAGAAAGACGTGGGAGCCTGAATTAAGGGCGTGAACAGACTGGGGAACTCTTCAGGAAAAATCAGTTTGGCAGGATCAGAGACTGGCTGAACACACTGGGAGAAGGAGGTGGAGGCGACATGGAGGCTCAAAGCCTGGACACAACGCATGCCTTTTCCCAAGAATGGGAATGCAGGGGTAGAAGCTGTGAGTGGTGGGCTCACCCCATCTGCTGTGGATGTGGGGGAGTCTACAGCCATGCAGGAAGGCTGGGCGGAGAGGGGCTCAGGTTCTATTAAAAACCTGCCCTCTAGACTTCAGCCATTCCTACCTGAAGAGACTTTTGAACAGTTGGAGGATGACAGAGTCAGGCCTGCCTCCTACCCCTACTGCATTAGTCAGGGCTCCCCAGAGACACAGAACCAATAGGCTGTGATTAGAGAGGAAGAGATTTAGTATAAGGAATTGGCTCGTGTGATTGTGGAGGCCAAGATGTCCCAAATCTGCAGGGCGGGCCAGCAGGCTGGAGACCCAGAAAAAGTCAGTGTTCTGTTTAGAATCTGAAGGCCAACTGCTAGAGAATTCTCTTACCTGAGGGAGAGTTGGTCTTTTTGTTCTAGTCAGGCCTTCAACTGATTAAATGAGGCCTACCCACTTTGTGGATGGTCATCTGCTTTACTCAAACTCCACTGGTCTAAATTTTAATTGCATCCAGAATACCCCTACAGAAACAGGCAGAACAATGTCTGATCACCTATCAGAGTGCTGCGGCCCAGCCAAGTTGAGGCATAAAATTAAGCACTGTCTACTCACCCAAGCTTCCTTGGTGGCTCAGATGGTAAAAAATCCATATGCAAAGCAGGAAACCCGAGTTCAGTCCCTGGATTGGGAAGACCCCCCATCCCCCAGAAAAGGGAACAGCAACCCACTCCAGTATTCTTGCCTGGAGAATCCCATGGACAGAGGAGCCTGGCAGGCTACAGTCCATGGGGTTACAAAGAGTCAGACATGACTAAACAGCATTGTTCTAACCGCCTTCCTCAGACCTTAGCCAGTCCTCATCTAACTGTAAGTAGAGGCGATCGCTGGCTAGGTCAGCATGAGGTTCTTCGGTCAACAGGAGCCAAGCGTCCCGTCTGGACCACGCTCTGAACAGCCCTGTGGACGTGCTGGCCCTGTGTCGGGGGCACAGCCCGTTGCCACCCCACCTGGAGAGCAGGAAGGAGGCACTGTTCAGGCATTCAGGGACACACATGCTTCCCTTGTCCTGGGGCTAGGTCCCTGACCCTGAGCTGCAGATGGAGTGTTGACTCTTTGGGTCATTGTACCTGCCTCCCCTGATTCCAGCCCAGCCCTCACCCCCCTACACCTAGCACCCACAAGATCCACAGAAAGGTAGGGGGGATGGCACTTAGCCCAGAAGTCCCCACCCTCCTGCACCCGCTGGTCTGAGAGGTGCTTTCTGCCAATGACTGTTTTCTCAGTCAAGTTCTTCTCTACCACAAGCTTAATAGTTAAAACAGTAACTGTTTGAAATGATCCTTCACCACTCTGATGATATAAGATGCAAACTTGAGAGGAGAAAAATCAAAAGGGAAGAGAGGCATCAAATTTTCCGGAACACAGCGAAGTGCACAAGTGGTGGGAGATGGCGGAAGGACACAAAGGCTGCTGATTAGATCCTGACGTGGTTCTGGTCCAAGGATACTTTTGTCTGGAGCCACACACCTCAGCTGGCAAGCTGCCATGTTCAGAGCCACAGGAATCCAAGTATTTAATCAGCCACCTTGGTTGATGGAGGGCTTTGGGGGAAGAACAGGGAGCCCAAGCTTCTCCTCAGAAGCAGCAATGAAGGTGGGAGCAGAGACCCGCCTCTTAATAAGACAGCGGCCAATTAACTGAGCAAATGTTTGAGGTGTCCCCACCAAGGGACGGGACGCCTGCTTCTCTCCCAGAGCTTCCCCGGGGCCAGTCAGTCAGACAGGCAGGTACATGACTTAAGTTAATTGGAGAAAACCTCCTTCTAGGGAAGTGAGCACTGGCCTGTCACTGATTGGGACCCAAGTTTGTTTTTGACAGTTCTCTTTGCCTGACCCCAGATAGAAGCGTCCTTCCGATGGGCTCCCCTGTCCCTACCACCCACCACCACGGAGACTGTATGATTGGGGGTATCTCACCAGGGGTCTCACAGAGCCAGAGGCCGTGGCCAGAAATCTACAAAGCCAGGAGAATTTGGCAGTAGAGGACTGTGCCCAGCAACTGGTCCGTGGTCCACAAGAGGGCAGCTCTCCTTCCTTGTCCAGTCTGTGTCCAGAGAGCCCCGGCCAGGACCCCGCCTGGATCTGGACTCCAGAGGTGACCTCCAGGAGCAGGTACAGAGGGTGGGCCACGGGAGAGGTGTGACTCGGGACAGTGATGCTTAGGGAAGAGCAAAGTCAGGTGGGCTAGGCTTGCTCCGATGGGGAGGAGGTGGTTATGTCAAGGGAAAGGTAGATTTCCGAATGTGCCAAGGAGTGGAGTAGCCTGTCGTAAAGGCCCCGTGGGCACACAGGCCCAGGCCAGCTGCAGTCGGAGGCCAGTTAAGGGGGGCGTAGCTGACTGCATATTCACCAGGCAGGCACAGTCTCCCCTTCTCTCTCTCCTTCCCAGGGCTCCATCCTCTCACCTCCCCCTTTCAGCTCTCCCTCTCCGCCCCTCTCCCCAGGAAGTCTGACTTGAGTGTGCCCACACATATCTAAAACAAGCGGCTGGAAAATTGTTTCTCAGTGAACTGGATGGCACAGGCCATTTTAATGACGTGAGCAGTTTTACTGGCATTTAGACACGATTGAAATACTGAGCTGTCCACCCTCCCCTGGACATCATCACCCAGGGTGGGGCAGGAACCTGGAACCCTTTCCGTATGACTCTCCTGGTGTGTGTAGGGAGGCAACTTCATGTGAGCCAGCAAGCTTTCCTTTGTTGGAGGATCCTTTTCTCCAGCTTTTCCATCAGTCTAGATTATAAATAAGGGACTGAGTCAAAAAATAAGTGAGTAATTTCTCCGTGTTCTTGCCTCCAGTTTAAAGAGGAAGGTTGTGAGGGATGATGAGAACAGTCAGGCGGTTGGGTGGGAATTATTGCCCCTTGTGAAGAGGAGGCCAAGGCTTCAAAGCATGCTGGGCTCTGTGGCAGCAACAGAGTCTCAGTAACCCAGGAGACGTGTGCTTCTCACCCGCACCACCTAGCCGGCGTGGGTCAGCACAGCGTAGGCACAGGGACCCGCCTCAGCACCCTCTCCCCAGCACGGCTGATGGGGAAGGAGTTGGTGAGTGAGCACAGCTCTGGCTGGGCTGTTTGCTGGGGCTCTCCCACTCCCACGTTAGTTGAAGCCAGGTGTGAGACCACATCTATTGGCACAAATGGACGCCTACGCTTCCATGAGAACAGGTTCCCAGATGGGTGTGCAATGGAGAAAATTAAGCCATGTTCCCCTTTGTGTGTTGGCCCCTCTCTTCTGCTGGGGGAAATCCATATGGAGGTTGTAAATCCTGAAAACAGGACATTAAGAGTAGTGGGTTTAAGGCTAAAATTCGTCTTCCCACAGCATCAGAAGAAAACAATCTCCTTATACATTGTCTTAGTGCCTCCTGGTTTTTATATCTACATTTAACTTTTGCCCACCGGATAGCACAAATACACAAACAGAAATGACAAAGCCACAGAATGAAGCTGTTCTTTTAAGTTTCCAGAGAGAGCAGATTGAAACTTTTAGCAAAACAAAAGCAGTTACATCCACCATACTCAAATTGCTTCCTAGTGACCAAATTTTACATCCCTGAAACCTCCAAGGGTTTAAGAATATCCACAAAATTAACATTTTATGGAAAGGACTAAAAGACTTCACAATATTTTCCAAAGTTTCTGTCCTGGGCCCGGATATGGGCTTGGTTTAACAAACCTGAGTGTATAAAGCCTAAATGTTCCTCTTACCCTTGGAACTGCTGCTGCTGCTAAGTCGCGTCAGTCGTGTCCGACTCTGTGCGACCCCATAGGCGGCAGCCCACCAGGCTCCTCTGTCCCTAGGATTCTCCAGGCAAGAACACTGGAGTGGGTCGCCATTTCCTTCTCCAATGCATGAAAGTGAAAAGTGAAAATGAAGTCGCTTAGTCATGTCTAACTCTTAGCGACCCCATGGACTGTAGCCTACCAGGCTCCTCCGTCCATGGGATCCTCCAGGCAAGAGTACTGGAGTGGGGGACCATTGCCCTTGGAATAATAGTGATCAATTAATTAGGAGATAGTAAGTAACATTATCCCTCCACTGAACTGTAGAGACCAGACCCGCCCTTCGCAGTGCCGTATCGTAGGCTGGCATGGAGTAAGCATGCCATAAACACATGCTCAGGACAGAGAGGGAGAACACGGGAAGGACTGGGTGGAAGCAAGACTGGCTTTCACCTCCGTCAGAAGAACAGCAAAGAGTGGACGACTGCAGAGCTGAGAAGGGATGGAGAAAACCTTGATGACCAGAACTCGGTCTGTTGCACGGTGGTGTCACCCACAGCAGGATGTGCTCAGGCCAGAGCAGTGTTCCGAGGCCACGCGCGAGTTCCCAGGTCAGGCTCCCCGAGCCTTCCCTGCATATAGGTGTGCCACGTGCAGTGCTGACCCGCCGGCACTTTCAAAGGACTGAAAGGGAAGCAGCTTGTTGAAAACAGATTTCTCTTCATTTATTTATGATGAAATATAACATAGAGACAGAAGAGGATACAAAGGTATATTTGTAACAACAACAAAAAATCATTGAGAAGAGCCATGTTTTAGGAGGGCTTCCCAGGTGGCGCAGTGGTAAAGAATCTACCTGCAATGCAGGAGACCTGGGTTCTATCCCTGGGTTGGGAAGATCCCCTGGAGGAGGGCTTGGCAACCCACTCCAGTATTCTTGTCTGGAAAATCCCCACAGACAGAGGAGCTTGGTGAGCTACAGTCCATGGGGTCACAAAGAGTCGAACACGACTGAGCTACTAAGCACAGCACATGTTTTAGGAATTAGGGCTATGCTTTAGAGATACCCCTCTTTCTCCTGCCCCTCTCCAAATTTACGTAGTCCTCCCTGCCTTCTGTGAGCATCTTTTTCTGGCTTTTCTTTATAGTTGTCTCACCTAACTATATATTGAGGTATGGTTTGCTTTTTCCCAGTTTTGAACTTAATATAAGTGGAACTGTGTTGTAATGTCCTGTTTTGATTTGCTACTCTCATATGACATCATATCTGTACGACATCCATGTTGAGTATAGCTGTAGCTTGTTTGTTTGTGTTACTGAAAACCCCTTATATACATATACCGTCATTTATCTATCACACTGATGACAGGCAGTATCATTTCCCATTCAGGTCTATTGCTGGAATCATTTGTGTATATGCCTTTTGATGGTGGTTTAGTTGCTAAGACATGTCCAACTCTTGCCACCCCATGGACAGTAGCCGGCCAGGCCCCTCTGTCCATGGAATTCTCCAGGCAAGAATACTGGGGTGGGTTGCCATTTCCTTCTCCAGGGGATCTTCCTGACCCAGAGATCGAACTTGGATGTCCTGCATTGCAGGTATACTCTTTACCAACTGAGCCACCAGGGAAGTCTTATGTCTTTTGCTATGCATATGCAGAGCAGTGTGCTTCTTTAGCCTTACTAGAGATTGTCATATTGTCTTCCAAGTTGTTGGCCATTTTACCCTGAAAAGAGCAACATGAGAGAGTTCCTGTCCTTCACACTACTAGCACTTGTGACGGTTAAACATGTTTAATTTACACTCTCTGGCAGCGGGGTGGGGGTATGAAATGCTGTTGCACTGTGGGTTTAACAGAGACTTTTCTCATCACCAGTAAGACTAAGCATCATTTCACTTGTTTATCGTCTATTTTGATTTCATCTTCTCTCAAGGACCTGCCCAAGTTTTCTGTTCACTTTTCCATTCAGTTGTTTATCTTTTTAAAAAATTGATTTATAGCAGTTTCTTTCTGTACTCTGAATGCTTATTCTTTGTTGATTATATTTATTACAAACATATTCTTCCAATGGTGGCTTTTCACTCTGTCTTGGTTTATTTTTAAGGATGCAAGTTCTTCATGTTAATGTAATTTATCAAGCTTTCCTTCATTCCTATTACAACGTATAAATGTATCAAATCAACATGTGTCATTTAAACATGCCCAGTGTTGTGTGTCAGTTAAATCTCGATTTAAAGAAAAACTTTTCCATCACGCTCAGTGGATTTTCTGCTTTTTAAAATAAATCCTTCCCTGCCCCCTACATTATTCCATGTTATCTTTGTAGTGTTGCTTCTTACATTTAATTTTTAAATATAATAGTTTTACTGAGATATAATCACATGCCATTCAATTCACTTATTTGAAGTATGCTGTTCAATAGTTTTCAAAATATCCCAAGAGTTGTGCAACCATCACTATGAACAATTTTAAAACATCTTCCTCACTTCCAGAAAGAAACCTTGAACCCATTAGCAGTCACTCCTCATTTCTCCCACACCAACCATAACCCCCTAGCCCTAGCAAACACAATAATCGACTTTCTGCCCTGCATATTTGCCCATTCTAGACATTTGAAAGAATATGTGGTCTTTCATGACTGGCTTCTTTCACTTAGTATCATGGTTTCAAGATTCACCCATGTTGTGGCATATATGAATACCTAATTCCTTTTTATTGCCAAATAAAATTCCGTTGCATGGATAGAACAGACCTTATTCATTTATCAGTTGATGAACCTTTGGGTCATTTCCCCTTTGGGGCTGTTATAAATATCCTGCTATAAAGTTTTTGTGTGGACATAAATATATTATCATTTCTCTTGTGTATTTACGTGGGAGTAGAGTTGCTAGGTCATATCTAAACTCTGTGTTCAAACTTTTGAGGACTGTCAAATGTTTTCCAAAGTGACTACCCCATGTTACAGTCCCATCAGCAGTGCACGAGGGTTCCAATTTCTCCATATCTTTGCCAATGGTTATTATCTGTCTCTTTAATTACTGTCTTCCAAGCAGATATGAAGTGGTTTCTGATGTGTTTGGATTTGCATTTCCTTGGTGGATAATAATTTTGAGCATCTTTTCATGTGATTATTGGTCGTCTGTATATCTTTGGAAAACTGTCTATATCCTTAACCCATTTTTAATTGGACAGTTTGTCTTATTGAGTTTCAAGTGTTCTTTGTATATTCCTGATACATGTCTCTTATCATATATATGCTTTACAAATATTTTCTCTTATTCTACGGGTTCTTTTTCATTTTGTTATCCCTTGAAGAACAAAAGTTATAAATTTTGATGAAGTTCAGTTTACCTTTTTATTATTTTGTCAGTTGTACTTTTGATGTCATATTTAAGAGAATATTTACTGTAGTTTTTTTCCTGAATCTTACAGTTATAACATTTACATTTGTATCTTGCATTTTAGCATTTACATTTAGATCTTATATTAAGATCTTAAGTCCATCTTGAGTTGATTTTTGCATGCATTTTGATACAAGGGTCCAGTGTCACATTTTTACATGTGAATATCCAGCTATCCCTCTACCATTTGTTTTAAAGACTATTCTTTCTTTTAAATTGTCTTGGCATTCTTGTTGAAAATCAATTAACCATGATTGTAAGGGCATATTTCTAGACTCTCAGTTCCATTCCATCGATCTGTATATCTATCCTTTGACTAGTGCCACGTTATCTTGGTTACTACAGCTTTGTAAGTGTTTGAAATCAGGAACTGTGAATCCTCTGACTTGGCTATTCTATTGTAAGATCATTTTGGCTATTCTGGGTCCTTTATACTTCCATATGAATTTTTGGATCAGCTTGTTAACTTGTACAAAGAAACAGCTAAGATTCTGATAGGTGTTTCATTGAATGAGTCAATCATTTTGGGAAGTGTTGACACTTTAACAGTATTAAGTCTTCTGATCCATGACCATGGGATGTCTTTCCATTTATTTTGGTCTTCTTTAGTTTCTTGAAACAATTTTTGCAGTTTTGAAATATAACTTTTGCACTTCTTTGGTTCAGTTTATTCCTAAGCATTTTATTCTTTTTCAATCTGTTGTAATAGAATTGTTTTCATATTTTCATTTTCAGAGTGTTTATTGTTAATATATAGAAATACAGTTGATTTTTGTGTATTGACCTTGTACCCTGCAAACTTGCCAAACTCATTTATTAGTTTTAATAGGGCCTTTTGGGTATGACTTAGAATTATCTATATTTAAGATAATATGAGCATAAATAGAATTTTACTTCTTTCTTTCTAATCTGGGTGCCTTATGTTTCATTTTCCTACCTATATGCTATAGCTAGAACCCCCTGTGCAGTGTTGAATAGAATAGCAAAAGCAGACATCCTTGTCTTGTTCCTGATCTTCAGTTCAGTTCAGTCGCTCAGTCGTGTCCGACTCTTTGCAACCCCATGAATCGCAGCACGCCAGGCCTCCCTGTCCATCACCAACTCCCAGAGTTCACCCAGACTCACGTCCATCGAGTCAGTGATGCCATCCAGCCATCTCATCCTCTGTCATCCCCTTCTCCTCCTGCCCCCAATCCCTCCCAGCATCAGAGTCTTTTCCAATGAGTCAACTCTTCGCATGAGGTGGCCAAAGTACTGGAGTTTCAGCTTTAGCATCATTCCTTCCAAAGAAATCCCAGGACTGATCTCCTGATCTTAGGGGAAAGCATTCAGTTGTTCACTATTAAGTACGATGTTAACTATGAGCCATGGATGTTTATTACCATGTTGAGAAGAAAGTGGTAATGTCAGTCACTCAGTCGTGTCTGATTCTTTGTGACCTCATGGACTGTAGCCCACCAGGCTCCTCTGTTCATGAAATTCTCCAGGCAAGAATCCTGGAGTGGGTTGCCATTCCCTTCTTCAGGGGATCTTCCTGACCCAGGAATCAAACCCAAGTCTCCTGCACTGCAGGCAGACTGTAATTTCAGCCACCAGGGAAGTCCCACCACATTGAGAAATTTTCTTCTATTCCCTCTTTGTTGAGGTTTTTTTTGGTTTGTTTTTGTATCAAAAAGGAATTTTAGACTTTATCAAACAATTTTTTCTACAACACGTGAGATGATCATGTGGTTTTGTTCTTTTTCTGTTTATATTGTGCATTACATGAATTGATTTTGTATGCTAAGCCAACCTTACATTACTTGCGTAAGTCACATTTGGTCATGGTATATAATCCTTTTTATGTATTGCTGGATTTGGTTTGAATTTGTTAAGGGTGGGGGTTTTTTTGTACCTAGAAGAGGGTTAGGAGGTGTTGGCTAGTATTTATTTTCCTGTAACACATTGTCTAGTTTTGGTATCAGTGTGACACTGGCCTCACAGAATGAGTTGGGAAGTGTTCCCAGCTCTTCTGTTTTTTGTATGACTTTATGAAGAATTGGCATTCATTCTTTTTAAGTGTTTGGTAGACTTCACCCATAAATCCATCTGGCCCTGCACTTTCCTTTGTGGTAAATTTTTTAAATAGTTAATCAAATGACTTGTATAGATTTTCTGTTTCTTCTTGAGTCAATTTCAGTAGTTGATGTGTTTCTACAAATAAATCCAACTTGCCAGAGTTATCTAGTTTGTTGGTATATAATAGTTCATATTATCACCTCATTATCCTTTTTACTGTGTAAAGCCAGTAGTAGTGGGCCCCTCTTTCTTTCCTGTTTTTAGTAATTTGAGCCTTCTGTATTTTCTTCTTATCAGTCTGGCTAAAATTCTGTCAGTTTGGGGTTGTTTTGTTTTGGTAAGGAAACAAGTTTGGTTCTGTTGATTTTACTTTTCTATTCTTTATTACACTAATTTCTACTCTAATCTTTACTATTTCTATCCCCTACTTGGTTTAAGTTTAGTTTACTCCACTTTTCTAGTATGTTAAGGTAAAATGATAGGTTATTGATTTGAGATTAATTTTTCTTTTGATGAGGCATTTACAGCTATAAATTCATTCCCCTCTAAAACTCCTTTAGCTGCATACCTTAAGTTTTGTTATGTTGCAATTTCATTTCCATCCATCTCAAAGCACTTTCTAATTTGCCTTGTTATTTCTTCTGTGATTCATTGGTTATGTAGAAGAATGCTATTTAATTTCCACATATCTGTGAATTTCCCAAATTTTATTTTTGATTTTGACTTCTAATTTCATTCCATTGCAGTAGGAGAAGATATTTTATGTTATTCCGGTCCCTTTAAATGTATTAATCCTTGTTTAATTGTATAGAATGTAGTCTAGCCTAGAGAGTGTTTCATGTACACTTAGAAAAATGCGCATTCTATGCTTGTTGGATGGACAGTTCTACAACGATCTGTTAGATCTGGTTGGTTTATAGTGTTGCCCATGATTTGAATTTCCTTGTTTATCTTCTGCCTGGTTGTTTTCTCCATTATCAAAAGTGGGTATTGAACCCTTTAACTATTACTATTAAATTGTCTATTTCTCCCTTAAATTCTATCATGTTCTTGCTTCATGTATTTTTGGGTTCTGGTTGTATATATGTTTATAATTGTTATTATAAATTTTCCAGATGAATGGATCCTTTTGTTATTATAAAATATTTCTATCTCCTACTAAGATCCTGAGTGTGGATCTTTTCGTGTGTATCCTACTTGGAATTCATTGAGTTTCTTGGATGTGTGGATTAATGTTTTTCCTCCAATTTGGGAAGTTTTCAACTATTAGTCCTCTAAATATTTTTCTCATTGTTTCTTCTCTCTCCGCTCCTTTTAGTACTCCCATTATACAAATGTCAGGATGCTTAATGGTATGCCGTGTGTCTTTGAAGCTTTGTTCATTTTTATTTTGTTTGCTTTGTTTGTATGTTTCCTGTTCAGTTGACCAGCCTACAGTCTAGTTTGTTGCCCTCATTGAGCTAAGAGCCTCCTCTCAATTGCTTAGCACCAAAATCTCCTTTTATATGGGGACCCTTAGGCTTAAACTTCTGTATACTGTTTTCAAAATAAAGTTACTTCCTCTTAGTCACAGCTCTCCTTTTTTTTTTTTTTTTTTTGTGGCCTGCCTCTCCCCTTGGGCAAAATCTTCAAACCAATGCTCCAGAGCTTGAGGCGGGCATAGTGGCCCATTTTTCTCAGAGTGACACTCCTGGTTTAGGATTGGGGTGCTACCTGGGGTTGTAATCTCCAGTCTTCTCAGCCTATCTCTCCCATCATGCAACCTCTGTCCTGTGAGTGACCTAGGATGAGATCAGCTGGGGCCTCAGTATCCTTGGCCTGCCTTGCCAACAGTTGAATATCCCTCTTATAACTCAGGCCTGGACATAAGACACAAGGCCCAGATCCTTCAGCTGCACTTGACTTGGAATTTAGCTTATGCAAAATGGAGGAAGGAAGGATGAGAATTTCTGGTGTCTTGCCCTCTCAGGAAGGTAGTATAGGCTTTGACTGAGAGCTGAGAGAGAAAGAACTCTGTCTCCTGGGCCACTCCCATCTGGAGTGGAGAGGGCAAAGTAAGCAGGTCATGGTTCAAGTAAGACTCTTACTGTTTTTACTGAAAGTTAATAGCTTTTCTTTTTTAAAAAGCTTCTTCATGTGTGATATGCCCTTAAGAAAGGTCCGTATAGTCAAAGCTATGGTTTTTCCAGCAGTCATGTACAGATGTGAGAGTTGGACCATAAAGAAGGCTGAGCACCAAAGAACTGATGTTTTCAAATTGTAGTGCTGGAGAAGACTCTTAAGAGTCCCTTGTACTGCACAGAGATTAAACCAGTCAGTCTTAAAGAAAATCAACCGTGAAAATTCACTGGAAGGACTGATGCTGAAGTTCTAACTTTGGCCACCTGATGTGAAGAGCCAACTCATTGAAAAAGACTCTGATGCTGGGAAAGATTGAGGGCAAGAAGAGAAGGGGATGACAAAGGATGAGATGGTTGGATAGCATCACTGACTCAATAGACATGAATTTGAGCAAACTCTGGGAGATAGTGAAGGACAGGGAAGTCTGGTGTGCTACATCCATGGGGTCATAGAGTCAGACACGACTTAGCAACTGAACAATGACAATTTCTAGTCACTTTAAACAATGCGGTTTATTTTATTTATTTATTTTTGGCTATGCTGGGTCTTCATTGCTGCACAGGCTTTTCTCTAGTTGTGGCAAGAAGGAGCTACTCTCTAGTGGGTGGTGTGCAGGCTTTTCACTGTGATGGCTTCTCTTGTTGCAGAGATTTAGTGGTTAGGGCATGTGGGCTTCAGTAGTTACAGCACATGGGCTCAGTAGCTGCAGCTACTGGACTCTAGAGCACAAGCTCAATAGTGGTGGTGCACGGGCTTAGTTGCCCCATGGCATATGGGATCATCCCTGATCAGAGATCGAACCCATGTCTCCTGCATTGACAGGTGAATTCTTTACCACTGAACCACCTGGGGAGCCCTAAGCAATGGTTTTTAAAGTCTTGCCAGTTATGATTGTTTCTCTGGGAAGCATGCCTCCAGAGCTCCTTATGCCAACATTCCAGAAGTAGAATCCCAGGTTTATTTTTTAGTCTACGTGGAAGTAATTTTTTTATGAATGGTATCAAACAGAGGCCATTTATTCCCCCATTGTGCTTGCATCATGTATTAAGACGTCCATCTGTTCCCCTGAGATCTACAATAACATCTCTCCTATAGCAAATGCTCATATTTCCAGGGGAAGATCCCCTGGAGAAGGGGTACCCACTCCAGTATTCTGACCAGGAGAATTCCATGGACTGTATAGTCCATGGGGTCGCGGAGAGTCAGACTCAACTGGGCAACTTTGACACTGTTGTGGAACCCTTTCTTCTGTTCATTTGACCTATTTCTATGCATTGTCTCAGTAGAGTTTCATAATAAGTTTTGCTGTCTCATAGAGCAGGCCCTTGTTATTCCTCTTTGGGAACACTACAGCTGCCCTTGGTCCTTTTCATCTATCAATAAATTACAGAACGAGCTGTTCAGTGCCTGCACCCCTGTGCTTATGCACACGTACCTGTATGCACACACCCTGTTGGAAGTATGATTCATATTGCATTAAATCTATGGGTTAGTTCAGGAAGCTTGACGTGTTTATACAACTGTATCTTTTAATCCCCAGACCTACCATATCCCTCCATTTGTTTAGGTCTGAATAGCAGCTGATAGAAGCAGTATGTTTATTGTCCAGGCTGGGGATCTTTCAGTGACTGGTAACATTTTCTCCTGTCTCTACTCCTTGGTCACAAAGGTTGATCTCACTGTAAGCCGTGTTGGTGGGAGAGAAATAAATTAACCTTAGAGTCCATTACTGATCCAGACTTGACAGAAAGCCAGATTTCCAAACAGGTAGATATTTGGGGAGCTGCCTCTAATGGAATGACTACACGCAAGGGGAGCAAGAATAGAGGAAAGTACATTTTTGTCACAAAGCTTCACCTACTCTGAAGCTCGTCCACCACTTTTAACTAACCAGTTTGTTTCATGCTTTCACCAACATTCCAGCTGTTTGCTGACAACGGGGGGCTAGTGTGAGGCTCTGCTACTTCAATCAAGGCAGGAAAACCTTGATTGGGGTTTTTTTTTAAAGTAACCACTGTTGCTTGCTTTTTATTGTTGTTTTTCTGATTACAAAGATATTATGTATTATTTGCAGAAAAAAGTACAGGAAAGCACAAAAGAGCAAACTAAAGCATATTTACCATCAGAGAGAGCCTTGGATAATATTTTGGCATATAGGTTTAGAGACTTTTTCTTTGTGTGTATATACACACCCATGCACACACTTTTTCCCCCAGAAGAACACTTTTAAGTGTTTTTATGAGTGAAGTCGTCACTCTTTTGGGAGAAGGACCTCCAGCCCAGGCAAGGCAGGTGGTGTGGATGCAGCGGTGCCTTGCAGGTTAAGTGGACAGAGGATTCCTTCAGGAGGGGAAGGGGCGTCCAGACTGAAACAGCTCCCGCAGTTCTGCATCGTATAAACATATTTACAATCATATGCTTCGTTAGGTGATGTGCCAGCTCACTGGTGGCCCTCGGTCCACTCGTTTGTAAATGGTTAACTTATGATTGTCATGGCCTTTAGGTTTCTTCCAATGCTGAAATGTTGGGGTTTCAACACCTCCCTGTCATAGAGCTGAATGGTTGCAGCGAGGATGTTTTGTTTAACTTTTCACCAAGAACATGGTTGAAAGTGTCCGTATTTAACCAGGATGTAGTGCTATTGCTGTTTCCGTCCAGAAGGGGAAGGTTAAAAGGTCGTTCCATCTGCACAGCTTACTTGTACAGAGATGAGGCGGTGATTCAGAGCTTGTCTCTGGTGAAGTGTCTGTGTGCCCGGGGCTCAGGCCCCTTGTTAAGCCCCTGCTCTTTTCCCTTCAGCTCTGCTGCTGACATGAACCCTCCTCCGGAAAGACCTTTGTCCACAAGTGTGGACAAACTTGTGTCCGTAGTGACTGGACAGGAGAAATTGGTAAACTGTCTTTAATTATAAAATAAACTCCTTGTGCCCAGGGTAGTAAGCTTGAGTGTGGGGAAGGTAGGGGAGAGGTGGGCAGGAGGACCTCCCCAGAACTTGTAAAATCACCCTAAGTTACCACCCGTGGTGGGCTCAGGGTTCCCGTGTCCAAGGTAGGAGGCCTGACCCTTCTGTCTGCACTGCTGGACGTGCACTGCAGGAGGGAGGCAGAGCTTAAGGGGAGACATTTCCTGTGCTTCCCAAAGGGAGGAGATAATTTCAAAGCTCTGTAGACTGTTCTGTTTAAGCCAGCAGGGAGAAAAGCAGCACTCCCTAAGCCAGAAGATCCTTCATGCTGAGATTTGGGGACTATCCAAGGCCACCCACGTTAGCACCCCACTGAGAGGGTACCAAGGGGCTTGGTGGCCCCATCCCAGACTGCGTGGCCTAGGTTTTGGCCAGGGCTCCCCATGCAGAGAGTGTGGGAGTTGTGGGATCTGCCCCAGATGGTCACTCAGCGTGGGGCCAGCACCCCAGACTCACCGCCAGCCTGCTCAAGGACTGTGCCAACCTGCACCAAATCATTAAGGCCAGATGATACTGGTGCCCTTGTGACACTCAGCCCCCTCAGCTGCCTCAGCCTCTCTATGGAGACCCCGCGGGGAAGCCAGTGCAGTGGGCCATTACTGGGTGGACTGGCTGGGCCCCAGGAGCAGACTGTTCCAGCTCACACGGTCCCGCGTTGGCGCCGCTCCTCGTTCACACAGTTCCCTCTCTTGTGCAGAGTGAATGTCTTCTTCTGCAGACACAGCCCCCCTCCCTGCCTCTCCCTGCGGATTTCACGTTATCACCCTTGAGATGTGCTTCCAGGAGGACTTGCTTCTTGTTACCCGCTGGAACCAATGCTCCCAATCCCCATCACTTCCCGAGGTCAGGATTTAAGGGGCAGACAGCCCCCTGCGTGTCCCCATAGATGCAGCAGCTGATTCCCCATCACTTCCAAGGTCGGGACTTAAGGGGCAGACAGCCCCCTGCATGGCCCCATAAATGCAACAGCATGGTTCCTGGCCTCAGAGCCCCAGCCCCTTCCTCTGTGGGGAAGGTCGGCCACACTGTCCACACCAGGGAACAGCCGCTAGGAGAGCCGGAAACAAGGAGCCACCCTCCCTCTGGGGGCAACTAGAGGCAGTGTCCTCCTGGTCAGAGTCTTGAATTTCCACTTCCCGCCCTGGAAGCCCCATCTCCACCATAACATGCCACATGTGGAAGGATTTCTGGAACTGTCCAGAGAGCATCCCCATCCGCCCCAGGTACATGGAGTTAATACTGCAACACCTGACTTGCATTCTGGCTTATTCTCACTACACGTGGCACTGGGAACTGGTCCAGAGTGAAGCGACATCCCTGTAATTGCCCTTGTTGGCTTTTTCCCACCTTAAAAGTCATTCCACGGAAGCCTGGAGGTGGGATTCCTTCTGGCTCCAGGAGAGGTTGTGAGACTGTCTGGCTGGACAGTGACCAGGAGGCCTGAGCAACAACCCGATCCTCACAGGGACCTCGAGGGAGGGGAGGGTCTCCCCACTAGCACTGGCTGGACCAGGCTGCGTGGCATATTCTCTCCTTGGTTTTGCATGTTTAGGGGGATTCTGACAGGTAGGTGGCCTCCAGCGAGGGAAGACTAGGGTAGCATGCAGTCTAGAAGTGTCATCCCGTGGGCCAGTGAAAACAACACTGTGGGTTTTCCGCAACAGTCCCCAGGATCTCAGCATAAAGCATTGCCTCCCTAATAAGAGAAACAAGAAAACTCTCCGAGTGTGAAGGACCTTCATCTGGGAGTCGGCTGTGGGTGTTTGGGCCCTATGGCAGGTGGATACTGGGCCTGTGGGTGGGAGGCAGAAAGGCAGGTTTCAAAGTCTGCTTGTCAGTATCATGACTCTCATCTCCTCCCCACGCCTCTCCCATAAAATGAGCCTTCCAACAGCCGGCACTGTTTATGTACAGCAGAGTATGGGGCCTCCCATCCTGGGATACAACAGTAGCAGAGAAGAGAGAGAGGACTCAGCCCTGTGAGAGAGGGTCACCTGGACAGCCTCCAGCCTTGAGCCTGAGTGTCTGCTCCAGCAGACACTGCTGGACCTCAGTATTTTTCAAGCTCAAATCAGTTTCTTTAAATGAAGCTCCCATAACAAAGAGTGCCTGATGATCATTGTGACCATCTTTTTCCATCGCACTTCAAAGGGGTCTGAGAACAAAGGAGGAGATGACATTTCCTCGTCCTCCAGTGGATGTTTATGCACATGAATCAGCTGCCGCTTGCTGTATTGTTCTGTGGGCTCTTCACTTGGAGAGGAGGCTCCTCCCACCCCCGAGAGTTCTTGGGTTGTGCGGACAAGAGGCCGCCCTGCCTTAGGGACACCCAGGCAGCTCCTCACCTCCCAGACAGGCCTCAACCTACGGCCAGGCATCCCACACTCCCCTCAGATCTCTTCAGTCATGCCGCTTTTTCAGTCGCAGGGGTTTAAGGGATGCAAACCAGCTCCAGCTTTAAATTCCATGAGACCCAGGTGGCAGATAGATATCAGGAGCAGAAGTGCTCAGGGCCAGGAATGCCACCTGCTGTGAGGGCTGGCAGAAAGCAGAGCCAGTTTCTGGGCAACCCTGAAATGTGGGCAATGCTTACCTGGTCAGTGGACGCTGAGGTCCAAGATGGGGGTGCTCATCTCAGTCCCCCAAGGCTGGCCTGTGTTGATGGCCTGGGAGTGGGCCCCATTTTCTCAGTGCTTTGGGATGCTCAGGCAGCTCTGCCCCTTCCTCCATGTGCCTGTCTTGCCCAGGCTACGCAAGGCTGCCCAAGAGCCAGGCCTGATGCAGGGAAGGGAAGTAGCACAGTCATCAAGGCTAATGTTTTAGCCCACATCCATGCTGAGGCCCAGGTTATACTTGGTCACCTCATCCAAGATGGAGCAGGCTCTGAACCCCGGGTTGATTCAGCACACAGCCTCCTCCCCACCGGCCACCCCTGACCTGCCCATGGAGCCAGTCACCTCGGACTTGGATAGGTCATCCTTTGAACTCTCTGGCCTCTCCTCCCTCCCTCAGCACTGCTTCATGTCTCAGCCCCTATCTCAAGGTGATGAAACTGTGGAGTCCAAACCTTGATGCCATCTATCGACCAGGCTTCCTGGCCCCAACCTGTCCTCAGGTCCCTTACCAACCTGGTTTGCCGTGGAGGCAAACCAGTCATGTCTGTTTTCCGAGCTGGGACAGGCCCTCTCTTTCTTTAGGTATCCTCTGCCAGGCTTCCTGCAGGGTCCATAGCTAATGTTTTTAAAAATTAAAACTTCCCCAGTAATAGGCTCTTTAAATGATCCAGATGATTCACTGTAGTGGGACTGGCCTTGGGGTCAGATGCCAAGTGGTGGAACCATCTCTGGCAAAGTGACAGGGCTGGGGGCGGTCTGTCCCAGCCCCTGCCTGACTGCCCATCGCCCAGCCTGCCAACCACGGCTGCACTATCCAAGTTACCGTGTCATTCCCTTGGCCCAGAGCTGAGTGCTCTTGGAGGCAACCAGCCTTCTCCCTCTCCTCTGCCCTGCAGAGCTCAGAGTCTCATCAGGACAGATGAGATAATCAGGACATGAGTCAGGAGGATGCTCGCCAAGAGAGACGGTGGGGCTCTGATCACACACATGGCAAGACTACAAAGGAGATGGGCCTGTGAGTGCTGGCGGAGGAGGCGGACAGCCCCCTGGGGGGCTGGGGGGCCTCCGGGAGGAGGTGGAATTGGAACCCAGCAGAATGGTCTTGGGTCAGAGCCAGGGCCAGCCTCGACAAAGGACACCGAGAATAGGGCCTCAGTGTCACAGGGCAGACAGGTGCTGCTCATTCAGCCCTGTCAAAACTCTGCTGGCCCGTGTCCTGGCCACCCCAAGCTCTGCCCTCAGCTCTGAGGCTCTGGGGCTTTGGAAGGAGGGAGCGGAGCCAAGTGAGTTCTTGAGGTCCTGTTGACACCAGGTGACTGGTGACCGGGTAACTAGGAGTCCACCCAGGAAATGGAATGACCACAAGTACCATTTAACAATGTCATTTCAGGCTCTGCATGTCAGTTGGGTGTCTCCAAAGTGTCCCCACGTAGGAGACGCCCACCTGTCAGCACGGGGCTCGCCTAAATTGAGGTTTTGTGGAGAATGAGGAAGCAGGCACCAGGGTGGAAGGAACGAGGCCCACACTGAGCTGGGGTGTGGTGGGCTGGCCTGGCGTGTCAGCCTCCGGGGGTCGCAGCTTTGAACAACCTGGTCCCTGCCCTGCCCCCAGGCAGGTGGCCTATCTCCTTCTGTACAGTGAGGGATTGCCCCGCTTCTCTGTCCCTTCCCACGTGACATTCCGTGACTCTTCCCTGTGCAGCATGACATGTCTCAGTTGGGGCTCAGCCCAGGTCCTGCTGAGGGACCCCAGGAGCAAGGAGCCCCAGGGAGGTGGCTGAGAGAGGGACGGCACTGGCCGGGCATTAGCCAGACGCCAGTTGTCAGATGGAGCAACTTGCATAATTGGTGTTTTGTTTGAAGAGGCATGATTCTGTTCAATCAATTTTCAAATGCCAAATGGGCACTGAGCTTTGAAAGATATAAAGAGATTAACATTATCAAGGAAAGGGCAGACTTGGGTGGCTCAGAGGCTGGTGACTTTGAGCCGGCCCCATGCAGGTGGGCCTGACAGACCCTGTGCGAAACCCCAGTAGACCTGGAAGGTGGCACCTACAGCTTCTCTCTCTACTGGGATGGCTTCTCCACCTGTTGGGAGGGTCAGCTATATTTGGCTCAAGACTAGCTTTTCCCACCACAGTGTTGTCAGCCACAAAAAAATCTCCTTTTGCAGAAAAAGGCAGTTGACATTAGGAGAAAAATCCTGGCCCTGCTAGCTGATCTTCACTCAATGAAATAAAATGACAGGCCAGAGGAGAGGCCACCAACCTGTCCACAGTTGGGGCACCAGGAAAGGACCTGGTAGAAGGACCCAGGTGCGTCTCACAGCAGAGCCCAGCATACAGGTGCCCGTGGGCCCCAATCGCAGGGGCCCTGCCGACACTTCTGTTCCAGTGCGTGTCTGTTTCCTAGCTCGGGGCATCTGTGTGCCACACCCCTGCAGTGCTGGGGAACTGAGCTGCCATCAGGAGGTCTGGTTCTCTTCTGAATCTCCCTCCTGCTCACTGGACCTCAGTCTCTGCAGAGTTGGGTTGGTCTCAAGACCTTCCTAACTTCAGATACCAACTGCGAGTTTAGGAATCCCCAAGACCACCCCCCTGTTTGACAATTTGCTGCAAGGACTCACAGAATTCAGGAAAGCCAAGATACTACTTTTGTTGTTGTTTAGCCACTTAGTCATGTCTGACTCTGTGCTACCGCATGGACTGTAGCCTGCCAGGCTCCTCTGTCCATGGGATTTTCCAGGCAAGAATATTGGAGTAGGTTGCCATTTCCTTCTCCAGGGGATCTTCCCGACCCAGGGATCAAAACCGTGTCTCCTGCATTGGCAGGTGAATTCTTTACCCCTGAGCCACCAGAGAGGCCCTCAGTATACTAGTGGTTATGATTTATTGCAGTAAAAGGATATAGATTAAAATTACAGCAGAAAGAAGGGCCATGCAGAGCAGAGTCCAGGAGGCTCCGAGGGCAGAGCTTCCAACTGTCCTCCCCAGCAGTTGTGCTCGTGTGCTGGCTTCTTCCAGCAGTGATGTGTGACATTACCCAGAGTGTTGCTAACAGAAGACACTCACCTGAGCCTTGGTGTCCAAAGATTTCACTGTGACTCAGTTGCATAAACGTGATTGAGTGCCCACATGGCTGGTTGGTCTCCAACCCTTGCAGTGGTGGTGCTGACACCATGTGGACCGTGGTCCCCATCATAAATTGCATCGCTAGCATAGACTGTCTGACGTGGCCCAAAGCTCACAGGTCAACAAAGACTTCTACCAGGCCAGACATGCCAAAAGCTTAGCAATCACCTCCCAGGAGCCAGGGGTCAGAGGCCAGACTCTCCCTAGACAAGGTTAATCCTTCACCGTAGTTTCCATCTGAAACTATGAAGGGGGTGAGAGAAGAGCCTGGTCTCCGGACTCCTTCAAGGTCTCAAGCTCTGGGGTCTTGTTCCTGCCTATTGGGCCTGGGTTTATCAACAGCAGAGCATGGAGAATGAAGTTCCAACCAACCAGCCAAACACAGTGAGAAACTGTTAAGGTTTCTGTTCAGGTACATCCCATATTACCTGTGGAATTATGTTTGATTTGTTCTCTCCCAAGGATCATAGCCAGCAGACCCTTTAAAACCATTAGCTTTAATTTCCTTTCCTACTCTCCTGATCTTTGATTCCAAACTCCTGGTGTGGCCTACTGCAGAAAACCCCACAGCGGCAGGCAAACCTGCTTCCTTGCACTTCTGAACATCTTTCACCCTCCAGGTGAGGGAAGGCCAAGGGGAGGGAGCATGACGCTGTTCCGTGGTTCAGTTCGCTGCAGACGGGCATCCAGAGTGACAGTGCTCACAGAGGAATGCCCAGGCCTCTTCACATCGCAATCCTAAACATGCAGGGTCTGCCTGGAAGGAATTCAAAAGCAGCTTTGGTTGAATTCCTAAAAGAACTTCTGAGAATCAAGTCTGCCATACAGCTGTTTCTTTGTTTACCTTAGGGCTGTAAGGGAAACATTCTGCCCAGACTATTCTACACTGTTAGGAGACAACCCTTCCCACCCCACACGTGTTTCAGTTCAGTTCAGTTGCTGAGTCGTGTCCGACTCTTGGCGACCCCATGAATCGCATGGACAGGCCTCCCTGTCCATCACCAACTCCTGGAGTTCACCCAAACTCATGTCCATCAAGTCGGTGATGCCATCCAGCCATCTCATCCTCTGTCGTCCCCTTCTCCTCCTGCCCTCAATCCCTCCCAGCATCAGAGTCTTTTCCAATGAGTCAACTCTTCACATGAGGTGGCCAAAGTATTGGAGTTTCAGCTTCAGCATCAGTCCTTCCAATGAACACCCAGGATATTAGATCTCCTTGCAGTCCAAGGGACTCTTAAGAGTCTTTTCCAGCACCATAGTTCAAAAGCATCAATTCTTCAGTGCTCAGCTTGCTTCTCAGTCCAATTCTCACATCCATACACGACCACTGGAGAAACCATATGTGTAGGTCCTGCTAAAAACAGTGCCCCCTCCCCTACTTTGTGGGGATGTGGACATGTATCTCAGCTGTTTGAAATTGGCATTGCTGGTTGATCAGAGTCTTCACTCACTGTTGAGCAAGTGCTTCCGGGTGTCATGGTGTCCACCCCTCTGTGCTGCCTTAAGCAGGTAGGTGGTCCAGTCTGCTCATCCCTTGCCAGCCCTGAGCTGAGCTCCCCATGGAAATGACGGCTCCTTTCCACCTGCATCTGCTCCAAAGCCTCTAACAGAGTCACCCTCAGACAGGCCTTCAAGGGGAGGGTGTCGAATCACTGCAGTCTCATCTCACAAGAGTAGATACTGTTTAGTTTCAACGTTTCAATATAAATCCAAGTTTAGATGGCTCATTGGCCAGCATTGAAGTGCCCTGCACCAAAAAATTAAGCAAAAGCTATTTGTAGAGTTTTTTCCTTTCCTTTTCTTTTTTAGCTAGGGTGAGTGCTTTAAGTAGGCCTAAATTCAAACCTTCGATTTATTGCTACAAATGTTGCGGCTGCTCTGTGCTTGTATGAGCCACTTCTGCTTTAGATTGGTCACTCGCTATTATTTTGAGTGAATAAAACTGCAGTGAATTAAAACCCTGGGTGCTGAATTTCTCCTGGCCTCTGTGTCAGGGGATTCTTTCCCACCACCCCTGCCAAGAAGGGTTAAGACAGAGGCAGAGCAAAGCAGGAGGAGGAGAGCGTTCAGTGGCCATGGTGGCGTTTAAATTACAAGATTATGTTTTAATAAACTGTGCTGTTGCTTTCATTCTGTCTTCCATAACAAATTACCATAGATTCGATGGCTCAAACAACAAACCTTTATTTCTCACAGTTCCAGAGTCTGGAAAGGCTGAGATCAAAGAACCAGTAGATCAGTGTCTAATGAGGGCCTGCTTCCTGGTTCACAGATGGCAGCCTTCTCCTGTGTCCTCCCGTGCAGAGGAGAGGCAAGCTCTTCCTACTCTGCTTTTAAAGGCACCAATCTCATTCATGAGGGCTCCACCCATGCAACCTAGGTATCTCCCCAAGACCCCTACTTCTAGATACTGTCACATTGGGGATTAGAATTTCAACATATGAAATTTGGGGGCACGCAAACATTAAGTCCATGACAGCCAGTAATCATTTTTGAGGACCCGTGACTTTGCCAGGCACTGCCGATATGGTGGTGACCATGACAGACAGCATCCTGCCCTTGAGCTGCCTACATTCAAGCAGCATGAGACAAAGAATAAAGACATGGACAGATGAGTGTGATAAATGACTCAAAAAAGAAGTAAATAGGATGCTGTTTCAATGGAGAGTTGTTTCACGACTAGGGGGTCCGTTGGGAAGGCCTCTGTGAGGTGACATTTGAGTTGAGAGTTAAATGTTCACAAGGAGTCTGCCACTCAGAAATCAGGGGAAAGAGGGATCCATGCTGAGACTCAGCCCGTGCAAAGGGCCTGAGACTGGAGGGAGCTTGGGTTGCTCAAGACACAGAAAGGTCACTGTAGCTGGAGCATCAAAAGTGAAGTGAAGGCTGGTAGGAGATGAGGTCGGGGAAGAAGTCAGAAGCCCAGGCAGAGGGAGCCCTGTAGATCTGTCTGCTAGAGATAGGACAGGGTCTGCGGGTGGAACTTCATTCTTTTGTCAGATCCCTCCAGAGGCCAAGGGATGAGAGCTTTGCAGGCTGTAGGATGCTAATGACGATGGTGAATGTTAATACCCATGGCCCTAGTCCGACCTTTTCAGCACTGGGTGTCCTGATTAACTGGCCATTCTCCCACTTCAGCACACGGGAAGACATTTTGTTCAGGAAAAAGTTGAAATGGCCAGCCCATCTAATAACAGAATATTGAAAAGGTCATCGCAGTACAGCTAAGTCTTCCAACCTACAAATCACAGAGAGTGTCTGCTCAGATAACTCATTCTCCTGACAAATCAAGGAACAAGGACTGAGCTGCACAGCTGATTAGGCTCATCGGAAATCAGAGGACCAGGGAGAAATCGATGGGAGAACATCTTTACCCCATGCAGGGGGTCAGGGCAGTACTGAGCTGATGAGCGCATCAGCAGGTGGGGGTCATGCTGCCCCCTGGTGGCTGCTCAAATGATAACGGCATCTGGTGGCAAGCTGGAGGGCCCAGAGAAGCCTGGTCAAGGTCCTGTCCTGGGCCCAGTCTATGGGTCCTTCCAGGCCTGTAGTTTAGCCTTTTCTCTTTTACCACAAAAAGTATTAAAAAGCACATTTCCCTAAGCCATAAAAAAGGGCCAAATAAAGCCCTTGCCATTAAAATTTCTAAAGTTGTAATTTTTTTTTTCCTATCTAGGGTTTTTTAGAAATTAGCTTTTTGCCATGAGCAGCCTTTGGAGAAAGAGTGAGCAAGAACAGTCAAAACTCAGAATCCTCATAAAATGAGGACAGGTTTATGGCTTCATTTATTATGGCGTTCCACAAACAACATTCAAGAAAAATGACTGATTTAATTAAAGACTGGGCAATTAACCTTCTGCGTGCTAAAACAGAGGGCTTTGCGAGGGCTTTCCACAGAAGCATATCTTCATCTGCGAGGCAGCAGCCCCAGAGAATCTTAATAGATTGGCGAAGCCGGATTGAAGTGGAAGGTTCACCTTAAAAAGAAATCTAAGAAGATTAAGAGAGGGATGAACATCAAAAATGACTCTGATTAAACCACGATAAAGGATGCTAGAAACTGAAAGGGAGAAACAGGATACACAGAGTATATTTTTTAAACCAAAGGCACAAAGATTTCAGTGGGCTTTGGAGATAAGGGGGACTGACATTTTGAGAACAGTTGATTAAAAGCTTTTCGGCACAAATGTTCATTTTCACTGGGGGTTGAGCACAAAAATCCATGGAGTAAATTGAAATTCTAAATGCTAAGAGAAGACTAAAAGATTTACTGCCACAGATTCAATTAAGTGGCTAAAAAAATGTACCATCTCCTTCAGGATTCATTTCGGTGCCTGCCTCATAACTGCACAATTTCCCAAACGCTGTCTGCTAATGTGTGGCGGGAGGGACAGCTTTCGCAGGAGGGCCAAAGCATCTTGCTTATGGGGCCTTAGATCAGGACTCAGTGGAGCTGGAGGCCGCTCCAGGGCAGCCCCACCGACTCTCCCCTTTACAGCCCCACTGCCACCTCGAGTGGGGGCCCCTCATCCCCTGGAAGCATGATGTCACAGGGAGGCAGCAGGCTTCATAGCGACCACCACGGCCCACTCTTGCCCCACAACAGAACCTGACTTTAGAACTTAAAAGCAGTGTGGGGTCTCTCCAAACCTGAGCCTGGCTCAAGATGTACTTTGAACTCATCCCTGCTGGGCAGTAATTGGAACCGTCACCCAACGGGCACACTTGACCTGTGTTTCTGAGCTCACAATCTGCCTGCCGATGCTGGAATTCAGTATGTGCCACCTTAGCCAGTGTGTTCGGTAGGAAGGGGTTATTTAAAGATCTGTTCCTAACAGCATAGTTAAAGTCCAGAGGTGGGCTGCAATCGACAGGAAGGCTGGTGAATTACTGCAAAGTGGCAAGTGTTAATTTAATGCCCTCTGTACCACCGTCTCTGAATTAACCCAGCCATAGAAAACTATCGTTAGCTCAGTATGAAATGGTCTCAGTGATGAGAGGCCTGCACACACTTTTAATGCTGATAGGAGGACAGAGCATGGAGCAGGGTGTGGGCGGGCTTCGTTTTAAACAACCCTTGGTGTGGAAAATTGCAGCAGAACCAAGCTAGTGAATGGGAGCTGGTTCCTCTGGTCTCCAACCACCCAAATCTGAGATTTCCCCTCACCCCACAGTCCACGTGTTATCCTGCAGCACCAAGGGTGCTGTCTGTAGGTTCAGAAACAACCTTGCTTGGCCTCCTACGTGGAGGCTAAATGCTGTCATCTTTAAAAGAAAGAGCAAAGGAGGCAAAAATGAAAAAAAAAAAATTTTTTTTGAGTGTAGTTGCTTTACAGTGTTGTTAACTTCTGCTGTGCAGCAAGGTGAATCAGACACATGTATGCACATATCCCTTCTTCCTTGGATTTCCTTCCCATTTAGGTCACCACAGAGCACTGAGTAGGGCTCCCTGTGCTCTACAGTTGGTTCTCAGTAGTATTCTGTATTATACATAGTAGTGTATATAGGTCAGTCCCAGTCTACCCCACTCCTCCAGCCCCCTCTTAATATCCATGTGTTTGTTCTCTAGTCGTGTCTCTATTTCTGCTTTGCAAATTAAGTTCATCTAAAGAAAGAGCAGAGGAGGCAAAATGAAAAGGTAGCTGATGGAGTTAAAGGCTTGAGTTGCGACTGGCCATAGGAACTCAGGGCTGTCAGGGTCCTGCAGGCTGCAGTGGTTGGAGAGGACCTGCCTGGGTAGGCTCAGTAGAAGGCAGGGCTGGAGACAGGAAGGAAAAGGAAAATCATCTTGGGTGGGAGATTCAGGGTTTCTTGGGAAAAGCAAGTGTTGAGGGGGCTGCAGTAGATGATTCCCACTGCAGGGCTGGAACTGGGAGTCAGGAACCTCCCAGAGACCTCCCACCCTATATCACACCCCACCCACGGGAGCACAGGAGACCTGCTCCTGTGGGAGACTGGTGCCCGGCCTGGCACTGCCAGCAGTGTCCCCGCCAGGAATGAACCAGGAGGTTTTCTCTACACCTGGTTTTTCTCTCTGTAGACTGTAGGTCATCCAGATTATTTGGAAAGAGAAAAAATAAAAAGAGGTTATTTTTTTCTCCAAGAATGATAGAGCAGACATAAAACCCCAAAATGGAAGCAAACCAGGCATAAGTTAGAAGAGAGGAGAATCAATAAAATGGATGAAGTTTAAAACAAGAGGTTGAAAAAGCTGACAGCTACACAAGGCAGGAGAAGAGGAATTAGAAGACTCGAATTGAAATCCCAAATACTAAACTTGAGATAAAATAGAAAAGAAAGGAATAAAAAAGCAGAGTGAATTTTGAAATAAAGTATTTAATTTCAAAGGAGATAGGTTAAAAGCATAGAAATTAAGTGAAGATCAAATAAAAGTAGGAGATAGAGTGTTAAAATATAAAGTAACTACAGTGAAGAAATAGTCGTAGAGCAGAAAAGAGGTGGATGTGGCAGGAGATGTCTGGGCAGGTGAGCCTGGGGAGAAGGTCCTAGAGAGGGTGCAGCCCCCACGCCTCCTGTGCACAGCTCCCACCCTGGGTCCCTTCTTCCCGCACCAGGGGGGCAGCAGTTTTCCATTTGGGTGGAAGAGAGCTGTCCTTCCTTTATACTCAAGCAGACCCAAAGACCTCAGAGCCAGGACCCATCAAAGAAACCCCAAGGGTGCAGCTAGAGCACCTCTCATCACCTAGGAGGCAATTCATGCTGGGGAGTGAGAACTAAGAAACCAATGCATAAGCAAATACACAATCAAAGGTCTCCCTGGCCCTGTCCCATGAGGGGCTGCTGGGTTCCACTGCCAAATCTTAAGCCCTGGCTGTCAGCTGTATCACACCTGCGTGCATATGAACTTAGTCGTGTCCAACTCTTTGTAACCCCATGGACTGTAGCCCACCAGACTCCTCTGTCCATGGGATTTTCCAGGCAAGAATACTGGAGTGGGTTGCCATTTCCTACTCTGGACCTATCAGACCTGGTGCCCACTTTTTATCAAATTATTTGTAATGCCCCCTTTATTACTTTGAAATGAAAATTATAGATAATGTACTTATGCATGTAATTTTGAAGGAAGGTGTGCTGATAGAAATATAAATGAAAAATAAGGAAGTAATTTGTAGTAAACCACTATGCCTTTCAATATGTGGGTGCTCATGCAAGATCACAACAGGATTCTTAATGAGGAAGCCAATGTTGGCATGAAAGCAACCTCCTCAAACAAAGCTGATTCAGGTGTATGGAGCTGGCAGCTCACACCACAGGCATGTGTTGCCATTGGCAATGAGGTCATGGTGAACAGCTTTTGATAAAGTTCCGAGCAAAACAATGTATGCTTTTCCCTTGGTTTTCATAACAGCTTATCCCAGGAAAATTCCAAATATATTAAAACCATGCACAAGATATCTTGTGTTTATGTATAATCAGAGTTAAGGTTTAGGCTTAAATCATTATGTTTTCACCTACATGGATACCCAGTGAGACATTCCCCCAAAATGGGGATATGTGATAATACATCGTTGTGCAGAACAATCCTGTGCAATGCAGAAAGGCTGGCACCCAAGGTTCTTTGCCATTCGACACTAACAGCAACCCTCCCCCACCCACCATACCCCAGTCATTGTGACAATACAAAATGCTCCAGTGATTTCCAAAAAAAACGCACTGGGAGGCAGTTCTGTCCAACTTAGAACCAGTGTTAGGGAGAAACATGGCTAATCAAGTAGGAATGTGGTCTTTTGCTCATTTTTTGACTTTTTTTTTCCTTTATATCGAACTGCATGAGTTGTTTGTGTTTTTTGGAAATTAATCCCTTGTTGAGCGCTTCGTTTGCAAATATTTTTTCCCATTCAGAGTGTTCTTCGTGGTTTTCTTTACTGTGCAAAAGCTTTTAAGTTTAATTAGGTCCCATTTGTTTGTATTTGTTTTTATTTTCATTAGGAGGTGGGTCAGAAAAGATCTTGCTGAGATTTATGTCAGAGTGTCCTGCCTGTGTTTTCCTGTAAGAGTTTTATAGTGTTCAAGTCTTACATTTAGGTCTTTAATCCATTTTGAGTTTATTTTGGTGTGTGGTGTTAGGGAGTGTTCTCATTTCATTCTTTTACATATAGCTGTCCAGTTTTCCCAACACCACTTACTGAAGAGACTGTCTTTTCTCCATTGTCCTGCCTCCTTTGTCTGGAGAAGGAAATGGCAACCCACTCCAGTATTCTTGCCTGGAGAATCCTGTGGACAGAGGAGCCTGGTGGCCTGCTATCCATGGGGTCACACAGAGTCGGACACGACTGAAGTGACTAAGCATGCATGCTTGCATTGGAGAAGGACATGGCAACCCACTTCAGTGTTCTTGCCTGAAGAATCCCAGGGACAGAGGAGCCTGTTGGGCTGCCGTCTATGGGTCGCACAGAGTCGGACACAACTGAAGCGACTTAGCAGGAGCAGCCTCCTTTGTCGAAGATTAGGTGATCGTGTGTGAGTGGGTTTGTCTCTGGGCTTTCTATCCAGTGATCCATAGTTCTGTTTTTGGGCCAGTACCAAAATGTTTTGATGACTGTAACTTTGTAGTATAGTCTGAACTCAGGGAGCCTCATTCCTCTAACTCCATTTTTCTTTCTCAGGATTGCTTTGGCTATTCAGAATCTTTACATTTCCATACAAATTGTACAATTTTTTGTTCTACTTCTGTGAAAAATGCCATGATCATTTGACAGGGGTTGCATTGAATCTGTAGACTGGGAGATTGGGATTGACATATACCCACTATCATATATAAAATAGATAACTAATAAGAACCTACTGTATAACACAGGGAACTCTGCTCAATACTCTGTAATGGCCTATATGGGATAATAATCTAAAAAAGAGTGGATATGTGTATACCTATAGTTGATTCACTTTAGTGTACAGCAGAAATTAACACATTGTAAATCAACTACAATAATTAAAAAAAAAGAAAGAAAGTATTTGACAGCCTCTTGGACCTCCTCAGGGCTATCTGGGTACATTTTCCAAGCCTCAGAAATGTCAGGGAACTTTTTGAGGGGGCGGGGAGTGGGGTGGGAGGCAAAAGAAGGTAATTAGGAGCTAGAGCAGGAAAGCCTGAAAGACAGGCCTTTAGCTTTGGCCATGGTGAATGAGTGGAATGCTGTGGGGAGCTCTGTAGATTCTTGGGCAGGGAACAGTGAAATGGGTCTCAGGGAGACAGAACACAGCTGCTGGAGAAAAGGAGAAGTATGAACTAAAGTAGGGGCACAGGACCCCCTAGAGAGCCTACTGCTTGTTGTAAAAGGAAGAGCAGATGACAGAAAAGAGGATGCTTCTTAATTAGAGCAGCAAATAAATACGAAAACTTAGTGTAATTCACCATAATGTCTCAAGATAACAGATAAAGGGTCAGAAGTTAGGTGCCCCCATTCCTGGCATGGTGTTCTTCTAGACACAGTGCTTTTTATCCAGTTAATAAAAATCTCTGGAAAGAGGCCAGCACTGCATAGTTGGTATGTGAACCCCTCCTTGGAAAATTTATTAGAGCAAGAAGAGGTCAGGAGTCATGTTTCAGACTTGGTCTCAGTGGGAAGGGCCCAGAAAAAAAAGTTAATCGGATGTTCTTCTTACTCTGGGTCATTTAACCCACTTCTAAAATTGGCTTCTTGCTCAGAGCAGAATTCTGAGGTTTATAAACTCCAGGGAGAGAAGAAAGTTAATACACAGTTGTGTTATTGTAATTGAACCATTTTATTCTCAAAGATTTAATTCTCCGAATTTTGCTTTAGGAAAAAAAAAGTGCTACACACAGTTAAGATGGCAATTAAACTCCCTGTGTGCAGGAGTATCACTCACGGTGATAACTGGGAACATGACAGAGAATGGGACATGCCATCTCAGAAGAGATGAGTCTTTGCAATTACTCTGAAAGTTTATTTATTGTTTTTGAAGGGTAAATGCATTACTGCTCTTAACTGCCTGAAATTAAAGTGAATTTTGAAGACATAGCCTCTTCTTTGAGCTTATTTTTATTTTTCCTGAGCATAATTGGATGATGTAAAGAGAAGTTTACTTTTTAAAATGTGCCATCTCTTATTTCCCTCAAGCTGTAATCACATCAATAGGAACTTTCTATGGGGATTGTATCGCCTTGTCTAGTTTCCTTTTCCAGTCTATCAAACAGTGAATTTAAAGGTTGTCCATGAAGAATAAATGCTGGTTTATTGCAGAAAGTTTTTATTGCCTGAAAAACAAACTCTAAGAGACACTAATAATAACATTTATGATTTTTCACTTCAGATGGGAAGTGAGAATATTTCAGATTTAGATTCTATAAAACGATCATTGGACCACAGCACATTTTCATGCATTAAGGTCAGATCATGGAGCCAGCTTTGACTTAAACAATTGGTTCTTCCTTTCTCACCATCGAACAGGTTTTAAAAGATCAGAGAACAGTTAGGTGCAGGTAGGGAGGAAATCACCCGAAGTCCTTGTTCACAGTTTGAAAAAAAATGCCAGGAAAGTATTGTTCTTGGACTTTGTGATGCAGCTGAATGATTGGCAGTGGAGGAGCTGGGGGCAGTGGGGGGGCCAGGAGCCTTGCCCTTGAGCACCTGCATCTGGTAGAGGGGGAAGCCCCAAGCCTCCACCCACTGATGGAGCCCTGCAAGAAATCTACTCTGCTTGGAACTGCTTTGTGGCTGGTTGTGGGATTTAGAAAGGAGTGGGCCTAGGGGCCTGGAGGCAGGCTGGAGCTCGGGACACCTGACTCTGCTCTGTCCAGGCAGTTTTGAATCTAGGACCCAGGAGAGTCAGGGAAAGTGCCTGACCCTCTACACCTGCGCCACCCTCTCCAGTTCTTCTGGAATACTCCCAGGAGGAATGCTGAGACCACATCCAGCAGAGAAACAGAGAAAGAGGGTTTCAGATAAGTTTTCATCAAGACAAAGAATAGTAAAGAAATGCTGTTAAAAGCAGAATAAGACAGGGAGAGAGCAGACTTTAGTTACTTACATTTGTGCATGCTCTGCTCAGTTGCTCAGTCATGTCTGACTCTTCGCGACTCAGTGGACTGTAGCCCCCAGGCTCCTCTGTCCATGGGATTTTCTAGGCAAGAATACTGAAGTGGGTTGCCAATTCCTTTTCTAGGGAATCTTCCCAACCTAGGGATCGAACCTGCAACTCTTGTGTCTCCTGCAGTGGCAGGCAGACTCTAGTGCCACCTGAAAAGCCCTTACTTATAATGTACTCTAAATCTATAAGAATCAAAACACTAATATTAACATTAAGAAGGGGCCAATTTGGAAATTTTGACAGACGCGTCATACCTGCGTAACTACTATGCCAGTGAAGATATGAAACATTATCATCATCCCAAAAAGTACACCCGTGGTCCTTTTTCAGTCTGTTGCCTCACCTACCAGGGCAATTGCTAGCCTGATTTCTATCATTACAGATTCATTTTGACAGTTCTAAAACTTCTACCAAGTGTAATCATACAGTATGTTCTCTCTGGTATCTGGCTTCTTTTACTCAGCTGGGTATTTTTTAATACTTATTTATTTGGCTATGCTGGGTCTTGCAGCCCGTGGCATCCTCTGTGGTGGCACATGGGTTCTCTAGCTGTGGTGCTCAGGTCAGGCCAGACCCTGAGAAGAGATGAAACCCTAGCTGGAAAGGAATCATCGCCTGAGTGAACTTGGGGTGTCTACGCATGGCCTCAGGGGTCATAGGGAGAGAGCTTGGGCCCCCCTCGTCCTCCCAGCAGTGCCCTTTCATGGTGGGGCCTCCTTTGCTATCAGAGTCCAAGCTTTGCTGTTTGATCCTTTGAGAAAGTGACATGTGAAGCATAATTTCTCTAATGATACTTTTTGAGTTAGTGTTGGAGCTGACGGGTTGAGTTGGGCAGTGTGGGAGGCAGAGGGATGCTCATTCCCAAAGGTACCACACCCTAATCCCCAGACCTGTGACTGTGCTCCTCAGATGGCGATGGGAACTTTGCAGGTGTGAAAAAGTGAAGGCTGTTGCAATGGGGAGGCTATGCAGGCAAGCCCAGTGGTCCTTGCAAACAGAAGAGGAAGGTGGAAGCACTGACACCTTAATTTTAGCCCAGTGAGATCCATCTTGGACTTCTGACCTCCAGTTCTGTCTGATAATAAATCTGTATTGTTTTAAGTCACTAAGTCCGTGGCAGTCTGTTCAGGCGGCCACAGATGACTGCATTTTCCCTGAGAGAGAAGGACCAAGAGAGAGCAGCGGGAGAGGCCATGCCCCAGGGGAGATGCGGGAGAGCCCTGGCTGATGCAGGTGGGTCCAGGCCAGCTGCATGCTTTACCAGGCTGAGCTGACACCACGATCAGCTAACTGGTCATCCTGGGCAGAGCTGCCCCTGCGTGGGCTCTCCACCACTTGTCGCCAGCAGTGGGAAGGGGCTGGAGAAGACAAGGCAGGTATGTTCTCAGGAAGGGCCTGGGACAAGACTGACCCCAGAACGCTCTTCCTTTAGGGGCTTCAGTGTGGGTGTCTCAGAGCCCAAGTCACCTGCTCCTGCCTCGTGCTGGGGAAGGGGGGTTGTAGAGAGTGAGACTAGGGGAGGCAAACCTTCAGAACTGAATCAGGCAAGAAACCCCGTGAAGGCAGCTGAGCCTGTGAAGCCTGTGGGAGGCAATAAGGCAATGAGAGAGCACTGGAGCAGGCTGGAGGGTTAGGATTGGGCGGGGGGCGGGGGTGGGGTGGGGGGCGGCGGATGCAGTTCTTACCATTAGGTCATCTGGGAAGGCAAGGGAGAAATTCATTTTTGCTTAACAAAGGATGATGTCAGACAGAGCTTAAAGCTGTCGCTGAAATCAGCACCTTCTAAACTGCATTTTATAAAATGGCGACAACCCAAACACAGCTAGAAAGTGGTTCCCTGGCTCCCAATCGGGTCCATGGACCTATTTTACTTCTTGCAAATTGGTTCTTTGTGTGATTACTCATCGGCATATCCTGGGAGTGGGCACTAAGGATCCATCCAGGAGAGAGGAGAGAACACCCAGTCTGGAGGAGACAGACAGCAGCAGGACTTTCTGCCAGGAGAGGGGTAGGGATACAGGACCCCGCAGACTGGAAGGAAGTGAGAAACTACCCAAACCATCACGTGTGCTCTTCTTAGCCCTGACCTGAGGCTACAGTGCCAATCTCAAATGCTGTCTTTCCTCACATACCTAACAGCAGTCTGATGTGGACCCCTGGCCAGCATCTTGCCAGTTTCTACCTGAAGGTTGCCTTCTGATCCCCATGCATCCTAGCTCCACACTCAGGCCGCCTGAGCTCTCGGACTCCAAGACCGATGCAGCTTTAGATGGTCTCTGCATGCCTTCTTGCCTTGAACCATAAAACGGACCTGAAATTTAAAAGGGAGATAAGGGTCCCTTCATTTGTTTAGATGTGAGCGAGTGCACTTTGGGATGGACTGTCCCAGACCAGAAGCTGTGTGATGTGGTCTGAGGGTCTCATTTGCATGCCTCGCATCCTCATCAGAGTCCTAGAGGAAGCTTCAGGGGGGCTCTTCTTGAAAAGACCACATAGGCTTGAGGTTCCCAGTGAGGCAGGCCAGAAGGCAGATGTAAAGCAGCCTGGAACCATGATGGTGGGCTCTTTACTGCTTTTTTGGTTTAAGTTTCTAGTCTCCTGGCGTCCCCTGCAGCTGCTACCGACAGAGTGGTTTGTAGTCTCCTGCATTTCCACCTGGAGAAGGTTGAGGAGTCCCCTGAAATTTGCTGGGGGGCCTCCAACTTGTCCTCTCTGGTCTGGCCTCTCCCCACAGGTCAGCACCTAGCCTTGGCCACCCAGACGCACTGTGCCGTGCTTCTTTCTCTCAGCGCACCCTCTACATACCTCTTCCACGTGGCCCTCCAGACATCATCCCCAAATCCAGGTTCAGCTCCAACCTGGGAATAACCAAAGCACCCAGAGCTGGCGATGTCCCAGCTGTGTTCCTGGGGTCTGGCACAAAATAGACACCTGGTATGTATTTGTGATTGAATTTATGGTAAATAAGAATTTGGAACATAAATAACATACCCCCATGTCTACTTTTTAAGACTATCTCTTTTTTTCATTTTTAATAAACTTTTTATTTAGGAATAAATTTTTGAATTTTTATTGGAATGTAGTTGATTTATAATGCTGTGTTAGTTTCAGGTATATAGCCAAGTGAATCAGTTATACATACACATATATCCACTCTTCTTTTAGATTTTTTTTTCCCCATATAGGCCATTACAGAGTTACTGAGTAAAGTTTCCTATGCTATACAGCAGGTTCTTATTACTTATCTGCTTTATGATGGCTCATACAGTAAAGAATCTGCCTGCAATGCGGAAGTGGAGAAGACAATGGCACCCCACTCCAGTACTCTTGCCTGGAAAACCCCATGGACAGAGGAGCCTGGTAGGCTGCAGTCCATGGGGTCACTAAGAGTCGGACATGACTGAGCGACTTCACTTTCACTTTTCACTTTCATGCATTGGAGAAGGAAATGACAACCCACTCCAGTGTTTTTGCCTGGAGAATCTCAGGGACAAGGGAGCCTGGTGGGCTGCCGTCTATGGGGTCACACAGAGTCAGACACGACTGAAGTGACTTAGAAGCAGCAGCAGCAATGCAGAAGAGCCAGATTTGATTCCTGGTTCAGGAAGATCTCCTGGAAAAGGAAATGGCAACCCACTCCAGTATTCTTGCCTGGAGAATCCCACAGACAGAGGAACCTGGGCAAGGTTCAGTCCATAAGATTGCAAAGAGTCAGATACAACTGAGCAACTAACTGTTTATATAGTACTGTGTATGTGTCAGTCCCAATCTCCCAATTTATCCCTCTCCCCTTTTGCTCCTGGTAACCCTAAGTTTGTTTTCTACGTCTGTAATTCTATTTCTCTTTTGTAGAAAAGTTCATTTGTATACATTTTTTACATTCCACATATAAGCAATATCATGTGATGTTTGTCTTTGTCTGACTGACAGTATGATCTCTCAGTCCATCCCTGGCACTACAGATGATGTGGTTTCATTCTTTTTTGTAACTCAGTAATATTCCATGATATATATGTACCGTATCTTCTTTATCCATTCCTCTGCTGATGGACATTTCGGTTGCTTCCATGGCTTGGTTCTTGTAAATAGTGCTGCAGGGAATACTGGGTGCATGTGTCTTTTGAATTGTGGTTTTCTCCAGATATATGCCTAGGAGTGGGATTGCTGGATCATACAGGAGTTCCATATTTAGTTTTTTTGGTACCTCCATGCTGTTCTCCATAATGGTTGTATCAATTTACATTTCTACCCACAGTGTAGGACGGTTCCCTTTGCTCACACCCTCTCCAGCATTTATTGTTTGTAGAATTTTTGATAATGGCCATGCTGACTGCTATGACACCCCACTCCAGTACTCTTGCCTGGAAAACCCCATGGACAGAGGAGCCTGGTAGGCTGCAGTCCATGGGGTCACTAAGAGTCGGACATGACTGAGCGACTTCACTTTCACTTTTCACTTTCATGCATTGGAGAAGGAAATGACAACCCACTCCAGTGTTTTTGCCTGGAGAATCTCAGGGACAAGGGAGCCTGGTGGGCTGCCGTCTATGGGGTCACACAGAGTCAGACACGACTGAAGTGACTTAGAAGCAGCAGCAGCAATGCAGAAGAGCCAGATTTGATTCCTGGTTCAGGAAGATCTCCTGGAAAAGGAAATGGCAACCCACTCCAGTATTCTTGCCTGGAGAATCCCACAGACAGAGGAACCTGGGCAAGGTTCAGTCCATAAGATTGCAAAGAGTCAGATACAACTGAGCAACTAACTGTTTATATAGTACTGTGTATGTGTCAGTCCCAATCTCCCAATTTATCCCTCTCCCCTTTTGCTCCTGGTAACCCTAAGTTTGTTTTCTACGTCTGTAATTCTATTTCTCTTTTGTAGAAAAGTTCATTTGTATACATTTTTTACATTCCACATATAAGCAATATCATGTGATGTTTGTCTTTGTCTGACTGACAGTATGATCTCTCAGTCCATCCCTGGCACTACAGATGATGTGGTTTCATTCTTTTTTGTAACTCAGTAATATTCCATGATATATATGTACCGTATCTTCTTTATCCATTCCTCTGCTGATGGACATTTCGGTTGCTTCCATGGCTTGGTTCTTGTAAATAGTGCTGCAGGGAATACTGGGTGCATGTGTCTTTTGAATTGTGGTTTTCTCCAGATATATGCCTAGGAGTGGGATTGCTGGATCATACAGGAGTTCCATATTTAGTTTTTTTGGTACCTCCATGCTGTTCTCCATAATGGTTGTATCAATTTACATTTCTACCCACAGTGTAGGACGGTTCCCTTTGCTCACACCCTCTCCAGCATTTATTGTTTGTAGAATTTTTGATAATGGCCATGCTGACTGCTATGACACCTCACTCCAGTACTCTTGCCTGGAAAATCCCACGGACGGAGGAGCCTGGTAGGCTGCAGTCCATGGGGTCGCTAAGAGTTGGGCACGACTGAGTGACCTCACTTTCACTTTTCACTTTCGTGCATTGGAGGAGGAAATGGCAACCCAGTCCAGTGTTCTTGCCTGGAGAATCCCAGGGACAGAGGAGCCTAGTGGGCTGCCGTCTATGGGGTCGCACAGAGTCAGACACGACTGAAGTGACTTAGCAGCAGCAGCATTGTTTTGATTTGCATTTCTCTAATAATTAGTGATGTTAACAATCTTTTCATGTGCTTTTTGGCCTTCTGTATGTCTTCTTTGGAGAAATGATAATTTAGATCTTCCACCCGTTTTTTAAATTAGGTTGTTTGTTTTTCTGATATTGAGCTACATGAGTTGTTTGTTTATTTTGGAGATTAATCCCTTGTTGGTCACTTCATTTGCAAATATTTTCTCCCATTCTGAAGCTTGTCTTTTCACTTTGTTTATGGTTTCCTTTGCTGTGCAAGAACTCTTAAGTTTAATTAGATCCCATTTGTTTATTTTGGTTTTTATTTTCACTACCCTAGGAGGTAGATGAAAAAGAACTTGCTGCAATTATGTCAACGAGTGTTCTATCTATGTGTTCCTCTAAGAGTTTTGTAGTACCTGGCCTTACATTTAGGTCTTTAAACTATTTGAGTTTATTTTTGTGTGTGGTTTTAGGGAGTATTCTCCTTCCATTCTTTTACATGTAGCTGTCTGTTTTCCTAGCACCACTTATTGAAGAGACTGTCTTTTCTCCATTGTATATTCTTGCCTCCTTTGTCATAGATTATGTGACCAAAGGTGCATGGGTTTATCTCTAGACTTTCTATTCTGTTCCGTTGATCTATATTTCTGTTTTTGAGTCAGTACCAAAATGTTTTGATGACTGTATCTTTGTAGTATAGTCTGGAGTCAGGGGGCCTGATTCCTCCAGGTCCATCTTCCTTTCTCAAGATTACTTTGGTTATTTGGAGTCATTTGTGTTTCCATTCAAACTGTACCATTTTTTTGTTCAAATTCTGTGGGAAAAAAATGACATTGGTGATTAGATAGCAATTGCACTGAATCTCTAGATTGCTTTGAATGGTAGTCATTTTCAACAAGGTTATCTTTTAAGCATGAAGATCTCTTTAGCAGGACCCCCTGAGCTCTTGGCTGCAGAGAGGATTTAGGTAGAGTCATACCTGGCTTCCATGACTTTGACGGCCCCTGGGGACCCCCCAGCTCCCAAGCCTCTATGAAAGGCCTGGAGAGTCTTTCTCTTAAAAGATAAAATGCCACCCAGGAGGCCTGGACACATGCCCTCGGTGACCATCAGACAGTCCCCGACACCTCCTCCCACAGACCAGGCCACAGCCACGAGTGTCAGTTTCAAGGCCCCAGGAGTACAAGCAGGACCTCAGACCACATGGAAAGGAAATGCTGAGTCTGAAATAAGGGATTAGAAACCCCTTCTTGGCCATTAAAACTTAAATAGCTGAAGGATTTGATTTGGGATCTTCTTTTACAACTAAATTTGGCATTGTTAATGCTGGTTCTCAGTTTCCACTAGAGTTTGGCTTGCCTCCTGAGCCTGAAGAAAGATTCAGTCACATTCAGCTTAGTTCCATGCTAAATATCGCATATTTGTTTTCTCTCTTCGAAACTTGATAAGCCGTCTGGGAATATCTGTGAACTAGACTGCTGAGGCGTCTAGACCCCTGCTCCCTCAACTATTTTGGATAAATGTCTAGCAGAGGCTGCTACCGCCTGTGACTGGTATTCTGTATTTCCAGTCTTTTCACATGCAAGCTACTTACTAACAGCTGCTCAGGACCAGTAAAGTCTACATCACAGCCAGAGCCTAACTGCTGCTAACCGTGGGGCTTCCTAAATTCAATTAGCAGTGGACAGAGTCCACAGTCGGCATGACAGGAGCCAGCAGGTACCAGGCAGGCGTGAGGCTCACAGCAGCACGGGCGGTGACATTGCCCACACCTGCACACGCACGCGCACTGCTGCCATCACTTGGCTGCCGTCAGTCTGTTCATTTGGTGGAAACATAGTGCTCCTGGACTGTAGGTCAGGTGTAAGGGATGTGAGATCTGCAGGGGACACAGCCATGACCTTTGGATTACAAGGCTGTCACACCATCAGCTAGAGGGCGGGTGCCATGCCCACTTAGTTATACTAATACCTACAGGTGGTCTCATCGATTACCTGCCCAGTGCCCAGCTGGTCGCTGGCCTGCTCTCTGCAGCTCCATCTGGGGATGTAGCAGGGATGAGTCCAGCCTGTGCACAAGGACTTTATGTGGTCTCCCTGGGGAGGTAAAAATGAATCCATACCCAGTAGTAATGGACAAAGCCAGAGACTGAGTGACCACAGGGCTGCTATGGGTCCGTAGGCAGAGGCACCTGGGCCAGATCACCAAGGGTCTCCATGACATCCTTCCCATCTCACAGCTTCCAGGCATACTCAGCTAGGTGGGCTGAGCTGGGAAATCACCACATCTCCTCCACAAATCTCCATCCTGCTCGATACACATTCACGGGGACCCTTTTAGGGAATCTCCAGTCATGTTTCCGTTTGAGCAAGAGGGTCATTTGGGAGTGGCTTATCGGTGTGAGTTGTTTTAGCTCCTTCTCTCTTTTCACCCTGGTAAGAGCTGCCCATCACTCTGGGGTGGCATTACAAGCTTTCCACGCTTTGCTTTATTTTGCTCTGTTTTCCTGATATCAGTTCTCTCAATCCTGAGGGTAGTCCTGCATAACAGGAGTTATTTTTCAGAGGGACAAACTAAGGTTCTGAGAGGATGTGTGAGCTGCCTGAGGCCACGCAGTGGGAGCAGAGCCCAGACCAGCCCCAGCCCCATAAGCCTGTACACAGTGCAGAATGGCAGGGCCCCCTGTTCTCTAAAGCCCACCCCTTGTTCCTCTGCTCCTGTTGGTCATAGCTCTGGTTCTGACTCATCCTCAGCAGGGGAGGCAACAAGGGGGACAGTGCTCCCTGCCCTACCCAGCATGTTTGGGGGTCCTGTTGCCTCTGGAAAGAACTGAATACTAGGAATCTGGTGACACCTGAGGCCAGCAAAGTCCCAGCAGACAGCATGCTTCTTCCGCTTCTGAAGTTATTTCAGGTGTATGTGTGTGCGTGTGTGCACACGCAGGCACATACCACTCCTCACAGTCTCCACTGCAATACTGTCAGGAGGCAACTTTCCAAAGAAAGCCTTCCAGGAAGCGTTAACCTGCCCTATTGTGGCTCCAGCTGCCCCACCCCCATCTATCAAGTATCGGCCCTTCAGGGTATCCATGCGGGACTTGCATTCTCACTCCACGTTGTTGCCATCGAGAAAGGATGCCCCACACACCCTCTCACCAAACCCCAGGGAGCACAGCCTTGCCTCCTTTGGGATGTAGGAGGGACCCCACATGTACCCTTCAGGCTGGGGAGGCAGTCTGGCTCCAGCCCACCTGCAGACCTTTGTTTTCTCTTCTGCAGATGGGTTGTTTGTTTGTCACCACTATCTCCAGAGTCACCAAAAATTATCTCCAGAGTAAAAACAAAAAAAGAAAATTCAGGAAAAGTTCCAAGCTCCTCCTCCCATGGACCAGAGAGCACTTCTTGGCTTGGCTGTGAATAGCCTTTATAAAGCCTAATAACATAAACACCAAACATTGAGCTAACTGAAATATATTTCTACTGGGAGGAAGGGTAGACAGGACAGTGATTTTCTATAGTGAGGATGGGGGAAGAATTATGCCAAAAAAAAAAGAACTAAATTCTCATCTTTCATACTGGAAAGTTAATGGATAATGCCTAACACTAAAAAAAAAAAAAAAAAAAAAAGAATTTGAATGTTTTTTAGGTTAATTCCAAAATAACCAAGTAAAAATGCTAAAAGGGATTTCCTCTAGGAAAGGAAAATTAAAGAAAGGGACAAAGGCTTGCTGTTTTCATAAGATGCCTTAAGAAACTATTGGGCTCTTTAAATTACACACTTATGTAACATGTTTTAAATATAACTTTTTAAAGTATATTAAATATTTAAAGATATAAGAAAGATTAGATCATCCTGAAAGAACTAAATACTCTAAAAAGAGCCAAATGGAGCTAGTAGAAAAAAATTTTAATTGCCATTATGTCTAAGGATTTAAAATATAGTTTAGACAGCTGAAGAGAAAATTAATGACTTGGAAAACAGCTGAAGAAATAACCAAAAATGCAGCATAAGAGATAAGGAAAATTGGAAACAGCAGCTAAAATATGAATAACTGAATAAAACAATCCAATACACATCTAATAAGAGTCACAGAAGGTGATAACAACGAGAATGAAAGAGAAGCAATGTGTGAAGATAATGGCAGGGGATTTTCCAGGATTGAAGAAACAATTTAATCTTCAGATTGAGAAAGTACAGCAAGTTCCAGGCAAGATAATAAAAGTAGATCCAAGATTAAACAAATAATAATAAAACTGTAGACCACCAGAGACAATGAGAAAAGAGCAGCCAGAGATTAAAAAGCTATATTATCTACAAAGGAGAAATTCTTAGCCTGGCAGAGGACAACAGCAGATGCTAGAGCACAATGTAATACTACTAAAAACTGCAAGGTAGCCTTGGAGATTGGGAGTGGAAATGCAGTGAGGGGAGGTGGAGAGGTCTGTGTCCAGTTCCCTTTGCTCACCAAAATAAAAAATTTCCATAGGAGAGGCAACTGATAGCTGCCTTCAAATATCTTCTCCCACCTCCTTCTTCAGTAACAAATCTCAAAGTTACATGGACACATTGCAATTCAGACAAAAGGCTATGTTCCTGGCCTTCCTCATCACTCAGTTGGCCTTTCAAATAAGTTCTGCCCAATGGGATGAAGCAGAAAGGCTATGTGAGATTTCCAGAAAGCTGATTACAGTAGAGGGGTTGTGCCCTCCCCTTCACCCACATTGCTTCCAGGAAGGATGATATTGTGGCTGAGGCTCTAGCTCAATCTGGGACCATGAAGCCAAGGGTCACACCAAGGGGACAGGGGACGGTGAACTGGGATGACTCCAGATCTGTGACAAGCTAGTGGACACACCAACCCAGCTCTGAGTTTCCTACCTCTGGATTCTTTTACGTGAAAAAGATGAATGACAAAAACTTATGTTTAAGTCACTGTTTGGGGCTTCCAATCACAGCAGATTTAATCTTTTTAAAAAATGTTATTGAAGTATAGTTGATTTACAGTGGTGTGTTGATTTCTGCTATGGCAAGTTTAATCTTAACTGATGTTGAAGAGATTTAAAAAAAAAAAAACACTTTTGTTTTAATATTTATTTAGCTGTGCCAGGTCTTAGTTGTAGCACGTGGGATCTTTAGTTGCAGCATGTGGGATCTAGTCCCCTGACCAGGGATCAAACCCAGGCCCCCTGCATTGGGAGCATGGTCTTAGCCACTGGACCACCAGGGAAGTCTGCTGATGGTGAAGAGCTTTTGACTGCAGAAATGAAAACAGGAACCCAAACCTTGGGAGAAACCTTGAAAAAGAAGGGTGCAGGGGACAACCAAGAGAGGTGGTCAAGCCTGAGAGCCTGGGCCTGGAGGGAAGACCCTCCTGTGTTGACAGAGCGTGGGCCCTGCCTGCAACAGTGAGTCTTTGCTGGGCAGGAGGCCAAGAGAGGCTGACCATGGCTCAGCACAGCCACGCTGTCCTCCAGGGATTGTACTTCAGTGCTTCCAATAACAGTCACCCTTGGAAGACATGTGACACTCTCTCCAAGGATGAACAAAGATACATTCCACCCCGTAAAGTGGGTCTTTTGTGGTATGACCACTCAGCTGGCATCGCAGCCTTACCATTCAGAGTGCTGAGCTGTGCTGGCTGGGCTCTTAGTTTCTTTGGTACAGTGAGGTTGTGTCCTATCAGTCAGGGGTTTCTGTATTATTGGAAGCTCCTCAGAGAGCTGGGGCCACAGCGAAGAGGAGGAACACAGAGAAACCCATATGCATGTGTGTGTGCATACATGCACAACACCTGTATGTACCTACACACAGGCTTCCAAGAGGAGGAGCAACCTTGCACTCAATATCTGGCAATTAGAAGAGCATTGTTTCTTTTCCCCTCAGGACTACCCCGTGCTTCTCTCTGGGCTTGTGATGCTCACACAAAGGCAGGCTCTACACCCCAGCCTTTCCTCTGCAAAGAAGAGTGAAGTTGTCACAAGATGCATTTCATATTTGGCCTGTGAACTTGAGAGAATTCTTTTGAGCTTTCAGTGAATATGATTACAAACCCCACAAGCCCTTGCAGCCTGGCTTTAACAGGCAGTTATTGAAAAGATGATGATGACTTAGATGTCTTAATTAGCCTGCTTGCAGGAGTTCCCTGGTTCCGCTTGTTTAAGTGAGTTGATTTCAAAGCCAGCGTGGTGTTGTTAGAAACAATAATAAGAACGACGTTTCTCAGGCAGTTTCTCTGTGGCAGGCTCCGTGCTAAGGACTTTGCATGTATCATCTCACTTAATCCTCAGGACCACCCAGTGAGGTCAGCCCTGTTACTTGTCCCCACTTTTCAGATGAAGACACTAATCAGCTACTGTTCCCTCCACAAGGAAGTGGAGGAGGCAGACCATGGGTAAATTTAGATCTATTGGACTTGAAAGTCATGGGAAGTAAGGTGGGGACCTCCAGCTGACAAGGTCCTACTCCTGCCTACAGACTTACCCTCAAGGACACCCCACAGCCCTTCTGCCCTCCAGCTCCCACTCCCAGCTAGACCCAGGACCTGTCTAATCTAGCAGACTTGCAGCCCCTCTCCCATGGCACAGGTCTCCTATCTTCTGGGACCCCCACCAGTGTTTATGGGGTTTTGATCATCTCCTCCCAGGAAAGGGGCCATAAGACACCAACCCCCTCTATAAGAGGGACCCAAACACAGCCTTTCTGGTGTCAGGGCCCTGACCTCCTCTCCTCTCCTCTCCCAGTCCGGTGACTTGATCTCCTCCCAGGAGGGAAAACGAGCCCTTGGATTCCCACATATCCTCCCCAGCTCAGACACTTATGCTCCACATTTTATGAACTCCATAGCTTTATTTCTTGCTATTACAAGTCAAGCTTTTAGAGCTTTAGAAATAAATTATTTTTCAGAAAGCCTGTCTTCTGCAAATTGAAAGCCTTAGTTTCCAGAAAATTGTCTCCGCTAGGAGCCAAAAATTTGACACCTTTGTGCTCTGTGCTCCAATCCCTCCCCGGAGGCTGTAATGCTCAGCCTTGGGTCTAGTTTTAATGGTGAAAGAATATAGGAGAAAAAATAATTTACTGAAAATGAAAAAGCACCAGCTATCATTCTGAAAGACTGTCCTCCTCCCCTGGCCATGACTTTGGGTAAAACCCAGCCTTGGGCTCCTTGTTCTTGAGGGAGGAGTTAAACTTGCTGGTCTCCCCATCCTTACTGGCAATGACACCCCATGATTCCTGCATTTCAGCAGGAATTCCAGCTGGGGCCCCTTCCAAGGCGAAGAAGGGTCTCTATCCTCCACACTTTGAGGCATTTGGGGAAATTTGGGATCAGTTGGAGCCTCCCACGCTGCGTGAACAAGATTAGGCCCAAGACAAATGGCCTCACCAGAAATGAGAAGCCGGCAGTCTCTATCTGCGGGAATGTAGAATTGGGGTTGTTATGGGCCTGATTTGTGAACTTGAATGAGGGCTTCTAGAAAGCTATTTGTAAAATTCATTGCTGTCTCTAGCTGCAGCTAACACATTCCATCTTCCATCTTCAGACTTGGTGATTTCACGTTCCATGCATTCATAGAATAGAGTACGGTGTGGGAGGTGGGGTGTAGGGGAGGGGATGGGACAACGGGGTGCCACTGAGCAGAGAACCACAAATGCCCCTGAATGGAAATTCAACTACCGGACACTTCCTATTAGCTCCCACTGTCTAGCAGCAGGGACTGCCTTGCCTGCTTTCTTCTGGGAAATCCTCAGACCCGGCTAGAATTTTGCCCCCATTTCAGAGTTTTGAAAGCCAAGGGAACTTTGCAGCTGAATACTGGTCTGCACCTCTGCCCTCCTCTGCCTGTCTCAGTGTGTCCTCTGTTTGCCAGCCTGGTAGGGGACAGGCCTTTTGAAGGGGTTTAGGTCCCATGAGCAGGGCATGTTGGGAAGATCCTTGGAGTGCTGGTGCAGCTGGAGCTGGGCCCCAGGGGAGGAACGGGAAAGATTTGAGACTAGCAAAGAGGAGCTGGCAAGCTTGACCAGGTTCACTGAAGCCTCACACACTTTGAAGGACTTGAAGACACCTTCTGGATCACAATGTAGAAATGGAATTAGTGGAGAAAATTAACTTCCCAGGCTGTTCTTTTACGCCCTTAGAGGAATTTGACTAATATACTCACTGCCAAGCCTCAGTTTGCCTATCTGTAAGATGGGCTGATGCCCGGGCTCTGCTTGCCTCCCAAGGCTGCTGTGATCCTTAGTAACTCAAAGCATGAACAGATTTTAGGGCATTTGTGTGACCACAGGGGTTATTTTCAGTAGCTGCTAGTCCATGATAAGGCCCTCCAGGCCCTCTTTTGTTTCCTGCATTAGCTCTTAGGTCCACAAGGTACTGCTTGTGGGTGGCAGGAAGTTCCTGGGACCGTGGCTCAAGAGTGTCACAACAGAGATGAACATCTGCAGGGTTTGTCCCTGTGGGGCAGGGGGCCAGATGCTGTGGGTGTGTTTTGGCCTCTTGATGGCTGGTTCTCTCCAGGAGCAAAGGGAGGATCAGGCTTAGTGCTCTAGGAGGCTGGTGGGCGGCCCGCCTGGGACTTAGCCGCTCTGAGTCAGGACAACTGCAGGTGACAGTGCCACTGCCGACTTTAGCGAGGGCTCTGACCTGGGCCATCAGAGCAAGCCCAGCTGTGTGCTGTGTGCTGTGTATGTTTGCCCTCTTGTGTTTGGAGAACCAGAAGTCCCCATGGGGTGGATAAGACCCAACTCTGAAGCCAGGGGTCTGTTTGGCTCATAGGAGGGATAAGTCCTCCTCAGAAACTCTTTACTAACCAGCCCACCTACCTCCCCAGCCATGTTATCACGGAGGCTTTGTTGTATAACTATACATCTCAAAAGAAAGCTATTTCTCCTCAAGCTCAGATCTGAAGATTATATTGAATATAATTCTCTACACTATGAATTTATAAAACAAAAAGCACGGAGGTGATAAGGTGAGGGCATTTGGTAGTGACTATAGATTTCTGGAATCTACCATCTGTTCCTTTGGCCTCAAACAAATGTGGAAGCAGTGCCAGAAAAAGCAAGGGTCTGGGGCTACTGAGAACTTCTTCTGGCTCTGCCACATCCCACATGTGTGAACTTGAGCAGGTGTTGTACAGTCTTTGAGTTTTTCCCTGCCTCTAAAATGGAAAGATAGAGTGGTTTGGGGAATTTAATAAGATAAATGGAAATAAATCAGTTATAAAACATCTGGCTCAGAATAGGCCCTTAATGAACAATAAGAACTTTTTTGTTTGGTTTTGCTTTTATTAGTTAATAATTGTCTTACTCAAAGTCCTCTTGAGGGCTAGTTTCCTCTTGAAACTACATGGGGCAGATCTGATCTCAAGGAATTGGAGGTCCAGGAGAACTGGGCAGGACAGCTTGTCTGTGCATCCTGAAATGAGTCACTGTGTCCCTCCCTCCCCACCTCTCCCTCTCCTTCTCCACCTCTCCCTCCCCCTCCGCCCCCCCCCCCCCCCCCCCCCCCCGCCCACACACACCCCATTATGCACAGAGTTCACAGTCAGCCCTCCCAGGGCAAGCTATACAACCACAGAGGAAACTAGTGTCAGCCATGTGCACTGATCAAGCTAATCACATACAGATGACTTGGACAAGCGGGGTCATGAGACATGTAGAGGAAATGAATAGCCTAAAAGAGAAGAACCAAGATGAATGACAACAGAAAACCCCACAACTAACCCTGGAGGATATGGAACAAAAGAAATTGGTTTTTAATCTAATAAAAACCCTTAGACTTGAGTATATGTTTTTCATTAAATAAGAAAGAGCTGTTAAGAGAAAGAAGAATAGAGCAAGAAAGATTTCTTGGAAATTATAAATACAGTTGCTAAAGTTAAAAATTCAATAGGATTTAAAGGAAGAGTTGAGGAAGTATCCTGTAATATAGGCTAAAAACATAAGAGTAGAAAAGGTGAGATAAAAACTGAGTGATATGGACAATCAATCTAGGGGAAGCAATATCCATCTGCTCAAACAAGTTGACTTAGGGAGAACCAAGAAATCCAAGAAGAGGACATGATCAAGGGAGTAACAGAAGAACATTCCTCAGAGCTGAATTAAAACACCTTCATATGGAAAGACCAGATTAGAACTGAGAAACGGGGAAATGAAAAAGAGCCACAAATGCATATTCTCTTTGGGTGAACTCCAGGAGTTGGTGATGGACAGGGAGGCCTGGTGTGCTGCAGTTCTTGGGGTCACAAAGAGTCAGACACGACTGAGTGACTGAACTGAAGTGAACTGAGATTTCAGAACATCAAGGACAAAGAGAAGATTGTAAAAGCTTCCAGAGAGAAAAGATGTGTTATCAACAAAGAGTCAGGAGATCACTGTTATCAGATAGGAGTTATCAACACTAGAAGGCCGTGGGACAGTTGCCTTCAAGTGTCTGAGGGAAACAACTTTTACCTGGAATCTTGAACCAAATAAAGACATTTTCAGACATGTAAGGACACAGAAAGTTATCTGCTTTCTTAATTTAGAAAAAAGGGGGAGAGTGAGAGAGGCAGTGTAATCCACTAAAGCAGAAAAGGTGTTTAATGAGAAGAGCTGGTCCAAGAAGCAGCAGAACTAAACCAGATGTGTAGTGAAAGGGGCCCCACCATGACAGGTAGGGTAGCTGTGTAAGGAACCTGGGAGATGATCCAGTCAGGTGAGAAGAAGAAGTCAGAAGGTTCTGAGAAGAAAGTCTGCAAGAACAAAGCAGACTCCATCTCATAGAAATCAGATTAGATGCTCTAAACCTCCATGATAAGAAAATAAACTTTTTAAATACATTTTTAAAGCAGTTAAAAATTCTGGAAAAAACAAATTGCTAAACATCATCCCATGTTAAGCAAACTAAAATATGTCACATTTTGAGTAACTGAAGGAAGGTGAAAAAGCAGAACTATTTGACTGAGGCCTGAAACAGCCTCCTTCAAACAGCACAGTGGAGTCAGGGGAACCGCCAACTTCTCCCCAGTGACAGGGAGGGTCACTGTCTTTCTGCTGAGGGTGATGGACCAGAATGTTCTTAATGCTCTTTATTCATTTTCACTTCTAGATGCAATGAGCAGAAACTGGCTCTTAGTACATACAGTTACAGAATGCAACAAGGTAAAGATGAATGTTGTAGGTCACTGAAATCAGAAGTAACAGGGAAGGATCCAGGGTTGGATTTCTTCCACAGTGAAGGGGCAAGAAAGACTGTCTAACTGATCTTTTTTGTTTTGTTTTATTTTTGTGAGTTAAGTTTTATTTAGGATCTTCCTGAGAACTATAGCATGGGAGACAGCCATTCACTCAGCTCTAAGGAAATTGCTCAAAGAATAGGAGAAAAGCCAGTTGATCATTTTTGACTGGGAAATATATGCAGTCAAGCACCACATCTTGGGGAAAAGAGTATTGCTGATCACAAAGAACAGACATCTCAAGTTAATGATTTTAGTCCTTTTCTATGTATGGGAAAGAGGAGAGAATCTGATTCATTGAGATTCTTCCCGAGGTGTGCATCTATCTACCTGAGGGCCTGTTCACCCAAAGCACACAGTGCCTCATCCTGTTTTCCAAACTGATTTTCCCCTCAGGGTATGCTATCCATGGGTCACTGGGACACAGACGTGACCTAACCCTTGTAGAACTGGGTGGTGAGCTCTTTGTTATTTGTTCTCAAAACCCTGGACAAGAACTTTACCCTTGCGCTTATTTAGTTTAGAGCTTGAAACAGTTTGTGCTGTATCAGACACAGCCTAGTTCTCTTCTAAGTGACTGAGCTTCTCAATCAGTGACTTAGCAGTTCTTGGGCTATAACAGAAGACTGTGGATAATCCATCAACCTGCTAACAGGCTAGACTGCCTAATTGATCTTAATGTGTTATAGTTTAGGGTTTTGTTTTATGGTGAGGGTATTTTGCTTTCAAAATTCTTTAAAAAGTAGTGCCATGTTGAACATTTGAAGAGTTTCTACCCAACTCTGTCACCAGCTATCTCACGCTTTTAAGAATGTGCTGCATTTTCTATTCTGTGCCTTTTGCTGTATTTTTATTTATTTGCTGCTCTCCAAAGATTTCCATTTTGAATTCCTCAATGTATTTTCTCAGCTAAAAATGTCTATGTAGTCATGTGGTAAAAAAGCCACTATGTGTATCTAGAATTAGCATAGGGATGATTAAGACCGTTCAGTGTTGATCAATAATCATATTTGATTTGGGCTTCTTACTTTGCTTCCTCAACCATCCTGTACTTTGATATTTATTACCACCTACTGAGATTCTGGCCTTGACTAAATAGAAGTTGCTTGAGGAAATTCACAATCCTAGTGATTGAATTCCAGTGGCGTTGCTCTTGGAATGACAATACAGAATTAGATCTTGCAGAGTAAATAGAAACCCAGTAAATGGGAACCACGCCGCTAATAAAAATGTCTCTTATTGCTTTGAACACAACAAAGCAAATATCACCAAATGCAGCCCCGAGTCATAAAAACTTTATGTCGCAAGTTTAGGGTCAGAGTCCTCTTTCAAATGTGCTAAGCTGTTTGAGCAAAAAAGTGTATTTTTGACTCATGTGATTTTAGATCTGAGACTCTCAAACCCCAGGGTTTGGAAGGATGACACAGTGTTTGAAAATTCCCCTGTATTCCACATTCCATGTGAAGCTCCAGGGTTGCTCAGATGTTTCCAGGACAGAGAGGTGGCCCTGGGCCGACCTCCCAGGGAGCCCAGAATGCGGCTGGCTGCGGGCGGTCTCTGCATCTGTGCTGAGCATCCGGGCCTCTGTCGGCACAGCCAGCAGCCCAGAGGAGAACTTCCACATCAGAGCCAGCCTCAGCCTTCTCTTTGTCTTCCTCAAAGAAGGCTCAGAGGATGCGTCCAGAAAATCTCTTTTTCCAGAGTTTCTAAGGAAATCTATGCCCTGCTTTATTTCTTGCTGATTAAAATGGATTTATCCAGGGCAGGTGGGCCCTCATTATAACGCATAATAATAACACACATAACAGGAGCATCCTTCATCCTGATGAGCTGGCAGGGGTGCTCCCAGGCCTGTTTCTCTCCAGAAGGAAGGAAAGCCCCCGACCCCACAGTCACTGTGATAAGCCCTGGGGTGTTCCACAGATGGTGGTAAGTGGATCCCCTTGCAGTAAAAAGATCCATGAGCAAATGGAAAAACAAGAGTCTTCCCGGAGACCAGTTCAGTTCAGTTCAGTCGCTCAGTCATGTCCGACTCTTTGCGACCCCATGAATCACAGCACGCCAGGCCTCCCTGTCCATCACCAACTCCTGGAGTTCACTCAGACTCATGTCCATCAAGTCGGTGATGCCATCCAGCCATCTCATCCTCTGTAGTCCCCTTCTCCTCCTGCCCCCAATCCCTCCCAGTATCAGGGTCTTTTCCAATGAGTCAACTCTTCACGTGAGGTGGCCAAAGTATTGAAGTTTCAGCTTCAGCATCAGTCCTTCCAGTGAACACCCAGGACTGATCTCCTTTGGGATGGACTGGTTGGGAGACAGTTACGAAGGCACAACTCTGGGTGTCACGAATGTTGTCATCACCATGGTGCAAACGTGCAACATGAAGGCAAAGAGCAAAAGGGACCGTGCAGAATAGAGGTGGCCTTGCTATTAGAGGCTTAAGAATTACTGGTGGTCCTTTTTTTCTTTTTCAAAAATTTCTCAAAATCCCCATGAAAGAGGAACTTTTAGGGCTACCATTTAGTTATTTGCATTGAACGGAAGTTTGCCCCCTGCCTTGGGTTCTTCATCATTTTAAAACAAGCGAGCCACCTTGCAGGGAGGAATGAGATTCACCCACACTGCCTAGATCTCACCTCCTCTCCTCCTCTCTCCTGTTGTCAGCAAGGGGAGAACACCTCAATTACCTACAGATCCAGGCTCAGATAAAAGAATACTTTTCTGTGTCAGAGACGGAGCTCTCCCAGGACATCCTCAGCTCAGGAGGGGCCTGAAATCAGCCACACACGCAGATCTCCAAGGACCTGCTGAGGCGGGTGCCCATGAAGTAACAGGTCTGGGCACCCCTGGGGCCCCATCAGCTGTCCCAGTCCCTGCCCCGGGGAGCCACCCTGCTTAATGTCCCCTCTGTTCCTCCTGCTCCTGGTGTCGAGGCTGTAGGAGAACCACCCATCCTCTTCCCACCGCACCTGACCAGGGTGCAGACACGTCCTCTCTGTATCACTGGTTCCCGCATCCTATGTTTACACATGCGTCGTGGAAGCACAGAGGCCCCGCGTGTCTGCAGCTCACCCGGCCATCCAGAGAAGTCCTCCCTGACGATCGCATGGTTCCTGCGTGCTAGGACACACTGTGACACATGGCCCCTCCAGAGCCGAGAGGCAGAAACCGACTCCAAATGTTGTTCTTTCCTCAGCTATCTGGGGTAAAAACGTAGTGAGTGAGCAAGTCGACAGCTTGCCTCCTCACTGAAGTATTGGTTAGCGGAAGATGAGCAATGCTGCTCGTTCGGGGATGAATTACACAGGGTTTCCACACTCTTCTGCCAGTGTGCCTTACTCTAACAAATACAGTCATGTTTTCTCTGGTTCTGAGCTGTCTTTACTCCTGCCCCTTCCCTGCACTCCAACTCCACCCCCCGCCCCTGACCCTCTCAGCCTCTCCTCAACGCCTCCTCCTGCCATTCTCTGGCCACATGAGGGCCCAGCAACTTTTGCTTTTGTGTTCCAGGCCCACTACCCCCTGAGCTTCAAATGATGCTGCCTCAGCCTCTCCAGCCCCACCTTTTCCGGGGCGGTCCTTCCCGGCTCTCCTTCCTGTCCTCTTGTCAGCTGGTCCCAGCTCCTCTATCAACCCCGCTCTGTGAGAGCACTGTGGGAGCTCCCAGAGCCAGAGATGAGGTGACTTGGGCCCCGAGGAGTCCCCTCAGGAAGCTGTGGGTGCCCGAGAGGCAGCGCTAGAGCAGGGACCAGGCCCTCTAAACCCCTAGGGCAGGTAACCACACTCCTGTGGCCTGGGTGGCAGAGGCATAGCTGACAGTGCGCTGGAGGCCTCAGAGATGTTAATAATGTAGGTACTCTTACTGCTCTTGCTTCATGAACAGGGTTCAGAGAGGTGAAGTGACTTACCTGAGGTCACACAGCTGGTAAAATGGCATATCCAGGAGCCACACCTAGGCCTTCTTACAGGAAGACTGCTTCACAATGGGCCTGAAAGGACAGATGGGCCTGGATGGAGCAGGGCAGGGGGGCAGTGGTCCAGAAGTTACAGGATCTAGAGTTTGTACAAGGGTTTTGGTAGCTGGATGTGCTTCATTTGTCGATAAGAAGAGGGAAGAAAGGAAGAAGTTTTCCTCCATGAAAGGTCTCCACGACACTTTTCTCACCCCCTCCCTTCTGCACACATGTGCACACACACGTTCACACAGCAGCTTGGCAGAGAGTCCTGGGACCCAAACAAGGCTGGTGAACTTTCTTTGGTTGTGTTCTGGGAGTCCATGACCAAGCCTGCCTAATGTCCAGTAGGAAGCCAGCCCATGGTAAGGGACAGTCATCTCATAGTTATCTTGACCTTGGCTTAGATCTTAAGTTGTTGTTGTTCATTTGCTAAGTGGTGTCCGACCTTCATGACCCCATGAACTGCAACATGCCAGGCTTCCCTGTCTTTCACTATCTCCTGGAGTTTGCTCAAACTCATGTTCACTGAGTCAGTGATGCTATCTAACCATCTCATCCTCTGTCTCTCCCTTCTCCTCTTGCCCTCAATCTTTCCCAGTATCAGAGTCTTTTCCAATAAGTTGGTTTTTCACATCAGGTGGCCAAAGTATTGCTTCAGTTTCAGCATCAGTCCTTCCAATGAATATTCAGGGTTGGTTTCCTTTAGGATTGACTGGTTTGATCCCCTTGCTGTCCAAAGGACTCTCAAGAGTCTTCTCCAGCACAATTTGAAAGCATCAGTTCTTTGGTGCTCAGCCTTCTTTACGATCCAGCTGTCACATCCATACATGACTACTGGGAAAACCATAGTTTTGACTATACGGACTATTTGTCAGCAAAGTGATGTCTCTGCTTTTTAATATGCTGTCTAGGTTTGTCATACCTTTTCTTCAAGGAGCAAGTGTCTTTTAAAATCACTGTCACCATCCACAGTGATTTTGGAGCTCAAGAAAATAAAATCTGCCACTGTTTCCACTTTTTCCCGTCTATTTACCATGAAGTGATGGGACTAGATGCCATGATCTTAGTTTTTTGAATGTTGAGATTTAAGCCAGATTTTTCACTGTCCTCTTTCACCTTCATCAAGAGGCTCTGTAGTTCCTCTTTGCTTTTTGCCATTAGAGTGGTAGCATTCGTGTATTTGAGGCTGTTGATATTTCTCCTGGCAATCTTGATTCCAGCTTGTGATTGATCCAGCCTGGCATTTCGCATGATGTACTCTGCATAGAAATTAAATAAGCAGGGTGACAGTATACAGCCTTGATGTACTCCTTTCCTAATGTAGATGATTGAGTTCCTGCACACATTTTCTACATTGCCCTGTAGTACTTTAGGAGAGAGATGATGGCTGAAGTTGCCATCATCAGAGCTTGGCTGTCTCCCCCTGACTGGGTGACAGAGACATAAGTGGGGTGGTGGTTCCCTGGGACAGTAACTTCAGAGGACCTTCAGGGATCACATACCTGGACTCAAGCAGTGGTTCAGGAGCCTGGCCATGCTTCCATCTATCCCATGAGCCTTTGAAAACAGAGGCCTGGGCCCCATCTGGAGAGGGTTGGTGAAACTGAGACCCAAACAAGCCTTGCTCCCATCTGCTCAGGGGTGACTGTACGTTTTTGTGGAGTTATCTGAGTGAATTATTTTATTCCTGTTTTATGTCCCGAACAAACCCACATCATCATTTTATTAATGCATTTGCAATTACTGCCTAACAATTTCCAGTTCCGTGTGGTCTGTGATATGGGGATGCTTAATCAAATATCCGCATGATGGGCCTTTAAGTTCTCTGGGACTAGAAGCTTTTCCCATCAATTAAGCTTCAACAAAATGAGTTTTAGGCTCATCTGCAACTGTATTTTATGTTTCTTTTATGGCTCCCCTGCCTTCCCCTGGTGTCTTTAGAGATACCAGAAAATGTGGTGTGGGGCTGAGGTATTTATTAGCAGTGTGCAGAGAACAGGTTTATAATGGTCATTATGAAATATTGAAGTGCCTGCTTTGAAGTAGAATAATTTATATTTCCATTACAGTCATTTAACGGGTGCCCTCTCCCACCCACTGCCAATGCCACCAGGGAGAGGGCTGTCCATCCTGGACCCTGTGGGCTCCCTGGGATTGAGGCCCTGGAGGTGTTTCCTCTGTAAGGAGATTGAACTCATAGAAATTTTCACGGACCCCACACTCACCACACACCCGGAGGTCTTGGGAATCTGACCTATTAAATGCAAAGAGGATTTCCCAGCCACCCAGGGTGCTCCTCCTTTGTGCCAGGTTAGGTGCCATCCAGGGCCAACAGCCCTTTGTCCCCAGGGCTGAGTCCAACAGCCCTGGGGACAAAGATGGTCAGGCCCCTCGCACACATGAGGAAATGCAACTCAGGGAGAGAAGAGCAAAATTCCCAGCAAGCGGGTGCTGCTCTACTCACACACATAACCCGAGCAGGTGCACACAGTGATGGCGGGCACACCCAACCCTCCTGCCTGTCCTGTGAGCACACCTGGGGGAAAGTATAAAGTGAAAGAGGGCCTGGAAGGGAGGACTGTCCAGCCACTCTGACCCCAGTCCCCATACTTCCAGACACTGAGCAGAGCTCCCTTCCCATCAGTGAAAGAGACAGCAGATCCCAGGTGGCCCAGGCTGGCTCCTGGACATGGCCGGGGCACCCCATGCTCGTGCCTACTTGTCACCATTCCTCGTTCCTCTTTTGCCCCCACTCATGTGAAGGAGGTGGGTTTGACTGGAGGGAGGTTCTGAGTGGAGGGGAAGGAAGGCCTGTGAGTATGGAATATCCATGTTTAGCTAACCCATCAGTTCTTCTATGACATCCTGGGTCAGAGGGAAACTTAGAGGCCTTGTGTGTCGCAGTAGAAGGGACTCTGGACAGAAGTCACTTGCCTGTTCATCTGGTCACTCCTTTGTTTCTTTGGCGTGTGTTTGCTGAATGCTGATCACATGCCAGGACCTCCACTGGTTCTCAGGCCATGACAGGAGGGGCATGATGGGCAAGCAGAGGAAGTGGAGGCTGTAACGTCCAAAGGACATGCCCATAGAGGACTGAGGACACGCAGAGGAGCGTGAATATGCAGAGGACAGTGATATGCAGGGGGAGCCACATGCCAGCTAAGACCTAAAGGTGGTGAGGAGTTTGCCAAGATGGGGTATGGTGTGGCTGTGGTGCCATGAACCAAGGGTGATGCCAGGCTGGTGTGAGATACTGAAGGTGGTCCAGGGTCCTTGGAGCAGGTGTGTACATGGGAAGAAGTGAGGCTGGTGAAGGAGCCAGGCCAGTAGGGGAGGACTCTATAGGCCACGGGGAGCAGTTTGGCTCTCCCCTGAGGACAGTGGGGGTCCTCAATGCTGAGTGGAGGGGGTTGGCCGGAGCAAGATTGGAGCCACCGGCTAACCAGGACAGAGTGGTCATCCAAGTCACGTTAGTGGTTTCCTTGACCTAGAGTGGAGACAGAAGGAATGGGGGGAACTGGAACCATCAAGAAGTACATAGGAGTCAGATTTGCTGCAACGTGGATGGACCCAGAGACCGTCATACAGAGTGAAGTCAGACAGACAAATATCCTATGTTATCGCTCTATATGTGTAATCTAGAAAAATGGTACAGATTAACTTATTTGCAAAGCAGGAATAGAGTCACAGGTGTAGAAAATAAACTTATGGCTACCATGGGGGGCAGGGAAAGTGGGATGAATTGGGAGATGGGATTGACATATAAAAAATACTGTGTATGAAATAGATCACTACTGAGAACCTACTGTATGGCACGGGGAGCTCTACTCAGTGCTCTGTGGTAACCCAAATGGGAAGGAAATCCCCAAAAGAGGGGCTATATGTATATGTATAGCTGATTTACTTTGCTGTACAGCAGAAACTAACACCACATTGTACAGCAACTTTATACAATTGAGAAAATTTTATACTTTGAGAAAAGTTAATTTAAAAAAAAGAAATAAGGAGACACTTAGGAGGCAGGACTGATGGGCTGGGGATGGCAGGGTGGCAAGGTCAACGTCAGGTATGTGGTTAGGCAGCTAGAGACGCTGGCTGAGGGGCCACTGGCTGGGGTTGGGATATAAAGGAAGGAGTAGTCTCTATGGCAGGTTCACTTGGGGCCAGGGTGAGTCAGAAGCCTGAGGGACAACGTGGAAAGATGTCAGACCAGCATCAGGGTATGAGGTCTGGAGGTCAGGAGAGGGTATGAGCTGGACAGTGAGTAAAGACCTCTCCAGTCTTCCCCCACTCCAGCCCCTGATCAAAGGGACTGAGTCTACTGAGGAGCACCCACAGCTCTATCCAGCTCATGTTATCCCAGTCTCTGAAGAACCAAAGCTTCTAGGAACCCAGAAAGCATTGGAGCAGGAAAAACAGTCAAAACAGCAACGATCAGGTATGGAAGGGCCTGCAGAGAACAGGGTGGGAAGATGGAGCATGGAGAGAGGCCAGTCCTGGGGGCTACACTCACGTCCTGCCCACAGGAGCTGGTCCAGAGAGGGCCACTGGCATGGGCAGGTCAGTGCATCCTCAAGGCTCTGGGGCCTCCAAGAGCCAGCCTAGTATGATGTTGACAGGGCCAGTCAGTGGTCCAAGTTGCTGCATCCCTTGGAAGATAGCAGCATCTACAGCGCACAGGGTGGTCTGGGCCAAGACAGAGGTAGTCAGGGTGAACCAGGCCCCTCCAGAGACATGGCTCAACCAGTACTCGCTCATGACCTGCCCAAGGCAGGCAGAAGTGCCAGAGGGGACCAGCTCTCTCCAGCCCCCTCTCCCAGGCTTACCTACCGACCATGTGTCTCCACATGGGTGACCTAGGGACTGATGCACCCAGAGACTCAGCCTCATACTCACACACACACCTGTGATGCACAACACCCCCAGAACCCCACTGCTAGATGCCTTCCACACATGTACTAACCACCCCAACAGCCTCCTCTGGAGTCACATGGGCCTCAGTGACTTGTGGGCAGGAGGCATGGCTGTTCTCGGTACTAAATCTCCATTTCTGCAAACAGTGTCCCCAGGATGCTCACTCTACTTCGCTTAAAAACTAAATCAACTTCACTGAGCTAGCTGACCTTGGCAAGGATGCTTCCCCAGCTCTTGGCTGGCTTTCTGATGAATGGGGTGAGGATCTGTCGCTCTCTGGTGCACGTTTAAAGCTCTGAGAGGCGTGTAACTCTAGCATGCAGCCTGAAACTTGGAGACACGATTCGGGAGAAGAATCTCCTAAGGCTGGGGTGGCATTCTAAATGTAATTATCACCAGTATTCCCAATGTGCAGCCCCAGATTTTGTACCAGCAGACTCCTTCCCTACATATTTACTTTTCGTTCCACTCTCTTTCCTGTGATCCACTAGTTCTACTAAGTCCTTTAAAGGCTAGGATCGTGGCCATTTGCTCAGGTGGACATGATCCAGATAAGGGGACCCAGACCCTCTTCTTGAAGATGTCCCAGGCTCCAATTCTGTACTAATGCACCCCAGTTAACAGGCAGAGCCAGCCCTGCCAGTTTATCTCATCTCCTTTTAAAGACAGTAAAGCATGTGCTCAGGTTAGTAGCAGAGGACTCTTTACAGCTCTCCCCTTAGTTGGAAAATGTGCCTTTGGCTCTGTCATTTGGGTCACAGGGAGAGACGCCCCCACCCAGAACGCAAGCATCATTCCCCTGGGTGGGTGGCTTGTCTGATGAGCCTGTGCAGCTGGTCCAGAGGTGGGAACAGGCATGCCTATCCCATCTCTGCACTCCTGAAAGGGCAGGCAGAGGGCTCTCGGCCTCACTGGGAAGGACGCTGCCCTGAGTCGAGCCCCATGGGCTGCAACCCCTCACCCCACCCCCTGCCTGGGGCCTGCCCTGGTGCAGGTGAGGAGGCAGGCCTGTTGTGCTGTTCATCTCTTCACGTCCTGTGGCCTGGCCTTCTGGAGAGCAGAGCCTGTGCCTCGTCCCCTCTGCGCCCCACTGCCTGGCCCAGGGCTGGCACACCCACACCCCAAGTGCACCACGAGTTAGTGCCTGTCTATTGAGTGAATGGGGACGGGACCCAGGGTCTATTCAGGGCTGTCTGTGCTCGTTCCCCGCACCCCATCCCTCCCTCCTTCCCCAGCTGAACAACTTTACTGGGGAGGATGCCAGCGTGTTTTCTGGGACCTCTCAGTGAGTGGGGGCAGGGGTGCCACCTGGTTTGGGGCTTTCAGAACTCTTTGCCCAGTGCCCCTGTAGCCTACATTTGGTGGGATATACAGAGTTACTGTAAGCCAGGCAGTAATTCATGAGCTCGTGAATTCACAGAACAGGGGTAAGCGACGAGGTTGCCCATCTCTGCCAAGCCAGACATCCAAAATGGTTATAAATTATCTCCTGCTGTGGAGTCAACTTCGCTCTGCTCCCTGGATGTAAATTATCTGAATGTCACATTGCTTAAGACCAATTAGTCCGTCCCCAGGGATGGAGCATCCCACATGGGCGTGGTGGGTGCTGGAAGTGCAGAGAGGGCCCACACGGTTCCCGCCCCTGCGGCTGCCATCTGCTTGGCAGGTGTACCACCCACTGGAGAGCGAGTTCGTGCTGAAAGTCAGGTGCAGTGTCCAGGTCGTAGTTGCCACAGAAGAGGGGGAGGGGGCTGGCCAGGGACAACTTTCCAGGAGGGGACTTGAGCTGTGCCTGGGAGGGTAGTCCAGGGCCTTGACAGGAGGGATGTGGGACGAGGAGGGTATGGCTGGGCCTGCTGTGCTGCTGTCATCGATAGTGAGTTGGGCACAATTGGACCATGAGGTGAGGTTGCAGAAGGGTCCATCTCACTCCCCTCTGAGTAGACCTTTGATGCCCATTTGATGCCCACACAAGCTAAACAGCCGGGGCCACCAAGGTCGGTCCGAACTGAGCCTGAGCCCTCGTTTCAATTCAACAACTTGGGAACCCGGTAGAGGACAAGGGGGCAGAGCAGGCCAGGCCGTGGTCTGTGAGAGGTTTCCATGTCCTTCCCCACCGGCCCTGTGCACTCAGGGGCCTCTAAGGAGGCCGTGGTGATGCCAGGAACCGTGGTGAGCCCTCACCGAGAACAGATCGATTCCACAGCAATAGCTCTGAGCCAAGAGCCACCCACTGCCAGCTGGGCCTGAGACGTGAGCCAGGGTCCACAGAGGGGTACCTTGGAGTGTTGCCCAAGGGCCTGTGAGGGGTCATCCCAGCTGCTAGATTGAGCTCCCAGCCAAGTGTGGGGGTGATGCCAGGATGCCCCAGGAACTGGTGATCCCCTGGCCTCAGCTTCTTCCATTCATACTCCTAAGGCTCTTCTGCAAACCCCACCCCTCCACAGAGACCCAGGCCAGAGGACCTAACAAACCACACCTCCAGGGAAGGTGGGCAACCCGGCCCCCAGGCTGCTATATAGGCCAGAGTCACGCACCAGGGCAGAGCCTGAGCAACCAGGCAAGCGGCTGCTGCACATCACAGACCCCCTCCTTGAACCCCCCTCCCTGTCCGCGTACCCAGACTGGTGCCTGGCCGAGGACAAAGACCCTACCGAGGCAACAGATGTTGAGAACTGTCAGGTTGCCTCTTAAATAAGCGTATTGTTAAAGTATAACACAGACAGAAAATGAATAAATCATAAGTGTAGAGCTCAATGTGTTTTTACAGAAAACACATCTCCTGACCAGCACCCAGAAGCACCCCACACAATGCCCTATTCAAGTCTCCATCCAAGCATCACCCTATTCAGATTGCCTTTTGAAAGAGGAACAGATGCGACAAACCAGATCAGAGACAAAAGCCCACCTTGTCGCTTAGAGGAGGCCCTAGGAAGAGGGGGTACACTGGGGAAGGGAGCACAGGCCAGAGGGTTAAGGAAACTCTGTGTGAGCGTGGAAGAAAGTAACCCAGTGAGTGTGGCAGACACAGGCCAACTGTGATGTGTCACTGCACTCATGAAACCACAGAAATGTGTCTTGGCAGGGGAGCTCTGAGGAGCTCCAGTGCTTTATGTCTCAGCCCGGAAAGATTTAAGCGAGAGGCAAAGTGATAGATGGGCCACTTGTGAGGTTTATAAGCCGGCACATGAGAGGTGCTGCCCCAAGAACTTAGCGAGCTGCAGTTTTATAATCCAAGGAGGAAAGGGGCGGGGGAGAAGACCACCTTCTTCCTCATCCTTGAGTAGAGGTCAGGCTTCCATCATCAGCTCCTCCTCCACGTCAGGCAGGGGTTTTCTTGTCCCCACATGGTCAAGCCAGGACCGTCATGGTGTGATGGAATGAACCAGAAGGTGTTAACATGGACTAAAATTCAGTGAATCATCTCAGGCTTCAATATAATGTGCATTTTTCCTGTATTTTTGTGTGTACAGAGGAGCATGTCCTAGGAATTATTAACTGACTTACTGGGCAGGATATGGGTCTCACGCTACCACTGCTGTATTGCTTGGGGGCACGTCTCGTGCTCCTGCTGCAGGTCTTGTTGCGAAGCAAGCCTGCTCGTTTTTGTGGTTAAGCAAACTGGCTTTCTTGAACGATCACTAACTTACAGGGTCTCCCATACTTTTTTCCTTACTTACCATCCCTTAGTGGGATTAACTATCTAATCACCTGCTTTGTCCCTTTACTCTGTCCCTATCACTTAGAACACAAAGCAACTACCTAGGGATTTAATAGTATATAGATGACAACATCAGCTTCTAACATGGGCCTTTTCTAGGCTCTACACCCAGAGGAGAAGAGACTTTTGAAAGGAAACAGTAAAAATTGTTAGTGGGGTAGAAAACAGACATCTCCTGTTGGCTCTTCCTGCTGTTGGTGATACCCTGGGACTTGGGTGGGGCCTGGGTCTTCGAATGCCCCAGAGGTCAGGCACAAGGCATTGAAGATCCCTCTCAGGTCAGGCCGAGTCCAGTCCGCTCTGCCCTCAGGCTTGCTAAGAGCAGCTCTGAGCCAAGGCTGCTGGCCATGAAAGACCAGCCCTGCCAGTGTGTTGGTGATAATACGATTTGCCAAGGAAGAGGCCTCACATCTGGGCAGGGTTTCCACCTCCCCCTCATGCTACAGAAAACCCCATTCTCTCCCCAACGACAGTCTCCTTCATCCTTCCCCACAAGTTTATTTACATCTTGTGGAGTTTCTTTGCAAGAAGGCTGGAAATAAAAGAGAAGGGAGGTGGAGCTGGGTCAGGAAAGACTCCCAAGGGTATGGGCACGAAACACCAGGCAGGTGATAACCTGGCTCCATCACCCACACCCTAGGACCCAAGACAGACCCTGACTGTTCCTGGCCTCAGTTTCTGTGTTGGTACAAGGAAGAGTCTGGACTACATCATGCTAAAGCCTTTACCCCATGCTCTTAGGGTCTGTGGCCTATTATTTATGCTGGACAGACTGTGTTCAGTTCAGTTCAGTTCAGTCACTCAGTCGTGTCCGACTCTTTGCAACCCCATGATTCGCAGCACACCAGGCCTCCCTGTCCATCACCAACTCCTGGAGTTCACCCAAACTCATGTCCATTGAGTTGGTGATACCATTCAGCCATCTTATCCTCTGTCGTCCCCTTCTCCTCCTGCCCGCAATCCCTCCCAGCATCAGAGTCTTTTCCAATGAGTCAACTCTTCGCATGTGGTGGCCAAAGTATTGGAGTTTCAGCTTTAGCATCAGTCCTTCCAATGAACACCCAGGACTGATCTCCTTTAGGATGGACTGGTTGGATCTCCTTGCAGTCCAAGGGACTCTCAAGAGTCTTCTCCAACACCACAGTTCAAAAGCATCAATTCTTTGGTGCTCAGCTTCCTTCACAGTCCAACTCTCACATCCATACATGACCACAGGAAAAATCATAGCCTTGACTAGACGGACCCTTGTTGGCTAAGTAATGTCTCTGCTTTTTAATATGCTGTCTAGGTCGGTCATAACTGTGTAGGGGTCTTTAAAAGACCGACAGGGATGGGGGACGAGGCTGGGGCTGGCCACTGGCACAGGATCAGTCACTGGGCTGCAGCCCTGAATCAGCAGCTGTGTGTGTGTGCGCATCTGTCTACCTACATGGGGACTTTTTATCCAGTGTCCTCTGTGCATCTGGCCCTGGGTGACAGGCTGAGGGCCTACAAAGGAAATGAAAGAGCATTTCACCCCATGCTCTTAAAAATCTCAACAGGACAACATACTCATCAAACAGCACCGTTAGTGGGGAAAACTCACACCAAGGTGCGAGTGGGATTGGCTTATTTAATTGATGGCTCCCATGTTTATTAGGGGCCATTAGCATCGATAAGTGGTGGGTGTAGAGCCTCACCAGGTGGCTTCTCAGATTTGCCCTTCTCCATGGAAAGTTCTTTGTGAATGTTTTACCCACCTTTTTCAAAGCCCAACTCAAAAGAGGGCAGGTAAGCCTCCCCTGAGGTTGAGGCACAGCATGCTAGTCCTGTGACACATGCAGACTGCACCTTGTCTGTGGGGATTCACACCAGACACCTGGTCACAGCCTCAGGTGTGAAGGACAGTGTCAAGCCATGGGGCACTGGCCCCACTCTGCCTGCCCCCAGGGGTACCCCGGGCTACATACATCATCCTCCGGAGAATCCTGGAGTGTCCCTGTCGCTCCCATCTCCTGTGGGTGTTGAGCCCTCTTAAAACACCTGCATCCATTTTCATGACAGATAAGGCAATGAGGAGGCCATTCTCGGGATGCGAGAACTTATAAGTAAGCAGGGCAAGGAGCAGGCCCAGCGATTTCCCAGTGTGTGAACCGAATGAGAGTCAACACATCCACAAATGCCACCACAGTGTTTGGGGAGCGAACAGAGCAGGCAGAGCAGTGATGCGACTGAGCTGTGTCCGGAATAACTCGCTTTGCTGGAGGGGAGGGGCTTTCTGAGCCACAGAGGAGCTGAACCCTGGATGCCTCTTCAGTCCCACTGCTCCCCACCTTTGCTGTTGGCCCTCAAACCCCCTTCGCCAGGCTCTGAACACCGAGCCAGGACCACTATGGCCCGCCCATCAGCTCAGACAAGTCCTGCCTGGAGCTGACTTTCACAGAAACAACAGTTTCTGGGGCTCTCTCTGTGGGCCACCTGCATTTTGATAGGTTTCCAGGGTGGATAATCCCTGAACAGCAGAGCAGATGCAGAAAGGAGAGCCTGCTCTCTCTCCTCCAGCGGCTCAAGCACCGGAAAGGCTCTAAAGCTCTCCCGAAAGGCTGCTGTTCTCTCTCGGAGTTGTTGTTGTGGAGTTTTGTTTTCTTTTGTTTTGACCTGGGATTTACTGTCAATCATACAAGTCAGAGAGGTTCAGATAAACCTTCAAACCTCAGGGAACTTCTCCAAGTCACGTCAGGTCTAAAAGCCTCTGTTCAGGTATTTCTCTCCAAAATGCCGTGTCCTGACAAGGCCACATACAGGATGAATCCCCGACTTAGAGCAGACCTTGCCTTCTGAGCACGTTCTCAGGCAGTTTTCCTCTAATACCTTTCTTTCTAAAGTAAATGTCCCACGAGCCCAGCTAAGCTTCTGCTGGTGGAGACGTGGACCTTGTTCACATTTGGGCAGTTCTTTCCTGGAGACCCGTTCAGTGGCAGAGATTTGCAGTCCACACACCCCTCATGCCAAAGAAGGAACGTCTCTGCTTGTTGTCTTTAAAAGTCATTGGCTCTCTGGCGTGCTCTGAAGCTGAGGATTACTGCATCTGAGCACACACCCCAGACAACACAGAGGAAAGCAACACACCTCAGGCCGTGCCGGCGTGTGAGACACGGGTTCAGAATCTTCCCATCCCAGTCTCTTCACCTGCAGGCGCAGAGTGTCCGGGCCCCACCCAGTAGGCATCCCAGAAGGACAGAGGCAGGGAGGAACCCCGTTCTAGAGAGAGGGGGAGGGAGGTGGGTCCTGCCCTGTGCCCTGGCACTCCCCACGTAGGGCCTGTTGTCACCAGTGGGGCAGGCATGAAGCCCTGTCCTTGGGGGCTGTGGCTGGCTGTCACCCTAGGAGTAGGCAGCTCCACGGCCCAAAGCATGGCCCTGCCCTCTCTGCCTCCCTGTGCTGGGCCTTTGCAGGCTGGGCTTGCACACAGGTGCAAGTGTACACGGCACAGCCATGGGGCTGCACACACACACTCAGGCACACTCCTATACCTTTCCCCCTGTCCTTTACAATCCCAGAACCAAGCAGTGTCAGAAGAAGTAAGGCCACCACCTCACAGCCATTAGGACAGCCACTCACAGTAAAACAGGAAATACCAAATGTTGGCAAGGATGTGGAGAAATTAGAACCCTTGTGAGCTGTTGATGAGAATGTCAAATGCAGCTGTGGAAAACAGTATCACAGTTTGTCAAAAAATTTAAAATAGAACTACCATATGGATTCCAATTCTACTTCTGGAATTGTCTCCAATTCTGCTTCTGAGTATTTATCCTGAAAAATTGAAAGCAGGGTCTTGAAGGGACATTTACATACCCGTGTTCACAGCAGTATTATGCACAATAACTAAAAACAGGAAGCAATTCAGTGTCCATCAACCAATGCATGGAAGAGCAAAATGTGGTATATATGTACAATGAAATGTTATTCAGCCTTAAATAGAAAGGAAATTCTGACACATGCTACTACGTGGATGAACCTTGAGAACAGTATGCGAAGTAGAAGATGCCAGTCACAAAAAGACAACTAGTGTATGATTCTATTTATTTATCCACTCCTTTACATATCTCAAATAAAGAGAATCATACCGTAGTCTTTTTGTGACTGGCTTGTTCTACTTCGCATTCTGTTCTCAAAGTTCACCCGTGTTCACTCGTCAAATGAATGTGTTCTATTTATTTGAGATACGTAGAGGAGTGGTGGCTCAGCTGGTAAAGAATCCACCTATAATATGGGAAACCTGGGTTCGATCCCTGGGTTGGGAAGATCCCCTGGAGGAGGGCATGGCAACCCACTTCAGTGTTCTTGCCTGGAGAATCCCCATAGACAGAGGAACCTGGCAGGCTTCAGTCCAAAGGGTCGCAAAGAGTTGGACACAACTCAGCAACTAAGCACAGCATAAAGGAATGGAAGTCACAGAGATAGACAGAATGGTTTTTGCAGGGGCTGAGGGAAGAGGGAATAGGTGACTATTGTTCAATGCAGACAAAGTTAAAATTCTACACATGGAAAGAGTTATGGGGATGGATGGTGGTGATAGTTGTACCATATTCTGAATATCACTGAGCTGTATACTTTAAAACGGTAAGTTTTATATTATGTGTATTTTACCACAATAAAAATAATCTGAGGGAAAACATATTTTCGTTGTTTCCATAGATGACTAGTCTTTAATCCTTCCAGACTCAAAGTTACCTTTCCATAGCAAGTATTGTGTAATGTCCCTGTGTAATCTTGAATGAATATGTGTCTTAACCAAAACTGGGATATAAAGAAAAGTCCTAGGCATAAAGCATGCATTTTAAGTAACTGGATGCCAGCTACACACCCCACCTCACAGTGGTAAGATGTCAGCCCCGACATGCGGATCTTGGAACAAAGGCTGCAGATGGAGCCCATGATGGGCACGTTAGGTTGGCAGTTTGAGTACTCAGGTGTCCTTGAGTGTGGAAGGATGATTCTCCAAAATAGTGGACAATTCTCTATAAAGTTGTAAACAAGGGTGGTCCTTCCTGGTGGTCCAGTGGTTAGGACTCCATGCTTTCACTGCCAAGGGCATGGGTTTGATCTCTGGTCAGGGAACTAAGATCCTGAAAGCCAGAAGACACAGTCACAAAATTTTTTTTAATATATTTTTTTAACTTTTTAAAGATGTAAACCAAATTTACAATATACAAGCATAAGTGCATCCTTGGAAAATCCTTTTCATGGCCGGAAGGGGAAGTATTTTGCGTGTAACACCTCGGTAGGTCCTAGTAACCCAAGAGTGGTAAGTAGATCTTTCACTCCAGTTAGAGAGTGGCCACCACCCCCATAGGCTGTGATTCCATTGATTTTGTTCCTGAGAATTGCTGGGAGGCTTCATCCTCCAAACAGCTAACCAAAAGTGACTGTCCATGGTGCAATTTGAAATGTTTGCTAGACAGGACAGTGCTACAAAGAGCAGGGTCCCTAAGGTCCCTGGTCCCAGCCATTAAGTGCCACCAGGGCCCCCGCCAATCATTGTGAGAACCAAAAACACCCGCCATGGAATTTCAGAACGCCTGCTGGAAACAGCACTGCCCTTCTTGAGGTCATTTACAGAGTGCTTCTCCTGTGCTGTGAGTCCTCACAGAGCAAAGCGATCCCTTCACCTGGATGTAAGCCTGGCTCTAGGGCCAGGAGACCTTGTCCCCACCATTCACTCAGTCCACAGCGGCCTCAGACCCTGCTGCGTCTCTTGGCAAGGCTCCCCTCAACTCAGTGGCCACTCGAAGATCAGAGCGGCTTAAAGCAGTGACATTTTTTGGACATCTGACCCCAAGGAACTAAATTTTTTGCAGCCTCAGTAGCAGGACATTTCCGTTTGCTTAGGCGTCTGGAGGATGAAGCCTCGCAGCAATTCTGGGGGAATCACAGCAGATGGGGTGGTGCTCACTTTTTCTCCTCTTGTCCCCTCCAGCTTCCCCATCTGCCATCCCCTGGTCTAGCACCACTGCTTCTCCTCATGGTGCAGGTAAGGACAGGAGGGGAGCAGGCAGGGGACAGAGCTTCTGGGCAGGGCATCAGGGGAGCAGAGTCTGGAAGGAGCACGTGTCCTCCTCCTAGAAAGCGTGAGTAACTTGGTAGGGAACCTAGTCATGTGGGTTTCCCACAAACGCAAGAGTAAAAGCTAAAGTTCTTAATTCCAGGAGGGCTTTAGCATTTATTCAAGTTTTCAAACATTACTCTTTCACTCAGAGGCCACCTGATAGATGTGCCAGTCAACCATAAAAAGTGTATGTGGATCCCTCTCCTAGGAATCCAACCAATTTTGCTTCTCTAATAGGAATAGAAGAGAGGATTGTAAATGTCAAACAGCAGATTGTATAGCAACATCAATTGAACCAGGCATTCATGAGCAAATGTACCATTTATCTAGCAAAGCTCTGGGTGGTTTTGTTAATTTAAATTACCTGATGCTGGGGAAAAACTTGAGATGAGGTTTTGTCCACAAATTCAGGTTACTTCCACCCAGCGTCCGAGAAGCCTTGATCAGCTCTGGTGCGGGCAGCAGGGGAAGGAGGTGTGTGGTCTGCCTGGCATGTGTGTTGGGCTAGGCAGGGCAGAGGCCATGTGGAGCCCTAGATGTGCAAATCCTGTTGTGGGCCTAAAGTGGGTCCTGTATCTTCAACTCAGAAGCTGGGATGATGAATAGCACAGTCTGTGGAAGAGAACAGAGAATGCTGAGCAAGGACAGTGACCCAGCCTGATGCTAGGCCCTCTATGGAGTCTGGAACAATGAGGGACTGCTAATGAGCGTGGTGGGCCTGCTGTTGGTTCTGGAGTTAGGATTAGTGAGTGAAGAGGGGAGACAGGCTGAGTGAAGGCAGGGCAGGAGACAGGCTGAGCACCGTGCATTCAAAGGCAGGCAGGAACTTGCCAAGCCCCTCATAGCCCATGACAGCATCCAGTGTGGGTCCCCGTGGCCAGTTCTCTAAGACACTGAAGACACTCATACAAGAGATGCAAAGGCTTTGGGACATAATTTATGGCAGAGACAGGCAGAGACGAAGACAAGATGAGCATGTGTAGCTTGTCAATGATGCCACCCAATCATCTCATCCTCTGTCGCCCCCTTCTCCTCCTGCCCTCAATCTTTCCCAACATCAAGGCCTTTTCCAGGGAGTCCTCTCTTTGCATCAAGTGGCCAAAGTAGCAGCTTCAGCTTCAGCTTCAGCATCAGTCCTTCCAATGAATATTCTGGGTTGATTTCCTTTAGGATTGATTGATTGATCTCTTTACTGTCCAAGGGACTCTCAAGAGTCTTTTCCAGCACCACAGTTGAAAAGCATCAATTCTTCAGTGCTCAGCCTTCTTTATGGTCCAGCTCTCACTACTGGAAAAACCATAGCCTTGGCTATGTGGACTGTAACATGGTGGTGTCTCTGCTTTTTAACATGCTGTCTAAGTTGGTCATAGCATTTCTTCCAAGGAGCAAGTGTCTTGTAATTTCATGGCTGCAGTCACCATCCACAGTGATTTTAGAGCCAAAGAAAATAAGATTAGCCATTATTTCCACTTTTTCCCCATCTTATTTGCCATGAAGTGATGAGACTGGATGCCATGATCTTCATTTTTTGGATGTTGAGTTTTAAACCAGCTTTTTCACTCTCCTCTTTCACCTTCATCAAGAGGCTCTTTAGTTCCTCTTCACTTTTTGCCATTAGAGAGGTATCATCTGCATGTCTGAGACTGTTGATATTTCTCCTATCAGTCTTGATTCCAGCTTGTGATTCATCCAGCCTGGCATTTGGCATGCTGTACTCTGTATATAAGTTAAATAAGCAGAGTGACAATATACAGCCTTGACATACTCTTTTCTCAATTTTGAACCAGTCTCTTGTCCCGTGTCTGATTCTAACTGTTGTTTCTTGACCTGCATACAGGCTTATCAGGAGGCAGGTAAGGTGGTCTGGTCTTTCATCTCTAAGAATTTTCCACATGTTTGTTTTGATCCACACAGTCAGTGGCTTTAGTATAGTCAATGAAGCAGAAGTAGATGTTTTTCTGGAATTCCTTTGCTTTTTCTATGATCAAATGGATCTTGGCCATTTGATTTCTGGTACCTTTGCCTTTTCTAAATCCAGTTTGTACATCTGGAAGTTCTCGCTTCATGTACTGTTGAAACCTAGCTTGAAGGATTTTGAGGATTACCTTGCTAGTATGTGAAATGACCACAATCGTATGGTAGTTTGAGCATTCTTTGACATTGCCCTTCTTTAGGATTGAAATGAAAACTGACCTTTTCCAGTCCTGTGGCCATTGCTGAGTTTTCCAAATTTGCTGGCATATTGTGTGCAGCATTTTCACAGCATCATCTTTTAGGATTTGAAACAGTTACACTGGAATTCCATCACCTCCACTAGCTTTGTTCGTAGTAATGCTTCCTAACACCCACTTGACTTCACACTCCAGGATGTCTGGCTCTAGGTGAGTGACCACACCATCATGGTTATCCAGATCATTAAGACCTTTTTTGTATAGTTCCATGTATTCTTGCCAGCTCTTCTTAATATCTTCTGTTTCTGTTAAGTCCTTGCCATTTCTGTCCTTTATGGTGCCCATCTTAGCATGAAATGTTCCCTTGGTATCTCTGATTTTCATAAAGGGATCTCTAGTCTTTCCCATTCTGTTGTTTTCCTCTATTTCTTTGCATTGTTCACTTAAGAAGACTTTCTTATCTCTCCTTGCTATTCTCTGAAACTCTGCATTCAGTTTGGTATATCTTTACCTTTCTCCTTTGCCTTTTGCTTCTCTTTTTTTCCTCAGCTATTTGTAAGACCTTCTCAGAGAACCACTTTGCCTTCTTGCATTTCTATTTTGTGGGGATGGTTTTGGTAACTGCCTCCTGTACAGTGTTACAAGCCTCCATCCATAGTTCTTTGGGCCCTCTGTCTACCACATCTAATTCCTTTAATCTATTTGTCACCTGTACCGTATAATCATAAGGGATTTGATTTAGGTCATACCTGAATTGTCTAGTTGTTTTCCTCACTTTCTTCAATTTAAGCCTGAATTTTACAATAAGGAGCTAATGGTCTGAGCCACAGTCAGCTCCAGGTCTTGTTTTTGCTGACTATATAGAGCTTCTCCATCTTCAGCTGCAAAGAATATAACCAATTTGATTTTGATATTGACCATCTGGTGATGTCCATGTGTAGAATCATCTGTTTTGTTTTTGGAAGATGGTGTTTGCTATGACCAACAAAATGGACAGAGCACCTCCTTAGAGCTGGACCTTGGCAGTAAAGCCAGATTTGAAGAAAGGGCCTTCCAGGAAAGGGAAGTAAATTGGCAGGCTGCTTTCTGTCAGGGGGTATTCAGGAACTGCAGCTCAGGCCATGGTGTAAACACTTGCCCAGAGGACCTGAGTATGGCAGCAGTGACCCATCTGCTCAGAAGTCATAGGTCCCAAGGGACAGCCAGCAGAGGATCACCAGGTGGCATGACTTTGAGTACACCTGTTTGGGGCTTGTGAGGGGACCATATCATGTGTGCTTAGCAATCTCTAGAAATTGTCAGAATTTTGTGGCTTGGTCAACACTATCAGTAAAACTATATCACCTATTAGCAAAAACGTATCCTAAAGATAAACCCATTGGTTTTGGTATTTATTGTTAATTGAATTTTCCCAGAAATGGCAGCAGAAAGATTGTTAATGTTCATGAATTTACATCAAATTAAACATCTGTTCCTCTTAAGCTAAACTCCAGTAAAGTTATGGCGGCTCATAAATTAGACAGGGGAGGAAAATGCTTCTTGCTCTTTGCACAGCTTAGCAGTTTCAAAATAGACCTCAGAATGCCACATTGCAACTGAGGCCCATGTAACACAGCATGTTGAGCTGTGATGTTGGTGCCAGACGATTAAGCTGAGTTTTTGCTTTGGTGGTGAAGACGGCAGCTTTGTCTTCAGCAGTGACATTACTTCTCAGGCCAGCTGGGGATAGTGTGGGAACCAGGGAGGCAGATGCTTGGGTGGGGGTCGGGGCAGAGCCTGCCCGTGAGCAAACCCAGCAGCAGCCAAGAGACTGTGGGCACACCCCTGAGGGTCCTCTGAGCCCAGGGGCTGGGCCGCCTGGCCTGGTCAGGAAGGACTGGAGTCCAGAGGTTGTGGCTCAAGGGCATGGTAGGCTGCTGTGTGGCTTCTGAAGGGACAGCCTGTGTGCAGCTCAGGAAGGGAGCTGCCCTCCCCCAGGTGGTGGCATCTCAGAGCATGACCCACCAGCCCCCACTGGGCACGTTCTTCCTTCCCATCCCCCTGCTCTTTAGCTCACACCCATCCCCAAGTGAGATGACTCCTGCTAATGGCAGAAGAGTTCTTCATGATATCTAGTAACCTCTGTCCTGAAGTCCCCTCTCCCATAAATTTAGGGGTTTGCCAGGGACTCTTGAAGTGTAAGGCTGCCTCAGTAAGGGAAGGGCCAGCACCCCGGAGGCCATGGGGGATTGTCTTCACAGGGGCCTCAGGATCCCCCTAGCCCCGACTCCCCCCAGTTCTACCCACATGTAAAGTTCTCCTGGAGCTCGGAGGGTCCCCAGGGTCAGCTTTGTGTTCAGTTACTGATTAGAACCCTCGTGTGGCACTGAACCTTTCCTGAAGCTGTGCCACAACTGAATTCACCCTCAGGCCTCCCCACCTGTGCACTGTTCCAAGCAGAAGCCCCTTGCCTGGCCTTTTCCCAGGGCTGTCCAGGACTGTCCTGACCAGCAATGGCAGAACCAGAGGCCAGACCCTCTCATCCTCCTCCCGTCCAGTGGCAGGTCCTGAAGAGCTGTGTGTTCCCTAGAGGGGCTTGGAGGAGACACTCCCATGTGACCCCGTGTCCAGCAGGGTGACAGCCTCTCTGTGGCCCCCCACCTCCTTGCCACCATGACTCCCAGGCTTGTTGTGCTAGACTCTTTGGAGCTACTGCTGCAGGTTTTGGGGTGCCCCCACTAGTGAGGTAGGATCCATGCCCCTGGCAGTGAGCATGACACAAACCACACACTGGGGCTTCCTCACACACTCATGTGTCATGCCCCCTGCAGCCAAGAGCTGATATGATAGATGGCATGGCCCCCCAGCTGCTCCAGAGTTCCAGACCTCAGTCACTATGCCTCGGGGTGGCTGGAATTGTCCTCCTCCTCAGGACAGGGCTGTAGCAACTATCCACCAAGATTACACTTTTGTCCAGTCAGCAGACATTTAATGAGCACCTTCTGCATGCAGATGCGTGGGCCAGGTGCTGGCATCACACCTACAACAAGGCATGGCCCTGGCTTCAAGGGGCTCCCATGTAATGGGGCAGCCTGATGCCAACAGTGTATGAATAACAGAGTGAAGGCTGGGGAAAGGACCACAACAGACAAGAATGGGGCAGTGCACAGGGACGTCTTTAGATGGGGGTGGCTGGGTGAGGGAGGCAAGCAGAGATGGTCTCTCTCCAGTCTCCCTACTACCTCTATTCCTAATGCCAGGACTCTCCAGTCCGCCCTCTCTCCTGCCTCCACGTACCCCCAGTATCCAGGCCCTGGGCAGACCCAGGGCCTTGACCACATGGCCTGTCTCCCTCTCTGTTAGAATCTGAGCTCTCTGCTACTTGGCTGGCTCTCCCCCTCCTTGCCCATGCTGTGCCACATCCCTTTCCCCGACTCTGGAGCCACCAGCCCCTCCCACATCTGTGCCCAGAAGCTTTGCCTGCCACAGCAAAGACCGTTCCTTTGAGGCCAACCTGGCAGGGGCGCATGTGGCTGATGGAATATTCAGTGTCTCCCTTGCTTCCCTTTGTTCTGCAGGAGAAAGCATGCCTTTGATAGACGTTCAATTCCAGAGGCTGCTACCTGCGTCCTCTCTCTCTTTGCTCAAAAAATTAAATGCGGACGTGCCTGTGCTCCTGCTGTAATAATCTCCCTCAGAGTGGAGGCAGTGTGGCTGGAATGGGAGAACATTAGAATCTTCAAAGAGGGACAATTATTGAGGGAACTAGATTAATGAGGTGTCATAACAACTTAGCCAGATCCGCAGCTGACCTTTCTCGTGGAGAACGGGCTTGATAAATGTAGTTCATTACCAAGTTCTGACATGAAAATAGGATCACACTCTGGGCTCCTCAGCAAGCTGATCAATATTTTATCTGCCAAAACAGGCCCGGTCTGTGAGCAGAAGGAGCCCCCACACACACGTGCCAGCAGGAAGCCCGAGGCCAGTGCCGGGGCCTGGCCAAGCGGGGCCAGTGTTGCTGCATGGGGGACACCCCGGCCAGCGGAGGATGGCTGAGTCCTTCAAAGGGCCTGTTGGGGACTCTCATCACTGCCAGGCTGGAGGACGTGAGCCTCCCTCCCCGAGAGGCCCCAGAGCAGAAACGTTCATGGAGACGGGTAGGCAGGAGGAAGTCTTCACCAACTTAGTGGCCACCTGTGCTAGGCTCTGGGCATCAGTAAAGGGGACAGAGATAAATGCACCACACCCTGTGGCTCATGTAGGGCATTTCATGCAGAGAGGCCCTCGGGCCTGGCAATCATGCAGACACTGCGAGGTCTATTATGTTTCCTTTTATGTCTGGACCCTATAAGGTGTTCATTGTCCCCATTCTAAGGTAGGAAATGGGGCAAGAAAGGCAGGAGTGGCTGCCTTTCCTGGGGTCTCACAGCCACGCAAAGGCAGAGCCTGTGATCTCCTTTGCTCTGCTGACTCCTTGTCCAGTGCTTCGTCCAGCCTTGCAGGGACTCACCAGCAGAGTTGGTGTCAGGTGTCACAGCCTATGGTGAAGCCTGTCTGCCTGAAGACCTGAGGAAAGGTTGTTACAGGGTGGCCCAGTCACCCTGGCTTCTTGATGAGAGGATCTGCCCTGGAGCCACAGGACTCAACCACGTTCACAGGCACCTAACACTCTCCCACTGTGTGCGCGACTACCCAGTCTGGTCCCACAGTGGGATGTGCACGGCGCTGACAACACCCCATCCAGGTTCCTGTAGTCAGCCCACTCTCCATCATCGTGGTCAGCCCCCACGTGGGCACTGGGGAAGAGTGCTGTGGTCCCCAAGCCTCTGCTGTACTCCCCTCCAGGGACTTTCCCTCCAAAGGGGCAGGGTCCCTCCCTGGGACCAGGCCCACCCCCAAACATGCAGAGCACAGAGAATTATGAAGCCAAAGGGCTAGTTTAGATCAGGTGATATTTCAGCTGTGGCCAAGATGCAGAGATGAGTAGGCCGGGCAGAGATGTGGGTAAAGAACACTGAGGGGAGCAGTAAACACCGCCCGCATGCAGCACATTTGTGTGGCCAGGGCTAATGAGATTGTTTCTCCCTCCACACCCCAACCTCCTCAAGTCCCCAGTTGGCTTGCCAGGTGGGTGTGCGGAAATGACCTGCATAATAATGAGAAGCACCCAACCTTTGGGTATCGAAGCTCTTGCCTATATTTATTAAGGGGAGAAGGAGATCTGAAAACAGAGGCTATAGGCCAGGCCTCAGGACCCATGCATCACATGAGGCCAGCCAGGGCTCTGCTAGCTTGGTTCCTGGCTCAGGGTCGCCTGTACTGAGGGCTAGGCTTCACCCCCAGCCTGGCCAGCCTCTGGAAAAGAGATCATGGGTAATTTACTTTCTTTCTTTATATTTATCTGCACTTTCCAAGTGTTTTGTTGTTGTTTTGATGCGTGTGTTCCTTTTATAATAAGACAGAGATTTCAAACTGGCAGCAGAGCGAGACCCTTTAGCTGAAGGCCAGCTGTGCAAGGACTCACAGGTGCCCACACCCCGCCTCAGGGAGCCGTTACATCTGACCCCAGCGTGTGATCAGGAGGTTGTGAATGAAAAAGTAAAGCTGGGACTTGGTGAACTAGCACTTTCACGTGCTTCTCTCAGAAGCTGTGCATCCTAGAGACCAAAAGGGAGGGCTTGTGAGAGGGCAGTCCTTGCTGGAAATGAAGCCTCAAAAGTCTTGAAAGAGGCTGAATTGTGGAAGCTGAAGTGACATCTCCACGGGCACAGAAATGCCACCGTCACGTGCCCTTCCTCTGAGGCTCACGCCCCCATATAGCTACACAGGTATTAGAGGAGCCGGGAACCTTGAGGCAATGATTTATTTATTCCAGGTTGAGACTCATGTAAAGCACAACTGCTCCTGGGATAAAGAAGGATTTCAATATCACCTTCTAGGAGCAGAGGGTTTGTCTTAGGACCTCCATGCCCAGCAGCAGCCAGGCACAGTGAGGGCCTCAGTAAAGGAAGGGACAGAGCAAGTTTGGCAAAGTGCGATCTGCTGGGCCTGGCACCCTGCCCCAGCTCCACGCTTCCCTCTAGCCTCATCCAAGCCCTGCTCCCTGCCCTACTCCGGCCCAGCCATACCCGCCTCCTTGGGACTCTGAACACACTGTGCTGCTGGATCCTATACCTGCGACCCCTGTGACCCAGAAATCCCTTCCCCCGGCCTCCTGTGCCCACAGATCCCTCATCCTGTGGGGCTCATCCATAGCGAGAGTTCCTTTACCTTGGCCTCATTAGCTCTCCTTCCATGGGCACCCTTGATGCCCAAGACAGAAAGCTCCATTGTATACTCAAAGTACCGCCCAACACAGAGCACAGAATCTGTGAGTAGATGCTGGTAAAAAGATGGAAAAGGCATGGGTGGCATGAGCCTAGCAGAAGGCCAGACCAGGGATTCAGGGAGCTGACCCTGGACACTGAGGCACCTACCTCTTCTGCCGAGTTTATTTCTAGGCATGTATATACCTTCTTGACCAGCAGGCATGGGCTGGGCATTGCCAGGGTGGAGAAGCCTCCATGAACTCACAGTGAACTGTAGGGGTGTGATGGGAGAGGTGAGCCAGGGGAGGTTGCTGCAGCCCACCCGACAGGACCTGCGTAGCTGGTTTTCCTGGCCACCAGAGTGGGAGGTGCTGTCTAGCTGCGTGAGGACCCCTGGCCTGGAGCAGCAGGCAGCTCAGAGATCTGTGCCGCACTGAGATAGGGAAGATGAGACAGCTCTGCCCATCCGACCTGGCCCAGCCTGCTCCAACCTTCAGGTGTATTCTTTTCTTTTGGGGAGGCAGGGGGAGCCTAATGGTATGCTAGCATTTCTGAACTGAGCCTTCTATCAATCCCACATCCATCTGCTGTGAACACCAGCTTCCCAGTGTTGGGGCAAAAACGCCTGTCCCCTGGAAAGCCTGACAGGCCTTCCATTCCAGGCCCCTGCAGATCCCCCACACATTTCCACCGCCACCTCCACCGAAGCATCTCTCTGCCCTCATACACTGCATCCAGCTTCTGCCACTTGCCAGGACTGGTTTTATCCTCTGGGGAGCTAGGCACCAAGATCTGGGCAAACCTCTTCCTCTTATTTCCCCAGACTGGCCTTTGTCCAGCTCAGGAAGCCGAGGACAGACCCTGGGCAGGAGTGTGTGGCTGTGGGACATGGCCGTGATTTTCACTGTGCAGACTTGAGAATCAGGTTTACCAATTGGAGGCCCTTCGAGCTCCCAGGAATGGATATGCTACCAGGCCAAAGAGGGGTGGGAGAGCTATTCTTGTCAGACCACGGAAACTCCTAGAGAGCAGGTAGATTTGATTATATTGAACACAGCAATTGATTTTTTTCTAAATAAACATGCAGGATGAAATGGTAACAGACATCTGTTTCTGACAAGAATCAATTGACCCCAAATTGGAAGAAAGAAGATCTAGAAACACAAACAAGCACAAGAGAAAGTGGTCGGACCATCCAGGCTTGTCCAGTGAGGAAGGGAGAGAGACAGACGGACTTCGCAGCAGCCCTGTCCCCACCAAGCAGCTCCCTGTTTATTGCTCTTCAGCTACTCTGGTTCCAATAATGACAAAGGGGAGAGTAGCTATCGTTTTATGAGCCCTTACTCAGTGCTAGGCCAGTGCCATGCCTTTTATCATGTGCATGTCTTATTAACCCTCCTCACAGCCCTGTGTGGGAGGCTCTGCTCTCCCCCACTTCACAGATGAAATCACTGACACACCCTGTGCAAGGTACACACTCAGGCAGCCGCAGAACCAGGACTCAAACCCGGCAGACCACAGAGCCGTGGCTCTCCAGCCCTGAGCTGACACAGCCTGCCCTAAGCTGGCCTTGAAATTAAGGTGAAAAGACCTAGAGCTCAGACACTCCCTTGCTAGCAGCACTCTGGCTTGAACCTGGAATGGATGAGGAAGACCCCACACCTGTGCTCCAGGATTCGGCAAAGCCAGGAGGTGGGGTACATCCTTCATCCTCATCCCAGGAGGAGGGGAAGTGGGGCAGCAGGGAGTGCTCCCCTGCTCTGCTCACAGCCCCGTGGGTAGGGAACATCTCCATGGCCCATTACCAGCAAAGTTAAACTACATCATGTCACAGTGTATCACAGGCCTCATTTGCCAAAATACTGTGTGGTTCTGATGCTATGGACCAAGCACAGCCGTGATGAAAGACCTGAGAGCAATGGGCTGTGTGCTTTGGGCTTGCTTTCGTAAAAGCTGCCTTTTGTTTCTTGGTCGTGGGCTTGTGTATACATGTTCGTCTTGAAGTAATCCAGCTCTGGGAGTGTTTCTAATTATCTTAAGCAAGGCTTATTAGTCCTGTTAACTGCAACTCCCTGATCTATGAGGCCACGGATTCCAAAGAAGCCTTTAAGGTAGGATTAAGGCAAAGATGAGCCATTGCAAAGTGGAATTGGAAATGGCAACCCACTCCAGTACTCTTGTCTTGAAAATCCCATGGACGGAGGAGTTGGTGCAGGCTACTCTCCACGGGGTCGCAAAGAGTCGTGCCCGACTGAGTGACTTCACTTTCCTAAAGCTGCTGTGGGGCTGCACTGCGAAATCCCCCAAATGAAGACTCCCATTCTGTCTGACCATCAGTCTGTGTCTGGCTGTAGAAGGTGCTCAATCAACATGTGCAGGGTGAACGACAGGCTCCTTCCAGCGTTGACATCACGTGTCGCTTGTATCTGGTGCTCAGTAAATATCTGTGGCATGGACTGGTGGCCAGTCGGATGGACAGGTCTCATGTACTCAGGCTGCACCTTGCACTACGTCTAGCAGGTGCCTAGTAACTGCTGATGGGTGGTGGGGTGGAGGGAGGTCTTCTCAAGACCGGGGAAGAGTCTGACTGGAGTAACCCCATCTTCTCTTCCAGGTGACCCGTGCACCATGGCCGACTACGCCCGCCTGAAGAAGGTCCTTCTGGCACTGCAGAGCCGCTTGCAGCCACTCCATGAAGGGGACAGCAGACAAGACCCCGCCTCCCAGAAGCGCCTCCTGGTGGAATCTCTGTTCAAGGACTTCGATGCAGATGGAGACGGCCACCTTGGCACCTCTGAGCTGGCCCAGGTGGGTACAGCACTGGGTGAAATCACATTACGGGGGGATCCAATTTTCCATTCAGGGTGTGTAGAAAGAGAACCAGCAGACCCATGTGGGAAGAGTCGTTTGTCACTATCTCTGAAATGGGACGCTGAGGGGGCCTTTCTCCTGCAAGAGAAAGCATCTCCCAGGAGTCAGAGAGCTTGTGTTGAACACTTGGAAATATCTGACAAACAAAATGATGTCCGTGTCTCTTTACCACCAGCCACCTTCAGCCAATATTTACCAACAAGCTCCGAGCTAGCTGGCGAAACACACTGTACACAGGCTGAGCTCTGAGGCTTTCATTAGGAAACAAATCTTTTCTTCCTGAATCCTTTACTGTCCTCAGCAGGAAGGTTCAAAGAAAGCAGATTTGGTTTTCCCCAAGAGCTTTGGGAGCTGCAACATGCTGTCCCCTCGTCCTCTCCCCCTCGGACCTCACCAGTGGTGGTACCTGGGTAGCAGCAGCCCACACTCCAGCCTGTGGCTCACAGGCAGCCCTGTGGTCACCCCCTGAGCACTGCTCTCTCCTTTGAGAAAACACTCGGAGCCTATGGTTTGCCTCCCTTCCAAACACAGCACGTGTGGCCCTTTACCCAGGTACCAGGTGGTACAAGGGCCATAAGCATCTGCAGCAAAAAGAAACAAGGAAGGATCAACCCGGGGCGGCAGGCACACCAGCTGCAGGACAGGCCTGTTGGGTGCTGGTGGTAGAAAGGCGGGCTGGATGGGCCCAGGGGTCTGCATTCCTGCTCCTGCTCTGCTGTTTTTGGTCTGAGAGCCTGGGGTCCCACAGCCAAAACAGGTGCAAAGACATGGAGGGAGGCTAGGTCAGCAACCCTGGGGCAGCTCTGCCCCCGAGACCACAGAGTGCCCCACCCCGGGCTTGGCACTAAGGGAGGCCCTTTACCTGCAATGTGCCCCACACAGGCATGTCCCTCACTCTTCAATAGAGTAGCTACGAACACAGACTTTACAGTCAAACGGCCTGAATTCAGACCCAACTCCAGCATTTGCGGGGACCTAGCGGGTCTAGGCAGACAACTGCCTGGCTCTGTACCCCTTTTCTTGTCTCTGACTGTCACGGGGTCGTCAGGAGGCTTAGATGAGCAAAGAGGTGTGCAGTTCTCAGCCTGGTGCCCAGCAGGTGGTACGTTCTCAGTGGGTGACAGCCGTTAGCATCCCTTTGTCACCATCACCTCTACTGTAAACCTTTCAGCCGCCTTTTGCTGTGTGGTAGGTGCTCCTGTTATCCCCACTTACCAGGTATTTTTAGATGAGGAAGCGGAAATCAAATGGTTTGCCTGCGGCCACACTCATTGCCTAGGATGTGGTGACCTGAGATGCAGCCAGGGTGCCAGGTGTGCATGGACCAGCTCTCCTCACACTCCACGGGGCTCTCTGGGAGGACAGCTCCCAGCACCAGCTCCACCTGATCCTCTCAAGGTCTGTGGGAACAGCAAGTGCCCAAAAACTCTGAGTAGAGCAGTTATCCAGACATTTCCCCATGCAGGGCCCCCTTCTCAAGTCCACCCAGTTCAGAGCTGGCTTCCAGGGAGTGGGTGGGGAACCACAGATCCTAAGGCACTTGCAGACCCTGCTCTGCTCACTCATACCTGGCATCACGGGCAAGTCCATCCATGGCCAACACTCCGGGAAGCCTCCCAGATACACACCAGCCTTCATGTCACTATTTCATCAACCTTCAGCCCCCAACTATGGCTAAGACCTCATGGGCCAGGACCAGAGACCCACCAATGACCCACGCTGCTCCGGGGAGAGCCCAGGTCCTGCTGGTCATGGTTATCTGAGAGAAGAGCCATCTAGCAGTTCGATTCCCCACAGTACAGGCTGTATGGGGAGCCCAGAGGGCAGGAATCAGGCAACTGTGGGATCTCGGTGCCCCAGGCCCACGTGGATCCAGGTAGTTGCCAGGTAAACAGAACATTCCTGGGCGCATGGCTCTAACCTGGCAGAGACATGCCCTGAGGCACCTGCAGCCATTAACAAGCGTGGTAATTGGACTATGATTTCCTCTTTAAAATTTAATGTGTTTAAAGTCCATTTCATAAACCTGCCAAGCAGGGCCCAGCTAAAGGGGGCCTTTCCTTGACACTGAATCAGAGGCGTTGGGGAAAACTTGTAGGTCCTATGAAAAGTTAATCAATTTCCAGCACAGAAATAGACAAAGGGAAATTTCCATCTTTGGAAGATTGATTTCGGGCGTTATGGTTGATCTCCCTTTTATCGAACACTCTTATTTGCTGGGTGAAGGGTCATTTTTTTAACATTATCACATTAAATTGCCTTTAATATACCAGGCCCAGCTGAGACTGTTAAATAAAGAGAAAATGCCTCTGTTCCCCTCTTCCCCCCAAAATAAAATCATTTTCTTTCTTCTGAGATTTCCTTCTGAGCATTTCCTTTGCAAGACTCTAGTTTCAGACCCACACGCAAATGGTCCTACTAGGGAGGCCCCCACCCTGCAGCCCAGACCACATCCAGAGAGGAGTTCACAAGGGCCCACCCATGGTCCCCTCAACAGAATCCCAAGGGTAGTGTTTTGTGTTCCTGGCAGGACAAGGCAGGCAGAGCAGGGGCTCAGGCCTAGGTCAATAGAACAGCAGCTTCCTCTCCCCAGGAGTAGTACTGTGGCTAGGATGTGCTGACCTGAGATTGGTGGGGGTTGGAGGGGGCGGGGAGGGGTACACTGATGGAGCAGTGACCTTCCAGCTCTACACAGTTGGGAGCCACTGAGTATGGCCACTGTTAATTGGGCTTATTTGATCAGGCCCCTGTCTCTTCCCTGTTTCCCCATCTATAACACAAAGGGGTAGACCAGATGACCACATGGATCCTTCTCACTTCAGATTATGTGGGGTCTGTTTGCCCTGGCAGGGAAAAGACAGACCTGAAAGCTAATACTGACTCAGCCCAATCACCATGTGACCTTGAAAAAGTCCCTTTCCTCTCTGAGTCTCAGTTTTCTCATCTCTAAAAGGAGAAGGTCAGACAAGACAACACCAAAGAGATTTGGATGCTCCCCATGGCCTACGGAGCTGTTGCTGGAGTCCATAGGCACACACACAGACACATCTGCCCAAACGGTGACTGCAGCCCCACTTGGCCTGACAGTGCCCACAGCTCTGAACTCACTCCTGACTCTAGCCTTCTCCCTTTCTCACCCACAGCACATGCTGAAGGAGCAGGACCTGGAAGAGGACTTCCTGGGTTGCTCGCCGGGTGACCTCCTCCGATTTGATGACTACAACAAAGACGGCCTCCTGACCCTTCATGAGTTCTACACAGCTTTCCGTAAGTCAGGTCCCCGTCGGGGCTCACAGTCAGCAAAAAGACATTTCCTCACCAAAACGGTGTCAGGGTCTGGAGTCTGTCTTTGGTTGTTTTCCAAGGTTGGCTTCTTTTATAAGTGAAAGTAGTTGAATTTGTTGTGCAACAAGCCTGAGATTTAAGGAAAGAGTACAGGGAGGGCAATGGCACCCCACTCCAGTACTCTTGCCTAGAAAATCCCATGGATGGAGGAGCCTGGTAGGCTGCAGTCCATGGGGTCACGAAGAGTCGGACACGACTGAGCGACTTCACTTTGACTTTTCACTTTCATGCATTGGAGAAGGAAATGGCAACCCACTCCAGTGTTCTTGCCTGGAGAATCCCAGGGACGGGGGAGCCTGGTGGGCTGCCATCTATGGGGTCACACAGAGTCGGACACGACTGAAGTGACTTAGCATTAGCATTAAGAGGAGGGCAGAGATGGGGGATGGGATACTTTCTCTGTTCCTTTTGGATGAAGGTTATTCTCGCTGTTGATATCATTTGAGGAACCCAGGACTGTGTTTAAGCATGATTAAGAAGGCACTGCCTCACATGGCTAGGGGATTCTGTGACTGCACTTGGACAGAGCAGATGTTAGGGTTCTCCCAAGGAAGTGGCCCAGCCCCATCAGAGAACCCTGCCTGGGGCCAGATCCTGCAGGAGGGTTCTGGAGGCTTGGCCAGGTAGACAAAGGAGTAGTCACAATGCAGGATAATGAAGAATGAGGGTCCAGGTTGATGAGAGGTGGTGGAGTCCCTGAGAAAGAAGAGAAATGGGGCTGCTCTGCCTGAAAACGGAGGATGTGCTCAGAATGGACCCTCTGTGGGGCCACTGGTGCATATGGTGAGCAGGCACAGTATCTGAGGGACCCAGGTCTTCTCCCTGAGGTGCTCTTCCAAGAGATGACCTCATGTCAACCATAGCTAGAGCTGGGACAGGGCTTCCAGGAGATGTGAGATGCAAGAAGCTCCAGACACGTCCAGACAAGTTCACTAGGAGATGGAAGGCAGTGTGGGACCCTAACTTGAGACAAGGGGGACATTCTTGGCCCCAAAGACGTGAAGCTCCTTTGTGTCAGACAACATGTGGAGCAGGCTCTGTTTAAAGCAGGTAACGTGTGTACCCTGTATGAAGCACCTTGAACATGACCTGCAAGCTTGCAGCTCCGGTGGGCCCTGCAATTGAGGAAGCAGGGGTGAGACCCCCAGGGTCCCTGAGTACTCTGAGCCACAAGTCCTGGCATCCTGGGTCCCATTCTCTACCTGGAAGTATGTTTTCCAGGAAGGTGTTCCTGCTTCATATCGGCATCTCTGTGTACTGTTGTTACTTCGTTCACCAGGCCTGAGGGGGCATCCTCATGACTTGTTGACAAGAAGGGCTCTTGTGGCAGGTAGAAAAGGTATGCATGTGACCTGAAAGGAGAGAAATGAGCGTGATTCTTCCCTGTGGGAAGTGTCCATGAGCTTGTTGCAGGCTGCGCCTTTCCAGTCCACGGCATCCCTCTTACCAAGGACCAAAGTCCAAGCCCCAGTTCCCAGGCTCTGCTTGATACATGATGACTGTGTTGCTCCCCAGCCTCCTCCTTCATGCCCACAGTTTAAACTCTACAAGTGGTGGTTCATAATAAGGTGTGAATGGCTGGTAGATTCAATCTGCCTGGGAGGTGTTTGCTTTGTGGATCGAGGAGCTTATTCCATGAAATGAATCTCTAAATTTTAAAATGTGTGGCAGTATCGGCAACTCTGGAGACCTAGCTCGTGCAATGATTGTTATATTTTCAGGACTTTTGCAAAGGCAAACAGTTACATAGATGGGAGATGTAAATCAGCCCTAGTAGGACTGTTTACAACACAGAAGTCTACATACACAGCACAAATGCTACACAAGGGTGAGGGGGCTCTTTTTCCCTCTGGAGAGCCCATTGTGAGGCACTGACCTGCACACGCTGGACAAGACCCTCCCTCCCGACCTGCCCTCACCACCTCCCGGAATCTCCTCTCCATCCGCCTTCTTCAAACAGAGCCCCCTTGATGATGCTAATCCCACGGGAAGTGAACAAGAAAGGAGTAGATGTCAGGCCAATGACAGGGTGAGCAGGTGGAGCTTCCTTCCTCATCAGAGGAACAGCAGCATGCTTTCCAGGGTCAGTTCTGAGACATTCCCAGCATGCTTTATGCACTCAACACCCCCCTCCCCCCATCTATAGAAGGAGCTGTAAAGAAAAAGATCACTGCATTTTCAAAGCTGGGGGCCAAGGCTGGACTTCAGGGATTTGGGGATATACCAGAGCCACACACCAGTGTCCCACAATGGCATCACTAGGCAGAAAATGACACTGCTTGGGTACCATCCTGGTACCAGTTGTCACAGAAGCCTCTGATCTTTGAGCCCACTTCCTTCCTGGGAACTGGTCTGGAACCAAGCAGGGGCTATTGGCTCTCCTTTCAAGGAAGTGGCAGCATCCCTGTTGCCCCTGATGAAAGAGGCCGCCCTGGCCTCCCTAGTGAAGGTTGTTAAGAGCAGGAGCTGCCCGTGGAAAAGGAGGAACGTCCTCACTTCACTTCTGGTCGTATGTCCCATGTAGAGCAATGTGCTGTCTGTTTCCTTGTTCCTGGATTATTATTTGAAAAGCCTTATAATCATCATTTTTAAAACAAATTAGATTCTGCTGTCGCCTTGGACTTGTTTTGAACTGGGCAGCCAAACCATTCATCACAGCCCAACCCAAACAATAGACATGCAATAAAACGTAAACTCACAGCCATTAAGGAAGCCACAAAATGAGTTAACCCTGCTTTCAAGGCCCAGCACAGTCACTCGGAGCACTCGGAGACGCAGAGTCACCCGGGATCAGTGGTCTTTCAAAGTCACAGGAACTCTAAACTCCCCTCGCTCTGGGAATGGATTTATGGTCCAGTGGATATTAAATAGGAAATTGAAATGAGACACACAGGTACAACTGATTACCCAGAAATCAATGGGCATTAAAGGCATCTCTCTAAAACGCAAAAAGGAATATCTCAGACATTTCAGCAACAACATTTTGGATTTGATTTTCAAAACTGAAGCTGACTGGCTGGCAAAGGTTGAGACTTTAAAATTGCATTTTCTAGTCTCTGTTTTGCCAGGATCCTTGGGTTCCAGGCAGGGCAGGCTATGTAGGGTGACTAGCACAGATTCAGCCACTTTATTAAAGGATGGGATTTGGGGGGCTTTTCCCTGGTGAAGTGAGTTGTATTAATATTTACAAGGGTTTTTTTTTTTTTTTTTCGGGGGGGAGGGGGACAGTGTGCAGTCTCCTAAGTCATATTTTCTCATGCAGCTGACATAGCCCAGGCTGTGCTGGTGTTTGCCACTGTCTGCAGCTGGCTGAGGGCAATGCCAGCAACCCCAGGGCCGGTAGCTGCCTTGCTCAGTTGAGTGGCTCGTGGGGGTGCTGCACCTTCCTCCTGGCTCTGCAGAACAGGTGACCCCCACCTCCTGAGGAGGGCAGAGGACAGGTCCCTTAACCATGGAAGTCACAAAAGCTGCCAATCACTCATCTTTGTACAATGATGGCAGTGAAATGTGAGGCTGGCCTCCCTCTCTGCCTCTATTTGTCACCTAAGCATTCTCCTCAGGTTACTTTTGGTTTTCCAAATCATAGACTGATCTTGGAACTAACGGTCCAGTGCCCTCTCAGCATGTCCCCCAAGCCTTCTTCCTCACTCCTCCTCCTGCCCCGCCCCCGACCCCCAACAAGCCGCAGAACCTCCCACCCCTGATGTGAGACAGAGACCCAGGCGCCAGGGTTACTGGTGAGCGAGATGCGTGCCCGCCTGTCTGTTCATCTCAATGAATTAAAAAGTTGCTTGCTTAAAAATCTTTTCAATAATGCATGTTTTTGCACTTTTCTGAATGCTTGGGTTGGGATTGTGGGAAAAAACATATTGCTTAAATGAGGATTTTTCTCTCACTTTAAATTCATTACAAGTTCCTTCTGCTTTTTTAGAAAGATACTTGTCCTTTTAATTAATCCTATGAGAGCAATGTGCTACATGTAAAGGACAGGCTCACCATAGGATCAAGGTCTTCCTGCATTACCGTCCGAGGGTCACGGATGCACAGTGTACAGGAGGAGGACCTGAGTCAGGGGGACCAACTGTGTGGGAGGCAGATGCCCTCCCTTAGCTCCAGGCCAGCAGAAAGGAAAACAGTGATTTAATCTGATTATTGTGGTACTTCTGTATCCAGGGCAACTCTGTAAACCAGAGGAGGTAGTCACTGGGCAAATTCACAGCTGTTTTTTCTGCCATTGTTGCTGTATTATGAAAGGGTACTGTGGGTTCATCTAGCATGTGGTTATCCTCTGGAACAAATAATGCCCGCACAGGGCAGATGCCTTGCCAGACCCATTATCATAGCCCTCACCACCACCCCATGATAGTAAAACAACAGCAACTCTCCCTCCCCCAAATCTATCCAGCCCCTTATCCATGTAGGGTGAGTTCAGACAGGAAGTTAGCCAGTAAAATCCCACTTTATACTCCTCCATTCCTTTCCTCCGTTTGGGATATTGAATAGCAAAATTTCAGATGGCATCAGTTCAGTTAGTTCAGTCACTCAGTCATGTCCAACTTTTTGCCACCCCATGGACTACAGCATGCCAGACTTCCCTGTCCATCACCAACTCCCAGAGCTTGCTCAAATTCATGTCCATCAAGTCAGTGATGTCATCCAACCATCTCATCCTCTGTTGTCCCCATCTCCTCCTGCCTTCAATCTTTCCCAGCATCAGGGTCTTTTCCAATGAGTCAGTTCTTCACTAGCCAAAATATTGGAGTTTCAGCTTCAGCATCAGTCCTTCCAATGAATATTCAAGACTGGTTTCCTTTAGGATGGACTGGTTTGATCTCCTTACAGATGGCACAGAGTCCATCAAAAGTTTTATCTGAATCTATTTGGCTCTTGAGTTTGGAGAGCAAGAGTTACCTGTGTGCAGTTACCTGTGTCAGTGTTGGCAGAGGCTACGACCATTGGTGGGGTGACTCCCCTAATCCCAAAGGGAGGAACTGGTTGCCTCATGCAGGACTTGCAAATCAAGTGGCAAAAACACTGATTTCCTGACCTTGGTCCCTCATTTGCTCAAGGGCATAAAAGAGCTAAACTGGAGCTGCCACTGGAAACTGGTATCAGAAAGTGCTGTCAGTCTCAGCACTCCCTGCCAAGGGCTTTCTCCTTGCCTCCAGCAGGGAGAGGGCCTCCAAGAAGGCTTCTGTGTGAGTTTGCTATGTGCCCCTGAAGCCAAAGCCAATGGGCCAGCCATCTGGGTGCTTTTTTGCTTATTAATAGTGCTTTAGTTAGTAATGGGCTCTTACCACTCAAGTCATATAAAAACGATTGTTGTTGTTCAGTCAGTAAGTTGTGACTCTTTGCGACCACATGGACTGCAGCATGCCAGGCTTCTCTGTCCTCCACTATCTCCCAGAGTTTGCTCAGATTCATGTCCACTGAGTTGGGGATGATATCTAACCATCTCATCCTCTGCCACCCATTTTTCCTTGGACAGGTCTTCACCAGAGGTTAAGCTGAGCTTCAAGTTCCTTAACTGTAAAATGGGTATAATAACCACCACATAAGGTTGTTGTTCAGTCACTAAGCCATGTCCAACTCTTTGCAACCCCAGGCACTGTAGCATGCCAGGCTCCTCTGTCCTCCACTATCTCCTAGAGTTTCTCAAATTCATGTCCACTGAGTGATGCTATCCAACCATCTCATCCTCTGTTGCCCCCTTCTCCTCCTGCCCTCAATCTGTCCCAGCATCAGAGTCTTTTCCAATGAGTTGGCTCTTCACATCGGGCGGCCAAAATATTGGAGCTTCAGCATGAGTCCTTCCAATGAATATTCAGGACTGATTTCCTTTAGGATGGACTGGTTGGATCTCCTTGCAGTCCAAGGGACTGTCAAGAGTCTTCTCCAGCACCACAGTTCAAAAGCATCAAATCCCACGTAGGTTACCCGACACTGAGATAATTTGTGTAAAGTGTTTAGAATGATACCCTGTATATGGTAAATGCTAAGTAGTCATCAGCCAAGTAGGTCAGTGATGGAGGTGATGATGGTGATGATAAAGATTTCTGTGTGTTCCCACTCCTTGTCACTGTGTGCTCTGTCATCGTCATCTGGCCCATAATAGTCCATAAGCTCCATGAGGCTGGAGGCTGTTTTGCTCACCATGGGCTCACGCTTAGCGTGGGGTCTGACGTCCAGAAAGCCCTTGGTAAATCTTTGCTCAGTGAAAGGGATGAAGTATATGAAGAAATAAATACACTTGGCAAGCAGAGGGTCTTGGAAGTTTCAAATCGAGACCACCTCTTTCCCATCTCCAGTGATTTGCTGCTAACAGCTAAATTGTAGAGCCTAGCACTTGCTAACATTGTCAGGAGCTGAGATTTCAAGCACTTTCCATTTTTAAAGATCCCAGCTGGAAGCTGTCAATGGCCTTAGTGCAGAGCAATTGAACAGTAGAAAATGAACTAATTACAGGTTGTTATTGAAAATCTATTATATACAAATTGCAAAGAAAACTCATTAAAATGCGATGCTTTGGTGATTTAAAAAAAAAAACAAAATGAAAAAAAGTCCTCTTGGAGAGAGAAGCAGGGTTAGGGTGGCTGGATACCTTGTTTGTCCCTGTTCCAGGGTAAGGACTCCCAGCAGGACTGCAGCCAGGCTCTGGGTCTTATGCTCACATATCACCCAGCCAGCCTGATGTACAAACCATAGAGAGGCTTACGTTTTGTACAGAACAGACAGCTCTCTGAATGTTAGTAAATACATAGAAATGGCTGCAGATGAAACAAAGCATTTCATTACAAAAATATAAAATGAGAACCATTTAAATGTCAGCTCTTTACCAGGATAGCACCTTACTGTCCTTGTAAATCTTGTGTTTTTGCAAAGCTTTTGTGAGGGCTCCAAAGGCCCTAAATGTGCAATTAAGCACTGAAGTTCACGTTACTGATTTCCAAACTTGCTCCCTGGGATTGGGATGCTAGGAAGGTTTGGGATGTGAATGGCTGAGCTGCCCAGAGCCCAGCTTTGCAAGGGACCCCTCAGATGCTGAGACTGCCTCCCAGACTCCAGGCAAGATCCCAGAAAGTAAGGCAAGGTGCCCCCCACCCCAGCTCGCTGCCTCCTCATCCAACCAGCAGCACCTGCGTCTTGGTGTGGGTGTGGCCTGGGGGTGGCCTCTGTGGCTCCTGAGACCCCCAGTGCTCTGAGGCATGGCAAGACCCACCAGGTATGTGTCTGAGAGCTCTCCCAGGGCTGTACATGCCCAGGAAGTACTTGGAGCATAAATCCCTATCCTCTGCCTCATGGTCTTCCCTTCCTCTCCAGCCACCTTAATTCAGGCTCTGTGACAGTGTCCCATAAGACCCCCACCTCCACCACCACTCTGCTTGCCCAGCTTACGGTCTGCACAGGAATGAGATGCTGGGGAGTGGAGGTGCTAGGGCTCTGCTCACATGGGCACAGCGACCGCCTGGGTGGGCAGCATGGGGGCCACTCTTGAGGCAGGAGTGGGGGGAGCACTCACATCCCAGCACCAGGATGGTCCCTGGCAAGGTGGTGGCTAGAGAGCCAGGCCCCGGGCACAGACGGGACCTGGACAGGCAGAGAGAGAAGGGAAGGGCGGGGGATGCCCAAGCTGCTGCTGCTGCCTGAAGCAGGCACTCCGGTGGCACACTAGGGGCTAGTTGGAGACCCTAGACCACCGGCCGTGACCCATCCAGGTGTCCTCTGCATCAGCCATACCTGCTGGCTCACCGGTCCTCATTTTATCATGAATGTTACTCTCCAGCCACTCTCCAGCCTGAGGGCTGGGGACGATGGTGAGTGACTAAAGCATGGGCAGAGGCCACATGACCAAGAGCGCCTGGACGCAGGTAGCAGCAGAACAGGCGAGGCAATAACAAAGCCAGGGGACAAAGACGGCAAAGTAGGGGCTGCCTCTGAGAGCAGGCAAGGTGGTTATTGTCTGAGGCATCTTGTTCTAGCTGGAGGACAAAGGGGCAGGAGAGAGAGATAAACCCAGAGCTTTCCATGAGGCAGAAACTGGTATATGGCAGGTGCTTAATAAACACTTGTGGGAAGGATGAAAGACCATGATGGAGTTTTCTAAACAGTAGTGAAGAGAGATGGTTCAAGACGGTTGTAGTGGTTCTCAGGGAGAATGCAAGTCAGGGGGGTTCCTGGTGGTGGAGTTAACCCTACTGCCCATGTGGCACTGAGCGGGGTCAGCTGCCCACTATTGTTCTTCAGGTGTGTTGTGTTATCTGTATCACTGGGTTGGCAGAGAGGTGCCCTCTGCCAAGACAGCCCTCACCCCTGCTCTACTTTATTCACCCCTTTCCTGGTGGGACCGGTATTTCCCTCAAAGCTGGCCTTCTGTGGGAGAGTGCAAATCTACCCTGTGTGTGTGTGTGTGTGTGTGTGTGTGTGTGTGTGTGTGTGTTAGTCGCTCAGTCATGTCAGACTCCTTTTGACTCCATGGACTGTAGCCTGCCAGGCTTCTCTGTCCATGGATTCTCCAGGCCAGAATACCAGAGTGGGTAGCCATTCCCTTCTCCAGAGGATCTTACGGACCCAGAGATCAAACCCAGGTCTCCTGCACTGCAGGCGGGTTCTTCACCATCTGAGCCACCAGTAGTAGTAATAGTAGTAGTTGCTCAGTCGTGTCCGAGTCTTTGTGACTCTATGGACTGAAGCCCATCAGTCTCTGTCCATGGAATTTTCCATGCAAGGATACTGGAGTAGTTTGCCGTTTCCTTCTCCAGGGGATCTTCCCGACCCAGGGATTGAACGTGGGTCTCCTGCACTGCAGCAGGTTCTTCACTGACTGAGCCACCAGGGAAGCATGCAAATCTGTCTTTAGATCCCCTTATATCTACAGCATCTGACAAGTCCTTACCAGATGCCTCCTGGAGGCTCCAGGCGCTGTAAGGAGGCCCCAGGCCAAGGAGTGGGGTGAAATTAAAATGCCCTTTGCAGCAAAGTGGGGACTTGGGAGGCATCCCCACTGACGGAGAATATATTCCCATTCTGGTGGGAGGCGAGCTGCTCCCGGCCACGAGCTCCAAGCGTCGAGTTCCTGTTTCAGCTCACACAGAATCTGATGGGGTTCTGGGGGCCTCAGACCTTTGCCTCTACTTCTGGACTCTGCTGTTGTTTTTGGACCCAGGGATCCAGGCAGGGACTGGCACAAGCAACACGCATAAGCAGTTTGTTGGACTGCGAGCAGTCTCAGCAGAGCTCCAGGCAGACCAGTCTCCTCTGTGCAGACCTTCTAGTATCTCCCGACGCTCCTCCTGCCTGTGGACACTCGGGGGGCGGGGAGCTGAGGACTGCTGATCAGTTGGCCTTCTGTTGCTCTCCACGTATGGGGCTGCTTGGCAGTGGCTTTCCATTTCAGGCTTCAGCCAGGATTCCCAGTCCCCCACTATGGTCCCACTCTGGGACCCTCCACAGTGTGGTCTGCCCAGGGGAGGTGGAGGGAGGCTGTGCGAGACACCCCCTCCCAGGCAGCTGCAAGCTGAGCCCTGGTGAGCCGTTCTGCTCCAGATGGCACCGGCGTTTGTCTTCAGGTGTTTCAGGCACAATAACTGTTTGTACACTTGTCAGGATTGCAAATCGAATCCAAGTGGGAGTGGAAATGGGGCCCAAAGGACTCGGCCCTCCACAGGTAGTAGGAGGGGCGGTGAGGTGGGCGGATGGCCCCCTGAGTGCCTTCTCTGGTCCACTCATCTTCCTGAACACTCTCAAGCCTCTCCAGATGCAGCCCCACTGGTGAGGCACTGACAGGGCTTCAGAGCCGTGTGCCAGATGCTGCGCCCGCCCCTGGCAGGGCTTCCTCCCAGCCCCATGTTCTGAGAATAAGGAAAACTGAGGCCAGGAAGCTGGGGGCCTCCTGGGGGCCCACAGCTGCTAACACAGACCCCAACACAGAGGCAGGTGTGCATGGGTCACGCCTGAACACTGAGTCACCGGCTACATGCCCTACCCTAGACAAGACCTTTTAGAGTCTTCAGTTTTTCCCCCAGAGTTCAACGTCCAGAAAGTTCCCCACGATCTGTGACTCTGGGATGGGGCAGAGGGAGGGATCCCTGAGGCCGCATCCTCTCTGAGGGCCTTTCACCACATGCTGGTGCAGAGCAGGGCAACGTGGGCTCTTTCCGGATCCCAAAGTCTGTGGGCCGCAGGTGCTTTCAGACACTTTACCAGGTCCCCTTCCCACAGCACCACAGAAAGAGCCCCTTAGGGCCAGTGGGCTTCAGCCCCACAGGGGAGGCTGGGGCCCCCTAGGGAGCAGGCCTGTCACTCAGAACAGGTATCCCCGTGCTCCCAGGACCCTGTGGAGAGATGCTTTCCTTCCAGACCCAAACCCATTAAGCAGTGATTCCCTTCTCAGCTCCCACAAGTGAAAGCACATCGAGCGCCTCCTCTTCTTGGGCATGTCCAGCCCTATTGGTTCAGTTCAGTTCAGTCACTCAGTCATGTCCGACTCTGCGACCCCATGAACCGGAGCACACCAGGACTCCCTGTCCATCACCAACACCTGGAGTTTACCCAAACTCATGTCCATTGTGTCGGTGATGCCATCCAACCATCTCATCCTCTGTTGTTCCCTTCTCCTCCTGCCCTCAATCTTTCCCAGCATCAGGGTCTTTTCAAATGAGTCAGCTCTTCGCATGAGGTGGCCAAAGTATTGGAGTTTCAGCTTCAACATCAGTCCTTCCAATGAACACCCAGGACTGATCTCCTTTGGGATGGACTGGTTGGATTTCCTTGCAGTCTAAGGGACTCTCAAGAGTCTTTTCCAACACCACAGTTCAAAAGCATCAATTCTTTGGCACTCAGCTTTCTTCACAGTCCAACTCTCACATCCATACATGACCACTGGAAAAACCATAGCCTTGACTAGACGGACCTTTGTGGACAAAGTAATGTCTCTGCTTTTTAATATGCTGTCTAGGTTGGTCATAACTTTCCTTCCAAGGAGTAAGCGTCTTTTAATTTTATGGCTGCAGTCACCATCTGCGGTGATTTTGGAACCCAGAAAAATAAAGTCAGCCACTGTTTCCACTGTTTCCCCATCTATTTGCCATGAAGTGATGGGACCAGGTGCCATGATCTTAAGTTTTCTGAATGTTGAGCTTTAAGCCAACTTTTTCACTCCTCTTTCACTTTCATCAAGAGGCTCTTTAGTTCTTCTTCACTTTCTGCCATAAGGGTGGTGTCATCTGCATATCTGAGGTTATTGATATTTCTCCCAGCAATCTTGATTCCAGCTTGTGCTTCCTCCAGCCCAGTGTTTCTCATGATGTACTCTGCATAGAAGTTAAATAAGCAGGGTGACAATATACAGCGTTGACGTACTCCTTTTCCTATTTGGAACAAGTGTGTTGTTCCATGTCCAGTTCTAACTGTTGCTTCCTGACCTGCATATAGGTTTCTCAAGAGGCCGGTCAGCTGGTCTGGTATTCCCATCTCTTGAAGAATTTTCCACAGTTTATTGTGATCCACACAGTCAAAGGCTTTGGCATAGTCAATAAAGCAGAAATAGACGTTTTTCTGGAACTCTCTTGCTTTTTCAATGATCCAGAGGATGTTGGCAATTTGATCTCTGATTCCTCTCCCTTTTCTAAAACCAGCTTGGACATCTGGAAGTTCACGGTTCATGTATTGCTGAAGCCTGGCTTGGAGAATTTTGAGCATTACTTTAGTAGCCTGTGAGATGAGTGCAATTGTGTGGTAGTTTGAGCATTCTTTGGCATTGCCTTTCTTTGGGATTGGAATGAAAACTGACCTTTTCCAGTCCTGTGACCACTGCTGAGTTTTCCAAATTTGCTGACATATTGAGTGCAGGACTTTCACAGCGTCATCTTTTAGGATTTGAAATAGCTCAACTGGAATTCCATCACCTCCACTAGCTTTGTTTGTAGTGATGCTTCCTAGTGCCCGCTTGACTTCGCATTCCAGGATGTCTGGCTCTAGGTGAGTGATCACACCATCATGATTATCTTGGTCATGAAGATCTTTTTTGTATAGTTCTTCTGTGTATTCTTGCCACCTCTTCTTAATATCTTCTGCTTCTGTTAGGTCCATACTATTTCTGTCCTTTATTGAGCCCATCTGTGCATGAAATGTTCCCTTGCTATCTCTATTGGTAGCCCTATTGATCCCAGGCCTCAAATCCCATCTCTCTGCAGCAGTGCTTAGAAAGCTGCTGCTGTTATCAGCAGGATGGCTGGGAACAGCACTGCCATTCAGGACCACCCCCACCCCCTGGGGTTCCCCTGCTGATGCCTGGGTGTGGGGTGACAGCTGAAGAGAGCGTGGCAGGCTGAGTGCTGTCCAGGCAGCAGCTGCACTGGCCCATGTGTGGGGCCACCAGCACCCAGCGCACTGGGCACAGTGAGGGGTCTAAGGGTCAGTGGGAGCCACCCATGGCTGGCTCAGACAGATCAACAGTGGGTTGGGAGTTGGGCCAAAAAGGACTAGAGGTCAAATAAAAGCATTGACAGAGCTCTTGAGGCTCCCCACGGCCCAGCCAGCCCTGACACCTGGGCGTGCTGAGTGGACAAGTGGACTCAGTGCACTCAGGCTGTCTCTCTTTCTGTGAAGACGGTGGTCCTGGGGTAGGTGTGAGCTGAGGGCAGAACTGGGGGTCCTGCTTTGTCCTGACCAAACCTTCAGGATTGCAGCCCTGCCCCCACTGGTGACCCTGGTGACCCGAGGGTTGGGTCATGTACAGAATTACCATCCTGTGGACTGGTGGGCAGTCGATGAAACACTTTCTGATGGAACTCAGGGCTTCAGGCTTCGGAAGAAATGGGACATGTGGAAGGTTCACAGGCGAGAGGGTGGAGGGGTGTGGGTGTGAAGCCAGCAGGGTGGGGGTGGTCTAGACAGTGAGCAGCAGGGGCCACAGCTGCAGGGAGCCTCAGAGGCAACCTGGCCTGTCTCACCTGAGACACGTGTCCGTGGATTCTCAGGCTGTGCCCCACACAGTCATGTGAGTTTTCCCTAGGGCCACCCTCCCCAGCCCCACCATCACAGAGCACCTTGCCCCCGCTTCCCTTGCTTCCAGCCAGGGACCCACACACCCTGTCTCAGACAGGAGGGTAGGTGGTGGGAGACTTTCTAAGGGCTGCCGGTGGAGCTTCTAAGGGAGCAGCAGCTTCCGCCGTATGGAGAGGCAGTCAGTAGCTGCCTCTAATTGAAGAGGCTTGCCAATGCGCTTCCACTTGGAATGTTTTCCTTGAATTCTCTAAATTAACAATGAAAGCATGGGCTGAGCAGGGCTCCTGGTCCCCGAGAGTCAGGCCTCCATCACTCAGAGGCTGATTGTTCACTTTGGAACAATTCATGCCCAGATTCCAGCCACCTCCCTGCCTCCCACCACTACCTGGTTAGAGTCTGAAAGCAGCTCTTGTGAAGGGAAGGTGGAGACGAAGGAGGGAAAGCTCTAAGCAGTTAGATGGGCTGTTGATTAGTGTCTCCGGGCAGCTGTGGTATTGGAGAGGCGGGCAAACCTGGGGTTAATTGGACACAGGAGGAGGGATTGGGGTTATCTGTTCATGTGGGCCCCACCTGAGCCTCCACACTTGTGTGAGCCTCTCCCTTTGAGGTCAGGAGAGGTCATTGATCTTGCTTAGAGAGAAGGGCACACTCAGCCCAAGCCCATGATCCATGGCCACCAGACTGCTGGCCACAGCTCCTCTGTGGGCAGTCCCGGCTGGGCAGCTGGGTGGACAGAATTTTCACAGGCCCAGACTCTGGGCAGCTCGACTTCAAAAGGCTTGTGTTGGACTAGACTGTCTGCACTAAGCCTGCTCCTTTAAAGAAGAGCCACTCAGAAGGCTGAGGCCCTGCAGGCTCTGCCAATATGTCCATGGAGCGGGAGATGAGCTTCATCACAGGACAGCATGTGGTCCTTACAACAGCACAGCCATGGCATCTCCCTGAGTGTACAGGGATGGCTTCCCGACCCCAGTTCCCATTTCTAATCCTTGAACGGGAATACTCTGGTGCTTCCAGGATGTGTGGCCTGACCAGCAGCTGTCCCTGTGGTCCTTGCAGAGGACAGTAAGCTTCCAGAGTGAACTGAGACACACCTGGCAAGTGTCAGATGGTTAAGCAGTGTGGCTCGGTTTACTGGAGGAAGCTTTACATGTGACAGCTGTGGTCTTTGAAGTCACAAAGCCATCAGGTTAGGAACTGTACCATGGCGCGTGCTAGGTGCTCAATAAGCATTGGCTCTTAATCCTGTTAGGTAAACACAAGTTTAGGGAAACACCTCCAAGTGGAACAACAGGTGAATATTTGTTCGCCGGTTTCCACTCATGCTTAGCAGGTGGCTGGCTGGGCCCTGGGGACACAGCGGTGACTGCAGCAGGCCTGGCTGTGTCACCCTGTCCTCAAGTTGCTGGCTGAGGGAGTGGTTTGGGCCCATGTGAGGAAGCCCTCCCATGATGGGGTGTCTGCTGTGGGGGCTGATCCACAACCCAACACTTGGTGCAGACACCCCAGGGTGCTGGCACAGAGCAGCTGCAGGGCCCGGCGTGTGTCACAGAGCTTGTTTCTGAAGCCGTATAATCAGTCTCAGAAAATAATAACAGGATTAAGAGCCAGTGCTTATTGAGCACCTAGCATGTGCCATGGTACAGCTCTAAGGGAATCCACTAATCCTGGCAGCACGCTGCGAGGGAGGAACCATTGTTAGCCCCTTTCTGTAGAAAAAGCCCAGAAGCATCAAGCGCTGGAGCAACTTGCTGTATCTCAGAGCTGGGATTGAGGGTCAGGACTTGAACCCCGGAGTCTGGCCTCAGAGTCCAAGCTCGGCTGCACTGCCACTCAAGGAATTCCAGATGCTGTGATGCCCAGAGTGTTTTAGCAGGGTCCCTGTGGTACCTCACATTTGTCAGGTGTTGGCCTCGCGGGTACCAGGGATTAGAGGAGTGGGGTGTATCCAGAGAAGTGGACGTGGCTCGCCCAAGCCCACACACTCCCACCCCGCAGCGTCCTGGCCCACACAGGCCGCTCCAACAGAAGTCCCCTTCTTCTATAGTCTGCCCGACCAGAGGTCTGTGAAGGACCACGGTGGGGCTACAGGGCCCTCCTCCCAGTTGGCCAAGACCCAAGCTCTTCCTGAGGCTCCTGTGTCCAGCCTGGGGCTTCTGTGGCTGTGAGTGACAGGGAGCTGGGCCAGTCAGGCACACAGTAGGCACACAGGGGAGGTGGGCAGCAGAGGCTGTGGCATTTGTTACCAGTGGTCACATTTGTTGGGTGGTAACCAGTTTCGTATTATCTTACCTAGTGACAGCGATCCTGATGAAAAGGATGCCATTTCTGCCCATTTTAGAGTTGAGGAAAGCAAGGCTCTGCAAGATTAAGGAACTTGCCCATGGTCCCCCAGCTGGGAACCCAGAAGACACTGCAACTGCAGCGCCCACCCCTCCTCAGTACTTCTGTGATGAGCCCATCTGTGACCACGTTTAAGCTTCGGCTTGAGGACAGGTGGGAGTTTCCTCTCCATGCCTGGCACCCCGGGACTCCCCACACTCCATCCTTGTGCCTGATTCAATCATGAGCTGAGTCTTCTTTCTTTAATCAGGGTACTGATTCCTCCTCTCTCTGGCAGGGATGTTGAACAAATCAATTAGTATATGCTTGCAAAATGCTTTGCGATCTCACACGTGAGTCAGGACACATTAGTGCAAGACAGTTTCGAGTGATGCCCTTTGCCATGAAAAATGGTCCTCTTGGCTTCTGTGCTGCTGTTGCTGCTAAGTCGCTTCAGTCGTGTCCGACTCTGTGCGACCCCATAAACAGAAACCCACCAGGCTCCCCTGTCCCTGGGATTCTCCAGGCAAGAACACTGGAGTGGGTTGCCATTTCCTTCTCCAATGCATGAAAGTGAAAACTGAAAGGAAAGTCGCTCAGTTGTCTGACTCTTAGAGACCCCATGGACTGCAGCCCACCAGGCTCCTCCATCCATGGGATTTTCCAGGCAAGAGTACTGGAGTGGGGTGCCATTGGCTCCTGTAGAGAGCCTTTTTTCAAGAAATTTTGCATCAAAGTTGCAATTACTGATTCTAGAGGGCCTCCTGATGCAGTGGAGATAGGCCAGGGCATCCTACCCACGTGGCCTCACAGGTGCCCTTGCAGAACCCCCAACCCCTCGAGGTTGGTCTGCAGGTGAAAAGCACTTAACCTCAGAAGCAGGGTGCAGTCACTCACACAACAAACACCTCCTGGCAGTGCTGTCCTAGGCCGTGGTATTCACCAGGTTTCAAAACAGAGCAGACAGAGTCTCAGTCTCATGGAACTTGCATCCCAGTGAGGAGACAGAGATAAACAATAACAGAAATATAGACTAGAAGAAGAGATGTGATTTGAGATCAACACAGAGGACCAGGGAGGACAGGGTGGGGGCAGGCAGCAGCAGGTGGGCAGCAGAAGTTAAACACCATAGTCCAGGGAAGGCCTCGCTAAGCAGGGGCTGTGTGAGCCGGGTGTTGGAGGGATGGGCACTTAGCCACAAGGTCACCCGAGAAAACATCCCAGGCCCTTGGGTGAGCACAGGTCTGGTGGCTGGAGCAGTGTGGGGTGGAGGGTATGAGGTCAGAGGCCCTGCAGGGTCCTGGATGCTAGTGTGAGGGCTTGTTTTTACACTGGATGAAACATCAAGTCTTTGGAGGGTTTCAAGTTGAGGAGTGACATAATCTGGCTTTGTATTCTAAATGAATCACTCTAGCTACTGTTGTGAGAATAGACTGTTGCAGGCCAAGGGTGGAAGCAAGCAGTCAAGACAGGAGGCTGTTACAATAATCCGGGGGAGAGATAATGGTGGTGAAGGGCAACGTGACAGGTGGTGAAAAGTGGGTGTTTTGAAGGGTAACACCAAGGAAATTTGCTGATGGACTGGCTGTGGTTACAAGAGAAGAGGTGAGTCCAGAGTGACTCGGAGGTTTTGGCATGAGGACCAGAAGGATGGAGTTGCCATTTCCTGGGATGAAGGAGACTGTGGGTGGAGTAGGTTCGGGAGGGACGATCGCTGTTACATTGGGGGCATATGGAGTTTGAGGTGCCTACCAGACATCCAAGTGGCAATGCTAACAGGCAGCTGGGCATACAAGACTGAGTTAGGGAAAGGTCCAGCCCCGAGATGGAACATGCCAGTCCTTAGCTTACTGGTAGTGTTTGAAGCACGGAGGCTGGATGAGATCACTGAGTGGTGAGTGTCGATGGAGAAGAGCATCCAAGACTGAGTCTTCAGTGTGAAGAGGTCAGGAGATGGGGGTGGGGGAGCTGGCAAAAGAGTTAGAGGAAGAAGCCAGAGAGATGGGAGGGAAACCAGACAAGCACAATGTCCTGGAAACCAACAGAAGCGTATGCCAGAAGTGGTGAGTGGTGCGGATGCAACTGGGAGATTCAGATGACAGAGAAGAGAGCGCTGGGCCCTGAGTTCTGGGGTCTTTCATGACCTGGAGGAGCAGCTTTCACTGGATGGCAGGGACAGAGGGCAAAAGTGAGTGGGAACAGAGGAACTGGACACAAGGTATAAAGAGCTCGTCTGAGGAGTTTTGTTGTGAGGAACAGAGAAACTTCTCTGAGCAGGTGAGGGCAGGTAGAGTCTAGTGCTGGGGTGATGGGGCTGTCCTAGGGTGAGGCTGGTAGAGCCGTACCAACAGGAGAGGAGCCTGCTGGGTGAGTGCAGGTGCAGGTAGGTGGAAGGATGTGGCAGTAACCCGTGTAGACATCTATTTTCTCTGTGAGTCAGGAAGCAAGGTCATGGCTGAGAGTGAGGATAGAAGAGGAGATGTGGAGGCTTGAGGAGAGAGAAAGTCTGGAACAATCTGTTAGGAAAATGGGAGGGTGGGCAGTTGGAGAGAAGGTGGGGTGGTCACCAGGCAGCATGAAGGGCTCACATCACATGACACAGAGTCATGAACCCAAAGGGAACCGGGTCAGCAGGGTGGTGAGCTGTCCGCAGCCATTTTCAGCTACTCAGATGTAAGCATACAGCACACAGTTCAGTTCAGTTGCTCATTCGTGTCTGACTCTTTGCGACCCCATGAACCACAGCACGCAGGCCTCCCTGTCCATCACCAACTCCCGGAGTTAACTCAAACTCATGTCCATCAAGTCGGTGATGTCATCTAATCATCTCATCCTCTGTTGTCCCCTTCTCCTGCCCTCAATCTTTCCCAACATCAAGGTCTTTTCAAATGAGTCAGCTCTTTGCATCAGTGGCCAAAATATTGGAGTTTCAGCTTCAACATCAGTCCTTCCAATGAACACCCAGGACTGATCTCCTTCAGAATGGACTGGTTGGATCTCCTTGCAGTCCAAGGGACTCTCAAGAGTCTTCTCCAACACCACAGTTCAAAAGCATCAATTCTTCGGCGCTCAGCCTTCTTCACAGTCCAACTCTCACATCCATACATGACCACTGGAAAAACCATAGCCTTGACTAGACGGACCTTTGTGGACAAAGTAATGTCTCTGCTTTTTAATATGCTGTCTAGGTTGGTCATAACTTTCCTTCCTAGGAGTAAGTGTCTTTTAATTTTATGGCTGCAATCACCATCTACAGTGATTTTGGAGCCCAAATAAATAAAGTCAGCCACTGTTTCCACTGTTTCCCCATCTATTTGCCATGAAGTGATGGGACTGGATGCCATAATCTTAGTTTTCTGAATGTTGAGCTTTAAGCCAACTTTTCACTCTCCTCTTTGACTTTCATTAGTTCTTTATTTCTTCTAAAGAACTTCATTAGCTCTTTAGTTCTTCACTTTCTGCCATAAGGGTGGTGTCATCTGCATATCTGAGGTTATTGATATTTCTCCCAGCAATCTTGACTCCAGCTTGTGCTTCCTCCAGCCCAGTGTTTCTCATGATGTACTCTGCATAGAAGTTAAATAAGCAGGGTGACAATATACAGCGTTGACGTACTCCTTTTCCTATTTGGAACCAGTCTGTTGTTCCATGTCCAGTTCTAACTGTTGCTTCCTGACCTGCATACAGGTTTCTCAAGAGGCAGGTCAGGTGGTCTGGTATTCCCATCTCTTTCAGAATTTTCCACAGTTTATTGTGATCCACACAGTCAAAGGCTTTGGCATAGTCAATAAAGCAGAAATAGATGTTTTTCTGGAACTCTCTTGCTTTTTTGATGATCCAGCGGATGTTGGCAATTTGATCTCTTGTTCCTCTGCCTTTTCTAAAACCAGCTTGGACATCTGGAAGTTCATGGTTCACATATTGCTGAAGCCTGGCTTGGAGAATTTTGAGCATTACTTTAGTAGCCTGTGAGATGAGTGCAATTGTGCGGTAGTTTGAACATTCTTTGGCATTGCCTTTCTTTGGGATTGGAATGAAAACTGACCTTTTCCAGTCCTGTGACCACTGCTGAGTTTTCCAAATTTGCTGACATATTGAGTGCAGAACTTTCACAGCATCATCTTTTAGGATTTGAAATAGCTCAACTGGAATTCCATCACCTCCACTAGCTTTGTTTGTAGTGATGCTTCCTAGTGCCTGCTTGACTTCGCATTCCAGGATGTCTGGCTCTAGGTGAGTGATCACACCATCGTGATTATCTTGGTCATGAAAATCTTTTTTGTATAGTTCTTCTGTGTATTCTTGCCACCTCTTCTTAATATCTTCTGCTTCTGTTAGTTCCATTCCATTTCTGTCCTTTATTGAGCCCATCTATGCATGAAATGTTCCCTTGGTATCTCTAATTTTCTTGAAGAGATCTCTAGTCTTTCCCATTCTATTGTTTTCCTCTATTTCTTTGCATTTATCACTGAGGAAGGCTTTCTTATCTCTCCTTGCTATTCTTTGGAACTCTGCATTCAAATGGGCATATCTTTCTTTTTCTCCTTTGCTTTTTGCTTCCCTTCTTTTCACGGCTATTTGTAAGGCATCCTCAGACAGCCATTTTTCTTTTTTGCATTTCTTTTTCTTGGGGATGGTCTTGATTCCTCTCTCCTATACAATGTCACGAACCTCCATCCATAGTTCATCAGGCACTCTGTCTATCAGATCTAGTCCCTTAAATCTATTTCTCACTTCCACTGTATAGTCATAAGGGATTTGATTTAGGTCATACCTGAATGGTCTAGTGGTTTTCTCCACTTTCTTCAATTTTAGTCTGAATTTGGCAGTAAGAGCACACAGACAGGACTAATCAAGGCTGAGGGAGTGCTGAGGGAGCAGGGAATTGAGGTTGTGTGCAATGCTCGGTTCCAGAGATGCAAATTCCATGGAGCTAAAGCTGAGTGAGAAGGAAGTGACATCATAAGGGGGTTGATGGCAAAGTAGATGGTTGGTCAGGAGATTGTGGGTCCCAGTAGAGTTGAAGACTTTTTGAAATCTGGATACCAGAGAGGATAAACCAGAAAAGATTTGGGAGTGATCAGAGAGGAGGATGCTTGAAGATAAGCTTTTTCAGTCTGTTGTTATTTGTAAGGTGGAGGGTTGGTAGGGTAATCTACTTGGATGTTTATATCACCTAGTGGATGTAAAAACAAGAGAAGCATCAGAGAGACTATGGTCAGTGAAAAGCTACGCGTATCAGAGTGGGATGAGGAGAGAAGCGCCCCAGCCATAGCCGATGACTGGCAGAGGAGTGGGGGTGGCACATGGACCTGGGACTAACTCCTGTGAGGTGGACTCTTCTTTTTTATCCCTGTTTTACAGAAGAGGAATTGAGGCCCCAGGTGTCAGTAAGTAATAGTATGGCTAAAACTCACATCAGAGGGTCTGCCCCCAAGGCTGGCTCCCCGGCCACCACACCGCACAGCTTCTGACTCTGGGCATGAGGGAGATGTGGTCCTTGCCCCCAAGGAGTTCACCGTCCTGTGGGAAATCAGTACATATGCAGAGACAGGTTTCCCTTGTCTGTGAAATGGGTACCCACAGAATGCCCTGAAAGCTGAGAAGGGTATAACACCTCCAATCAGAGAGATGCCAGAAGTCTTCAGAGAAGGATGGGTTGCATTACATAGGCAAATAGGGAAGGGTAGCCCAGTTAGAGGGAACAGCCCAAGAAAAAGTGCAGACATGGGAAGGCCCCAGACCATCCTGCGTGGCCGGTGCATCCCTGTGTCACAGGCAAATAAGGTGATGCTGGAGGGAGAGATGAGAACCAGAGCATCAAGGGCTTGTGTTAGGGAGGCTAAATGCAGGCACTGCTGCTGCTGCTGCTAAGTCGCTTCAGTCGTGTCTGACTCTGTGCAACCCCATAGACGGCAACGCCCCAGGCTCCCCTGTCCCTGGGATTCTCCAGGCAAGAACATTGGAGTGGCTTGCCATGTCCTTCTCCAATGCATGAAATTGAAAAGTGAAAGTGAAGTCACTCAGTTGTGCCCGACTCTTAGCGACCCCATGAACTGCAGCCTACCAGGCTCCTCTGTCCATGGGATTTTCCAGGCAAGAGTACTGGAGTGGGTTGCCACTGCCTTCTCTGAATGCAGGCATGGATACCCCAAAATCTCAGGGGTTTAACAGTACAGATTCCTTCTTCCTCATGTAATAGTTCAGTGCTGGGGTTCACTTTGTGGCCACATGATGAGAAAGGGACCCAGGCATCTTTGTTTCTGTGGCTCTATTATACCATCTCACAAAGCCTCATATTCCTTAACCAGATGCCCTGCACCTGGCCAGTATATGGAGGGATAGAAAGAGTAGAAGATCTTGTAGCAGATTTGGGGGAGCCCAGCTAGGACGTGGATATGTCCCTTCTGACATACTCCATTGACCAGAACTCGGTCATATGGCCATGCCCAACCTCAAGGGCAGCTGGGAAATGTAGTCCAACTGTGTCCACAGGAGGGAAAGGAAGCAGGTTAGGTGAACACATAGCAGTCTCTGCCACAGGCCCCCAGATCAGGCTGCAGGGTTTGAGCTGTTCAAGGAAAACAGGAAGAGACTTGATCAAGCTTCTCCAGCTTGAGGACTAAGCAGGGGATGCACCCAGGGAAAGTGATGGGCTGGTGAAATTGGAAGGTGATGGAGACCTGAACGTGGAGGCAGAAATAGGAGCAGAAAGGGCCGCAGAAAGCGATGGTATTGAGAAGCCCTTGTGGCCAGCGGCTGGTGCAGGAGTCTCTTCCCGCAGGGCCAGGATGGCGGCCTGCCTCCCCATCTCCACAGTGGGGGCACCAAAAGGCAGGCTCGGGCCTCGGGAAGATGAAGTGGCTGCAGGTGGCCCGTGACAGTCCTCCTCGAGCCACAGCCTGGCCTCAGAGAGGGGGGTTAGAAAGGACCTATTTTAATTTTCTTCTTGGGCCTCCACATGACAAAGGAGAAATATCACCCAACATTATTATCTCTCAGAAAATACTCTCTGGAACCATAAAAAGGGAAATACAGTGAAGCCAGACCACGGAGACTGCCCCTTAAATCAGGAGCTTCTAAATTATCATGGTGGCGCTCTCTAATTCCTCTGGATGAAAACATTAAAGATGACAATGTCCCTTTAAATCAAATGCCCTGGGAGTTGCTATAAAGAGTCAGTGGGCTTTTTTTTTTTCCTTGTGAGAATTTTTTTTTCTCTCTCTTTTCACCTTGTAATAAAATATAAACCATAACTTATGGGGGCAGGCTCTACAGAGCAAGCTGTGAACATGGATTTTCTGAAAATGAAGGTGTTTGGTTAATGGGAATCATCTCATCTCAGGAAACGTGAGATTTTCAAATGATGAGTTTGCTACTTAGCTTCACACTCTTGGTTTTTTGGGGTTTTTTTTTCCGATTTTTTGTTTTGTTTTGTTTGATTCAAGGGCTGGCCCACAGGTCTAGCTGTGGCACCACTGTGAGGAATCATGAAGACTCACTCTAGGAGGCCGGTGCGGGGGAGGGACAGACCCCTCCTGGAGTGGATCACTGGGCCTGGGCTGTGGAAGGTGGGACAGAGACCCCAAAGCCCATGGTACAGGGAGGCACAGTCTTGGGAAGGAGCACTTAGAGGAAGGAGGACTGGGGACAGGCCTGGCTGGCTGAGCTCTTGGGTTACACAGAGAACCCAGGGGCCAGTGCAGACCCAGGAGGAAGGGATGGAGCCTGCAGGGCATGGCCTCAACTCAACAGACTGAGTAGACGTGTTCCGGGCTCCGGTGTGGAAAGTAGGTACGAGATGAGAAAGGACTGGTGAATTGACCCTGGCAAGGGCCAGCCCCAAGGAAATAGAAACATGAGGTTTGAGCCTGGGCCTGCTGCTCCCCTCTTACCCTCCAGCTCCCATTTCTGCAGACCCAGATGGAGACTCTGCTAAAGCAGAATCAGTCTGTAAAGCTGACTGGACAGTTGTATCCCAGGCAGGAAAGCAGACTCATATTTCACAGACGTTTTCAAGGCTTGGCTCTGATATAGAAGTGTTTACACCCTAATGCCTGCAGCCGCCTCTCCTCCGTGAAACAGCCAAGCATCCCACCCATGGGTCATCTGTGCCCACTGACTCTGTGGCCCTACTCCTCACTCTTGTTCTTCTCTCTCCAGCCTGTCTATTTCCCTCTCCACCTCCTCCACAGCCTCATACAGATGAGGAAGTTGAGGCCTGCGACAGCCACTGGTGATCTCCATTGGCACATCCAGCAGGGACACGCCTCAGCCTTTAGTGGGTTTCACCTCTACAGGCCCTACTGAGCCCTCCCCAGAGATGCCCATTTGCCTTCCACCTCTTCTCCACCTCCTTTGTGAGTGAGTTCCTCTCCTCTGCCAGCCTCTTACAGGTTTCCTATAGAGAGCCAGGTAGTGAATACTCTGACACTGTGACACAAAAGCAACCGTAAGACCAGTGAATGTGGCTGCGTTCCAGTAAAACTCTATTTACACAAGCAGGCGGAGGGCCTTCCTGAGACACTTACGGAGGTTTCTCTCCACAAGAGGTTTTTGTCCCACCCACACCTCCAGACACCAAGTTTCCAGCTGTAGGTCTTCACCAGCCCCTTACCTCACCCCAGGAACCCTTGGTCATCACCATGGTGACTGAACTCGCCATCCTCTCTGCAAGCCCAGCTCTCTTCCTGTATCCCCTATCTCACCAGTGTATTCTCACCTCTTCCCTTCAGTGTACTTCACTTTTAATCAGATTGCTACATGCCTCGGGGTGGGTGGTTGGGCCTTGGAGAACCTGCAGGAGTCAGTGGGAAAAGGCTCTGGGGATGGAGAGGAGCTGGAGAATGAGGGCCCCATGGGGAGACTGTAGCACGAGTGGGAAACTGCAATCAAGGGTTTGCTGGGCCTGGGTTTCTGCCTGCCAACAGGCTATCTGGCCAACAAGCCAGCATCTTGGCCTTTAAACAGGGCTCCATGGAGTTATGCTGAAGGAAAAGGAGTCTGGGGGTGAATTGACCAGGTGCAGACAAGCGACCACAAGTGAAGAACAGCTAAGCTTCAGGGGCCTCAGACATCTATGTGAAGATCCACAGACCCTGCAGAAAGTATAACTCCATAATGGGCCCCCATTTCCCTTGTGGGACCACCTCCCCGAGGGCTGCTGACATGGCAGGAAGCAGAGCAATAGACCAAGGGGGGAGACTCAGGTTTTGGCTCTCTCCTGCCTCCATAAGGACTTCCCTGGTGGCTCAGATGGTAAAGGATCCGCCTGCAGTATGGGAGACCCAGGTTTGATCTCTGTGTGGGGAAGATCCCCTGGAGAAGGGAATAGCAACCCACTCCAGTATTCTTGCCTGGAGAATCTCTTGCAAAGAGTCGGACATGACTGAGCGAGGGTCACAAAGGGTCATGCAGAGGAAGCTGGCAGCCTACCCCAACATGGTCTTGCTGGGACCCTGCTCTGCAGCTCCGCTGTGGGTATGCGCCTGGCACTGGCTGGCGTTTAAGTGGTGGGTGCAGGTGCTGAGTGTGTCTGCTGATTGATGCAGCTCTAAACATTCTGTTCATTTAGAGCAGCAAATAGTCTCACTCGCTTGCTTCCCAGCACGTGTGGAAGTAAAATTCCATCTTACTCACTCACTCTCCTCCCCGCTGTCCCTGACCACCTACGTGATAATTAATCACCGAGCACCCTTTGGGAGGGGAGAGGGCACACCCGCCTGGAGGACACACCTCCCAGTGCTGCGCCTGTGCCACCACGAATAGACTGTGAAGATTTGCTCCAGGGCCTCGTGTTTCATCCTGGTCATTCTCTCGGGGATGGAAGGCCATCACACCCCGTGGTACCCAGACCCTGCTCTTGGCACACTTGGGACTGCACTGGAATTTATTTTGCCCATTTGGATACAAATGCAATTGAGACAAAATTCCTTTTGCTTTAGAAGCCATTGCTCCATTTCTATTTCTCAAGTGAAGTGTCGGCCAAAAGAGTGGAAATAAACTGTGTGCCTGGCTGTGGCAGGTGAGCTAAATTCCTCACATCTTACTGCCACGTGGAGCCCCCATGTTATTTTTCTAGCCAAGGGTTTATGGCCTGGCTTCAGGCAGCTCTGGAGGCAGATGGCAGGCATGGGGCTAATTCTGTGCCAGGACAGACCACTGGACCCCCCAGGAGTTGTGTGAACCGGGAGACAGGTGACCCCAACTGCAGGACACCTGTCTAGCCACGCTGTGGTCCTTCACTCATCCTGGGATCTGAAACTCTATCTGAAAAGGCTTCTTTCTCAGCAGAGACTCTGGGGAATGGAGACATGGGAATGGAGACACTTAGGAGGTAGAGGAAGTGATGGCCCAGGGCTTGCACTCTGTAGCTCCCAACCCATCTAGGGAAATGAGGCCCAGGGCAGAAGGCAATGCGTGAATATGGAAATAAACCACAGGAGCTGTGTGCTAGGTATTGTGGAAATATCATGAGGGTCAGCAGGCTTCTTGGAAGAAGATGGACTTGAGATGGCCTGAAAGCATGGAGATGGGATAGAGAAGGAAAAGATGGATGGACAGAGAGAGAAGGAAAGTATTCCGCCTTGTGGTAAGACAAAAAGGGTCAAAGGAGGGATTAGGCGAGGGTTCACGAGTTGACCTTCATTCAGCTCTGGCGAAGCACCTGCTGTATTCCTGGTCTGCATGACTGAATGACTGAAGTGGGACAGATGGTGGTAGGACAGCTGGAACTGGGCCTCCAGGCCAGGCAGAGACACGTGACCTCCAGCTCTGTCCTGCTTGGCCCTGGGGCTCCAGACCTGGCAGCCTCCAAGGTCCTCGCTGTTATCCCAGATTCCCAGGTGGTAGGGGTTGTGCTCACCCCATGGGCAAGGGAGACACCTGGGTGTCCCATGTCCCCCTGGAGTTTCTGGGACCATTAGAATGTTGACGGAGCAGCTGGAAAGCCAGTACCTCTGAGCTGTCTTGCTCCTGGTGAGTGCCCCATTGGAGAGGGGCAGTTCCTGGAGCTCCCTTGCCCAAAGGAGGTCTTACAGGCCTTACTGTGCTTCCCTGAGCCCAGGCTGCAGGAGTAGGGGAGAAGACACAGCACACCTCTGGAGTGTGGCAAGCAGCCATTCATGGACTCTGACACATGTCTTTGGAACAGTTAACAAGGTTGTCAAGACCCAGAGAAGCAGTGCCCCCTTAGTCCCAGGGGCCCCTCAGGGCTGTCCAGCTGTCCCGCCACGTGGGTAGAGAGAGAGTGTGTGTTTTCCGTCGCTATGTGTCCAACTCTTTGCAGACTGTAGCCCACTAGGTTCCTCTGTCCATGGTGACTCTCCAGGCAAGAATACTGGAGCGGGTTGCCAGTCCCTCTTCCAGGAGATCTTCCTGACCCAGAAATCAAACCGTCATTTCCTGCCTGTGTCCCCTGCATTAGCAGGCAGATTCTTTACCACTTGAGCCACCCAGGAAGCTCAGGCAACAGCAGAGCTAGGATTAAACCGAGGCAACTCCAACTCCCAAACACACAACTTGTCCACTGCACTATTCTGCTTCCCAGGGAAAAGAGGCTAAGAGAGGGATGCAGGTGCTTGAGGTATGGCAGTCATGGAAAGCTCCTTGGAGGAGGTGGCATTTGGCATTTAAATGGCATCCAGAAGGAAATGTGTGATTGAGCCAAATGGCAGAAGCACAGTGTGAGAGAGGACATGGACGCTGGAGGGCATGCTCTGTCTCAGAGTGTGGGGTGCAGGCAGTAGGGGGCAGTGGGAACCAGAGGGTGAGGTCACGAAGAGCACACAGGCCTCAGTGGCAGACTGGGGGCCGCCAGCCAAGCTCTGGGCAGAAGGGAGGTGGGGCCAGGGCTGAACTGGGTGGGCATCCCAGGCCTGCATCTTAAAAAAGGAAATGACCCAACTGCTGCCAGTGTCACAAGCCAGAGTCCAGGTAGCATCCTCAAACCAATGCTGATTTAACGGAGACAGTGACTCTAAGTCTCCAGACGCAGCACTCCCTTCCCCTGCAAAATAGTTACTCTGTAAAGCTTTGATATATTCTGAGCTGAGGCTTTCTGGCTGAGAAGCACTAGCATTTGGTCTGTGTATATAAAGATGGGATCACCATTCCAAACCCACCCGCAGCTGAACCTTGGTTTTTAAGTGAAAGAGATGGAAAGAAATTTAAAATCAATACTTTTTGGATTAGGTTTTCTTTTTATGGAATTAAAAATGCTCCACTCAAGCCCAGAGGAGAAATGTGGACTGGAAGCAGCTTCGAGGTGATTAGTGTGTCTCATAACTTCCAGACACTCACACACACTTGGAGTAAAAACAAAGAGAACCAAAATCATTTCCACACAGCAGCTAAGAAGGCCCGCCGGCTTGTCAGGATCTTTCCAGTCACTGTGGACCAGTTCAAATGCCCCCTCCACCAAGAAACTGTCCTTACCCCTTCCCTCTGGCCCTTGCTTGCGTTGGATGTGGGGGGAGGGCCCCCATTGCCAGGATGTGGCCATGAGCAGAGGGCAGGGTCTCTGTGAGGGGTTAGGCCCCCACCCCTCTCCCCTCCCCAGGCTGTGCTGCTCTCTCCTCACACAACAACTTCTCTCAGGTGATGTGTTTTAAAAATTAAAAAGCTGAAAAGCCCCTTTGAACTGTGTGGCCTGTGGGTGAGAAAGAAGTTTTTGTCAAGACTAAAGAGGTGATGGATTTGTAGTGGGTGGATGTGTGTCTAAAATGTGCTTCATAGAAACAAGAGCTCTCTGGGGAAAAACTCAGTCCAGGTGTTTTAGGTACTTGAGTTGGAAGGTCTGGGATGGTCTCCCAAAGCCTAGAATCTGTTGCTTCTATCTGAGTGATACCATGAGCTATTGTTGTTGTTTAGTTGCTCAGTCATGTCCAACTCTTTGCAGCCCCATAGACTGCAGCGTGCCAGGCTTCCCTATCCTTCACCATCTCCTGGAGCTTGCTCAAACTCATGTCTATTGAGTTGATGATGCCATCCAACCATCTCAACCTCTGTCACCCCCTTCTCCTCCTGCCCTCAGTCTTTCCCAGCATCAGGATCTTTTCCAGTGTGTTAGCTCTTCCCATCAGATAGCCAAAGTATTAGAGCTTCAGCTTCAGCATCAGTCCTTCCAATGAATATTCAGGGTTGATTTCCTTTAGAATTGACTGGTTTGGTCTCCTGCCCGTCCAAGAGATTCTCAAGAATCTTCTCCAGCACCACAGTTCAAAAGCATCAGTTCTTTAGCACTCAGCCTTCTTTGTGGTCCAACTCTCACATCCATACATGACTACTGGATAAATCATAGCTTTGACTAGACGGACCTTTGTCACCACAGTGGTGTCTCTGCTTTTTAATTTGTTGTCTAGGTCAGTCATAGCTTTCCTTCCAAGGAGCAAGTCTCTCTTAATTTCATGGCTGTGGTCACTGTCCACGGTGATTCTGGAGCCCAAGTAAATAAAGTCTCTCACTGTTTCCATTGTTTCCCCATCTATTTATTTGCCATGAAGTGATGGGACTAGATGCCATGATCTTCACTTTTTGAATGTTGCATTTTAAGCCAGCTTTTCCACTCTCCTCTTTCATCTTCATCAAGACGCTCTTTATTTCTCTTCACTTTCTGCCATTAGGGTGGTTTCATCTGGATATCTGAGGTCGTTGATATTTCATGAGCTGACACAATGCTAAATACTTTTACATATTCAATGTTCATGGAAAGTCTGTGAGGCAGATCCTAGTATGCTTCCCATGTTATAGAAGAGGAGAGAAAGGCCCAGAGAGGTAAAGGAATTTGCCCACAGTGGCAGAATCAGTCAATAGTAGAGCTGGGATCAGAATCGAGGCTCCCAAGCTCTGCTTGACCTCATACTCTGGGTCACTCAGCAGCCAGCTTCATGTTACGACCATATCACACACACCCAGGCTGCAAGCTCCATGAGGGCAGGCCAGGATTCTGCTGTGCATGGGCACCCAGAACAGAGCTTGGTGCAGAGCCAAGATATTAATGCCCTGGTGATGGGGCCACTGATCCTGCTGCCTTCCTAGGGTCCAGTGCTCAGGGCTGTGGTCAACCCTGAGGGTTCTGAGAACCCCCAAGGCAGGTCTTGACAAAGTCTGTGCCTGGCCATGGCTGAACCCAAAGGCCCATCCTGAGGTGTGCAGAAAGCTAAGTGCCAGCTCCTGCTGCTGCTGTCACCAGGGCATCCCAGCCTGGGCTGTGTCAGGCAGTGCTGAGCTCCAGGGCCTTGAAGACCCCTCTGGAAGAAGAAGCTGAGGGTCAGGAAGGCTCCCTGGGGTGGCAGTGTTTGAACCCTTGGGACTTGTAGGACAATGGGATGTGATTCCTTTGGAACTGTGGAGGGGACACGTGAGAGTTCAGATCCTACCCCATGGTGTCTCTAAGGGGAGGGGTCAGAGCCAAGGGAGAGGGCAGGTCTCTGCTGCAGGTCAGAGAGAATCTTTGGTGTCAGAGGCAGCCTTTGGAGGAAAGGTAGGGGTCCCAGCTGGGCTGGCACTTTCTGGAATTTTCTCCATTCTCCTCATTTCGCCAAGGCACTGTACAAAAGCAAAATGTCATTCCTGTTACAGGATCTTAGCAGTTCCCTCTCCATCATGGTTTTCCTCTGTGTGTTCATTTCTCTTTTTGTTACTCTTAAATATGTCTTGCCTTCTCTGTCTCCTCAAGATCCGAGCTCTGCCTTTTTACAGTAAGAGGGCACAGGGGACTGGGCCAACCTCCCATACCCCGTGACCTTGCCGGGCACAGTGGGGGCAGCATTGAGAGTCCCAGGGCTGACCCAATGCCGTGCCCTGACCACTTGCACAGCTTCCTGGCAGGGCTCCCTAAGGTCACCCATTGCCATGCGCTCACCTACACACAAGCCTCCTATTTCCTGCCTCATTGAGTCTTAATACTGCAGCCTGCTCCTTAGGACTCATACCTCAGTGGAGGGTATGGGCCCCTAGGCCCCAGCCAGCCTGATTCTTTCCCTCTATTTGCATTCCCTCAGCACTTACCCTTCCCTGCCCCTGCAAAAAAAAAAAAAGTTAATTTGTTCAAGGAGGACAAATTAGACTAATGTGTCTAATTCACCTGTCTCTCCAGTGTCTAACACTAAACAGCCTCTCAGATTTTACAGTGTTAGTCTACTAAGCATTTTAAAGCAGGAAGTGGGGAGGAGATTGGCAGGTGGGGGCCTAATCCCAGGTCTTGGATGCCCAAGTCTTCTGCAATAGGGTTGGCTAAGGACTTAAGGAAAAGATCAAGTGCCCAAAGCAGAGTCAGGGCCCAGAGTGGTTCCAGAGCCCCACGTGCAGGGCAGAGCTGTGCCAGGGGCTATGTCTGCACAGGCCGGGGAGGAGGATGAGGAGCAAACCGGGAGGATTCATGGGAGAGGAGGTAGAAGGAGGGTCTTAACTGGAGGGCCACTGCTCGTATCTGCAGAGCCCTCAGCTATGAAAACCAAAGATGCTGACATCCTTCCCCCACCTTCTACCCCAAGTGACACATGTCTTAGGATCAAGAAGGAGTGTCACACTTCAACAATAGAAAGATCATGTTTTTAGTGACATGACTCAGTTCTAAGTCGAGAACACAAGACTTTGGCAGCAGTCTGACTTGGGGGCACAGACTTGTGAGGTTTGCTCCTTACAATGTGCTCAGAGTTTCAGATGTGCAAATGGTCCCTCCCAGGGTGTGGCTAGGTCAGGGTAGGGCCTCTGCCCACATCTGTGCAGGTCAGACCTCACCTCGCACATGTGTCTCCTGCTCTTGCAGTGCTGTGAGCCAGCACGCCTGTCCACAGTCCCCAGAAAGGTTTCCATGAGCCTTTACCAGCTCCATCTGCACCCTCAGGCCAAACACGTCTGGGGCCTGCTCTCAGTTCCCCCCAGGAAGCTCCCAGCATTTGCTTGCCTGGTGATATGCTTCGAGGGGTCTCTATGGGAAAGAAAGCTGGGTGTCTGACATGATCGATTTGAGCAAGAGGGCAGACTGCCCCCTGGATTTGGACCTCATAACAAGTCACGTCTCGGTGACTTGTTTTGTTTGATTTTATTTCTCATCTCCAGTGGGCACAGCTTTCTAAGTCAGGGCCCGAGTTCTTGTCCACCATCTGGACAGCCAAGGCCCAGCCCCAGAGCTGGATCCTCAAGGCTCAGCACGGCCCCATTAGAGCCTTAAAGACACCACACACTGGGCTCAGGGCCCGAGGGCCCCAGGAAGGGCTCCTGAAACACACCTTTAGGGGGAGAATGGTTAGGGACACTCAGTACCTCCACCAAACTCTGTCACTGCTGACCGGTCCTTAGAAGCAGGCAGGAGGTCCCTCTGTGGCCTGGTGACAAAATAGCACATCTGCTGAGACGGGGGCACCTCAGCCTTCCCAGATCGCCGACCTTGTACCCACAGGCATTTCATGTTCCTCTTCTCCCAAATTATTTCTCAGAACTTGATAAGTGTCAACTGTTGTGTTCTTGGAGAAGAGGCTAATGTCAGATGAGCCTGTGAAACTGTAGTGTTTGTTTAGACAAAACCATCCTCCTGGTGTGTGTATATGTTAGTTGCTCGGTCATGTCTGACTCTTTGCGACCCCATGGACTGTAGCCCACCAGGCTCCTCGGTCCATGGGATTCTCCAGGGAAGAATACTGGAGTGGGTTGCTATTCACTTCTCCAGGGAATCTTCCTGACCCAGGGATTGAACTCGAGTCTCCTACATTGCAGGCATATTCTTTACCACTGAGCCACCAGGAAAGCCTTTAGAGGAAACCACCCTCCTGGTAAAGATGCTGTTTGTTCCTTCTGAGAATAGATCAGTCCATACCCTTCCAGAACAGAGTCCTGGGACTCAGAGGACTAGAGTGAGTGTGACAAATCCCAGGTTTGATGTGGCTGAGCCAAGGCTCAGGGCAGGTCCTGCTGACCAGGCAGAATCAGCAGCTGCACCCATGGGTAGAATGACCCAGGCATCCGCTCGGGGAACCCTTGGGGCAGCCCTCACCTGGGGCATGAGGGGGCATCTTCTGGAAGAGAAGGCCCCGACTCTGGCCCCAGGAGCCACTGTTGTGCCTCTGTCTCCTCTCACAAGGGGAGTCCTATGAGGAGAAAATAGTCCTGCTGCTAGTCGGATTAAAATACATTGTAAGTTTTCCAATTACATATTTCAATTACTCTATGAATGTTAATTGGAACAGTACAACTGTGAGCTGGCAGGAAACCAGAACTGACAGCTTCTCCCCCAACTGGCCACAGGTTCCCCACCCCCAGAACACACAAGGACACCCCAGGACTCCTCTCGGACTCCAGGCATTTAAGAAATTTCCACCATGCTCTCAGGCCCCAGCGTATGGCTTGGTGCTCCTGCAACTGCTCATCTGTCCCCGTAGCAGGGTGCCAGGCCTTTGCATGTACTGTTTCCTCTACTTGGAACCCACTCCCGGGTCCCACCCTTTTCTGTCTTCTGGTTAAAAGCCTTTGAGGCTCAGCTCAAGTTTCCCCTGCTCAGGGTAGCCTCTGAGGACACAGAACAGATGCCCCCACAAAGCCTGTGCTTACCACCCAAATCTATCCTCAGCTCCCTCTCCTGGACTTAGGCACTGACCTTGCCAACCAGCTCCACCTTCCCAACCAAGTTCTGGCCTGACCTGTAGTCTTGGAGCCACGAACCCAAACCCCAAACCCAGGTTTGCCAGCCACTCATGTAGTGAAAGGGCTTCCCACATGGCACTAGTGGTAAAGAATCCACCTGCTGATGGAGGAACTTAAGAGACAGACTTAGATGCAGCTTCATTCCTTGGTTTCCGGAAGATCCCCTGGAGAAGGGAATGGCTACCCACTCCAGTATTCTTGCCTGGAGAATCCCATGCACAGAAGAGCCTGGCGGGCTACAGTCCATGGGGTCGCAGAGAGTCAGACACGACTGAGCGTCTGAGAACAGCAGCAGCATGTAGTGAAATCCTGACTGCTGCTGGGACCAGAGGTCCTGATAAAACCCCATGGCCACACCTGCCTCTGACTGGCTCCCCTGAGACCCAACCCATGGCTGGAAAAACTGACTACCCGGCTGGGAACCCTGCCCAGTGCTGTCCCTGACCTAGTAACTCTTGAGAAAAGACAACCCCTCCCTACCACTTCCCTCACTCTCCAGTTCCATCATAGTCTTCCACTTCCAGTCTCTTGTTCCAGATGTTCAGCTCAAACCTCAGGAGACACCTGGACCAGGACTGTGGCAACCTTTAGTGGGAGCTTGGGTGGGGACTCCTGAAGAGCTGGGTTGCTTCATTTCCCCGAGTTTCAGTTTTCTCATCTGTACAATGGGAGTCAATGAAAGTGAAAGTGAAGTCATGTCCGACTCATTGCGACCCCATGGACTGTAGCCTATCAGGCTCCTCAGTTCATGGAATTTTCCAGGCAAGAATATTGACTGGGTTGCCATTTCCTTCTCCACGGGATCTTCCCGACCCAGGGATCGAACCCAGGTCTCCCGCATTGCAGGCAGACACTTTACCGTCTAAGCCACCAGGAAAGTCCACAATGGGAGTCAATAGAGCACCTGTTTATGATAATAGGGTTGTTCTGAGGGTTCAGTGAGTAGTGTTTATAGGACCCAGCCAAGTGCAAGGCAGGATGCCCAGGGAATATTAGTTTTTATTATCTGTTATTGGCCTGCTAAATCCAATCTGTTTGGGAGCATTTCCTAGAAAGTAGATTCCAGGCAACAGTCAGCACGGGTCTTTTGGGGACTCTGAATCATGACCTTCAAGTGGCCCTCAGGGCCATTAATGCGGATCACAGACATCAGGCAAATAGGAAAGTTAGCTGGCTCAGGGCACCGGAGGTCTGGCTCCAGTGAGATAGGAATCAGGTGACCCCTCCCCTAAATCAGAACATCCCTGTGTGTCCCAAACTCAAGGAACCAGTGTATGGGCCTCTCTGTCCACTTACTAAGTGTTAACCTCTGTTGCACATGCCAGGCACTGGGCAGGTGGCTGGGATTCAGTGGTGAGCAAAACCAGATATGGTTCCTGCCCTCTGAGAGCTTATAGGCTATGGAGAGAGATACAGAAACTACCCTGGCCCCTCTGGATAGGGTAGTTACAGTGTAAGCGCCCCACTGAGAGGGTAAAGGAAGACACCTACAGGATGAGAAGGAGCCAGCCAAAGTCCAGATCAGGCACACAGCCTGTGCACGGACCTGGGGGTGGGAATAGGCTTGCTGTGTCCCCAGAACAGGAGGCAGGCTGCATGGCTGGGATGCAGTGGTGTGGGGAAGCTGAGGGGGTAGGGGAAGCTCTCAAAAGAGGGTGGCTTTTACAATGTGCGGTGGACAGCTGCTTATTAAACATCTCCGTGGCCCTGGGTAGGGCTTGGTTTGTTCCAGGCTCTGTGCTGAGCCTGCAAGACCACACAGCCTAGGTCCCTGCCCTCGGGGAGCCTCCACCTGTTGGGTCGTGTCTTGCATCCTTTGGGACTGGGGGCTTTGTGCAGCCACATTTCAGGAGCAATTTTCAGAGCAGGTGACAAATGACTTTCATGCCTCATTTTCACCCACCTGGCACAGTATACCTTTCTCATGGCATGGACCTTGGCTGGGAGTTTGAGGTGCCTGCAGTAACTTGGCTCATGAATATTCATGTCTGGGCTTGGAGTACAGAGCGCTGAGCTAACTGCAGCTGGGTAAGTGGGCTAGACTGAGCCTATGGCTTGAGACTTCAAGCCCTTCCTCTCCATGCCCACCTGCCACTTTCCACCCCAGCCAGCTTAAGTAATGTGGCTTCCAGAAGCTAGACAACACTGAAATGATTGGCCAAGGCCAGAGCAGGTAGCCAAATGCAGGCCTGGAGGGCGCTGCAGGTTGATACGACCCGCTGAACTCAAGAGAGTGCCCTGCACCAGTTTCCCTGGACTGCCATAGCAAAGTACAACAACACCCTGTAAATTTATTCTCTCATAGTTCAGGAGGCCAGGAATCTGAAATCAAGGTGTTGGAAGGGCCATGCTCCCCCTAAACATTCTGGGAGAGAACACTTCCTTGTCTCTTGCAACTTCTTGGGCTCCCGGCGATCCATGGCTTGTAGCAGCACACCTCCTGTCTCTGCCTCCGTCTGCCTCCTGCCTCCATTTTCACATAGCCTTCTCTTTGTTGCTCTGTGTCTTTTCCTCTTCTTGACTGTCTGAGCCACCAGGAAGCCCTATAATGACACCAGACATTGGATTTAGGGCCTACGCTAAATCTAAGATGATTTTATCCTGAGACCCTTAAATAATTACATCTGTGAGATCCTACCTTTCTTTTGATAAGGTTATATCCCGAGGTTCTGATGGGCCTGAATTTAAGGAGGATGCTATTCAACCCAGTAGAGCCCATAAAGAGGAGGCCCTGGCAGAGAGCTGCTGTGTGCTGTCTTGGCCCTTGCAGATGCGTGCCCTGTGCACCTCCACCTCCCAACCACTCCTGTGCTCTGTGACTCTCGTTGTCACCATATTCTCAAGTTCCATATGTGTCCATTCAGGGAACTTTCCAGGATCCCTGAGCTTTCCAGGATCTGTGTACACTGGCCAGCCCAGGCTCAGCCCGCACCTCCTCCCAGGCACATGGGAGCCAATTTTGGCAACAGTCTAGGGTGCTGGAAATCCAGAGAATGCACAGTCAGCTCTAGAGAACTTCTCTACAGAAACTGACCTTCTTCTACACAGAAACCCCACATCACAGCTGCACTCAGATTGCAGCCACACAGGATGAGCGGGTTGTCCAGGGCTGGGGAGAGACTCCTGTGCCTGAGGGTTTGACAGGTATACAGCTGCCTCTTCAAGAAATGATGCCCAGGAGCCCCACCACAGCCTGGGAGTCCAGGGGCCTGAATTTTAGAGCCAGCAAGGCCATTAGCACCCTGGATACTTGAGGCTCCCTTGGTTACGTGTCCACAGGAGGAGCAGGGGACCAGATGGTCTTCAAGGGCCCTTCCCTCCCTGGTGTCCTGAGTGGGAAACACAGACATGCACCTGTTTAACTGCCTGGGAGTTTTTGAGGTGAAAGTGATGTGCAGGCCTTTCAGAGGTCCCCTTGTGAGGGCTGCCCTCTTGCAGCATGTCCCTCTGAGCCCAGCACCTGGTACTCAATCTTCCACTATGAACTTCCTCCTGCCTCTGATGTTCCTTGAGGGGCTTCTGACACACCTCTGCTGGGATGGCCTCCCAGGGCAGGCAGGGGAACCGATCCTGGCTCCCTTAGACTGAAAGGAGGTGGTAGTCATCAACACACCACATCTGAGTCATGACAGAGCAGGAAGCATAAGCTGGTGATGGCCCTGATGAAATGTAGGAAAGAAAGTTCCAACAGAGGCAGAGCCCCCTGGAACGCTTGAGAACAGCAGGCTGTCCATGTAGGGAGGTGTGGGGATAAGAGTCAAGCCCATGCCTGGGTCATGGCAGAAGTCCTGGTGAGCCAAGGAGGGCAAGAGCCTCTGCAAGAGTTAGGTAGGGTCTCACAAGACCCCTTTTGCTCTAAACACACATGCCATGTTGGATCCACAAGCTTCAGGGGAGGTAGGCTTCTGGGCAGGGTGTGGGCACCTGGCCCGCCCATGGACTGGCACTTTTTAGCTGGTAGTTGTGGGACCTTACAGTGCTTTTGAACATCACTAAACTAGTTGTATCAGCCCAGCTGTGCTTTGCAGAGCCTATGACACCAGGTCCCCAGAGATATGCTGGCGGTGGTTCTGGAGGTGCCCATGCAAACCCTTTAAGGTCCCTGGGAAGAATGGTCCCATCTGTGATGTAGGCATGCCTTCCTGCTATTTGAGGGCTCTGTGTCCAGCACCCAGATGCTCTCGCTCCTCCCAGGTATAACTATTAACCTGCCTTTCTAATACCATAGAGTCATTTTGCCTGTCTTTGAACTTTCCATCAGTGGAATCATATAATATGACCCTTTTGTGTCTATCTGCTTCCTCAGAACTGTGGTTGTGAGACTGACTCATCTATTTATTTTCATCAGTAGCAGAGGTTTGTTCCTTTGCATTGGTATACAGTGTTCCATAGTGGATATACCTGGCTTGTTTCTGGTTTGGGGCAATTATACACAATGTTTCTGTGAACATTCTCTTGCAAGTCTTTGGCCTGCATTTTTGTGGGAAATGTATCTTGGCAGGGCAATTGCCAGTCAAGAGTAACAGGGTCTTGTCTGCTGGTTTTAAACGTGCTCCTATTGTGAGACTGGGGGCTTAGACCACAATGGGGAGGTGGGGGTGGCCTTTATCCCCAGAGCACCTGTTGAGGGTCAGCTAATGACACACCCTTGAGAGGTCATAACTGCCACACACACACACACACGCACGTGTAGTCTTGAGCCCCTGGGTGTTTCTTCAGGCCTTTCCATGTTTTGGGGTCAGGGCCACTCTCCAGGAATCTAGATTATAGGCTGAGGGCTCCCTGGGCCAAGGCAAATGATGTGGAGCAGCAGCCAGGAGAGGAACCAGGGCCAGGCAGACCTTTGGGGGCTCTTTAGACAGCACCCACTCAGAGGAACCACCTGCCTTCCCCTTCTTCTCACTCCCTCCCTGTCTCCCACCCCCACTCACCACTGGGGTCCTTGCAGCCAGACGAGGGGCGGGGCTGTGAGCACCCCCTGTGGCCCCCACCCTGGGGGACAAGAGATGCATTTCCCTCCTGGAGTAATATGTAACCCCCACTTAAAGCAGGAACCTTGTGGTTTCTCTCTGTTGACTTGAATTACGTTTAGTATAATGTTAGTTAAATATGTGTAAACATAAAACTGAGTATATGTTCCTTATGTGTAGAGCTCTTTTATAACCATAAAGCTAAAACAAATTTATAAATGAAATAAAAACAAACTGCAAAACCAATAAACTTCAAATTAACAACATTAATTTAATGGGACAAGTGATATTGTTTTCCTGAAACTGAATCAGCACTCACAGCATGATTCTGGGGCAGCCTGCTACAGTTCTGGGAGGTTTTCCACGACTTCACCATGGGCTGACTCAGACCTCCTGCCCCTTTTCTCCATTCAGACCACTTTGAAACCATTCCAACAGTCTCTGGACTTCTCTGGGTCTCTGTTTGTTCATCTGTAAAGTGGAGAGAGTAATAGGGTTTGTTGTGAGAATTAAGCCAGTTGATGCACAGAGCCAGGCCGACCTGAGTGGACAACCCCTGCAGCCATTCAGGCCTCCGTCTTCCGAAGGCCCCCTGCGTGCATGCTGTCATTTCAGTTGTGTCCAGCTCTTTGCAACCCCAAGGACTGTAGCCTTCCGGGCTCCTCTGTCCATGAGATTCTCCAGGCAAGAATACTAGAGTGGGTTGCCATGCCCTCCTCCAATCCAGGGATCAAAGCTGCATCTCTTTAAGTCTCTTGCATTGGCAGGCAGATTCTTCACCACTAGCGCCACCTGGGAAGTCCTCAGAAGGCCCTGTGCTTGGTTTAATGCTCTGCCATCTCCATCTTTAAATCCTTAGTACTTTTTTAAGCAAAGATCCTGCATTTTCATTTTGTACTGGGCCCTGTAGATGATGTAGCAGGACCCCTGCACGGCACAGAGCCAGACACACCAGTGGCACTCGGTAATGGTTAGCTGCTGCTGGCGGTGCCCTGTTCTTGTTACGAAGTATAATTCCTTTGTGGTGTTTCCCACCGAAGACAGTTTTATCTTCCCATTATTTAGTAGAGGTTGGTGAGGCCACCTCATGTGGGTAATTGTATTTGACTAATTCTTGGAGCTGGGTGTGTGCTCCGGGGCAAGGACACGGGTTTGTTGATGGGGATATTAGCATCTGTGACCACGCGGGCAGGCCGAGCAGGGTGACCCATCAGAGCCCTGTGGCTCAGTACCAGAACCCCAGGCTCTGCTGACATTCAATCACTTTTATTGTAACTGGTGCAAAATAGGGCCAGGCGGAACACTGCTATTTTCTTGAAACCACTTAAGTAGGTGACCAGAGTTTAAGATAGCAGGTTATAGAGTTGAAGACACTCTAATGGATTAGAAGCTCACACAGAGTTGCTAATTTAATTTCCCTTCTTTATTGCTGTTCTCCTAAAAAAAACAACCGGCACAAATAGCCCTTTTCCTAGAGTGAGATATTAATAACCAGGGCCTTCTGCAAGAGCAGGAAAGGGCATGAAGAATTTTTCAATGTCCCTGATTTCTTGAGGCTCTCAGTTGGCCCAGATAGGGGACAGACCCAGGGGACTAGGACGTGGAAGTGGCACTTAGTGGCTATCACCAGACTCGTGTAATAAAACCCCGCCCACCCAGAGCACACCTCTGCAACAGCCCTCCATCAGGCCCTGGCCCGGGTCTGCCAAAGGAGAAGGACCACCTTGGCCTCAAAATGCGGGCATATTAATATCCCAAGTGTCCTCATCATGGAAGACTTTGTTCCCCAAGGAAAGTCGATCTTTCCCTGGAGGACACAGCAGGCTAAGGACTAAAGTTTACTCCCTGAGCTTGGTAATCAGCCCTCAAGGCTAGTCTCCTGATGGAGAGGCAAGAGGGACCTGCCCACCAGTTGGGGCATCCCATATGTGCCCAGGGTCATGCCTGAGCAGGCAGGAAGAGGGTTGAGGAGAGGAAGTGGACCCTCCGTCCCATCAGTGCCCCCATTAGCACTGGAGCAGTTTTCCTCCCTCCACCTCCTGAAACCTGGATTTCCCTTTGGCCCCCCAAAGGCCTAGGGATGAGGAATGATAGCATCTTTGCAACTGCTTCTTCCCACCAGTGATCCCTTCCCGGGCCTGCTGAGTTCCTGCAACCTCAGGGTCAGACAAGCCTCAGAGGTCATCAGTGGCCAGTGAGCCCTGTTTTGTACCACTGTGGGAGCTTCACCAACTTCTGCAGGCAGATCCCTAGGGCCCCAAGCAGCTCCCCCCTCAATCCAGGGGAGCCACAGACACAGGGGAGCCACAGCCAGGCTGCACAAAGGCCCCTGCCTGAGGTCTCTGGAGCCTTATGGTAGACACTGGTTCCATGTGGACACTGAACCCCTGAAATGAGGCTCACCCAGAGTGAAATGTACATACCAGATTTTGAAGCCTTGCATGGGAAAAGAACATAAAATAGCTCATTAACTAACTTTTGCATTGACTACATGTTGAAATGATATTTTAGATATATTGCGTTAAAGAATATTAAGTAAATCAGTAGCCACTGTTTCTTTTTGCTTTAGGTGGCTGCTAGACCATTTAAATCTGCTAGGTGGCTGGCACTGCATTACATTCCCACTAGACAGCACTGCTCTAGAGGGGCCAGAGGAAATATCTCAGAGATCAACCAGGAAGGTCATATTCTGGAAGAAACGTGTCCCCAGCAGACCCACAGCAGGCGATTTCCTGAACCCTGGCCCTCAAAGGCCTCCTGCACTTGCTCCTGAAGTGAGGCAGTGCTAGTGGGAACTCCAGCCAAGGGGCCCCCAGAGCGCAAACTCAGAGGCTGTGCTATTACAAATATGATCAAGACCAGAAAGTCACAGTGGGTTTTCAGGGGTCAGCCAGTAGTAACAGATGGTCCAAGTGTCCGTAGTCTCTTCTGAGTCTTAGAGAAAACTCTAGAGGAATAATCACAGATCTGCTACCATGTTGGTGTCCGCAGACGTTCACTGTTCCCGGTATCTCCCTCAGTGCTAACACAGCACAGTCGTTTGCAGAATAATAAATCGGCAGAGTTGTTATTTCTTTAAAATGCAGACATATCTGGGGTATCCGCTTAAGGATGCACATGGAATAAATTACTTTTGGATGACACTTTTTAATTGAATTGAACTAACAGCTTAGTAATATGTTGCAATAAGAAGAATATTAGGATGATTAAAAGATATGAAAACTCTTGTGAAATTAAATGATTAAACAATGCTGAGTAAATGAACAAGCCTGGGTATATTAATCAGTTGTGGGCCTCAGCAAATGGCTGCATAAGTAAACGTGTGTTACGGACCTTAGCATGCGTGAGTTCCCAGGCTCTCCGGGCCAGCTCTCCATCACATGCTCCTTACTGCCACTTGGGCAAGCTGCCTTCCCATGGATAAACAATATGTTAGTCATTTAGTGAGTGTGTTAGGTGGTGAGAGCTCTGGCTTCTTGGCAGACTTGCATTCCTCCAGGTGCAGACTTCAAGGAATGGCCACGTGGTTCATTTTCTGTCTTTGTTTTTTAACTAAATGAAATCTTAAAGAGGTGAAGTTTATTAGAATTCTGGCCTCTATTCTGGTCATGGGCACTGACCCTTTTTGGAGATGTCACTGTTTCCTGTTAAGCCTGTCACCTTCATGTGCTTGATTTCATTTCTGCAGAACTGTTAGCTGGGTATGTTGGTCTTAGGGACAGAGGGTGGAAGTGTCACCCTAGGGAAAAGTGCTGATTCCCAGGGCCGATGCTGGCTGCCCTGGGGTGGAGGGGGAGCAAAGAGCTCTGGGGTGGGGCAGGGCATGTCCCGGGAGATCCATTGCCCGCCCTCAGAAGCACCTCTCAGGTGCCTCTTGTGTGACCTAGAAAACTGATTAACTTCCTTTCTTGGTTCATCCCCCGCCTGCCTAGAGATTACACAGGTAATTTCTGATCGCATAAATCTTTCATGCTCAAGTCGCACTTGTAATTAGCTGCATAAAAATTCAGGTTACGACTCAGACGGTTATTAGGAAACATGAAAACAGTGAAAAGTTTGGTTTCGCTCACTAATAAAAACTCTCAAGGTCCCTGTTACAGAGAACAGAAGGGACATGGTATCTCATTAAGGGTAACATTCAGCTCAGCAGAGAACCTCACTTGCTAGACTTGATTCTGAATATAGTTTAAAAAAATAAAAGCCCCAGCCACTGCCAGCAGGCCTGTGCTCACCCCCTCCCTGCACTGCCATGATGGCCTCCCCAAGTCACCTTCCCTCACCAGGGCTAAGAGCCTCGTGCTTCCTAAACCAATGCAGCAAAAAGCCCAGCAGAGGCATCTTCTCAAATGAAAATACATTCCCCAAACCAAAGTGCTGACCCAGCCGGTTTTGCGGCACATCACGTTGGAAAATAATACAGTGAATTCCGTTAAGCCAATGGTTCCTAAGGAACAAGTCAGCTCTCTGAAAGTTCTAGATAAAACACTGCAATTGTCTCAGTGGTTTAGTGTAATAGACTACCAGGGGCACAGGATTCATCTTCCCCAACTGGGCAAATTCAGAGCCATAGAAAGGAATCACATTCCCGTAATTACCCAGGAGACAGAAGCTCCTCAAGGCAAGGCTTGGCAGGCCTTCCTCCCCTCTGCAGACAATGACCCTCACTCTGGCCCAGCTTAGGCCTAGAAGCCGGGCTTACGAAGAAGCACTAGCTAGAATCCAAGTTAGAATGTAAGATGCCCCTCAGAGAGCCAAGGGGTTGAACTCCAAGTGAAGTGAAGTCGCTCAGTCGTGTCCAACTCTTTGCGACCCCATGGACTGTAGCCTATCAGGCTTCTCCATCCATGGAATTCTCCAGGCAAGAATACCGGAGTGGGTTACCATTTCCTTCTCCAGGGGATCTTCCTGACCCAGGGATCAAACCCGGGTCTCCCACACTGGAGGCAGATGCTTTAACCTCTGAGCCACCAGGGAAGACAGCCTGGTGAACGCCAAGGATGAGCCTAAATTTTCCCAGAGCAGACCAATCCTGCTGACCCAGGCTCATTATGAGTTATTAAACTCACCCTTTCCAGATGGACCATGCCTCCTTAACCCTTTTATTGTTGTTCAGTCTGTAAGTCACGTTCCCACTCTTTGCAACCCCATGGACTGCAACATGCCAGGCTTCCCTGTCTGCCACTATCTCCCAGAGTTTGCTCAAACTCTCTGTCCATTGATTTGGTGATGCCATCCAACCATCTCATTCTCTGTTATCCCCTTCTCCTCCTGCCTTCAATCTTTCCCAACATCAGGGTCATTTTCAATGAGTCAGCTTTTCACATCAGGTGACCAAAGTATTGGAGCTTCAGCTTCAACATCAGGCCTTCCAATGAATGAGTATTCAGGATTGACTTCCTTTAGGATTGACTGGTTTGATCTTGTTGTCCAATGACTCTCAAGAGTCTTCTCCAGCAGCAATTCAAGTGGACTGGGCTTTTGGTAACTTAGGGGATTTTATTACGCTGCCAGGTCGGGAAGTGCAGTCTGGCGGTCGCCTATGCCTCATGGAATCCCAGCACCCATGTTGCCACCTGTAGTGAAGTCATACCCTCAACTCAGCAGAGATCATTCCTTACTTTTCTCCCAGGGCAGAAATGCTGAAAACATTAATTTGTCAAGACTCTGAAAGCCACAGGCTGGAGCCAACAAGGAAAAGAGCAATCAAGACTTTGTCATCAGAGGAGGCAGACGGCCCCAGTGTCCTATCAAATTTAGTCCAGAATGTATTTTGCCATTATCGTAACTATGCCCTTCAGCTGCCACACCGGTTCAGGAAGGGAGTGCTGATACATTCTGTGGCACAGTCTCTTTATGGGGAGGATGGGATCCCAGTGCCCCTTGACAGAGAGAGAATAATAGCATAATGCAACAGAACATTTTTGAAATGCTAATGCACGCTCCCCGCAACTTAATTTTATTTTTTTCTTATTGGCTTTTTTATACGACATTTCACAGTCCTGTAGCCTCAATAGCTAGATCGGCATCATAAAAATGACAACACAGTGATTTAAGGTGGAGAGTCCATCGTAGCGAAATGGATGGCGTGCTTTTAAAGTATCAGTTTAGCACCTCTTACCTGGGGTCAATGTTCATTTTCAATACATCATTAAAGCATCCTGTTAAATCACTCAGAGAGTGGCCGTGCTCATCTTCCCCATCGCCACGTTGGATTAGGGAGATAATGAAGTGGCATCCTAAGGAAAGGCCATGTTAGGCACCCATGTTCTGTGGAATTAGGGGCTACCGCGAAAGGGTGACATGAGTTAAAGACTTGAAAAGGGATGGAAAGAGAGAAGATAGCCAGATATGTGGGCATTTAGGTTTCCATTCAGAAGTTGGTAATGAATGACCGATAGCATCAAATGCAGCCTCCTGTCTCCATCATCTTTATAAGCACAGTGTTCACCAAACCAGTAACCTTAAAAGTTCAAGCTGCAGTCAACTCTGTAGCCTGTAACCCAATAAGATAAGAGAAGACACGCTGCCATGCCCTGTAGAACTCTATAGATCCCAAAGTCAGCTCAAAGGCAAGCGCATTAACAGGTCCAGCAAACCTTAGATGGAGCAGAGCAAAGGCTTCACCTCTGGCAAGGGCTTGGACCAGAGCATCAGGCTGATTGAAAACTCCCAGGGCATGAATTCCTGAGAACTCATCCTTCAAGTCCAACTGCTCCCATCCAGTCATTGTGAGACCCTGAAACAGTGATGCTCCCAAGGGCTTTCTTTCATATTCTTCAAATCCCAAAACCCAGTCCCAAACCCTGACCCCCAGTCCCAAGCCCCAAGAAAAACCTGCATTGACAAATTGGTGGGACCCATCCAGGCTTTCTTTCGTGTATGTACAAATACCCACACAGGTATTTTTGTGACCTAAGATTAGACTACGCATTGTTTTACAACTTGCTTTTCTCACTTAAAAACCATCTCAAGTCAGTACAAATAGATTGACCTGGATCTTTAAATAGCTGTATAATATTCTCTTTGGGGCTGAAACATAGTATATTTAGCCAGTGCTCTGGTGATGAGTGTCAGGATATTCTTAGTTTTTTATTATCACAAACAATACTGCAGTCAGCATCATTGGTCAAAGGCATCTTTGCACATAAATACACCATCACATCAACTCACAGAGGTTTCTGGAGGGGCCTGATTTTGCAGGTTCCTGCCAACCCCTCCAAAAGTGATGCACTCTCATCTCTGTATCTTTTGGTTTCCAAACTTAAGGAGACTAAACAGCCCACTCCCTCCTCCTTGTCTTGGAATGAGGAGGGAGGCAGCTGAGATTTGCACTCAGAGTTTGCTCCTGAGAAACTGGCCTACAAAAACAAATAAACTGTGCCTCCAACGCCTCCAGATTGACCTCCCATGGCTTCAAAAGTCTCCGGGTGTCTTCAGTCATCCACGAACTCATATACATCAGCCCAGCTCCTCAAACCAACTCCCATGGCAGGTGGTGGTAGTTTACAGACTCTTCCCCACTAAAAAGCAACAGCACAGAAAGAGTAGTTGGAGCTCTGGGTGTCGCCATGAAACTTCCACTGGTGAGAAAGCACAGCTTTGACCAGCTCTGCATTTAAAATCCTAAAGTCATCTGTACTGTAGCCTGGTGACCTCAGAGCTCAGCCCACAGTAGATGTAGCTCCTGGGAGGAGGGACTCCAGCCTCTGTTCCTGGTGAGCAGTGCTCCTTCTAAGGCCTGCTGAGTGTATTTATCCTGAGTTATCCTTATCTTCTGATTACCAACCAGATGTCTCTAGCATCTAGGTTTCCAAAGTGAAACCCTCTTTAAAGCTTGAGTGAGTGAGTGAAAATCACTTGGTCATGTCTGACTCTTTGCAACCCCATGGATTATACAGTCCGTGGAATTCCCCAGGCCAGAATACTGGAATGGGTAGCCTTTCCCTTCTCCAAGGGATCTTCCCAACTCAGGGATCGAACCCAGGTCTCCTGCATTGCAGGCAGATTCTTTTCCAGCTGAGCCACAAGGGAAGCCCAAGAATACTGGAGTGGGTTGCCATTTTCTTCTCCAGCAAATCTTCTCTACCCAGGAATTGAATCAGCGTTTCCTGCATCGCAGACGGATTCTTTACCAACTGAGCTATCAGGGAAGTCCCTAAAGTTATGATTAGCTGGACCTTTCAGAAATTACTGTATATTGGTTACAATTTTATTTAAGCCCATTTAACCAGTTTGTGCTTTTTTTTTTTTTTTTCTTTTTCTTTGAATGCAAAATTGCTCACTTTCAACCTAAGAGCTGGTGTTAGTGAGAGCAAATTCCTTCCCAAGTTGCTGGCAGACACAGCACATCAATGATACCATTCTTTTCTGCTGAGCCTGGATGGAGCCCAGACTCCTTCTCAATGCAGCCAATAAGATCTGGTACAGACACTGAACCACCAGCCATCCCTGCTGCCATAGGCACAGGAGGCCAACCAAGAAGTGAGATGTGAGAGCTGGCACCCCAGCATCAAACCAACACCTGCAGTGTCCAGATTATACACACTTAATTTTTTTAATGTAAAAACTCTTATTTTTTACATATAATTTAACTTTTTAATTAAAAACAGAAATTTAGAAGACTGATTTAGGGTGGCCAACTTTTCATTTGGCCAAGTAATGATAAGTAGCTTCTACAATGACCACAGCACCATAAAAATAAGGAAGTTAGGAAGTCAGAAAAGGAAATAATTTCCGTAAGTCAGAAAGGAAATAGTTTCAGACAGAAGGAATAGGCCACTGGCAGCCTGGCAGTAGTATCAAGAATATCATATACACATTCACACCCCTCGCTGCCCTCCAGAGAAGACGTCTTCCCCAGGGCAGTACCAGCTCTCAGCCTAGAGTCTGGTCTGGTGCCACATCTAAAGGAGAACATCTGGATGCCAGGTGGACTCCCCAACTCTGTGCAGGTGCCCGCACTGGGCCCTCACAGCATCACCGCACTCAGACTGGGCCTGAAATCTCCCTCTGCTGGTTTGACTGGTGGAAGGGAAGACTCTCCCATCCCAGCCCGTCTGCTTTCATGGTGGAAATGCCTGGCTTCTCAGCCATGTCAATCCTCATCGGCTTGGAGGGCAGTGCCACCTAAGGGCAAGGAGCCACCGAGGGAGCAGGTGGGCCAGCCAGTGAGTTAGAAGGACCTGGCAACGTGACCTTTACACCCATCAGGAGAGCTCCTGGATCCTGTTTTGTTCAGTCTCTAAGTTGTGTCTGCGTCTTTGTGACCCCATGGACTGTACCAGGCCAGGCTTCCCTGTCCTTCACCATCTCCCAGAGTTTGCTCAAGCTCATGTCCGTTGAGTCGGTGATGCCATCCAACCATCTCATCCTCTGCCACCCTCTTCTTTTGCTTTCAATCTCTCCCAGCATCAGGGTCTTTTCCAATGAGTCAGTTCTTCACATCAGGTGGCCAAATATTGGAACTTCAGCTTCAACATCAGTCCTTCTAATGAGTATTCAGGGTTGATTTTCTTAGGGTTGACTCATTTAATCTCTTTGCTGTCCAAGGGACTCTCAAGAGTCTTCTCCAACATCACAATTTGAAAGCATCAAATCTTCAGCCTTCAGCCTCCTTTATGGTCCAACTTTCACATCCGTACATGACTACTAGAAAGACAGTTTAGCTTTGACTATACAGACCTTTGTCAGCAAAGTCATGTCTCTGCTTTTTAATACACTAAGTTTGTCATAGCCTTCCTTCTAAGAAGCATTTTGTAACTTCATGGCTTCAGTCACCATCCACAGTGATTTTGGAGCCTAAGAAGAGAAAATCTGTCACTGCTTCCACTTTCCCCCTTCTATTTGCTGTGAAGTGATGGGACCAGATGCCATGATCTTAGTTTTATGAACATTGAATTTTAAGCCAGCTTTTTTACTCTTCTCTTTCACCCTCATCAAGAGGCTCTTTAGTTCCTCTTCATTTTCTGCCATTAGAGTGGTATCATCTGTACATCTGAGATTGTTGGTATTTCTCCCAGCAATCTTGATTTCAGCTTGTTACTTGCTCTGTGGCCACATCTGAACCCGGCCCCCAGTATCTTGTTAGACAGTAAGGTGCCTGAGCCAGTTCTCTCCTCTTCCACCTTCCCTGGTTTCTTTTCTTTCACCCCTTCCCTCCCTCACCCATCCCAAGAGGATCTGTCAAATCAAAATCACCCAGATTCTTCCTTCTTCTACCGTTACCAGCTCCCAGGAGAGTGGTCCTGAGAAACAGGGTTATGGAGACTCCAGGGGGATAGGCAGTGCAAGGACGGGGGTCCACCCTGCCCAGCTGGCAGCCCAGACCCTCCACCTTTGTGACTTGTGCGTACCCAGTGCTCTCCAGGTACATGGTGGGGAGTCACATGCTTACTCCCAGCTGGTTCCTACAGGCTTGAGCAGGGTCATGACTGTTCTAAAGGCTGAGTGCACCCTACCAGGGCCAGGGCCAAAGGGGAAGCCTGGTCACTGTTCTGGACCAGTGACCCCTGCAGTTACTGCCAGCTGATCACACCTACTCCACAAGGAGACGTGCCCAGCTCCCAGGAGGCAGGGGCAGATGGTGTCCTTTGCTGTCCACTGCCAGGGACTCCATACTTCTTAGTGAAAGGATGGACAGAGACAGGCAACTGCTCACCTGCTTCTCGTGAAAGACAGAGATTTCCTGGAGCCCTGGCCCTCCCAGGCTCCACTGACACCCAGGCCTTTGTTCCACACCCTTCTTGGCTCACCATCTTCTCTCCAAGGTCAGGAGCCAGTGTGGAGGGTGTCTCTGGGGGAGGATGGTGAGGCTGAGGCTGCTAAGCGGACCCTGTCCTGGCCAGGGCAGCCCACAGCTCACCAGGCATCTGCCCTCAGCTGCTCCTCAGCCGGGAGAGGGCCAGGCCTCCTGAACCACATATATTTTAATGGACACATTTCACTGGAGACTGCCCCACATGTGCAGGAGCTCATTAAACTGCTGTTGTTTCAGGACAGCTGGAAGCCATCCTATCCACGACTTCCTGGTCTGTCTGTAGAGCCTCCAGGAGAAAGGAAACTCATCTCAGTTCCCAAGGTCAGGGCCATGGAAGCAACATTCTACAGCCACACTCGCTGTACATACTGTGGTTTGTTTACCCCAGGTTTGCATGCAGAGAACCCCCTACACACACTGGGCGGATGCTCAGCATTCTGGCCAGTACTAACCAGGCTCACAATGCCCAGCCCAGAGCGAACAGAAGTGCTGTGGTCACAGGCAGTGGGGCCCTTGAACTTGCCAGCTCTGAGGCTACCATACTGGGTAGTCACTGTACACTCACCCTTACCCAGAGCCCCATTGTGGGCCTGGGGTGTGGGGGCAGCAAGACTGGGACTCGCAGGGCTGCTGCCCACCTTTGGGGAGAGTACCTCCAGGCTGGAGTCATTAAACAATCAATCTCCATTGCTTGGTGGGTGTGAAGGGAAAGGGTGCGAGGCAAAATAAGACCCTTGATATGTACCCCAACCTCACTGCTTGGGGTAGTGTGCTCACTTGATGGCTAAACCTGAGCTCAGCCATGAACCATCCCTTCTCCTCCCTGAGCCACAGGGTCAAGGCAGCATCCTCCTGGGTGGCCGTGGTGTGAATCAACTCCCATGGCAGCCATGCACAGAGGGCTCAGAAACCAGGGCTGCCTTGATCCATGCCCCACCATTCCCTACCACCCTCCACAGCCCAGGCGCTCCAGCTCCCTGCCACTCCTAGTCTTCTGTCCCTCTGTACCTTGGTGGCCTGTTTGTCCCTCTTCAGTCCCTAAGCTTATTTTTCCTGGATTCAGTTGGTGTTTCTTAGGGTGAGCTGAATGCCATGTCCCATGCAAGGTGCTGAGGGGGCAGCTGAAAAGCAGGCAGGGAGTTCCTGCCACTCCTGACCCTTCCTGCCACTCACCCCTATCCAGTGTGCCCTGCTCAGAGCCCGTTTTCTGCTGATGCCACCTTATTTAGGGTCTGTTCACCTGGCTGCCTTGGAGAAGGCAATGGCAACCCACTCCAGTGTTCTTGCCTGGAGAATCCCAGGGATGGGGGAGCCTCGTGGGCTGCCATCTATGGGGTCGCACAGAGTCGGACATGACTGAAGCAACTTAGCAGCAGCAGCACCTGGTTGCCACAGAACGTGGCACCAGGCGTGGTATGGGGCACCCTGCAAAGGCCGTGCTTCCAGCATTAAGTGCAAAGGACATGGGCGTGGAGGCAGGAGGCCTTCGGAGGCTCTGGCCTGTGGAGATGGGAGTGGAGGACAGGTCGAGCTGAAAGGCTTGAGAAGAAGGAGGTGGCCGGTCCTGGGTCCATGGGGGCAAGAGGCTGAAGGAATGAGAAAGGATGGTGAGACAGAGCCTGGGAAGGAGGCCCGGCTGGGGAAGACGAGGTGAGGGGAAGGCCAGGCCATCTAGGACAGAGGTCCCTTGGATGTCAGAGCACAGGTCCATGAGGAGTGCCAGGGGCCGAATGTCTCTGGGCACACAGGACCTGGCTCCCAGCAGGCACTCGGCCCACACGGTGTGGCGTGAGAGACTGCGTAAACCGGCGGATGGGTTTTCATATTGTAACTGCTTTCCAACCATGCCACACTGGCTTGAGTAGGCAGGGCTCGGCTAGGTTCCAAGACCTTAACTCTACTCTCCTGAAGTGCTGTGAGTTAAACAGAAGGAGCCCATGGTCAGTGACACCCGGTTCTTCCCAAGGACCGCTGGGCTGGCCCCTTGTCTGCTGAGGGACCGTGATGGGTGGCATCTGTGGAGCCAAGGGCAGATGGAGGCCTCCTGGTGTCAGGGTCATTTCCCCAAACCCAGCCTTCCCACAACGCCTGCCCCGGAGGGCTCAGGTGTGCAGAGCTGAGCTGAGAGAAGCAGCCAGGCCGGGATCTGGGAGGGTCACACATTTGACTGCTGTCATCTTCTAGTTTCTCAGAATCCTTTCCTTTTTAATGGGCTGGAGTGGAGATGGGGAGGTGAGGCTAAAAGGAAGATCATCTTGGCATGAGGACGTTACAGTGGGCAGGAACAGCGGCTTCCCAGGGCTGCTCCAGAGAGCCAGGTGTCAGTATAAAGCGAGCAGGTGGGGAGTATGAAACTGGGGTCTCCAGGGGTAAAGACAGGCTCCTGGGGTACCTGTGCAGTGTGTTTATAGGTGTTTGTAGAACCCAGATGATAATTTTATTCCAAAGAATTCTAGGGCCTTTGAACTTGAACCTGAGCCTCTTGGTACAAAGCGCTGAAGAGAAACTGGGTCTGGGCCCAACCCAGCTTCCTGAAATAGGCTGCATCCCAGGTGAGACCCAAACACATCCCCACACACCATGTGCAAGAGCCATTTGTCACACGTTGACCTCTGCCCAGGCTGTGCATGTGCCCTCTCCCCGCCGGGGCACTGGGACCCCTGCAGCAGCCCAGCCTATGTGAGATGCTTCAGTTATAACCATAAAGTCATTCAGCACCACAACCAGGAGCAGAACACGTGAGATCAAGATAATCAGTCCCCTTGCCAGGGGCAGTGATGTCACTGCCACATCCTGGGGTGTCCCCTGCCCCTCAAACAGTCTGGCTGAGGGCACTGTAGGGGCAGTGTTTGGCGGCGGCGGGGGGGGGGGTGGTGGCAGTGAGGAGTACCGTGTTTAACTCTTTGATTCCCTTTCTCCAACTTGTTAATTGCTTGAGGTTGAGACCCAGATTCTCTTCTTGAGATTATCATTCCCCCTCTCCCTCCAGCCCCATAGAAATGGGATGCTGAAACCTAGATGTCCATCAGCAGATGAATGGATAAGAAAGCTGTGGTACATATACACAATGGAGTATTACTCAGCCATTAAAAAGAATATATTTGAGTCAGTTCTAATGAGGTGGATGAAACTGGAGCCTATTATACAGAGTGAAGTAAGCCAGAAAGAAAAACACCAATACAGTATACTAACACATATATATGGAATTTAGAAAGATGGTAACAATAACCCTGTATACAAGACAGCAAAAGAGACACTGATGTATAGAACAGTCTTATGGACTCTATGGGAGAGGGAGAGGGTTGGAAGATTTGGGAGAATGACATTGAAACATGTATAATATCATGTATGAAACGAGTCACCAGTCCAGGTTTGATGCACGATACTGGATGCTTGGGGCTGGTGCACTGGGACAACCCAGAGGGATGGTATAGGGAGGGAGGAGGGAGGAGGGTTCAGGATGGGGAACACATGTATACCTGTGGCAGATTCATTTCAATAAAAATAAAGAAAGAAGGAAAGAAATGGGATGCTGAGAAGTACCCGGCAGTGTTCAGAACTACAGAGTGTTGGTCCTGCCTCTGTGACTCTGGGCATTGCTTTCCCATCCTCCATGTGGGGACCCAAGACCCAGATGGCCTGCCCTGCAGGGATGCTGGGCAGCCTGCCTGTTGGGCGGGCATGTCGGGTACCTCCTGCCAGCCTGTGAGTCCCTGGTGGGAGAATGACTACCCTGCATTAGTCTGGAGGTCTCTCTCCGAAATTCAGCCCACCAAGTGCTGCATTTGTCAAGTTGCAGGGGCTGGTTTATTTTCACCACTACTCTTGTGATCATTGAAATTTCTCTGATTTCAAGGGTTTCTGCCCCAAGTACCCTCTCTGGGTCCAGGACAGGACACACGTGGAGAGTGTGTGCAGTTTGGCTCAGACTAAAGCATGAATGGCGGGGGATGTGGCTAAAAATAGGTACTTGTGGGCTTTAAACACCAGGCAGAGGAGTTGGGCTCCCTCCCAAGACAGCAGGCAAGGAGGAGCCCTGGAGGGGAGCTGCCCATTGATGGAGAAATTCCCAGAGAAGAGGCTGCTGTGTTGGCCAATAATGAGGTTCTGACCAGAGCTGCCTCGGATGAGTTGAGGAGAAAGGGGTGAACTCGGAGGGGTGCTAGAGCGGTTTGGCCATAATTGTAAAGATCGGGAGAGGTAGATGATGTTTGGCTCATTCATCCCTGAAATGGACCGCTCACTCCTCGCAGTACAGGTACTACATTGTTGTATGCTGCCAGAAGCAATTTGCTGTGGGTCAAGATGTGGAGATTTCCAAACTGACAGATGGCGGAGGAGTCTTCGGAGAGGAAACAGAGGCATTTTTCTTACCAAGATCTGTCCTTGGACAAAGCATACATTATATGGTTCTCTCTGAAAGATAATTTATAGAACCTACTTGAGACAAAAGAGAGAGATAAATACTCCAAACAAGAAGAAGAGATTTCTCATATCCCAATACTGTGGTGCCATGCATCATGCCTGACACAGGGAAGGTTTCAGCAAAGGCAAATGAGTTCGTTTCTATGTCACAACTGTGACGACCGTAACGCCCATTCTTCTGAGGTCCCCCCTCCCCAGTCACCTTCCTGCATGGAGACCCTCCATCCCAGGAGCAGCAGGGAGTCCAGCAGGCCCAGTGTCAGCAGCAAAGCATGATGCCTGAGCCCCAGGGTAAGGTTTGGCCTCAGCAAGCTGGGATGAGGAACGAAGGGCCTTCTCTAACCCCCACAGTGTAACCACCAGGACGTGGGTTAGTCTACACAGGGCTGCGTGCATGCCGGCCCTGCCTAGGAGAGGGTAGTGAGAGGCAGGACTTTCACTTTTGAGGGCTAAGGTTCGGTATTTCTTGGAGGGCTGTACAAGTCACATTATTATTGTTCAGTTCAGTCACTCAGTCGGGTCCGACTCTTTGTGACCCCGTGAACCACAGCACGCCAGGCCTCCCTGTCCATCACCAACTCCAGAGTCCACCCAAACCCATGTCCATTGAGTCGGTGATGCCATCCAACCATCTCATCCTCTGTCATCCCCTTTTCCTCCTGCCCTCAATCTTTCCCAGCATCAGAGTCTTTTCAAATGAGTCAGCTCTTTGCATCAGGTGGCCAAAGTTATTACTGTTAGTTATAATTATTAACATAAACCACAGTTCTTCACGGTGCCACTATTGACTTTTGGGGCTAGATTATTCTTTGTTGTGGGGACTCTTGAGTGCATTGTAGGGTATTTAGCAGCATCCCTGACCTACACCCCTAGATACTAGTAGGAAAATCCTCCCTCCCCAAGGAGGACAGCTAAAACCATCTCCAGAAAGCTCCAGCTGTCTCCTGGGGGTCAGAATCACCCCCGGTTGTGAAGCACAAATACGTACTGCACGGAACTTTCCCCTCGTCCCTCACCATTGGGTGCGCTTCCCCATGCCTCCACCTGCACCAGGCTCTGCCCACCCTCTGTTATGAAGCACAGAGCGTCTGCCCTGTCAGGGGCCAGGCCTCCACTTATTCTCTAGGGACTTCCTGCTTTCACCCACCCAGAGACTTTTCTTCTAGAATTGTCCCTTCTCCCTTTTGTATCATGAATATCTCCCTCTCCATTCGCTCATCCCCACAGGTTTGTTTTTTAAGCTGTTGTGTTTGCAAGCCAGGGTTTCCCTCCCACCACTCCATTTCTCTGCTCCCCTTCATGACAAAACTCTTCTAACGAGCTCTTCCTCTCCACCTCCTATCCTCTCTCAGCCTAGTCCAAAGATGACTTCACTCCCCAGTGCCCTAATGAAACACTAGAGGTTCCAAACATTGAGTTTCTGAGTGTCTTCCATGTTGCCAAGCCCATAATCTCAGGCCCAGCCTGACTGGATCACTGGACATGAGTGACCTCATCTCTTCCTCACATTCTTGCCCAGGCTCATTGTGACTTCTCCTCATCCTCCCACCCCTAAACTTCAGTGGGGACCAGGACTCGGTTCTCAGACATCTCCCCTCACTTCATACACTCCCTGGTGATCTCACTGGCTCCTGTGGTTTTAAATGTCACAGAGCATTGATGAATTCTGAATTGGTTTCCCTGGCATGGACCATTTTTCTTACCAAGATCTTTCCTTGGACATACAGGGAGGTACCTCTATTTCAGATACCTGAGCCCACTGCCTACCTCTCAGTCCACCTACTGTGGAAAAAGCAGAACCTGGATTTTACAAAAAATATCTGCCCTTTCTTCCTCAGCCTTCAGTAAATGGATCAAACCCCCATCCGGTTTATCTGGCCAAAATATCTAATATTCATGCTTGATTATTTCCTTTCTCTCCATCCCCTCATTCAGTCAATCAACACATCCATTGACTTGCCTCCAACAGTTGTCCCAAATCAGCCTGGCTTCTAACAGCTCTCCTCACTTCCTCTGCTGCCTGCTCTGTCCACCCTTCCTGGAACCCCCAGGAGGCCACCCCAGCACTGTGCACCCCTTTCAGACAGAGCTTCGGTCAGCCCACCTCCTCCCATAGCCACATGCCTGCCCAAGCCAGTCGTGGTGGTTCTCTCTGGTGGTTGCTTTGGGGTAAGCACGTGATGCAAATCTGCCAAGGAAACCTGAGGGGGAGTCAAGGTGGAAACCTGAGGGGAAGTCAAACTGGAAACCTGAAGGGAAGTCAAGGCAGAAACCTGAGGGGAAGTCAAGGTGGAAACCTGAGGGGAAGTCAAGGTGGAAACCTGAGGGGAAGTCAAGGTGGAAACCTGAGGGGAAGTCAAGGTGGGAAATGAGGGCAAGTCAAGCTGGAAACCTGAGGGAAAGTCAAGGTGGAAACCTGAGGGGAAGTCAAGGTGGAAACCTGAAGGGAAGTCAAGGCAGAAACCTGAGGGGAAGTCAAGGCGGAAACCTGAGGGGAAGTCAAGCTGGAAACCTGAAGGGAAGTCAAGGCGGAAACCTGAAGGGAAGTCAAGGTGGAAACTGAGGGGAAGTCAAGGGGGAAACTGAGGGGAAATCAAGGCAGAAACCTGAGAGGAAGTCAAGGTGGAAACTGAGGGGAAGTCAAGGCGGAAACCCGAGGGGACGTCAAGGTGGAAACCTGAGGGGAAGTCAAGGCATGAGGGCTTTGGGGAGAGGCTTACTTATTCCCACAGCTCAAGCACAAGGGAGTCCCTCCTCTCATGCTCCAATGCAGCACCTAAAGCTGTGCCACACAACCACAGGCTAAGGGCTGCAGGGCAGGTAGGGTAGGGTTTGAGTGCTCCATGCCATCTTGGGACCACAGGGTGAACCTACCCGAGAAACTCCCCCAAGGGCCTTCTCACTGTGTCAATAGTAGCTTTTCCTTACTAGGAGCCTCATTCCCGACTGGGGTTTCCTGTTAATGCTGCAGAAAATGTCTCAACCAATGTACAGATGGTCTTTAAAAGTATAAATCAGATCATTTTACTCTCCGGCTTAAAATCCTCCACTGGCTTCTCATGGAATAAAACATCAACTTCTCGCCATCATCATGCGGCCCCGCCAGCCCAGCTCCTGACATCTCCAGTCTCACCTCTGACCACTACCCCAGAGGCCCCCTCCCTAACTCTGTGCTGCTCGTTCCTGGCTTATGCCCATAGCATCACCAACTGGTGAGGGAAAGGTCCTTCAAATTCAACCCTGACCACTCTCTGCCAAGACCCAAGCCAGGCTGTTAGGGCCAACACCTCACACTGACCTCCTCTCCTTCCAACAGTTGGACTCAGCTGAGCTCTCTGCCATGTTAATAAATACTCAGTGACCGAAGCTACGAAAGCAGAGGGAAGACACAGAGGGAGAACATAGTCTGGACATGGCTCACACTTCCCTGGCCTTCCCAAGGCCAGGGTCCTTGGGAGCCATGCTGGAAAGGATAGAGGCCGTGAGCAATGTTTTCCCTTAAGACTGAAGTTGGCAGGAACTCCATGGGCCCTGGGAGCAGCAGAACCCACCACCAGGCTCAGGAACCCCTCCTCAGGAGTTCATCTGAGCTGTGGTACATTCCAGAAGTTGGGATTGAGACAAAAAACAAATACACTTATAGAAGCTGTTTCCAAAACAGCCTGCTGATGCCTGTTTACAAAACGCAGCCATGACTTAGTGTCCTCTGGAGACTAGATAATTAGAAAACAAGCTGTATTCATTAATGTCTTGCAAGACCCAATGGCTTCTCTGCTTTGCACACATGAAGCCCAGTCCCTACTCAGAGAGGGCCATGGCCTGGGCTGCAGGGTGGAGGTAAAGGGAGAGACCCCTCAGGGACAGGCTCCCTGTCTGGCTTTTGCTGCTTGGACAGGTTCCAGACCCTGTACAGTAGAGGACTGTGTCTGTCCCTCTTCCTCAGCTGAGGCTGTGGCACAAAAGTGCCACAGTTGAGAAGTCCTCTTCTCATCTTATTTACCAAAGAGGACAAGAGCGTGCTTGTAATCTACATTTCAGATCACACGCCTTGAGAAGGCTTGTGTGTGGGTCCCTGGAGCTCCACTCCCAGCTCGCCTCATCACTGGGAATGGCACTGTAGCATGCAAGAGGATGGAGCCAGGAGCACAAGAGGAAGTCATCCTGAACACCTTTCCCTTGCCCCTTCATCCACAGCTTCCAAGCCCCAGACCTTCCTCTTCTCCCCATCTCCATAATCATCATCTGTCTCCCCTGAACCCCTGCCTCAGCCTCTTGGATGGTCTTGCCGCATCCTCTCCTCTCTCCTAGTGGTCCATTATTCCCACAATAGCCAAAGTGATCCTTTTAGCATGCAAATGAGATCACAGCCCTTCTTGACCCAAAATCCTTCCCATCACTTTCCATTGCTTTAAATTAAAACTATTACATCTTCCCTTTAAGGAACCATGGCTCTGCCTATTTCACCTGGCCACCTTCTGCCTCTCAGCGTCTGTACCACGCACACCTGCCCTGTTCCCTGCACTTTGGCCACACTCGCCTTCTTCAGTTCTCAGAGCATGCTAAACCCCATCCAACTTCAGGGACTTTGCACGAGCTTTCTCTGACTAGAATGTCCTCCCCCTCATTCTTGGCCTGGTTTCTTCCCATTTTATAGATTTCTACTTAAATATCTCCTACTCAGAAGTCTTCCACCACTACTCACCACTTGCATCTTTTTCTTTATCTGTATATATATTTTGGGGGCTTCCCAGGTAGCTCAGCTGGTAAAGAATCCACGTGCAGTGCAGGAGACCTGGGTTTGATTCCTGGATTGGGAAGTTCCCCTGGAGAAGGGATAGGCTATCAACTCCAGTATTCTTGGGCTTCCCTGGTGGCTCAGATGGTAAATAATCTGCCTGCAAGGTGGGAAACCTGGGTTCAATCCCTGGGTTGGGAAGATCCCCTGGAGGAGCACATGGCAACCCACTCCAGTATTCTTGCCTGAAGAATCCCCATGGAGAAAGGAGCCTGGTGGGCTACAGTCCATGGGGTTGCAAGATTTGGATGTGACTGACTAAGCACAGAACACCACATACCCTTTTTTAAATTGAAGTATAATTGATTTGTCATGTTGTATTAATTTCTGCTGTACAACAAAGTGATTCCATTTTACATATGTGATGTCATATGATATTTGTCTTTGTTTTTCTGACTGTCTTCACTTAATATGATCATCTCTGGTTTCATCCATGTTGTTGCAAATGGCATTATTTTGTTTTTTTTATAGCTGAGTAGTATTCCATCGTATATATGTACCACATCTTCGTTATCCATTCATTGGTCACTATACAGGTTGTCTCCATGTCTTGTCTGTTGTGAATAAGTGCTGTTGTGAACATAACAGTGCATGTGTCTTTTTGAATTATAGTTTTGTCTGGGAATATGCCCAGAGTGGGGTTTCTGGATAATATGGTAATTCTATTTTTCATTTTCTGAGGAACTACCATACTGTTTTCCACAGTGACTGCACCAACTTACATTCCCACAGTGTGGAAGGGTTCCCTTTTTCTCCACCCTCTCTCCAGCATCTGTTATTTGTAGACTTTGTGATGGGCATTCGTGAGGTGGTGATACCTCACTTTAGTTTTAATTTGCATTTCTCTAATAGTGAAGCTGAGCATCTATCATGTGCCTATTGGCCATCTGCATGTCTTCCCTGGAGAAATGTCAGCTAAGGTCTTCTGTCCATTTTTCGATTGGGTTATTTGATTGTTGTTGTTGAGTTATATGAGCTGTTTGTATATTTTGGAAATTAAACCCTTGTCACACATCATTTGCAAATATTTTCTTCCATTCTGTGCATTGTCTTTTTATTTTGTTCATGGTCCCCTTTGCTGTTCAAAAGCTTTTAAGTTTGATGAGGTCCCAAGGCAATGGCACCCCACTCCAGTACTCTTGCCTGGAAAATCCCATGGACGGAGGAGCCTGGTAGACTGCAGACCATGGGGTCGCGAAGAGTCAGACACGACTGAGCGACTTCACTTTCACTTTTGACTTTCATGCATTGGAGAAAGAAATGGCAACCCACTCCAGTGTTCTTGCCTGGAGAATCCCAGGGACGGGGGAGCCTGGTGGGCCGCCGTCTATGGGGTCACGCAGAGTCGGACACGACTGAAGCGACTTAGCAGCAGCAGCATTTGTTTATTTTACTTTTATTTCTCTTGCCTCGGGAGACTGACCTAAGAACACATTGGTATAATTTATGTCAGAACATTCTGCCTATGTTCTCTTCTAGGAGTTCTATGGTGTCAAATCTAATGTTTAAGTCTTTAAGCCATTTTGAGTTTATTTTTGTGTATAATGAGAGGGTGTGTTCTAGCTTCATTGATTTACATTCAGTTGTCCAACTTTCCCAGCCCCACTTGCTGAAGAGACTTTTTCCTGTTGTATATTCTTGCCTCCTTTGTCAAAGGTTAATTCATACCTTTGAGTATAAACTCATACCATAAATTATGAGTTTATTTCTGGGTTTCTCTCTATTCTGTTCCATTGATCCATAAGTTTGTTTTTGTGCCAATAACACATGATTTTGATTACTGTAGATTTGTAGTATTGTCTAAAGTCTAGGAGGACTAGGCCTCCTGCTTTGTTCTTTTTCTTCAGGATTGCTTTGGCAACTCTGGGTCTTTTATGATTCCAAATGAATTTTAGGATTATTTGTTCTAGTTCTGTGAAAAATGTCATGGGTAATTTGGTAGGGGTAGCATTAAATCTGTGGGTCGCTTTGGGTGCTATGGCCTTTTTAATAATATTCTTCCAATCCAAGAGCATGGGTTGTCTCTCCACTTCTTTGAATCATCTTCAATTTCCTGCATTAATATTTTATAATTCTCAGCATAGTCTTTTACCTCCTTAGTCAGATTTATTCCTAAGTATTTTATTTTGGGGGTTACAATTTTAGAAGGTATTGTTTTTTACAATTCTCTTTCTGATGTTTAATTGTTGGTGTAAAGAAAAGCAACTGACTTCCATATGTTTCTTGTATCCTTATATCTTGCTGAATCTTTTATCAGATCTAGTCCTTTCTGTGTGGAGTCTTTAGGATTTTCTATACATCTATCTATCTATACATCTATCTGTATAAAATAAGAATTTTACCTTTTCCCTTTCAACTTGGATACATTTTACTTCTTTTTCCTGTCTTCCCATACTGTGTTGAATAGAAGAGGTGAGAGTGGGCATCCTTGTCTTGTTCTGAATTTTAGCGGAAACATCTTCAGCTTCTCACCATTGGGTATTATATTGGCTGTGGGTTTACCATAAATAGTTTTATTATATTGAGATATGTTCCCTCTGTAGCCATCTTGTAAGAATTTTTATCATTAACTGAATGTTGAATTTTGTCAAATGTTTTTTCTGCATCTGTTGAGATGATCATGTGGTTTTTACTTTTGTTTATGTGGTGTATCACATTGATTGATTTGTGTATGTTGAACCATCCTTGTGAACCTGGGATGAATCCCATTTGATCATGGTGTATGATCTTTTTTTGTCTTGTTGAATTTGTTTTCCTAATATTTTATTAAGAGAAATGAAAGTGAGAGTCACTCAGTCATGTCCAACTCTTTGCAACCCATGGACTATACAGTCCATGGAATTCTCCAGGCCAGAATACTGGACTGGGTAGCCATTCCCTTCTCCAGGGGATCTTCCCAGCCCAGGGATCAAACCCAGGTCTCCCACACTGCAGGCAGATCCTTTACCAGCTGAGGCCCCAAAATACTGGAGTGAGTAGCCTATCCTTTCTCTAGCAGATCTTCCCTGCCCAGGAGTTGAACTGGGGTCTCCTGCCTTGCAGACAGATTCTTTACCAGCTGAGCTACCAGGGAAGTCCTGGTGGTGTCTTTTTTGGTGGTGTCTTCAGCTGGTTTTGGTATCAGGGTGATAGTGGCTTCAAAGAATGTTTTTGGGAGTATTCCTTCCCTTCAGTTTTTTGTAATAGCTTGAAAAGGATCAGTGTAAGTTCTTTGTATGTTTGGTAGAATTTGCCAGTGAAGCTATCAGGGCCTGGACTTTTATCTATAGGGAGCTTTTTAATTGCAGGTTCTATTTCACTTCTAGTGATTGGTCTGTTCAAATTACGTTTCTTCTTATTCAGTTTTGGTGGGCTGTATGTTTCTAGAACCTTGTCCATTTCTTCTAGGTTGTCAAATTTGCTGGCATAGAACTCTTCATAATATTCCCTAATTATTTTTTGTATTTCTGTGGTATCAGTTGTTATGCCTCCTTTTTCATTTCTTATTTTGTTTATTTGGATCCCTTTCTTTTCTTCTTGGTGAACCTGGCCAGAGATTTGTCCATCTTATTTATCCTTTTTTTTTTTTTTTTTTTAGCATCTTAAGATTTACTTTATTTTTTTTAAATTTTATTTTATTTTTAAACTTTACAATATTGTATTAGTTTTGCCCAACATCGAAATGAATCCACCACAGGTATACCCGTGCTCCCCATCCTGAACCCTCCTCCCTCCTCCCTCCCCCTATCCTCCCTCTGGGTCGTCCCAGTGCACCAGCCCCAAGCATCCAGTATCGTGCATCGAACCTGGACTGGCGACTCGTTTCATACATGATATTATACATGTTTCAATGCCATTCTCCCAAATCTCCCCACCCTCTCCCTCTCCCACAGAGTCCATAAGACTGGCTTTAAAAGCTCTTGGTTTTTATTCATTTTAATCCCTACTTTATTTCCTATCTGATCTTTATTATCTCCTTCCTTCTGCTGGCTTTAGGTTTTCTTTGTTCTTCTTTTTCTAATTCGTTTAGATGGGGGTTAGGTTGTTTATTTCAGATTTTTCTTGTTTCTTAAAGAAGCCCTGTATCATCATTAAACTTCCCTCTAAAAACTGCTTTTGCTGAATCCCATAGATTGTGTATGGTTGTGTTTTCATTGTCATTTGCTTCAGGTATTGTTTAATTTCTTCTTTGGTTTCCTCTTTGACACACTGGTTTTTCAGTAGCATGTTGTTTAATCTCCATGTAATTGCTTTTTCTTTCTTTTTCTATGGGTGATTTTCTAGTTTCATGTCATTGTAGTTAAGAAAGATGCTTGAGATAATACTCTTAAATTTGTTGAGGTTTGTTTTGTGTCCTAGCATATGGGCAATCTTAGAGAATGTTCTGTGTGCACTTGAAAGGAATTTGTATTCTGGGTTGTTTTTTTTTAATGTAATGTCCTGAAAATATCAATTATGTCTAACTGTTGTATTGTATTAACATCATTTAGGGTCTCTGTTGCTTTATTGATTTTCTGTCTAGAAGATCTGTGTATTGATGTGAGTGGAGTGTTAGTCTGCTATTGTACTCTCACAAGTTTGTCTCTTCATGTCTGTTAACACTTGTTTTATGTATCTGGGTGCTCCTGCATAGGTGCACAGGCTTCCCAGGTGGTGCGGTGGTACCCAATCTGCCTACCAGTGCAGGAGCTGCAGGAGATGAGGGTTCCATCCCTGGGGCAGGAAGATCCCCTGGAGAAGGAAATGGCAACCCATTCCAGTATTCTTGCCTGGACAAGAATGGACAGAGGAGCCTGCTGGGATACAGTCCATGGGGTCACAAAGAGTCAGATATGACCGAGCAATTCACACACACACACACACACACTCCTCCCCTACATATTATGATTTTGATGTCTTCTTTTACATCTTTATATTCATCCTTTTGCTGTTCATTGTGGTTATCTTCACTTTCACAGAAATTTTTTTAATATGTGTACTGGTTTATTTAAATGATTTTCTTTATAATTGTGATTTTCTCCTATCTATAGATTCTTACGTCTTTTCTATTTAGAGAAGACCTTTCAATATTTTCTTTTAGATAGATTTTGTGTTGCTGTGTTCTTTGTTTTTGCTTGTCTGAGAAATTCTTTATCTCTCCTTCTCTTCTAAATGGGTAAAGTATCCTAGGTTGCAGATTTTTCCCTTTCAGGACTTTGAATATATCTTGCCCACTCCCTTCTGACCTGCAACATTTCCATAGGGAAATCAGCTGACATCATTCTGAGGGTTCCCTTGTAATTAACTCTTTGTTTTTCTCCTGCTGCCTTTAGAATCCTCTCTTTAACTTTTGCCATTTTTTCTATAATATGTCTCCATGTGGGTCTGTTTGGGTTTATCTTGTTTGGGACCCTCTGTGCTTCCTATACCTGCATATCTGTTTCCTTCTTTAGGTTTGGAAACTTTTCAGCCATAATTTCTTCAAAAACATTTTCAATCCCCTTTCCTCTTTCTTCCCCTTTTGGGATCCCTACCATGCATAGATTGTCATGCTCTATATTATCTCATAGGCCTCTTGTTTTGCTTTCTTTTTTTGTTTGTTTGGCTTTCTGTCTGCTGTCCTGATTAGGTGGTTTCTGTTATTTTGTCTTCCAGGTCATTTATTTGTTTTTCTGCATTATTCATTTTGCTCTTCATTGCCTTTAGCTCAGCTTTTGTTTCAGCCAATGAATTTTCTAATTTTTCTTGGTTCTTTATAATTTCCAGTTCCTTTTTACAATACTCTGCAGTTCTTTTGATAGCCTTTCTTAATTCCTTTAATATTTTCATTATCTCCTTTCTGAAATTGGTGTGTGTTAGACTGATGAGATCTGTTTCATTGTTCTTTAGGGGAATGCTCTTGGTCTTTTAACTGAGAGTTCTTCTGTGTCTTCATTTTACTTGTATTTCTCTTACTCTGTGAGTTTAGGAGAAATAGTTATCTACTTGGTCTTAGAGGGCTATTTATATGTGTAGCTTGTATGGGTTTAATATGTGTGGTGTGAGGCCTGTTTTTAGTATTGATGCCTGTAGCTTCTTTCCTCAATGTGTGCTGGTCATTATCCGCTTGACAGGGGATGTGCAAATGCAGCAGCTGGTTCCTAGACTGGGGTTCTCAGGGGCAGCAGCAGCTCAGGCATGCCCCCAGAGTACATGATGGGAGCAGAGGTATCTCCTGCACTCCTGGAGTCTGCAAGGACAGAGGCAGAAGCTCACAACCACTCATGGTTGGCAGGCAGCAGCAGCGGCTCACGGCCACCCCTGGGGACTGTGCAGGCAGTGTCCTGCCATCTCTGAGCATGTGCAAAGGGAAAAGGCTACAGTCCAGGTCCTTCCCCTCTCCTACTGCATCCCCGAAACAATGGCAACTGGCCACTAAGGCAGCCTCGGTTTCCTCTTCATATACCCTCAGTTGTAGTCACACCGGATTCCAGCCTCCCTAAACTGTTTCCACACAGCCAATCCCAGTCCTTGCTCTGCTTCATCTCCAAAGCTCTAGTTCCAGCCTCCAAGAAAACTGTCTACTCCCATGGTTGCACATCTCAGGCTGGGGAATGCAAGACAGCAATACTGACCATCTGTGTATTTCTCCCTCTGCTCCGGCTGCCACAAACTGGCTGCTGCATTTTCCTCTGAGGCTCTGAAGCTCCCCTTCTGTCCCAGCTGATCTCCCCTCCCATGAGGGGGCTTCCCAGGGTGTAGGAACATTTCCTCTTTCACAGCTGCCTCCCAGGGGCACAGGTCTCATCCCAATTCATTTCTTTTTTTCTTTTCTCCTACCTGGTCACATGAAGATTTTCTTGCCCTTTCAGCAGTCTAAGGTCTTCTGCCAGCTTACAGTAGATATTCTGTGAGAATCGTTCCTCATGTAGACATATTTTTGCTGTCTGTGGGAGAAGATGAGCTTCATGTCCTACTACTCCACCATCTTGATCCTGAATGTCTGCACCTGCGTCTTGATAGGGTTCCCCTGCCTTTCTCTCTCTCAGCATCTTGTTCCTTCCACCCACAGAGCATATTATATTGTGCAATTGATTTACATGTTCTCTCCCATTCTGCCTTTAGATGTCACCTCCCTTGGGCACAAAGTTTGGACTCTAATATTGAAAGCCGTGGAAATAGCTATGAGATGAGAGAATGAGATCCCTGGACAGATGTCCTGGGGATTGAAACAGAAGTTAGATCTCCTCTTGTCAGAGGATTAGCAGAGGCTTCCTGACCCAAATGCCTTGCCCTCCCAAAGGTCCCTTCCGTATCTCATTACAATTTCTTCCATGGAAGTAAATTAACTTACATTTCTTTCTCTTGGGATAGGGGATGGTATATTAGATAATCAACACCAGATGCTATAGAAACCCTAAAATCTCAGTGACGTAATACAGTAAAGACTGACTTCTCACCTTTATCGGGTCTGATAGGGTTATGCAGTTCTCCTCCAGCAGCAACTAGGAGGCTATGTTATTTGTTCTCACAAAACACCTGGCCATGCAGTCTCCATAGAAGGAACAAGCGAGCGTGGATGGTAACTGCAGAAGACAGGGTTCTCCAGAGTACCAGAACCAACAGGATGGATAGATGGATGGACGGATAGATGGATGAATGGGTGGATGGGGAGAAAGAGAGATCTATTATAAGGAATTGGCTCACATGATTTTAGAGGCTGGGAAGTCCCAAGATCTGCAGTCAGTAAGCACAAGACCCAGGAGAGCCAATGGTGTAAGTTTCAGTCTGAAAGCTAGCAACCTCAAGACTCAGGAAGAGATAATAAGGGCTTCCCTGCTGGCTCAGTGGTAAAGAATCTGTCTGCAATGCAGGAGATGCAGGTTCGATCCTTGGGTTGGGAAGATCCCCTGGAAGAGGAAATGGTAACCACTCCAGTATTCTTGCCTCAAAATCCCATGAACAGAGGCGCCTGGCAGGCTACAGTCCATGGGGTTGCAAAGAGTTGGACATGACTGAAGCAACTGAGCATGCACTCACTGAAGGGGAGAAAAGACCCGTGTCCCCTCTTGAAGACAGTCGGGAAAAGATCTCTTTCTCTTACTCAGACTTTTTGGCTTATTCAGGTCTTCAGTTGGCTGGATGAGGCCCATGGACATTAGGGAAGGCAATCTGGTTTACTCAGTCTACTGATTCAAATGTTCATCTCATCCAGAAACAGTCTCATAGATATACCAGAATAATGTTTGACCAACTCTCTGTGTACCCCATGGCCCAGTCAGGTTGATCCATAAAATTAACCATCACAATGAGTGCTTGTGTAGCCAGACATGTTCAAATTCTTTTGGTCAGAACCTGTCATATATCTATATCCTGGCTCCAAGAGGGGCTGGGGAATAGTCGTAATGAGTGCGCAGGAACTGGGAAATGAATTAGCATCTGGGAACACATAGCATGGCACCCTCATGCTAGTCAGATAAAAGTTGCCTGCTCATCTCCACCAATAGCTTGTCCAGGAGATTCTAGATCCAGTCTTTGACATCTGTATGAATTTTTGCAAATTCTGAGTAGCTAGTATATAATTGGATAAGATAATACAGTCTTTTCCCTACAGTCACCAAAAACAACTCTGGGTTAAAATACTTTGCTTCTGCAAATATCTTGAGCAGAGGTGCTCCCATCCCTTTGGGAGCAGACTCGGCAGGAAGTGGGAAATACATAGACTAGCTGGCCTGACTGAGGCTTCCCCAGGCACAGAGACCAACCAGGGAGGGACCACATAGCCTGCTGACCAGGAAGCTCTGGGTTTTTCACCTCGGCACTGACCCTGTTCTTCCACTGATGCCTCTGCTGCCTGACACACTCATGGCACCCAGAGCACCCTGAGACAGTGGCATCACAGCCTTTGGATGCTGAGCGCAACTCTTATCTCTCCTCACCTGCCCACAGCAGTCACCTTGTGCTTTAGTTTTCCCAAATACAAAAGGGTTCATTGGCCAGAAGAGGCAAAACAACCCTAGAGTTCGGAGAATACCCAGGTGACCTGGCTCCTGCATGGGCACCCCCTGCCTTGCAAACAAAGAGAAGGCTATGCCAGACCTGGACTCCTTGGGAGCAAGACATGAGTTAGCCTTCCACATCCACCCCTGCAGGACCCACCGCTGGGCACATGGGGAGCTCCACCAAAAGAGGTTGATCAGACTCTGCAGGAACCAGGGCTCTGCACTGGGGTCTGTGGACAGGCTCAGGGGCATGCTCTTCCTCCAGGTGACACTTCTCTCCCTGCTTAGCCAGGAGTCCCAGGTTAGCAGGCTCTGGGCATGATCTGCTTTCTGGCATATTCCCACTGTATCCTAGTACATAGGAAGTGCTCAATATATAACTGTTGAATGAATACTACCCTAACTGTTTACTTGTTTAACATTACTTATTAGGCCCTTTTATGTGCTAGAACTGTGCTAGGTGCTGGGATACAAAAGAAATAAAAGAGATATGGTCTGTCTTCATGCAGCTTATAAAGGTATCTGTTTATATCAGAGAGCAGAACTTAATAACTAAACTGCAGAAATGCTTGAAGAAACCCCAAACAACATAAGTCAATTGAGAAAGTAAATTACCCCCCAGATCTGCAGGTAATTAACTAGTAAATTTATTACCCTCCCCCAAATGAAGCATGCCAGAGGGAATCCAACAGTGACACAAAAATGGAATCTTATTATGCAGAAAGAAATGGGAAATTTTGAAGGAGTGCGAGTCTAGCTGGTCTAGGCCTCCTGCCCAGGCTGGACATGCCCCAGTGCTCAAAATATGCGGGTTGAGATGAAAGACCACGTGTTCCCAGCCTCCCACCCATAGAGTTTCAGTAGACGTTTGAAGGGAGCCCAGAAAGGCAGGCTCTGGTGGAGGGGGCCAGGGGAGTCACAAAGCACCCCCATCACCTCCCCACAGCAGCCCTGCCCTGTAAATGCCAGGGGAGGCCATCAGGTCCAGGCAGTTAGACATTGGCTGTCCCCTACTTGGTCAGATGGCCTTAGGCAACACACACTCTACCCTGGTTTCTATCCCACTCACCATCTCATAGCGTGGCCCTGGTCAGGAATAAGACCAGATTAGTAGAGACTGTCACACGGGCTGCACCTGCTTTGGCAACTCCCAGGCCACTGGTGGGGAGGGGGCTCCCCCAGGGCATGGGAGAAGCACATTGCTTGTTGGAAAAGAACAGTGTCAAAAGAGGCCACCTCTGGTAGGTCTCTGAGCACCTGGTCTGGGGTCTCTCTCCAGGCCTCCCTGGTTCCCAGCCAGCCCCCGAGCCCAGGTTTGCCCTGAGCCAAGCTCAGTCCACACAGGGATGTGGGAGCCAGTAGACTGAGCTTTGGACAGAGTCTTTCCACCAAGAGCATCATTTGAAAAATGGCAAATGTCCGGGTAGGAATGTGTTCCATTAGTGCATTTCTAGCATAAGAAAACTAACACCAACTTGACAGGAATTTGAGAAATTTAATTTCTATTGCCGTGAAGCAACAGAAGCCTGCTTGAGAGGGTGCTGATGGGTTTATGAGTGTCTCATCGAGTTCAAGTCAGTGTGAGAAATAGTGCCTGAGATTAAGGGAAAGCTGTAATAGGAACTAAAACCCAGTTCTCCCGTGACTCAAATTTTATGGCCTTCTGCTTCCAGGAAGGGTGCTTGTTCGCTGCTCGTGGTGGGCCCATTAATCCCCCGCACCGCCCCATCTCTCCAAGCTCCAAGGAGCACCGAGGGCATGTATATGGGGAGGGAAGTGAGGGCTGTGTCTGGAAAACCAAGGGCATTGCCACTCTGGCTTGAAGGGCCTTGAGAGCCAGGGACGTGTCTCCCAGGACTGCACCTGAAGCCTACCTGCCGTGTGCCAGGCACTGTGCTAGTTACCAGAGGGTCAGACAGCCCAGGGGGGACCCCCACCACCATGCAGCGTGCTGAGTGTGGTCTCTGGTGTCTCAGCCTGCGTCAGCTCGAAGCAGAATCTCAGCTCCCGGACCAGAGATTGAAGCCAGGCTGAGACAGTGAGAGTGTCAAATCCTAGTCACTAGACCACTGGGGCCAGTGGCCAGTGACAAGTTCTGCTTTGGAGAAAGGAATTATTAAGAGGTGGAAAGAAGTGAAACAAGTAAAGCATTTATTAGCAGGAAAAAAATAAGTGTGGATAGATATACATGGGTGGGCTCAGAGAAAGAATCATGCCTTTGCTGCTGCTGCTAAGTCACTTCAGTTGTGTCCAACTCTGTACGACCCCATAGATGGCAGCCCACCAGGCTCCCCTGTCCCTGGGATTCTCCAGGCAAGAACACTGGAGTGGGCTGCCATTTCCTTCTCCAATGCATGAAAGGGAAAAGTGAAAGTGAAGTCGCTCAGTCGTGTCCGACTCTTCGCAACTCCATGGACTGCAGCCTACCAGGCTCCTCCATCCATGGGATTTTCCAGGCAAGAGTACTGGAGTGGGTTGCTGTTGCCTTCTCCAATCATGCCTTTGGGGTAGTTTAAATCACTTATACTGGGCAGGGCTTCTGGTTTCCCCTGGCCAATCATCTTGCTTTGCCTGGCTCTGAGTCCACATTTGGTCTGATTCAGCACCGCCAACCATGTGCATACACATCTCTTAGCCAGAATGGATTCCAGGGCAAGGGTTTCTGGGAAATTGACGGAACATATTATGGTCTGGAGATCCCTCCCTTCTCTGACCTCTGAGGAACCTTTCTGTGCAAGTGTAGTTTGGGAGAGCTCATTGACTTCAAGAATGAGAAACCTGTGATGTCTCAATCTTTTATCCGAGCAGGACTCAGCTCTGTCCACAGGGGACAGCTGCTCAGCCTGGGCCCCATCTATCTTCTGCCTCAAGTGAAGGAGGAAGGTTTCTCTTACGCTGAGCAACCCACGCTGACTTTGGTAGTCATGGCAATGCTACCTGAGCCTCCTCCTCCCACGAGGAATAAGGGGAAGCTGACTAATGTCCAAAGGCTTGGCCTATAGGGAGACAGATGTCCCAAGCTGTGAGGAACCCTGATCTCCCTTGCCCTCCTCCAATTGCCTACCACCTGGCAGCCTTCCAGTGTGGCTCTTACAGCAAGGACATCATCTCTCTGTGGGCAGCTCTGCCAGCAGTGCTGGACAAGCTCCCCAGTCCAGCCCTCTCTTTCTAGAGACCCTTTCTACAGATATCTTCTCACCCCGAACCTGACCGGAGCCCCCAGCCCAGCCCTCTGTCACTGTCCCCAACATGCTCTGGGCACAAGGCAGGTCTTGTTGCTCGGTGCCCCAGAAACCTATGGACACTTCCCACAGAGTGGCCCTGGAACCACAGATGGTCAGCACCATGGGAGCAGCAAAGTCATAGTCAAGAGTTGGAAGGAACCCTTGCTGGCCCTTCCACAGGCTGCTCCCTGGAGGGCTGCAGTGTGGCTTCTCTACCTCCCTCTCTGATGACTCTTGACCCCACTGCAGCAGAGTCCAGGTCCAGACACATCTGAGTCCCCTCATCTACAGGCGTGCCTGGGCAGTGGTGAGCTTCAGCCCACAGTTCAGTCAGTGTGTTCACTGAACACATATGAGGGCCATCTCCACAAATCCCAGGCTTCTTGGCCCTCCTCCGGTCCCCATCACAATGGGAAACTTAAGAGGATTGTGGGGTCCCCTCAGCTGGTCCACACCACCACCACAAAGCCCTCTGCTATCGCTCTGTAGTGAGCAGGCATGCAGTTGCACATGCGTGCATGCATGCTAAGTCGTCTGACTCTTTGCTACCCTATGGACTATAGCCAGCCAGGCTCCTCGGTCCATGGGATTCTCTAGGCAAGAATACTGGAGTGGGTTGCCATGCCCTCCTCCAGGCGATCTTCCTGACCCAAAGATCAAATCCGCCTCTCTTACATCTTCAACATTGGCAGATGGTTTCTTTACCACTAGTGCCACCCGGCAGGTTGGGGGTAGGTGCAATAACTGAGATCACATTTCCTTCTGATGACTCTCATTGTCTGCACAACACAGCTCCACCCCTCTTCCCATTATCGTCTTTTACCATGCCTAGGCTTCCGGATGGGGCTGTGAAGGGATGGAGGGAACCAAAGAGGACCTCTCGGTGTGTCTTCAGTGGCCACAGGGTATTGATCTGCCCAATACACCCTGTTTAGCATGACATTTGACCCCACCTCTAAGCACCCAGCACCTGGTCCAGAAGTGGTCACATGGCCCAGGGCTGTGGGTCAGTCAGTCCTGTGACTGCAGAGCACTTCATCACCTGGCCCGGGAGATTGCTTCGTGAAAGAACATAGGAGATGAGTCTGGGTAATCGGAGTTCAGTCCGTGCTTTTTGCAGGGCCCTTAGGAAAGATTTGGGCCCTTTGTCCAGGATCCCACATACAGGAACAATGTGACCATGAGGCCACCCCTGGACTCCTTGCAGCCATGCAGAGAGTGTCAAGGGCCCTGGATGCTTGCAGTCTCCTCCACCCCTGAGCTTTCCCAATTACGGGCATGAAGATCAACCCCTTTCTTTTTTCTTTTCCTAAGTGTGTTGAGCATTTCAGAGAATTTCTGTTACTTAAGCCTGAAAAAGTCATGACAGGTTCACCAGGACAACTTTCAATGTTCTTCACCCAATGTCTGTCTAAGTTTCCCTTTATGTGAAGACTATAGGGTCCCAGAAACATCCCATGAGGTCATCCTAGAGACTGGGGCTGAGGGTCTCAGAATAGACAAGTAGAAGGTGCCAAGTAGGCACAAGCTTAGGCCCCAAACCACAGTGGGATGGGAGCCAGCAGGTACGATTGAGTCAACTGGGAAACTATGGGGCAAGGTCAGGGACTGTTCTCAATTCGTGATGAATCTGGGGGTGATGGGGAGCTGCTGGTAGCTTCTGAGCAGAGCCCTGATATACCTTGCCCTCCAAGTGGTGACCAGGACACTCAGGGGCAACAGGGACAAACGGGGTTGGGGGAGGCGGTGACCACACAGGAGGTTCTCGAGGACCTGTAGGGAGAGGAAAGGAGGGCTCAGGGAGCATCAGGAGGGAACCCCTGGGGGCTTGGCATGTGTTCATGCTGCCCCTTGAGGCATCATTTGTACCATCACGGCAAGTGGGCAGGGAACAGAGGCAGATGGTGCTGGGGCAGCAGCAACCAGGCGCTGGCAGGACAAAGGAGGATGAACAGGGACGTCTACTCAGAACCGTACATGCAGAGTCCAGAGCCTAAAAGTTGGCCAGGCCTCCAGAGCCCTCCTAGACCAACCCTTCATGACTCAGCTGGGGACCGGGGATGGGAAGGGACCTGCCCAAGGCTGCCTGGGGATCTCCAGCAGCACCGGGGGGGCCAGGTGTCCGAAGCCACAGCCCCACATCTGCCCGGTTCACTCGAGCCCCGACCTGGGAGGTTGCCTCATTTTTCCCTCACTGGGAAATCACCCTGGGAGGTCACTTAGCAGGGAAGTGGGGCCTGCCGGGGAACATGTGTTGAACAGTAAAACACCAGCAGTGAGGAGCAATTCGTTGGCCATAAATCTCTCTAGAATTTTTAAAGGACCTAGGGAATATTGACATGAACTAAATCTAATAAAACATTCATTTAATTAAACTTTAAATGATCCAAATATTTGCTGTTTGGTTAATATTTGTGTAGCTGACAGGAGCAGAATTATGATGGTTTTGTCAGTATTCACACATTCTAATTTTGCCTGAGTCTTTCCTGTGAAATCGCACATCTTCAGACATACGAATGCTTGGGGGCAAGCTCAGGAAAAAAGTGGGAAGCAGCCATCCCAGCGGCGGATGGCGAGCCGCACAGGCTTCCCACTTGGGTTTGTTTGCTTGTTTGTTTATTTTCAGCCCTGTGCTACAGGCTCCTCCAGACATTTTTCTACAACTGTTTAAAACACAACTTTGTGTTTCTGAGCGTAGAGGGAGGCATACGGCTGGCTGTCCTCTGCCACCTCTGGTCCCACTGCAAGGGCCCCTGGTCGCCCTGCCCACAGGCACCCTCAGCAGGGATCAGCGCCACTGTGCTCCTGGTCTGGGCACTCTCAGCCCAGTGGAGTCCAGAGTCCCATACTTCCCAACAGTTCGGCCTGCCAAGCCCCCGCTGGCACAGTCAGGCTCAGGTACAGTGCCGTCCTCAAGTACAGAGGCACAGAGCGCACCATGAACCACTGGGCCCCTCCACGCCACTCAGGATCAAGGGGGCTCTGGCAGATGAATGCAGACCCTGGCTCTCTGCCGTGTCCGTGTGGTCACTCTAGGTGCAGAGGGGCGCCAGCCGGGTGAGGGAGGTTTCAGCCTCCTCTTGGAGCCTCCTTGGTTCCCCTCACCTGCATACAAGCAGGCAAGTTCTCTGCCCTTCCCACTGTGTCCCTCCCTATTCCCCTGGGGCAAGGGGGCTTTCCACGCCCCTTCCCACTTCCATAGGGCCTTGAGGCTCATCCCAGGAGGGAGAACAGTCTCCTCTGTACTTGGGCACAGTGGGAGCTAAACAATATTAGTAAATCCCTCTCCGCGTCTCTGCCCCTCTGAATCTCTGAAACCTGGGTCTTGCTACAGGGGGGTTAATGCCTTCTCTGCCCTGAGCAATAAGCCTCATGACTCAGAGGTGGGAGGGCAGCAAGTTGAACATGATTTAAGAGGGAGCTTGAAATGCATCACTTTAGTGTTTATAAAATATTATGCCGTTTGCATCAATCACTCGGTGCTTATCTTTCCTCATGTGGCTCCTTCACCAGGAGTCCCATTTTTCCTGTGTGTGATTGTCCCCTCTCCACTGGCCTGTTGCCTTTTTTTCCCTCTGTATTTCTATTTCCTTCATTTTTCATTCAGCCATCCAACAAGCACTGATTAAGCACCTAGTGTATATCTTGTTCATCTTTGTGGGCCCAGGGCTGGACCATGAATGTTTGTAGTTGGGGGAAGGGCTTTGCTGCCCAGGGCTGAACTGGTCTCTACTGCACCAGTTCTCACTGCACCTGCTCTTCGATGTGTGGCACCTCTGATGGATTTTGCTCCCCTTCTCCACCGCCCCCCTCCCCCAGACACACACATACTAGCAAGAGAGTGTGAGCCTAGGTGTGCTGCCTGGTCACAGCTCAAATGTGTCCCACGAAGTCGCAGAGCTCAGGTCCCAACTCTGGGCCTTGCTCCACACCTGTCAGGGCCCCCCCAGGTCCTAGCACCCTTTGCCAGCATCCTAGAATCAACCCAGGTCCCCAGAGCCAGCCCGCCTCCCTCCGCCCACGCTGCCTCCCCAAGCTGCCCAAGAAGATATGAGGGAAGGGCAGTAGGGAGGCCATGCAGTCAGCGAAGCTAGCGACTCCCCACTCCAAACCTCATCCCATTTTGGCATTTGAGTAGCCTGAGTTTGATTTTTTTTATTAACCCTGAGAATTCTGAAAGGTCTGTGATTCTAAAAGGGAGATAATTTAGACCCTCCCCATTTGCCTGACAAGTGATCAGTCTTAATGCCAGTTATCAAGTGTGAAGTGGCAAGGATTAGTCATTTGTGCAGCCCAAAGTACACTTCAAAAAAATTAAAGGCTGCAGTGCACGGTCGCTGAACAGAAACCCAAATCCAAGTTCACAGGCTCCTTAGGCAGCAGCAAACCTTCAAAGGTCAGCCAGTTCTCTCCCCAGACTGCAGACAGTGCAACCTTTAATTTGCCCCCAGGTGGGCAAGAAACCTGTCGGTCCAGCCAGCGGACCTTGACTGCACTTGGCAAGGGCTGGACTCCATGGGGCCTGGTGAGCACAGGGCGGGGCCGGTGCATCTGGCTCCCCGCTTTCAGCGGGGCAGCCCCATGGCCCCAGCAGCCCACCTCCCTGGCTCCACTTACAGATCCACAGCCCTGACACTTCCACTGCGCTGGCTATGGTTCCTAACCTGATGTGACTCACAGAGCCCTTGGAGCGTTTGACATAAATCATGGCCCCTCTCCCAGGAGTTGTGTCCATCTCTCCATTTAGCCAGCCCACTGTAGATAATGCTCCTGATCCCTGAAGTTCCCCAGGCCCCTGACCTGCAGTAGATCCCCTTGGCCACATCCTTTCGAGTAGAGACTTCACCCCCGTGGGCCTGCAGCTGACAACATCTCCTTTCCCTGCAGAGGTGGTGCAGCTCAGCCTCGCCCCCGAGGAGCGGGTCAGTGTGGCTACAGTGACCGTGGGACTGAGCACAGTGCTGACCTGCGCCATCCGCGGAGACCTACGGCCGCCCATCGTCTGGAAGCGCAACGGGCTGGCCCTAAACTTCCTGGATTTGGAAGACATCAACGTAAGTCACCAGGCTCTGAGCTCAGCTCCACCGCCTGGGGTGGCCAGCTGTGTGAGATGCCTTGTGGGAGCTGCAGGGCCAGAGGGCTTTCTTTTCATATCCCCTGTTGGTGCCATCCAGCCTGCTGTCTGGTGTCTGGAGTTATCAGTCCCACCTTGTGCAGAGAATAGGATGGATGGATGATGTCTGCAAACTTCCAGCCAGGCCCAGAATAAGGTGAATACTGGGGGCAAGTCTGTGGATGGGGCAGGAGGTTCCCGGGAAGGGGAGAGCATCTGGCTTGTGGGGGAAGATGCTCTCTCCTGGGAGAGTCTCTAGATCCTGAAGCTGGGAAGGGCACAGACAGCTAAACACTGGGGAGAGGGCACCCCCTGTGGAGGGCAGAGGTGGCCTCTGGGATGGTTGACTGGAAGGCAGGGGCAGGGGGCAAGATAAAAGAAAACAAGATCAGACCAGAGGGACCTGCCCAGGGGTCTTGTTTGCTGGGCAAGGAGTATGGATGTGATGAGTTGAGAGGAAAAAGAGAGTTCCTGTGTCCTCACAGCCCAACGTGAGCAATGGGGGGCCTCCTGGGCTCTGAGGACCCCAGGCAGTGTGCACTGGGGTCCCAGCATCACCCCACTCTGCCTCTATGACTGGACAGTTTCTTAAACGTATCCTCAGTGAATTAATCTATTAGAAAAGCAATGTTAGTGGTGCCTCCCTTCTGTGGGCCTTGAGGAATAGAAGGATTGAAGAGTCTGCACTGGCCCAGGTTTGGCACAAGGAGGGTGGGCGGCGAGGGGGCTGTGGTTTCCCAGGAGTTCATGTGAGACAATGGAGTAATGTCACCCATGCAGGGTGCTGCCAGGATGGTCTATAGGTCTTGAGCTACAGTGACAGGAATTCAAGTTTCAGGCAGAAGACAAGCAGCCCTGGTCTCCTTGGCTCAGGACAGGCCAACCCAGAATGGGCCTCTTGGCCCCAAGAAGGAAGACCTGTGGAGTCAGTGGTCAGTTCACACTAGCAGCTGTAAGGTGGGGGTTAAGGTGCCAGCAGAGAGAACTGGCCTGGACCGTGTGACCCCATGAGTTGGACTAGCACAAAGGGCCAGTGTGCACCCCAAAAAGAGACCAATCGGAACTGCTTGGATGGAGCACCACTCCAGCCATCAGCCTTGCCCCGCACTGGAGTGACCCATCATATCAGATAGTGAGCTCCCTGTCCCTAGAGGCATACAAGCTCAGGGTCATGGTAAACAGTGCTGCCAGCCATAAGAAGGCAGCTAAACCCCATGACCTTAAAGATCTCATCCAGCTCTGAGACTGCTTTGTGGAAAGAGAGGGTAACAGAAATCATAAAGCTGGGACTCTGCCACTCTCTGGGTCCCTTTGGATGCACACTGAAGACGGTCGGGGAAGCAGATGGGAAGAGGGGGTCACTCTGGAGTCCAGCCCTGGGCAGGGCTGGGCAGAAGTGCCCTTCCCCCACCTTTGTCACACCAGGCAAGATGGTTTCCTTGCAGTTTCCCCTCTATAGTGAGCACAGACAGTATCCACCCACCTCTGAATGTCAGTGCCAGCACAAGCCTGGTTGCTTGCTGGTCAGGTGCTCAGTGGGCAGAGTTCTTCCTCTGAGCCTAAGATGCCCAGGGCTGCCCTGAGATCTTAGCAAGGGAAGGCAGTGTTCTGCTTGTGAAGACTAGGGTGTGTATGTATGTGTGCATGTGCATGCTATGTGTGTTTCTGGGGTGCACATTTGTGTGTGCGAACCTCTCAAGGTGGGTTGTCAGCTTTTAACCACGATTGGCCAGTGGTGATTAATTCAGATCTAGGTCAGGCCCGCCTGTGTCTGAACGTCCATGTGCATTTCTCGATGCTCTATTTAAAGACATTAGAAATAAAGGCAAAGGCAGAGCTCCTTTTAATGCACTTGCCATCAGTTAATTAAATTACTTTGAGTGTCTTTCCCCTCCCTCGAACATGCCTCCAGCACCAGCTCAATTGCATTTCTACTTTTCACAGAGAGGTTAGCAATTTGGGTAATTGTGGTGCAACTGGAGATTAATGGCCTCTCGTTACCTCCCAGGAAACACTTGCTCCTCTCGGCAAGTGAGCAGCCCTCGAGCAAGCAGGGCCCTATGCTTCTGAGAAACCCCCAAGTGAGGGCGCAGGGCAGTGCTAGCCCCACAGGGATCCTGGCCCGATACATGCAAACACACACACGACACACTCACACACACAGATACATATACATACACACACACATGTATACCTGCCTTCCAGAGAGGAGAATGACAGCACAGCCTTACTCATGAAGGGCACAAACAGGCTCCAGGGTCAAAGGGACCTGGGTTTAAGTCTCAGCTCTACCACTTACTGGCTTAGCGACCTTGGAAATGGCATTTGACTTCTCTAAGCCTCAGTTTCCTCTTCTGTGGAAAGGGGATGAATAATACATCCTGCCTCACAGCAACCCACTCCAGTACTCTTGCCTGGAAAATCCCATGGATGGAGGAGCCTGGTAGGCTGCAATCCATGGGGTCGCTAAGAGTCAGACATGACTGAGTGACTTCACTTTCACTTTTCCCTTTCATGCATTGGAGAAAGAAATGGTAACCCACTCCAGTGTTCTTGCCTGGAGAATCCCAGGGACGGCGGAGCCTGGTGGGCTGCCGTCTATGGGGTCGCACAGAGTCGGACATGACTGAAGTGACTTAGCAGCAGCAGCAGCAGCATAGAACTATAATGAGGATTAAAAGACACATGAAGTTCTTAGCACATGATGTCCATGCTATTATGCTCTCATTGTCATTATTTCTATTATTACTACTTCTCCCACCAGACAGCACTCTCAACCCCTTGCAGCCTGAGTCCCCAACCAGCAGTCAGTGCAGTCTGGTGAGGCCCCCGTCAGGTAGATGTGACTCTGGGATGACACAGCCTGTCGTCACCTTGATTCAGGTCAGCCTTGATTCATCCAGGGGGAGACACTGACCAGCACCTCCAGTGGGTCCAGGGCCACCCTGGGTGAGCCATACACCTGCTCTGAGCCTGCGGGGCAGCGGAGATGAGGTTGTCCACCTTAAGAGGGCATTTTCAGGCTGAGCGTGTTGACAGGAGGGCACCCCACCCAGTGACTGGCACACAGCAGGGGTTCATTAAGCACAGCCCTGCTCTGGACAGTGAGGGGAGTAGCCATAGGAGGAAATTAGGCTGCATCAGGGCAGGGCTGGGTCATCAGGATACACAGGACATTCCTGAAGCAAGACGGGTCAGGGGAGAACAGTCCAGGGGGGCTACCCTGGTAGAGCAAAGATCAGGGATCAGTGGGTTCGTAGAGCTCCCCAGCCTGTGGCACCTCAGCGCCTACCCGCTCCTGCCGTAGTCAGAGATGAAACACAACACGATCACAGGCCTTGTAACGAGTGACTGGCTCCGAAATGCTGCACTGACGGGGAAAGCTGATCAGCTTACAAAACCCAGGGCGGGGAGATTAGAGAGTGCACAGAGGTGTGGGCCACCTTTCTTTGTCATTTGTATGAGACATCTTGATTGGCAACAAAATATTAATCACTTTTTCACTACTCTCTTAATGAGAAGCTTTCATGGGCAACAAAATATTAATTTGTCTTGTCTTATCTGTTAAGAATTCCGCTAATGAATTCGGTCACAGAGCTATTACAGAATGCCATGCTAATGACACATGTAATTAAACTTTTCTGACTTGCCAACATCAAGGAGGCCCCAAGCATCAGAATAATATTTGCTCAGAAAGTAAATGTGCCCGTTTAGCCCGGAGCCGCGCAAGGAGGAGCCCCTCAGATTCCCCAGTGAGCGATGTCGCTGTCAGGAGCAGTCAGGAGTCGCCAGTATGTACGCAGTTGTCCAGACAGCACACATGAGGAACCCCCCTCTGGATTCACTTCCCGAGTGACAAGTCCAGAGCCATAGAGCAAAGACACTCTCCCTGGCTTCGAGGGGACAGCGCAGCACAGTGTAGCTGGTCCTAGGGACCTGGTATTCCCCCTCAAGGATGCCTGAGCCCTCCCCACAGCAAGACATCTCAATCTCTCTGCAGCCCGGACCATGAGGGGCCCTGACTCAGCTGCAACCAGAAAAACAACCCCTCCCCGAGCAGAGGGCAGCACTGGATACTAGAAGTGCAAAGGCCCCCTAGACCGGCGCCCCCCAGCTGGGGTGGGAATCTGCCCCGCTCCCGGCAGTGGGTCTCCAGATTATGATGCCTCCTTCTGTTTGCATGACAGTTTCTACTCGTGCACCGTCAAAGGCGGCCTATAATTTGTTTATTTCCCAGCCAACTGCTGGGATCTCTACAGGAGCAGCTGTGGGTCTGGCAGCTTCAGACCTGGCCCTGCACCCCCCGCCTCAAACCCTCAAGGACCCAGGGCCACGGCTCCAGCTCAGAAGGTGCCCTGGTCTCAGGCCAGGCTGCTGGCCAGGAGGGTACCTATGCTGGTGTGCCAGGGTGACGGGCACCTCTCAGCAGCACCCCCAGCTCCGTGGACCTGTGGTCAGCCCGCCTAGCCTCTGTCCTGCTCTGCTCAGACAGCACAGGGCCACGTGGGAGAAGGGCACCCTATCATCCCCGGGGGCCACAACCAGAGCCTGTGGGGGGGAGCTTATACTAGGGAAGGACTCTGCCTTAGGAGGCAGTGAGATGCCCTCACCACAGGTACCGAAGCAGGAAGGGGACCAACCGGTTCCCCTTTGAGGGTTCTCTGGGCCCTGGGGTCATGTAGTGCTGTGATAAGGAAATCACCTGGGAGACAGGGCCCTGTGGGATACGAGTCATGCACAGGAGCCAGGAAGCTCCCTTTTTCACCAGACAACAGAGCCTCAATCTTTCTTGTCTCCTAAGGGCTCAGAGCCAGTCTTCAGTCCAGGGTGGGGCCCATCTCAGCAGCAGATCCATACATTCCTTACCTAGCCAGGCCTTGCACACTGGGTGTTCTTTGGGGTGGGGGGAGGCTGCCCCACTATCTGCAGAAGCAGGGCCCATCCTGGCCTCAGCGCCCTGCCCAGACCACACAGCAGCTACTCAGGAAGTGAAGGGACCGTCCCCAAACCCAGTCTGCACCCCCTGCTCCAACAATGTCATCTGCCCTCGCCACGTAACTGTCTTCTTCACTGTCCCTTATGTCCCCAGGGACAGGGGCTGCCCATGAGGGGAGCAGAAGCAGGGAGAAGACATCCCCAAAGTCCCAGAAATTAGCTGATCCCCAAATCCTTGCTAGTGTTAACACAGGTATTTCTACCATCGGTACCAAGATGCTGCTGTGTCTGGGGGCCGGTCTCCGTGATAGTCCATTCAGAAGCATCATCTCATTTAATCCTCATCACAACCCTATGAGGCAAGTGGAATTCTTTCACTCGGGTTTCAGGAACTTACCAGAGCCTGCAGCCAACCTGCACACCCCAGTTAGAGCTTCATGGGTTCCTTGCTCTTAGGACAATAGCGTCTAGCACCCAGCACTGCCAGGGTCTCGCTCTGGGGCAGCTGGACCCACCTTCTGCTCTAGCAGTAATGGCTACAGTACCTGAGCCCCAATGTCCACTCTGGGTGCAGCCGTGTGTCTGGTGCTCCAGGTCTCATTAGCTGCTGGCTTCTGCCGCAGCAAAGAGAAGGCAGAAAGCTTTTAGACCAGCACATGGAGTTGTTTGGCCAAGATATTCTCAGGATATTTTTCTATTGTATTCTTCTTCTTTAAAAAAAAAAGCTCACAACAAACCCTAGTATATTGCAAATGACTTGAAAGAGCCACTCTTTTTTGTTGGTTTTTTCTTTCACCAAATCTCCCTATTTGGGGCTTTCAAATGTCGACAGGCAGAGTACAGTGATAAAAGCAGAAAAACAAAACCCATTAGAAAAAAGTATTTGTGGCAGTGTTTGAAGGATGTGTTAAAAGGTTCACTTTTTTCCCATGCCTAAATGGTGTAAAACCATGAACAAATAACTCTAATGAAGCATACGCTCTCAGCCAGCTCTTCTTTGGAAGTGAGTTATTAAAAAGACCGAAAGAGAATGATTTAGGAGCTCATGACTCATTTAATTTTTATTGTCTTTATATGAACCAGTCATGAATCCATTGTAAAAAGATGAGAGGCGTTTGATTAGCATGGAGAGCTGTTTGCAACATGCTAGACGGTGGTTGTAGGTTCTGCATTAAAATAATCTCATTAAACGCTTGGGTACATTTTGTTTTAAGATCTTGGAAAACACTCTACTTAAAGCGTTCAAAGGTTTTGGCCAGTTCTCTCCAGCTCCTGTCAAATAAACCCTGGTTACGGATGCACATCCGGTTCTTTTGAGCTTTGGATAAGCTCAAACCACTAGGAGGATTGGCCGAAGCTCACCTAGAGACAGAGCTTGGCCCATGGTACAACAGCTTGTAGAGCTCATGGGGGACTCTGCCCTTCCAGGTACCTCATCTGGCCTTAGCTTTCTCAGTGGCCTCCTCAGGGTCACCCCTCATTCTCCACTGTACCTGTGCTTAATGATCACTTCTGGCCCCATCTCAAAGGTACAGGGGTCCTCAGGAAGGTTCTGATCCAGCTTCTAGACCCTAAATGCAGAACTCCAAGCCCCATGCTGGGGAGTTCACGTTCAGGCTGCTTTTAGGCTTTACCATCTGCAAACAGCACAGCAGTGAGCATCTTTATACGTACCTCTTTCCACATTTCTGTAAGTAGTTGTTTAAGTTCTTAGAAGTGGAGTAACTCCATCAAGGGTGGACACATTTTCTGTTTTGATGGATATTGCCAAATCTCCCTACAAAAAAGAGTTGCACCAAGTTTATAGCCCTTCCAGCGGTGTATACAAGCTTTAAACACCGTAATGGGAGAAAATTCCTGATTGTAAGCCTTGTTGGTCCCTGAAATGAGCCACAGAAGGAAATTTAATCAAATCCCCTCCAGGATGTTTCATAAACAGCAAGAATGCCAATCAGCCATCTTGGCTGACAGTGTGATCCATGTTAGAGGAGCTGGGAAGGCCCTCTTTGCTTGGGGACTCATGATATAAGTGTTCCTGGGGGAGGATTGCAGGCTTCCCAGATGAAGGCAGCAGGTTCTAGACAGTCTGAAACTTCAGTTTGTTACCGACCAGGGTTCTTGGCCTTCCTTCAGTCAACAGAAATAGACTAGGGGCCAGACAAGAACTTTAGGCAAGGCCTTATTGGGGACCCTGCTGCAGCAGAGGGGAGCAAAAATAAACAACAGTTTCCCTTGCTTGCTTGCTTCCGAGGGGGGCAGGCTAATTCCTTCCGTGGGGTGAGGGTAGGGGTGTGTCCAGGGGTCTGGCTAGAGGCGTGGTTTGGGTGTTTTGCCCACCTGTTAGGTAGTGCTGCATGCAGGGGCACGTGCAGTGCAGACATCTCTGAGGACCCGCCATCACCAAGGCGCTGCGGTGTTTGGGTCCATTTGTGCAGGTGGGATGCTAGGGTTCACAAGATTCAGGGGGACAGAGTCAAATCGGCCGGGAGGGAAAGACCCTCTACTTCCTCCATCCTCTCCAGAGAGAGCCAAGGAAGCTCCTGAGAAGGGCAGAGTTAGAAAAGCTTGGAATAAATGTCTCTAAATGGAGTTTTAACTTGGAGCATTGACAGTGAAAAGTGAAAGTTGCTCAGTGGTGTTCGACTTTTTGCGACTCCATGTACAGTCCATAGAATTCTCCAGGCCAGAATACTGAGGTGGATAGCCGTTTCCTTTTCCAGGGGATCTTCCCAACCCAGGGATCAAACCCAGGTCTCCTGCATTGCAGGCAGATTCTTTACCAGCCGAGCCACAAGGGAAGCCCAGCGTTGACAATACCATTACCCTCACCTCTGAAATCATTCTGGAGTCCTTGTGTTCAACATTTAGTCACTAAATAGTCAGCACTGATGGCTCATTTTCATATTACTTCGACCTGACTCACATGTATCACTGTGACATCTCCCATCTTTCCTCTGCTTAAATATTGTTTAATACTTAAGTCTTGTTTAATTGCTTGCTTTATTAAGGGCAGATACCTAGAAAACAGCTTCGTAAAAGGCAAAAACCATTTCTTTAAGTAAAATCGTCTCTTTTCCAAAGACAGATGTGCATCAATACAAAGAATGGTCTAATCTAGCATCTGTTTATTTCTGGAAGGAACCTTGATTTTGCTAATACATTTCTATGCATCAGAGAAAAAGAAAAAAAAAAGCCATCCATAAAAAGACAATTACAGAGATGCAATCAAGCACTGATAGCAGTATTCAGACACATCTCAGAGAACCTCCAGGAGAGAAAGGATTGCAGCTTTAGTTTTATGTAACTTCTTATAAATCAATTTTTAAAGTAATTTCTTTACATCCAATGAGGGAAATTTGATTTCTGTAGCCAGTATTCATGTCCCAGAAAACAATATGCACTTTTTAATATAATTATATGATGCCTATTGTTTCAGCCCAGAGACTTTTTTTTTTTTTTTTTTGAGTACAGAATCACGTTTTCCCTGGAGCCTGAGTTACAGGCTGGTAATGAGTTAGGTGTTCCAAGTAGTGCATCACCCATCCAGCAGCCCCACACCCACCACACCTGAGGGATCACACCTCTGCTCCCAGGAACACTGAGGAAAAACCAGAGGCTAAGCAACTCTGCTGCTGCTGCCAAGTCACTTCAGTCATGTCTGACTCTGTGCAACCCCATAGACGGCAGCCCACCAGGCTCCTCCATCCCTGGGATTCTCCAGGCAAGAACACTGGAGTGGGTTGCCATGTTCTTCTCCAATGCATGCATACATGCTAAGTCGCTTCAGTCGTGTCCGACTCTGTGCAGTTCTGTGGACAGCAGCCCACCAGGCTCCTCTGTCCACGGGATTCTCCAGGCGAAAACACTGGAGTGGGTTGCCACTCTGTTAGAGGTTCACAGAAGCCATGAGCCTAGTCTGGGGTTACATGGACTCTGCCTGCTGCCATGTGTGGAGCCCTCCCAACATGCCCAGGTCTGAGAATGCAGTGTGGAGAAGGAGGCAGGGTGGGAAAGTGGGCACAAGACCTGAGATTGGCTCTCTGCCTCCCTACCAGCCACTTGATTTGTACCCTCATGTGATTGGCAATATCTGGGGGCATGGGAAGGCAGGACATGTCCATTGTCCAACCCAAAGAACCAAAATCAGGAAAGCCCCTGCAGAGAGCCCAGCTCAGCGCCTTGTATGGTCTGCTCAATGAGTATCTACTGAGGGCCACTCTGTGTCAGCCCTACACCAGGCACTGGGAACACAGCAGTGAGCAGCAGGCACCAGTGTCCCTGCCCTCCCCTAGGGCACTCACATGCTAGTCAGGGAGACAGGTGGCAAACAGTACGCTAAATGGGAGTAAGACAGGGGGCGTCGTTGGGCTGTGATGCGGAGGAAGGACGCAGAGCTCAGCAGTGGAAGTCACTGCATGGAGCCTGTGGTAATAGCAGTGGAGGTGCTAGAGAAGGTCAGACTCTGAATATATCGTGCAGGAGGGCTCTACTTTCTCATCCTGTGGGGACTGGCTTTTGTTTTGCTTTGTGGTTTTCAGGGCTTTTTTCTGAGGCTTAAACCAGGCGATGTGTGTCAGATTCCCAGTGCACAGTCAGCTCGTGGACACCGAGCTGGTGGTGCTACCTAGCACCACCCTGCAGTGGGCCTGTGGGCACCTCGACCTGAGAAGCCTGCAGTCCCCATGACCACGCCATCCCATTGAGGTGGCAGTATGAGCAGAGGGTGCCAGAACCCGAGACTGGCTACAAGGGCCCTCCTCCTATAAGGAAGGGCTGTGGATATGAAGGCTCAGGAAGGCATCCCAGAAGGAAACGCCAGGGGACCCCCAGCACCAAACTCCGAGAGCAAACGGGTCTGGTGTCGCCCTTTGGGATGGAGTCTGTAGTCTTGTCTGGGAAGCAACCAAGGTAGGCGCAGAGGGGTTCCCAAAGTAGGGGCCACACCCAGCTCCCCAGCCCTCTCTCAAAATGCCTTTCCAACCTCTGAGACTCCAAGCAAAATGTATTTTCCTTCAGACTTAGGTTTTAACACGGGAAACAGCTCAGATTAGAAATATGTCATCCCCAGAAGTGACTATTAACTTTTCATAAGCGACTCAGGTATGAACCCTTTATGACTCTGTTATGACACAGGACAAATCAGCTATCTGGTGTTTTATTTTTATTATTGAAGCTTCTACTGGGTAATCGGAATGGGGCTTTTTAAAGCAGAGCAATGTTTCAGAGAAAACTCTTAAGGGTTCCTGCAGCCTTCTCCAATGTTTTGGCCCAGTGGGAGCACTTCTGAGTATCATTTTCCTTGACACCAAGAGCAGGCTGCATGCATCCACTTTCCACCTTCTGGCCTCTGCCTTAACCCAGACCTCACTTGGCCTGCACCCCTCATTAGGCTAACTAGCCAGAAAGCCTCCTTAAAGGACTCGTGGTTGTAACTGGGCCCTTGCCACACTGACTAGTGGCCTTTGTCCCTCCTGCCACCAAATTGCTTCCGTGGGAGAAGGGAGCTCAGGAAGGACAAGAGAAATAACAGGAGGGATGGTTTAGTGTTGTCTCCAAGGGGTCAAGAAGAGTTTTGCATCTTCTGTTAATAATAAGAAAAGTAGACAAATGTATACCTACGGCTGATTCATGTTGACGTATGGCAGAAACCAACACAGTATTGAAAAGCAATTATCCTTCAATTAAAAATAAATAATTTTTTTAAAAATAATGAGAAGAAAAGGAGCAGCCCCATGTCTGTCATGCTTCCCATCGGCAGACAGGGCATAGGAATTTTCCACAGCTTCCAGGCAGGGGAAACCGGTGCCCAGAGGGATGAGGGGACATTGGTCAGTGACAGAGTTCAAGCTAAAACCTGAGTCTCCTGAGTGCAGCACCGGACTTCCCCCATCACTCCTTGCAGCTAGTGCTGCCAGCCCCGTTTCTTACCGGGGAGTCAGGATCTGTTCTGCCCCATAAGCTCTGAGTACCACACCTCAGACATGTTTGGTAGCTAAAACCAAACTCCCTGAAACTCTAGGCAATTCCATCCCCAGCCTGTCGGCAGCTAGTGCCTGGATAGGGCCAACATTGCGCAGGGCTCTGCAGAAGAGGCGGCTGGCTGGAAAGCCCCTGGGGGAGTGCTTCATGCCCTGTGCTTAGGAGGTGACTTTGATCAGCCCGAAGCTCCCTCCTGCCCATCTCTCCCCACGTGCTGGCCAAATCGGACCCCACAGTGAGGCTGCGGATGTCACAGGGACAAGGCTTATCACTGAGCCCTCTCTCATGGAACGCCTGTCATTGGCCCCACTTGCTCTCGTTTACATTCTGCCCTTTTTTTCTGTTTGCTTTCATTTTCCTCAGTGTTCTGTTTTCCTTCTCTGGGGTTACCCAGATCTCTGCAAGCTGCCTGAACTTATTTGGGGAGGGAGATAAGATCTAAACCAGTGATAGGCAAACCATACCCTGTGAGCCAAATGCAGCCCACCCCATTTTTTAATAAAATTTTATTGAAACATAGTGGTACTCATGAATTTAGGTATCAGTATGGCTATTTTCATGCCTCAAGGCGGGGTTGAGTAGTTGACAGAGCCCTATGGCCCACAAAGCCAAAATATTTGCTATCCAGTCTTTTAAGAAAAAGTTTGCAAAGGAGGCCGCCCTCCAGAGCATCTCAACAGGTGGACAAGAGTCCAAGAAACCAGCCAAGCAGCAGCAGGATTAACAGGCAAGGCAGGGGAGGCCAGCTGTAGAAATGGAGATGGAGGGTGCTGGGGAAGGCATTCAGCCGGGCCTCCCAGAGAAGGTGAATCAGGTCGTAAAATGACGTATGGGGTCTGGGCAAGCAGCACGGTGGAGACACGGCGGTCCTGCTGCCCCACAGGCAGCTCTGGCTGAGCAAGGGGCCAGGCAGAAAGGACGTCCTCGCAGCTGCAGGGTTTCTGTTTTCTGGCAAATCCCAAGATCTGGCTGTCCTTCCCAGCCCACTCAACAGAGAAGCCAATCTTGTCTTCCTTGCCCAAGCAGGACTTCGGAGAGGACGACTCCCTCTACATCACCAAGGTGACCACCATCCACATGGGCAATTACACCTGCCACGCCTCCGGCCACGAGCAGCTGTTCCAGACCCACGTCCTGCAGGTGAATGGTTAGTAAATGGCTCCATGCATGTTGTTGCCCCAACGTGTTCCCCAAAGGCTGCTCAGAATAACCTTCCTTCTCTCTTGCATTCTGCCTTCTTGAAGAAATACCTGACCCCAAAGTGTCCCATTTCTCCCATATGTAAAGGGGGACTGGGGCGGTGGGCAGGGGCAGAGTCTGCTAACTCACTTCCCAGTCCAGCTCTTCCCCAAAGCCTCCTCTGATGAAGTGAGTCCAGGTGGGAGGGGTGAGTCATTTAGGTGGGTCAGTACCCCAGGGAAATTTGACATGTCAAGCCATGCCCAGCTGGGCCCCACCCTGAGCAAGCCTGAGCAGGGTGTCCGTGCACCAGAGAATAATGTGAAAGCTCCAAGTCAGCCCCAGATCCCTGGTGCCAGCCAGTGTCCGGGGCTTCTGTTTTGAGATAAAGCGTACACAGTGTTGAGGATCATTGCAACACAAGGTTCAGTATCACTTGCCTCTGGGATCCTGGGTGACAAGCCATTTAAGGACAACAGAGTAAGCCCAGCTTGCCTCTGCATTTGTCCTAGAGGATGTTTTACGGATTTTTATATTCATACTGCCTAAGTCATATTTTATTAGTATTTCCCTTGAGCTGGGACATACTTAATCCTCTGGGGTTTTGTGGCTATGCTTGTTGGCTTGACTCCAGATGTACAGTGAAGTTTCTGGATTTCATCAGAAATAACACACAGGTTCCTAGTTATAACATCCCTTGGATGAGCCATCCAGGCTGGCATTCAGAGTTCAATCTGTGTGTGCAGCCAGTAGGCAGTGTCTGGGTCACTCCAGGGGCAGATTGTGTGCTCTGCAGTGTGAAGAGGGCGCTGCCATCTATAGCTGGCAAGTGGTACCCAGCACTGTACAGTGTTGGTAAATGCGTGGTTGCACAACAACTCCATGTGCCTTGGCACAGCTCCCTCTGGTCCTCAGACCAGCTGAAAATGGGAAATCAAGAATTCCCAGATCCTCCGTCCAACCCTTCACATCTTACCCCCACCCCATAAGAACCGAGGGCACAAGGAGAGGGCTTGAGCCTGGTCCCCTTCATTTCCTCCAGAACAAATTTGTGGGGAGAGGGGCCTGGGTGGGGGAATCCATCTGCCCAGGAGCCAGAGTAACTCACGAGTGAGAACCTGTCCTCACCTCAGGCTTCTGCAGGAGATGCTGTGATCTTAAATACTTTCAATACACAAATTGCAGGTCCACACAAATTGCTGGGGGATCCTTCTGCCTCGTGTTCCCCCAGAATTCTGAGATAGAGCTCATGATGGGGAATGAACCATTTCCTCCCTCCCAGTGCCGAATCCGGGAGCAGGGCCCAGGCCCGTGGACACCGTGTGCTGCTGGCTTTAAAGCAGAGACTAGGCTGCTCCCTGTCACTACTCGAGTGGAGAGTGGACTGTGCAGCTGGAGAGTTTTGTTCAAGCCTCCCTACCCACCCGCCAGCTTCTCGCTAAAGGGGCTGCTTGTGGCCTCAGAAAGTTGAAACAGCAAAACCTCCGTGCTGAGATCCAGAAAGAGGCCACTCGAAATCCATTTTCTGATTGCTGAGAGATTTAAGGCCTCTCTTTAAGGTGAAGTCCTAGTGTCAGAGGCAGCACACTGGGACCTCTATTTTTTTTAATAATTTTAAAATTGGTTATTTATTTGTTTATCTGGTGCATCAGGTCTTCGTTGCACAGTCAGGATCCACATTGCATCATATGGGATCTTTTGCTGTGGCCCAGACTCTCTAGTTGTGGTGCACAGGCTCAGGAGTTGTGGCCTGTGGGCTTAGTTGTTCCGAGGCATGTGGAATCTTAGTTCCTCGACCAGGGATCAAACCCGTGTCCCCTGCATTGCAATGTGGATTCTTAACCATTGAGCCACCAGGGTAGTCCCAGGACCTCTGTATTTTGCAGTAGGCTTTCTACCTCATTCCATGGTGCACTGTGTTCAGCTCCATGGCAGTCAGGCTAGGCTATCCGGGTGGGCCTCACTCCAGGAGCCCTTGAGGTCCCTGGGCTGGGCTGGCCACCGGCAACTGGGGTGGCATTTGGGTCCATTAAGCAACTCGTCATGCGAGACAGCACTAAGGTAGACCCAGTATTGTCTCCCAAGGACGTGAGTTCATTTCTGGTTGACCAGGGACAAGACACGAGGTTTTCCGGAAGTGTATTCCGGAAGTGAAGCTTACTGTGTTGACTGAGAAGGTAAACCATCCTACCTGTGTGGGAAGATGGGAAGATGCTGTTGAAAGTAGAATGGCATGAAAGACACAATTACAGTAGGAACGTTTCCCAGATACCTACTGGGCACCTTCTCTGCTTCACAGAGGAGGAAACTAGGGGTTGGAAACTACAGAGAGATTAAATTACTGGCCCAGGACCCTTAGCCCTACAATTAGTAACAGCAAAATAGATCTTGACACCAAAGCCTGGACTCTTGATGGCTTTTCCGCCCCTTCACTCTGGACCCTTGCATTGTGGCTGCTGGAGAATCCAGGTGTGATCAGCCAGCAGGTTGGTTTTGATCTGCTATGGGGGCACACTGCGGGGGTGGGGAGTGTCGCAGACAGGGAACAGGAAACCTGCCTGGCCCACCCCTGCCCCAGGTGCTGAGCTCAGGTCAGAAGCAGCAGGCGTCCAATGAAGGACTTACAGCGCAGATGTAAGGCAGCCCCTGCCCTTGGCAGGACTGATTTGGTGACCTGCACAGCTTGGTCGTCCAGCTCTAGGTGGGCTCAGCAGACCACTGTGCAGACACCAATGCTGCTCAGGGTCCCAGGGTCAGGAGGGCTGGGCTGCTGGGGAAAACTCACAGAGGCAGTGCACTTGGGGGCTTCCAAGCAGAAGGACTGGGAAGGAGAGAAGGCACTGTCTGTGCTCAGTACAGAAGCAGCACTACCTTGCTGGGTCATCTCATTAGGAAGTTGTGAGAGAGCAGTAACAGGTTCATCTGTAGGATTTGTTCCTTTTTGTCATTCATCCCCAGCATGAGTCAAAAGCATGAAAGATGTCCCCTAGTAACCTGGGTAGAATTAAGTGTGGTCACCCAGCTGTGCTGCAGGTGGTGAAGTTTGGTCTCCTCTTGGCCTGGAGAGGGCCTGTGGCTTATTTGAGCCAAGGCAGTGCCTGGGACACAAAGGGAGTGATGTTCTATGTCAGTTCCTCCTGCTAGCTTCTCCTCAGTCAGAGTGAGGACAGGAACGGGAGGATGATGAAGTGGGGAGGGGAGGCCTTGGCCAGCCCCCTGCCTCTCAGAAGGCTCAGAATTCTCCAGGTAACCGGCAGGCACGCCAAGTATGTAGCTGGTGGGCCCAGGAGACAGAGAAATCATTCATGGGAAACCACTCAGACGAATAGAGACTGGGTGAGGCTGTTCCACCCAAGGCACAGTGCAGACCCAAACTGGAGACACCTCTGTCATAGGTCAAGACATGAACTCTGAGCTAGAGAGGCCTGAGTTCAAATCCTAGTGCTGGTACTTCCTTGACATACATCCTAGGTGGGTAAACTCACCTGTAAAATGGGAATAACAATATACCTCCTGCCTTATAGGCCTGATGAGATAGGATATGTGTCAAATGCTTGGGAAATACCTGGAAAGATGTAATTCAAAGTCCAGGATGGGACAGATATAGGGGAGATTTTGTTTTGTCTCAAACCATATTTTAACCATAGTTGGTGCACACAGATGGTTTGTGCTCACAGAGCTTGCAACCCATTATACAGATGGGAAAATCAAATCCAGAGGAAGTTGCCAGGCCAGGAATAAAATATAGACTTCTCCCTGGAGCTGCTCCATTCCCTGGTGGCAGGGACTGGACCACACATACCGGCTGAGCTTCTGGATGCCTTCTGGGGCTTCTCCATCCAGAACTCTGCCTTGACCTGGTTTGCTAAAGGGAACACTTCTAAGCAACTATTTCCTTTCTTTCTCAAATTATTAGTATAACTTCCCCATAGACCAGGCCTCCCAGAGATGAGACCCAAACACTGACATGATTTATAACTTCATGCAAACCTCCTGCATTGCTTCCATAAGAAGGAGGAAAAACTTCAGACGAATGATTAATCCATTAAATTAAAAACACCCTCGACCTCCCCACAGTTCAGACAAGTAACAATTCATTCCCAAAACACAATAGTAATCTCCCAAATCTGTTGATTACTGCAGCTTGGTACTTTTGTGAATGTGCCTCTTACTTAAGACATATTTATGCTGCCTTTCGCCTTGGAAATGATCAATGTTTCCCAAAGAAAATGTGCCGTTGCGTTATGTATTCAAATGTTTTCACAGGAAGGTTTTGCAAATTTAAAAGGAAATGAATGTGTTTACCCAGGACAACATTAATTTCAAATGATTTTGGTGTGTGAATTAACACAAAGGAAGAGAGGAGATCAGGGCCAAAAGAAAGCAATTGGGCTTTGCCTTGTTCCTGGCAGAGAGCTGCATCTCCACCCAGCCCTACCCTGGAGAGGTAGGGTCTCTCACAAAGAAAATGCAGGATTTTTCTCTGATCGGAACCTACCCAAACGGGGACCTCATGTACCAAGGTCTTGGATGCCTCCCTGCTCAGGGTTCTTCTCAGGCCCTCCCTCTCCTGGCAGGAGGCTGGATCCATGGCTCTGGCTACAGCGCTCGCTCAGACCTGGTCCATACCACCTCAGCCTTAGCGATGCCCCCTCACACTTGAGGAACACAGTTGGGTCTGGTAAGCAGTGACCAGGCGCCCACCCAAATGATGAGATGGTTTTATTTTTTCCCTCTAACATCCTAGTACCAGTTATCAACTCTGCAAAGGTCAAGGCTTCCATTCACAAGCCACCCTACCCTCCACTCCACCATGCAGGGCGTGGGGCTGGGAAGACCCAGGAGGCCGCTGGCACTGATCTAGCCCAGGGGCCTGGGTCAGTCTGCAGGGCCCCTTCCCATTGCTGCTGGCTGAGCTGTGCAACTTTGGCCTCTGCCATGCCAGTCTCTCAGGAACCATGGGAGTGGAGGCCCATGCCTCCACTCAGAGGGGCAACAGCAGCTTCCATGCTCAGGAGTCCACGCATGCACACACACTGGGACCTGGGCCCCGCCCCACCCCTCCCACATGCTCCTACCCTGTGAACACCTCGCTCCTAGACATGCCTGCCCTGCCCCCCTGACTCCCCTGCCCTGCACTGATTGTTCCCTTGGCAAAGAATCTCCCTTCCCACCCTCACCCCCCCTCCACCCTGCCTTGCCGCCAACACCACGTCATCCTCAGGATCGTCATTCATTCAACAAGCATTTACTGAGTTTCTTTCCGTAACACTCACCAGGCTAAGCACTGAAAACACAGCAGTGGAGACATCAAAATCCCCATCCTGTGGAGCAAGTCAAAGGGTGGAAGATACTAAGGGGGGAAATGTTTTAAACAGGAGGGGATAAGGAGACTCCAATAAAAGCTGGAAACTTTAGGTAGGACGGCAGGTCAAGGCCTTACTGAAAAGATGACATCGTGTCCATGTGGTGGGAAAGTCACAGATGCCTCCAAACGGTCTTTAAGGAGGAGGAGTGGCCATTCGCTGAGCGGTGGGTGAAGGAGCAGGCTTGGGGAAGGAAGATGAGGAGCTGGTGGTGACATGATAAAGACAAGGTGTCATGTAGCCCGTGTGGTATCTAAGTCTGGAGTTGAAGGGAGAGTTTTGACTGGAGGAAGAAATGCCATATGCCTCACAGGGTAGGTGGTGTTTAAAGTCAATGGACCAAGGTAGACGCTGAAGGAGGACAGATAAGGAAAGGAGCATGGAGCAAGGGAGCATGATGGCACTGGGAGCCTTGGGGCGAGTGGGGATGGGGGGTGCGGTGATGAGAAAGAGCAGCCAGGAAGGCACAGACAAAGCCACAGAGATAGAAAACCAGGAGTGTGGTATCCGGGACGGGGTGATCAGCTATGCTGAATTCAACCAGAGGTAGGTCAGGGAAGATGAGGACAAGGAACTGGCCATTGGATTAGGTCAGTGGAGGTGGGCGTCACTGAGGCCCAGAGCAGAGATGTTTCCATGGTGTTGAGGGGATGGGTCTGCTGGAGCTGGCTCTAGGGGGAAGAGAAGTGAGAGCCACCAAGTGCGGATAACTCTACAGGGTATTTCTAAGAAGAAAAACAAGGCACAGTTGGGGAGAGAAGCAGGGGTAAAGATGTGTGGGTTTTTTTCCCCCAAGATGGAAATTAAAAGCATTTGTGGACTGATAGGAAAGATCCAGTTGAAATGGGGAACTGATACAGGAGGGAAAGAAAAGTGCTGGAATAATGTCCTGGGTGAAATGTGAGGGGATGGAATCTAGGAATGAGGCTCTTGGGACAGAAAACTCAAAACCGGCATTTTTCTGGAGAAGGGAAAGAGAGGGTCTGCCCCACCTCCAAGCCTATGGGGTAGGGGACAAAGGGGCGAGGGAGCCGCATCCACCTAAGGGGCTGCAGGAGGAGTGTCACCAGGCTTCCATCTGAGCGAGAAGCTGAAGGGACACTCACAGAACAGTCTGAGGAGAGAGGATATTTTGCTGATGGTGGAACATGAGTTCTAGAAGGTACAATAGCAGGTTTGGGGATAAGGGATGCCCCAGAGACCTCAGCTCTTGTGAAGATGCACAGGATCCCAAACCAAGGGCGTGAGCAGAAATGTCCTGGTGGTCCTGAGTTGGAGATGAGACTGGGGATGGAGCCACTGGGAGGCGGAGCACTTGAGGATTGAGGCCCATCTTTAGTCTGACAGACAGAGAGGTCTGAAGAGGAGTGGTTGTAGACCCCAGGATGGCTTCAGCAACTGGAGCCCTCAAGTCTGGCCAAGGGTGCCCCTCTTGGCACCCGTGAGCCGTCTTCTAACCCCTGCCACTGGAGGCCCAGTGTCTTTGCCCAGCAAATAGACCCTTGTTTTTGAGAGGATGATTCCACACCTTCAACTTTCAGTCAGGGTTTGTTTTGTTCTACAACGTTCCCACCTTTTTCAGTTCAGTCCATCTGTGAAAGCTTCCCCATCGGGGCTGACCCAGCATCTCACCTACAACCTGACAAGTAAAAACCAGTCCCCTAGCCCTCTGGAATCAAAATACCGTGGGGTGGGCCCAGCATTGTTGTAACAAGCACACCACCCCACCCTCCCACCAGGGGATGCAAGTACATGCTCAGGTTGACCTCTTCATGGGTCGACAGAGTCCCATCAGACCTCAGGGCAGTGGCAAAGGCCAGTCTTCAAGGCCAGTGCTGGCCACCGGGTACCTCACTGAGGAGGGCAGTCCACAAACCCACAGCCCACAGGACAAACCTGCTGTCAATAGAGGGGGAGGCACCATGCAGAAGGGAGGTTGGTGTTTCCTTTGTGAGGTGGACAGAGTGTATCTGAGTGCTCTATTCTGATAAGTCTTCCCAGACCCTGTCCCCATTCGCCTTCCTGCCATGCCCATCACACTAGCAATTATGTTATTCACCTTCCTCCCGACAGAAAGCTTCATGAGGCCAGAGACTGGGCCAGTCTTTTTCACTGCTCTGTGTGTAATACCTGACACTTGGTGGTTATTCAGTCACTTAATTCTGTATGATTCTTTGTGACCCCGTGGACAGCATGCCAGGCTTCCCTGTCCTTGACTTTCCTGGAGTTTGCTCAAACTCATGTCCACTGAGTCGGTGATGCCATCCAACCATCTCATCCTCTGTCACCCGCTTCTCCCCCTGCCCTCAATCTTCCCCAGCATCAGTGTCTTTTCCAATGAGCCAGCTCTTCACATCAGGTGGCCAAAGTATTGGAGCTTCAGCTTCAGAATCAGTCCTTTCAATGAATGTGCAGGGTTGATTTCCTTTAGGATTGACTGATTTGATCTCCATGTGTTCCAAGGGATAAGAGTTAATAAATGGCTGCACAATATTGAGTTGACAGGACTTTGTAAAATCAACCAAGACCATTAATGTGGTGCTAGACTCAAAGATGGGAATTCCCTCAGCCCTCCTCACCACCACCACCGCCCCTGCCATCTCTCCCTTTCCCTCTTCCTCTCCCCCTCCCCCATTAGCTATTGTAATTCTTGAAATACTTCGTGATACCTGGTATGAAAAAAATGCCACACCATGACATGTTTTTCAAAATTTCTTCCACTATTCTTGCACATTCTTTCTTCTAGCTAAATTTGAGAATTGTTTTGTCAAGACCCCACCAATCGATTTTAACTGGAATTAGATTAAACGTTTGGCATAATTTGTGTCCTAACAACAGTAAGCCTTCCTACCCAAGACCATGTCTCTCTAGTTTTTCAAGTCTTTTTTCAATGTCTTCAAGGAGATGTTATAATTTCCTTCTTTTCAGTCTGCTGTGTTTTCTGTCTCATCACTGCTAGTACATAAGTTTCTCTGTTTGGGTGCTGGCCCCTTTACAATACTCACTTTTAACCCAGAGGGATGGTATGGGGAGGGAGGTGGGAGGGGGGTTCAGGATGGGGAACACGTGTACATCTGTGGCGGATGCATGTTGATGTATGGCAAAACCAATACAATATTGTAAAGTAAAAAAAATAATAATAAAATTATTTTTTAAAAGAAAAAAAAAATAAAACCTTTCATTTTTGGTTCATTATCTGGACCATATCCAAACAAAGAATCATTTTTCTCCATCTCTTTAATATTTGTTCCTTCCCATTTCTTGCCTTCTGTTGACAATAACACCCACCAAATGTTGGCAGTCTGGTATTACCTCCTTTCCTCTTTTGTTTTTTCCCCACTTCATATTTTACCATTCTGAAAAGAATGGTGCCATTCTTTCATTTTATAGAGATATTCTTCATTGTCGGAAGAAAATGTTATTCTGTTCATATTTTATTGAGGTTTTTTTCCCCGCAAGAAATGGATTTTGAGTTTTTTTTCAAATGCCTTTTAGTGTCTAGCAAGATTATCAAATGGTGTTTCTTTTTTGACTGCCTTTGACTTGGATATGATTAATTACAGAGTTCCTAATAGTCATTGAAGCACATTATATTTGGTCCCAGCATGTTCTTTTAATTCCATGCTAGATTTGATTTGCTTATATTTTTATGTGTGTATTTGGTTTTTTGTGTTTTTAATTGAATTTTTATTTTGGTTTTGGAGTATAATTGATTTACAGTGCTGTATTAGTTTCAGGTGTCCAGCTAAGTGATTTACTTAGACATATACTCATTCTTTTTCAGATTCTTTCCCCCTATAGGTTATTACAGAATATTCAGTAAAGTTCCATGTCCTATACAGTAAGTCCCTGTTGATTATCTGTTTTATACATGGTATGGTATGCATGCTAAGTCACTAAAATGGTGTCCAACTCTTTGCAACCCTACGGACCATAGCCAGCCAGCCTCCAGTGTCCAAGGGATTCTCCAGGCAAGAATACTGGAGTGGGTTGCCACGCCCTCCTCCGGGGGATTTTTCCCACCCAGGAACTGAACCCTTGCTTCTTTTATCCCCAGCATTGGCAGGCAGGTTCCTTATAACTAGTGCCACCTGGAAAAGTCAAAGTGTTAGTCACTTAGTTGTGTCCAGCTCTTTGCGAATCCACAGACTGTAGCCCACCAGGCTCTTCTGTCCATGGGATTCTCCAGGCAAGAATACTGGAGTGGGTTGCCATTCCCTTCTCCAGGGGATCTTGCCGACCCAGGGATCAAACCCAGGTCTCCTGCATTACAAACAGATTCTTTATGGTCAGAGCCACTGGGAAGCCCATTTTATTTATGTGCTCAGTCGCTCAGTTGTGACTGACTCTTTGCGACACCATGAACTATAGCCCACCAGGCTCCTCTGTCCATGGAATTTTCTAGGCAAGAATACTGGAGTGGATTGCCATATGTGTGTGTTAATCCAAAACTCCTAATTTATTCCTCTCCTTCACATTCCCCCCCTGGCAAGCATAAGTCTGCTTTTGAAGTCTGTGGGTGCCAATAAGTTCATTTGTATCATTTTTCCCGCATATAAGTGATATCATATGACATTTCTCTTTGACTACTTCTCCTATCTCTAGGTCCATCAATATCTTTTATTTTTACCTTGTATGGGAATATAGTTAATTAATAGTGTTAGGTTTGTTAGTTTCAGGTTTACAGCAAAGTGATTCAGTTATATGTGTATCTATTCTTTTTCAAAAAATTTTCCCATTTAGGTTATTACAGAATATTGAGCAGAATTCCATGTGTTATATAGTAGGTCATTTTTTAGTAGGTCCTATTTTAAATATAATAGGGTATATAGGTCTATCTCAAACTGTCAACTCATTCGTCCCCACAACCTTTCCATTTTGTTAACCATATGTTTATTTTCTAAGTCTGTGAGTCTGTTTCTATTTTGCAAATAAGTTCATTTGTATCATTTTTATAGATTCCGAATATCAGTGGTATCATATGATATTTACCTTTCTCTTTCTGACTTACTTCACTAAGTAAGATAATCTCTGTGTCCATCCATGTTGCAGCAAATGACATTATTTCATTCTTTATAATGGCTTATAAATTATACCACATATTCTTCATCTGTCAATAGACATTTAAGTTGCTTCCATGTCTTGGCTATTGTAAACAGCACTGCAATGAACTTTGGGGTGAATGTATCCCTTTGAATCATGGTTTTCTCCAGATATACGCCCAGGAGTGGGACTGCTGGATCTGATGGCAAATCTTTAGGGATGTTTTCAGCTATTATCTCTTCAAATACTTTCTCAGGTTCACTGTCTCTCTCTTCTCCTTCTGGTACCCTGTAATGTGAATGTTGGTGCATTTCATTTTTTCTCTCTGGCATCAGCTGTGCCAAGTGTCTTTCTTAGGGCATTTAATGTTGCCCCAGAGGTCTCTTAGACTGTCCTCATTTCTTTTCTCTCTTTTTTCTTCACTCTTTTCCATGACAGTGATTTCCACCATTTTGTCTTTCAGCTCACTTATCCGTTTTTCTGCCTCATTTACTCTGCTATTGATCTCTTCTAGTGTATTTTTCTTTCCAGTTATTGTATTTTCCATCTCTTTGTGTTTGTTCTTTACTTCCTCTAGGTCTTTGTTAAACATTTCTTGTGTCATCTTAGTCTGTGCCTCCATTCTGTTTCTGAGATCTTGGATCATCTTTACTATCATCACTCTGAATTCTTTTCCAGGTAGATTGCCTATCTGCGTTTCACTTAATTGTTCTTCATGGTTTTTATCTTGTTCTTTTGTCTGGAACAAATTTCTCTGCTGTCTCATTTTACCTTTTTGTGTCTGTAGTCTCCTTTCCACAGGTTGCAGGATCTTTTGCTTCTGATGCCTGCCCTCTGGTAGGTCAGGTTGGCCCGGGGGCTGCGCAGGCTTCCTGGCGAGGGGGCTGGTGCTGCCTAGTAGTGGATGGTGCTGTGTCTCGTCTCTAGTGGGCAGGGTCATGTCAAGGCATGTGTTTAGAGGTGACTGTAAGCTCAGTGCAACTTTAGGCAGCCTGTCTGATGACGGGTGGTGCTGTGTTCCCACTCTGCTGGTTGTTCGGCTTGAGGTGTCCCAGCAATGGAGCCTGCAGGCTGTTGGGTTGGCCAGGTCTCATTGCCAAAATGGTGACCTCCAGGAGAGCTCACACTGATCAGTATTGTCTGGACCCTCCGCCATCAGTATCCTTGCCCCCACAGAGAGCCACAGCAACCCCTGCCTCCCCATGAGACCCTCCAATACATGGAGGTATGTCTAGCCCAGCTCCTATGGAGTCACTGCTTTGTGCTGGGTCCTAGTGCATGTGAAATCTTGTGTGCACCCTCCAAGAGTACAGTCTCTATTTTTCCCAGTCCTGTGGAGTTTTTCCCAGTCCTACACTGTTTTTCCCAGTCCTACACTCAATCCCCACTAGCCTTCAAAGCCCAGTGCTCCGGGGGATCCTCCTCCCAGAGCTAGACCCTCAGGCTGGGAAGCCTGACTGGGGCTCAGAGCTCTCACTCGTGCAGCACAGCCTCTGTGATACAATTATTTTCTAGTTTGTGGGTCACCCACCTGGCAGGTATGGGATTTGATGATATCACAAAAGCTCCCCTTCTAGCAGCTCCTTATGGCTTCTTCTTTGTCTTTGGATGTAAAATATCTTTTTTGGTAGGTCCCAGTCTTTTTTTTTTTTTTTTCCCAACGGTAGTTCAGCAATTAGTTGTGATTTTGGTGTTTTTGTGAGAGGAGGTGTGTGCAAGTCCTTCTATTCCACCACCTTGTCTGGAATCCTGATTTGCTAATATTTTACTTGGAATTTGGGTAAATCTAGTGCTGAGTGAGTTAGGTCTGTAGTGATCTATATTGTATTCTCTTTGGCAGGTTTTCGTGTCCAGGTTATACCAGCTCCAGGATAAAATTTGGTACATCTTCTCTGTGGTATGCTCTAGGAATTAGCCATTCCTAAAAGGAACTTCCTTATGAAATTAGTCAGGGTGCTTCCCTATGAAACTAATCAGTAGTGCTTTTTTAAAAACAGCTTTATAGAGGTACAATTTATATATAGATGTTTAATATATACAGATTCATGACTTTGGACATGTACACGCATATGATACTACCACCACAATCAAGGTAACAGACATACCCATCACCTCCACAAGTTTCCTAGAGTCCCTTTGTGTTTCTTGTTTGTTTGTTTTGTGGTGAGAACACATAACATGAGATATACCCTCTTAATGGATGTTTAAGTGCACAATATAACATGCTGATTATAGGCCCTTATTGTATAACAGATCTCTACAATCTATTCATTGAATAACTGGAAAAAAGTGTTTTTAATAAATATTTTCTTCTTGATTCCATGTCAATACTTTAAAGTTTCCTTTTAAGTGATTCATCTCATTGAGATTTTGATGTTTATTACCTATAATTGAACATAGTATTTCCATACTTTTAAACCTACTCTGTGTTCTTTCTTTCTTTATTTATTTAGTAACCAGCCTTGCCAGAAATTTGGCTATTTTATTGATTTTCATGAAAAGCCAGGTTTCAGATTTATCAGTTCCTCTCTTTTTTGGCAAGTTTATTCATTCCTTTCTAATTCTATTTATGTTGATTTTTCCTTGTGGTTGCTTGGCAGGCTTATATAAATAAATAGTGATCTAGCAGGAACCAAGGTTATTCACTCCCAGGTCCTGGCCTCCCACATTCTAGAATCCAGGGTACTCTACCTCCTTATCCAACTCCCCACCAGTCCGGTGCTCCTAGAGCCCCCAACCCTATCTCTGAGCCTCTTGAGCAAAACCCTACTAACTTTTCCACTTGAACCCCATTCCTCCCTTTACAAAATTCAGGTTATAAGAAGGTTTCCTAGATAAATTACTGTTTCTTTGCTCTTTGAACCAAGGGGAGTCAGAGAAGGGAGATCCATTTCTGTGTTCTTTTTTTTTTTTAATTTTACAATATTGTATTAGTTTTGCCAAATGTCGAAATGAATCCACCACAGGTATACCTGTGTTCCCCATCCTGAACCCTCCTCCCTCCTCCCTCCCCATACCCTCCCTCTGGGTCGTCCCAGTGCACCAGCCCCAAGCATCCAGTATCGTGCATCAAACCTGGACTGGCGACTCGTTTCATACATGATATTATACATGTTTCAATGTCATTCTCCCAAATCTCCCCACCCTCTCCCTCTCCCACAGAGTCCATAAGACTGATCTATACATCAGTGTCTCTTTTGATGTCTCGTACACAGGGTTATTGTTACCATCTTTCTAAATTCCATATATATGCGTTAGTATACTATATTGGTGTTTTTCTTTCTGGCTTACTTCACTCTGTATAATAGGTTCCAGTTTCATCCATCTCATTAGAACTGATTCAAATGTATTCTTTTTAATGGCTGAGTAATACTCCATTGTGTATATGTACCACAGCTTTCTTATCCATTTTTCGGCTGATGGACATCTAGGTTGCTTCCATGTCCTGGCTATTATCAACAGTGCTGCGATGAACATTGGGGTACATGTGTCACTTTCCCTTCTGGTTTCCTCAGTGTGTATGCCCAGCAGTGGGATTGCTGGATCATAAGGCAGTTCTATTTCCAGTTTTTTAAGGAATCTCCACACTGTTCTCCATAGTGGCTGTACTAGTTTGCATTCCCACCAACAGTGTAAGAGAGTTCCCTTTTCTCCACACCCTCTCCAGCATTTATTGCTTGTAGACTTTTGGATCTCAGCCATTCTGACTGGCGTGAAATGGTACCTCATAGTGGTTTTGATTTGCATTTCCCTGATAATGAGTGATGTTGAGCATCTTTTCATGTGTTTGTTAGCCATCTGTATGTCTTCTTTGGAGAAATGTCTGTTTAGTTCTTTGGCCCTGTGTTCTCAGCAGCCCTCCAGGTACACGTTAGCTAGAGCCCCATTTACGTCCTCCATCCCCAGTGGCCTGACCTGTGACAAGGACCTTCTCCCACCTCCTGGGACTCTTCCCTTAGAACTGCAGACAAAGAGAAACCATGAAAATGACTCAGACTTTATTGTTGTTTGGTCTCTGTGGTTAGCACCTCCCAGCTGATATTATGCAGATGGCTCTGGTCACTCTGAAGGTGGGTTTGTGCCCTTTGCTAGCTATCCATTTGGCTTTATCCTCGGCCTTTTACTTTGCCCCAACAGTCAACCAGAGGAAAGACTTGAAACTCAAACTAAGTTGATCAGATTATTACCAGCTTCCTGAAGAGCTACAGCATCCATTTCTCACAATGAGGGGATAGAATGTTTCTTTTGTCCTCAGCCCATCCAAGCACAGATCACTAGAAATTTTCAGGTTCTAGGATCAGCTTTATCACTTCCTTCTATATGCACGTCAATTTGTTCTACCTCTAGTCCTAGAGGAAATCTCTCTCCTAACATACTGGATCACTTTCTTTTATCAGACAATGTGCTCAATCACTTCAGTCTTGTCCGACTCTTGGTGACCCCATGGGCTGTAGCCTACCAGGCTGCTTTGTCCATGGAATTCTCCAGGCAAGAATACTGGAGTGGCTTGCCTTTAGGAGTGTCCAAAGAACTCTGGAAAAATGTTGTTGCTCACTTTAGGAGGAATCCTCCCATCTTTCCAAAAGACATATGATGTGGTTTTTATTGTTGCTTAGTTTCATATCCATGCCATTACATGAGTCCTCACAAAGTCTTTTTGGAAGTATATAGAGTAAAATATATGAATAAGTAAGATCCAACAATTCCACTGAAAATGGTAATTATTTTATTTCCTGGGCCTAGAGCTCAGGGTAGGAGGGAAGACCCTCAGACAACCCTTACTTCTTCCTGCCCTATAGACAGCCCATGTCGGAAAGGCCAGGGGGGGAGAGTGCTGATGTCCTGCCCAGCCCTGCTCATCTGATGAGTAGGCCTGGTCATATCCCCAGTCCCAAACTTGACTGCCAGGGCCCACAGCTGAGTCAAGAACAAACAAGGGGGGATATGCCTTGTACCCATGTTCCAGGGGATGAGAAGTGGAGAAATAAAATGACCCACTGGAAAATCAATGGGCTTCCCTAGAGCAGTGATGTAATTAGTAGCCCTGCCAGTCAATGCCCATAAGTGCTTTGTGAAGCACTTCCTGCAAGAAATTAAGTCCCTGTCCAATGGCTTTCCCATAACAGAAATAATATATCTGAATTTTATTCATTCAGAAATAAATTTTGGCGGTTGTTGCTCTTTATGTGTAGCAGCTGAACAGCCTTAAATATTTGGATGCCTTTCTGATCATATTTAGAATAATGATGAGCGCCATGAATTACAGAGTACAAAGCCTGACATGTTTATTGCCTACAATCCATTTTATAGCCCTTTCTTTTAGAGCCTGAGTTGCTGCAGAGTGTTTGCAAACTAGTTACAAAGAGAACTCCAGAGTTGCCTCCCGGTTCAGCCCTCTGGGCAGAGTCTTAGTGTGGGACCACAGGCCCGAGGCAGGTGAAGACCTGTTCTCACCAGCACTAACTCTCGCCCACAGTGCCACCCGTTATCCGCGTCTATCCAGAGACCCAGGCACAGGAGCCGGGGGTGGCAGCAAGCCTGAGATGTCACGCAGAGGGCATTCCTATGCCCAGAATCACTTGGCTAAAAAATGGCATGGATGTCTCAACCCAGATGTCAAAACAGCTCTCCCTTTTAGGTAAGAGCCCCCCTTGATGTCTTTGTGCCATTAATGCCATCAAGTTCAAGCTGACACTCTCTCTAGGAATGGGAATAAGAGGAGTGATTTGTTTCTAAGTCAGACACGGGGAGCAACAAATGTCTCTCCCGCTTTTCCTGCTCTGTGGTCTCACACAGATCTCTCTGAGCACAATGAGGAGATGCTGTCAGCTAGGTCCCAGGTCACCTGCAGTTCAGCTCCGCTGTTCCAGCCCTTCCTGGGTATATATCAGGGTACTGACAGCCCTTAGCCCTGCCGAGGGGCTGTACTTTTAACCTCAATACTCTCAATAGGAGAGAGAGAGGCAGGGGGAGGTCCCAGCTGAGCAGGCCACCCTGCGCTCTGTTCTTTCTGCAGCCAATGGGAGCGAGCTCCACATCGGCAGTGTTCGGTATGAAGACACGGGGGCATATACCTGCATTGCCAAAAATGAAGTGGGTGTGGATGAAGATATTTCCTCCCTCTTCATTGAAGACTCAGCTAGAAAGACCCGTGAGTCCACTTTTGCCTTTGAGCTCCTTACTGAGCTGGTTGGGAGACACTGGGTTGCAGGGGCCATAGCCACCAAGCATGAACCCCTGGTAAACGTTATGTCCTTCCATGTATCCTGGGACAGAGGATGGTCAGAGGTGAGAAAACTTTGCCTGTAAACCTAGACAACTCTGCAAACACAGGCAGGGAAAGTCCAAGGCCACAAGGAAGGCCTCATAGCCTATCCCCAGTTCTGCCTCCTGCTTGCTCTGTCCTTCATCCACAAAATTGCCCCTACTAATTACCCACCAGCAGCTGCTGCCCTCCCATAGCCCAGGAACTGGCCTGCACACTCACCCACGCATGCTTTTACGCCAGGGATTGTTACCTACTTGGGGTGCTAAGCAGGCTCTTCCTCATAGCCACTGCTCCCCAGTAGGCTCTACAGGAGTAATTTCATGGACATGGGTGTTAGATATGGTCTCTTTCCCGTGATCAAAGACCCTTAGCTGAGTCTTTATCATCAAGGGAGAAAATCAAAAAAAATATTGCAGATGATCTTCCTAAGGAAAATCCTAGCAGAAAACCAGCATGCTCCTGGAAGTAGTCCAGGAGGTCTGAGGGATGTTGCTTGCTGTTTATCATCCACAGAAGAGAGAATCCCATTAGCTTCTGTGATCCTGGGACCTGATTCATTGGAAACCCAAAGGGTCCTGAGCCCTGGAAGCATTTGTCTCTGCCCAGCATCCCCCCTCAGTGTTGTGGGGGGTGATGAGTGGTACAGAGTCCATACATGATGAACTAGATACTAGTGTGTTCTTGAACTGAATCACTACAATGTTCTGACGTTGCTTTTTCTTTTGTTTTCTTCCCCCAATCATGTACCTGCTTTCTTCATTTCTCTGATGCTGCAGTTGCGAACATTCTATGGCGAGAAGAAGGTACCAAGCTTATTTGTTCTGTATTGTGCCTGTAATCACATGTGTTCATGGCTCCATAACATGCCATCTTTCCATGCACCACCAATAGTTCTTTTAAACATCAAGCAATCCCTACAAGTGGGGTCCACAGGCCAGATCAGAGGGGAAGTCCACATCAAACTCGAGTGGCACACTTGAGTTTAAACTTGGTTTAAACCTACTAGTGTCTTTAATAGGCTTCCCAGGTGGCACAGTGGTAAAGAATTCACCTGCCAGTGCAGGAGACATAAGAGACGTGGATTCAAGTCCTGGGTTGGGAAGATCCCCTGGAGTAGAAAATGGCAACCCACTCCAGTATTCTCGCCTGGAGAAATCCATGGACAGAGGAGCTTATGGGCTACAGTCCATGGTGTCACAGAGTCAGACGTGACTGAGCATGCACAAGCACAGATGTCTTTAATGGACGTTAGACTATTCGACTTTTTAGAACAAAAGTTTCCATTTAAAGCTATTTTCAAACCTCCACTGAAGCAGACTTCTTGGCAGGGATCCTGGTCAGAACTGAGCCTTAAAATATTTTCTAGTAACTGATGTTGGTGTTGGGGTTTAGTGTTACTTTGAGAAAATGCTAAAGAAAAAAGCTACCATCATGTCTGTAAATATACATTTGCATGTATCTTTCTAAATGAATAGGTTTTTTAAACCTATGTGTATCTACCCAACAATCTTTAGATATTAGGCCAGGCCATACAAAACTGCCATTTGGGGGGAATTGCCTGACAGTCCAGTGGTTAGGACTCCATGCGTCTACTGCTGGGGGCCCAGGTTCAATCCCTGGTCAGGGAACTAAGATCCCACAAGCCACATGGCCAAAGAAAGCAAAAAACAAAATTGCCATTTTTGTATTTCAAAAGTGGTCTAATAATATGGCTCAAAAATAGCAAGCACATGTGGGCACTGGGTTAAAGAGCCTGAGTCACTGTGTTGGATGCGTTTGCAATGGACCCCCAACTCTCCCTCTGAACCCCTCCACCAAAGACTCCAAATCACCTGAGGTACCTTGTCCTCTAGCTTGGTGGACAGAGGAGAGGACGAGCACCAGCAGAAGGCACCATGAGATCCAGGGTTAAGCACTAATTCTCCGTTTTTGAAAACCAGCACATTTCCTCATGTTTCTTCTTAAGAACGTCACAGGCTGTTACCTGCCATCTAGCATGCGCATGCATACAAGCACTCAGAGTAATTTCCTGACTGTCAGGCACTAATGCTCACACAGTCTGGGAGCAAAACAAAGGCAGAGCCTGGAAAATGAGGGATTGTTGCCAGTAGGTTTTAGGAATCCTCAGAAGGAAAGTCATAGCAACAGTTGCTAATCAGGGACAGCGGTCCCTTGACACTGCCTCAACCTGGCTTCTAGGCCACCGCACACACAGAGAGCTTTGGCTCTGTTTCTTTAAAAAGTGCTTCCTAAGGGGTGTTTACAAGTCTCAAAAGTGGAGAATTGCAGAGAGCGCAGGAGCCCCTGCAAAGTGTTAAATGCAGCTCTGGCGGCCCAAAGGCCAAATTAAGACCCACAGCTGCCTCAGAGCTTAGGGCTGGCTGGTGCTATGCTGATATTGGACAACCCAGCAGTGAACAGACTCCATCACACCTGGACAGCTGTCTGCCCACGCCCTTCCCTGCTCATACTCAAGGACCCGAAGTTGGAGAATACAGGAGCAAAAGCAGAGAGGTTGGCAGGGCTCTCCCATCTCTGAATAGGAGCAGTGACATGATGGACTCCCAATAGCAGAGAATGTTCCCCTGTGCCCCTTGGTCAAGCTCACCACAGACAGAACCTTGGGGTCTGACTCGTGAGGCCAGCTCTCTTGTGAAGTCAGTTGCTTGTGGAGCAAGGCCTTGTTGAGCTTCACGTTGCACTGTCCACTGTGGCAAGGCTCAGTGCTCAGCCTGCAGCACAGCTGCAAGCCCCCACGTGGGCTCTACAAAGTCTTCAGTCTCATGTTGGTTCTTCCAGCCACTGATTTTCTAAGAACCTTGGGAGCCTGTTGTGGGGTTTGTGGTTGTTTTGCAGGGACGACCTCCTCTGGCCCCTAAGTTTGAGCAAGAGGAGCTTGCCAAATGACAGTGTATAAAAGAGAAAGTCTTGCTGGGGACAAGATAGATTGGGGTCACAGCAAATGTGTGCTCCCTACCCCGCTCCATACACTTGCCACTGTGTGGGAGGCACAGGCCCATTTTGTCTGGGTCTTGGGAGAGGCTGCCCAGCACCCAGGATTCCCGCTGGGACCTATGCAGAGTGCGCCCAGGCGTTCCCAGCTTCCAAGAGGCTGGAGTCTAGCTGTTTATAGTGGCAGGAGCCCTCAACTCAGCACAGAACTAGACGCAGGTGAGGCTGTGTTGTGGAGTCAGGGGCCCCTGCCCACACTGGGAGCCACGGGCACTGGTGAAAGTGACCAACAGAGCCACTGAAAGTAGGCAGAACAGGATTCCCATTTGCCTGTTTTATCATTTTCTCACTCACTAAAAACTTACTCCATTAGTCAATTAAGTCAGTACACTGGTTTTATTAGCATGCTAGGAAAGAATTTTTCACATAGGTAATTCTCTTAGAATTCCTAGTAATCTTTTCAATGTGTTACCTTCGAAAGCAATGAAGGGAGAGAGGAAGGGGTGTGGGGGAGGAAGAGGGAGAACTCTAGACCTTACCCATCCCTGTGCCATGCTGACCTTGTATGGAGAGCAGGGTGAGGGGACAGAGCCCAGGTGCAGGTTCCAGGTCTGTTACAAGGGCCTGTGGCCTCAACCAAGCCCCTCTTCATCTTGGGCCTGTTTTTTGTTTTTTGTCTTTAAAATAAGGAGGCTGAACTAGCTGGTCCCCAAGGCCCCTTCTTTGCTGATCTAAGGAAATTTCTCCCCAGATAGCCATGGCCCTGGGCTAGGATGAGGTAGGGGGCAGGCAGCTGGCCTGACCCAGCTGTGGGCTCTGTTACCTGGCATGGGGCTGCCGCAGGGAAACTGGTAAGGCAGAGGTTGGAGCAAACTGTCTTGAAGGAAATGTTCACTGGCACAGAGGCCAGGTTTGGACAAAGAAATACCAACCCCAGCATTCTTAGGCCCCCGTGTTCCAAGTGGCAGCACTGTACATAAATGTATTTAAAAAAAAAAAAAAAAACTTTGTTTTTTTGGCATCATCTGATCCATTCTGATTTGCCTAGTTGACAAGGACCAAGGGAGACTTTGCCTTTCAGGACGTGTATGCATTCAGTTGCTCAGTCTTGTCTGACTCTTTCTGGCCCCATGGACTGCAGCCTGCCAGGCTCCTAGGCCCATGGAGTTTTCCAGGCAAGAATACTGAAGTAGGTTGCCATGCCCTCCTCCAGGGCATCTTCCCAGCCCAGGGATCCCAACCCAGGTCTCCCGCATTACAGGTGGATTCTTTACTAGCTGAGCCACCAGGGAAGTCCGAGAATACTGGACTGGGTAGACTTTCCCTTCTCCAGGGGATCTTTCTGACCCAGGAATTGAACCAGGGTCTCCTGCATTGCAGGCGGATTCTTTTCCAGCTGAGCTACCAGGGAAGCCCTTAGGAAAGGTCAAATGTATGTCACAGCCAGAGCTGTCCTTTATTTGAAAACTTGTGTTGACGGCCAGCTGTGGATGAGCGGGGGCAGGAGTGCATGTCTGGGAAGACAGCCTAGGGGTTGGAGGGCCCTCCGTGTACGTGTTGATTCTCAGCCCTCAGGCACTTGCTCCCCACTCACTGCCTGCTCATCTTGCCTCGCCCCTCCTGGACCAGACTTTGCACTCTGTGCCTACACCCGACGCAGCCAGGCTGCTGGTTTCATCTGTGCGCAAGGCGGCCTGTGAGCCTGCCTGGGGACCAGCTGCTAGGAAGGGCATAACCATGGCTGTGCTTGCTCCTCGCAGGCCTCAGTGTGGGAAACATGTTTTACGTCTTCTCCGACGATGGCATAATCGTCCTGCACCCGGTGGACTGTGAGATCCAAAGGCACCTCAAGCCCACAGAGAAGATCTTCATGAGCTACGTAAGTGTCTGGCACTGGGGACACTCCACATCACACACAGCATCCCAGCAACATCACACAACAGCCTTTCACCATGTGCGCCACCGGGTTTCTTGAATTCCATTTGCTATACATGATGTGGCTCCAGATGCCTTCCTCCAGTGGCCACTTCCATGCACGGAGCCTGAAGGGAGGCCCCAGGAGGACAGATGGGTTCCTGGCCTCCACAAGTTCACAACCAAATGACAGAGACAGTAGCGTGAATGGACAGCTTCCAAACAGGTGCTGCTAGAAGATGTGTAAGGTACATGGCAGCAAGGCCTCTCCATGGGCAAAGTCAGAGAAGGCTCCGGGGGCAGGTGATGCCTGGGCTCAGTTGTGAAGAACAGGTAGGAATTGATGATGAATGTCGAGAGGAAATGTCATGAACGTGGAGCACAGGAGCATAAAACATCAGATCATGTTCAGGGAACCACAAATATTCCACATGCCTGGAGGACAAATGGATATGAGAAGGGCCTAAGATTGAGGATGACAGTAGGTAAGGGTCAGGGCTGATGAGTCCTAAGGGGAACACCGAAGGGCTTCAAGCGAAGGATGGCCAGCATTACGGTGCTTTGGAACATGTGCAGGGCCTCACGGAGGGTGAGGATCAGGAGGGCTGCGCTAGAAGCACAGAAGTGGGTGAAGAGGCTGTTGTGATTATCCAGGAGAGGATGGGGACCTGGGTTAAACCAGTGGTGGTGAGAATGGGAAACAGTAGATTTTTGAGCTTTGGAGGCCCTCAGCGGTCCCCAGGGAACAGGGGAGAGAGCATGAAACATGTGAGTGGCCTGAGCATCAGAGCTGCTATGGACAGTTCAGAGGCTGGGTAGAAAATGGCAGTGTGACATGCAGGGGGCAGAGGCAGAAGAGACGACCACAGGCAGCAGGTCCAAAACAACTCTTCCAGCCCCCTAGACCCAGCTGCCAGGAGGCATCCTCAGGGCTGTGCCTCCCACCCCTCGGTTCTGTCCCTTCCACTGGTTTCCCACTTGGCCTTGCATTGGTGGATTCTTACTAGAGGTCTGACCTAGCTAATCCCTGGCTTCTTGAGGGTAGAAGTATGGCATTAATCCAAGAGTCATCTAACAGCCCCCATGAGCCCTCTACTCAAAGACATACAGTGGATACACTGGGCCACAGTGATGGGCTTGGAGCTCACGGAGCAAGTGGGCTTGGCCCAGACGAGTTCCTGAAACAAGTTTGTCGTATTGCTGTGCTGACCGGTGGTGTATTTTACAGTGTTGTGTTTCTTATATTTGCAGCTTGGGAACAGCTCTCTTCCAGACTATTTCATTTGAATTAATCATATTTTAAAGTGTTAACCTCTGATAAGTTTTCCCTCCACGTGATAGCCATGAAACCATCTAGAAAGAGTTGTTGTTGTTGTTTAGTCACTAAGTCGTGTCCAACTCTTTGCAACCCATGGACTGTAGCCTACCAGGCTCCTCTGTCCATAGGATTCCCCAAGCAAGACTGCTGGAATGGGTTGCCCTTTCCTTCTCCAGGGGATCTTCCTGACCCAGGGATCAAACCCATGGCTCCTGCGTAGGCAGCAAATTCTTTACCACTGAGCCACCACCAGCCCCCTAGTAAGAGTGGTCCTAGTTAATTTCTAGCAGTTAGGTTTGAATAATTGCAACCCATCACATTGGCACTAACTTCTCATATATTTGCAATAACCTAACCTGTAGCTTGCAAGGGAAATCTCTCAAATCCTAAGCAGGGCTCAATTTTCCTAAGAAAGTAGAACATACACAGTAAGAGAGGTCCTGTAGGCATTTCAGGCAACTCAAACCTCTGTGAGCTATGGAATAGTCCCAAATAACAGTTTGCTCACCTACAAAATGACCAGAACCTCCCAGGAGAGTTACAATGAGCTGACCCTCTTCCTCAGGTTCTGGGTGAGTAGGCAGTTGGTGCTTCTCATCTCTGGCCTCTCTGCTGGATGAGAGTCCACTTTGCCCAGCAGGATGCTGCAGGGTTAGTAGGTCAGGGCACAGGCTGTAGGGCAGGATCTGCACAAGTGATATCAGAGCCCACCTCCATCACTCAGCAGGCCAAGTGGCTTAAGAAAAGTGTTTAACCCCTCTAAGCCTCTGTCTTTTCTCATAGGTAAATTAAGGTTATTGTGAGGATTAAGGGCTTCCCAGGTGGCGCTAGTGGGAAAGAACCCACCTGCCAATGCAAGAGGGCATAAGAGACGTGGGTTCAATCCCTGGGTCAGGAAGATTCCCTGAAGAAGGGCACAGTGACCCACTCTAGCCTGGAGAATCCCATGGACAGAGGAGCCTGGCTGGCTATGTCCATAGGGTTTCAGAGTCAGACATGACTAAAGCAACTTAGCACACAGGCATGTAAGGATTAAATATGATGACAGAGAGTGAAATGTAAAAGGAGAAAGACCTGCTTCAAAGCTATTGCAGCTGTTTAGCAAAGAAACTGGGCTTAAGCTAGAACATAGAACTCTGAGATTTAGGAGGCAATCTCTGTAGTCCTCAGGACTAATTCACAGTGAGTTGTGTGGGAGAAGGAAGCGTCCAGAATGGTGTTCCTGCTTTGGACTCGGCTGCCTAGATGCCACTGAGGACTCAGAGGTGGAGCAGGGATGGCGGCAAAGACCAGCTCACATGTGGACGGTTGAGAATGAGCTGACTGTAGGAGAACCCATGGGAGAACTGGGGAGAATGGTTCTGAGCTAAAGACACAGATCTGGGAGTCTCAGCATGTGAGTGCTGATGACAGCCAAGACAGGAGAGAAGATCACCAAGGGTGCGTGTAAGTGACTGGAGTTGGGCATCTGCACAGAACCCTGGGGCTGACACAAAGGTTGAGACAGCATCGCACAAGAGTCATGAGGAAACACGTGAGAATGTATATCACAAAAGACAAGGGAAAAGAAGGTCCTCTTTTCTCTCACTTATTCTTTATTTGTATTACATTATGTTATATATTTCAAGCACCAGTGCTGTGTCAGGCACTTCACTAGGTGCTAAGAATAAAGCAGTGAGCCCAACAAAGAGCTTGCTCTCAAGGAGCTTATGATCTAGTGACAAAGAAAAGACTCAGTGTAGGTAGACAAACAAATGAAGAAGGTCAAGCGGGAAATGAGAAGTGTAGCAAGGTAAAGGAGGGTGGGTGCCTGGGTGCTAAGCTTGTTGAGGCTAGAGAGGGCATCTCCAGAAGGTGACATATGGGATGACGTGTCACCTGATGGACATGAAATACACCAGGTAGATGTCTGGGGACACCAGTTGATCAGCGCACGGGCCCTGGTGCAGGAGTTCAGCATGAGTACGGAAGATGCGGGCACGTGCGTGCACAGAATGGGTGGGAAAGGGAGAAAAACACTAGAGACAGGTCAGAGGAGTCCCAGGAACCAGAGTGTTCAGGGCCTTGTTGGCTTCAGGAAAGACTTGGACCCTGTTCTGAGCAAGAAAGAGTGTTGTTGTGGTGGAGTGCGTTGAGCTGACTTGTATTCACAGGGATCCCTGTGGTTGGTGAGTCAAGAATCTGTCAGGGGAGGCCAGGGTGGAATCAAGGAGCACAGCGTGGATGCTGTAGCAGTCACTCAAGGGACAGATGTGGCTTGAGTCAAGGTGACAGAGGTGGAAGCGATCGGGAAGTTTAACTCTCAATATGTTCTTGGAGGTAAAATTGAAATGGTTTTTATTCATTGGATGAAGGCTGAGGGTGTAGAGAGCAAAAGCAGAGTCAAAGATGCCTTCAGAGATTTTGTCTAGGAAGTAAAACAGGGGAAATGAGCAAGACTGGGAGGCAAAACTGAGAGTTGATTTTGAACTTACAAATTTGAGATGTAAATAAAATAGCTACTTAGGAAAGTAGCTAAGTCTGGAGTTCAGAGAAAAGGGCTGAGCTAAAGATAAAAATTAGGGAGTTGTTAGCACAAGAAGGAAATGGCAACCCACTCTAGTGTTCTTGCCTGGAGAATCCCAGGGACGGGGAAGCCTCATGGGCTTCTGTCTATGGGGTCACACAGAGTCGGACACGACTGAAGCGACTTAGCAGCAGTAGCAGCAGACTATTTAAAGTCATAGGTGTGGATTAACAATGATTAGCAAAGGTAGTGGATTTTAGAGAAGTCATCCAGTAGTGACCCCTGAGCATTCTGGCATCTAGAGATCAGCAAACAGAGTAGACTGAACAATAGAGAAGGGTCAAGACACTGGGGAGGGTGGAGGGAACAGAACCAAGAAACAGTCAACACAGTGTCAAATGATGCCCCAAGTTCAATTAAGATGATGGCAAAGCTTGAATATAACTGAAAAGTCGGCCAGAAGTTCAGTGAGAACACCGCCAGCTCTGTGCAGAGGACTAGCGCCAGAAGACTAAGGAGCATGTGACAGGTGAGGAAGCTGAGGGTGTGTGTAGGTGACTCCTCCAGGAGTCTGGTCACTGACAAGAGTTGTGTGCGATGGACGGGGATGAGGAGAGGGAGAAGGCCACTCTCAAGAGTGGAAGCACACGGACCTCTCAGCTGCTGGCCGAAAGGCCGGCAAAGGGAGTTACAGCCTCAGGAGGAGCAGGGGAAGATGAAAGATGAATGGAACGTGGAGTAAAAGCTCCATGCATGGTGATGCGAGAAGCTGTGCGTGCTGTGCTCCCTTGGATGCTGCAGTGGCGAAGAATTCTGAGAGAGGAAGAAAGGAAGAGGGGAGGGTGAAGGGAGCGGAACCCAGCGATGGCAGGGGAACAGGGGATTAAGAAGACTTATGGCAGCCTGTCTCCTTTACAGGAAGAAATATGTCCTCAAAAGGACGGGGACGCCACCCAGCCCTGCCAGTGGGCATCAGCAGTGAACGTCAGGCACCACTACATCTATGTGGCCCAGCCCACACTCAGCAGAGTCCTTGTGGTCGACGTGCAGGCTCAGAAAGTCCTTCAGGTACATCTCTCTGAGGGAGGGGGGAGCTTCCAGCTCTGGGGCACAGCCTGCCACATCCTTCTTTGTTCTCTGCGCACTCCCCAGCTCCTAGGAGAAGTGGTCAGGCTAATGAAAGGATGTAGAGAAGATTCATTTTAGAGAAGTGCATTTTTCATTAAGCATGTATTGCCTACTATGTGCCAAACTTTGGTCTAGGTGCTTAGACAAATAGCCATGAATGAACAGGTCCCAGAAATTATATTCTAGTTGGGGAAAGAGACCATCATTTAGAATTTTAGGGAGCTACAGATGCTAAGAGCTATTTACATGTTGAAAGAGACAGAGGAACCAAAAGACTGCTTTTAAGTGGCCCTACCTCTGGAGGTAAACAGAGTCTGAGATCTGAACACCAAGTGGGATTGGAGCTTTGGAGCATGACCATGGAGCCACTTTTTTTTAAAGATTCTTTTCCCATAGAGATCATTACAGAGTATTGAGTAGAGTTGCCTGTGCTATACAGTAGGTTCATATTAGTTATCTATTGTATATATAGTTAATACTCTTACATCCCAATCTCCCAGTTTAGCCCACCCCTCTTTTCCCCATCTGTGATTTCTATTTCTGTTTTGTAACAAGTTCATTTGTATTATTTTAGATTCCACATATAAGCAGTATCATATTTGTCTCTGACTGACTTAGTATAATAATCTCCAGGTCCATCAATGTTGCTGCAAATGGCATTATTTCATTCTTTTTTATGACTAATATTCCATTATACATACATATTGGACATCTAGGCTGTTTCCGTGTCCTGGCTATTGTAAGTAATGCTACAATGAACGTTGGGTGTATGTATCTTTTCAAATTATGGTTTTCTCCAGATACTTGCTCAGGGGTGGGATTGCTGGGTCATAGGGTAGTTCTGTATTTAGTTTTTTAAGGAACCTCCATACTGCTCTCCATCCCCACCAAAGGTGCAAGAAGGTTCCCTTTCCTTCACACCCTCTTCAGCATTTATTATTTGTAGATTTGTTGATGATGGCCATTCTGACTAGTGTGAGACTTCACTGTACTTTTGATTTGCATTTGTCTAATAATTACTGATGTTGATCTTTTCCGGTACTTCTTGGCCATCTGTACGTCTTCTTTGAAGAAATGTCTATTTAGGTCTCCTGCCTATTTTTTCATTGGGGTTGCTTTTGTTTGATATTGAGCTGCATGAGTTCTTTGTATATTTTTTTAGATTAATCCCTTCTTGGTTGCTTTATTTGTAAATATTTTCTCCCATTCTGTGGGTTGTCTTTTCATTTTTTCATGGTTCCCTTTGCTGTGCAAAAGCTTTTGAGTTTAATTATGTCCCATTTGTTTGTTTTTATTTTCATTACTCTAGGAGGTGGATCAAAAAAGATCTTGCTGCCGTTCATGTCAGAGTATTCTGTCTATGTTTGCCACTAAGAGTTTTATAGTATCCAATCATACATTTGGGTCTATAATCCATTTTGAGTTTATTTTTGTGTATGGTGTTAAAGAATGTTCTAGTTTCATTCCTTTACATGTAACTGTCCGGTTTCGCCAGCACCACTTATTGAAGAGACTGTCTTCTCTCCATTGTACATTCTTCCTTTGTCAAAGATTAGGTGACAGTAGGTGCCTGGGTTTATTTTGGGGGTTTTTAACCTGTTCCATTCATCTAGACTTCTGTTTTTGTGCCCGTAGCATACTGTTTTATAGCTTTGTAGTATAGTCCAAAGTCAGGGACCCTGATTCCTCCAGCTCCATTTTCCTTAAGATTGCTTTGGCTATTCAGGGTCTTTTGTGTTTGCATACAAATTCTAAAGATTTTGTTCAAAGTAAGGATTTTTAAATGGAATTTAAAGGGAATTAGTGACTGATCTGATCTGCTCCTTAATTATCTGGGTGAGCCCTACCTGCAAGCACAAGTATCCTCATAAGAGAGAGGATGTGACAACAAAGAAGAAGGAGACAGTTTAAGGATAAAGCAGGTTTGCTACACTGCTGGCTTTAAGATTGGAGGGAAAGGCCATAAGCCAAAGAATGCAAATTTTTAGATTCTGGCAGCTGGAAAGACAAGGAAATACATTTTCCCCTAGAGCCTCTAGAGGGAGCACTACCATGCAGATGTATTTCTCCTGCCAGTGAAATTAATTTTGGACTTCTGGCCTCAAGAACTGTAATTATGGGGAATAAATTTGTGTTGTTTTAAGCCACCAAGTTAGTGGCACTGTTGCTACAGCAGTAGGAAAGTAATGCGCTCTGATAGAGCTTTGAGCAAGGCAGGGGGTAAAGCAGATACAGGGGGAAATTCGTAATTCCTCTTTAGATTACGTTTAAGCTGCTATTATATATATAATCTATATCTTTAAAGATGTTATGTAATAGGTTGCATAAATAGGTCTGGAGTCAAAGGAGAGGTCTAGGCTGGAGATATGAATGTGGGCATCGTTACCATGTGAATTTGTTAAATCCAGTGACCTGGAGGAGATCATGGAGGGATATATAGATAGAGAAGAGGTCACGGTTGGAGCCCTGAAGTACTCCAACACTTAAAGATCAGGAATGAGAGAGAGAGCCAACAGAGGAGACCAAGAAGGAATAACCTGAAAGGTAAGAAGAAAATGAGGAGAGGGTGGTTTTCCAGAAGCCAAGAGAAGAGTATTTTAAGGGAGAGTTAGTGGCCAATGGTATCAAAGGTTGCTGAAAGTATTTGTATGTTGTGAAGACTGAGAACTAACCTTGGATTCAGCACCACATGGATCACCTTGGCAGGATAATGGCAGAATACAAGCCTGAGAGGGGTGAGTTCACATCAGAATCAGAGGGAGTAGGGATGGTGAATACAGACAACCATTTTGAGGGGTTTTGCTGAAATGTGAGTAAAAGTAGACAAATGAGGCAGTAGCTGGCAGAGGATGCTGAAGAAACTTTTAGGCTAGATGACATTCCAGCATTTGTATGCTAATGGGGAAAACTTCTGCAGTTCTTCCCTTTCTTCTGCATCAGTGAAGTAGGCAGTGGAATCCAGGACATAGGAGCAGATACACCAGCCTAAGATAAAAGCACGTTCACTCATCAGAGCAGGAAGAAACCGGAAGTATTCGGGCACAGGTGCAAATAGGTGATACAGTTGGTGGTAGCTGAGTGACCTTCTCTTCTGGTTGCCTTTGAAATAAGAAGGAAAATTATCACCAAGGCTGGAAGTCTAAGGAAAGAGGTGAAAGTTGGATGTGAGATTAAATTGACCAGGGAAATGTGATAGGACTGCAGGGCAGTGGTGAAGATCCACTTAAGGATGAGGGGTGCAAATTTAAAGTCAAACCAGTGACGAGACTTGTATTTTTTTTTTCCAAGGAATGCTCACTGTTAGGAGAAAGTTACATAAAACCAGGGTTTTGGTGTGGTTTCTCCGGGCAAATATGACAAGAGATTTTCTAGCTATCTTTTTGTTATTGATTGAATAATTTCAATCCTTTGAAATCTATTGAAGCTTGTTTTATAATCAAGCTAATCTACTTTGGCAAGTGCTCTATGTATACTTTAAAAGTATGTGTTTTCTAATGTGTGTGTATCAAGTTGGATCATTCTATTACTCAAATATTCTAAGTGACTTTTGTTTAGTCAACTAGCTGCTAAGAGGTATGTTGAAATCTCCCCCTATGATTGTAAATTTATCAAGTTCCATCCATTTTTGCTTTGCTTTAAAATTGTAATATCTTCCTGAGTGGAAGACTTCTTTCAAAATATCCCTATTTATCTCTGGTAAAGCTTCTTGCCTGAAAGTCTGTTTTTGTCTAACAGTGTAGCTAAATCAGATTTACTTTGATTAGTGTTACCATGGTATAATTTTTCCATTCTTTCACTTTCAATCTATGTCATGTATTTAAAAGGTGATCTTATGTATTTGGATTTTGGCTTTTATCTAGTTTAATAATCTTGGTCTTTACTCAATTATTTGATTCCTGTATATGGTTATGCCTACCATCTTTCTGTTTTTTTCTCCTTTCTCGCTTTTTTCTGGATTAGTCAAACATTTTTATTATTCTATTTCTCCCTCTAGTAACTTGTTGTCCATGCATTCTTTGATCATTGCTATTATTATGACCACCCTAGGGATCACAACACATTCTTTGCCTCAATACAGTCTCATACAAGTTATTACTTCATTTGCCTAATAATGGGCTTCCCTGATAGCTCAGCTGATAAAGAATCCGCCTGCAATGCGGAAGACCTAGGTTCAATCCCTGGGTCAGGAAGATCCCCTGGAGACGGGAAAGGCCACCCACTCCAGTATTCGGACATGACTGAGAAACTTTCACTTTCATTGCCTAATAACGAGAGAACCTTAGAACACTCTAACTCCTCTAACCCCCGTTCTGCCTTTGGCACTATAGTAGGAATGAATTTATTTCTACACATAATTTAACCCTGCAAAACATGACTATTATTGTCATTTATATTCACACATATATTTACCTTTGTCATTGCTCTTTATTCTTTCCTGAAGTACAGTGCTCTGTCTGGGATCAATTTCATTCTGACTGGACAGGTTTCTTTAGTGCAGGTCTGCTGACACCAGATTCTCATAGTTCTTATTTGTTTGAAAATTTTCCATTTGTAAAGGATGTTTTCACTGGATATAGAATGTTACATTGGCAGTTATATTCTTTCAGCTTTAAGATGCCATTTCATTATCTTCCACTGGTTTTGTTAACAGGTCAACCGTCAAGTTTTACTGTCTCTCTTTTGAAGATGATGTATCCCTTTTTTCTCTCTGGCTGCTTTCTAGATTTTCTCTTTCTTTGGTCTTTAATATTTTTCATCAGACTGGAAAATTCTTAACCAGTGTTTCTTCAAATATTCTGAGGCCTCATTCTTTCTCACCTCTTCTTTGAGAACTTTGAAAGAAAAAAAAAAATAGACCTTTTCATTGTGTCCCACACATCTCTTTCCCTCTTTTCATATTTTCCATCCTTTTTTGTCTCTTTGTAGTTCAGTTTGGGTATGTGCCTCGATTGTCTTTCACTTTACTAGTCCTGTCTTCCACCCTGTCTAAGGTATATTTAACAAAATCTGTTTATTGAGATCTTCATTTCAGATCTTCATTTGCATTTTTTCACTTTAGAATTTCTGCTTAATTCCCTATACATACACACATATATATAATTATATGCACATAATTTCCTTATCTTTTTATATTATTTTCAGTCATATAAGCTGTATCTTGAAATGCCTAGTCATTTTTTTCTGAATGGCAAACCTTCCATATAACATTGTAGAGACTTTCTATGGCTGTCATCCACTGAAGAGAGTTTATCCTTTTCTCTGCTAGGAAGAGAGAGAGTAGAAAATGAATCCCTCTAATCAGGTACTGTGTTGAGCCAAGGCTGAGTTGCAGCTTTTATAAAGCTTAGTCAGCCTCTGATTCACTCCTAGTAGGTCACCCTTCCAGTCCTCACACTGAGAGCCTGGTTTGTTCTTCAGGACATTTTCCCCTCCGTGGCTTAGCTCCTTAGCATATAGAGACTGTGGAGAGCTCGGTTCTGAATTTAAGAGATTGCGGGGGGTGGGGGTTAGGCTTTCAACCTCCTGCTCCACACCACCTCAGTCAGAATGAGAATATGAACTATGGTTGGAAAAGGTTAGGCAGAAAGGACAGATAGCGCCTGCAGTCCAAACTTCAGGGAAGTTTGTGAAGAGGGTGGACAAATAAGATAGCTGGAAGAGCATGCATAATCAAGAGGGTTTTTAAAAGAGAGAGAAAAAGTACAAGAATCTAGAGAGAGTGAGGATGGTGAGTTAAGAAGCTCTGGGAAGAAGAAGGCTGCTGGCTCCTGAAGCCTTTGGTAAATGAAGGGAAAAGACTAGGAAGCTGGCAGAAGAGAGGAACAATGAGGAGCAGCTAGAAGCATGAACAATGGACCGGGGGTATATGAAGGTAGGAAAATAGAAACAACTCTGCTTAGGACTTCAGGGTAGAGTGGGTTTTAATCTGAGCAAAACAGTTAAAACAGACTGCAAAGATGGGGGTGACTAGAGAATAAATAGACGTCAACGGGGATGGGCAACATGAAGAGTTTAGGTTTGTATAGAGTTGTGGTCATCAACAGAGGAATGAATTCTAGAGTACAGTGGGTTTATCTGAAGCCATGTGCTGAATGAGCTCATCCAGGGAAAGGAGGTAGATAGAAGGTCAAAGATGAAGACATGGAACATGCCAACATTTAGAAGTCAGGATGAGGAAGGGAAGCCAGGGAGGTGGGGCGCTGAGGAAAGACAATATTCCCAGAAGGGAATGGTAAACCATGCTGAAAATTCAAGTTAGAGGAGGATCAAAAATTGATCTCTGAATTTGACATTAAGCTCTATCACAGTTCAGTGGAGTGGTGAAGACAATTAAATGGTTTCAAGGACTCCATAGACATTTCTTGAGGAAAGCTTTAACCAATGGGGACAAAAATGCCCCCCGACTAGATCAGAAAGGCTAGAATATGGTGGACTTAAATTGAAGTTTCAGAAATTTGTTGACAAAGAATAAGTTACGGTGGCTGCAGTAGGGAAGAGAAAAAGATCACTGAAACCAAGAAGGAACTAAGAAAGCAGGGCTTTGAATGAAGGCACCAAACTAGGGATCTTTAACAAACAAAGAGAGTGGCTAGGTCAGTGCGGAAGAGAGCAGGGGTCACAGCGACATCACAGTGTTTTGGAACTTAGAAACTACATTCAGTTCAGTTCAGTCACTCAGTCGTGTCCGACTCTTTGCAACCCCATGAATTGCAGCACACCAGGCCTCCCTGTCCATCACCAAATCCCAGAGTTCACTCAGACTCACGTCGATTGAGTCGGTGATGCCATCCAGCCATCTCATCCTCTGGCGTCCCCTTTTCCTCCTGCCCCCAATCCCTCCCAGCATCAGAGTCTTTTCCAATGAGTCAACTCTTCACATGAGGTGGCCAAAGTACTGGAGTTTTAGCTTCAGCATCATTCCCTCCAAAGAAATCCCAGGGCTGATCTCTTTCAGAATGGACTGGTTGGATCTCCTTGCAGTCCAAGGGACTCTCAAGAGTCTTCTCCAACACCACAGTTCAAAAGCATCAATTCTTTGGCACTCAGCCTTTTTCACAGTCCAACTCTCACATCCATACATGACCACAGGAAAAACCATAGCCTTGACTAGACGGACCTTTGTTGGCAAAGTAATGTCTCTGCTTTTGAATATGCTATCTAGGTTGTTCATAACTTTCCTTCCAAGGAGTAAGCGTCTTTTAATTTCATGGCTGCAGTCACCATCTGCAGTGATTTTGGAGCCCCCCAAAATAAAGTCTGACACTGTTTCCCCATCTATTTCCCATGAAGTGATGGGACTGGATGCCATGATCTGTTTTCTGAATGTTGAGCTTTAAGCCAACTTTTTCACTCCCCACTTTCACTTTCATCAAGAGGCTTTTTAGTTCCTCTCCACTTTCTGCCATAAGGGTGGAGAAGTATAAAACAGTCTCCAGGTAGGACTGAGGAAGCTCTATTCTCAGAAAATAGCAGAGTTTCAGTTACAGCAGTAGAAAGAGACTCACCTGATGCTAAAGTCCAAGTCCTGGAGGTTCCAGGTGGGTGATGTACAAGACAGTCTTCACAAAGTTAAAGGGCATGTAATAACAGAAGCTTTCCAAGTCAGTCTCAGATCATGCAGGTGGAAGAGCTTTGGAAGGATGCTGAGGGTTCAGGAGGCCTCCAAGGCTTACAGGAGAAGTGATGGGAGGGTCCTGAAGCTGACCGTGAGTGGAAAACTGGAAAAAAGAAAAACCTGTGTTTATGTTTTTGCCAAGATGGTATGGGTCTTCTTTAAGTAAAACTTGCAAGAAAGGAAAACATTACTAACAACCAATTTTATGCCTCTGAGACAAACCCACAAAGGTTTCTTCCCTGGGTTCCCAAATGGGCTCATTATCCAGGCTGCTAGGCTGGATAGAGTGGCCTAGAAAAGAATCACTTTCTGCAACAACAATGATCAACTTGTCGCTACTTTTTTTTTTTAAGTCCATAGATGTCGATCCTCTGCCGGCTAAGCTGTCCTATGACAAATCACATGACCAAGTGTGGGTCCTGAGCTGGGGGAACGTGCACAAGTCCCAACCAAGCCTCCAGGTATGTTGGGTACATGCAGGACAACACCCACCTGCAAGAAAGGACTCTCTCCCCAGCTAATCACCTTTACCCAAAGTATGTCCATGAAAGAGAGTAGGAAACATCCTCAGGACCACGCCCCTTACAGGCAATTAGCAGGGTATCTTCCACCAGGCGTGCTGCTAAAGACAACACTGATGGTAGATGGGATTCTGATGTCATGACAACCAGAAGGTGGCTCTTGGGCCCCACCTAGCCCAGCCCCCAAACACTTGTCTCTTCTCAGCCAGGAGCTCCTGGGGCCAGGCAGGAATGAACCTCTGGACTCCAAAGGGAGCTAGGGCTTTCTCCACCCTGGGCTGCATGGGCTGGAGAATACTGCCAAAGCAGGCACCAGACAGTAAGGAAGCAGAAGGAAAAGCAGTGGCAAGTATGTTCATAAATGAAAGCACATTACTGAGTGCTCATGGGGTGCCAGGGCACAGGAAGGTTCAGTAATTGGCCCCTGCTCCACCCTAGGTATATGTTCAGCCCTGCAGTCCAGCCACTGCACTGTACTGACTCCCCCTTGGGAAGAGCCTGGGCCCAGCACAACTGTGCTTCCACCAGTCAGGGAAGGTCAACACCAACCTGTGTTGAGTGTGTCTGGCTCAGCCTTTCTCACCGAGGCACATGAGAGGATTAAGCCCTACAGAAGGTGATTTAAATACCTGTTCCCTCAATTTTCACAATGATGGTACACAGAACCATTCCAGATGCCCAGACGTTAACTCAGCGCATACAATGGACTCCTCAGGATATTAGGATTTATTCTCTCTCAGAACCCCAGTTGAGAAGGGCTGCAGATGGAGCCAAGTTCACCTTTTTCCCAAGACTGGTAAGAGGCCAGGGGACACCCCGTCTACAGAAGCTTCCTCCTGGGGACTGGCCACTCTCCTGGGCCAGGGGAAGGACACTACTTCATCTCCCACACACCGAGACTACTGCCCCTCAGTGGACACCATCAACATGTCCTGGGCCCCAGCGAGCTGATGACAAATAGTAATAATTCATTAGAGGACCTAGGAGTCAGAATAAGGTCGCTCAGAAAATTGGTTTCTCTGGCAGCCCTAAGAAAACAGGTAAGGAAATTCGAAGGGAGGGGCCACCAGAAAATATTTTTCTAGAGCTAAAAATTAACAAAAATGATTACCTAATTTAAAACTGCAGGAGATGAGTTGAAAAATGCATGGTTTCTACTGAGACTCAAATTAATAGCCTGAAAGATAAAGAGCAAGAAAATCCTCAAATCACAGAACAAATATAAGATTAAGATATGAAGTCTCAAATGACATTTCAAAGTCAAAAGAAGTTTAGAAAAAGTAATAGTTGGAATGGAGTCAAACATTCAATTTGGAATAAAATTTCCAATTTAAAAAAAGTACATCTTGTAGATTGAAAGTGATCCAGGTTAACATGATGAGAAAGAACACATCTCTGCTCTTCCTGGTAAAACTCTGGACTTCTAAGAATAAAGAAAAAATATTTCAAGGCAGAAAGAACATGTCACCTATAGAAGAACAATCAGATTTCTCACCTGCAACAGTGAAGACGGTGGCATTGTGCCCACATGCTGCTAAAAGAAAAGGGTTGATATCCAAGGCATCATTTACCTGTCAGGACAAAAGAAAGACCTAAGCATATGCAAGAATTCAGAGAGCATATCACAAAAGATAGCAGAAAAACAGCAGGTGAGCCAGATCAGAGACATCGAGATGGAGGAAGATACAGAAGAGACAAGAGTAAGAAAGAAATCTAGAGAGGAAGGTCCAAAATTGAAACAAGATGAATGAGGAGAAACTAATGTGTGAAAGTGGAGTCATTCAGTCGTGTCTGACTCTTTGCGACCCCACGGACTGTAGCCCAGCAGGCTTCTCAGTCCATGGGATTTTCCAGGCAGGAATACTGGAGTGGGTTGCCATTTCCTTCTCCAGGGGATCTTCCCGACCCAGGAATTGAACCCAGGTCTCCTGCATTACAAGCAGACACTTTACCATCTGAGCCACCAGGGAAGAGAGGAAGGTCCAAAATTGAAACAAGATGCATGAGGAGAGACTAATGTATAGTAAGTGCTAAATAAAGGCATTTGAATTAGGAGAGATGTACTGAAAGAGATATTCTGATACCAGACTCTAAAGATGGTAAATTGTTTCAGTAAAAGTAAAGATAGGGAGTAGAGGAAAGAGAAGGGAGTAAAAAGATTCTAACATGTCATCTTATGGGGATAAGAGAGGATATAGAAAATGCTCTTTGAAATCAATAGTTGAGATAGTTAACTATCTAATTATTCCAAATGTGACAAACTGATTTCTCCTATTAAAAGCAGAGATGATGAGATTGGGTTTGGAAGGAAGAAAGGGAGAGAAAACTAGCTATAATTTGTTTACAAGAGGCATATAAAGTGGTGATAGGTGGATGAAAAGATGTTTGAGTGATAATATTAATATCAGACAAGGTCAAATTTAAGATTACAAGCACTAAATAGCATAAGGAGAGACATCATGTGAAGATAAACAGCCAACAGATAGCAAACAACTAAATACATGACACAAGAGTGATTAACAATACAAGAACTTGATTTTAAAATGCACTTAAATTGTACATACCAAGGAGACAGTATAATGACATGGGAAAAGTGAATAATATGAATAAGGAACTCGGTTTCATAAATATATAGAAAACCTTTCCTCTGCCAAATAGAATTTTTTCACATGTCCACATATACATGTATCAGTAATCACAAAATTTTAACAAATTTTGCAAAAGTCAGTGTTATAGGCTACATTATCTGATAATTAGAAATAATTAAAATGTGACCTACCTAATAAGGAAACACTCCTAGATTGTTACTGGAGCAAAGAGGAAATTAAAATGAGAAATTACAAAGTGTCTGAAAGCAATGAAAAAGAGACTCCTTCTCATCAAAACCTATGGGATCGAGAGAAAACCATACGCAAGGGAATATTTGTGTCTTAAAACCTGCAGAGAATATATTTGTATTAAGAAATTAGAAAAAGAACAAAGTTAACTTGCAGGAAGGAATTATTTAAAAGACCAAAATTAGTAGAAATAAAAAAAGAACAAAAAACCCATAAATCCTTCATAAACCTGATAAAGAAAAAAAACATAAAATGAAGAATGTGAAGAGAGATTACTACAGATGAAGGAAGATGAAAATAATTGTCAAATAGTATACTGCAGCTCTGAGGTGGCAAATTTTAAAACCTAGAAAAAACGGGATTGCAAAATGCAGAAAAAAATAAACTGATCTAGTCAGAGAAAGTATCGTATGACATCACTTATATGTGGAATCTAAAGGACACAAATGAACCTCTCTGTGAAGCAGAAAGACACTGACATAAAGAAAGACACTGATAAAGAATAGACCTGGGGTGAGCAGATGCAGATTGTTACATACAGAATGGATGGACAGCAGGGTCCCACTGCATAGCACAGGGAGCTTACAGTGTCCTGGGAAAAACCACAGCAGAAAAGATACAATATTTATATAAATATAAAAAAGAATTATGTGTGTGTGTGTATATAAATGTGTAACTGAGTCTCTGTGCTGTACAGCAGAAATTAATGTAAATCAACTATACTTTAATAAAATAAATAATTAAAAAAAACTGACCTAAGAAAAGGAAAACCTGAAGTAGAACAATTACCAGAGAAGAGGTTTTTTTTTTTTTTTTTTTAAGATTAAAGATCTACCATAGAAAAATGTACAGCCAAGTTTCTGATGCATTGTTTAACAATTAGATTAATACCTAGGCAAGAACATTCAGATGTATGTATTCAGAAAAAGGCAAATGATAAGTGGAGATTTTTCAAAACATATTAAAATACATTGAAGTTGGCTAATTAATAAATTAGTATTGATCCTAGAAACAAATACATTTTAGTGATAGTTGCTTAAAATGTAATAACTGATAAATGAAGCATATGAAATTGGTAAGGCAAATGCTTTGGGACCATAATCTTATCATTTATGGAAACCTAAAGTTGATCATTTAATCTTATTTCTCAGACCATTTGTATTCAGTGCAACCATTACCTTTGTGAGAGAGGCTGAGCATAGTATTAACTGGAACTGAGCAGAAGAGGAGCTTTTGGGTACAGCCAAGTTATAGCAAACCTTGCAAATGCAGATAGTTTTAGTATTATTTGAACTATCTCAGACAATGTGGGGGAAATGTACAGCTCCTTACTATTAAAAAATAAAACTATCAACTAATCTCACAAATACAGAAGCAAAATTCAACATGGTATTAAAAATAGAGTCCAACAATGCATCTAACTGCTTGAGCAGGGAACAAATTCCAGGATGCAATAATGGTTCACTCTTAGGAAATCAGTCAATATTACTCATAGCACAAATTAAAACAGAATAAACTATAATATTTTCAATGAATGCTGGAAAGGCATTTAACTAAATACAGCAGACATTCTTAATTAAAAAAAAAAAACTAAAAAAAAAAAAAAAGGAATAGAAGACATAAACATAATGAAGACTGTTTCCCAGAAACCAAGAGCAAATTTTGCCTAAATGACAAAACACCAAGAGCATTTTAATTAATATCAAGAATTAGACCATTATGCCCACCATCACCATAATTAGAAAGTCTGAGAAATGCATTCTGACAAGAAAATGAAATAAACTGAATAAACCTACCTTCATCATTGTGGACTAGTGTTCAAGAAACCACTGCTTGCAAAAACCGCTCCTGGAAATGACAAAAGGCAGAGCCTTTGTGGTGAGCAATTTAGAAATGTGAACCAAAAGCCTCAGTCCAGCAACGTGACCCCTCAGAGGCCATGATCAAGGGTGGGCACAAAGATTTAGTTACAGCACTATGTGTTACAGCATTATTTACATTTGCAAAACATTCAAAATTCTATCCTAAGGTTTCTGAACATCTAACACTAAGGGACTGGTTAAACAAACTTGCTGTGACAAAATGAAAGTGGTTCTATAAATGAGGCTTGTTCCACCAAGGCCCTCCCCGAGAAGCCAGTGTTTAAACCTCTGGCATATTGCAAATTTTGCCCATCGTGCTCTTGTCCACCACTCCCAGGTCCAGTTTTTAGCTGCATCAATACCCTGGCTCCCTGCTCTTCCCCAACTGTAACCTCTTAGCTGGCTTCATCCACCCCTCTGGAGCAGATGCTCAGCCTTCCCATCCCCATGCTACCAACTGACATCTCCTGATATCCAGCCACCTGCCTGCATTTTCGACCAAGCCCATAGATCCAGCAAATTTGAGAGGCTCAAAAGCTATCTTTTAGTCACCAAACATGCCCAGCTATGTGTTGGGACACAGGCCAAGAAGGAACTCATGACTCATTGGAGAAGTGAGGTTGACTAGCCCATATCAGTTCAATGGCTCATGATACTGGGTTTTGAAGAAGTAACCTCTGCACACAGGGTGTTAGGGTGGTGAAGCGTGAATGACACTGACTGCTGGCAGCCTGTGATTTTCCATCTCTATTATAAGCTAAAATGATAGACCTGGTATCAAGCAATGATTGCATGGTTTCTTGGAATTCTCTGGCATTTTAACCTGGATTTTCTAAGATCCAGTTGCCTAATACTGATATTTTCTTTTTCTTTTTTTCAAACATTTTATTTTGTATTGGGCTATAGGCAATTAACAATGCTATGGTAGTTTCAGGTGAACAGCAAAGGGACTCAGCCATACATGTACATGTATCCATTCTCCCCCAAATCCTCCTCCCATCCAGGCTGGCACATAAACAGAAGAGTTCCATGTGCTATATAGTAGGTCCTTGTTGGTCATCCATTTTAAATGTAGCAGTGTGAACATGACCATCCCAAACTCCCTAGCTATCCCCCGGGACAACTATAAGTTTGCTTCCTGTTTTTTAAGTAAGTTGACCTAATACTGAAATTTTCTTAATGTCTAGTTCTAAGTTTTTTCCCATGGACTTGGCATAGAAATGTCATTCCGACTTTTTTTTTTAATTACAGGAAAATAACCTAACTTTAGAACTTAAGAGCTGCCCTAAAACTAAAATTCCCAGCCTACATCTTTCTGGCATTCTGCCTGTTGACCCCTGGAGGGAAACCACCATCCCCAAAACCCCAGCCTCAAACCTGCCAGAGGAGGCAGGGCAGGTGCTGTTTGTCTTGTCATTACAGTAAGAGCCAGAGGCAGTCCCACTCTTAAAAGGTTAAAGCATCCAGAGCTCTAAGCCCTGTGAGTCACGAAGCCACATCACAGACTGTCCTCAGCCTCAGGCTGCAAAAATCTGAATCCTTCCGTCTGTATACGTGGTCACAATATAAAGATCAGAAAATGTGTCTCCCCTCCCTGGTCAGAGTCTAGCATCTGCCTTCTGTCCTGCTAGGAGGGTCTGGGCTTGTCCTTTGGGTCCTGCAGCCAAAACTGCCCACAGGTTGGCCAAGCCCCTCACCTGGCTGCAGGTCTGCCACCTGTCTGGGAATCACCCAGAACTTGGAGGTGGATGAGCGCATGCAGAAGGCAAGAGGACACAGGCTGTCTGGCTCAGTGTTTCCAGCCTGCCTGTGCCACGGTCTCAGCAGCTGGTGGACAAAAGCCCAGCCTGACCACAGGGGGCTTTCCAGCAGGGCTTCCATCCTAACCCCAGACATCAATCACTCAGCTCTGTCCGGCACTGCCAGGGTACCCTTCCCTTATACAGACACAGCAGGGACACACACCAAGGAACTGCTCAAGTTGCCTCCTGCCAAGTCCACAGGGGATAAAGTTGCTCCTCCCAGGGAACAGAGACAGCCATGCTCTGTCACTACCAATTTGTACAAAACACAGGGCCTAATTCTTCACTGCTCATAGCAAGTCCCATTTGTAAAAGTGGAACCCTCCCCTGCATCCTAATCACCGACTCTAAGTGGCACAGCCAGCATCTCTGAAAGATGCCTGTTTTCTCTATTAAATTATGGACTCCCAGTGCTCAGAGAGGACCTCTGCAAGCAGCATATGGTGGAGACTCTCAACACAGCAACCTAGGCACCTGGTGTCAAGGGAAAATACAAAACCAGTCAACTCCACCATTGCGTATTGTGCTACTTCAAACCCCTCTCCCCCTTTTCCCAGCCAAAAGGAGGATCACTACCCGAGTGTGCCTGGGTCTGTAGGTTTCCACCACCTACCCCACCTCCGCTTGGATAGACCCTCACAAGGACTTCCATTCTATGTTACAGGTGATCACAGAGGCCAGCACTGGCCAGGGCCAGCGCCTCATCCGCACACCCTTTGCCGGAGTGGACGACTTCTTCATTCCCCCAACAAACCTCATCATCAACCATATCAGGTGAGACTGGCCCACAAGCGCTAAGCTACTCCATGCCCCAGCTCAGCCCTCTAGGGGGCAGCTTTGCACCGGGGAGGCCTGCTCCTTTCTTTTTCTCCCCAACTCCTTCTTTGGACCACATCAGGAACGAACAGAGAAACAGCCCCATCCCTGTCTTCATTGTTAAAGTTAAGAAAGGCACCCAGCTCCTAATGCCCTCAGGGACCCAAGGTCAGGAAGTCTTAGCTTTGGGTGAGGACAGTAAAGAGGAAACAACTGTGGTTAATTGTGTACCCTGTCCTTGCTATATGTTTAAAAAAAAAAAAAAAAAAAAAAACAGGTAGTCCTCCAACCTGTTTTATGGATGAGGAAACTTAGGCTCAGAGAACAGAAGACGTTGACCAAAGTCACACAGTCAGGAACTGGAGAGTCAGACTATTGTGGGTCTCCCACAGAAGGGGAAGGAGGTGGGGGATGAATTGAGAGAGTGCCACTGAAATATACACATGACCACACGTAAAATAGATAGCTTAGATACCTAAGACAGATAGTGGGAAGTTGCTGTGTTACACAAGGAGCTCAGCCTGGTGCTCTGTGATGACATTACCTAGAGGGGGGTGGGGAAGGGCTAGGGAGGATCAAGAGGGAGGGGATGAATATATATATATATATATACATACATACTGATAGCTGATTCATGTTATTGTACATCAGAAACTAACACAACATTGTAAAGCAATTATCCTCCAATTAAAAATACATTAAAAAAAAATTTTTTTTAAGTCAGGTATCCTTTCGGTGCCCCCTTTGGCCTCATTCTCTAATAACCACAACCTGTGGCTCCTCTCGGAGGCCCCAGAATACCTGCTTTGCCACCATCCAAAAGAACAGCTTAGTAATAACAGCCGTGGCCTCAACTGCAAGCCTCATCCCAGCCTGGCCGCTGCCCTTCCCTCTTTCTTTCAGAGAACCTTGACACTTAGTCAAGGCACCACTGCCAGAAGGCTGAGCGTGCCCTTTTATAAAGTCATCAAGACCCAAATGTCTTATGGCAATGTTTATGCCTTCCTTTACTCTGACATCAAGCACCTTTTTCCAGGAAGAAATGACTCATTTTTGCAAGCTGAAGCTGGACTTGTAAAAATAAGGCTCACCCATTTATCCTTGCCCAAGGGAGAAAATAACAGCTTTCTGACCTCCTCACCTCACTCCAGAGAATACCTCTAAGATGAGCCTCTAAGATGGTTGTAAATGGTAAACCACCTTAAAGAAGCTGAATTCATACAAGAGTCATGCAAACTCAGGCGCTGCAGAGCCTGTGTGTGACTTTTACATGACAGCTTCCTACAGGCCTGGGGTTTTCTTTCCTGCTCTCCCCATGCTCTAGCTCTTTAAGGATGCTTTAAAGATGCCATCACATGGGCATTTTCCCGTCTCTGAGGCATAGTTTGCTATTCAAGAGAAAACTGTGGAAGACATTTTTCTCTACTCCGGTAGGTGTACACAACCCCCAAAGGCCTCTGCAAGCAAGGGGTTTAGGCATACTCTCATGCTCAGAATGAGTCCTGCCTGGAGTCAGACCCTTTTGCAGCTCACAGCCAGCCTCCAAAGAGGAATTTCACCAAGTCCAGATGCGGCAACCACCACCTCCTGACCTCTTCCAGTAAAGCGCCCACTCTAAGATTTAATCCTCCCAACAGCCGTCGGAAGGAACTGCCCTCTTTCAATTTGCAGAGGCTCAGAGGGGTTCAGCAGCTTGCCCCAGGCTCTGCAGCCAGCAGGCACCACGGGAGTGCCAGGCCATCTGGCTGTAAAGGTAAAAGCTGTCCTCAGCCCCAGCCCAGGGTTCCTCTGACCAGCATCATCAGTGTAGCCAAGGGAGAGGCTGCCCTCACGTTCCTCTCCGAGGGTCAGGGACCGTGGATAAGACATCTGTCCTTGTTCTCTTGTATCTGCATCCCCAGGTTCTGACTCACCCGTTAGTCCACAAAACCACTCAGAAATAGACTCACCTGTCCTGTCCTCCTAGCAGGCAGAGTCAGGGCAGACACCTCTTGTCCTTTCCCTCCAGCCACGGGCCCACCACTTCTCAGCTGGCACAAGGTAAAGACACCCCAGAGGAAGGAGCTGCTGAAGGCATAATTCCACTCCTTCACCATTTCTAAAGATGTGTGCATGTTATAGGAGCATAAATCCAGGAACAGTCTGTAACTCAACTGCACTTGGTTTGAGATCATAGATGGATCACTTATGAAACCATCTCCTGCAAAATAGATCTTATTAACAGGCTATTAGATCAGCAAAGGATAGAGGACAAGAGAAAGGATGCCATCGTTTAAGACAAATGGCAGATCCCTTAACCCCCCGGCCTTCTGACCTCAGTCTTCATCCCCTCCCAGGTTCGGCTTCATCTTCAACAAGTCTGACCCTGCCATCCACAAAGTCGACCTGGAAACGCTGATGCCCCTCAAGACCATCAAGCTGCAGAGCCACGGCTGCCTGCCGCAGGCCATGGCCCACACCCACCTGGGCGGCTACTTCTTCCTCCAGTGCCGGCAGGACAGCTCTTCTGAAGCCTCTCCACAGCTGCTGATCGACAGCGTCACAGACGCGGTGGTCGGACCCAACGGCCAGGTCACTGGCACCCCGCACACATCCCCGGATGGGCGCTTTGTAGTCAGCGCAGCCCCGGGCAGCCCCCAGCTGCACGTGCAGGAGATCTCACTGCGGGGGGAGATCCGGACCCTCTACAACCTGAAAGTGAGCCCGGGTGTCTCGGATGTAGCCTTCCAGCGCTCCTTCACACAGGGAGACCAGTACCATGTCTACGCCACCCTCGAGACAGAGCCAGACCTGCTGTTTCTGGAGCTGTCCACGGGCAAGATGGGTGTGCTAAAGGGCCTGAAGGAGCCCGCGCCCGCAGGGCCAGCCCGGGCCTGGGCAGGGCCCCGCAGGATCGTGAGGGACAGCGGGCTGTTCGGGCAGCACCTCCTCACGCCCGCCCGGGAGTCACTGTTCCTTATCAACGGGAGACAGAACGCACTACGGTGCGAGGTGGCGGGCGTGAAGGGGGGGACCACGGTGGTGTGGGTGGGCGAGGTATGAAGCAGTCCCGAGCAGGCACCCTGTACATTTTTACAGACAAAAGCAAAAAACCTGTATTCGCTTTGTGGTTCAACACTGGTCTCCTTGCAAGTTTCCTAGTGTAAGGTATGCGCTGCTAAAGAGATCGGGTGGGTTTTAGGATGTAGGATTTCTGCCTTGAGCTGCAATGAGAACCTGCTGCCATGTAAAGGAATCATCGTGCGCCCAGCTACGCGCCACGTTACCTGGGCCGCCCTGGAACCAGGAGCTCCAGCTTTCCAGGCGGACGCTTCTGTCAGTTGCCTTTGCATCCTCATTCTTTAACACCGGGTCCGTCCAGACTTCACCCTGCTGGATGGCCTGAAGCCGGGGGCTCCCAGGAGCGGGGCCCTCCCTCCTGGCCTGAGAGCTCTGGACCTCATTTTCTCCTTTGCAGCTGCTTCTCGCTTTTCTTTCCATTTGACTTGTTGTAAGCCTGAGGGAGAGCCAACAAGACTTATTGCATCTTGGGGATGGGGAAATCACTCACTTTATTTTGGAAATTTTGATTAAAAACTAATTTTTTATAATCTCAAATGCTAGTAAGCAGAAAGATGCTCTCCCAGGTCCAGCTGTATTCTTCCCTGCCTTAGGCCACGTCTCTGAGAGGCACTACCCCACACCCGACAGCCAGAAAGAAGACAGTGGCCATCAAGGGGACTGGGGTCCTCTACATCACTGACACCCCCAAGTGCAGATCAGACCACCACATTGGTAAAGGCTCCTTTTTCTGGGTTGGGACCCCAAGAGACCAAGACAAACCCTGTGTGCCTGCTTATCACCACTCAAGGGGGACATGTATTAGCCTGTCCAGTACCCCAGATTCAGGGCTGACCAAGCTTGCCTGGAAATGTGTGTGCAGAACAGTGGCCTCCAGGCTCAATGCAGAAACCATGCCCTCCTCCAAGCCTTCTTAGGCTATCCCTTTAAAACCGCACTCTCTTCTGCCTGTGGCCCTCGCACTCAGCTTGCACCCAAGTCCCTGCATCCACGAAGCACAGACAGCACATTTCAGTGTTCCTTACACATGGGTCCCCATCTCCCCAGGAACACACAAGGACGTGGGAGGCCACTGCCAGTACTCCCAAACGTGGTGGGCTCTCCAGGGCAATCAAAGAAGTACAACCCAACAGATCCCATATTGGAGAATCTCAACAAGGAAGAGGCTCCCTTGGGATCTCTAAACACCCTTCTCGTGCACATTGGCAGGTTTGAATGGTCATTTTTCAAGCCACTGAAGTAGGAAGGGGTGTGGTCCCATCACAGAAACATCAGTTTAGATGCCTTCTCCTGCCAACGTGGCCATGATTTTCCTAAGCTGCTGAGAAATGGCCTCTTTCAGAGAAAGAGAGACATAGACCCTGTCTCACTAGAAATACAGCATCTCAGTCCCACCTAACTGCCCAATCCACCTGCCCCCTCACAGAGCTCCTGGTATCAGCCAGTCCTCTGGTATGTCTCATGCATCTTAGTCCACCATACTCTTGTCCCCAAAAACTCCCGGGAGTGTGCCTAGACATATACATTCACAGATTTTTTAAGATAAAATATGTAGATATTTGAGGAAACTGACCTCAAAACCTAATTATTTAGTTTTACAATAACTGGGATGGATGGAAAACACATCTCACCTTTTTTTTTTTTTTAACTATTATTCCTGCCTCAATCTCTTGACACATTTGCTTGCACATCTGTCACTGAAATTTCCCAACTTTCTCAAGCTTCTTCCTTTGGGAAGACCTTCTGAATTATGGCAGCCCCTGGAAGAAAAAGAAAGTGTCTGAGTCTACATGAAGAAGAACCCACCAACTGCCAGGACAGAACATCAGCCCCTCTGTGTTACAGGATTCCTGAGTAAGAGACCAGTCCAGCCGCAACTGGCCTCTTTGACTGGGAGTGACTTCAGCGGCACCTGTTCCTTTTCCAGTATTCATTCCACTTTCAAGTGTGGAAAGCTTATCAGCCTCTCATTGTCATCACTGTGTAGTTACAAAGCTGGAGATAGCCAGTTTAGGTCTTGCTGCCAGCATTTCAGATACAATTAAATAGGAGAAGGGAATCACAGCCCTGAAAATTGTGAAATTTGCAAATTCATAAAGGCAGGAAAGTCCATGTTTTTTCAGCAGTGCAGCCAAGTGAAAGGCTGGCCTGGACTCCACCTGCCTCTTCCTCCCATACTTCAGCCCCAGCGGAATTTCATGGAACACAGTCTGAAAGCCACTGTGATATGAAGTCATCACAACATCCAAGATCCTTCTTATGAACACGAATCATCAGCTATCTACTAATACTTATAGTAAAGGAATATTTGTTTTTACCAAAAGAGTCACCCCAAAGTCACTCACGTAATAAACTATTTCAAAATTACTGGATTTTGAAATCAAATTCATTGCAGAAAAATTCAACGTAGATATTTTTTTCAGACTAACAAACACACAAATAAACCTATAGTGACGTTAAGGATTTGAAATAATACTCTCGTTCTCCTTCTGCCCAAGTGAGCAGGACCCTACATGGAGGTATTGGGTCCAAAAGCCTGCCCAGCCATTCACGAACTGAGAGTTGGAAGAGGGATTTGTCTGCTCCTAGAAGCCTGCATGGACTTCCGCACAAGGAAGGTTGGGTGTGAGTCACACACAGTGAGGCCAACGCCATCATCCCATCCCCACAACACTGAACCAGCAAGTCCTGCCTGGGGCTGGCCCAGGCTCCCTTCTTAAGTATTCATTCAAGTCATTCCAAGATCCTGTTTTCCCCAAGCCTGCAGAGGTAGCTGGAAGAGCCCTGTAAAGTCTAGGCAGGGGCCACACTCATACCAAGCTTCAGATTCTATGACCTAGAGACGGCAGCACAGGAGACAGAAACTCAGTCCCTGCGATTCCTACCCCAATCTCAGCCTCCCAGCTCCAGATTAGTGTCTTGGAGGACAGCTCTCAAGCCCAGATAAAGCTGAGAACCACCTGCCACCCTAGGGAACTGTAACAGCTGAGTCTTCACAGAGGAAAGCTGCCTGGAGCTGGCTTCGTGTGGCCCCACTTCTTTTCTGTTGACCAAATAACCTGTGAACTAGTGGAGATTTCAGAACTGAGTTGTGAAACAGATTCACAATGGATATATTTTTCTACACGGGGCTTAAAAGTAATCTGATTCATTTCCACAGTGTGTTTCATTCAAATACCATGGATGCTGCACCCTCTTCATTATCACATTGCACAGCTCGCTCCCCTATCCTCCTCTTCAAAAGCCAGCCTCCAGGAGCACTGATACTGCTCCCAACTCTCTCCTACACATCCACCAATCTACCTCACATTCTCCTCTTCCTCTCACCTAGCACCCCCCGGAATGTGCACTCCAAACCAAGATACCAGACGGGCAAAGTAGGATGACAATGATGCTGACATGAAGTCCTTTGCCATCTCTCCCCACCAGGACCCCAGATCCCACTCCAAGTGCAATCAGAACCCATGGGGACACAGCTCCTTGCTGCTCAAATCACACCCCCAAGCCCTAGCTCACAGTCCTTTGGAGTTTGATGAGCAAGACTAAAGAGAACTCAGAACTGTCAGAGAAGTCCATTATGATCAGACAGAAACTGCAGGACAGGAATGGAGACCATGCCATCTCAGCCAAGCCCTGAAGGGCTGAGCTACATCCCTCCATCCTCACCTGTACTCTGTTTCCCACTTCCTTCCTATGCCTGGAGACTCCTGCTCAAGAACCACTCCAACAATTCAAGGGCCAACTCACCTAATCACCACACCAGCTCCCCCAGCGGTCTTTGCATGCTGCTTCCTGGCTTTGGGGTACATGTGAAAAGTCATTCATCCGGCCAAATCCTATACTATTTGCTCCCAGATTGGCACACAGCCAAAGCAGTTTTGTTCAAGAAAGTCATTAGCTGCCTTTATTGCTCTCCAAAATCATAGAGATCATATAGAACAGAGGGGCTTAAAAGAATCAAGGGGGAAAAGCATAGTATTTATCCTCAAGGTGTGACTACAAGACCCCAAATACCTGGTGGAATGCAACCCACTTCCTTTAGTCTACACCAGGTTACCTGCCGAGCCACCTGAGGATTTGAGTGTCTTATCTGGACCTTCAGGATTTAGGCACCAGCCACACAGCAGACACTGGGAGCCCAGTAATAATGGTCTCCTGTGAGCAGTACTGGGAATTTAACCAAACACAATGTGTGAAATTATGGAAGATAGGGAAGAGCAGGGACTGACCTTCAAAATTCACAGCAAGGCTTCATTAGCCAGCACGAGAGTGTTGAGCATGTGCTTGGTTTTTGCACAAAACCACACTTCACACACCCCTCTTCCCAAGCTCACCCCTATGGCCCCAGGGAGCAGGCCATGCCCTAAAGGGCTGTAGAGGGCTCAAGCCTACATGCCATGAAAATAACTTGACTCACCTCTACTCCCACCTGGTGACATGTGGCTCTCTACCTGTCACCAAGGCAGGATCAGACAGTGCTGCCCCCTGGGGGCACCTTCTTCAAGAGTATTTCTGAGGAATGGCAACCATGAAAAATTGGCTGGAGATGGGGCCTGAGACATTTCCTAACTCTAAACCTTCATCTGCTGCCCCGTATAACATCTGTCATAGCTTTAATAGTTGTTGGCCCCTGGCTCCTTCAGCTGCTTCAGAGAGGTGAGGGATGGCAGTCTGCAAGCCCCCCTGCACCCCAGACCCACAGCACAGCCTTCTGTGGTACCCCCAGCCCACACCTTGACTGCCTGCCACTGGCCAGGCCCCTTCTTGTTCCTGGACCCTTCGTGCACCACCCCTCTCCCCGTCTGCTCGTGCTTCCTGAAGACCTGTGAGATGATCTAAAAGCAGACTAGGCATGGAATTTTGCTGCAGTGTCACACACGCTGTGTTCATGCTGTAGTCCAGTGAACGACCCTCACAATATGAAGTCACACACACACGCTCCACTTGTCCCGTTAGGATTCTCCTCACGCCCCACCTCAGAAAACTTCCAGATCTCTCATGTCGAGGCAGATTACATTATTTTGAGCAGTTGTGTAGACTCCAAAATATATTTTCTGTAATCACTGGTATTTCTCAAAGGTCTCCTGTAATTACTATACATGTGAATTTTTCCTTATTTATAAAATATATATAAATTATTTTTAATACATCAACTTTAGTAGAAATTTGTACCAACACAGTAACTGTATGTGGCATTGGAAATAAGTTTGTGTTTACGTTAACGTATCGCACAGTATTGGACATGCCGTGTATTTGCAGTACCACTTGATAGAAAGATGTTTCACAGATTATCATAAAGTATTGTCATTGTAAATGCTCTTTTTCTGAGGATTTTACAATAAAACTTGAAAAAAGTTACCTTTTTTTGGTGCCAGTCTATGTGCACTTGTTAAAATGAGGATTGATTAAGGCAACCCAGGCCTGTATAGGTTCATGATGGTCAAGGCAAATTGGCCCCTGCTCTGACCCACTCCAGAAAGAGGCTGGACAAAGCAAGCACCTGACCCCAGATGTATTTCTTCCCCATGTCGAAGTTTCAGCTCCCAAAATGCACAACTGACATCTGGTCCAAAACTTCTCATCACCTGCCCTGCAATGCCCTTAAAATCCACCCCAGCCCCCAGACTAATTCACTCTCAACTCCAGTCACCCTTGTTTCTCACTGCAGTAGACTTTCAACTGGGATACAGAATGTATGAAGTACTCAGTAATCACCAAGCTACCCATGAGGAACACCTGCCATGAGCCACGTGGTGCTAGGGAGGGGGCCAAGGGCCACACAGAGGAGACACGGTCCCTGCCTTGGTGAGCTTCAAGTCTACTTCACCATGACCAGCAGTGCAAGTTCTTGAGAGAGAGAGAGAGTGTGTGTGTCTCTAAGGTAAGTGGGCTGCTGGAGACCCAGAGAAGAGTTGCAGTTCAAATTCAAAGGTGGTTTGTTGGCTGAATCCCCTCTTCTTCAAGGGAGCTCAGTCTTTTGCTCTTAAGACTTTCAACTGATTGGATGAGGCCCACCCACACTACAGAGGTTAATCTGCTTTACTCAAAGTTTACTGATTTAACAGTAAATCTAGGGACTTCCCTGGTAATCCAGTGCCTCAGACTCCATGTTCCCAATGCAGGGGGTCTGAGGGGTTCAAGTCAGGGAACTAGATCCCACACGTCACAACTAGGAGTTCACGTGCCAGAACTAAAGGTCCCGCGTGCAGCAAATAAGACCCAAAAAGCAGCCAAATAAATATTTACAAAGTTAATCTCACTGAAAAAAAAATACACAGAAACATCTAGAAGAGTGTTTGACTAAGTATCTGGGAACCACAGCCTAGCTAAGTTGACACAAAATTAACTATCATAATCACACAAGCAGGATGTTGCTCCCCACCCTCCTGAGGAAGTAAACTGCTTTGTGCCCAGCCCTGTGATAAGCACTTAATAAGCATCTGTCTTTAAACCTTACCACACCCAACAAGGCAGGAGGTACTATTATCATCTCTATTTTATAAACAAAGAAAAAATGAGGCTCAGAACAACAGAGCCAGGATTCAAATTCAAGTCTTCAAGGGCCAAACACATGCTCTTAACCAGTAAACCTACTCCTTTCAATACCCACCTTGACAAAAATATGGAACCCCAGCTGCTCCAGATTCACTTCTATGCAGATCCCAAGGGGCACAGGCCACACACACTAGGGGCTCTGCTCTGCATGAACTTCTGTCTCAAAGAGACGACTGCCCAGACTCTTCCTGAAGATTTGGGGTCTGGCCAGTCCCCCTAAGCAAGAGAAAGTGTATCTCATTAGAACCCAAAAACTCTTGATCAAAAGCAGACAGCAGCAGTCAGCTTGCTCACTGCCCACAGAGGCTGGGCTTATCACCGCACACACTCTGGATTTCTCCTTCAGGCTCACAATCCCCAGGATGCCAGGTATTGAGACTGGGGGTGTGCTGGGACAGCAAAGCTGAAGCCCACCATCAGACCCACCCCAAACAGCTGAGAGAAACTTCTATCCTACCCAGTATTCACACATTCCCTCCTAACCAGGCTGAAAGGAGGCCACTCAGAGATAGCAAAGCACTTGGTCCCAGGCTCCACATTTCCAAGTCTGGGAGATGGAGGAGGAGGGCAGGCTTGCCAGCTCTACCCACAGCCAGAACACCTCCACAGCCTTCACAATGTATTCCCTCTCTTGTTCAACCAACATCTTCCAAGAACCATCTCTGTACCGAGGTCTGGCCCACGTGTAGCCCACAGTCTATAAAGAGTTAAATGGACCCAAGAGGAACCACTGGCACACAGATCACTGAGGGACCTGCAGGGGGCTTGGTGAGGAAGAGCTCTTTTGGAGAAAGTGAAAGTCACTCAGTCATGTCCAACTCTTTGCAACCCCGTGGACTATATAGTCCATGGAATTCTCCATGCCAGAATACTAGAGCAGGAAGCCTTTCCTTTCTCCAGGGAATCTTCCCAACCCAGGGATCAAACCCAGGTCTCCCGCATTGTAGGCACATTCTTTACCAGCTGAGCCGCAAGAGAAGCCCCAAAATACTGGAGTGGGTAGCCTATCCCTTCTCCAGATATGGAAGTCAACAGGAAGTCCTGAGTGAAGAACAGTGGGGGTGAGAGCCTGCCTGCAAACAGGAACAGCAAAGGGCTGACACGAGAGAGGAATGGAGAACAATGGCACCGACCGCAGGCACAACAGCTCTGCGAGGGGTGGTCACAGCACAGCAAGGCCGACGACTGTATGGTGGAGTGCCATGTTGTGGCAACAGAGAGCATCCACTGGGCTCTGGGAAGCATCTTCTTCCCAGCCGGGCACTGGGGCCACAGAGTGTCCAGGTTAAGTGGAGGAAAGAGAGAGGCTGCCAAGAGCAGTGAGTCTTCTGCTAGTCTGCATCCAGGACTCAGATGCCTCACGGCTCACACATCCAGCTACCTGGAGCCTGGGAGCACTCTGCTCAAGACAAGGCTGTCTTCAGGGAGTGAGGAAGGGTTGTCAGAGGAAAGACAGAGAAGGCAGATGCCCCTACAGGAGGTGGGCAGAAACTGACAGATGGTCCTGCACAGATCCCTTCCTCTGAGCACAAAACCCTGGGACTCTGAGGACCAGAGAGAAGCTTCTATCAGGGGTTATAGGGGCAAAAGCCAGGTAGGCAAGGGGTGTCCAAACAAGCTTGGACTGCACAGCGTGCAGTGGGGACATATTCAAACAAAGATGAGAATTGGTGCCAGGAGGTAGGGGAGTACAGGAGAAAGAGAACTGAGAAGTAGAGGATATGCAAGCCCTAGTGGCAGGTATGGAGTGAAAAGAGAAGACCAACAGGCCTGGGGTCTAAATACCCCCATATGCAAGGGGTCAGTGGGCCCTCAAAGAAATTGGATGGTGGCTAGAAGGTGATCCCAGAGCCACAATTCTTCAATAGCCAGGGCTGGCTATGCCTGAATCTAAAATTAATATTAACCCCAATGTTCACAGCAGCATTATTTACAGTAGACAAGACATGGAAGCAACCTGAATGTCCATCAGCAGATGAATGGACAAAGAAGACATACAGATGGCTAACAAACACATGAAAAGATGCTCAACCTTGCTCATTATTAGAGAAATGCAAATCAAAACTACAATGAGATACCACCTCACCCCAGTCAGAATGGCCAACATCAAAAAGTCTACAAACAATAAGTGCTAGAGAGGGTGTGGAGAAAAGGGAACCCTCTTGCACCGTTGGTGGGAATGCAAATTGATACAGCCACTATGGAAGATGGTATGGAGATTCCTTAAAAAACTAGGACGAAAACCACCATGTGACCCAGTAATCCCACTCTTAGTAATATACTCTGAGGAAATCAAAATTGAAAAAGACACATGTACTCCAGTGTTAATTGCAGCACTATTTACAATAGCTAGAGCATGGTAGCAACCTAAATGTCCATCAACAGATGAATGGATAAAGAAGCTGTGGTACATATATACAATGGAATATGACTTAGCCATAAAAAGAAAGACATCTAAGTTAGTTCTAATGAAGTGGATGAACCTAGAGCCTATTACACAGAGTACAGTAAGTCAGAAAGATAAATATCATATACTAATGCATATATATGAAATCTAGAAAGATGGTAATGATTAATTTATTTGTAGGGCAGCAATGGAGAAACACACATAGAGAACAGACTTTTGGACACAGTGGCGGTGGGTGGAGAGGGTAAGATGTACAGAGAGAGTAACATGGAAACTTGCATTGCCATATATAAAACAGATGGCCGTGGGAATTTGCTGTATGACTCAAGGAACTCAAACAAGGGTTCTGTATCAACCTAGAGAGGTGGAATGGGGAAGGAGATGGGAGAGAGGCTCAAAAGGGAGGGGTTATATGTATACCTATGACTGAATCATGTTGATGTTTGACAGGAAACAAAATTCTGTAAAGCAATTATCCTTCAATTAAAAAATAAATTTAAAAAATTAAAATTAAAAAAAGAAGATATGGTACCTATATATAATGGAATACTGCTGTTGCTGCTAAGTCGCTTCAGTCATGTCTGACTCTGCCAGCCCACCAGGCTCCCCCATCCCTGGGATTCTCTAGGCAAGAATACTGGAGTGGGATGCCATTTCCTTCTCCAATGCTACTCAGTCATAAAGAAGAATGAAATAATAATTCATTATCATGAATCATCATAGATTATCATAGTAAGGAAGACAAAAATAAATATCATATGATATTGTTTATATGTGGAATATAAAATAATGATACAAATAAACATATTTACAAAATGGAAATAAAATCACAGATATAGAATTCCCATGGACAGAGAAGCCTGGTGTGCTACAGTCCATAGGAACTAAAGAGCATCTTGATGAAGGTGAAAGAGGAGAGTGAAAAAGTTGGCTTAAATCTCAACATTCAAAAAACTAAGATCATGGCATCTGGTCACATTACTTCATAGCAAATAAATTGGGGAGAAATGGAAACAGTGACAGACTTTATTTTCTTGGGCTCCAGAATCACTGAAGATGGTGACTGCAGCCATGAATTTAAAAGATGCTTGCTCCTTGGAAGAAAAGCTATGACCAACCTAGACAGCATATTAAAAACCAGTGACATTACTTTACTGAAAAAGGTCTGTACAGTCAAGGCTATGGTTTTTCCAATAGTCATGTATGGATGTGAGAGTTGGACCATAAAGAAAGCTGAGAGCCAAAGAATTGATGCTTTTGAACTGTGGTGTTGGAGAAGACTCTTGAGAGTCCCTTGGACTTCAAGGAGATCAAACTAGTCAATCCTAAAGGAAATCAGTCCTGAATATTCATTGGAAGGACTGATGCTCAGACTGAAGCTCCAATACTTTGGCCACCTTATGCAAAGGGCTGACTCATTGGAAAAGACCCTGATGCTGGGAAGGATTGAGGGCAGGAGGAGAAGGGGACGACGGAGGATGAGATGGTTGGATGGCATCACCGACTCGATGGACAGGAGTTTGAGCAAACTCCAGGCATTGTTGATGGACAGGGAAGCCTAGTGTGCTGCAGTCATCAGAGTCAGACGGGGTCGCAAAGAGTCAGACATGACTGAGCAACTGAACAACAAATGACCTAGTATATAGCACAGGGAACTATATTCAATATCTTAGAATAACCTATAATGGAAAAGAATCTGAAAAAAATTTATATATATATATTTTAAGTACATGTATATATTGGAAGGTTGGAGGGAGGTTCAAGAAGGAGGGGATATATGTATACATATAGCTGATTCACTTTGTTGTAAGGCAGAAACTAACACAACATGGTAAAGCAATTATACCCCAATAATAAAAGTATATATATATATATATATATATATATATATATATATATATAAACTGAATCACTCTGCTATATACCTGAAACATTGTAAATCAACTGTACTTCCATTTTAAAAATTAGTATCAAAGTTTTAGAAACTAAATTTGATGAAATAGTATATTATATTATTCTCAAGTCTAGATGGGTATTATCTTTATGTGTACAAAGGTACTATTTTTATATGTTCACAGAAGATGAGTTTGTTTCCTTAGCTCCCATTTCTCCAAGGCCACTAGCCATCAGAGTTCATCCCTTCAAGCCCGAATTTTCTGCCAGCATGAACCCAGTTACCAGAGAGGAGCTATTGGTCAGCAGTGGCCAGAAGAACTGCTGGACAGTGTCCTGAGCAGCCCAGGAAGAAGGATGGCAAGTGACAACCACCAGTGCCCCCTCAGTGCACAAAGGGCAGAATGCACCCCCAGATCGACCAAGGACAGGGAGACTTTCAACAGCCCTGCGGGATAAGAGAGTGTGACTCATGATACCCCAAGGAAATCCTAAAAGGAGCCACAGCCCTTTGCACACACTGGTCAGGCTTTCTGAAAACCCAAGGACAATCTGAATCAGCACTAGCTGATATACTGCTAGTTAACCACATTACTGTTGTTTCAGGATATTAAAAAAAAAAAAAACTCATGCTGTATATTATCACCTTGATAAAAGAATACTAGAGAGGAAATGGACCCAAATGTTTATCACTGAATTCTGGGATAATATGCAGGCTAATCTTCTATACATTTATTTCCATTTTCTAAAATTTCTGCAAGGAGCTATGTACACCACTTTTGTATTAAGAGAAATCTAACATCGACATCCACTAGTGAGTCACACAGGTGCACAGCAGAGAGCACTCTTGCTCCCTTTGGGTCAGGTGAGGACAAGAAGGACTCTTGTCTTTGGTGAATGGGGGCACCGTGAACGGAAGCACTCATCCCCCAGGTAGAAGCAATGATGACAGAGCTGAGCCTACCTTATCCTTATGCATGCAACTTGAAGAAAGAAAAACAAAGCAGATGAGGGCTGATGGAAAGGCATTGGAATCATTCCTATGGCCCAACCACCATCACATAAATGCCTCATCAATTCCTACCTCAGAGCCAATCATCAGACTTTCCTTCCTAAGCATATGGCAGATTCAAACACTCAGACAATTCTACCATTAACAATGCTAGATAAACAATTCTCAAAGGAGAACATCTTCCTAAACACCAAGTAGGTGAGAAGAGCATGAAAAAGTAAAAGTGAACCCAGAGACAGAAGCAGGGTGGTCAGGCTATCTTCTTGAGAGCACTTGTCTATCCAGGTAAACAGGCTTTCATTTCAACAGCCTCATAGGTAACGGGAAGGAGTCTGCTAGGACACATTCTCATATAGAAAGCTCGGGCCCCAAAGAGCTGTACTGTCAGGCTAAGGGTGAACTAGAAGTTGAGCATCCCCACCCCAGCCCCAGGGAACCTCAAGGAAAGTTGCTTTAAGGCTGAGAAGAACAGAAAGGTCCTGCAGACCAAACTGCAGACCACATCTGCAGACCAAACTCATAGCACCCACATTCAAAAAATCTTAAGCCTAAGATTTAAAGATGTCTCAGCAAAATATAAAATAGGTAACACAATCACAGAAAGAAAATAAATTCAAGGGACTTCGGGACATAGTAGTTTGCTATGGGTAGTTTAAGGATGAGTAGTTCGCTCATCCTTAGTAGGCAGATTAAGAGCTAAGATCAGATCAGATCAGATTAGTCGCTCAGTCATGTCCAACTCTTTGTGACCCCATGAATCACAGCACGCCAGGCCTCCCTGTCCATCACCAACTCCCGGAGTTCATTGAGACTCATGTCCATCGAGTCAGTGATGCCATCCAGCCATCTCATCCTCTGTCGTCCCCTTCTCCTCCTGCCCCCAATCCCTCCCAGCATCAGAGTCTTTTCCAATGAGTCAACTCTTCGCATGAGGTGGCCCAAGTACTGGAGTTTCAGCTTTAGCATCATTCCTTCCAAAGAAATCCCAGGGCTGATCTTCAGAATGGACTGGTTGGATCTCCTTACAGTCCAAGGGACTCTCAAGAGTCTTCTCCAACACCACAGTTCAAAGGCATCAATTCTTCGGTGCTCAGTCTTCTTCACAGTCCAACTCTCACATCCATACATGACCACAGGAAAAACCATAGCCTTGACTAGACAAACTTTTGTTGGCAAAGTAATGTCTCTGCTTTTGAATATGCTATCTAGGTTGGTCATAACTTTCCTTCCAAGCTAAAAGAACTGCAAAAAAATATTCAACTTCACTAAATAGTCATTGCTAATAATATTTACTATTATAACATGTATAGTATATATTATAATGATATATTATTTTTAATATTTGTATTTTTAAGCTATCTTATGCATTTAGCAAGATAAAGCAAATTAAAAATGGTATCAATCCGGATAGGAGATTTTGCTGCACTAATAATCAACTTTGGACCTTCAGTGGCCTGAAACAACAAAGATTTATTTCTTGCCCATTCCCTACATCCAGTGGCGGCTGTTAGGATGCTCTGTGCATTACAGTTTCTCAATGACCCAGTCTGATAAAAACTCCATCTCAGAGCTTCCCTGGTGGCACAGTGGTAAAGAACCCACCTGCCAATGCAGGACACACGGGTTTGATCTCTAGTCCGGGAGGACTCTACATGGCGTGGAGCAACTAACCCCCCGGGCCACAACTGCTAAGCCTGTGCTCTAGAGCCTGGGAGCCACAAGTACTGAAGCCTGAGTGCTCTAGAGCCCACGCTCCACGACAAGAGAAGCCACCACAATGAGAAGCCGGCACACCACACCTAGAGAGTAACCCCTACTCTCAACGAGAGAAGAGACCGCGCAGCAACCAAGATCCAGCATGGCTAAAAATAAATTACAAGTAAATAATTTTTAAAAACACTCCATCTCAATTCATTTCCATATCTGCTGAGGCTAGACCAGAGAGAATTGAAGCCAGGAATCAGGAATTAAGTGCTCTAGCCTGGAAGTGAAAAAATTCTATTCCTCCTCACAATTCATTGGCCAGAACGACTTCATGTGCACAAATCCAAGCACAACAGGGGCAGTAAGTTCATAATTTTATTTGCCCCTGCAGAGCTGAAAACAGGATCAAAGAGCAACATTAAAGACTACAGAAAACTTGTGTTATCACACAAGAGACACAAACATCAATTCCAGAAGTTAAAGTCCTACAATTTAAATATGGATTGGAAATATCAATATAAATTTATATTTGTTGTGCAGTCACGCAGTCATGTCTGACTCTTTGCGACCCCACAGACTGCAGCTCGCCAGGCCTCCCTGTCCCTCACCATCTCCCGAAGTTCACCCAAGTTCATGTTCATTGCACTGGTGATGCCGTCCAGCCATCTCATCCTCTGACACCCTCTTCTCCTTCTGCCCTCAATCTTTCCCAGCATCAGGGACTTTTCCAGTGAGTTGTCTGTTCGAATTGGATGACCAAAATACTGGAGCTTCAGCTTCAGCATCGGTCCTTTCAGTGAATATTCAGGGTTGATCTCCCTTAATATTGACTGGTTTGATCTCCTTGCTATCCAAGGGATTTTCAGGAATCTTCTCCAGCACCACAGTTTGAAATTCAGATTTATACTTCCACTAATCAAACTGACACTCAAATTTCAAAAGGACAAATAACTAAAGCTCACTCAAGAAGAAATAATCTGTATAGCTCCACAGCTATTGAAGAAAATTAATTCATAAATGGAAACTTTCCCACAAAGAGAACTTTAGGCCAGATGGTTTCACTGGTTCATTCTGCCACGGGGTCGATAAGAGTCGGGCACGACCGAGTGGCTTCACTTTCACTTTTCACTTTCATGCATTGGAGAAGGCAATGGCAACCCACTCCAGTGTTCTTGACTGGAGAATCCCAGGGACGGAGGACCCTGGTGGGCTGCCGTCTACGGGGTCTCACAGAGTTGGACGCGACTGAAGCGACGCAGCAGCAGCAGCAACAGCAGCAGTACCAATTCTACAAAAATTCTCCCAGGAAAATAGGAGAGGAGGGAATACTTCCCAACCCATCCAATGAGACAAAAGAAAAAAAAAAACACAGCCTCATCTCTCTCAAGAACAAGAACATAGATACCAATTTCCTTAGCATCATTTTAACAATTTCAATCCAATAATACATAAATAAAATAATACATCATGACCAACTAGAATTTATCCCAAACTGCAAGATTGGCTTAACATTTGAAAGTCAATGTAATTTACTACAATAACAGAATAAAAACAGGAAAATCATATGATCATGTTAAGAGAAGCAGAAAACTAATTTGATAAGTATCCATACCCAATCATAATTTTTAAAAAACTCCCAGCAAAGCAGGAACAGAAAGGAGCTTCCTCAACCTGAAAAAAGGCACTTACAGAAAACTTACAGCTAATAAACTTACAGCTAATGTCACCTTTAATGGTGAAATGCTGAATGCTTCTTGTGATGGTTAATTTTGTGTGTCAGCTTAGTTAGGTCACAGTACCCACATATTGGGTCAAATATTATTCTAGATGTTTATGTTAAGGTGTTTTGATGAGATTAATATTTAAATCAGTAAACTTTAAGTAAAACAGATTACTTCCCTGATGGCTCAGACAGTAAAGAATTTGACTGCGAGCAGGAGACTTGGGTTCGACCCCTGGGTTGGGAAGATCCCCTGGAGGAGGAAATGGCAACTTACTCCAGTGTTCTTGCTTGGAGAATTCCACGGACACAGGAGCCTGGCAGGCTACAGTCCACGGGGTGCAAGGAGTCTGACACGACTTGGCGGCTTAACAGTTTTAGTTTCATCCATAGCGTGGGTGGACCTCATCCAGTCAGTTGAAGGTCTTAATAGGGAAATGACCTCCCTGAAAAGAGAATTCTTCTAGCAGACTGCCTTTGGACCCAAACTGTAGCATAAACTCATCCCTGGGTCTCCAGCTGCCACCTACCCTACAGATTTTAGACTTGCCAAGCCTCCACAGCCATGTGAGCCAGTCCTTTCAGACAGACAGATACCTGCCCACATCCATAGGTACCTTCTATTGGTCCTATTTCTCTGGAGAACCCCAATATACCTTCCCTCAAGTTGGTGTGCCAGTTATCAACTGATTATCTCTCACCCCCAACCCACCCTCCTTTCCTCTTCATCATAATGCTGGAGCTGAATGAGCCTCTTCATCGTAATGCTGGAGCTGAATGAGCTCTGCGTGCCTTTCCCCTGGGCCACCTGCCTCAATGTTCCGCTTTTCTCTAGAGGGCTCTGGGAGACTCTGAAACAGCAGTGGGAAGAGGGACTTTCCTTTTGGAATCCACTTCTCCTTCCTTTTCATTAAGCCGAGGAGCCAGAGGACTATTGTGGAAAACTCGCTGGTACTTACTTCAGCAATCCTCACACATCAGGCCAGCTGAACTTTCAGGGCCACCACCGGCCATGGTCTCCTCACATGGAGTACACGTTTGTGACAGTCTGGCCAGAGGGCCTCAGATCACACTCCCACTGCCAGCAGCCTCCTCTGCTGCAACTCCAGCCGCACCTCAGGCAACCATCTCCACCTGCCAAACCCACTGTGGCTCACTGTCTCTAGCAATTTCCTTCAGCGCCAGCAGTCTGTGTGTTCCTATAGCACCCATGCTCTCACTGGTTTGCATCTCATCTTCATGGAGGGATAAGATATGGCCTCCCTCCTCGGTCCTAGTTCTTCCATCGCCCAGTCTTCCAGGACAGTATCAGCAGCTTTTGGTACTTGGTACTTTTGGATGCCACAGAATCTCCTCAAATCTCTTTTAGTAGTCAACCACCTGATACTAGCTAAGAAATTCTTTATATAAATTTCTGCCATTCAAATGGGTGTAGACTTGGTCTCCTGATTAGACTCTGACTGATATAACCGGGAATGCTGCTGCTGCTGCTGCTGCTGCTAAGTCGCTTCAGTCGTGTCCGACTCTGTGCGACCCCATAGACGGCAGCCCACCAGGCTCCGCCGTCCCTGGGATTCTCCAGGCAAGAATACTGGAGTGGGTTGCCAGTTCCTTCTCCAATAAGGCAACATAATTGGTAATGCACTCATCACTGACTTTTGACAAATGTGCAAAAGCAGCTCAGTGGACGAAAGAGAATTTTCAACAAATGGTGCTGGAGCAGCTAGATATCCATGGGCGAAAAAATAAAAAACCTCAGCCTATATCTCACATCTTATCAAACATTTAACTCAAAATAGATCATGAACTTAAATGTAAAAGATGAAGCTATAAAACTTTTAAAGAAAAAGCAGTAGAAAATACTCAAGAGCTATAGTTAGGCAAAGAGCTCTTGGCTTGACACCAAAGACATGCTTCATAAACAAAAATCTGATAAATTAGAGCTCACCAAAATTTAAAATGTTTGTGTTCTGTGAAAAATCCTGTTAAAAAAATGAAAGGATAAACTTCAGACTAGGATAAAATACTAGCAAATGATCTATCCAACAGAGGACTACTAACTTTGTTCTTCTTATAAAGAACAATCAAAATCCACAGTAAAATAGCAACCAACTAGAAAATGGGCCCAGGACATGAATTCTAAAACTCCAAAACTCATTTTACCAAGATGATACATAGATAGTAAATAAGTACATGAAAAGATGTTAAAAAAAAAAAATTATGGTTACCAAAGGGGAAAAGAGGGGAGGGATAAATTAGGAGTTTGGGATTAACAGATACACACTAGTATATATAAAATAGATAAATAACATGGACCTACTGTATAGCACAGGGAATTACAGTCAATATCTTGTAACAACCTACAATGGAAAAGAATCTGAAAAAGAATATATATGTGTGTGTGTGTGTGTGTGTGTATATATATACACATACATGTATATATATATGTATAACTGAATCACTTTACTGTACACCTGAAATGAACACAACATTGTAAATCAACTATCTGTGCCAAGTCGCTTCAGTTGCGTCTGACTCTTTATGACCCTATGGACCATAGCTCGCCACCACAGCTCCTCTGTCCACGGGATTCTCCAGGCAAGAATACTGGAGTGGGTTGTCATGCCCTCCTCCAGGGGATCCTCCTGACCTACAGATGGAACCTGAGTCTCTTACGTCTCCTGCATTGGCAGGCAGGCTCTTTACCGCTAGCACCACCTGGGAAGCCTGTACATCAACTATATGTCAATTAAAATTAATGAACAATTAACTGTTATCTTATTATCTGATAATTATCTTAATTACCTTTGTCGATTATCTCAACTAATTAGGATAAAATATAATAAAATAAAGATGTTCAACACCATTAGCCATTAGAGACATATAGATTGAAACCACAATGAAATAACACTACACACATAGCAGAATTGCTTAAATACTATGCTGCTAAAATAAAAAATAGTGACAAAGCCAAATACTGCTGAGGATGCAGAAAAACTGGATCACTCATATATTACAGATGGGCACATAAAACGGAAGACAGTTGAGCAAGGTTTTTATTTTAAAAATCAGCACTCAGCTCCCATATGACCCAATAATTACATTCCTGGGCATTTATCCCATAGAAATTAAGATTTATCTTCTCACACAAAAAAGGGGCATACAAATGTTCATTACAGCTTTATTCATAACAGCCACAAACTGGAAAGAACTGAGATGTTCTTCATTCAGAGGGTGAATCATAACACAAACTGTGGCACATCCACACCATGAAACACTACTCAGCAAAACAGGGGAGCAAACTACAGACACACAAAAGAGCCCTGAATGAACCTCCAGAGAATTATGCTGACTAAAAAGGCCTATTCCATAAGGCTGCATCCTGAACACATGATTCCACGTATATTACATTCCTGACATGGCAGAATGAAGGACTCATTAGTGGTCATCCGGCATTAAGAAAGGGTACAAGGGTGAGAATAAGTTGGGTGTAGCTATGAAAGACAACATGGGAAATTCTTGCGGTGATGGGAATGTTTCGTCTTAATTGTATCAATGTCAAGATCCTGGTTTTAAGATTATACTATGATTTTTCAAGATATTACTTTTGGAGGAAACTGGGTAAAGGATACATAAGATTTCTCTATATTCTTTCTCACAACTGTATGCAAATCTACAATTATCTCAAAATTTTTTTAAATATTTAAACTTCCAGGCCAGTGTCACCAATGAATTCTATTAATATTAACCATTTCCAATTTTACACAAACTCTTCCAGACAATACAACAAAAGCAATAAAATTACAAATTTATTTTGTGATATTAGAATAACTCTTTCATATTGAAACCTAACAAGATGAATTCAAGACAGAAAAAAATTACAAGCCTATTTTACTCATAAAATATATATCAAAATCCTAAATAAAATATCAGCAAACTGAATGCAGCAACTTAGAAAAAGGATAATGCATTATGACTAAGTTGAATTAATCCCAGAAATGCAAAGTTGATTTAATATTAGGAAATAATAATTGATGTAATTTACCACATTATTGGATTAAAAGACAGGAGAGAGTAGAAAAGGCACTGCAAAAATTCTAAGTTCATTCACTTTCACGGTGTCCTCTTTACAAAGTAGAAACAGAATAAAACTTTCTTGATTATTAGAGACAAAAATCTATACCAAACATTCTTCATAGTAAAACTGCAGGCATCCCTGTTGGCTCAGTGGTAAAGAATCCACTTGCTAATGCAAGAGACTCGGGTTCGATCCCTGGTCTGAGAAGATCCCACATGCCATGGAGCAACTAAGCCCATGCATCACAACTATCGATCCTGTGCTCTAGAGCCTGTGAGCCACAAGTACTGAAGCCCACAAACCCTAGAGCCCATGCTCTGCAACAAGAGAAGTCACGGCAATGAGGAGTCCTTGCACCACAATGAAGAGTAGCCCCTCTCACTGCAACTAGAGAAAGCCTGAGTACAGTAACAAAGACCAGCACAGCCATAAAATAAGTAAATTCAATTTTTTTTTAATTGCAAGTGCTCCCATTCAGATAGGGAATAAGACAAAGATCTCACTTACTGCCACTTCAGTTCAGTCCTGTGCACCGTGGTTCTAGCCAGATCAATAAGATAAGAAATTACAATAAAAAGTATAAGGGTTTCAAACAAGCAAACCAAAAAAAAAAAAAAAAAAAAGATTATATGACTGTGTAGGTAGAAAATTTTAATGAATATACAAGATATATTATTAAAATTAATGAGAGCTGAGTAAAGTTACTGGATTAAAAAATTAGGACAACAACAAAATCAATTCTGTTTCTATATACTATCACAAACAATAAAAATAAAATTTATTATTTTGAAAGATACCATTAACAATAATATTAAAAGAGTGTCCAGGAATAGAATCAACAAAGGTATATAAGATGTATTTGACACTATTAAATGGAGAGATATACAATGTTGATGGATTGGACAATTTAATAATATACTGATGTTAATATTCCCCAAACTGATTTATAGAATAATAACCATCTAAATCATAACTTCAAGAGGTAATTTTGGCAAGCTAATTCTAAAATTTATGGAAGTTTGAAAGGCCACAAATAGCTAAGAAACTCAAAACAAAAGCTGAAGGAATTTACCATATCAAATAATAAGACAGTATAAAAATATAGTCATTAATCCACAGAACAGACTTGTGATTGCCAGTGGGGGTAGGGTAGGGCAGGGGAGACATGAAATGGGAGTTTGGGATTAGCAGATACAAACCATTATATATAGAATGGATAAACAGCAGGGTCCTCCCTAGTAGCAAAAGGAACTGTATTCAATATTTTATAATAAACCATAATGAAAAAGAACACATATATCTGAATCACTTGGAAGTACCTCAAAAATTAACACAATATTGTAAATTAACTATACCTCAATTTTAAAATATAGGCATTAGGGACTTCCCTGGTGGTCCAAGTGGTTGAGAGTCCATCTGCCAATGTAGGGAACATAAGTTCTATCCCTGGTCCAGGAAGATTCCATACGCTGCAGGGCAATTAAGTTTGTGTACCACAACCACTGAAGCCCTCACACGCTAGAGCCCATGCTCCAGAATAAGAGAAGCCACTGCAATGAGAAGCCTGCACACTACAGCTAGAGAGTAGCCCCCACTTTCTGCCACGAGAAAGCCCACGCAGAGTAATCAAGACTCACTCAGCACAGCCAAAAATAAATTAATTAATTTGTTAAAAATATATAGGCATCTGCTCCCAGCTCAGCTGAGGGCAGGATGCTGAGGAGGATATGGATGAGCCCCAGGTGACCAATGGAGCCTCAACATTAGAACAGCCCTGGGACTGAGTGGAGAGACTCCCCATTTCCACTTCCAAATAGTTTAAACAATTAAAAATGAGGACAGGATGGAGAAGACAGAAGAGTCAGATGGGGCGCCTACCTTCTCCCACAAAAACATTAAAAAGTACATCTGCGAGTGGACCAGTTCACATAGAACACCTACTGAACACCACAAAAAGACTTCAGACTCCTGAAAGGGCAAGAACACCACCACATAACCAAGTAGGACAAAATAAAAAAGAAAAGGAAAGGGATCATGATGAGGCCTGTGCCCAGGGAGAGAGCTGTGAGGAGGAGAGGTTCTTACACCCTGGGAAGTCCCCTCACTGGGGTGGAGCTCAGCCTGGATGGAGGAGGAGCTTTGGAGCTCAGAAGGAGACTGCAGCAACCAGCTTGCAGAAGGCAAACTGGAGAGTAACCTGCACAGAAGGTCAGTACCCAAGGCCCTGTGCTCCCCAGCATGAGGGACGTGACCGTCAGTGCCAGTGGGAGCTGAATGCTGAAGTTCAGGCTTCAGAGGTCAGACTCAGGGAGAAGACTGGAATCGGCTACACAGACACAGCCCAAAGAAGCTGGACTGGGGCAACTGAGGATGTACTCAAAAGAAGTCTGGGCCCACCAGAGAGGCAAGGTGCCATTACTGGGGGCAAGAAGGAGAAGGGTGTGACCACCGTAAGAACTTCTTTCCCTGTGAGTGCTCCCAGACAAGAGGTCACCGTGTACAGGAGCTCCCAGGGCAGACACAAAGAGCCATCGCCATAGTGGGCTCCAGAGTTAGCCTTGGGCTACCACTACAAGACCCACAGGCAGGTCCCAAGCACTGCTTCTGCTGTCCCAGAAGTGCACAGAGAGCAGCCACCCCTGGGAGACCCACGAGCAAGCATCAAGTGCCTCCCCCACTGCCACAGGACTATTCAGACCAAGCCACCCACAGGAGACCAGCAAGCAGGCCCCAAGCCCTGCCCCTGCCATTCCAGGAGTGTGCAAGGGCCACTGCACCTGCACATCTGATATCAAGGGGATAAGGGCCAGCACACACTGAGGACAGAGAGAAAGCATCTAAACTAAAAGGAGCAGCCCCTCGATTCTGGAAAAGATGGTAGAGTACCAGGACTTGAGCTCAGCTCCTCTCACAAACACCAACTCACAATTAACTGCTGAATGACCATTGACCAAAAAGACTGGAACTTACAACAAAAGACAAAGAAGATGGTAGAAGGAGATGGTAGGAGGGGCTCTCTGGCAATATAATCAAATCTCATACCTTCCTGGGGGAGGTGGAGGGACGGTGAAACACGAAGTGGCAAGTAATCATATGGGAGAGGTTCTCCCACAAGACTTCTGAGTCCATCTCAGGCTTCCTAGTTCAAGGGTATGGCATCAGGGGGAGGAGCCCCCAGACATTTGGCTTTGAAGATTAGCATGGCTTGAGTGCAGGACCTCCACAAGACTGGGGGAAAGAGAGAACCTACTCTTGATGGCCGCAAACAAGCTTTCATGTACAATGGGACCCAGCATAAAGCAGTAACTCCAAGGGGCCTAGGCTGGATGTAACTATAATTCTTGGAGTGTCTCCTAGTGTTGCGGGGGTTGGCTGTGGCTCACTGGGGAGGCAAGGACACTGGTGGCAGAGGCCCCAGAGAATACTGATCAGTGTGAGCTCTCACCAAGGTCATCATTAGGGCATCAAGACCAACAGCCTATGGGTTCTAGTGCTGAAATGCCTCAGGCCAAATATTAACCGGAGGATAGAAATACAGGCCCACTCATTAGCAGACAGGCTGCCTAAAGCCATACTGAGCCAACAGCTACCTCTGAACACAATCCTTGACACAGCCATGCCCAGCAGAGAGACAGGACCCAGCTCCACCCACCAGAGGGCAGGCACCAGTCCCTCCCACCAAACCTGAACAAGTGCCTGCACCAAATTCACCCACGAGTATGCAGACACCAGAGACAAGAGGAGCTATGATTCAGCAGCCAGCAGAAAGGAAACCACCAACATAGAAATTGAGACAAAATTAGAGGACAGAGAAATATGTTCCAGATGAAGGAACAAGATAAAAAACACAGAGAAAAAAAATTAAGTGCAGACAGGCAACTTACCTGAAAAAGATTTAGAGTGATGATAGTAAAAGATGATGCAATGTAAAATGATGATAGTAAAGATGATGCAAATCTTGGTAGAAAATAGTGGAAGAGATAGAGAAGATACAAGAGATGTTTAACAAAGAGAAGATTTAAAGAACAAACAGATGAATGATACAATAACTGGAATGAAAATATACTATAAGGAATCAACAGTAGAGTAACTGAGGTAGCAGAATGAAGAGGTGAGCTGGAAGACAGAATGGTGGAAAACACTGCCACAGAACAGAAAAAAGGGATTAAAAAATGAGGACAGTCACAGAGACTTCTGGGACAATGCAGAGTGAAGTCAGTCAGAAAGAGAATGATAAATATCTTATATTAATGCATATATATGGACTCCAGAAAGATGCTACCAATGGTCCTATGTGCAGGACAGCACAGGAGACATAGACTTAAAGAACAGACTTGAACTCAGTGGGAGAAGGAGAGGGTGGGTGATTTGAGAAAAGAGCATTGAAACATATACATTATTGTATGTAAGAGATAGCCAATGGGAGTTTGATGTATGATGCAGGGTGCTCTGTGACAACCTGGAGGGATAGGGTGGAGAGGGTGGAGAGGGAGGTGGGAGGGTGGTCCAGGAGGAAAGGACATGTGTATGCCTGTGGCCGATTTATATTGATGCATGGCAAAAATCATCACAATATTGTAAAGTAATTATCTTTTAATTAAAATAAATAAAAAAGAAATAACCCTCCCCCAAAAAGCATCAATATTCACATTATAGGGTCCAAGAAGGAGGAGAGAGAGAGAGAAAAGACCTGAGAAAATACTGAAAGAAAATATAGCCAAAAACTTCCCTAATATGGGACCAGAAACTGTCACGCAAGTCCTGGAACTGCTACTCAGTTTATCCCAGGCAGAATAAACCCAAAGAGGAACATGCCAAGACACATAGTAATCAAACTAACAAAAATTAAAGACCAAAGAATACTAAAATCAATGAGAGAAAAGCAACAAAGATGTATAAGGGAATGCCCAGAAGATTATCAACTGATTTCTCAGCAAAAATTCTGCTGGCAAGAAGGGAATGACACAATATATTTAAAGTGATGAAACCAAACACCTACAATCGAGAATACTCTACCTAGCAAGGCACTTATTCAGATTTGATGGAGAAATCAAAAGCTTTATCAACTAGCAGAAGCTAAAAGAATTCAGCACTACTAGACCACCGTTGTCACAAATGCTAAAGAAAATCCTCTAGGGAGAAAAGACCACAGCTAGAATCAAGAAAATGACAAATGGGAAGGCTCACTGGTAAAGGCAAACTTACAGGAAAGGTAGGAAATCATCCACACACAAACACAATATGAAAACCAGCAATCATGAGGAAAGAACAAATGCAGGATACTGGAGTCCATTTGAAATTTAAAAACCAGAGACTTAAAATAATTATATGTATGTATCTGTATATATAAATATATATGTGTATAAATATGTATAAATGTATATGTATATACACACACACACACACACACACACACACACACATGAACTCCTTATTGCAAAATTCAGACTTAAATTGAAGAAAGTAGGGAAAACCACTAAAACATTCAGGTATGACCTAAATCAAATCCCTTACAATTATACAGTGGAAATGACAAATATTTCAAGGGATTAGATCTGACAGAGTGCCTGAAGAACTATGGACAGAGGTTCTTAACATTGTACAGATGGCAGTGATCATGACCATCCCCAAGAAAAAGAAATGCAAAAAGGCAAAATGGTGGTCCAAGAAGGCCTTACAAATAGCTGAGAAAAGAAGAGAAGCTACAGGGAAAGGAGAAAAGAAAAGCTATACCCATCTGAATGCAGAGTTCCAAAGAATAGCAAAGAGAGACAAGAAAGCCTTCATAAGTGATCAATGCAAAGAAATAGAGGAAAACAAGAGAATGGGAAAGACTAGAGATCTCTTCAAGAAAATTAGAGATACCAAGGGAATATTTCATGCAAAGATGGGCTCAATAAAGGACAGAAACAGTATGGACCTAACAGATGCAGAAGATATTAAGAAAAGGTGGCAAGAATACACGGAAGAACTACACAAAAAAAGATCTTAATGACCTCTGCAGATAACACAATGGCGTGATCAATCACCTAGAGCCAGATATCCTGGAGTCCGAAGTCAAGTGGGCTTTAGGAAGCATCACTACGAGCAAAGCTAGTGGAGGTGATGGAATTCCAGTTGAACTATTTCAAGTCCTAAAAGATGATGCTGTGAAAGTGTTGCACTTGATATGCCAACAAATTTGGAAAACTCAGCAGTGGCCATAGGACTGGAAAAGGTCAGTTTTCATTCCAATCCCAAAGAAAGGCAATGCTAAAGAATGTTCAAATTACCACATGACCTGGTTTCAATCCCTGGGTGGGGAAGATCCCCTGGAGAAGGAAATGGCACCCCACTCCAGTATTCTTGCCTGGAAAATGCCATGGATGGAGGAGCCTGGTAGGCTACAGTCCATGGGGTTGCAAAGAGTCGGACATGCCTGAGCAACTTCACTTTATTTCACATGCTAGCAAAGTAATGCTCAAAATTCTCCAAGCCAAGCTTCAACAGTATGTGAACTAAGAACCTCCATATGTTCAAGCTGGATTTAGAAAAGGCAGAGGAACCGGAGATCAAATTGCCAACATCCATTGGATCATCAAAAAAGCAAGAGAGTTCCAGAAAAACATCTACTTCTGCGTTATTGACTATGCCAAAGCCTTTGACTGTATGGATCACAACAAACTGTGGAAAATTCTTAAAGAGATGGGAATACCAGATCATCTTACCTGCCTCCTGAGAAATCTGTATGCAGGTCAAGAAGCAACAGTTAGAACTGGACATGGAACAACAAACTGGTTCCAAATTGGGAAAGGAGTTCCTCAAGACTGTATATTGTCACCCTACTTATTTAACTTATATGCAGAGTACATTATGCAAAATGCCGGGCTGGATGAAGCACAAGCTGGAATCAAGATTGCTGAGATACATCAATAACCTCAGATATGCAGATGACACCACCCTTATGGCAGAAAGCAAAGAGGAACTAAAGAGTCTCTTGACGAAGTGAAAGAGGAGAGTGTAAAAGCTGGTTTAAAACTCAACATTCAGAAAACTAAGATCATGGGATCTGGTCCCATCACTTCATGGAAAATAGATGGGGAAACAATGGAAACAGTGGTAGACTTTATTTTCTTGGGCTCCAGAATCACTGAAGATGGTGACTGTAGCCATGAAATTAAAAGTGCTTGCTCCTTGGAAGAAAAGCTGTGACCAACCTAGACAGCATATTAAAAACCAGAGACTTGACTTTGCCAAGAAAGGTCTGTCTAGTCAAAGCTATGGTTTTTTCAGTAGTCATGTATGTATGTGAAAGTTGGACCACAAAAAAAGCTGAGCGCTGAAGAATTGATGCTTTTGAACTGTGGTGTTGGAGAAGACTCTTGAGAGTTCCTTGGACAGCAAGAAGATCAAACCAGTCAATTCTAAAGGAAATCAGTCCTGAATATTTATTGGAAGGACTGATGCTGAGGCTGAAGCTCCAATACTTTGGCCACCTAATGGAAAGAACCGACTCACTGGAAAAGACTGTGATGCTAGGAAAGATTAAAGGTAGGAGGAGAAGGGGACAACAGAGGATGAGATGGTTGGATGGCTTCATCAACTCAATGGACATGAGTTTGAGCAAGCTCTGGAAGTTGGTGATAGACAGAGAAGCCTGACATGCTGCAGTCCATGGGGTCACAAAGAATCAGACATGGCTGTGTGACTGAACTGAACTGATACATATACTCAAAATCTACAATAGATACGTACACCAAAAAGACAAAACAAAGCAACCCAAACACAACAATAAAGATAATCATCAAATCACAAGAGAACAAAAGAGGAAGGGAAGGAAAAATACCTTCAGAAACAAGTCCAAAAGAATTAGCAACAAAGACACACTATATCAATAATTAACTTAAATGTAAACATATTAAATGTTCCAACCAAAAGACATAGACTGATTGAATGGATACAACAATATATATGCTATCAACAAGACACCCACTTCTGATATGGGTACACATACAGACGGAAAGTGAGGGGATGAAAAAGTCATTTCACGAAAATGGAAACTAAAAGAAAGCTGGAGTAGCAATATTCATACGAGACAAAAAAAAAACTTTAAAATAAAGAATGTTGAATGTTACGAGACAAAGAAGTACTCTACATAATGATCAAGGGATCACTCCATGAAAAAAGATAACAATTACAAATATATACACACCCAACATAGGAGCATCTCAATATATGTCAAATAAAGACCCATTAAAGGAGAAATTAACAGTTACACAATAATAGTGGGGAACTTTAACATCCCACTTTCATCAATGAACAGATCACTCAGACATAAAATAGGGGGAGAAGGCTTAAATGACACATTAGACCAGATCGAATTTATCTGTACAGAATTCCATCCAAAAACAGCAGAATACACATCCTTTTCAAGTGCACATGAAACATTCTCCAGGACTTACCACATACTGGGTCACAAAGTGAGCCTCAGAAAATTTAAGAAAACTAAAATCATATCACGCATCTTTTCCAACCAGAACACTATGAGATTAGACATTAACTACAGGAAAAATTACTGTAAAAATAAAACCCCACAAACATGTGGAGGATAAACAATATACTACTAACCAACCAATGGATCACTGAAGAAATCAAAATAAGCCTAGACACAAATGAAAACGTAAGCATGACGATCCAAAACCTACAGGGCACAGAAATAGCAATTCCAAGGGGAAGTTTATAGCAATACAATCTTACCTCAGGAAACAATAAGAATCTTAGATAAACAATCTAACCTTACACATAAAGCAACTATAAAAGAAGAACAAGCAAAACCCAAAGCTAATAGAAGGAAAGAAATCATAAAGATCAGAGCAGAAATAAATGAAGTGGAGACAAAGAATACAATAGAAAAGATCAATGAAACTAAAAGCTGATTATTTGAAAAGACAAAATTGATCAAACTTTAGACAGAGTCATGAAGAAAAAAAAGGGAGAGGGCCCAATCAATAAAATTAGACATGAAAAGAGAGATATTACAATGGACACCACAGAAATACAAAGAATCATAAGAGACTACTACAAGCAAATATACAACAATAAAATGGACAACCTAGGAGAAATGGATGAATTCTTAGAAAGGTACAATCTTCCAAGACTGAACCAGATAGAAATAGGGGATATGAACAGGTCAATCACAAGTACTGACATTGGAACTGTGATTTTAAAACTTGCAACAAACAAAAGTCCAGTACCCAATGGCTTCACAGGCAAATTCTATCAAACATTTAGAGAAGAGTTAACACCTATATTTCTGCAACTCTTCCCAAAAGTTGCAGAAGAAGAAACACTCCCTAGTTCATTCCTTGAGGCCACCATCATCCTAATACCAAAACCAAAGATACCATCAAAAAATAAAAGGAAGAAAGTTATGGGCCAATATCACTGATCAACATAGACACAAAATTCTCAACAAAATACCAAAAAAATCCAACAACACATTAAAAAGATCATACACCATGATTGTGTGGGATTTGTCCCAGAAATACAAGGATTCTTTGATATCCACAAATCTATTAGTGTGATACACCATGTTAACAAACTGAAGAATAAAATCCATATGATTATCACAACAGATGCAGAAAAAGCTTTGACAAAATTCAACCCCCATTTATGAAAAAAACCCTCCAGCAAGTGGGCATATACAGAACTTGCTGCTGCTGCTAAGTCACTTCAATCATGTCCGACTCTGTGCAACCCTATAGATGGCAGCCCACCAGGCTCCCCCATCCCTGGGATTCTCCAGGCAAGAACAGTGGAGTGGGTTTCCACCTCCTTCTCCAATGCATGAAAGTGAAAAGTGAAAGTGAAGTTGCTCAGTCATATCCGACTTTTAGTGACCCCATGGACTGCAGCCCAGCAGGCTTCTCCATCCATGGGATTTTCCAGGCAAGAGTACAGAACTTAGCTCAACGTTAATAAAGGTCATATGTGGCAAACCCACAGCTAACATCATTCTCAATGGTAAAAAGCTCAAAGCATTTCTTCCAAGATCAGGAACAAGTCAAGGATGTCTATTCTTGCCACTTTTATTCAACACAGTTGTGGAAGTCCTAGTCACAGTAATAAGAAAAGAAAAAGAAATAAATGGAATCCAAATCAGAAGTAAGGTTGTCACTGTTTGCAGATGACATCATACTATACGTAGAAAATCCTAAATATGCTACCAGAAAACTACTAGAGCTCAATGAATTCAGTAAATTTGGAGGAAATTAATTAATACACAGAAATCTCTTGCATTCCTATACACTCACAATAAAAAAAGGAAGATAAATTAAGGAAACAATCCTATTTACCACTGCATCAAAAAGAATAAGAACACCTAGGAATAAACCTACCTAAGGAGGCAAAAGATCTGTACTCTGAAAACTAAGATGCTGATAAAAAAAAACTGAAGATGACACAAACAGTTGGAAAGATATACTAAAATGATTATACTACCCAATGTGAAAATCACTCAGTCGTGTCTGACTCTTTGTGACCCCATGGACTATACAGTCCATGGAATTCTCCAGGTCAGAATACTGGAGTAGGTAGCCTTTCCCTTCTCCAGGGCATCTTCCCAACCCAGGGATCAAACCCAGGTCTCCCGCATTGCAGGTGGATTCTTTACCAGCTGCGCCACAAGGGAAGCCCAAGAATACTGGAGTGGGTAGCCTATCCCTTCTCCAAGGGATCTTCCTGATCCAGGAATTGAACCTGAGTCTCCTGCATTGCAGGCATATTCTTTACCAACAGAGCTATGAGGGAAGCCCCATAGGAACTACCCAAAGGAATGCATAGATTCAATGCAATACCAATGGCATTTTTCACAGAACTAGAACAAAAATATTTTTTAATTGTATGGAAATACCAAAGACCCAAAATAGCCAAAGCAACCCTGACAAAGAAAAGCAGAGCTGTAGGATTAGGTTCTCTGACTTCAGACTTCAGACTATACTACAAAGCTATAGCAATCAAAACACTTTGGTACTAGGGCAAAAACAGAAACATAGATCAATGAAAAAGGATAAAAATTCCAGGAATAAACCCACACACTATGATCAATTCATCTATGATGTAAGAGGCAAGATTATACAATGGAGAAAAGACAGTCTACTCAATAAGTGGTGCTAGGAAAATTGGACAGTTACATGTAAAAGAATGAACTCAGAACATTCTTTAATATCATCCACAAATATAAATTCAAAATGAATCAAAGACCTAAATGCAATGCCAGACACTGTAAAACTTAGAAGAAAACATACGCAGAACTTTCTTTGACATAAATGGTAGTAATATCTTCCTTCATCTGCCTTTTAGAGTAATGAAAATAAAAGTGAACAAATGGAACCTAATTAAACTTAAAAGCTTCTGCACAGCAAAGGAAATCATGAACAAAAAGACAACCCACAAAATGGGAGAAAACATTTGCAAATGAAGCAACCTATAAGTGATTAATGTTCTAAGTGTACAAAATGGGCAGAAGATCTACATAGACATTTCTCCAAAGACAACATACAAATATCAAGAAGCACATGAAAAGATGCCCAGCATCACTAATTATCAGAGAAATACAAATCAAAACTATAATGAGGTATCACCTCACACAGGTCAGAATGTCCATCACCAAAAAATCTACAAACAAACATGATAGAAAGCCTAGAGATAAACCCATGCACCTACGGGTACCTTATCTCTGACAAAGGAGGCAAGAATATACAGTGGAGGAAAGGCAGCCTCTACAATAAGTGGTGCTCGGAAAACTGGACAGCTGCATGTAAAAGAATGAAACTAGAATACTTTATAACGCCATACACAAAAATAAACTCAAAATGAATTAAAGATTTAAACATAAGGCTAAAAAACTCTTAGAGGAAAACATAGGTGGTACACATTTTGACATACATCACAGCAAGATCCTCTTTGACCCAACTATTAAACCAAAATAAAAACAAAAGTAAACAAACAGGACTTAATTAAACTTAAAAGCTTTTGCACAGCAAAGGAAACAATAAACAAGATTAAAGGGCAACCCTCAGAATGGAAGAAAATAAATTGCAAATGAAACAACTTACAGAGGATTAATTCTCAAAATATACAAGCATCACATGCAACTCAATATCAGAAAAATAAACAACCAGTCAAAAAATGGGCAGAAGACCTGAACAGACATTTCTCCATAGAAGACATACAGATGACCAACAACCACGTGAAAAGATGCTTAATGCCGCTCGTTATTAGAGAAATGCAAATCAAAACTACAATGAAGTATCATCTCACACCAGTCAGAATGGCCATCATTAAAGAATTTACAAACAATAAATGCTGGAGAGAAGTGGAGAAAAGGGAACTTTCTTGCACTGTTGGTAGGAATGTAAATTGATACAGCCACTATGGAGAACAGTTCAAAATAGAACTACATATGACCCAACAATCCCACTGCTGGGCATATACCCTGAGAAAAAAACATAATCGAAAGAGACACATGTACCCCAATGTTTGTTGCAGCATTTTTTACAATAGCTAGGACGTGGAAGTAATCTAGATGTCCATCAATAGATGAATGGATAACGAAGATGTGGTACATTATACAATGGAATATTACTCAATTATTAAAAAAAAAAAGAACACATTTAAGTCGGTTCTAATGAGGTGGATGAACCTCGAGCCTATTATACAAAGTGAAGTAAGTCAGAATGAGAAAGACAAATACTGTATATTAATACATGTGTATGGAATCTAGGAAGATGGTACCGATGAACCTATTTGCAGGGCAGCAATGGAGACACAGACATAGAGAACAGATTGTGGACACGGTGAGGGAGGAGAGAGTGGGATGAATTGAGAGAATATCATGGAAACATACACATTACCATATGCAAAACAGATAGCAAGTGAGAATTTACTGTGCAAAACAGGGAGCTCAACCTGGTGTTCTGTGACAACCTAGAGGGATGGGATGGGGTGGGAGATGGGAGGGGGTTCAAGACGGGACATATATATATCTGTGGCTGCTTCATGTTGATATGTGGCAGAGGCCAACACAATATTGTAGAGCAATTGTCCTCCAATAATGAAATTTTGTTCTACACTCCAATATTGTACAATTATAATTTTAATAATTATTAGCTGCTCAAGAACAGTTATGTTTTATGAGTATTGTTAAATTGTCATCACCAACAGAATGATACTCAGATGCACTCTTTCTATAAAACTTTATAAGTAATAAAAAACAAAACAGTCTACAAACAATAAATGCTATAGAGGGTATAGAGAAAAGGGAACCCTTCTCCACTGCTGTTGTTCAGTTGCTCAGTCATGTCCGACTCTTTGCGACCTCATGGACTGCAGCATACCAGGCTTCCCTGTTCTTCACGATCTCCTGGAGCTTGTTCAAACTCATGTCCATTGAGACGGTGATGCCATCCAACCATCTCATCCCCTGTCATCCCCTTCTCCTCCTGCCTTCAATTTTTCTCAGCATCAGGATCTTTTCTTCTTCTTCTTCTTCTTTTTTTTTTTTACTTTATAATATTGTATTGGTTTTGCCATACATCAACATGAATCCACCATGGGTGTACACATGCTCCCCATCCTGAACCCCCCTCCCACCTCCCTCCCCATACCATCCCTCTGGGTCGTCCCAGTGCACCAGCCCCAAGCATCCAGTATCGTGCATCGAACCTGGACTGGCGACTCGTTTCATATATGATATTATACATGTTTCAATGCCATTCTCCCAAATCATCCCACCCTCTCCCTCTCCCACAGAGTCCAAAAGACTGTTCTATACATCAGTGTCTCTTTTGCTGTCTCGTATACAGGGTTATTGTTACCATGATGCTAAATTCCATATATATGTGTTAGTATACTGTATTGGTGTTTTTCTTTTTTTTTTTTTAGTTTAATTTTATTTTTAAACTTTACAATATTGTATTAGTTTTGCCAAACATCGAAATGAATCCACCACAGGTATACATGTGCTCCCCATCCTGAACCCTCCTCCCTCCTCCCTCCCCATACCATCCCTCTAGGTCGTCCCAGTGCACTAGCCCCAAGCATGCAGTATCGTGCATCGAACCTGGACTGTCAACTCGTTTCATACATGATATTATACATGTTTCAATGCCGTTCTCCCAAATCTTCCCACCCTCTCCCTCTCCAACAGAGTCCATAAGACTGTTCTATACATTAGTGTCTCTTTTGCTGTCTCGTACACAGGGTTATTGCTACCATCTTTCTAAATTCCATATATATGCATTAGTATACTGTATTGGTGTTTTTCTTTCTGGCTTACTTCACTCTGTATAATAGGCTCCAGTTTCATCCACCTCATTAGAACTGATTCAAATGTATTCTTTTTAATGGCTGACTAATACTCCATTGTGTATATGTACCACAGCTTTCTTATCCATTCATCTGCTGATGGACGTCTAGGTTGCTACCATGTCCTGGCTATTATAAACAGTGCTGCGATGAACATTGGGGTACACATGTCTCTTTCCCTTCTGGTTTCCTCAGTGTGTATGCCCAGCAGTGGGATTGCTGGGTCATAAGGCAGTTCTAGTTCCAGTTTTTTAAGGAATCTCCACACTGTTCTCCATAGTGGCTGTGCTAGTTTGCATTCCCACCAACAGTGTAAGAGGGTTCCCTTTTCTCCACACCCTCTCCAGCATTTATTGCTTGTAGACTTTTGGATCTCAGCCATTCTGACGGGTGTGAATTGGTACCTCATTGTGGTTTTGATTTGCATTTCTCTGACAATGAGTGATGTTGAGCATCTTTTCATGTGTTTGTTAGCCACCTGTTATGTCTTCTTTGGAGAAATGTCTATTTAGTTCTTTGGCCCATTTTTTGATTGGGTCATTTATTTTTCTGGAATTGAGCTGCAAGAGTTGCTTGTATATTTTTGAGATTAGTTGTTTGTCAGTTGCTTCGTTTGCTATTATTTTCTCCCATTCTGAAGGCTGTCTTTCACCTTGCTTATAGTTTGCTTTGTTGTGCAGAAGCTTTTAATTTTAATTAGGTCCCATTTGTTTATTTTTGCTTTTATTTCCAATATTCTGGGAGGTGGATCATAGAGGATCCTGTTGTGATTTATGTCGGAGAGTGTTTTGCCTATGTTCTCCTCTAGGAGTTTTATAGCTTCTGGTCTTACATTTAGATCTTTAATCCATTTTAAGTTTATTTTTGTGTATGGTGCTAGAAAGTGTTCTTTTCTAATGAGTCAGCTCTTCGCATCAGGTAGCCAAAGTACACTGTTAGTGGGAATGTAAACTGGTACAGCCACTATGGAGAACAGTATGGGTATTCCTTTAAAAAATAAAAATAGCACAGTATCATATAATCCAGCAATCCCACTCCTGGACACAATCCAGAGAAAACCATAATTCGAAAAGATACATGCATCCCAGTGTTCATTGCAGCACTATTTAAATAGCCAAGACATGGAAGCAAGCTAAATGGCCATCAACAGGGGAATAGATAAAGATGTTGTACAATGTACTCAGCCATTTAAAAGAATGAAATAATGCCATTTGCTGCAACATGGATGGAGCTGGAGATTATCATACTAAGTGAAGTAAATCAGACAGAGGAAGACAAATATCATATGATATTACTTTTATACACGATCTTTAAAAATGATACAAATGAACTTATTTACAAAATAGAAAAAGACTCAATTTAGAAAATGAACTTATGCTTACCGGGAGGAAAGGGGAGGGGAAGGGATAAAGTGGAAGTTTGGGACTGACATGCACACACTGGTATGTTTAGGATAGATAACCAACAAGGACCTACTGTATAGCACAGGGAACTCTGCTCAATACTTTGTAATAACGTAAATGAGAAAAAAATTTGAAAAAGAATAGATACATGTCTGTGTATAACTGAATCACTTTGCTATATACCTGAAACTAACACAATATTGACAATCAACTATCCTCCGTTATAGCTTGGTGTGCCCCTTCCATTTCTTTCACCTTCAGTCTCTGTCTGTGCCTCTCACAGAGCTTCCAACAGAACTAGGTGGAGACAAAGCACTGGAGGTTCATAACCTCTGTGGTCCATAGGAACCACTGTGAGGAGGGTCCAGGGAGGCATTTACCATTTTCAGTGGAAAACACGTGGTTATTATGATTTTGTACTTTGGATATGGATTTACTGCATATTTCTGTACAGTAAGACACCAAATGCTTAAAAAATAATCCCTAAGATATGAGGAGGAGCATTTTAAGAGGTGTAGTCTCTTTGAAAAAAAGGACCAAACTCTTGAACTTAGCATCCTAACTTATGGCATAAATCCTTAATGCCTCTTCTCTGAAATATGGAACATGATAATTGACCTTGTGCTTTTCATTTGGATAATATTCCATTATTAGTTTCTTAATTAAATATGTACATGATTTAGCTTCTTTGTCTTAAATTCTGAATTTCAATTTTTGATTCCTGAGTCAGGAATTTGTCAGTAATTCATTATAAAAGAGAAATGCAAACTTCTCCTGTAATTTTTTTTTAATTTAAAGGGAGAAAAAAGATCCACTTTTAGGTTTTTTTTTTAACTTGGAATGAATAAATTCATTTTTCTCCATAAGCAATAATTAGTTAATCATTAGGAAAACTAGTAGTGTATTCAGATTTAAGAACTCCATTTTATTTCTCTAGACCTGTACCATAAAACTGAAACTTTTGCCTTGACAAATGTGCTACTGACCAACTTAGTTTTGCTTAGACTGAATGAAAGAATATTTGAAATGGAATGTAATAGTATGTGAGACAATATAAGAAATATTTCCATTTTATTCTGGAGTTATGACTAGTAGAAATGGGTTATGAGATGGCTCTATTAGTAATTGTATCACTGAATCAAAATTATGAGTAGTGAAATGCTGCTTACCACTTAAAATGTAATGACTTAGTTCCTAGGGCTTTATATTAGGGCAAGGGGTGGCGCTAATGGTAAAGAATACACCTGCCAATACAGGAGTGCAAGAAACGTGGGCTCCATCCCTGGGTTGGGAAAATCCCCTGGAGTAGGGTATGGCAACCCACTCCAGTATTCTTGCCTGGAAAATTCCATGGACAGAGGAACCTGGCAGTTTATAGTCCAGGGGGCCACAAAGCGTTGGACACGACTGAGTGACTGAGCACACACTGGATATTTTAACCCCGGTTTGGTCACTAGAATACCTATCTTTCTTGAGGCTCTTCAGTAACCATCTGGCAACTACTTAATGTGAAGAACAAGCTCACCAGAAAAAGACCCTGATGCTGGGAGAGACTGAAGGCAAAAGGAGAAGGGAGCGCAGAGGATGAGATGGTCAGATAGCATCACCTACTCAACGGGCATGAATTTGAGCAAACTCCAGGAGACAGTGAAGGACAGGGAAGCCTGATGTGCTTCAGTCCATGGGGTCACAAAAGAGTTGGACACGACTTAATGACTGAACAACTACTTAAAGATGGATGTAATTTAGTCTAAATGACTGTCCAACTATTCCATATACTTGTGTCATTTTTTGATTATCCTTTGATGAGTCAGATGTTTTTCTGTGCTAGGAGAGTTTTTTCTATGTATCAGTAAGAATTTTTACCTTTGGGAACAGGAGAAGCAAGAGTAAGAGTTTAGGGTTCAGAAAATGATTTTGAATTCTTCGTTCAAATCTTTGCTAAGTTACAAATTTAACCTTCTGGATTTTCTCAGAGGAAATGGGAATAAAACCTCCTTTCTGTTATTTTGAGATTTGTTGAGCTATCTAAAAACATTTTAAGTGCTGGTAAAAAACTATACTCCAATATAAAATGAAAATTTTTTAAAAACTGTTCTGGTCATATTAATACCTGACAATAGACTTTCAAGCAAATAATAAGAATAAAGACAGTTACTACATGATAAAAGTTGCTGTTCACCAGGCAGATAAAACAACTTTTAAAACCATACCCTCAAAATACATAAATAAATTTGATAGTATTACAAGGAGGAACTGAAAATCTACCACCATTCCAGGAGATTTTAACATTAACTCTCACAGTAATTGTCTTGAGCAAATAAAAACTGACAGGGGTAGAAGATTTGAACTATACAACAAATAAGCTTGACTGATACATGTATGTAGAACCCTGGAATTAAAGAAAACAAAATCTTTTTCAAACTCACACAAAGCCTCACAAAAAAACATATACCAGGTACAATGCCACAGAAAAGCTTTTCAATACTACATAATCAAAATTATAAAATGTTCTCTGATCATAAAGCAGTAAAACAGAAATAAATAACAGAAAAGATAAGAATCTGCACATTTGGAGGCTTAAATGTGTAATTATAAATAATTCACAAGTCAAAGAAGAAATTATAATGGACATTATAATTTTGAAACTATTACAAATTAAACGATTAGGGATACATCTATATATATTTATTTGATATCTATTATAGGTATATATCAGAACTTGTATGATGCACATATAACCACAGATAGAAGGATATATTTGCCTTAGGGAAAATGCCTATATTAGAAAATAATCAGAAGTTTAGACATCAGAGGTCTGAGCATTCAACTCAAAAATTACAAACAGAACAGCAGAGTAAACCTGAAGAAAACAGAAGGCAAAAAGCAGGGTGGGGAGGAGGGGCAGCTAACAGCAAACATTTTTAAAATGGAAAACAAACAAGGATTAATAAAACCAAAAGATATTCTTTGCAAAACCCAGTAAAATAGCAAACCCACAGCAAGACTGATCAGGAAAGAGAGTATAAACAATATTAGGAATGAAAAAGAAGACATCATTATCACAGACTTAGCAGAGGTTTTTTTTTTAAACATAACAGATTACTACAAAAAACTTTATGCAATCTATATGAAAACATAAATGAAATGGACCATTTCCTAGAAAGATGATTTGCCAAAATGAACTCAAGAAGAAATGGAAAACTTGAAAAGCCTATAAAAGAAGGCAAGTCAATAGTTAATCTATTCACAAAAACAAAACCAAAAACACCAGGCCCCGACAGTTTAAGAGGCATTTCTATCTTATACAAAATGTTTCAGAAAATAGAAGGAAAAGCTCCTCAATTCATTTTATGTTACTAGTAAACTCTTAAAACCAATGTCAGACAAGAACAGTAAAAGAATAAAAAGTATGAGCCAATCTCAGTTATGAACCATAGACAGAAAAATTCCAAATAGAACTCTAGCAAATCAGATTTCTAGAAGGTAAAACCTCCTGACCAAGAACATATCCCAGTAATAACAAGTATCAATAAATTCTAAGCTCCTAGTGTAATCCTCTACATTAACATATTAAGGAAGAAAAATCTGTGACCCCCCATAGATATAGAAAAAAACACATCATACAATTCAACACCCATTTAAGATTTCTAAAATAAAACAAATTAATTAGCAAAACCTTAACTAATTAAGTAAGTTTTGAGAATTATCTCTAGTAATGTCCTCTGGATTCAATTACTGGCACTTGAAATTGAGTGGACAAGGGGACTCTTGGTGTCTACCTAGTGGCATCTCATTATTGCAGCTGAGCAGGGACTGCTGTGTGGTCCCTGTCCTTCCTTTTCTGCAGAGAAATTCATGTAGGGCTCCATCCTGCACTTGCTTCACCTCCAGTCATTTGCTGAGGAAAGGGGAGGGCTGGGACTTGTCTTATGAGTTCACAGATCATCGGATGACATGACACTACTGTGCTGTGCTTAGTCACTCAGTTGTGTCCAACTCTTTTCCACCCCAAGGACTGTAGCCCACCAGGCTCCTCTATCCATGGGGATTCTCCAGGCAAGAATGCTGGTGTGGGTTGCCATGCCCTCCTCCAGGGTATCTTCCCAACCCAGGGATCAAACCTAGGTCTCCCACATTGTAGGCAGATTCTTTACCATCTGAGTTACCAGGGAAGCCCACATCATACTACATCAGGACCCAAAGGACAGCCTGCACATCTCCCAGATAGCTCCTGGTAGTTGATCTAGAAGGAGCAATTAGATGTGCCCTGGCATGCATCCCTTGGGAAGAGGTTACCATGTTACATGTGTAACGAAGATTGAAATAGATCTTTGGTATATAGAAGGGCTGTGTGTGCTTAGTCACTCTGCCGTGCCCAACTCTTTGTGACCCCATAGACTCTAACCCGCCAGGCTCCTCTGTCCATGAGATTCTCCAGGCAAGAATACTGGAGTGGGTTGCCAGGCCTTCTGCCAGGATCTTCACTACACAAAGATCAAACCCACGTCTCCCACACTGCAGGTGGATTCTTTACCATCTGAGCCACCAGGGACGCCCATATAGAAGGGCAGACTGACAAAAACTACCTGGCTCTTCAGAAACCTCATTTCCTCTTCTTTCCTTCCAGTGTACTGGACACCTGTCCACTACAGAATCCAGCCTCCATTGCAGTTAAGTGTGGCCGTATGACTGAATTCTGGTTTTACAAACATACGCATAAGTGGTGCACACCACTTCCGGGCCTGATGTGTGAAATTCTCTTATGTATGACCCTTCCACCTTCCTTCCACTTCTGTGGTGGTCTTGAAACCACATTTTTGAGAGAACTTGGATCCTTTGTGTGATCATTTAGAGAACTGTCCACCCGCCAGAAATTCATGACATGAAAGTTAACTGAGGGAGGAGCCAAGATGGCGGAGGAGTAGGACAGGGAGAACACTTTCTCCCCGACAAATTCATCAAAAGAGCATTTAAACGTCGAGTAAATTCCACAAAACAACTTCTGAATGCCGGCAGAGGACATCAGGCACCCAGAAAAGCAACCCAACTCTTCGGAAGGAGCGTGACTGAACAAGTAAGCCTAAAAAAAAAAAAAAAAAAAGTGTCCTCCACCGTCCCCTTTGTGTCAGGGCGGAAACCAGATACTGAAGAGACTAGCAAACAGAAGAAGATATAACAGAGGGAAACGCCTTGGAAGCTACAGGCAATAGACCAAAACCCTGTGGTTACTACGGACTACATAGGAAGGGGCCTATAGATCTTGAGAAATATAAGTCTGACCAAGGAACGAGCCAAAAATGAACTGAACCCACAACACCAAGAAAGTCCTAGATATATTTTTATTATTTTTACGATCATTCTTTCTTTTTTTTTAATTAAAAAAAAATTTTTAAGTCCTCTATTGTTCCTTTAATTTTCACTTTTATAACCTATTACTTTGCCAAAAAAAAAAAGACCCTATTTTTTTCTTCTTCAGCAAACTTCATATATATATATTTTATAATTTTTTGACCTTGTTTTTTTTTTTTTCTTCTTTTCCTTAACATTGTATTTTTGAAATTCCAAACTCTACTCTAGATTTTTAATTTTCGCTTTTTGGTATTTGTTATCAATTTTGTACCTATAGTTTTTTTTTATATAATTTCTGTGACTTCTTTTTTTCTTCTTCTCTGTTTCTTTCTCTTCTTCTTCTATATAACATTGTATATCTGAATAATATCAATTTTGTACCTGTATATTCTTTATAATTTTGGTGACATTGTTTGTTTTTGTTTGTCTGTTTTCTCTCTTTATTTTTCTTCTTCTTCTTTTTTTTTTTTTTAACATTGTATTTTTGAAATTCCAAACTCTAGATTTTTAATTTTTGCTTTTTGGTATTAGTTATCAATTTTGTACCTGTACTTTCTTTACAATTTTCGCGACCTTGTTTGTTTTTATTTGTTCGTTTTTTCTTTCTTTTCCTTCTTCTTTTCTTTAACATCGTATTTTTGAAATTCCAAACTCTACTCTAGATTTTTAATTTTTGCTTTTATGTAATTGTTACCAATTTTGTACCTTTAAGAACCCAATCTTCAGGACCCATTTTTCACTAGGGAGCAAGATTACTGGCTTGACTGCTCTCTCTCCCTTTAGACTCTCCTTTTTCTCCACCAGGTCGCCTGTGTCTCCTCCCTAACCCCTCTACTCTACCCAACTCTGTGAATTTCTGTGTGTTCCAGATGGTGGAGAACACTTAGGGAACTGATTACTGGCTGGATCTGTCTCCCTCCTTTTCATTCCCCCCTTTTATCCTTCTGGCCACCTCTGTCACCTTCCTCCTCCTTCTCTTCTCTGTATAACTCTGTAAACATCTTTGAGTGGTCCAGTTGTGGAGTGCACATAAGGAAGTGACTACTGGCTAGCCCACTCTCTCCATTATTGATTCACCTCATCTCATTTGGGTTACCTCTAACTCCCTCCTCCCTCTTCTCTTCTCCATGTAACCCTGTGAACCTCTCTGAGTGACCCTCATCGTAGAGAAACTTTTCATCTTTAATGTAGATGTTGTATAATGTAGATGGTGCTGTATAGAAGGAGAAGTTTTGAAACTACTGTAAAAATAAGACCGATAACTGGAAGCAGGAGACTTAAGTCCAAACCCTGACTCCAGGGAACTCCTGACTCCAAGGAACATTAATTGACAGGAGCTCATCAAATGCCTCCATACCGACACTGAAACCAAGCACCACACAAGGGCCAATAAGTTCCAGGGCAAGACATACCAAGCAAATTCTCCAGCAACAAAGGAACACAGCCCTGAGCTTCAAGATACAGGCTGCCCAAAGTCACCCCAAAACTATAGACATCTCATAACTCACTACTGGACATTTCATTGCACTCCAGAGAGAAGAAATACAGCTCCACCCACCAGAACACCAACACAAGCTTCCCTAACCAGGAAACCTTGACAAGCCACCTGTACAAACCCACACACAGCGAGGAAACGCCACAATAAAGAGAACTCCACAAACTGCCAGAATACATAAAGGACACCCCAAACTCAGCAATTTAAACAAGATGAAGAGACAGAGGAATACCCAGCAGATAAAGGAACAGGATAAATGCCCACCAAACCAAACAAAAGAGGAAGAGATAGGGAATCTACCTGATAAAGAATTCCGAATAATGATAGTGAAATTGATCCAAAATCTTGAAACTAAAGTGGAATCACAGATAAATAGCCTGGAGACAAGGATTGAGAAGATGCAAGAAAGGTTTAACAAGGACCTAGAAGAAATAAAAAAGAGTCAATATATAATGAATAATGCAATAAATGAAATTAAAAACACTCTGGAGGCAACAAATAGTAGAATAACAGAGGCAGAAGATAGGATTAGTGAATTAGAAGATAGAATGGTAGAAATAAATGAATCAGAGAGGATAAAAGAAAAACGAATTAAAAGAAATGAGGACAATCTCAGAGACCTCCAGGACAATATTAAACGCTACAACATTCGAATCATAGGGGTTCCAGAAGAAGACAAAAAGAAAGACCATGAGAAAATACTTGAGGAGATAATAGTGGGAAACTTCCCTAAAATGGGGAAGGAAATAATCACCCAAGTCCAAGAAACCCAGAGAGTCCCAAACAGGATAAACCCAAGGAGAAACACCCCAAGACACATATTAATCAAATTAACAAAGATCAAACACAAAGAACAAATATTAAAAGCAGCAAGGGAAAAACAACAAATAACACACAAGGGAATTCCCATAAGGATAATAGCTGATCTTTCAATAGAAACTCTTCAAGCCAGGAGGGAATGGCAAGACATACTTAAAATGATGAAAGAAAATAACCTACAGCCCAGACTATTGTACCCAGCAAGGATCTCATTCAAGTATGAAGGAGAAATCAAAAGCTTTTCAGACAAGCAAAAGCTGAGAGAATTCTGCACCACCAAACCAGCTCTCCAACAAATACTAAAGGATATTCTCTAGACAGGAAACACAAAAACGGTGTATAAGTTCGAACCCAAAACAATAAAGTAAATGGCAATGGGATCATACTTATCAGTAATTACCTTAAACATAAATGGGTTGAATGCCCCAACCAAAAGACAAAGACTGGCTGAATGGATACAAAAACAAGACCCCTACATATGTTGTCTACAAGAGACCCACCTCAAAACAGGGGACACATACAGACTGAAAGTGAAGGGCTGGAAAAAGATTTTCCATGCAAATAGGGACCAAAAGAAAGCAGGAGTAGCAATACTCATATCAGATAAAATAGACTTTAAAACAAAGGCTGTGAAAAGAGACAAAGAAGGTCACTACATAATGATCAAAGGATCAATCCAAGAAGAAGATATAACAATTATAAATATATATGCACCCAACACGGGAGCGCCGCAATATGTAAGACAAATGCTAACAAGTATGAAAGGAGAAATCAACAATAACACAATAATAGTGGGAGACTTTAATACCCCACTCACACCTATGGATAGATCAACTAAACAGAAAATTAACAAGGAAACACAAACTTTAAACGATACAATAGACCAGTTAGACCTAATTGATATCTATAGGACATTTCATCCCAAAACAATGAATTTCACCTTTTTCTCAAGTGCACATGGAACCTTCTCCAGGATAGATCACATCCTGGGCCATAAAGCTAGCCTTGGTAAATTCAAAAAAATAGAAATCATCCCAAGCATTTTTTCTGACCACAATGCAGTAAGATTAGATCTCAATTACAGGAGAAAAACTATTTAAAAATCCAACATATGGAGGCTGAACAACACACTGCTGAATAACCAACAAATCACAGAAGAAATCAAAAAAGAAATCAAAATTTGCATAGAAACGAATGAAAATGAAAACACAACAACCCAAAACCTGTGGGACACGGTAAAAGCAGTCCTAAGGGGAAAGTTCATAGCAATACAGGCACACCTCAAGAAACAAGAAAAAAGTCAAATAAATAACCTAACTCTACACCTAAAGCAACTAGAAAAGGAAGAAATGAAGAACCCCAGGGTTAGTAGAAGGAAAGAAATCTTAAAAATTAGAGCAGAAATAAATGCAAAAGAAACAAAAGAGACCATAGCAAAAATCAACAAAACCAAAAGCTGGTTCTTTGAAAGGATAAATAAAATTGACAAACCATTATCCAGACTCATCAAGAAACAAAGGGAGAAAAATCAAATCAACAAAATTAGAAACGAAAATGGAGAGATCACAACAGACAACACAGAAATACAAAGGATCATAAGAGACTACTATCAACAATTATATGCCAATAAAATGGACAACGTGGAAGAAATGGACAAATTCTTAGAAAAGTACAACTTTCCAAAACTCGACCAGGAAGAAATAGAAAATCTTAACAGACCCATCACAAGCAAGGAAATTGAAACTGTAATCAAAAATCTTCCAGCAAACAAAAGCCCTGGTCCAGACGGCTTCACAGCTGAATTCTACCAAAAATTTAGAGAAGAGCTGACACCTATCCTGCTCAAACTCTTCCAAAAAATTGCAGAGGATGGTAAACTTCCAAACTCATTCTATGAGGCCACCATCACCCTAATACCAAAACCTGACAAAGATGCCACAAAAAAAGAAAACTACAGGCCAATATCACTGATGAACATAGATGCAAAAATCCTTAACAAAATTCTAGCAATCAGAATCCAACAACACATTAAAAACATCATACACCATGATCAAGTGGGCTTTATCCCAGGGATGCAAGGATTCTTCAAAATCTGCAAATCAATCAATGTAATACACAACATTAACAAATTGAAAAATAAAAACCATATGATTATCTCAATAGATGCAGAGAAAGCCTTTGACAAAATTCAACATCCATTTATGATAAAAACTCTCCAGAAAGCAGGAATAGAAGGAACATACCTCAACATAATAAAAGCTATATATGACAAACCCACAGCAAACATTATCCTCAATGGTGAAAAATTGGAAGCATTTCCTCTAAAGTCAGGAACAAGACAAGGGTGCCCACTTTCACCATTACTATTCAACATAGTTTTGGAAGTTTTGGCCACAGCAATCAGAGCAGAAAAAGAAATAAAAGGAATCCAAATTGGAAAAGAAGAAGTAAAACTCTCACTATTTGCAGATGACATGATCCTCTACATAGAAAACCCTAAAGATTCCACCAGAAAATTACTAGAAATAATCAATGACTATAGTAAAGTTGCAGGATATAAAACCAACACACAGAAATCCCTTGCATTCCTATACACTAATAATGAGAAAACAGAGAGAGAAATTAAGGAAACAATTCCATTCACCATTGCAACGGAAAGAATAAAATACTTAGGAATATATCTGCCTAAAGAAACTAAAGACCTATATATAGAAAACTATAAAACACTGGTGAAAGAAATCAAAGAGGACACTAATAGATGGAGAAATATACCATGTTCATGGATTGGAAGAATCAATATAGTGAAAATGAGTATATTACCCAAAGCAATTTATAGATTCAACGCAATCCCTATCAAGCTACCAACAGTATTCTTCACAGAGCTAGAACAAATAATTTCACAATTTGTATGGAAAAACAAAAAACCTCGAATAGCCAAAGCGATCTTGAGAAAAGAATGGAACTGGAGGAATCAACCTACCTGACTTCAGGCTCTACTACAAAGCCACAGTTATCAAGACAGTATGGTACTGGCACAAAGACAGAAATATAGATCAATGGAACAAAATAGAAAGCCCAGAGATAAATCCACGCACATATGGACACCTTATCTTTGACAAAGGAGGCAAGAATATACAATGGATTAAAGACAATCTCTTTAACAAGTGGTGCTGGGAAATCTGGTCAACCACTTGTAAAAGAATGAAACTGGACCACTTTCTAACACCATACACAAAAATAAACTCAAAATGGATTAAAGATCTAAACCTAAGACCAGAAACTATAAAACTCCTAGAGGAGAACATAGGCAAAACACTCTCTGACATACATCACAGCAGGATCCTCTATGACCCACCTCCCAGAATATTGGAAATAAAAGCAAAAATAAACAAATGGGACCTAATTAACCTTAAAAGCTTCTGCACATCAAAGGAAACTATTAGCAAGGTGAAAAGACAGCCTTCAGAATGGGAGAAAATAATTGCAAATGAAGCAACTGACAAACAACTAATCTCAAAAATATACAAGCAACTCTTGCAGCTCAACTCCAGAAAAATAAATGACCCAATCAAAAAATGGGCCAAAGAACTAAATAGACATTTCTCCAAAGAAGACATACAGATGGCTAACAAACACATGAAAAGATGCTCAACATCACTCATGATCAGAGAAATGCAAATCAAAACCACTATGAGGTACCATTTCACACCAGTCAGAATGGCTGCGATCCAAAAGTCTACAAATAATAAATGCTGGAGAGGGTGTGGAGAAAAGGGAACCCTCTTACACTGTTGGTGGGAATGCAAACTAGTACAGCCACTATGGAGAACAGTGTGGAGATTCCTTAAAAAACTGGAAATAGAACTGCCTTATGATCCAGCAATCCCACTGCTGGGCATACACACTGAGGAAACCAGAAGGGAAAGAGACACGTGTACCCCAATGTTCATCGCAGCACTGTTTATAATAGCCAGGACATGGAAGCAACCTAGATGTCCATCAGCAGACAAATGGATAAGAAAGCTGTGGTACATATACACAATGGAGTATTAGTCAGCCATTAAAAAGAATACATTTGAATCAGTTCTAATGAGGTGGATGAAACTGGAGCCTATTATACAGAGTGAAGTAAGCCAGAAGGAAAAACATAAATACAGTATACTGACGCATATATATGGAATTTAGAAAGATGGTAACAATAACCTGGTGTACGAGATAGCAGGAGAGACACTGATGTATAGAACAGTCTTATGGACTCTGTGGGAGAGGGAGAGGGTGGGAAGATTTGGGAGAGTGACATTGAAACATGTATAATATCATGTAAGAAACGAGTTGCCAGTCCAGGTTCGATGCACGATACTGGTTGCTTGGTGCTGGTGCACTGGGACAACCCAGAGGGATGGTATGGGGAGGGAGGAGGGAGGAGGGTTCAGGATGGGGAACACATGTATGCCTGTGGCGGATTCATTTTGATATTTGGCAAAACTAATACAATTATGTAAAGTTTAAAAATAAAATAAAATTTAAAAGAAAAAAAAAAAGAAAGTTAACTGAGCAAGAAATAAACTCACTCTCTGCTGCAGACAGAGATTTTGAGGCCTATTACAACATCTAATATTATCATAATTAATAAATACATCCTCCATCATATTTTAGGTGTGTTAAACTCTTCTCTTTAGGGTCAGCAACAAATCGGGCTTCCCTGGTAATTCAGCTGGTAAGGAATCCACCTGCAATGCAGGAGACCCCAGTTCAGTTCCTGGGTTGGGAACATCCACTGGAGAAGAGAAAGGCTACCCACTCCGGTATTCTGGCCTGGAGAATTCCATGGACTGTATAGTCCATGGGGTTGCAAAGAGTTAGACACAACCAAAGAGTATGCACATGTTTTATGGAGAAAATTGTATATTTATAAAAGACATTTGAAAGACATACAAATGATGATGTATTCATGACTGGGAAGTTCTCCCCCAGATTGACTATAAATTTTATGAACTTCCAGTCAAATTCAAATAAAACGAAGAATAGCCAAGATCCAGAGGGGTAGGAAATGGTAGATAAGAATTCCTTCAAAGAATTCTTTCAAAGCTAGAGCCATTAAAATATAGTCATATTGCTGGAAGAATGAATAAATACACCTATGGAAGTGAATAGAAAGGCCAGAAACAGATATAGATAGATAAATAGATAAGCCAAATACACAACACAAGAAGCAGACTTTTTTTTTTAATTTTTTATTTTTTTTAAGCCTACAGCACCCGGTATTCCCAGGCGGTCTCCCATCCAAGTACTAACCAGGCCTGACCCTACTTAGCTTCCGAGATCAGACGAGATCGGGCGCATTCAGGGTAGTATGGCCATAGACAAGAAGCAGACTTTTTAAAGAAATCAGAGACAGGGACTTCCCTGGCAGTCCAGTGGTTAAGACACCATGTTCCCACTGCAGGAGGTGCAGGTTCAATTCCTGGTTGGGGAACTAGAATCCCACCATGCCATGCAAAGCAGCAAAAATAAAAACAAAATAAAAAGTCAGGGAGAAACCATATGCAATTCAATCAGCGGTTCTAAGATAATTAACTATCCATATGAAGACAAGATAAAGTTAGAGGGGTGGAAAAGGGTGGGAGGTGAAAGGGAGGTTCAAGAGGGAGGAGAAATAGGCACACTTATGGCTAATTCATGTTGATATATGGCAGAAATCAAACCAATATTGTAAAGCAGTCAATCAATTAAAAATAAATAAACATAATTTTAAAAAATGATAAGATAAAGTTAGAGCAAAACTGTAAAACCTTTAGAAGAAAACAAAATATCTGTACAAATTTTTAGGATACACAAACAGTTCATGCAAATCAACAAAAAAAGGAACAACCCAACTGACAAAAGGGCAGGAGGCCTAAAGAGACATTTCTCCTAAGAAGATATGTGGATGACAAATAGACACGTGAAAAGATGTTCAACATTGGTAATTATTCAGTTCAGTTCAGTTTAGTTCAGTCGCTCAGTCGTGTCTGACTCTTTACAACCCCATGAATCGCATCACGCCAGGCCATCCTGTCCATCACCAACTCCTGGAGTTCACTCAAACTCACGTCCATCAAGTCAGTGATGCTATCCAGCCATCTCATCCTCTGTCATACCCTTTTCCTCCTGCCCCCAATCCCTCCCAGCATCAGAGTCTTTTCCAATGAGTCAACTCTTCACATGAGGTGGCCAAAGTACTGGAGTTTCAGCTTCAGCATCATTCCTTTCAAAGAACACCCAGGGCTGATCTCCTTGCAGTCCAAGGGACTCTCAAGAGTCTTCTCCAACACCACAGTTGAAAAGCATCAGTTCTTCGGTGCTCAGTCTTCTTCACAGTCCAACTCTCACATCCATACATGACCACAGGAAAAACCATAGCCTTGACTAGATGGACCTTTGTTGGCAAAGTAATGTCTCTGCTTTTGAATATGCTATCTAGGTTGGTCATAACTTTCCTTCCAAGGAGTAAGCATCTTTTAATTTCATGGCTGCAGTCACCATCTGTAGTGATTTTGGAGCCCAAAAAAATAAAGTCTGACACTGTTTCCACTGTTTCCCCACCTATTTCCCATGAAGTGATGGGACCGGATGCCATGATCTTAGTTTTCTGAATGTTGAGCTTTAAGCCAACTTTTTCACTCTCCTCTTTCACTTTCATCAAGAGGCTTTTGAGTTCCTCTTCACTTTCTGCCATAAGGGTGGTGTCATCTGCATATCTGAGGTTATTGATATTTCTCCCGGCAATCTTGATTCCAGCTTGTGCTTCATCCAGCCCAGCATTTCTCATGATGTACTCTGCATATAAGTTAAACAAGCAGGGTGACAGTATACAGCCTTGACGTACTCCTTTTCCTATTTGGAACCAGTCTGTTGTTCCATGTCCAGTTCTAACTGTTGTTTCCTGACCTGCGTATAATGCAAATCAAAACTACAGTGAAGTACTACCTCACACCAGTCAGAAAGGCTATCCTTAAAGAATCTACAAATAACAAATGCTAGAAAGTGTGTGGAGAAAAGAGAACCCTCCTACATTGTTGGTAGGAATGGAAACAGGTGCATCCACTATGGAAAACAGTATGGAGGTTCCTCAAAAAACTAAAAATAGAGTTGCCATATGATCCGGAAATCACACTCCTGGGCATATATCCAGACAAAACTCTAGTTCAAAAGATGTATGCACTCCTATGTTTATAGCAGCACTATTCACAGTAGCCAAGACATGGAAACAACCTAAATGTCCATCAGCAGATGAATGGATAAAGAAGATGTGGTGCTTCTTCTACAATGGGATACTACTTGGCCATAAACAAATGAAATAATGCCATTTGCAGCAACATGGATGGATCTAGATACTATTATACTAAATGAAGTCAGAAAGAGAGAGACAAGTACCATATGATATCACTCACATGAGGAATCCAAAATACGACACAAATGAATATATCTATGAAACAGAAACAGACTCACAGACATAGAGAACAAACTTGTGGTTGCCAAGGGGGAGGCGAGTAGAGGAGGGATGGATTATGAGTTTGGTATTAGCAGGTGGAAACTAATATACACAGGATGGATAAACAACAAGGCCCTGCTGCTGCTACTGCTGCTGCTAAGTCGCTTCAGTCATGTCTGACTCTGTGCGACCCCATAGACGGCAGCCCACCAGGTTCCCCCGTCCCTGGGATTCTCCAGGAAAGACACTGGAGTGGGTTGCCATGTCCTTCTCCAATGCAGAAAAGTGAAAAGTGAAAGTGAAGTCGCTCAGTCGTGTCCAACTCTTCACGACCCCATGGACTGCAGTCTACCAGGCTCCTCCGTCCATGGGATTTTCCAAGCAAGAGTACTGGAGTGGAGTGCCATTGCCTTCTCCGCAACAAGGCCCTACTGTATCTATATTCAATACCTTGTGATAAACCATAATGGAAAAGAATATGAAAAAGAATGTATGTATGTATATATGTGTGTATATAACTGAATCACTTTGCTGTAACAGCAAAAATTAACACAACATTGTAAATCAACTATACTTCAATAATTTTTCCAGTCAAAACATTTTTTCATTTTTATTAGAGTATAGTTGACTTATAATTTTGTGTTACTGTACAGCAAAGTGAATCAACTATACAAAAGTGTATATCCCCTCTTTTTTGGATTTCCTTCCATCTATGTCATCACAGAGCATTGAGTAGGCACAGTTTCCTGTGCTATACAGTAGGTTCTCATTAGTTATCTATTTTATACATAGTATCAATAGTGTCTGTGTGGTTTTTGTCGCTAAGTCATATCTGACTCTTTTCCACCCCATGGACTGTAGTGCACCAGGCTTCTCTGTCCATAGAATTTCCCAGGCAAGAATAGTAGAGTGGGTTGCCATTTCCTTCTCCAGGAGATCTCGACCCAGGAATTGAACCCCCATCTCCTTCACTGGCTGGCAGATTCTCTACCATATGAGCCACCAGGGAAGCCTCACCAATAGTGTATATATGTCAATACCAATATCCGCATTCATCCCAAACTCCCCTTAGTGTTCATATGTTTGTTCTCTATGTCCGTGTCTATTTCTGTTTTGCAAATAAGATCATCTATACCATTTTTATAGATTCCACATATATGCATTAATATATGACATTTGTTTTTTCTGATTTACTTCACTGTATGACAGTCTCTAGGTCAATCTGCATCTCTACAAATGATCCAAATTCATTCCTTATGACTGAGTAATATTCCATTGTATACATATACCATATCTTCCTTAGCCATTCCTCTGCTGATGGACATTTAGCTTGCTTCCACATCCTGGCGAGTACAAACAGCACAGCAATGAACACTGGGGTGCATGCATCCTTTTGAATTATGGTTTTATCTGGTTATATGGCTGGTAGTAGGATAACTGGGTCATATGGTAGTTCTATTTTTAGTTTTCTGAGAATCCACCACACTGTTCTCCATAGTGGTTTATCAACTTACATTCCTACTAATAGTGCAAGAGAGTTCCTTTTTCTCCATGCCCTCTCCAGCATTTATTGTTTGTAGATTTTTTAATGATGGCCCTTCTGATGGGTGTGAAGTGATACCTCATTGCAAAAAATAAAATACCTGTACAACTGAGAGTAAAAAAGTTTTCTTAACAAGTAACTACAAATACAAACCATAAAGGGAAAGAGAAATAAATTTGAGTACGTTTTATATTCAGGGAGATATTTGTACTTGCTTGCTTGTCTCTGCACAAAGAAATCCAGAAGGAAGGAAATAACAGTGCTGGAGGGCTAGACAGATGGAGAATATGATTGAAAGAAAATCATTTCATTTATATTTACAAGAGTGTTAACCATGTGACTATAGTATCCATTTTAAAAATAAGTTTTTTTATTTATGGTATCTTCAAAGGATTCCATAAGTAAAGTGAAAAGACAAGCCACAATCTGAGGCAAGATGTTTATGGTCACATAAAATTGTATTAGTATGTTGGACCACATAAAGAAATTTTTAATAAGAAAAAAGACATTTCAATAAAAACTAGGCAAAAGTATGAACACACGAAACATAGAAATGAAACCTGATGGGCAATAATACGATGAAAGGTTACTCAACTTCATAATAACTAGAAAAATGCTCCTTAAATTTACATTGCAGTACAATTCCACCCTCATAAGGGTAGCAGTAATGAACAAGTTCAATAGCACCCAGTGTTGATGAGTTCCTGGGGAAGCAGGGTCTTTATATGCTTCTAGAGGAAGTACACATTGGCACCATCACTTTGAAGAGCAATTTGGTAAAATCTAATTAAGTTAAAGACGTGTATATCCTGTAATCCAGCAGTTAACATTTCCAAGTATATACTAGAGAGTGTATGCACAAAATAATATTTAAAGAACAATCACAGTAGCACTGTTTATAATAAAGAAAAATTGGAAACCTTCTAAATGACCATTGGCAAATAAAAAAAAAGATAAAGAGTTGTAGTCTATTCACAGAATGGAAACATTAAATGAATGAAATAGAACTACATGTATTAACATGGCTGCTGCTGCTGCTGCTAAGTCACTTCAGTCGTGTCTGACTCTGTGTGACCCCAGAGACAGCAGCCCACCAGGCTCCCCCATCCCTGGGATTCTCCAGGCAAGAGCACTGGAGTGGGTTGCATTTCCTTCTCCAGTGCGTGAAAGTGAAAAGTGAAAGTGAAGTCACTCAGTCGTATCCGACTCTTTTCGACCCCATGGACTGCAGCCCACCAGGCTCCTCCATCCATGGGATTTTTCCAGGCAAGAGTACTGGAGTGGGGTGCCATTGCCTTTTCTGATTAACATAGCTAAATCCCCAAAAAAACCTAAGATTAGGTTTAAAAAGCAACTCCCTTAAAGATATGTACAATATGGTATCATTATATCAAGTTTTTAAAACACTGAAAATACATACTATACATTGTCTGTTGGTACAGTCATATGTGATGATTGTAACAAAACATAATAAAGACAACCAAAATAATCCCTGTCAGTGGTTTGTTATCAGTGGGAGTGAAGAGAATAGAATAAGGGCACCTAAGCGACTTCAACTGTACCTGTAATATCCTATCTATTTTTTGAGGTTTTTTCATGTGGGCCATTTTTAAAGTCTTTATTCAATTTGCTACAATATTATTCCTGTTTTAAATTTTGGTTTTTTGGCTGTGAGGCATATGGGATCTTAGCTCCCCAGCTAGAAACCAAATCTGCACCCCTCCATTGGAAGGCAAAGTCTTAACCACTGAACTACCAGGGAAGTCCCTATTATTTTTTCATCTAAAGAAAATATGGCAGGATATTGACGTATAACAAATAAAGCAGGTTAGTGGATAATAGGTGATGAGCACAGCAGAGTCTGCTAGATACTTCTCTATAGCTTTTTACATAATGAATACATTTTTAAAGTTGGACCCAGACTGTAAATAATGTAAGAATCTTTAAGAGAATGGCAACATTTATCCTTTACTCTATGTCCTATTTTTTAAAAATTCATTGCTATACTTTTTATTAAAGTGCAAATATACAAATATAAACCATAAACTGTAATAATCTATTCTTTAATATAAATATGACTCTTGAGGGTGGGTATAATTTAATTTTTCTAATAAAAACTCTTTTCAAAACTTCAAAAAGGAAATAAAAGAAAAAAATGAAGTTTCACTTTTAAGATGATAAACTAAATCAAGGCCACAGTCTTCTCTTTTGGGAGCAAATCCATAAAAATGTTGGCAAAATTGTTAATATATGCTTAAGTTTAAAACAAGAAAGGACACTCTAGTTGACTACAAAATGTGAAGAATCCATGAAAGGCAAAAAAATAGAGAGAAAGCTGAAAGCCACAAAAGGATGCCACTGGCCAGGATATAAAACAAAAACAACTCACACCCCCACCACACCCAAAAAAAAAAAGATGGGAAAAAAAGGAAAGGGTGGAAAAGCAAAAAATGTTTCTCACTCATAGAGAAAACTCAGGGCCAGAGAAGTCCTGAGTCAGTGGTGACTAACAGAGACCTGGTAACAAGAATACAGATGTAAGCCTGCACATTCCCACTACTACCAAGCATCAGCATGAAGGTGTCTGCCTCCAGGGAGGAGCAGTGATTGTGGATGCTTAGGTAAGAGAGACAGGTGCTATCCCAGATAGAAGGGGAACATTGCTAGTGGGCCAGGCTCACTCATGCCCATATCATCCCCCAGGTGTCCTCCTCGGTAAAGCAGTAATTGTGGTTCCCACCCAATCTGACAAATGTTCTGTGCACAGAACAGGCAGACACTAAGGGTCACTCAACTAAAGATAAGCACACAGGGATGGTTCACCAAACATCAACAACCTAAGAGAGGGAAACTTTGCAAACAGGACTGCTAATTCCAAGGAAATAGACTCAGGAAAGCAATTATGACAGGATTTTTTATTAACAAAATGTTTTACATACTTAGAAAAGTATGAGGATAACATAACCATTAACTAAAAAGGACAGGCTATGAAAAATCACATCTTAATAGAAATTAAACTTTTGATATTTAAAAAAAAACTCAATAAATGGGCTGAGTTGCAAAATAGATACATCTAAAGAAGGAATCTGAGGCCAGAAACTTTCAGAACAGGGAAACAAAGAATGGAAAAGAAGAAACTACATAAGAAAATTAGTGAGGGGAAAGTAGGGGGAAGAAAAACAAACATTAAACATAGCCCACAACTGAAGACATACATGTAACTTCAGAAAGAAAGGACCCAAGGCGTGCTAAAATAAATCTCACACACACCTACCAGAAGTGAAAACTTGAGATAAAACCTCTATGATTAAAACAGCATGATACCATGCATGACTAGACACAGGCCAATGGAACAAAAGAGAAAATCCAGAAATGCAAAATTTTAGTTTTCAATAATGTACTATCTCAAATCAGCAGGGAAAAGATGGGCTTTAAGGAAAAAATTGTGTTGGTACACTAGACTATCAGAGAGAAGATAAAACTTGATCAGTTTCTTATACTACACCCCAGGATAAACTCCAAACAAATCAGAGTTCTAAAAGTTAAAAATGAAACCATGCAAGTATTAGAAAAAAATGGATGAAAATTCAGCATGATTGGAAAAAGTGGGAAAAACTTTTCTTACTCTGTTTCAGAATCCAGAAGTAATTAAAAACAAAAACATAAATTTGACTTCAAGAAAGTCAAGGTTTTACAGGACCAAAAAAAAAAAAAAAATCAATAGCTCCTGTATACTAACTCTAACCAATTATAATTTGCAGTAGGAAAAAAAAAAAAAGATATCAGTACCATAATGTATCTTCAGTTCAGTTCAGTTCAGTCGCTCAGTCGTGTCCAACTCTTTGCGACCCCATGAATCACAGCACACCAGGCCTCCCTGTCCATCACCAACTCCCAGAGTTCACTCAGACTCACGTCCATAGAGTCAGTGATACCATCCAGCCATCTTATCCTCTGTCGTCCCCTTCTCCTCCTGCCCCCAATCCCTCCCAGCATCAGAGTCTTTTCCAATGAGTCAACTCTTCACATGAGGTGGCCAAAGTACTGGAGTTTCAGCTTTAGCATCATTCCTTCCAAAGAAATCCCAGGACTGATCTCCAGAATGGACTGGTTGGATCTCCTTGCAGTCCAAGGGACTCTCAAGAGTCTTCTCCAACACCACAGTTCAAAAGCATCAATTCTTCGGCACTCAGCCTTCTTCACAGTCCAACTCTCACATCCATACGTGACCACTGGAAAAACCATAGCCTTGACTAGTCGGACCTTTGTTGGCAAAGTAATGTCTCTGCTTTTCAATATGCTATCTAGGTTGGTCATAACTTTCCTTCCAAGGAGTAAGCATCTTTTAATTTCATGGCTGCAGTCACCATCTGTAGTGATTTTGGAGCCCAAAAAAATAAAGTCTGACACTGTTTCCACTGTTTCTCCATCTATTTCCCATGACGTGATGGGACCGGATGCCATGATCTTCGTTTTCTGAATGTTGAGCTTTAAGCCAACTTTTTCACTCTCCACTTTCACTTTCATCAAGAGGCTTTTGAGTTCCTCTTCACTTTCTGCCATAAGGGTGGTGTCATCTGCATATCTGAGGTTATTGACATTTCTCCCAGCAATCTTGATTCCAGCTTGTGCTTCTTCCAGCCCAGGGTTTCTCATGATGTGCTCTGCATATAAGTTAAATAAGCAGGGTGACAATATACAGCCTTGATGAACTCCTTTTCCTATTTGGAGCCAGTCTGTTGTTCCATGTCCAGTTCTAACTGTTGCTTCCTGACCTGCATACAGATTTCTCAAGAGGCAGGTCAGGTGGTCTGGTATTCCCATCTCTTTCAGAATTTTCCACAGTTTATTGTGATCCACACAGTCAAAAGCTTTAGAATATACCTAATAACAAATGTGCAAGCAATAGTACAGCTATAAGATTTAATTTAAAATAATTAAAACATGACCTAACTTAAAAGATAATCCATTTTTGAGAATGGGAAGATTTATCATAATAAAGTTATCAATTCTTTCCCGAATAATCTAGAAATTCAATGTAATCATAATTATGTTAGGTAGGTAGAATAGGGAAAAGGAGTCCAAAATGGCGGTGGCTAAAAGACAAGGAAGGTCCAAGGACCAGAGTGAAGTCTTCAGGCAGAACAAACAAAACAAACAGCACTCCTGGCTAAGCCCAATTTGCATAGGGCAGGCCCAGGTGGAGCACCAAACAGCCAGGAGTGCTGTTTGTTCTGTTTGTTCTGCCTGAAGTCTTCACTCTGGTCCTCGGACCTTCCTTGTCTTTTAGCCACCGCCATTTTGGACTCCTTTTCCCTATTCTACCTACCTAACAATTCTAATACCAATAGTATTTTTCAAGGAATTGCATTAGGTGATTCCAAAATGCATATGAGGATGGAGAAGGGAAAACTGGGCGAAGGCAATCAAAAGGTACAAATTTCCAATTACAAGTATTAACAGTGTAATGTACAATATGATAAATATAATTAACAGTGCTATATGTTATATATGAAAGATGTTAAGAGTAAATCCTGATAGAAAACCTAGAGATAAACCCACACACCTATGGGTCACATAATCTATAACAAAGGAGGCAACATTATACAATGGAAAAAAACCGACTCTGTAATAAGTGGTGCTGGGAAAACTGGACAGCTGCATGTAAATTAATGATATTAGAACACTTCCTAATGCCATACACGCAAACAAATTCAAAATGGACTAAGAGCCTGAATGTTAGACTTGACACTATCAACTTCTAGGAGAAAACACAGACAGAACACTCTGACATAAACCACAGCAAGATCTTTTTTGACCCATCTCCCAGAGTAATGAAAATGAAAACAAAATAAACAAATGGAACCTAATTAAACTTAAAAGCTTCTGCACAGCAAAGGAAGCCATAAATAAGACAAAAAGGCAACCTTCAGAATGGGAGAAAGTATTTTCAAAGCAAATGACAAAGGTTTAATCTCCAAAATAAAGAGCTCACGCAACTCAATATGAAAACAACAAACAACCCAATTTAAAAAATGGGCAGAAGATCAAAATAGACATTTCCCTGAAGAAGACACAAAGATGGCCAAAAAGCATATGAAAAGATGCTCAACAACACTAATTATTAGAGAAATGCAAATCAAAACTACAATGAGGTGTCACCTCACGCTGGTCAGAACGATATCATCAAAAAATCTACAAACAATAAATGTTGGAGAGGGTGTGGAGAAAAGGGAGCCCTCCTGCACTGTTGGTGGGAATGTAAATTGATGCAGTCACCATGGAGAACAAGGGCTTCCCAGGTGGTGCTAGTGGTAAAGAACCTGCTTGCCAATGCAGGAGACGTAAGAGACAGAGGTTCGATCCCTGCATCAGGAAGATGCCCTGGAGAAGGAAATGGCAACTGACTCCAGTATTCTTGCCTAGAGAATCCCATGGACAGAGGAGTCTGGTGGGCTACAGTCCATGGAGTCATAAAGAGTCGGACATGGACCAAGAACAAGACGGCAGAGGAGCGGGTGGATGTGGAGTACATCTCTCTCCATGGATACATCAGGAATACACCTTCAGACACAGAAGTGTATGCAGAACACCAGCTGAGAGCAGACAAGAGTACCTGACCAGCGGAAAAGAATATAAAGAATCACACAAAACTCAGTAGGAAGTGGGAAGTGGGGGGAAAACAGGAGCGTTAGTAGGACTGGACCTGCCCTCAGCAGGTGGAGAAACTGAAACAGAGGTCTAATCCCCACACTGGGGCAACTGTCTGGGTCAGAGGAGAAACATTTAAGGCTGAGAGTGAAAGAGCTGATCTGTGGCAGCCTAAATGGAATGGGAATCAGACAGTCCTTACTGCGGCCGTACATAACTCAGACAGGGACGCAGGTCCCCTAGAAGGCACAGTGGCTGGGAGCTAGAGTTTAGGGATTGTGGAGCTTCCCAGGGTGAGGGCTGCTGGTGACTGTGGAAAGATGGAATTAGGGGATGTGAAGGACAAGATCGTGGTGGGAAATGCCTGTGGAGCAGTCAGGCAGCCATGGGAGCTAGGGGATATTGCTGACTCATGAGTAGGTGGTGGAGCCATTACCATAGCCTCTCTCTCCCCACAAGCCAGCATCTGCAGCTGAACAATAGAGAGGCTGGTCCATCAAGTGCCTGACACACCCGAACTACAGAGTAGGACCCCACCCAGGGTGCCCCTTTAAGTGCCTGATGCACCAATCTACAGAGTAGGACCCCAGCCAGGGGGGCCCCTCTATGTGCCTGAATGGACGGAGCTATGGAAAAGACTGGCCAAAGAGGCCTTCTGATTGTCAGCTACCAGAGGCTCACAAAAAGACACTGATAGGACCACAACTCCTGCAATGGAGGCAGTCCATGTCCCTACACACTTGGCACCGCCAGGGTCCCCACAACTCAAGCAGCTGCACCACCTTCACACTCAACACTCACTGGGGCAGAGCTGCCACAGGCAAAAAAAAAAGTCTTGCATCTATGCATGCAGGGTCACTTCAGTTGTGTCCAGCTCTTTGTCACCCTGTGGACTGTGGCCTGCCAGGCTTTTTTGTCAAGGGAGTTCTCCAGGGAAGAATACTGGAGGGTACTGGCCAATACTGGTTTCCATACCCTTCTAGAGCACTGTATTTCCTGCTGCCCTACCTGCCAACTCCCCTGAATACCTGGTGCTGCCAGAACCACTTGTGACCCAAGCAGCTGCACCACCTCCACACCTGACCCTCATTGGGGCAAACCCAAATGCTCCAGGGCAGCCTAAGGAGCAAACCCCAGTGGATGACCCACATGCAGAGGTGGAAATAAAACCACAATTGAAATCCAGGATCAGTGTGGCTAAGGAAGAAGACCCAAAACCTTCCCACCAGCCTTACAAGCTGTGGATTAAATCCACAGGATCAACTAGGCAGACTCTGTGTCTATGGAATATATAAAAGGACACTGAGAGCTCCCACAAAAGAAAATGCACTAGTTCTGATAGCTGTGGACATTGAAGGCAAGAACACACAGGAGTAGGACCAGATTAGATTATGAGATGCACCCCACAGCAGGTCCAGAGACCAGCACAGTGTTGGAGGGCATCCTAGGAAGGTGGGGTGGGCTGTGACTCCCAGTGAGGGAAAGGACTCTGACAGCAGTGACTCAAGAAAAAAACATTTATTATTTTTGTGTTTTGACTTGTTCTATAGATTCTTCTGGATTTTTTTTCCTTTTTTTTTTCCCCATTTTCCCCCCTCTGTTGTAGTTGTCAATTTTATTGGCAGTATGAAATCTAATTAAGCTTTTGGGCTTTTTTTTTCCCTTAGTCACATTTTTTATTGTTGTTATAAACCTCTACCTCTACATTGGACATTTGCTGTTCTGTGGAGTTTTCCTCTTTTTTTATGTTTTTTTTTTCTTCCTTTCTTCTTTCCTTTTTTTCTTTTCTCTTTTTTTAATTTTAATTTTTAAAATCTATCGTTTTTTCTATATTTATTCCTTTGTTTGCTTTTCCTACTATTCTTTTCCCCTCACAGTTAATCTTTAATGTATATAAATCTTCTTTATCTACCTCTATTTAACTTTGCATATCTATTCTTTCTTTCTTTTCTTTCTTTCCTCTCCTCTCAACATATTTGTTAGCTTTATTTTCATTGCCTTATTCCCCACTTGGCACCTTGCTTTGGCTTTGTTTTCTAGTCTGTGCTTTAGTTAGTTTTGTTCTTAACTGGTAAATATAATTTTTGGTTTCCTTTGGTTGCCAGGTCAATCTATTGTACTTTATTTTTGTTGGACTGTTTTGATTTTGCTTATGGGTGTATATGTATATGTGTATGTTCCATTATTTCAATTATTATTTGTCTGATTTTGTAACTACCATTTGTCTGGGGTTCATCTTTGGTTTCTCGTTTTGGGGTATTTTTTTCAATCTCAATGCCATAACAAACCACTTGTGGAATCTTCATTCCTGACCAGAGATCAAGCCCTGAGCCTTTGGAGTGGGAGCACTGACTCCAAGACGCTAGACTACCAGAGAACTAACCCTCGGGAGTATCAAATAGTGAGAACTCACACAAAGGAAACCACTTGAATACAAGACCCAGCATCACCCAACCACCAGTAGCACCCTGTGCAGGAGCTTCATCTAAACAACAAACAAAAGTACAAACCCAATCAGCAGCAGACAGGATTACCACCTTACTGAGCCTTGCCCATCAAAGGGGGGGAAAAAAATTCAGCACAAATCTCACCCTATATGATGCTTACAGAAACCACTGGACCAACTTTAGGGAAAAGGAGACCTCAAACACAGTAAGTTTAAAAAAATAATAATAATGAAAAGGCAGAGAAATACTACACAAATGAATAAACAAACTAGAAACACAGAAGTCCAAATAAATGAAGAGGAAATAGGCAAACTCCTGAAAAAGAATTCAGAACAATGATAGCAAAGATGATCAAAACCTTGAAAACAGAATGGAGAAAATTAAAAAGAATCAATTAACAAAGACCTATGAGAATTAAAGAATAAACATACAGAGACAAACAACACAATTACTGAAATTAAAAATACTCTGAAAGGAATCAATAGCAGAATATCTGAAGCAGAACAAATCAGTGAGTGGAAGATAAAATGGTGGAAATAACTTCTGAAGAGCAGAATAAAGCAAGAAGAATGAAAAGAACTGAGGATAGTCTCTGAGATCTCTGGGACAATATAAAATGCACCAACATTTGAATTATAGGGGTCCCAGGAGAAGAGAAAAAGAAAATTTTTGAAGAGATTATAGTTGAAATTTTCTCCAACATGGAAAAGGAAATAATCAATTAAGTCCAAGAGGTGCAAAGAGTCCCATATAGGATAAACCCAAGGAGAAACAAGCCAAGACATATACTAATCAAACTAACAAAGATTAAACACAAAGAAAGAATATTAAAAACAGTGAGGGAAAAGCAATAAGTAACATACAAGGGAAACCCATATGCTTAACAGCTGATCTTTCAGCAGAAACTCTGCAGGCCAGAGGGGAATGGCAGGATATATTTAAAGTACTGAAAGGGAAAAACCTACAACCAAGATTACTGTACCTGGCAAGGATCTCATTCAAAATTGACAGAGAAATAAAAAGCTTTTCGGAAAAGCAAAAGTTAAGAGAATTCAATACCACCAAACTAGCTTTACAACAAATGTTAAAGGGACTTACATAGTCAAGAAATACAATGGAAGAAAAAGATCTACAAAATCAATCCCCAGACAACTAAGAAAATGGCAATAGGAACATATATATCAATAATTACTTTGAATGTAAACGGATTAAATCCTCCAACCAAAAGACACAGACTGGTTGAATGGATACAAAAACAAGATCCATATATATGTTGGCTATACTTCAGACCTAAAGACACATTTAGACTGAAAGTGAGAGGATGGAAAAATATATTCCATGCAAATGGGAAGCAAAAAAAAACTGGAATAGCAATCTTCATAACAAACAAAATAGGCCTTAAAATAAAGACTATTACAAGAGAAAAGGAAGAACACTATATAATGATCAAGGGATCAATCCAAGACGAAGATATAACAATTGCAAATATCTATGCACCCAACATAGGAGCACCTCAATACATAAGACAAACACTAAAAGACGTAAAAGGAGAAACTGACAGTAAAACAATAATAGTAGGAGACTTTAACACCCCACTCACACCAATGGACACATCATCAAAACAGAAAATTAATAAGGAAACACAAGTCTTAAATGATACATTAAGTGAGATGGGTCTCATTGATATCTTCAGGACATCCCATTCAAATGTAAAGAATGCACCTTCTTCTCAAGCACACATGGAACATTCTCCAGAATAGACCACATTTTGGGTCACAAATCAAACCTCAGTAATTTTAAGAAAATTGAAATCATATCAAGCATCTTTTCTGACAACAATGCTTTGAGACTAGATATCAATTACAAGAAAAAAAACTGTAAAAAACACAAACACATGGAGATTAAACAATATGCCTCTAAATAACCAACAGGTTATTGAAGAAATCAAAAGGGTAATCAAAAATTTTCTAGAAACGAATGACAATGAAAACATGTCAAGTCAAAACCTATGGGATACAGCAAAAGCAGTTCTAAGAGGGAAGTTTATAGCAATACAATCCTACCTCAAGAAACAGGAAAAACATCAAATAGACAACCTAACTTTACACCTAAAACAACTGGAAAAAGAAGAACCGAAAAAAAATTAGCAGAAGGAAAGAAATAATAAAGATCAGAGCAGAAATAAATGAAAAAGAAATGAAAGAAACAATAGTAAAGATTAATAAAACTAAAAGCTGGTTCTTTGAGAAAGAGTCAGACATGACTGAAGTGACTTAGCACAGCACATGGAGAACAGTATGGAGGTTCCTTTAAAAACTAAAAATAGAACTACCATATGATCCAGCAATCCCACTACTGGGCATATACTCAGAGAAAACCATAATTCAAGAAGACATGTGTACCCCAATATTCATTCCAGCATTATGTACAATATTCAGGATGTAGAAGGAACCTAAATGTCCATTGACAGATGAATGGACAATGCAGATGTGGTACATAGAGGCTTCTGGCTCAAGATGGTGGAGTAGTGCTCTTATCTCCTCCTGTGAGAAAATCAAAACTGCAACTAGCTGTTGAACAACCATCAATAGGGAGATGCTGGAACCCACCAAAAAAGATACCCCATGTCCAAAGACAAAGAATAAGCCATGCAAGATGGTAGGAGGGGCACAATCATGATAAATACAAATTCCATACCCACTGAGTGGTGGCAACAGACTGGAGAACAACAGCAGCAAAGTACCTTCACTATTGTGAAGGTTCTGAACCCCATGTCAGGCTCCTCAGCCTGGGGATCTGACAAAGGGACTGGGAATCCCCAGGGAATCTGGCCTTGAGTGCCAGCAGGATTTGATTATAGGCTTCCAGAGGACTGAGGGAAACAAAGACTATAGTCTTGGCGGGCACAAACAAAATTTTTCACACACCAAAACCCAGAGGAGAGGAGCAGTGACCCCACAGAAGATTGAACCAAAACTACCTGCTAGTGTTAGAGGGCCTACTGTGGAGGTGTGGGTCAGCAGGGGATCGCACAGGAAGCGGGGCGCTGGAAGGTCTCCCTTGGTATAAACCCTCTGGAAGTTAACTGTTAACTCTACCATAGAGCCTACAGACCCCAGGGCTGGGTTGCTTCAGGCCAAACAACTACCAGGGAGGGAGTGCCACCCACCCATCACCAGATAATTGGATTAAAACTTTACTGAGTGAGGCCCTGCCCACTGGAGCAAGACCCAGTTTTTCCCATTGCCAGTCCCTCCCATAAATGAAAAATGAAGTCGCTCAGTCTTGTCCAACTCTTTGTGACCCCATGGACTGTAGCCTACCAGGCTCCTCTGTCCATGGGATTTTCCAGGCAATAGTACTAGAGTGGATTGCCAGTCCCTCTCATGAACAAGCATAAATGGCCTCTCAGCCTCATCCATCAGAGGGCAGATAGGAGAAGCAAAAAGCAGCACCGTCTCAAGCAGCTAAAACAAAAACCATATTACAGAAAGTTAATCACGACGAAAAAGCAGAAAGTTATGTTCCAGATGAAGGGACAAGATAAAATCTCAGAATAACAACTAAGTGAAGTGGAGATAGGCAACCTTCCAGAAATAGAATTCAGAATGATAGTGAAGATGATTCAGGATCTCAGAAAAACAATGGAGGCAAAGAAGGATAAAATGCAATAAATGTTTACCAAAGACCTAGAAGAACTAAAGAAGTAACAAACTAAGATGAATAATACACTAGAAGAAATCAACAGCAGAATAACTAAGACAGAAGAATGGGTAAATGACCCGGAGGACAGAATGGTGGAAATCACTGCCACAGAACAGAATATAGAAAAAGAATGAAAAGAAATGGAGACAGCCTAAGAGACCTCTGGGAGAACATCAGACACACCAACATTTGCATTATAGGGGTCAGAGAGAGAAGACAGAGAGAAAGGAGCTGAGAATATTTGAAGAGATAATAGCTGAAAACTTTCTGAGCATGGGAAAGGAAATAGTCAACCAAGTCCAGGAAGCACAGAGAGTCCCAGAAAGGATAAACACAAGGAGTAACACACCAAGATAAATAGTAATCAAACTGACAAAAATTAAAGACAGAGATAAACTATTAAAAGCAACACAGGAAAAATGACAAATAACATATAAGGGAACTCCCATCAGGCTACCAGCTGATTTCTCAACAGAAACTCTACAAGCCAGAAGGGCATGATATATTTAAAGTGATGAAAGGGAAGAACCAACAACCAAGAATACTATACCCAGCAAGACTCTCCTTCAGTTTTGATGGAGAAATCAAAAGCTTTCCACACAAACTAAGGTTAAGAGAATTCAGCACCACCAAAACAGCTTTACAACAAATGCTAAAGGAACTTCTCTAGGCAGGGAACACAAGAGAAGGAAAAAGACCTACAGAAAATAAACCCCAAACAATTAAGAAAATGGTAATAGGATCATACATATTGATAATTATGTATCAATATGTATCATAGACTGACTGGGTGGATGAAAACATGTGCATGTATGTACTTCTACTTACCACATCACTCTGCTTGACCCCCCCCAAATTCTATGTGATTATTTTATATTGTTAAATTAATCCCAGTTGTACTGGGAATGTACAACACCAAGCATTAATCCTAATGTAACCTATGGACTTTGGATGACATGGCAACATAGGTCTATCACTGTAACAAATGTACTACTTTAGTGAAGATGTTGATAATAGGGGATGCTGTGCATGTGTGGGAGCAGGAAGTATATGGAAAATCTCTGTGCATTTCCCTCAATTTTGCTAATAAGCATAAACTTCTCTAAAATTTTTATCTTAATAGAAAAATTAATTTTTTTAATTTTTAAAATGTAAATATACAAATGTAGTAAAAGCAAGTTTAGAAAAGAAGAGAGCTTGCCCTACCAAACATCAAAACATATTTTAAAACTGTAGGAATTAATACTGTTTGTATTATTGTAAAGATAGGCAATAGACCAGAAGAATGTAATTGACAGCTCAAAAATGGATTCATGTGAAACAGAAGGAAACTGGATCTCTTAATAATGTTATTGAGATAACTGATTCTCCATTTGGGGAATAATTATGTCCCTACATACTATTCTCACAAGTAAATTCCAGGGAGGAATAAATTAGGAGTAAGCCTGGCATGCTGCAGTCCATGGGATCACAAAGAGTTGGACACGACTGAGCAACTGAACTGAACTGATGGGATTAGCAGATACACACTCTATATATAAAACAGATAAACAAGAATTTACTGTATAGTAGAAGCAACTATCGGAGAAGGCAATGGCACCCCACTCCAGTACTCTTGCCTGGAAAATCTCATGGGTGGAGGAGCCTGGTGGACTGCAGTCCACGGGGTAGCAAAGAGTCGAACACGACTGAGCGACTTCACTTTCACTTTTCACTTTCATGCATTGGAGAAGGAGGTGGCAACCCACTCCAGTGTTCTTGCCTGGAGAATCCCAGGGACGGGGGAGCCTGGTGGGCTGCCGTCTATGGGGTCGCACAGAGTCGGACACGACTGAAGCAACTTGGCAGAAGCAACTATATTCAGTATCTTGTAATAAGCTATAATAGAAAAGAATTTGAAAAGGAATATATATACCACTTTGCTGTACACTTGAAATTATTAATAACACAATATTATTAATCAACACTTCTTCAATTTTTTTTTTAAAAGGAAATTCCAGATAGAGGAAAGACCTAAACTTTCTAAAAAAGTCAAACTTGTAGAAGAAAATGGGAAGTTAGAAAGTTCTTTCAAATAACAAACAGATATAAATTAAAACTTTTAAATTTGACTAAATAAAAATATAAAAGTTAACAGATCTCTTCAAGAAATTTAGAGATACCAAGGGAACATTTCATGCAAAGATGGGCACAATAAAGACAGAAAGAGTAAGGACCTAACACAAGCAGAAGAGATTAAGAAGAGGTGGCAAGAATACATGGAACTGTACAAAAAAGTCTTAATAACCTGGATAACAGTGATGGTGTGGTCACTCAACCCTAGAACCAGACAGCCTGGAGTGTGAAGTCAAGTGGGCCTTCAGTTCAGTTCAGTTCAGTCACTCAATCCTGTCTGACTCTTTGCGACCCCATGAATTGCAGCACACCAGGCCTCCCTGTCCATCATCAACTCTCGGAGTTTACTCAAACTCATGTCCATCGAGTCGCTAATACCATCCAGCCATCTCATCCTCTATCGTCCCCTTCTCCTCCTGCCCCCAATCCCTCCCAGCATCAGGGTCTTTTCCAATGAGTCAACTCTTTGCATGAGGTGGCCAAAGTATTGGAGTTTCAGCTTCAGCATCAGTCCTTCGAATTAACACCCAGGACTGATCTCCTTTAGGATGGACTGGCTGGATCTCCTTGCAGTCCAAGGGACTCTCAAGAGTCTTCTCCAACACCACAGTTCAAAAGCATCAATTCTTTGGCGCTCAGCTTTCTTTATAGTCCAACTCTCACACCCATACATGACCACTGGAAAAACCATAGCCTTGACTAGACGGACCTTTGTGGACAGAGTAATGTCTCTGCTTTTTAATATGCTTAGGGAGCATTAATACAAACAAAGCTGTGGAGGTGATAGCATTCCAGCTGGGCTATTTAAAACCCTAAAACATGATGCTGTTAAAATGCTGCATTCAATATGTCAGCAAATTTGGAAAACTCAGCAGTGGCCACAGGACTGGAAAAGTTCCATTTTCATTCCAATATCAAAGAAGGGAAATGCCAAAGAATGTTCAAACTACTGTACAACTGTGCTCATTTCACAGGCTAGCAAGTTTATACCCAAAATCCTTCAATCTAAGCTTCAGCAGTACTTGAACTGAGAACTCCCAGATGTACAAGCTGTATTTCCACAACAAAATTCTAGCAAAGAGAATTCAACAACATACTAAAAAGATCATATATCATGATCAAGTGGGCTTCATCCCAGGGATACAAGAATTCTTTAATATATGCAAATAAATCAATGTGACACACCATATTAACAAATTGAAAGACAAAAAACTATATGACTATTTCTGCAGATGCAGAGAAAGCCTTTGACAAAATTCAACACCCATTTATGATAAAAACTCTCCAGAAAGTAGGCATAGAAGAAACATATCTCAAAATAATAAAAGCCATACAGAGCAAACCACAGCAAACATTATCCTCAATTGCAAAGAATCGAAAGCATTTTCTCTAAAATCAGGAACAAGACAAGGGTGCCCACTCTCACCACTAGTATTCAACATAGTTTTAAAAGTCCTAGCCATAGAAATAGAGAAGAAAAAGTTCTAGCCATAGAGAAGAAAAAGAAATAAAAAGAATCCAGATTGGAAAAAGAGTAAAACTCTCACTGTTAGCAGATGACATGGTTCTCTACATAGAAAGCCCTGAAGATGCCACCAGAAAATTACTAGAATGAATCAATGAATATAGTGAAGTCACAGGATATAAAGTTAATATACAGAAATCCCTTGCATTCCTATACACTAAAAATGAAAAATCAGAGAAATTAAGGAAACAATCCCATTCACCCTTGCAACAAAATGAATAAAATACTTAGGAATAAATTTACCTAAAGAGACAAAAGACCTGTATACAGAAAACTATAAAACACTGATGAAAGAAATCAAAGATTGCACAAATATATGGAGAAACATACCATCGTCTTGGATTGGAAGAATCACTATAGTGAAAATGACTATACTACCCAAAACAATCTATAGATTCAGTGCAATCTGTAACAAACTACCAATGGTATTTTTCATAGAACTAGAACAAATAACTTCACAATTTGTATGGAAACACAAAAGACCCCAAGTAGCCAAAGCAATCTTAAGAAGAATAAAACTGGAGGAATCAACCTTCCCGACTTCAGACTGTACCACAAAGCTACAGTCAAAAACAGAAATATAGATCAATGGAACAAATTAGAGAGCCTGGAGATAAATCCAAGCACCTATGGACACCTTATCTCTGACAAAGGAGGCAAGAATATACAATGGAGAAAAGACACACTCTTCAATAAGTGGTGCTGGGAAAACTGGTCAACTATGTGTAAAAGAAAGAAATTAGAATACTTTGTAACACCACACACAAAAATAAACTCAAAATGGATTAAAGATCTAAAGGTAAGACCAAAAACTATAAAACTCTTAGAGGAAAACAGGCAGAACACTCTCTGACATAAATCACAGCAAGATCCTCTATGACCTACCTCCCAGACTAATGGAAATAAAAACAAAAATAAACAAATGGGACCTAATTAAATTTAAAGGATTTTGCACAATGAAGGAAGCTATAAGCAAGGTGAAAAGACAGCCCTCAGAATAGGTGAAAATAATAGCAAACTGAACAACTGACAAAGAATTAATCTTCAAAATACACAAGCAGCTCATGCATCTCAATATCAGAAAAATGAACAACCCAGTCAAAAAGTAGGCAGAAGACCTAAACAGATATTTCTCCAAAGAAGACATACAGATGGCTGGTTCTGTCACTAAGTCATGTCCGACTCTTAAAACACCATAGACTAGGAAGCTATCAGGCTCCTCTGTCCATGGGATTCTCCAAGCAAGAATATTGGAGTGGATTACCATTTCTTCTCCATACATATGGCTAATAAACACAAAAGAAAATGCATGACAAACCTCATTATTCAGTTCAGTTCAGTTCTGTCGCTACTGTCCTAACTTTGTTTATGAATTTTTCTCTGTATTCAGTTCAGTTCAGTCGCTCAGTTATGTCCAACTCTTTGCAACCCCATGAACTGCAGCATGCCAGGCCTCCCTGTCCATCACCAACTCCAGAGTCCAACCAAACCCATGTCCATTGAGTCGGTGATCCCATCCAGCCATCTCATCCTCTGTCATCCCCTTCTCCTCCTACCTTCAATCTTTCCCAGGATCAGGGTCTTTTCAAATGAGTCAGCTCTTCACATCAGATGGCCAAAGTATTGGAGTTTCAGCTTCAACATCAGTTCTTCCAATGAATACCCAGGACTGATCTCCTTTAGGATGGACTGGTTGGATCTCCTTGCTGTCCAAGGGACTCTCAGGAGTCTTCTCCAACACCACAGTTCAAAAGCATCAATTCTTCGGCACTTAGCTTTCTTTATAGTCTATCGCTTCGATACATGACTACTGGAAAAACCATAGATTTGACTAGACAGACCTTTCTTGGCAAAGTCAAGTCTCTGGTTTTTAATATGCTGTCTAGGTTGGTCATAGCTTTTCTTCCAAGGAGCAAGCATCTTTTAATTTCATGGCTGCAGTCACCATCTGTAGTGATTTTGGAGCCCAAGAAAATAAAGTCTGACACTGTTTCCATTGTTTCCCCATCTATTTGCCATGAAGTGATTGGGACCAGATGTCATGATTTTAGTTTTCTGAATGTTGAGTTTTAAGCCAACTTTTTCACTCTCCTCTTTCACTTTCATCGAGAGACTCTAGTTCCTCTTTGCTTTCTGCCATAAGGGTGGTGTCATCTGCATATATGAGGTTATTGATGTATCTCAGCAATCTTGATTCCAGCTTGTGTTTCATCCAGCCCAGCATTTTGCATGATGTACTCTGCATATAAGTTAAATAACCAGGGTGACAATATACACTGTTGACGAACTCCTTTCCCAATTTGGAACCAGTTCGTTGTTCCATGTCCAGTTCTAACTGTTGCTTCCTGACCTGCATACAGATTTCTCAGAAGGCAGGTAAGGGGATCTGGTATTCCCATCTCTTTAAGAATTTTCCACAGTTTGTTGTGATCCACACAGTCAAAGGCTTTGGTATAGTCAATAGAGCAGAAGTAGATGTTTTCCTGGAACTCTTTTGCTTTTTCGATATCCAACAGATTATGGCAATTTGATCTCTGGTTCCTCTACCTTTTCTAAATTCAGTTTGAACATCTGGAAGTTCACAGTTCACGTACTATAGAAGCCTGCCTTGGAGAATTTTGAGCATTACTTTGCTAGCATGTGAGATGAGTGTAATTGTGTGGTAGTTTGAACATTCTTTGGCATTGCCTTTCTTTGGGATAGGAATGAAAACTGACCTTTTCCAGTCCTATGGCCACTGCTGAGTTTTCTAAATTTGCTGGCATACTGAGTGCAACACTTTCACAGCATCATCTTTTAGGATTTCAAATATCTCAACTGGAATTCCATCACCTCCACTAGCTTTGTTCATAGTGATGCTTCCTAAGGCCCGCTTGACTTCACATTCCAGGATGTCTGGCTCTAGGTGAGTGATCACACCATCGTGATTATCTGGGTCATGAAGATCTTTTTTGTACAGTTCTTCTCTGTATTCTTGCCACCTCTTCTTAATATCTTCTGCTTCTTTTAGGTCCATACCATTTCTGTCCTTTATTGTGCCCATCTTTGGCATGAAATGTTTCCTTGGTGTCTCTAATTTTCTTGAAGAGATCTCTAGTATTTCCCATTCTATTATTTTCCTTTATTTCTTTGCATTAATCACTGAGGAAGGCTTTATTATCTCTCCTTGCTATTCTTTGGAACTCTGAATTCAAATGAGTATATCTCTGCTTTTCTCCTTTGCCTTTAGCTTCTCTTCTTTTCTCAGCTATTTGTAAGACTTCCTCAGACAACCATTTTGCCTTTTTGCATTTCTTTTCCATAGGGATGGTCTTGATCATTGTCTCTTTTACAGTGTCATGAATCTCCATCCATAGTTCTTCAGGCACTCTATCTATCAGATCTAGGCCCTTAAATCTATTTCTCACTTCCACTGTATAATAATAAGGAATTTTATTTAGGTCATACCTTAATGGTCTAGTGGCTTTCCCTACTTTCTTCATTTTAAGTCTGAATTTGGCAATAAGGAGTTCAGGATCTGAGCCACAGTCAGCTCCCAGTCTTGTGTTTGCTGACTGTATGTAGCTTCTCCATCTTTGGCTGCAAAGAATATAATCAGTCTGATTTCGGTATTGACCACCTGGTTATGTCCATGTGTAGAGTCTTCTCTTTTGTTGTTGGAAGGGGGTGTGTTGTTGGAAGAGGGTACACATATAAACAGAGTATATTCAGTTCAGTTGCTCAGTCGTGTCCGACTCTCTGTGACCCCATGAACCGCAGCACACCAGGCCTCCCTGTCCATCACCATCTCCCGGAGTCCACTCAAACTCACGTCCATCGACTTGGTGATGCCATCCAGCCATCTCATCTTTTGTCGTCCCCTTTTCCTTTTGCCCCCAATCCCTCCCAGCATCAGAGTCTTTTCCAATGAGTCAACTCTTCGCATGAGGTGGCCAAAATACTGGAGTTTCAGCTTTAGCATCATTCCTTCCAAAGAACACCCAGGGCTGATCTCCTTTAGAATGGACTGGTTGGATCTCCTTGCAGTCCAAGGGACTCTCAAGCGTCTTCTCCAACACCACAGTTCAAAAGCATCAATTCTTCGGTGCTCAGCTTTCTTCACAGTCCAACTCTCACATCCATACATGACCACAGGAAAAACCATAGCCTTGACTAGACGGATCTTTGTTGGCAAAGTAATGTCTCTGCTTTTCAATATGCTATCTAGGTTGGTCATAACTTTTCTTCCAAGGATTATATTACTCATCTCTAAAAAGGAAAGCATTTGACTCAGTTCTAATGTGGTAGATAAATCTAGAGCCTATTATACAGAGTGAAGTAAGTCAGAAAAAGAAAGACAATACCATATATATTCTTATATGTGGAATCTAGAAAAATGGTAATGATGATCCTACATGCAGGGCAGCAAAAGAGACACAGACATAAACAACAGATTTTGGATTCAGTGGGAGAAGGAGAGGACAGCATGATTTGAGAGACTAGCATTGAAACATATATGTTACCATATGTAAAACAGATAACCAGTGCAAGTTTGATGTATGGCACAGGGCATCCAAAGCCAGTGCTCTGTGACAACCTGGAGGGATATGGTGGGGAGGGATGTGGGTCAAAACTGTATGGAGGTCAAGAAACAACAGTTAGAACCAGACATAGAACAACAGACTGGTTCCAAATTGGGAAAGGAGTATGTCAAGGCTGTATATTGTCACCCTGCTTATTTAACTTACATGCAGAGTACATCATGAGAAATGCTGGGCTGGATGAATCACAAGTTGGAATCAAAACTGTCATGAAAAATATCAACAACTTCAGATATGCAGATGATACCACCCTAATGGCAGAAATCAAAGAGAAAGTAAAGTGCCTCTTCATAAAGGTAAAAGAGGAAAGTGAAAAAGCTGGCTTAAAATTCAACATTCAAAAAACTAAGATCATGGCATCCAGTCCCATTACTTTATGGCAAATAGATGTTGAATAAATGGAAAAAATGGCAGATTTTATTTTCTTGATCTCCAAAATCACTGAAGATGGTAATGGTAGCCATAAAATTAAAAGATGCTTACTTCTTGGAAGAAAAGCTATGACAAATATAGACCACATATTAAAAAGCAGAGAAATCAGTTTGCCAACAAAGGTCTGTATAGTCAAAGCTATGTTTTTTCTAGCAGTTGTGTACGGATATGAGAGTTGGACCATAAAGAAGGCTTAGCACCAAAGAAGTGATGTTTTCGAACTGTGATGCTGGAGAAGACTCTTGGACAACAAGGAGGTCAAACCAGTCAATCCTAAAGGAAGTCCTGAATATTCATTGGAAGAACTGATGCTGAAGATCTAATACTTTGGCCACCTGATGTGAAGGGCCAACTCATTGGGGAAAACCCTGATGCTGGGAAAGACTGAAGGCAGAAGGAGAAAGGGATGACTGATGATATGGTTGGATGGGCTCACTGACTCAATGAACATGAACTTAAGCAAATTCTAGGAAAGAGTGAAGGACAGGGAAGCCTGGTATGCTGCATTTCATGGGGTTCCAAAGAGTCATAAATGACTTAGTGACTGAACGACAACAAAAACAAGATAAACAACATGAAAAGTCATGTTACATGCTGAAAAGTACATTTACCACACACCTAACAAAGTATCTAGCCTATATAAGTACTCCCAGGAAAAAGATAACCCAATCAAGAAATGGATAGATGGGTAATCATTACAGAGAGAAACCACATCAACAATAACATACAATTATATTCTATCTTCCTTCCCATCATGATTTTTGGTGACTATTGGCATTCCTTGGCTTGTGGCTGCCATCACTCCAATCTCTGCCTTCTTGGCCCCACTGCCTTCTCTTCTGTATTGTAACATCTCCCTCTGCCTCCCTCTCATAAGGATACTTGTGATTTTATTTAAGGCATACCCGGATAATCCAGGATAGCCTCTCCACCTCAAAATCCTAATTTAATCCCCTTGTTTGCCATGTAAAGTAATATTTCTCCTTTTTCATGTAAGGTAATGTTCACAGTTTGCATGGATTAGGATTTGCTTATTTATCTCTGTGAGAAGGAAGGGGCATTATGCAATCTACCACAGGCTGATTCCAGTTTTCCTGGTGTAGAGTGGGACTAACAATAATTATCCAATAGGGAGAGTTGAACCATAAAGAAAGCTGAACACTGAAGAACTGATGCTTTTGAACTGCGGTGTTGGAGAAGACTCTTGAGAGTCCCTTGGACTGCAAGGAGATCAAATCGGTCAATCCTAAAGGAAATCAGTCCTGAATATTCATTGGAAAGACTGATGCTGAAACTCCAATACTTTGGCCACCTAATGTGAAGAACTGACTCATTGGAAAAGACCCTGATGCTGGGAAAGACTAAAGGCAGGAAGAGAAGCGGATGAGATGGTCGGATGGCATCACCAACTCGGTGGACATGAGCTTGAGCAAGCTCCAGGAGTTGGTAATAGACCAGGAAGCCTGGCGAACTGCAGTCCATGGGGTCGCAAAGAGTCAGACGCAACTGAACTGAACTGATCCTATAGGGTTATTGTGATAGATGAATGAGTTAATGTTCAATATATATACATATGTATATATACACACACATACACACACACATATAGAATGCACTTAAACTATGCCTGACACCCAGTAGCTGCTCAATAATTCGTACCTGTTACTACAGGTAGTGTCTTCCCAGGCACGCTAGTGGTAAAAAACTTGCCTGTCAATACAGGAAACATAAGAGACATGGGTTTGATCCCTGGGTTGAGAAGATCCCCTGGCAGAGGCATGGCAACCTGCTCCAGTATTCTTGCCTGGAGAATCCCCATGGACAGAGGAGGCTGGTGTGCTACAGTCCATGGGGTCTCAAAGAATCAAACACAACTTAGCTTAGAAGTGACTTAGCATGCCCGTACTACAGGTAGTAACAATAGTAGTATTAAAGGATTTTGTGAGCAAGAAATAAAAATTCAAAACTATTTTTAAAAATATTGGTTTTTAAAATTCAATTCTGTTAAAATTTAAAGTATCTATACAACAAAGAACACTATAAACAAAATGAAAAAACATACTTCAGAATGGAAGAAGATACTTGCAGTGCACTAATGAAAGATTAAAATCTACAATGATAAAGAATTTCTATAAATAAGATAAAAACAACCCTATTAAAAAATAGGAAACAGGTTTAAACAAGCAACTCACAATAAGGAAACATAAATGGCCAATAAACACAAAGTGATATTGACCCTAACTAGTAATCAAGGAAATACTGCAGTGAGATACCATTTCACTCTATCAGGTTGGCAAAACATGATTGTTACAACTGATGTAGAGATCAATCCAATAAAATGTTCATCAATGGTTATGCCACATTTCATCAAATCTACAACACTGATTATAAGATTCATCATTATTTTGTATGCCAATAAAAGAATAACACTAAAATAATTGTAACTCATGAATTTCAGAGATGTTAAAATGAGAAAAAATGGTACATCTCAAGATTTTATGAAATACAGTTATAGTGAAAAAATTGGAAATAACCTAAATGTTCATTCATCACAGAAATGGCTCAATAAAATGCACTATATATTCATATAATGAAATTCTTATAGGAGTTAAAAGGAATCACACAAAAAAGATATTACTGAATAAAAATAACAAGATGCAGAATCATACCATACAGTATGATATTTATGTTCACATCCACACACATACAGAGAAATCACAGTAAACTTTTTCTTAATTACTTTTTATGGTATATGGATTGTACAGTGCCTCCATTTTTTCATACTTCCCTGAATCTGTGCCTTTTTGTAGTGACTGCTCATACTGACTCTGGGCTTAACAATATGACTTGCTTTGGCTAATAGGGCAATAAAAAACTCTATATAAATAAAAGCTTAAGATGTTACCCTACAGGCCATGTCTGCTGGACACAGAGAACTGGGAATCAAGAACATTGCCTGGCAGACCCAAAATAACAGTGGTTAAGCATAGAAAAGATGAAGCTTTTTTAAAATAATGGGTGTGGCTTTTAGAAAATGGAGTTGGATAGAATCAGACACAAAGAAAGCCCATAAAGTTTTTTGAGAATATTGTATAAGTGCTTCCAGACTGGGTTGAAATTGTTCAAGATGTAAACAGGCCTCTGGGCAGGAAAAGATTTGGGAAATTGTTTAAAGGGCATCTTTTCTCTTCAGGTATGATCAAAGGAAGGCAACAGAAAATTAAAGATGTCTCAGAGGGTAACGTCAAGGGCCTTGGAATATAATGAACTAAAAAGCCACTCCCAATAAGCAGAATTAAGTGCCGTTCAAAGGACGTTCACCATCCAGGAACTCCCTGGCAGTCCAGTGGTTAGGATTTGGTGCTTTCACTGTGGTGGGCCTGAGTTCAATCCCTGATCAGAAAACCAAGATCCCACAAGCTGTGCTGTGGCCAAACACACACATACTCGCCATCTCTGAAGTAGCAGGTACTGGAATGAAGTCCTGCCAGAAATAGGGGAACCTGGCACTATTTTTCCACCTTGATTTTAGAATTGCTATGAACAGCAATTCAATGTGCCCCCTCCCTGTTCTTTCCCTTTAAATGGTAGTGTCTGTTGCAGGTGTCCTGTTCCTGTCTCATCTTTGTACTAGGGGGCAGACAGCAGGGGCCTCACACTGACTCTAGAGCTAACCATGGAACTTGCTTTAGCCAGTGAAAGTGAAGTCGCCCAGTCATGTCCGACTCTTAGTGACCCCATGGACTGCAGCCTACCAGGCTCCTCCATCCATGGGATTTTCCAGGCAAGAGTACTGGAGTAGGTTGCCATTGATGGGACACAAGTACAGTCTTCAAAAATCACTTAAATGTTTCCATTTCCTTTCTTGGACTCATAACAAGAGCATTGCCAGAATACCCTAATGGAAGGATAAGCAGGGAAAAGGAGTCATTCCAGTTCAGACCATTCAGGACAAATAGACCCCAGCCACCCAGCCATCTGATCACTAGGTCAACCCCAAGGATAAATGGTGTTTTAAGCTGCTAAGGTTTGGGTTGATATGTTAAGGAATAGGGTAGTATTCAAAGGGGACTTAAGACTTACTTGTAATTTTCCTTTTTGGTTAAAAAAAAAAAGGTGATGAAGAATAAGATATAGGTTATTTGTGTGATTAAAATTTGATTTTTTAAGTGGCAAAAGCTACAAAGAGTTAATTCTTTTTTTTTTTTTTAAGATTTTTTTGATATGGACTATTTTTAGTCTTTATTGAATCTGTTACAATATTGCTTCTATTTTATGTTTGGTTCTTTGGCTTCCCGGCCTGTGGGATCTTAGCTCCCCTACCAGGGATTGAACCCACACCCCTTTCATTGGGAGGTGAAGTTTTAACCAATGAATTGCCAGGGACATCCCCAAATAGTTTATTCTTAAAAGAGTAAATGTTGTTTAGTCACTCAGTCATGTCTGACTCTTTGTGACCCCATGGACTGCAGCACTCCAGGCTTCCCTGTCCTTCACTATCTCCTGAAGTTTCTTCAAACTCATGTCCATTGAGTCAGTGATCCCATTCAACCATCTCATCCTCTGTTGTCCCCTTCTCCTCCTGCCTTCAATCTTTCCCAACATCAGGGTCTTTTCCAATGGGTTGGCTCTTTGCATCAGGTGGTCAAAGTTTTGGAGAGTTTCAGCCTCAGCATCAGTCTCTCCAATGAATATTCAGGATTGATTTCCTTTAGGATTGACTGGTTTGATCTCCTTGCAGTCCAAGGGACTCTCAACAGTCTTCAACACAACAATTCAAAAGCATCAATTCTTCAGCGCTCAGCCTTCTTCATGGTCCAACTCTCACATCCATACATGACTACTGGAAAAACCATAGCTTTGACTAGATGGAACTTTGTTGGCAAAGTAATATCTCTGCTTTTTTAATACTCTATGTTTGTCACAGCTTTTCTTCCAAGGAGCAAGCATCTTTTAATTTCATGGCTGCAGTCACCATCTGCTGTGATTTTGGAGCCCAAGAAAATAAAGTTTATCACTATTTCCATTGTCTTCCCATCTATTTACCATGAAGAAATGGGACTGGATGCCATGATCTTAGTCTTTTGAATGTTGAGTTTTAAGCCAGCTTTTTCACTCTCCTCTTTCACTTTCATCAAGAGGCTCCTCACTTCCTCCTCACTTTCTATCATAAGGGTGGTGTCATCTGCATATCTGAGGTTATTGATATTTCTCCCAGCAATCTTGATTCCAGCTTGTGCTTCATCCAGCTCAGCATTTTGCATGATGTACTCTGCATATAAGTTAAATAGGCAGGGTAACAATATACAGCCTTGACGTACTCCTTTCCCAATTTGGAACCAGTTCATTGTTCCATGTCTGGTTCTAACTGCTGTTTCTTGACCTGCATACAGGTTTCTCAGGAGGTAGGTAAAGTGGTCTGGTATCCCCAACTCTTTCAGAATTTTCCACAGTGTTGTGATCCACACAGTCAAAGGCTTTAGTGTAATCAATGAAGCAGAAGTTGATGTTTTTCTGGAACTCTCTTGCTTTTTCTATGATCCAACAGACATTGGCAATTTGACGTCTGGTTCCTTTGCCTTTTCAAAATCTAGCTTGAACATCTGGAAGTTCTTACCTCACATTCTGTTGAAGCCTGACTTGGAGAATTTTGAGTATTACCTTGCTAGCATGTGAAATGAGTGCAATCGTGTGGTAGTTTGAACATTCTGTGGCATTGCCATTCTTTGAGACTGGAATGAAAACTGGACCTTTTTCAGTCCTGTGGCCACTGCTAAGTTTTCCAAATTTGCTGGCATACTGAGTGCAGCTGTTTAAGTATCATCTTTTAGGATTTGAAATAGCTTAATTGGAATTCCATCACCTCCACTAGTTTTGTTTGTAGTGATGCTTCCTAAGGCCCACTTGACTTGGAACTCCAAGATATCTGTATCTAGGTGAGTGATCACACCATTGATCATCATCGGTCATTAAGATCTGTGACTTTGCAGAGTCAGACACAACTGAGTGACTGAACTGAACTGAAGATCTTTTATGTATAGTTCTTCTGAAGTAGCTCATCCATTCCAGTGGCCTCATTTTATAGCTCTTGCTTAGGGCACAGACTCCAACAGATGATTAACACAAATTTTCTGTGGTCAAGACAATCACTAACAATTTGCTGCCCAGCTCTACCATATTCTTTTCACTTGAATTTTCAGAGAAACAACAATTTTCCCTTGAGCCTATTTGCACTGTAGTGATTTTTTTTCTGGTGAAGCCTATTAAAAAAATAATTTCCTGGTGAGAATTAAGATGCACATTTTGGGAAGGATTTACCAGATGGTGGAGCAGAAGGACATGACCACACCTTTTTTTTTTTTTTTTTTTAACAAAAACACCAAAATCACAACTAACTGCTGAACAACAATCAACAAAAAAGTGCTGGAACCTACCCAAAAAATACCCTACATCCAAAGACAAAGAAGAAACCACAACAAGACAGTGGGAGGGGCACAATCACAGTAATATCAAATCCTATACCTACCAAGTGGGCAACCCACAAATTGGAAAACAATTATATCACAGATGGAGAAGGAAATGGCAACCCACTCCAGTATTCTTGTGGAATGAGGAGCCTGGTGGGCTGCTGTCCATAGGGTTGCACAGAGTCAGACACAACTGAAGCGACTTAGCATATATCACAGAAGTTCTCCCACAGGAGTGAAAGTTCCAAGCCCCATGTCAGGCTCCCCAGTCTCAGAGTCTGGCAACAGGAAAAGAAGCCCCCAGAGAATCTGGCTTTGAAGGCCAGAAACTCCACTCTTAAAGGGCACACACAGGGTCTTCTATGCATGCCGAGACACACAGTAATCAAATTGACAAAAAATAAAGACAAAGAAAAAATATTAAAAGCAACAAGAGAAAAGCAACTAATAACATACAAAGGAATCCCCATAACGTTATTAGGTGATTTCTCTGCAGAAACTGCAGGCTAGAAGAGATTGGCACACTACATTTAAATTGATGAAAAAGGAAACCTACAACATAGAATACTCTACTACCCAGCAAGATTTTCATTCAGATTTGTCATCAAATCACAAGAGAAGAACAAAAGAAGGGAAGAAAAAAGACCTACAGAAACAATTCCAAAACAATTAACAAAATGGGAATAAGAACATACATATTGATAATAACCTTAAACATAAATGGATTAAATGCTCCAACCAAAAGACTTGGACTGGCTGAATGAATACAAAAACAAGACTCATATATAGGCTGTATACAAGAGACTCAGTTTAGACTGAGGGACACATACAGATTGAAAGTGAGGGTATGAAAGAGGTATTCCATGCAAATGGAAATCAAGACAAAACTGGAGTAGTAATACTCATATCAGACAAAATAGACTTTAAAAGACTGTTATAAAAGACAAAGAAGGACACTACATAACAATCAAGGGATCAATCCAAGAAAAAAGATGTAACAATTATAAATATATATGCACCCAACATAGGAGCACCTCAACATATAAGGCAAATACTAACCGCCATTAAGGGAGAAACTGACAGTAACACAATAGTGGGGAAGTTTAACACCCCACTTTCATTCAATAGACAGATTACCCAGACAGAAAATAAGGAAACACAGGCCTTAAATGACATATTAGGCCAGATCAATTAATTGATATAATATCAGTATTATGTATAATATACTGAATATTATATATAATATGTATAAGTATAATATAGTACAATTAAATATCAATTAATTGATATTTATACAGCACTCCCTCCAAAAGCAGAAGAATACACATTCTTTTCAAGTGCACATGGAACATTCTCCAGGATTGATGACATGCTGGGCCACAAAGTGAACCTCAGTAAACTCAAGAAAACTGAAATCATATCAAGCATCTTTTCTGAACACAATGCCATGAGATTAGAAATCAACTGCAAGAGGGACTTCCTTGGTGGTCCAGAGGTTAAGAATCTGCCTTGCAATACAGGGGACACAAGATTAAAGGTCCAGGAACTAAGATTCCACATTCCAAGAGCAACTAAGCCCATGTGCCACAACTAAAGAGTCCATATGCCACAACAAAAGATCTCGTATGATACGATGAAGATTTGGCATGCCACAGCTAAGACTCAACACATCCAACTAACAAATTTTTAAAAAGAATTCAGCTACAAGAAAGCAACTGTAAAACGCACAAACACATGAGGCTAAATAATATGCTATTTAACAAACAATGGGTCACTGAAGAAATCAAAGAGAAAATCAAGAAATACCTAGAGACAAATGAAAACAGAAATACGATGATCCAAAACCTATGAGACACAGCAAAACACATTCTAAGAGGAAAGTTTATAGCAAAACAATCTTACCTCAGGGAATGAGAAAAATCTCAAATAAACAATGTAACCTTACCCCTAAAACAACTAGAAAAAGGACATACAAACCCAAAGTTAGTAGAAGGAAAGAAATCAAAGATCAGGACAGAAATAAATGAAATAGAGACAAAGAGAACAACAGAAAATATCAATGAAACTAGAAGCTAGCTCTTTGAAAAGAAACAAAGTTGATAAACCTATAATCAGATTCATCAACAATAGAAGGGAGAGGGCTCAAATCAATAAAATTAGAAATGAAAAGGAAGAGGTTATAATGGACACTACAGAAATACAAAGGATTATAAGAGACTACAACAAGCAACTATACACCAATAAAACGAACAACCAAGAAGAAATGTACAAGTTCTTAGAAAGGTACAATCTCCCAAGACTGAACCAGGAAGAAACAGAAAATATGAACAGGCCACTCACAAATACTGAAACAGTGGTTTAAGAACTCCCAACAAACAGAAGTCCACAACCAGATGACTTCACAGCCAAATTCTATTAAACATTTAGAGAAGGGTTAATATCTATCCTTTTAAAAGTCTTCCAAAAATTTACAGAGTAAGGAACACTCCCAAACTCATTCTGTGTGGCTATCACCACCCTGATACCTAAAGAAAGGTATAGCCCAATACCACTGATAGACACAGATGTTAAAATCCTCAAAAAAAACTTGCAAACCAAATCCAACAGTACATTAAAAGGACCATACGCCATAATCAAGTGGGATTTATCTCAGGGATGCAAGGATTTTTCAGTATCTGCAAATCACTCAGTGGTATACACCACATTAACAAACTGAAGAATAAAAACCAACTGATCATCTCAATAAATGCAGGAAAAGCTTTGTACAAAATTCAACACCCATTTATGATAAACTCTCCAGAAAGTTGGCATAGAGCAAACCTACCTCAACATAATAAAGGCCATATATGACAACCCACAGCTAACATAATACTCAATGGTGAAAAGCTGAAAATATTTTTCTCTAAGATTAGGAACAAGACAAGGATGTCCCCTCTCACCACTTTTATTCAACATAGTTTTGGAAGTCCTAGTCATGCCAATCGTAGGAAAAAAAGAAATAAAAGGAATCCAAATTGGAAAAGAACTAAAATTGTCTGCAAATAATATGATACCATACACATAAAATGCTAAAGATCCTACCAGAAAACTATGAGAGCTCATTTGATAAAGTTGCAAGATACAAAATTAACACACAGAAATCTGTTCCATTTCTATACACTAACAACAAAAGATCAGAAAGAGAAATTTAAAAAACAATTCCACTGACCATCACATCAAAAAGAATAAAATATCTAGGAATAAACCTACCTAAGGAGATACTGACCTGAACTCTGAAAACTATAAGACACTGATGAAAGAAAGATAACATAGATGGAAAAAATATACATGCTCTTGGGTTAGAAGACTCAATATTGTCAAAATGACTATATTACCCAAGGCAATCTACAGATTCAATGCAATCTTTATCAAATTACCAATGGCATTTTTCACAAAACTAGAGAGAAAAATCTTAAAATTTGCATGGAAACACCAAAGACTCTGAATAGGCAAAGCAATCCTGAGAAAGAAAAACAAAACTATAGCACCGATGATAAAACATCTAGGTTAATGATGAAGTTTCTCCACAGTGACGGACACCCAGAGAGGTACACAGAGTTACATGGAGAAGAGAAGAGGGAGGAGGGAGATAGAGGTGACCAGGAGGAGAAGAGGGGGATTCAAAAGGGGAGAGAGCAAGCTAGCCAGTAATCACTTCCCTAAGTGTTCTCCACAGTCTGGATCCCTCAGAAATGTTCACGAAGTTACACAGAGAAGAGAAGAGGGAGGAAGGAGACAGAGGTGGCCAGGAGGATAAAGGGGGGAATCAAAAGGAGCGAGATCCAGCTGGTAATCAGTTCCCTAAGTGTTCTCCACAGCCCGGAACACACAAAGAGATTCACCAAGTTGGGTAGAGAAGAAAAGAGGGAGGGGGGACATAGAGGCGACCTGTTGGAGAAAAAGGAGAGTCAAAAGGGAGAGAGAGCAATCAGGCCAGTGATCTCGCTCCCAAGTAAAAATGGGTACTTAAAATTGGGTTCTTAAAGGTACAAAGTTGATAACAAATACCAAAAAGCAAAGATTAAAAATCTAGAGTAGAGGTTAGATTCTCAAAATTACAATATTTAAAAAAAAGTCACAAAAATTATTAAAAATATATATATATATGAAGTTTGCCTTAAAAATAGGATCTCTTTTTTTTGCAAGGTAATAGTGGGTTATAAAAATGAAAATTAAAGAAGTAATGGGGACTTTAAAAAATTAAATTAAAATTTTAATTTAAAAAATGATAACAGTAAAAATATATCTAAGATTTTCTCTAGAGCTGTTGCAGACAGTGTGGGGTCAGTTCATTTTCAGATAGTTCCTTGGTCCAGCTTGTACTTCTCAAGGTCTATAGGCCCCTTCCTATGTAGTCAGTGCTGACTACAGGGCTTTAATCTATTGCACCTGTCACTTCCAAAGTGGCTCCCTCTGTTTATTTTAGCTTCTTCTGTTTGCTGTTCTCTTCAGTGTCTAATTTCCGCCCTGACACAAGGGGTGTGGTGGTGGTTACTTTTTTTTTTTTTCAGGCTCGCTTGTTCAGTCATGCTTTGGGGAGGGAGGAACACTGCAAACAAATATCACTGGCGTGTGCTCACAGTGATTCAGCCACACTGGGTTTGCCCCCGCTCATGGCTTGTGTGCTTTCCCAGTCTACACTGCTAAGACTCTAGGTTGCTCTACCAGGAACTGTCTGATGCAGGCCCTAGTTTGCATGCACTTCCCAGGTCTAAGCCACTCAGGTTCAGGTTCTTGGGTACTCCACAAAGGCACAGACTTGGTTGGGCCTGCATTTTGCGCCCATCCCAGGTCTGAGCAGCTCAGGTGACCAGGTACTTGGCGTGCATAGTCGCTCCCAGTTGAAAGCTGTGGCTTATCCCCTCACCCATCCCAGCCACATTAACAAACTGAAAAATACAAACCATATGATTTGTCCCAGCACATTAACAAATTGAAAAATAAAAACCATATGATTATCTCCATAGATGCAGAGAAATTCTTTGACAAAATTCAACATCCATTTATGATAAAAACCCTCCAGAAAGCAGGAATAGAAGGAACATACCTCAACATAATAAAAGCTATATATGACAAACCCTCAGCAAACATTATCCTCAATGATGAAAATTTGAAAGCATTTCCCCTAAAGTCAGGAACAAGACAATGGTGCCCACTTTCACCACTACTATTGAACATAGTTTTGGAAGTTTTGGCCATAGCAATCAGAGCAGAAAAAGAAATAAAAGAAATCCAAATTGGAAAAGAAGTAGTAAAACTCTCACTGTTTGCAGATGACATGATCCTCTACATAGAAAACCCTAAAGACTCCACCAGAAAATTACTAGAGCTAATCAATGAATATAGTAAAGTTGCAGGATATAAAATTAATACACAGAAATCCCTTGCATTCCTATACACTGAGAAAACAGAAAGAGAAAATAAGGAAACAATTCCATTCACCATTGCAATGAAAAGAATAAAATACTTAGGAATATATCTACTTACGGAGAAGGCAATGGCACCCCACTCCAGTACTCTTGCTTGGAAAATCCCATGGACGGAGGAGCCTGTTAGGCTGCAATCCATGGGGTCGCTAAGAGTCAGACACAACTGAGCGACTTCACTTTCACTTTTCACTTTCATGCATTGGAGAAGGAAATGGCAGCCCACTCCAGTGTTCTTGCCTGGAGAATCCCAGGGACAGGGGAGCCTGGTGGGCTGCCGTCTATGGGGTCGCACAGAGTTGGAAACAACTGAAGTGACTTAGCATAGCGTATCTACTTAAAGAAACAAAAGACCTATATATAGAAAACCATAAAACACTGGTGAAAGAAATCAAAGAGGACACAAATAGATGGAGAAATATACCATGTTCATGGATCAGAAGAAGCAATATAGTGAAAATGAGTATACTACCCAAGCAATCTATAGATTCAACACAACTCCTATCACACTACCAATGGTATTTTTCAGATAATTAGAACAAATAATTTCACAATTTGTATGGAAATACAAAAAATCTTGAATAGCCAAAGCAATCTTGAGAAAGAAGAATGGAACTGGAGGAATCAACCTGCCTGACTTCAATCTCTACTACAAAGCCAGTCATCAAGACAATATGGTACTGGCACAAAGACAGAAATATAGATCAATGGAACAAAATAGAAAGCCCAGAGATAAATCCACGCACCTATGGACACCTTATCTTTGACAAAGGAGGCAAGAATATACAATGGAGAAAAGACAATCTCTTTAACAAGTGGTGCTGGGAAAACTGGTCTACCACTTGTAAAAGAATAAAACTAGAACACTTTCTAACACCATACACAAAAGTAAACTCAAAATGGATTAAAGATCTAAATGTAAGACCAGAAACTATTAAACTCCTAGAGGAAAACATAGGCAAAACACTCTCCAACATAAACCACAGCAGAATCCTCTATGACCCACCTCCCAGAATATTGGAAATAAAAGCAAAAATAAACAAATGGGACCTAATTAAAACTAAAAGCTTCTGCAAAACAAAGGAAACTATAAGCAAGATGAAAACACAGCCTTCAGAATGGGAGAAAATAATAGCAAATGAAACAACTAACAAAGAATTAATCTCAAAAATATACAAGCAACTCCTGCAGCTCAACTCCAGAAAAATAAAAGACCCAATCAAAAAGTGGACCAAAGAACTAAACAGACATTTCTCCAAAGAAGACATACAGATGGCTAACAAAACATGAAAAGATGCTCAACATCATTCATTATCAGAGAAATGCAAATCAAAACCACAGTGAGGTACCATTTCACGCCAGTCAGAATGGCTGCTATCTAAAAGTCTACAAGCAATAAATGCTGAAGAGGGTGTGGAGAAAAGGAAATCCTCTTACACTGTTGGTGGAATGCAAACTAGTACAGCCATTATGGAGAACAGTGTGGAGATTCCTTAAAAAACTGGAAATGGAACTGCCATATGACCCAGGAATCCCAGTACTAGGCATACACACTGAGGAAACCAGAATTGAAAGAGACACATGTACCCCAATGTTCATCGCAGCACTGTTTATAATAGCCAGGACATGGAAGCAACCTAGATGTCCATCAGCAGATGAATGGATAAGAAAGCTGTGGTACATATACACAATGGAATATTACTCAGCCATTAAAAAAAAATACATTTGAATCAGTTCTAATGAGGTGGATGAAACTGGAGCCTATTATACAGAGTGAAGTAAGCCAGAAAGAAAAACACCAATACAGTATACTAACGCATATATATGGAATTTAGAAAGATGGTAACAATAACCCTGTATGCGAGACAGCAAAAGAGACACAGATGTATTGAACAGTCTTTTACACTCTGTGGAGAGGGCGAGGGCAGGATGATTTGGGAGAATGGTATTGAAACATGTAAATTATCATATGTGAAACAAATTGCCAGTCCAGCATGATACAGGGTGCTCGGGGCTGGTGCACTGGGATGACCCAGAGGGATGGGATAGGGAGGGAGGTGGGAGGGGGGTTCAGGATGGGGAACACGTTTACACCCATGGCGGATTCAAGTCAATGTATGGCAAAACCAATACAATATTGTAAAGTAAAATAAATAAATAAATAAATTTTTAAAAAATAAAATAAAAGTAAAAAAAAAAAAGAAGAAGAAAAAACTAGAGAAATCAGGCTCCCTGACTTCAGACTATACTACAAAACTATAGTAAAGAAAACAGTGTTTACTGGCACAAAAACAGAAATACAGATAAGTGGAAAAGTATAGAAAGTCACAGAAATAAACCCATGCACCTATGTTGATTAATCTATGACAAAGGATGCAAGAAAATACAATAGAGAAAAAACAGTCTCTTCAACAAATGGTCCTGGGAAAACTGGAGAGCTACATGTAAAAAAATGAAATTAGAACACTTTCTAACATTATACACAAAATAAACTCAAAATGGATTTAAGACCTAAAGGTAAGACTGCATATTATAAAACTCTTAGAGGAAAACATAGGCAGAACATCCTTTGGCATAAATCAAAGCAGTATCTCTTTTGATCCATCTCATAAAGTAACAGAAATTAAAACAAAAATAAACAAATGGGATCTAATTAAACTCAAAAGTTTTTACACAGCAAAGGAAACCATAAACAAAAAGACAACCCATAGAACATGAGAAAATATTTGCAAACAAAGTGACCACAAGGGATTACTCTCCAAAATTTACAAATGGCTCATGCGGCTCAGTATAAAAAGAAAAAATCAAAAATTGTGCAGAAAACCTAAATAGACACTTCTCCAAATAAGACATACAGATGGCCAAGAGGCACATGAAAAGATGCTCAATACTGCTAATTACTGAGAAATGCAAACCAAAACTACAGTGAGGTATCACCTCACACCGTTCAGAATCAGTTCAGTTCCGTTCAGTGGCTCAGTCGTGTCCGACTCTGCAACCCCATGAATCGCAGCACGCCAGGCCTCCCTGTCCATCACCAACTCCCGGAGTTCACTCAGACTCACATCCATTGAGTCAGTGATGCCATCCAGCCATCTCATCCTCTGTCGTCCCCTTCTCCTCCTGCCCCCAATCCCTCCCAGCATCAGAGTCTTTTCCAATGAGTCAACTCTTTGCATGAGGTGGCCAAAGTACTGGAGTTTCAGCTTTAGCATCATTCCTTCCAGAGAAATCCCAGGGCTGATCTCCTTTAGGATGGACTGGTTGGATCTCCTTGCAGTCCAAGGGACTCTCAAGAGTCTTCTCCAACACCACAGTTCAAAAGCATCAATTCTTCGGCACTCAGCCTTCTTCCCAGTCCAACTCTCACATCCATACATGACCACAGGAAAAACCATAGCCTTGACTAGACGGATCCTTGTTGGCAGAGTAATGTCTCTGCTTTTCAATATGCTATCTATGTTGGTCATAACTTTCCTTCCAAGGAGTAAGCGTCTTTTAATTTCATGGCTGCAGTTACCATCTGCAGTGATTTTGGAGCCCCCAGAAATAAAGTCTGACACTGTTTCCCCTGTTTCCCCATCTATTTCCCGTGAAGTGATGGGACCAGATGCCACGTTGAGAATGGCCATCACCAAAAAGTCTACCAACAATAAACGTTGGAAAGGGTGTGGAAAAAACAAACCCTCTTACACTCTTGGTGGGAATGTAAACTGGTACAGCCACTATGGAAAACAGTATGGAGGTTCCTTAAAAAACTAAAAATAGAGTTACCATATGATCCAGCAATCCCTCTCCTGGGCATATATCCAGAGAAAACCATGCTTTGAAAGGATATATGCACCCCAATGTTCATTGCAATGTGTTTACAATAGCCAAGATATGGAAGTAAACTAAATGTCCATTAACAGAGAAATGGATAAAGAAGATATGGTATATACATACAATGGAATATATTAACCATAAAAAAAGACTGAAATAATGCCATTTTCTGAAATAAGAATGGACTTGAAGATTATCATACTAAGTGAGGTAAGTCAGATAGAGAAAGACCAATATCATATGGTATCACTTATGCTATGCTAAGTCACTTCAGTCGTGTCCGACTCTGTGCGACCCAGTAGATGGCAGCCCACCAGGCTCCGCCGTCCCTGGGATTCTCTAGGCAAGAACACTGGAATGGGTTGCCATTTCTTTCTCCAATGCATGAAAGTGAAAAGTGAAAGTGAAGTCGCTCAGTAGTGTCCGACCCTCAGCGACCCCATGGACTTTAGCCCTCCAGGCTCCTCCATGCATGGGATTTTCCAGGCAAGAGTACTGTGGGGTACCATTGCCTTCTCTAGGTATCACTTATATGTGGAATCTTATAAAAATGATACAAATGAACTTATTTACAAAATGAAATTATGGTTACCAAGGGGGACAGAGGAGAGAGGGATAAATTGGTAGTTTGGGATTAACATATACACACTACTATACTTAAAACAGATAATCAACAAGGACCTACTGTATATATTCCTATAGGGAATTCTGCTCAGTATTCTGTAATAACCTAAATGGGAAAAGTATTTGAAAAAGAATAGATGCATGTATATGTATACACTCCTGAAACTAATACAACATTGCTAATCAGCTACACTCCAATATAAAATTTAATTAATAAAAAAATTCAACATAATAAAAGCATATTTAAAAAAAAAAAGCACAGCAAGTGCTGCCTCACTGTGAGACAAGATGATGGGTCTAACCGCTGAACAAAGTTCCCAGACTGTATGACTTTGGAGCCTCTGCCTCTTTGGTGCTAGGGCCCAGTCCTGACCTTAAAGGAAGGAATTTAACCAATAATACCCTCCAGTGCCACACAACTGCCCCACAAGGGCCTATGTATCCATATAGACTTGGGCCCAAGTGAAAAGGGCAAATCCAGTGACCGGGTACAACTTCTTTCTCAGCCAGCAACACTCTGAGTTTTTTCAAGATGCAATGAGCCTACTCTTCCACGTTAGGCCCACTCCACACACTGAGGGACCAGACATTGTACCTGCACAGGAAGAAGGCTCTGATATAGGGGGATGGAAAGGCAGATGTGCACATCTGTCACCAACTCCTCAAGTCCAGGAATATGCCTGAGGGAACCAGTAAAGACAAATAAATTTTACAGGTGAGCAGCCATGTTTCTGTTGTGAGTGTTACTGTAAAGATGACTGCAGGCTGTAATAGATTCCATAACCAGAATTCCATTTGTTAAGCAGTCAGGTGTTATACAAAAAAGTGTCCCCATGGCTACCTGGCAATTGAATGTCTTGACCTTCAGTTCCACTTCACTAGAGCAAGTCACACCATGTTGATTTGATGTATGAACACACAAGGAGGAACTAGATGAAATATGAAAATATTCAAGACAAATAACATTTTACAAAGCTAAATCAACTAGATGGAGATCTCACTCTTCAGTGAATTCTCCACTTTGGCTCATTTTAATTGTCGTTCTTTTTCTCACTTGTTTTTAGAAAACTAGCTTCTGAGGCTTTTGAGAATAAACACTGTTCCAGATAAACAATGGAAAAGAAAGACAAAGAATTCTCTGGCTAGCCAGAAAACCAGTTCTCCTTGTCCTGAGGAGAGAACATATATGTGGAAATGATGGGCATTTCAGCTGCATTTGCCAACCATCCTTTAGACTGCCTCTGAACCTATAGACAAAACACCAGCAACAGAGCGTGAGGTGCCAGAAGGCAAGACTTGAGGGGAGTTTGATAAACATGGTGTCTTATTTCCACTACAGATTTCCTAACCCCAGAAAACTGAACCTGTGCAGCAACCTTCTCACAGCATCTATAACCCTGGGTGTTTGAAAGATGAATAGAAAACCTCTGGAGCTTAAAGAGCCTTCACCCTGGGCAATTCAAAGCTCTGCCCATCACCCATTCTTCTCCATGAGCCAGAACTCCTGAGGCATAGGGAGGGAGCTTTCAATAACATACACAGTTAACCTGTCAAATTCACAGGGGTTAGGGGTGCCTACCCTCCATGCAGTCAAAAACCCATCTGTAACTCATAGTTGGCCTTCTGTATATGCTGTTCCCCTGCATACATGGATTCTACCAGTCATGGATCATGTAGTACTGTAGTATTTTCTATTGACAAAAATCATGTATAAGTGGACCCGTGCAGTTCAAACCCATGTTTTTCAGGGGTCAAATGGACAGTGAGAAGTACTGGCATAGGTATGAGGACAGGAGAAGAGGAAAAGTGGTCACACAGCAAGTAAATGGAGGAGGCCAACTTCCAGGGTTGGCTGTTTTCCTCTAGGTCTTCTCACCTAGGATTTTGCTTGCTTGCTGTTGAAACCAGCAGGCCCAAGACAGAGTGTGAAATGGAAGGTGCTGGTGGACACTTTAATAAGCAGTTTCCAACAGATCCTCAGGGCTTCCCTAGTGGGTCAGCAGTAAAAGAATTCACCTGCAGTGCAGGAGATAAGGGTTCAATCCCTGGGTCATGAAGATCCCCTGGAGAAGGAAATGGCAACTTTCTTCAGTATTCTTACCTGGAGAATCCCGTGGACAGAGGAGCCTGGTGGGCGACAGTCCATGGGGTCACGAAAGAGTTGGACATGACTTAGCGACTGAACAACCACAACAAAGGGATCCTTGGGGCTCAGGGAGCAACTTCAGATCTCTCAGGGCTGCCACCCTGCTGGTTCTCACACCATTATCTGATGAAGTGTGTTCACTAGGTGGCAGATGACTACCTCAAGACTCTGGGTTATGTGTCCATTAAATCAGATTGCTAATCAGGAGGTTTTAATGTTGAGTATGAATTTTTGAGCAATAACTGTTTTCAAGTTTTTGTACTAAATACCACAAAATGAATCCCTAAACAAAAGAACATCTGTCACAGAAGCAGCTATAGTCAACATTCGACAGCTGGGCCAATTCCTGGTCCCTACCAAGCATAGAGAAGCTTTCTTGGACACACACACACAGCACAACTGCCTTCTCCTGCTGAGTCATGCATAGATGATAATACAGGGTGAGCCAGACTTGCCATAAGAAGGTCTTTTTTTACGTACCCCAACCATATATAGCGGAAAAGGCAATGGCACCCCACTCCAGTACTCTTGCCTGGAAAATCCCATGGACAGAGGAGCCTGGTAGGCTGAAGACCACAGGGTCACTAAGAGTCAGAAACAACTGAGCGACTTCACTTTTACTTTTCACTTTCATGCATTGGAGAAGGAAATGGCAACCCACTCCAGTGTTCTTGCCTGGAGAATCCCAGGGACGGCGGAGCCTGGTGGGCTGCCGTCTATGGGGTCGCACAGAGTCGGACACGACTGAGGCGACTTAGCAGCAGCAGCAGTAACCACATATAGAACTCTTAAACACACCAAACATTTCTGTTTCTGTCATAGTCACACTGTCTACACTTTAGGCAGAGATAACCTGAAACAAAATAGGGTCTTCCCCAAGTAGGGAAGCCTAGAACTAGGTGGAATCCCTTCCCAAAGTCTTTTTACTGAACTTTAGAGTTAATTACTCTCAGAATCAGAATCCACTTGAATCTACTTTGGGAAGACGAGAGACTACAGACACCAGAGTCTGTCTGGTAGCAAGTAAGAGGCTGAAATCTAAATTCAGCATGAGTCTGGGATTCTAAATAAGAACTATACCTATTCTATAGTTGACATGTGTGATGTGCCAGGCCTAGCAGTAAGAACTTGCTTTATCTCATTTTATTGTCAGTCATAACCACCCCCAGGAGGCTGTGGTTGTCATCCTCAACTCATAGACCAGAAACCTTAGGCCCAAAGAGGAAAATGGCATGCCCAAGATCACAGAGCTAGTATGTGATGGAATCTGGATTCCAATCTGCTGTCTCAATCACTAAGTGCCTCCCAGCAATTAAAAAATTATACACACACTCCTTGTGAAAGGATGCATTAAGTGAAAATAGATACAAGGGCAGTGACTTTCCTAAGCTAGATGTCACGCCTCTGTTAACTGATGGACACTGTTGGCCACACTTCTTCCACATCAAGGTCCACAGGCTTAAGACTTGACCTCTGACCTTGCAACATCACCAAGGGCTTTCCCAGGATAGCTGGCACTCTCTTGGTGCTTTGCCTGGGGCTCCTCATGCAAGATCCAAGCCTGAAACACAGGATTTATATAACGAGTATCTTGATCACCACATGAAGCCCATAATAAGGCAGAAATAGGGCATCTCTTTTTTATTTCAAACGGAACAATTGTGAGTTTAGGAATATGAGAATCTACCTGGTTCATAGCCTGCCAACAATGGTAACAGAGAACAAGCAGGCCTGTGAAGCACAAAGCCCTCAATCGCAGCCAGAAATTCCCATCAAGGTACAAATCTCAGAAAGAAACAGGGAAACTGAATCCTGCCCTTAACTTGCTTGAAATTCTGCAAATACCTATTTCCATACAACATTGGAGGGAGATTGGAGAGATATTCCCTCTCCACGGGTCAGGGCGGTTTCCTAGGTGGGGCACTTGATCAGCTGAGGCCCAGCTATGATCCCATATTTCTAGCATTTTTCCACCCTCCCTCCACACACACCAATTCCCAGTAATCTGTACCCTTGGACAGCCCTTTGAGCACAGGAACCAGCAGAAACTCAGAGCCAATGACCATGAAGGAGGCAGCAAAGGGGCTACACACTGTGATTCCTCCCAGGGGCCAGAAGCTGTGAAGGCGATTCATCCCAGTACTGAGCACATGCTGAGGTTTGGGGCCGCAGCCCTGAGGGCCCTGGGCCTGCACTCACACAGGCCACCAGCCAGCAAGGCAGCTTGTCAAGTGAACAGACACTGACAACCAGTGTAACCAGATTGTGATACAGGGGACTTCCTGGTGGTTCAGTGTTTAAGAATTCACTTTCCAATGCAGAGGATGTGGGCTTAATCCCCAGTCAGGGAACTAAGATCCCACATGCTGCAGGGCATCTAAATGCCAACGCCGCAACTACTGAACTGTTTGCCCACAACAAAAGATCCCATGAGCCACAACTAAGACCTGATGCAGCCAAAAATAAGCAAATAAAAAAAAAAATGAACTGTGACACAGGACGTGCAGGGTCCTCTGGAAGGACAGGTGGTCACCATTCCTGGCAGAGGGTGTACGTCATGGCAGAATCAGGGAAAACTCCCTGGAGGAACCTCTAAGTTGAGGCTTGAAAATGAGAGGTTACCTTGGCAAAGAAGAGAAGCCGGTGGGGGGAAGGGCAGAGGGCTGTGTCCCTAAACAAAGGACCGATATGGTCAAAGAACTGAAAGCTGCTGCAGCTGGCTTACAGCATGTGCTCCCTGCAACTCCTGCAGGATGAGGAGCGGGGCAGGCAGGGAGACAACCCAGGGCCTGTGAGGGGAGGCAGGTCCACCACGGCTCAGCAGCCCAGACCCAGCCTCCTCTGAACACACCCTCCTTGGGATGCTCCAGGGGGTCCTGACGTGCCTCGAGCCAGCCTGTCTGGCCATACATTTCATAAGGGGGTCACCACCACGATGAGAATAGCAGGCCTTGTTATTTGGGGGGTTGAGGGTGAGTTAGAGGTGATGTCAGCCTTATCCCAGTGGACCAAGGTAAATTCAAGGAGACAGAGAGTAAAGCTTATCAGGGGCTAGGGGAGAGAGATGTGGAGAGTTACTGTTGACTAGATACAGAGTTTCTGTTCAGGCTGATGAAAAAGTGCTGGAAATGGATAATGCTGATGGAAAATTGCTGGAAATGGAAAGTGATTATACAACATTATGACTGTATATAATGTCACTAAGTTTTATACATAAAAAAGGTTAAAATGGGAAGTTTTGTGTTAAGTAATTTTACCACAATTTTTTTAATTGCCCAAAGCAGGAGATCACTTAAATTTCCAGTTCTTCCTAGCCCCAGGGAATAATCAACAGTCTAGACATTAACCAGATATATAAAGGTCAAGTCTAGTATCTGACATATAGCAGATGTCAATACACGATGGTTACTATTCTATTATTACTGAATCCACATGGCTTCTCTTGCAATCACCTAAGGATAAATGTATTTGGTATATTACAATTAAGTATTAATTAACAACCACCATAGAATTCCTGTTATAACTCCACATCACAGATTTTCAAGTTTAAGTTCAGCTTCTCCTTCCATTGCTTCCTCCCATCTCCTGCAATAAGCTGTTTACCATTTCAATTATTTTAGTTCCAACCACTGTGATCACTGTACTTAAAATTCAATCAGGCTTCTAATTTTAAGCATCTTTTTTGCATATAACGCCAACAATTGACAAGCGTCCTGAATTTAACATCTGTTCCCAGCAGTAAATGGTTTTAAATTTGAGAAGTGAAAACACATATAAGGCAATTACGAGCAGTTTTTGCACTGTGATTCATGGCTGGCATCAGCAACTTCCTCCACGACAGCCATGGTCCTGAGAGATGGGGCCACAGCCTGCAGCATTCCGCAACGCAGATGCTGAACAAACCACCTGGACACCCTGCTGCTGCCAAGATGCCTTTTGACTAACAACAAAGGAAAAACCTACTATGCACCAGGAAACCTGCTGGATAATTTTCTAGGCTCTTTCTCGTGTAATCTGAATTCGCCCAGAACCTGGAATAAAGACAGGGTCTCTTGCACTCAGACAGTGCAAGCGAGTCTGGGAGTCTCACTGATGTCCACAGCCAAGAAAGCATGAAAGGTGGCCCCTCATGCTGCCTTAGTGTCTCCCTGATGGTGTTAATGTCTGTGTCAAGGCTCTGTCTGCTGTTCAGAGGATGGCAGGGCAGGAGGAATCTAGCCAGAAACTGTCCCACTGGGCTCACAGACTCGGATGTGAGGTTATGGAAAGAGTGGAGGCAAATACAACCAAAGATGTTTTTCATTCCAACTTGGGAGGTGACACACCAGCTAAGACAAGGAAGGGATCATTAAGTGTATGAAAAGAAAGCAGCCATTTCTTTGGCTTCAAACAAATGTCAATTATACATAAATTAGTAAACTGTGAAAGGAAATAAGTATAAATGCTAGAAATATACTTTATTATTAAAAATGTCTAAATTTTTCAATTAAGAATTTTAATATTTCCACTAGGCCTTCTAGAACTACATATAAGACAATTACAAGCAGCTCTTGCACTATGATTCACGGCTGGCATCACGTGGCAGCTTCCTCCACAACAGCCACAGTCTTGAGATGAGATTCTCCAGGCCAGAATACTGGGGTGGGTAGCTGTTCCCTTCTCCAGGGGATCTTCTCAATCCAGGCCTTCCCCATTGCAGGTAGATTCTTTACCAGATGAGCCATCAGGGAAGCCCAAGAATTCTGGAGTGGGTAGCCTATCCCTTCTCCAGTGGATCTTCCCAACTCAGGAATCAAACTGGGGTCTCCTGCATTGCAGGCGGATTCTTTACCAGCTGAGCTACTAGGGAAGCCACTAGAACTACAGCTCCATAACTTAAAAATTCCGTATCATCAGCCTCTATTCAAAAGTCTGAAACCTGGCTTTCCATGAAGGACGCCACTTCCTCAGTCCCTTGGGGATGGGAAGTGGGGTCTTCTCTCTCTCTGCTGTCATTCCAATACTTCACCACCTTCAATAGCTGCCTCCTTGCATCACCCCATGATTGGCAACTCATTCATCTAACACTTGGGCACCTGGCACCTATCTTCTCCTTTACGTCTGCTCCTTCCCCTTTCCTGGGTGGCATAACCTGGGTTATCTGTGTGGATAACCCATCCTGCACCCTGACCTCCACTTTCTAGACCACCTTGTTCTAGGGTCCTCCTCCTGCACTCCATCTCAGCCACCAGAGTCACACCTTGGACTTTATCTACCAACAGTACTCTCCTGTTACCATCATTCATTCAAATGTTACATCTGACCACACCCTCTTCTTCCCAACATGTTTGTTAGCCTCCTGCCTCCCTGGACCCTCCTTCCTCCTACCTCTCTGCAACCAGCCTTGGACCTCTGATCCACCATCCCTTCTTTGCCCAATCCAGCAGTGCAGTGCAGGCACATGAATAGAAAAACCAATTCAACAGGTTTGTCTTTTTCCTTGTGTAAATCTGAATGTTTTTACTCGTAACTATAATGCTGACTTATATTTGGGGTGTTGTGCCCATGGTTTTTTTTAAACCACCTTACAAAATGATATTAATCTATAGAGGGGTGGTCAGGAAGGCCTTTACTACATTTGAACACAAATCTGAAAGGAAGAGAAGGAGCCACATGGCTTTCTGGGAAGAACATTCCAAGCAGCACAAACAGTAAACCCAAAGGCCTAGAGGCAGCAGCATGCTTGCCAAGTTCAAAGAACAGAAAGGAGACCAGCACAGCAAGAGCAGAGCAAACCAAGGGGGAGTGGTGGGAGGGGTAACCTAAGAAACGGACCTCAATGGCAGCAGGAGGCAAACCACAGAGAGCCTCCAAGGCCAGGGACAGACCATGGCTTTTACTCCGAAGGGGGCATTTTGAGCGAAGAAGTAATGTGCCCCAACTTGCATTTTGAAAGGCATTCACTGACTTCTGGGTTCAGAATTGCCTCTGGGGCAGAGCTAGAGTGGAAGCAGGGGTTCCAGATAAGAGGCTGTGATCCAACTAAGAGACAGGAAGACAGAAGTGCTAAGAAATGGTCAGAACTACTTTGAAGATAGTATTTTGAAGGTAGAACCAACTAGATAAATAAACACAGATGAATAAAGAGAACTGATAGGTGAGAGCTGGTAGATGATAGATCAATAAAAGAAGTAGGTACATATTTGTATCTGAAGACATATCCACAGTTTATGGCTGAGGGAGAAGCCTATCAGAGCAGTATATATGATCTTACATATTAAAAATACATATTTATACATGCCTAACCTGCCAAATAGGAAAAGGAGTATGTCAAGGCTGTATATTGTCACCCTGCTTATTTAACTTATATGCAGAGTACATCATGAGAAATGCTGGGCTGGAAGAAGCACAAGCTGGAATCAAGGTTGTCGGGAGAAATATCAATAACCTCAGATATGCAGATGACACCACCCTTATGGCAGAAAGTGAAGGGAAACTAAAAAGCCTCTTGATGAAGGTGAAAGAGGAGAGTGAAAAAGTTGGCTTAAAACTCAACATTCAGAAAACGAAGATCATGGCATCTGGTCCCATCACTTCGTGGGAAATAGATGGGGAAACAGTGGAAACAGTGTCAGACTTTATTTTGGGGGGCTCCAAAATCACTGCAGATGGTGACTGCAGCCATGAAATTAAAAGACGCTTACTGCTTAGAAGGAAAGTTATGACCAACCTAGATAGCATATTGAAAGGCAGAGACATTACTTTGCCAACAAAGGTCCATCTAGTCAAGGCTATGGTTTTTCCAGTGGTCATGTATGGATGTGAGAGTTGGACTGTGAAGAAAGCTGAGCGCCAAAGAATTGATGCTTTTGAACTGTGGTGTTGGAGAAGACTCTTGAGAGTCCCTTGGACTGCAAGGAGTTCCAACCAGTCCATTCTAAAGGAGATCAGTCCTGGGTGTTCATTGGAAGGACTGATGCTGAAGCTGAAACTCCAATACTTTGGTCACCTCATGTGAAGAGTTGACTCATTGGAAAAGACTCTGATGCTGGGAGGAATTGGGGGCAGGAGGAGAAGGGGACAACAGAGGATGAGACGGCTGGATGGCATCACCGACTCGTCACTCAAACATGAGTTTGAGTGAACTCCAGGAGTTGGTGATGGACAGGGAGGCCTGCCGTGCTGCAATTCATAGGGTCGAAAAGAGTCAGACATGACTGAGCGACTGAACTGAGGAAGATATTTGGAATGATATACACTCAAGTGCTAACAGTGATTCCCTCTGATGAATAGAGGTAGAGGTGCATGGGAAAGCTATCATCTTGTACTTTATATGCATTTGGGGTTTAAACAATGAGTATACATATTCATCGAAGAAGGCAATGGCAACCCACTCCAGTAGTCTTGTCTGGAGAATCCCAGGGACGGGGGGTGGGGCCTGGTGGGCTGCCGTCTATGGGGTCGCACAGAGTCGGACATGACTGAAGCGACTTAGCAGCAGCATACATACTCATTAATCATGCTGAATGGGACAGGTCATTTGGTAGTAAATACCACTCCACAAGAGGTGGTGACCCTACACTGGATAACCAAAGGATAATCCCTTTGGTGACATGAGTCAGTCACCTAAGGAGTCAAAAGTTAGATAGCACATTGGACCTAAAGAGTCCCCTCAAGCCTTGGGCTTCCCTCCCAAGATAAACTATTCTGTGTGATCCCCTCACTTCTCTGAGCCTCAGTTCCCTCACTGGTAAGACAAGGATTGACAGTACCTTCCCCAGGTCTGAGATAATATAAAGTGGGCTTCCCAGCTAGCACTAGTGGTAAAGAACCTGGCTGCCAATGCAGGATACACAAGAGATACAGGTTAGATCCCTGGGTCAGGAAGATCCCCTGGAGGAGGTCATGGCAACCCACTCCAGTATTCTTGCCTGGAGAATTCCATGGAGAGAGGAGCTTGGAGGACTACAGTTCATGCAAAGAGTCAGACATGACTGAAGCAACTTAGCACAAATGCAAAGTGTCCTGTACAGGACCCAGCACACAGAGACTCTGTAAGCATCAACTCTCCTTCCCTCCCCAGGAAGGACTGCAGGGAAATCCAGTAGATGGGGCTGCTCCCAAAGGCTCAAAACACCCTACCTAATATTGCAGGTTCCAGTGAGACAGGAAGGGTACTGGCCGAAAAGTGTTTCCAGTGCTCCATCCCTCAAAGCAGGAGGGTCTCCCTCAGAGGGAAGGATACAGCTGCTTCCCTCTCACCCTCTCTGGAGAAAAGCAAAGAGTAAGGTAGAAATACCCCCACTCTACTAGCAACAACATATGGCTGGACTCCCCAGAATTCCAAGTCAAAGGTCAGAAGTTCCTGACAGTGCATGATTTTCTTCTCCTGGCTTGGGAGGAGGCCTTGGGGAGAGGGAAAGAAAAGCTGGATGCTATTTATCTAAAATCACTTATACTTTTCAAGAAGCTATAAAAACTGCATGCTCTTGCCAAATGAATGTCGAAAGAGCTTTGATATCCATTCTGGCCGGAAATGATCCGTTCCCTTCCTAATGCAGATATATGGTTTTTGTGTCTCAGATCTGCCCAGTCAGATGCACAGTGCATTCTTAATTATTTTGAAATGATTAAAAATGGAGTCATAAATCTATGCTTTGACACGACATGGTGATTTGACCCCCAGACATAACGTAATGGGTTATTAACAATGCTTCCCAAATCTATTGAAAATTTTTTTCCAAAGCTATTCACTAATTAATAGCTGTTCACACAATGATCATTTTTGAGTAATTATGGAAGTGTGTCACATTTCTTGTGATGAGAACATAATTATATCCATTAAAATTATTTGTATAGTTTTTAACCTTCTGCCAAAAATAAATGAGGCCAGTCAAAGGGTAACACGAACGTTGTGACAATACCTAGAGGTTATCTCCTCCGTGACACTTGCTTCCCAGAGTTTGTTCTGTAGCCCAGAAACTTGCTACTTGTCCTTCAGCTTTTTCAGAGCCCCTGGAGGCAAATGGCACTGAAGCAATGCCTGGGAGGGAGGGTCCCTGTGATCTTGCAGGATTCACACCTCTTCCTCTGTAGCCATCAGGCTGTTCCCCCTCAGCCTCTGTCATCTCCTGCACAGCCCCCTTACCCACCTCACCCCTCCAGTTCGTCCTTCTAACCCAGCCCCCAATCACAGTATATATAACTCCCAGCCTGCCCAAACTCCTATTTCCTAGGCCCTCGCTCCACCTCCCTGCACTGACTGGGACCTGCTGGAAGGCAGGCACTCCTCTCACTCATCTCGGTGTCCAGCAGAGCCTGTGAGACTGAACTTGCATCTCCTAAAAAGCCAGAGGAGGAGGGTGTAGACAGCTTGCTTAGTTCACACTTGCACTTGAGGAGCAAGACCAAGTGGGATGAGTCCAACAAAGGCTTGGCTTTTTGCTGGGACTATCTTAGAGTGTGTTTGGAGTTGAAGGGAGGCTTGACTTACTGCCCTCCCAATGTGATGCCCAGGTTCTAGGAAGCCTCCTGCCTCAGATCAAGGTAAATCAAGAAGCCCAAAACCATGGGACTTCTATAAAAAAGTATTTGACATTCATCTGAAATTCTAATTTAACTGGGCATCCTGCATTTTATCCTGTAACTCTAGATGGAGATGAGACAGAGGCAGGGGTCCACCAGATGGGCCTCTCCCCAGCCAGCCCAGGCAGCCTCCCTCATTCCTGAGGTATGAGCTGCTGCAGGGTCACTCCTATCCGCAACACACCAGGGATCCTAGGCTCAGGCTGAAAGCTCTGCAGGACCACAGACGAAACCTTACCTGAAGGTGTTTTTCATCACAATAACTGCGGGCTCTTGCCTCGGCCGCTGCCGTTGTCCCATACCTCCATACCACCAATTCACCTCTTGTCTAGAGTGCACCTTCACCTTCCAGGAGACAGCCTTCTCCACACCTCCAAGCTCCTGCCAGCATCTCTAGCTGTGGCCACAAGAGACTTCACCACCTGAGGTCACAGGCCTGGGAGGATGGACCTCGAACGGGCCTGGCCCCTGACACTGGATACCACACACTCCAAGAAAGACCTTCTTTTGTAATATGTGTGAAGCAGTTGTGGGTGGGGGAGGAAGGAGAAGCAGGAGCAAAAGCTAACAGTGCAGTCAGGCCTGTGACCTGTGTGAAATGAAAATATCTCCTGCCATATCAATAAACAAAAAATGTCACAGCCACCAGCAATTTTTGGCCTCCAAATGTGAATGAGGGCTCCCAAAACCGCGATCCAGTCGAAGTTCATCCAAGTTCAAGTCTATTGCATCGGTGATGCCATCCAGCCATCTCATTGCTGTGATATTAGTTTGCTTCCGTCCTGGGACTATAAGCAGGAACCCTGAACTGCAATCTTTGAAGTCTCACCCACGGAGCAGACATGCTGCCTGGGACCCTTTCCCAATTGGGACTCCAGATGTGCTGTGACATGGGACTTCCCAGCACTGATTGAGTCTGGGTGTTGGTCAAAACCCAATTTGGTGATGTTTTCTTTGCTCTATTTCTCTTTTCTTTTAATGTTAATATATTGAAAGTAAGCTAGATAATTCTCTTGCAGGAAGGGGGACCTCTTCCAGGGCCCAAAACTGGGCTCTTGTCTGACACTCGGAAATGAATTGTCCGAGGAGACACATGTGCTGACAAAGCAAGAGATTTTATTGGGAAAGGGTACCCGGCTGGAGAGCAGTAGGGTAAGGGAACCCAGGAGAACTGCTCTGCCACGTGGCTCACAGTCTCGGGTTTTATGGTGATGGGATTTGTTTCAGGGTGGTCTTTGGCCAATTATTTTAATTCAGAGTCTTTCCTGGTGGCGCACACATCACTCAGCCAAGATGGATGCTAGCGAGAGGGATTCTGGGAAGTGGACAGACATGCGGTGTCTCCTTTCAACCTTTCCTGAACTCTTCCGGTTGGTGGTGGCTTATTAGTTCCATATTCCTTATCAGGATCTCCTGTCATAAAACAACTCATGCAAATGGTTACTATGGTGCCTGGCCAGGGTGGGCGGTTTCAATCAGTGTGCTTCCCCTAACTCCCTAGAAAATATTTGTATTATTTATTTGTATATAATGAGTGTCTTATTTTGTTAACAAATCCTTTGAACCTGAGACAAAAGTGAAAACTTTCAGCAAAACACAGTACAAGAACCAAGAACTTTCGGATGTACAAGCTGGATTTAGAAAAGGCAGAGGAACAAGAGATCAAAGTGCCAACATCTGTTGAATCATAGAAAAAGCAAGAGAATTCCAGGAAAACATCTACTTCTGCTTCATTGACTATGCTAAAGCCTTTGACTATGTGGATCACAGCAAACTGTGGAAAATTCCTCAAGAGATGAGAATACCAGACCACCTTACCTGCCTCCTTAGAAGCCTGTATGCAGGTCAAGAAGCAACAGAATGGGTCATGGAACACAAGCTGGTTCAAAATTGGGAAAGCAGCACATCAAGGCTATATATTGTCCTCCTGCTTATTTAACTTATATGCAGGGTACATCATGCGAAATGTCAGGCTGGATGAAGCTCAAGCTAGAATCAAGATTGCTGGGAGAAATATCAACAATCTCAAATATGCAGATGACACTGCCCTTATGGCAGATAGTGAAGAGGAACTAAAGAGCCTCTTGATGAAGGTGAAAGAGGAGAGTGAAAAAGCTGGCTTAAAACTCGACATTCAGAAAACTAAGATGATAGCATCCAGTCCCATCACTTCATGCCAAATAGATGCAGAAAAAATGGAAACAGTGACAGACTTTATTTTCTTGGGCTCCAAAATCACTATGGATGATGACTGAAACCATGAAATTAAAAGACATTTGCTCCTTGGGAAAAAAAACTATGACAAACCTAGACATAGTATTAAAAAGCAGAGACATCATTTTTCAGACAAAGGTCCATATAGACAAAGCTACGGTTTTTCCAGTAGTCATGTATGGATGTGAGAGTTGAACCATAGAGGAAGGCTGAGAGCTGAAGAATTGATGCTTTTGAACTGTGGTGCTGGAGAAGACTCCTGAGAGTCCCTTGAACAGCAAGGAGATCAAACCAGTCAATCCTAAAGAAAATCGAAGGACTGACGCTGAAGCTGAAGCTCCCGAAGAGCTGACTCATTGGAAAAGACTCTGACCCTGGGAAAGATCGAGGGCATAAGGAGAAGAGGGTGACAGAGGATGAGATGGTTGGATGGCATCATCAACTCAATGGACATGAGTTTGAGCAAACTCCAGGAGATAGTGAAGGATAGGGAAGCCTGGCACACTGCAGTCTATGGGGTCACAGAGTCGGACACAACTAACCAACGACTGAAAAACAACAACATAATTCACAAAAGTCAAACTAATCTAACAACTTTTTTTGAATGAGGAAAACTGGTTTAGGAAGTTTCATTGTGGCCTTCCCCTCAGCGGGCCTTACAGATGCTAATAATAGCGATTATAATAGCAATTCAACAAAAAGCTTGGGAAAGAAAAAGTCTAGCTACTATTTCAACGAGGTAAAAAAAAAAAAAAAAAAAACCATTTTTTAAAGGAATTACCAAAATGAATAAAATTTCTTTGGATGGTTACTTAGAATGGGATAAATAAAATAGACGTTTATATGATTAAAGAAGATTTAATATTACTACCTAAAGTTAATGAGCCAAGTGAAAGTGTTAGTCACTTAGTCATGTCTGATTCTTTGTGACCCCACAGACTGTAGCCTGCCAGGCTCCTCTGTCCATGGAATTCTCCAGTCAAGAATACTGGAGTGGGTTACCATTCCCTCCTCCAAGGGATCTTCCCAACATAGGGATCTAACCCACATCTTCCATATCGCAGACAGATTCTTTACTGTCTGAGCCACCAGGGAACACCCAAGAGGGACCAGCGAGCCATGAGGGACACCTACTGGTCCTCAATATTAAAAGTTAAGCAAATCTGTTCTATTTACCCCAGTTTTAAGTTATATATTTAAAGAGCTAGAAAAATATACACTGAGATATCTGATCAATTATTTTGGGATAGTTAAGCCAAAGGGCCTAACTGTCTTTCTTGGCTCTACCCGACTCTGGGGATTCCAGAGCATTTCATATAAAAGTAGATAAAACAGAGAACAAAAAGAAAAACAAAGTTGGGCATACTCCAGGAGATGGTGAAGGACCACTAAGGAAATATTAACCAAATGCCCTGAGGAAACCAGTAGTTACCTGAGCCATACAAAGTAAGTAAACACTGAGAACTAACGTGCAAGGGCTAATAAAATAAAAATAGTGATTTTGCTTTGGCTTAACTTATAAACTCAGAAAGGCCTTTGCTAAATGCCTTGTACAAACCTTTGAAGATATGATAAATTAAAACTCTAAAGTTAAAAAGCATAAAACTTCATAAATTACTTTTCAGTTTGATAAAAATCTTGTCACTGATTTAAGTAACTTTAGGCAACAAAGCCATTCTTTATAAAACTAAACAACTGCCTTTGTCTCGCAAAAGTAAAAACCAGAATATGAATGAATACAGGCCCCAAGGCCCTAGTTTAGTTCAGTAGTGTCTAATTCTTTGCGACTCCATGAACTACAGCATGCCAGGCTTCCCTGTCCATCACCAACTCCCGGAGCTTGCCTAAACACATGTCCATCAAGTGGGTGATGCCATCCAACCATCTCATCCTCTATCATCCCCTTCTCCTCCTGTCCCCAATCCCTCCCAGCATCAGGGTCTTTCCCAAGGACCTAGACTAAGCCCAATTAAGCAAGCAGGCAACATCTCTAAGACCAAGCGGGAAAAAAAGTGGCAGCTTTAAATCTAAACTGCTGAGAATATTCCCTCTGCTAAACCTTACAGATTGTTGCTATTGTTCAGTCACTGGGTCATGTCCCACTCTTTGCGACCCCATGGACTTCAGCACACCAGGCTTTCCAATCATCTGAGCAAGCCACTTTAAGTTATTTCAACTGTTTATCAACTAGCAACTTTATACCAATATTGTAATACCCAGTTCATACCTAACTTTTAGTAAAACCATGAGATCTCTAGTTTGTAATGGCTGTCTACACGTTACACATGAGCTATCTCTACTTCTAAAAGGTATTATTAGATTTAGAAAGAGCTCTATTTAACTTTAATAAAAAGTACTTACATTTAAAGAAAACTGGCCAAGACAACTTTTGGGTTCACGAGAAATGAGAAATATTTACTATCAAGTTGATAGCTGATATTAATGTTTAAGTTTGTGGATCTAATTAATATAGACATCATTAAAAGTCATCAAAATTAAGTATAATACTTTATTGCATCTCAGTTTAATAAATAGGAAATAAATCAACATGATAAAACTTTAAGGTAAATGTAAATGAGATAAGAACTTTGGGATAAAAGGTTTAAGGTAACCACATTTTAGAAATGTCGACTTGAAATGATCTTTCCAAATGTTTGGTAACTTAAGATTCTAAAACTGTCAATTTAAGTTAAGTGATGAAAGTTTATTTATTTAAAAGATACTGAGACATCAATTACTAAATAAAAAATTAAAAGTATTTGAGAATATTAATGAAAATGTTTGGTATCACCTAAGATGTTCTCTATAAGAAAATAAATGTTTTTTAGAAATGATCACTTATGTTTAAGCTCACCAATTTATAAAATGCCATATAAACATATTTATAAAATTAGGGTTTTAAAACTTGAAGATTCTAATCTAAACATGTAATTAAAACTATTAAAAATCATACAATAAGTTTTCAGGATAAGAAGGAAATAAAATGTATATTTTCAGTAAAGAAGATATGAGAAATGAAATAACATTTCAGTGAGAAAAAATGAGCTGGTTACTTTTACTTTGATGAAAAATGAAAGGCTGATACAAAAAGTGATGAGAGATTATGAAGAGGAACTCTGAACAAAAAGTTTTATTCATAATCAGGATTAACTAAATTTAGATTGAAGTTAATTAAGTCAATAGACCTTGTTAAGTGAGCTAATGCAAGACTGGAAATTTTCTCTCTCTCTACGGATTGTGTGAGTTTCTGTGCCCTTAAATGATGTATATGTATCTTGTTTGTGACCTTGGTTAAATGAATAGATATTGTTTCAGTGACCTATGATCCTGTGTTTTAAAATCTTTTTCATCTTTCTAACAAAATCCCCAAATATCAAGATCTAACCAAGTTTTTTAGCCTCCAGCTGACTCTAGGATGGATGCCTCAAAGAAATATCTCTGAGGAACCTCAGAAAGACATGAAAGTGTAGTCTCTCAGTCATGTCTGACTCTTTGTGACCTTATGGACTGCAGCCCCTGAGGCTCCTCTGTCCATGGGATTTTCCAGGCAAGAACACTGGAGTGTGTTGCCATTTCCTTCTCCAGGAGATCTTCCAGACCAGGGATCAAATTCAGGTCTCCCACATTGCAGGCATATTCTTTACCCTCTGAGCCACCAGGGAATCCCTCTGAGGAATCCCAGAGATCAATGCTAAGCTAAGTTTATTTGGTATTTTTAATTCAAAAAACATTCTCAAGAAATTGAAAGTGAACTTTAGGCTGTCATATATAAATATCATTAATACAGATACTACAAAATTTATATGAAATCCCTAACATTTGACATGTCCTGATATAATGTTATCAGTCATAATTCTAGTAATTATATTAAAATGTTATGTTCAGTTCAGACGCTCAGTCGTGTCCGACTCTTTGCAACCCCATGAATCGCAGCACTCCAGGCCTCCCTGTCCATCACCAACTCCCGGAGTTCACTCAAACTCATGTCCATCGAGTCAGTGATGACATCCAGCCATCTCATCCTCTGTCATCCCCTTCTCCTCCTGCCCCCATCCCTCCCAGCATCAGGGTCTTTTCCAATGAATCAATTCTTTGCATGAGGTAGCCAAAGTACTGGAGTTTCAGCTTTAGCATAATTCCTTCCAAAGAAACACCCAGGGCTGATCTCCTTTAGAATGGACTGATTGGATCTCCTTGCAGTCCAAGGGACTCTCAAGAGTCTTCTCCAACACCACAGTTCAAAAGCATCAATTCTTCGGCACTCAGCCTTCTTCACAGTCCAACTCTCACATCCATACATGACCACTGGAAAAACCATAGCCTTGACTAGATGGACCTTTGTTGGCAAAGTAATGTCTCTGCTTCTTAATATGCTATCTAGGTTGGTTATAACTTTTCCTTTTAATTTCATGGCTGCAATCACCATCTGCAGTGATTTTGGAGCCCCCAAAATAAAGTCTGACACTGTTTCCACTGTTTCCCCATCTATTTCCCATGAAGTGATGGGGACTAGATGCCATGATCTTAGTTTTCTGAACGTTGAGCTTTAAGCAACTTTTCCACTCTCCTCTTTCACTTTCATCAAGAGGCTCTTTAGTTCTCTTCACTTTCTGCCATAAGGGTGGTGTCATCTGCATATCTGAGGTTATTGATATTTCTCCCAGCTATCTTGATTCCAGCTTGTGCTTCTTCCAGCCCAGCATTTCTCATGATGTACTCTGCATATGAGTTCAATAAGCAGGGTGACAATATACAGCCTTGACATACTCCTTTTCCTATTTGGAACCAGTCTGTTGTTCCATGTCCAGTTCTAACTGTTGCTTCCTGACCTGCATACAGGTTTCTCAAGAGGCAGGTGAGGTAGTCTGGTATTCCCATCTCTTTCAGATTGTCCACAGTTTATTGTGATCCACACAGTCAAAGACTTTGGCATAGTCAATAAAGCAGAAATAGATGTTTTTCTGGAAACTCTCTTGCTTTTCCATGATCCAGAAGATGTTGGCAATTTGACCTCTGGTTCCTCTGCCTTTTCTAAAGCCAGCTTGAACATCTGAAAGTTCACGGTTCACATATTGCTGAAGCCTGGCTTGGAGAATTTTGAGCATTACTTTGCTAGCGTGTGAGATGAGTGCAATTGTGCAGTAGTTTGAGCATTCTTTGGCATTGCCTTTCTTTGGGATTGGAATGAAAACTGACCTTTTCCAGTCCTGTGGACACTGCTGAGTTTTGCAAATTTGATGGCATATTGAGTGCAACACTATCACAGCATCATCTTTCAGGATTTGAAATAGCTCAACCGGAATTCCATCACCTCCACTAGCTTTGTTCATAGTGATGCTTTCTAAGGCCCACTTGACTTCACATTCCAGGATGTCTGGCTCTAGGTGAGTGATCACACCATCATGATTATCTTGGTCATGAAGATCTTTTTTGTACAGTTCTTCTGTGTATTCTTGCCACCCTCTTCTTAATATCCTCTGCTTCTGTTAGGTCCATACCATTTCTGTCCTTTATCGAGCCCATCTTTGCATGAAATGTTCCCGGTATCTCTAATTTCTTGAAGAGATCTCTAGTCTTTCCCATTCTATTGTTTTCCTCTATTTCTTTGCATTGATCGCTTGTGGAAGGCTTTCTTATCTCTCCTTGCTATTCTTTGGAACTCTGCATTCAAATGGGTATATCTTCCCTTTTCTCCTTTGCTTTTTGCTTCTCTTCTTTTCACAGCTATTTGTAAGGCCTCCTCAGACAGCCACTTCGCTTTTTTGCATTTCTTTTCCATGGGGATGGTCTTGATCCCTGTCTCCTGTACAATGTCACTAACCTCCATTCATCGTTCATCAGGCACTCTATCTATCAGATCTAGGCCCTTAAATCTATTTCGCACTTCCTCTGTATAATTACAAGGGATTTGACTTAGGTCATACCTGAATGGCCTAGTGGTTTTCCGTACTTTCTTCAATTTAAGTCTGAATTTGGCAATAAGGAATTCATGATCCAAGCCACAGTAAGCTCCCGGTCTTGTTTTTGCTGACTGTATAGAGCTTCTCCATCTTTGGCTGCAAAGAATATAATCAATCTGATTTCGGTGTTGACCATCTGGTGATGTCCATGTGTAGAGTCTTCTCTTGTGTTGTTGGAAGAGGGTGTTTGCTATGACCAGTGCATTCTCTTGGCAAAACTCTATTAGCCTTTGCCCTGCCTCATTCCATATTCCAAGGCCAAATTTGCCTGTTACCCCAGGTGTTTCTTGACTTCCTACTTTTGCATTCCAGTCCTCTATAATGAAAAGGACATCTTTTTGGGGTCAGTCTAGTCAATCTGATCACATGGACCACAGCCTTGCCTAACTCAGTGAAACTAAGGCATGCCATGTCGGGCCACCCAAGACGGGTGGGTCATGGTGGAGAGGTCTGACAGAATGCGCTCCACTGGAGAAGGGAATTGCAAACCACTTCAGTATTGCTGCTTGAGAACCCCATGAACAGTATGAAAAGGCAAAATGATAGGATACTGAAAGAGGAACTCCCCACGTTGGTAGGTGCCCAATATGCTACTGGAGATCAGTGGAGAAATAACTCCAGAAAAAATGAAGGGATGGAGCCAAAGCGAAAACAATACCCAGTTGTGGATGTGACTGATGATAGAAGCAAGATCCGATGCTGTAAAGAGCAACATTGCACAGGAACCTGGAATGTTAGGTCCATGAATCAAGGCAAATTGGAAGTGGCCAAACAGGAGATGGCACGAGTGAACATCAACATTCTAGGAATCAGCGAACTAAAATGGACTGGAATGGGTGAATTTAACTCAGATTACCATTATATCTACTACTGTGGGCAGGAATCCTTTAGAAGAATGGAGTAGCCATCATGGTCAACAAAAGAGTCCGATGCAGTACTTGGATACAATCTCAAAAACAACAGAATGATCTCTGTTCGTTTCCAAGGCAAACCATTCAATATCCACAGTAATCCAAGCCTATGCCCCAACCAGTAAAGCTGAAGAAGCTGAAGTTGAACAGTTCTATGAAGACTTACAAATGTTATTTTATCAGTCATAATTCTAGTAATTATATTAAAATGTTATATGTTGCAGACTGTATACAGGTCAGGAAGCAACAGTTAGAACTGGACATGGAACAACAGACTGGTTCCAAATAGGAAAAGGAGTATGTCAAGGCTGTATATTGTCACCCTGCTTATTTAACTTACATGCAGAGTACATCATGAGAAATGCTGGGCTGGAAGAAGCACAAGCTGGAATCAAGATTGCCAGGAGAAAATATCAATAACCTCAGATATGCAGATGACACCACCCTTATGGCAGAAAGTGAAGAAGAACTAAGAGCCTCTTGATGAAAGTGAAAGAGGAGAGTGGAAAAGTTGGCTTAAAGCTCAACGTTCAGAAAACTAAGATCATGGCATCTGGTCCCATTACTTCCTGGGAAATAGATGGGGAAACAGTGGAAAACAGTGTCAGACTTTATTTTTCTGGACTCCAAAATCACTGCAGATGGTGATTGCAGCCATGAATTAAAAGACGCTTACTCCTTGAAGGAAAGTTATAACCAACCTAGATAGCATATTAAGAAGCAGAGACATTACTTTGCCAACAAAGGTCCATCTAGTCAAGGCTATGGTTTTTCCAGTGGTCATGTATGGATGTGAGCTGGACTATTAAGAAAGCTGAGCACTGAAGAATTGATGCTTTTGAACTGTGGTGTTGGAGAAGACTCTTGAGAGTCCCTTGGACTGCAAGGAGATGCAACCAATTCATTCTAAAGGAGATCAGTCCTGGGTGTTCTTTGGAAGGAATGATGCTAAAGCTGAAACTCCAGTACTTTGGCCACCTCATGTGAAGAGTTGACTGATTGGAAAGACTCTGATGCTGGGAGGGATTGGGGGCAGGAGGAGAAGGGGACAACAGAAGATAAGATGGCTGGATGGCATCACCAACTTAATGGGCATGAGTTTGAGTGAACTCCAGGAGTTGGTGATGGACAGGGGGGCCTGGCATGCTGCGATTCATGGGGTCGCAAAGAGTCGGACACAACTGTGGGGACTGAACTGAACTGAAACATCTTGAATAAATAGATCACATTTACAATGTAAAATAATTGTAATAGTATGATTCTAGGTATGGGAAGAGGCAACAAGAGAAATATCTCCTGGATGCTATTAGGTTAGAAGACATAAGATGCAGAGAATATTTTATTATTTATCAATGAGCCTAATCCAGAAATTAACACACAGAATGACATATCAATGAGGACCTCCACCTGATCTGGGATGATCCAGATCAGCACCACGGGACCAAAAAAAAAATGGTCATGATATGTGTCCCAAATATGGTCAAATTTATGACCACATGGAGGGGACTGTGAAATGAAAATATCTCCTGCCATATCAGTAAACAAGAAATGTCACAGCCATCAGTGATTTCTGGCCACCAAATGTGAACGAGCGCTCCCAAAACTGATCCAGCCCGATGCTGCCACCTTCCACGGTGATTGCTGAGGAGGCTGGGGGAGTACGAGAAGCAGCCATCTGCCACTCCTTAAGGTGAACAAGGAAACAGGATTGTTCAGGTAGCTGAGGTGCTTATGAAAGGAACGAGTCCAGCAAGCCCAGAGACTTGCATCTTCCCAAACAGAGAATGCTAAATTCCTTAACTCTGATCTTGATGTTCAGGACTGCCTGCTCCCTTTGTCACAAACTTGTATACAGGCCTGACTTACCTTTCCTGCCTCCTTGGAGCAGTTTTCTCAGAGCTATTGGTGCTGTCTCTGGGCTTGGAGTTCTAAACATTCCCACTGGATAAAATAACTCTCTACTTATAGGTTGCCACATATATTTTTAGTGGTACCTGTCTCCCCCTACTCCCCATCCCCAGGAGGTCTTCCCGGGAGAGAGGCTTCCAGAAGTTTCCCACCAGTTCCCCCAGATTCATTCTGTCACTTGACCAATAGTACATACTGCACCCTATTCTGTGCCAGGAACTGTTCTGGATAGTTGGGGATACATCACAGAGAAAAAGAACAAAGATTCCTGCCTTGTAGCATTGAATTGTACAGCAACCCAGAAATGCCAAACTCAGCAGCAAAATAGTCAAACAGATCAAAGAGGAAACCAAGCTTACACCACCTGTGTGAAAAACAGGCAATGCTGACTTGGAATGAAAGCATTAGATTATTAGAGAAAGCAGAGAGGAACCAAATAACTCAAACACAATAAAATAAGGACATTAATAAATACACCTAAGGTGTGCTTCAGGGAAAACGAGAGTAAAATAGTCAAATATCTGGCAAGTAACAAAAAAGACAAAATGCTAAATGAGAAAACATGGAGCAGATACAGGGAAAACATAAAAGTATAAGGCACTCAAGTTGTTGTCTAGTCGCTCAGTTGTGTTCAACTCTCTGCAACTCCATGGACTATACCCGCCAGTCTCCTCTGTCCATGGGATTCCCAGGCAAGAAAACTGGGAGTGGGTTACCACGTCTTCTTCCAGGGAATCTTCCCAACCAGGGATTGAACCCAGGTATCCTGCATTAACTGGCAGTTCTTCACCACTGAGCCACCAGGGGAGCCCCTTAGACACTGGTACCCATGGACAATTCATCCTCAACAAGAGGCAAAAACATACAACAGGGAAAAGGAGTCTCTTCAGCAAGTATTGGGAAAGCTGGACAGCTAAGTGTAAGTCAACGAAGCGTAGAAACACTCCTTCACAGCAAATACAAAAATTAACTCAAAATGGCTTAAATACTTAAACACAAGACATGACATAAAACTCCTGAAAGAGAGCATAGGCAAAACATTCTCTGACATAAACTGCACCAAGGTTTTCTTAGGTCAGTCTCCCAAGGCAATAGAAGTGAAATCAAAAAATAAACAAACTTAAGTTTTTTTTTTTTGCAACGGCAAGGAAACCGTAAACAAAACGAAAATACAACCTATAGACTGGGAGAAAATACTTGCAAATGATGCAACTGCTGCTGCTGCTAAGTCGCGTCAGTCGTGTCGACTCTGCTCGACCCCATAGACGGCAGCCCACCAGGCTCCGCCGTCCCTGGGATTCTCCAGGCAAGAACACTGGAGTGGGTTGCCATTTCCTTCTCAGTGCTGAAGTGAAAAAATGAAAGTGAAGTCGCTCAGTCATGTCTGACTCTTAGCGACCTCATGGACTTCAGCCTACCAGGCTCCTCCGTCCATGGGATTTTCCAGGCAAGAGTACTGGAGTGGGGTGCCATTGCCTTCTCCTGATGCAACTGACAAGGGTTTAATTCCCAAAATATACCAACAATTCATATAATTCAATAACAAAAACAAACAATCCAATCAAAAAATAAGCAGCAGACCTAAATAGACATTTCTCCAAAGAAGACCTACAGATCGCCAATAGGCACATGAAAAGATGCTTAACATTACTAATTATTGAGCTTCCCTGACAACTTAGCTAGTAAAGAATCTGTCTGGCATGCAGGAGACTCCTGTTGGATCCCTGGGTTGGGAAGATCCCCTGGAGGAGAGCATGGCAATCCATTCCAATATTCTTGCCAGGAGAATCCACATGGACAGAGGAGCCTGGCAGGCTACAGTCCATGGAATCACAAAGAGGCCAATAGGCACATGAAAAGATGCTTAACAGTACTAATTATTAGAGAAATGTGAATTAAAACTACAAGGAGATACCACCTCACACAGGTCAGAATGGCCATCATTTAAAAGTCTACAAATAAATGCTGGAGAGGATGTGAAGAGAAGGGAAGCCTCCTACCTTGTGATGGGAATGTAAGTTGGTGCAGCCACTGTGGAAAACAGTATGGAAGTTCCTCAAAAATTAAAAATAGAGTTGTCATAAGATCCGACAATTCCACTCGGGCATATACACAGACAAAACTGTAATTTGAACAGATACTTGCACCCCAATGTTCATAGCAGCACTATTCATAATAGCCAAGATATGGAAACAATATAAATGCCCATTGACAGATGAGTAGATAAAAAAGAAATGGTATATATACACAATGGAGAGCTGCTCAGCCATCACAAAGAATGAAATAATGCCATTCGCAGTAACGTAGGTGGACCTAGAGATTCTCATACTAAGCCAGGTAAGTCAGAAAGAGAAAGACAAATGTTACCATGTATCACTTACAGGTGGAATCTAAAATACAGCACAAGTCAACATATTTATGAAACAAAAACAGACTCACAGATACAGAGAACAGACTGGTTGCCAATGGGATGGGAATAGGAGCCGGAAGGATTTGGAGTTTGGGATCAGCAGAAGCAAACTATTATATAGAGAATGGATAAACAACGAAGTCCTATTGTATATCACGGGGGACTATATTCAATATCCTATGATAAACTATACCAGAAAAGAACAATAAAGTTTTATTTCTACATATAGAATATATCTGAGTCACTTTGCTGTACAGCGGAAATTAACACAACACTGTAAATCAACTATACTTCAATAAATTTTTTTTAATTTTTAAAAACTTTCACCACCCCCCAAAAAAATTGTAAGGCATTTAGCTATTATTTTTTGCTAATTAATTTGAAGATCTCAATAACATGGATGATTGGGGAAAACAGAACTTACAAAAATCAATCCTCTAAGAATTCTTTAATACCAATAATCGTGGGAAAGTTACAGAATATTTACTTCCAAATATTAAAAGGCTTCATTCCCACGTATCAAATTTAACTTTCAAGAAACTGCTAATTCTTGTCATGTGAACTGTTTTAATATGTAAAAACAAGTTGAATAGCAATCTAACTTATTTTATGGCACTATCCTAACTCTGACACTAAAATCTGAGAGCAATAGTAAACATGTATACTCCGCACTTAAGAAAATAAGTGTAAGGATTATCAGATATAAACGAATATATATAGAATGGATAAATAAAAAGGCCTATTGCATAGCACAGGAAACTATATTCAATATCCTGTGATAAACCATAATGGAAAAGAATGTATAAATATCTATAACGGAATCACTTTGCTGTATAGCAGAAATTAACAACATTGTATATCAACTATACTTCAATAAAATAAATTTTAAGAAAAGAAATTTAATAATCCTAAATAAAATACCATAAAATAGAGTTCAATGAATATTAAAAGTATAATGCTTAACAGTAAAGTAGATCTATCCCAGGACTGTAAAGTGATGATTTAGTGTTAGGAAATTAGTCAGTCATCATATAATCTCCAGAGCATGGCATCAATTTTTTAGTGACAGTCTTATGCTTAGACTCTTGTTAAATGTAACATCTTTATCTTATGAAAATTCTAATTCTGGGAATAGAATGACACTTGCTAAACATAATAAATATATATTATATAAAGAATTTATCTCCCTGAGGATCCTAGTTATTCAAATAATTGTATATTTAATAAGTGTATGACATTATCAATGGCAAGAAAATACATAAATACTCTCCTCAGTTATTCTAGTTCCTTCACATTGTTGAAATAAACCTTTCAATCAATGTGTAAGGTTATATTAAGTAATTCCTTCTCCTCCTCTTCCCATCAAGTGGGTACATCTTAGAACCAATAGCTTAAATCTAAGGAAATCAGATTTATCTCAAATGAACAACTCACTTCACACTTACTGATATAACTCTCCAGCTTTCATATGAAAATCAGGAACAAGACAGGGATGCTCATTATCACCATTATTATCTGAGACTATTGAGAAAGGCCTGACCAGTACAATAAGAAATAGCACTTAAAACTGTAACTATTAAAAATGAGACTATACTGTCATCTTCATTCATTCACTCATAATAAGATTGTTTTCCTGTGATTGATTTGAGACAATTTAAAAAACTATCAGAACTAAAAATAGTCGGTACCATGTTACTAATATTCAAAACTCATGAGTTGGCAAGGGTCTGGTGAAACAGACATAGTCATACGTTGTTCATAAGAATTTAAGTTGGTACAGCCCTTTTGGAAACAATTTGGCTACAGGTATTAGAAATCTTAAAATATTCATACAAAAATAAACAAAAGTTAATTCCCCTTATAGTAGATACTATTGCTTTTCCAAAAGATTTTAGATTTTTCTGACAGAACCTAAACTTTGGGGTGTATTCAGCCAAGATTTAAGGCAAGCATGGTAGTTCTGTTACCGTTTGCCAATGACGGGTCAGGAATACACATTCAACTTAGACCATGGAAGGGAAGTCTGCTTGAAACATTAACCTCTGCAAATAGAATAAATTATTTATTCTCTTAAGAACAAATCCCTTCTGCCTCTACCCTTTTCTCTCCTCCTTGAGATTCTATCAAATAATGATGTGATTCTTGGAGCTATGGCAGTTATCTTGGATCATGAGGGCACACGTTGTCAATACACTGAAAAACAGAAAGCACCTGTGCTCTTAATGACATTACTGAGCCACTACCCCAGCCTGTATAAGTATTTCCCTAAATTCGCATCTGAACACATAGCAGGCATCCATCATTCTTGGCTGTCTGACATCTTTTTAATAACCACCATGATATTTTGGTAGTTTCCACATAAGTCTTACCTCCCTGTACTAAGAATTCAAAGATCTACTTAGACTTCCTTTTTGCTAGACTGCAGACGTGTGTCCCAAATTCTGCCAGCATGGTTCACCCATACGAGACTAGATTCAAAGGGAGAGTGAAATGACAGCAAAGAGCTCAGTTTCTATAGTGTGCTGGTGGAGGCAAACTGGTCCTCCTAAATAATCTGTGGCAGAGTTTCTGGAGTCTAGAACCTGGGAGTCATTAGAGCAAAGCAACAGGAATTGGCATATGGGGTCACAGAGTCAAAGCAGCAGCAGCAGCAGTGTTTCAACTATTAATAGGAAGTCCCACAATGGGATGGAGCATGGATTCTAGCTGCACTGTTCCTGGCAGTCATATCCGAGACTAGTTGTCTGCATCACCACCCCACTCCCCAGAGATACCTATTATCTTGTGTAAAGATTCCTTTCTGCTTAAATATACCCCGTAGATTCTCTCATTTGCAAACAAGAGCCTGAACCTTTCATTCTATGTCTAGCAAACCATTTCAAATAGAAAATAATTCAAAATCTAAAAGAGCCTATACACAGATGACCATTGCCTGTATTTATTTATAATAGGTGAAAGAAATTTTAAACCAGCTAAGTGTCCCACAATGAGAAAATTATTAATGAGTAATTTATAATAAATCCAGTTGAAGTCTGTAAAATGTATATAATATGGAAAACTACTCCTAAAAACCATAATGCAGTAGGGCAAACATCATACAGAGTTTGACCATAGCCATGTTAATAGAACAAGTCTCATAAGCATTTCTCCCATTTTTATTTATCCACCAAGTACCTCCTATGATCTGTATAGTCGAAGTTATGGTTTTCCCAGTAGTCATGTACAGATGTGAGAGTTAGACCATTAACAAGTCTGAGCACCGGAGAACTGATGCTTTCAAATTGTGGTGCAGGAGAAGACTCTTGAGAGTCCCTTGGACAGCAAGAAGATCAAACCAATCAATCCTAAAGGAAATCAACCCTGAATATTCATTAGAAGGACTGATGCTAAAGCTGAAACTCCAATACTTGGCCACCTGATGCGACAAGCTGACTCTTGGAAAAGATCCTGATGCTGGGAAATATTGAGGGCATGAGGAGAAGGGGGTGACAGGATGAGATGGTTGGATGGCATTAGCAACTCAATGGACATGAGTTTGATCAAACTCTGGGAGATAGTGAAGGACACGGAAACCTTGTGCACTGTGTCCATGGGATCACAAAGAGTCAGACACAACTTGGCAACCGAACAACAACCATCTCCTATGGTAAATACCTTGGCGTGTCTGCACAGCCCATGAGTCACCCATCTTCCCTCAGAATTTGCCTTTCCACATCACAAGTTTGGGTTCTGGCAGCCAAGCTTGGTCCCTCATGACCCCTGCTCCCTGAGCACAGTTGACTAAATCTGGGGAGACCACGAGAGCCAAGCTGAGTCAGTGAAAATCTTCTCCAGGTATTTGAACTCAAATATTAATGTTAACTTCCTTGTGTGACTGGAACTGTGTACCAAGTGAGAGAGGTGGAGGGAAGGGGGAAGAAGGGGAGGCTGGAGTAGGGGAAAGGGAGAGGAAGAGAGAGTGGACAACTTTCTAAATTCTCATCTCAGCCTATTCTTGAGTTCTAACTTCCTCCTCCTCTTTGGGTTGTGGAAGAAAACTCCTATGTCCTTATGAAAACTTTTTTGCCACTAACTAGTATGAATGGGCTTCTGTTCCTCGGAACCAAAGATGGTTTTACTAGCACATTTCTAAAGGTGAAACCTCAGGATGCCATGGGCAATCTGAGGGCATCACACTTTCAGCATCCCTGACTTATTTCCTGTCCACTTCACCTTCCCAGAGGCTGAACCTTGTACCTCAGCCTACACAAGCAGGTCAAAGTCACTCTTAGCAAATTTGGCCAAACTAGCTTGGACCCTGAGCTCCCTTCATTGGACTGGTCAGGGTGGGGAACAACGGAAGGATGGGAATGAGGAAGCCTAAAGGTATCTATATAAAAATGGACTTGTCTTATGGAATATTACTCAGCCATAAAAAGGAACAAAATTGTACAATTCAATAGAGAAAGGGATGTATCTAGAGGACTGTCATACAGTGTGAAGTATGTCAGAAAGAGAAAAACAATAATGAATATTGCTTATACATTCAGTTAAGTCACTCAGTCATGTCTGACTCTTCGCAACCCATGGACTGCAGCATGCCAGGCCTCCCTGTCCATCACCAACTCCCGGAATTCACCCAAACTCATGTCCATTGAGTCAGTGATGCCATCCACCATCTCATCCTTGTCGTCCCCTTCTCCTCCTGCCCTCAATCTTTCCCAGCATCAGGGTCTTTTCAGATGAGTCCGTTCTTCACATCATGTGGGCAAAGTACTGGAGTTTCAACTTTAGCATCAGTCCTTCCAGTGAACACCCAGGACTGATCTCCTTTGGATGGACTGATTGGATCTCCTTGCAGTCCAAGGGATCTCTCAAGAGTCTTCTCCAACACCACAGTCAAAAGCATCAATTCTTCGGTCCTCAGCTTTCTTAAAGTCCAGCTCACATCCATACATGACTGCTGGAAAAACCATAGCCCCGACTAGACGGACCTTTCTTGACAAAGTAAGTCTCTGCTATTTAATATGCTGTCTAGGTTGGCCATAACTTTCCTTCCAAGGAGTAAGCGTCTTTATATTTCATGGCTGCAGTCACCATCTGCTGTGATTTGGAGCCCCAGAAAAATAAAATAGGCCACTGTTTTCCCCAATCTATTTGCCATGAAGTAATGGGACTGGATGCCATGATCTTTGTTTCTGAATGTTGAGCTTTAAGCCAACTTTTCCACTCTCTTCTTTCACTTTAATCAAGAGGCTCTTAGTTCTTCCTTACTTTCTGCCATAAGGGTGGTGTCATCTGCATATCTGAGGTTATTGATATTTCTCCCAGCTATCTTGATTCCAGCTTGTGCTTCTTCCAGCCCAGCACTTCTCATGATGTACTCTGCATATGAGTTCAATAAGCAGGGTGACAATATACAGCCTTGACATACTCCTTTTCCTATTTGGAACCAGGTCTGTTGTTCCATGTCCAGTTCTAACTGTTGCTTTCCTGACCTGCATACAGGTTTCTCAAGAGGCAGGTGAGGTAGTCTGGTATTCCCATCTCTTTCAGATTGTCCACAGTTTATTGTGATCCACACAGTCAAAGGGCTTTGGCATAGTCAATAAAGCAGAAATATTTTTCTGGAACTCTCTTGCTTTTTTGATGATCCAGCAGATGTTGGCAATTTGACCTCTGGTTCCTCTGCCTTTTCTAAAACCAGCTTGAACATCTGGAAGTTCACGGTTCACATATTGCTGAAGCCTGGCTTGGAGGAATTTTGAAGCATCAACTTTGCTAGCATGTGAGATGAGTGCAGTTTTGTGGTAGTTTGCATCTCTTCTTTTCACAGTGGTGAATATATGTCAACCCCAATCTCCCCAATTCACCTCCACCCCACTGATTCTGGTTATTCACATGTTTGTTCTCTACATCGTGTCTGTTTCTGCTTTGCAAATAAATCATTCTCTAGATCCACATATAAGCCTCTTACCCTTCCTCATCAGAGGGCAGACAGACTGAAAACCACCTTCACAGAAAAACTAACCAATCTAATCACATGGACCACAGCCTTGTCTAACTCAATGAAACTATGAACCATGCTGTGTAGGGCCACCCAAGATGGACAGGTCATGGTGGAGTGTTCTGAGAAATGTGGTCCACTGGAGAAGGGAATGGCAAACCACTTCTGTATTGTTGCCTTGAGAACCCCATGATCAGTATGAAAGGCAAAAAGATAGAACACTGAATGATGAACTAACTCCCCAGGTCGGTAGGTGCCCAATATGCTACTGGAGATCAGTGGTGAAATAACTCCAGGAAGAATGAAGAGATAGAGCCAAAGCAAAAACACACCACCCAGTTGTGGATGTGACTGGTGATGGAAGCAAAGTCTGATGCTGTAAAGAGCAATACTGCATAGGAAGCTGCAATGTTAGGTCCATGAATCAAGGCAAATTGGAAGTGATCAAACAGGAGATGAAAGAGTGAACGTTGACATTTTAGGAATCAGTTCAGTTCAGTTCAGTCGCTCAGTCGTGTCTGACTCTTTGTGACCCCATGAACTGCAGCACACCAGGCCTCCCTGTCCATCACCAACTCCCAGAGTTCACCCCAAACTCATGTCCATCCAATCAGCGATGCCATCCAGTCATTTCATCTACTGTTGTCTCCTTCTCCTCCTCCCCCCCAATCCCTCCCAGCATCAGAGTCTTTTCCAATGAGTCAACTCTTCACATTAAGTGGCCAAAGTATTGGAGTTTCAGCTTTAGCGTCAGTCCTTCCAATGAACATCCAGGACTAATCTCCTATAGAATGGACTGGTTGGATCTCCTTGCAGTCCAAGGGACTCTCAAGAGTCTTCTCCAACACCACAGTTCCAAAGCATCAATTCTTCAGCACTCAGCTTTCTTCACAGTCCAATTCTCACATCCACACATGACCACTGGAAAACCATAGCCCTTGACTAGACGGACCTTAGCCAGTGAACTAAAATGAACGGGAATGGGTGGATTTAGCTCAGACAACCATTATATCTACTACTGTGGGCAAGAATCCCTTAGAAGAAATGGAGTAGCCATCATAGTCAACAGAAGAGTCTGAAATGCAGTACTTGGATGCAGTCTCAAAAACGACAGAATGATCTCTGTTTGTCTCCAAGGCAAACCATTCAACATCAGGTATTCCAAGTCTATGCCCTGATCAGTAATGCTGAGGAAGCTGGAGTTGAACAGTTCTATGAAGACCTAGAAGACCCTCTAGAATTAACACCCAAAAAAGATGTCATTTTCATTATAGGGGACTGGAATGCAAAAGTAGGAAGGCAAGAAACACCTGGGGTAACAGGCAAATTTGGCCTTGGAGTACAGAATGAAGCAGGACAAAGGTTAATAGAGTTCTGCCAAAAGAATGCACTGGTCATAGCAAACACCCTCTTCCAACAACACAAGAGAAAACTCTACACATGGACATCACCAGATGGACAACATTGAAATCAGATTGATTATATTCTTTGCAGCCAAAGATGGAGAAGCTCTATACAGTCAGCAAAAATAAGACCAGGAGCTGACTGCAGCTCAGATCATGAACTCCTTATTGCCAAACTCAGACTTAAATTGAAGAAAGTAGGGAAAACCACTAGAATATTCAGGTATGACCTAAAAAAAGCCCTTATGATTATACAGTGGAAGTGAGAAATAGATTTAATGGACTAGATCTGATAGAGTGCCTGATGAACTATGGGCGGAAATTCTTGACACTGTACAGGAGATAGGGATCAAGACCATCCCCAAGGAAAAGAAATGCAAAAAAGTGAAGTGGCTGTCTGAGGAGGCCTTACAAATAGCTGTGAAAAAGAACAGAAGTGAAAAGCAAAGGAAAAAAGGGACGATATACCCATTTGAATGCACAGTTCCAAAGAATAGCAAGAAGAGATAAGAAAGCCTTCCTCAGTGATCAATGCAAAGAAATAGAGGAAAACAACAGAATGGGAAAGACTAGAGATCACTTCAAGAAAATTAGAGATACCAAGGGAACATTTCATGCAAAGATGGGCTCAATAAAGGACAGAAATGGTATGGACCTAACAGAAGTAGAAGATATTAAGAAGAGGTGGCAAGAATACATGGAAGAACTATACAAAAAAGAGCTTCATGACCCAGATAATCACGATGGTATGATCACTCACCTAGAACCAGACATCCTGGAATGTGAAGTCAAGTGGGCCTTAGAAAGCATCACTATGAACAAAGCTAGTGGAGGTGATGGAATTCCAGTTGAGTGATTTCAAATCCTAAAAGATAATGCTGTGAAAGTGTTGCACTCAGTATCCCAGCAAATTTGGAAAACTCAGCAGTGGCCACAGGACTGGAAAAGGTCAGTTTTCATTCCAATCCCAAAGAAAGGCAATGCCAAAGAATGCTCAAACTACTGCACAATTGCACTCATCTCACACGCTAGCAAAGTAATGCTCAAAATTCTCCAAGCCAGGCTTCAGCAATACATGAACCATGAATTTCCAGATGTTCAAGCTGGTTTTAGAAAAGGCAGAGGAACCAGAGGTCAAATTGCCAACATCTGCTGGATCATCAAAAAAGCAAGAGAGTTCCAGAAAAACATCTATTTCTGCTTTATTGACTATGCCAAAGTCTTTGACTGTGTGGATCACAATAAACTGTGGACAATCTGAAAGAGATGGGAATACCAGACCACCTCACCTGCCTCTTGAGAAACCTGTATGCAGGTCAGGAAGCAACAGTTAGAACTGGACATGGAACAACAGACTGGTTCCAAATAGGAAAAGGAGTATGTCAAGGCTGTATATTGTCACCCTGCTTATTGAACTCATATGCAGAGTACATCATGAGAAATGCTGGGCTGGAAGAAGCACAAGCTGGAATCAAGATAGCTGGGAGAAATATCAATAACCTCAGATATGCAGATGACACCACCCTTATGGCAGAAAGTAAGGAAGAACTAAAGAGCCTCTTGATGAAAGTGAAAGAGGAGAATGGAAAAGTTGGCTTAAAGCTCAACATTCAGAAAACAAAGATCATGGCATCCAGTCCCATCACTTCATGGCAAATAGACGGGGAAACAGTGGAAACAGTGGCTGACTTTATTTGGGGGGCTCCAAATTCACTGCAGATGGTGAATGCAGCCATGAAATATAAAGACGCTTACTCCTTGGAAGGAAAGTTATGGCCAACCTAGACAGCATATTAAATAGCAGAGACATTACTTTGTCAAGAAAGGTCCGTCTAGTCGGGGCTATGGTTTTTCCAGCAGTCATGTATGGATGTGAGCTGGACTATTAAGAAAGCTGAGGACCGAAAAATTGATGCTTTTGAACTGTGGTGTTGAAGGAGACTCTTGAGAGTCCCTTGGACTGCAAGGAGATCCAACCAGTCCATTCTAATGGAAATCAGTCCTGGGTGTTCATTAGAAGGACTGATGTTGAAGCTGAAACTCCAATACTTTGGCCACCTGATGTGAAGAGCTGACTCATTTGAAAAGACCCTGACTCTGGGAAAGATTGAGGGCAGGAGGAGAAGGGGACGACAGAGGATGAGATGGTTGGATGGCATCACTGACTCAATGGACATGAGTTTGGGTGAATTCTGGGAGTTGGTGATGGACAGGGAGACCTGGTGTGCTGTGGCTCATGGGTTTGCAAAGAGTCGGACACGACTGAGCGACTGAACTGAACTAATGAGAACCTGCTGTATAGCACAGTACTCTGTGGTGACCTAGATGAAAACGAAATCCAAACAAAAGGGGATATATGTGTACATATAGCTGATTCATTTGCTGTACTGTCAAAACTAACACAACATTATAAAGCAACTATATTTCAATAAATTTGTTTTAAAAAAAACTTGTGTTTACTGGAAGTTCAACAAAAGTGTTGGAGCTAGGAGTTGCTTAAAAGGTCTTGGCCAGAGCCAGAAGGAATAGTGAAAAAAGAAAGACAATCTGGAGACTGGGCATTTTGGAGAGAAAGCAGAGATCTGAGCAGTTGCTAGAAGACCCAATTTTCAAGGACATAAACAGATAAAAGAGAATGTTTAGAAACTTTGCTGATAACTGCTGCTTGGTTGTCCCATTAAGAGGGCCTCAGCAAAGCTGTTCTTTATGCCCATCTAGGTTCTGAGAGACTGAGCATTTCTTTCAAATGCTTAATTGTACTGAGACTATCTTAATGAAAAGTGATTTAGGTTTTTTTCTGATTTCACAGGAGGGGGTGGAACGATCCAAGCATTACTTGGATGGAGTATAGAAGATGAGATTTAGTGGTTGTGATCCTAAATATAAAAAGGAAGGGAGCACAGGAGGGTTTGTGCATTTCCTGAAGAAAGTGCCGCTCGTGAGCACACATTCCCATGGCTCCCCAGAGTGTAGAATGAGCTGTGGTGTGCAGAAAACCTCCATCATCCTTCTGTACCATTTGTAGCAGAACCTCTCCAGGAATCGTGCTAGAAATGTAATTCAATTAAAGGTGATGAGTTGACTGCTGATCAGGATGATTAAAGCCTTTGCTGAGGCAGAAAATTCAGCACTTGGAAAGACCAGACGTGGCACGTCTCCTCCAGTTTCCCTGGGTAAGTGGTGCAGCCCAACCAGGACAGAGCAGTCTGGTCTCCCCCCCACACACACCCATAGGACCCCTATCACTAGGAAGACAAAGCTTCCCTTCCCAGTACACATCCCTGACACCTCTGGAGAAACAATTCAAATCCAGAGATAAGAGAGAATCCTTCCTTCTCTCTGAGACTCATCTTCCCCAAAGGAGACAGGCTTTCCCTGGGCCTCCTGGGACTGCTGAAAAAGGAAACTGGGCTATCTGAGAAGGCACTTTCTGGAAGGTCCACATCTGCACATGTGAAGACACTCCCACATGGGTCAGGAATAATGTCCTGAAAAGAAGCTGATGTCCACCTTGTCTCTCCCATCCCATTAACTCAGAATCATTCCAGACGCTTTCTCCTCCCTCTCCTCAGTCACATTCTTGATTCCGTGGTTGTCTGCAAAGTCCCGTGAGGTTTGTACAGAAAGATGACTGACCTGTCATGAAGAATTCCCCACACACAGTCTCAAAAACACATCACTGCTTGCACCCCATACACATGTCCCAGTCTGCCCCCCACAACTGACAGAGTGGCCCACCAGGGAGCTGACAGTTCTAATTAGGCAGAGAGACTTAATTAGCATAGCCACAGTGATGAGAACTCTCTGGAGAATCCAATGAAAGCCTGGAGGATCTCTAGACATGTCTGTGCAAAACAGTTAGGGGAGAGAAATGTGCCACACGCTGACCATGAGACTCAATGTCCTCAACCTGCCCTGACCAAGGCTTGGGTTGGAATGAGCCCCTTCATCCATCCTCTCTCCATCCTCCATCAGCCACCACCCAATCATCCCCTCCACCTAATCGTCCATCTTCCTTTTACCTACTCCATCTATTTATGCCTCCACCCACTCACTCATCCAGAGAAGGCAATGGCACCCCACTCTAGTACTCTTGCCTGGAAAATCCCATGGACAGAGGAGCCTAGTAGGCTGCAGTCCATGGGGTCACAAAGAGTCAGACATGACTGAGCAACTTCACTTTCAATTTTCACTTTCCACTTTCCTGCATTGGAGAAGGAAATGGCAACCCACTCCAGTGTTCTTGCCTGGAGAATCCCAGGGATGGCAGAGCCTGGTGGGCTGCCGTCTATGGGGTCGCACAGAGTCAGATACAACTGAAGCAACTTAGCAGCAGCAGCACCCACTCATCATCCTTTCAGCAACCCAGCCATAGAATGACCACCCTCTTTTTAATCCACTCTTTTATTCATCCATCTTTCTGCCCAACCTCCCATCTGTCTGTCTCTCTGAGTTGCATCCAGTTAACCATTCATCCAGTTGCAATGTTCTCAATCTCTAGATTCATTTATGCCATCAAAAACTGGGCTGCCACACATCCATTCACCTATCTATCCAACCAGCCTACTGCATGCAGGATCTATGCCAGGGTCTGCAGCTACAGAAATGAGTATGAGCTGCTTCCATCCCAATCCCGATAAAGATATTTCAATCTAATGAAGAAGGGCCTTTATGAAATAAAGCCCACCCCTTTTTTTTTATACAGCCCATATGGTGAGCTCCTCTGGAGATCTGAGTGTGTTCTCTGTCTGGATCCCCAAGCAGCACATTCTGGTTGCCCTACCCCACCAGCTCCATCATAGCCTGGCCCAGGGACATTTTCCTAGCAGACCTAAAGCCAAAAGAGAGGAGCAACATTCCATGTGGAACTGCTGGAGACTTGAGTCCCCAGACACCCACAGTGCCCAAGTACCTGACCAGGCAGGGGTGGGAGGAAGTCTCTCTTCAAGGTACAAAGGGTCCCTCATCTATACCACTTCCTCTCTTCAGCCTGTAGATCCGTGCTGTCCAGTGAAAATGTAATGTGAGTTACATATTGAATATTAAATTTTCAAGGGACCACATTTTCAAAAGTCTTTAGAAAGGTGAAATAAATTTAATATATTTTACTTAACATGATATGTTTAAAATATCTCCACATGTATTCAGTATAAAGATTATTGAGGTAGTTCACAGTTTTTGGTACCAAGTTTTCAAAATCCGGTGTGTGTTTTATACTTAGAGTACATCTCGGTTCAGACAAGCCAAATTTAAAGTGCTCAATACCACACACAGCTAGCAGCTACCATATTTTAAGGTCAGACCCAGACATTGAGGCCACCCTGATAATTTGGGGCCTTTTCAAATTGATATTTGCCAAGTGTTTGCTAAGCACTTAATCAGAGGACTAGCTGAGCAATGTGACAGGAAGGACAGGAAAACAAAAAGCACCGCACCCCCTCACAACCCCTCCTCCACTGCCCTGACCAACTAAGGTCCAGCCTCTGACCAGCACACTGTTTCTGCAAAACCTAGGCCCTGCAGTCACCAGACTGACCTCCGACACACACAGTCTAACCACCTTGAGACACTTACCTGTGCCCCCTAGAAGGCTGTCTCCGTTCTTAGAAGTCCCTAAGGGAATTCTTCCCAACCACAGGGAGTGAGGTCATCATGGCTCTGTCCACGTTCAGGGAGCTCCGGGTTCCTCTGAGAGATGGGGTTCCAGGATGCTATCCAGCCAGTCTGCCTCTCAACCAGCTTTACCCCTGCTCAGATTCTCTCTTATCCAGGACTAGCCAGTGAGGCTGGAGAAATAGAGAGGTATTGGTCCCCAGGACAGAGACTGCCCAATGCTTACATACTGGGTGGTCTCATGGCTTCTCTGAGACCCTCGAGAAGTCTATGGGGAAGGGAAACCCTGTCTCGTTCAAGAGAGAAAGAAACTGAGGCTCAGAGAGGCTGAGGGCCTTACCCAGGCACATAGGGTATCAACAAGAGTGGGGCAGCAGATTGGACCCCAGGGTGCCCACTGTCTATGTTGTTGCCCTCTTCCCTCTCACCCTTCCCCACTTGCAGCCCCTCTGGACAGAGGGACCATGCAGAGGAGAGGGCTCTTAAAGGCTCTTCCAAGGTCCCAGAGCCATTCTACCACCAAGGCAGGCCCAGGAAGAGGCACTCTCACCAACTGGTCCCACCTTCCTCCCATCCCATCTCCCAGAAACAGCATGTCCCAGAGAGTGCAGCCCGCAGGTGCCTACAACAAGCTCAGAGCCTTCACACCTCGGTGCCTCTGCCCATGCTTCTCTTTCTGCCTGTTATGTTCTCCCTTCCCCTTCCTGCTCAGAAAACTCCACTACAGCCTTCAAGCCTCCCTCAGAGCTCAGCTCAGTGAAGCCTTCAGTGACAAGCCCAGGCGAAACAACTGCTCCTCCTGCATTTTCCCCTGTGAACAATACATCTGTTGGTTTAGGTGCCCCTCCATACTCTGGCCTCCACAACGAGCAGATATGGATCCTGTAACCAAACCAGTGCCCAGCAAGCAGGAGACTGCACACAGTAAGGACTCAGAAATGCTTATTAATAACCAGAAGGAAGCTTACAGTGCAATAATAACCTGTATCACCAATGGGCTGTCTGGGTCCCCACTGTTCTTTTCTTTTTAAATTTTTTTGGAGTAAAGTTGATTTACAATGTTGTGTTAGTTTCAGGTGTACAGCGAAGTGATTCAGTTTTACATATACATATATTCATTCTTTTTTAGATCTTTTCTCATGTAGGTTATCACAGAATATTGAGTAGAGTTCCCTGTGCCATACAATTTGTTGTTCAGTTGCTTAGTCATATCTGACTCTTTGCAATCCCGTGGACTGCAGCATGCCAGGCTTCCCTGGCCTTCACTATCTCCTGGGGCTGGCTCAAACTCATTTCCATTGAGTTGGTGATACCATCCAACCATCTCATCCTCTGTCACCCCCTTCTCCTCCTGCCCTCAATCTTTCCTATCATCAGGGTCTTTTCTGATGAGTCAGCTCTTCCCATCACGTGGCCAAAGTACTGGAGTTTCAGCTTTAGCATCAGTCCTTCCAATGAATATTCAGGGTTGATTTCCTTTAGGATTGACTGGTTTGATCTCCTTGCAGTCCAGGAGACTCTCCAGAGTCTTCTCCAGCACCACAGTTCAAAAGCAGCAATTCTTCAGTGCTCAGCCTTCTTTATGGTGCTACACAATAGCTCCTTATTGGTTATCTAGCTTAATGGCACCCCACTCTGGTACTCCTGCCTGGAAAATCCTATGGATGGAGGAGCCTGGAGGGCTGTGGTCCATGCGGTCGCTGAGGGTCGGACACGACTGAACGGCTTTACTTTCACTTTTCACTTTCCTGCATTGGAGAAGGAAATGGCAACCCACTCCAGTGTTCTTGCCTGGAGAATCCCAGGGACGGTGGAGCCTGGTGGGCTGCTGTCTATGAGGTCACACAGAGTCGGACACGACTGAAATGACTTAGCAGCAGCAGCTTAAATAGTAGTCGGTGTATGTTAATCCCAAGATCCTGATTTATTCTGGGTTCCCACTCTCAATCACAGCCTCTTCCCATTTCTCTGGAAGCCCATGCACCTGTGGATCACCCCACCTTGGTGCATCAGGGCCATTGGGAACCCCTGCACACATGTTCACTTGCAGGTTCCCTCCTGAAGAGCCTCTCCTAAGCTCCCAGCTTCCATCCACAACTCTCTGTCCCCTTGGCAGCAGGCTACTCAGGAAACTGTAGCATCTCCCCCTCCCCAGCTACCCACTGAAAGTGACATCCTCTTGGGGGATGTCAAAAGTCACAGGTAATGTAGTTTGCTCGAGAGCATTTTGGAAGATTATTTATCTGTGTTCTCCAGAAAATGAAGGCTGTAGTAGATCTTGCTGATTATATTACCCCACTGAGAGGCAGAAATAATCCTGAAGGTGGCAAGTTAAATCACTACTTTGTAATTTACTAAAACAAAACTAATACCCAAAGAAATGTTTTCTCCACCATTTTATAGCAATTTCACCATTAAACTGTCTTTGATTGCAATTGTAACAATGAATAAAGAAAAGGAAAAAATATCTTCAACCCAGCCAAGAAATTTATTTTTCTGAACACTAACAGTTTTCCCCATGAGCAAAGTGGCATCATCTCCAGAGTAGCCATGGCCACCTAAAATGATGAGTGGGAATGACCAGGGTCACTCTGCATGACAAACAGCTTCATCCTCTCTCCTCCCCAGAGAAAGCTGCTGAGTCCTCTCACTGAAAATGAACCCTGGATGGTCCTCACCGGAGCAGCCAGGATGAGCCAGCATGGCAGTGTGTGGACTCCCAGAGAGCCCTGAACTCTAGGAGTCAGCATCTTTGGCCTTCAAAGTCCAGGAGTATTTATGGGCAAGGGCTCCTGGCAGGTGGGGAGAGTCAGCTCCCAGGTAGAGATGGACTCTGGGAGTGTCTAGACATCAAGCCACATGGAAGCTGGCAACAGTCACTGAGAAAGGGAAGCCAGATCATTGGCCTTCTCCAGCCACAGCCTCCTCATTGAAGGAACCTACCCCCCAGTACCTGTAAAACCCCCAGAGGCCAATACCTGCCCCTCTGGGTTCCAGACCCCCAAGGTGAGCAGCTGCACACAGCCTAGAATGGACAGGAAGGAAGGAAGCAGGGCACTGGGCACTCTGCTCAGCTAGGTGAGCCCTCCTCACTTAGACATTCTCCTTAGGCCATCTCCCTTGCCCTTGTGGGTTCTATGACCACGTGACTCTCAGATATGCCTGTCTCTGGCCAACTCACTACCCTGAGTGCCAGACTAAAATAGCCAACTGCCACCTTGACATTTACTCTCAGACACTTCAGCATCATTACACAGTGAAGCTCCAATACTTTGGCCACATAATGGGAATAGTCCCTGATGCTGGGAAAGATTGAAGGCAAAAGGAAAAGAGGGCCGCAGAGTTTGGGATGGTTAGATGCCATCACCAACTCAATGGACATGAATTTGAGCAAACACAGGGAAATAGTAAGGGAAAGGAAGCCTGGCGTGCTGCAATCCACAGGGTTGCAGAGTCAGACATGACTTAGCGACCGAATAACAATAACAACAGTGGACATTTAAAACTCAACGATTCAAATCTGGGCTTGTGATTTTCTCCATTAAACCTGACTTTTCCTATTTAAGGGAGTGGCACCTTCATCCAACCAGTCATCCCATGGGGCAAGCCAGACTCCTGGAAGCAGACACCTCAGCGCCTCCCTTCTGCTTACACTGCATGCCCAACACCCCCACACAATCACAGTCCTGGTGATTCCACATTTTTTTCCTTTTTCTTTTTCTTTTTTTTTTTTGGCATGTGGCATGCAGAATCTTACTTCCCCAACCAGGGATCAAACTCATGCCCCCTGCTGTGGAAGCCTGGTGTCTTAACCTAAACTGGACCACCAGGGAAGTCCTTGATTCCATTGCTTTAATTCCTCTCAAATGAGTGCATCTCTCTGCATCTACACCCCCACTACTGGGCCAAGCCACCACTGTTTCTCACCTGGACACCTGCACTCATCCCCCGACTGGTTTCCCGACTTGCATTCTACCCCTGGACAATCCATTCTCAATCAGGAGCCAGGGTCACTCACCTTCTACTTAAAACCTTCAGTACGATCCACTGCTCTTAGGTAAAGATCACATTTCCTCTCCAGCCTTCATGGCTCTACATGGTCTGGCTCCAGCCTCTCTCTCTCCCATTCCACCTCCCACTATGGCCCCTTGCTCTCAGCACTCCAGCCACCAGCTTCCATTTGGTCCCTTGAACTCACCTTGACCATCCCATCACAGGGCAACCCCATCTTTCATGCCTACTTATCTAAAGGTTATCCTTCAGGTCTCAGTTTAAATATGCCTTCCTATGGTAGGAAGTTCTCCTTACCATACACACATTTTCCTTCCAGCACTCATTACTGTTTATGGCAATGCCTCCATATGTATGGATATTAAACTCCTGGCCCCATCAGGATCTAAGCTTCATGAGGGCAGGGACCACAGATTTTGCTCATCATCATGCCTCTAGGGAATGTTATAAAGATGAATAATGAATAAAGACAAAATCAGGGTTATAGTGCCATGGCTCAAGCACCTTTTCTTAAGGGAAGAATATACTTTCCACATGACTCAGCCTAAATGTCAGTCCCCAGTGCCCCTAGACTGTCACTTGCTCCCAATAGCAAACTGACTCTGGACACCAATCCCTCATTTATTCCTCCCGTGAGTGAGAGTGTGTGGATGGCTCAGAGACACTTGTCCACATACTTGAAGACATATACCCCAGTGTCACCCAGGCACACCCATGGGGAAAGCAGTGACACCATTGGAAAAGAAGCATCATTAACCCATGGGAAAAGAAGCAATAAGCAGAGCATGATCAAGATGGTGGAGTAGTAGCACATAAAGCTCACCTTTTCCCACCAATATATTAAAAAGTAATTGTAGTTTTTGCATCGTTGAACTTTGCCATTTGATATTGGAATACATTCTTAAATAAATGTGGCTATGTAATACATCATTTTAATGTGCATATTACTTTGTGTCTTTTGCTGATGAACTGAAACTTACCATTTATCTTATATGTATTTTAGACTATGGAAATGATGTTAGACAAAAGGCAAATTTGAGCAATTTTCTTATTTGAGTTCAAAATGAGTCATAAAGCAGCAGAGACAACTCACAACATCAACAATGCTTTTGGCCCAGGAACTGCTAATGAATATACAGAAGTCTGGTGGTTCAAGAAGTTTTGCAAAGGAGATGAGAACCTTGAAGATGAGGAGTGTAGTGGCTGGCCATCAAAAGTTGACAACAACCAATTGAGAACCATCATCAGAATGGATTCTCTTACAACTAAATGAGAAGTTGCCTAAGAACTCAATGTCAACCATTCTAGGGTCGTTTGGCATTTGAAGCAAATTAGAAAGGTGAAAAAGCTCGGTACCTGAATGTCTCATGAGCTGATAAAGAAAATAAAGAAAGAAAGAAATCACCATAAATAAAGAAAATCATCGTTTTGACGTGTCATCTTCTTTTACTCTGTGCAACAATGAATCATTTCTCAATTGGATTGTGATGTGCAATAAAAAGTGGATTTTATACAACCTGCAAAAACCAGCTCAGTGATTGGACTAAGAAGAAGCTCCAAGATCAGATCAGTGGCTCAGTCATGTCCGACTCTTTTCAACCCCATGAATCGCAGCACGCCAGGCCTCCCTGTCCATCACCAACTCCCAGAGTTCACTCAGACTCACATCCATCGAGTCAGTGATGCCATCCAGCCATCTCATCTTCTGTTGCCCCCTTCTCCTCCTGCCCCCAATCCCTCCCAGCATCAGAGTCTTTTCCAATGAGTCAACTCTTTGCATGAGGTGGCCAAAGTACTGGAGTTTCAGCTTCAGCATCATTCCCTTCAAAGAAATCCCAGGGCTGATCTCCTTCAGAATGGACTGGTTGGATCTCCTTGCAGTCCAAGAGACTCTCAAGAGTCTTCTCCAACACCACAGTTCAAAAGCATCAATTCTTCTGCACTCAGCCTTCTTCACAGTCCAACTCTCACATCCATACATGACCACAGGAAAAACCATAGCCTTGACTAGATGAACCTTTGTTGGCAAAGCAATGTCTCTGCTTTTGAACATGCTATCTAGGTTGGTCATAACTTTCCTTCCAAGGAGTAAGCATCTTTTAATTTCATGGCTGTAGTCACCATCTGCAGTGATTTTGGAGCCCAGAAAAATAAAGTCTGACACTGTTTCCCCATCTATTTCCCATGAAGTGATGGGACTGGATGCCATGATCTTCGTTTTCTGAATGTTGAGCCTTAAGCCAACTTTTTCACTCTCCACTTTCACTGTCATCAAGAGGCTTTTGAGTTCCTCTTCACTTTCTGCCATAAGGGTGGTGTCATCTGCGTATCTGAGGTTATTGATATTTCTCCCGGCAATCTTGATTCCAGTTTGTGTTTCTTCCAGTCCAGCATTTCTCATGATATACTCTGCATAGAAGTTAAATAAACAGGGTGACAATATACAGCCTTGACGAACTCCTTTTCCTATTTGGAACCAGTCTGTTGTTCCATGTACAGTTCTAACTGTTGCTTCCTGACCTGCATACAAATTTCTCAAGAGGCAGATTAGGTGGTCTGGTATTCCCATCTCTTTCAGAATTTTCCACAGTTTATTGTGATCCACATAGTCAAAGGCTTTGGCATAGTCAATAAAGCAGAAATAGATGTTTTTTCTGGAACTCTCTTGCTTTTTCCATGATCCAGCAGATGTTGGCAATTTGATCTCTGGTTCCTCTGCCTTTTCTAAAACCAGCTTGAACATCAGGAAGTTCACGGTTCACATATTGCTGAAGCCTGGCTTGGAGAATTTTGAGCATTACTTTACTAGTGTGTGAGATGAGTGCAATTGTGCAGTAATTTGAGCATTCTTTGGCATTGCCTTTCTTTGGGATTGGAATGAAAACTGACCTTTTCCAGTCCTGTGGCCACTGTTGAGTTTTCCAAAGTTGATGGCATATTGAGTACAACACTTTCACAGCATCATCTTTCAGGATTTGGAATAGCTCAACTGGAATTCCATCACCTCCATTAGCTTTGTTCTTAGTGATGCTTTCTAAGGCCCACTTGACTTCACATTTCAGGATGTCTGGCTCTAGGTCAGTGATGACACCATCGTGATTATCTGGGTCGTGAAGATCTTTTTTGTACAGTTCTTCTGTGTATCCTTGCCATCTCTTCTTAATATCTTCTGCTTAAAGTACTTCCCAAAGCCAAACTTGCACCAAAAAGGTCATGGCCACTGTTTGGTGGTCTGCTGCCAGTCTTATCCACTACAGCTTCCTAAATCCCAGTGAAACCATTACATCTGAGAAGTATGCTCACCAAATGAGCATACTTCTCATTAATGAGATGCACCAAAACTGCAATGCCTGCAGCTTTGTGCAACAGAAAGGGCCCAATTCTTCTCCATGACAATACCCGACCACACATTGTACCACCGATGCTTCAAAAGTTGAATGAATTGGGCTACAATGTCTTATCTCATCTGCCATATTCACCTGACCTCTTGCCAACTGACTATCACTTCTTCAAGCATCTCAACAACTTTTTGCAGGGAAAATGTTTCCACAACCAGCAGGAGGCAGAAAATGCTTTCCAAGAGTTTGTCGAATTCCAAAGTGTGGATTTTTATGCTACAGGAATAAACAAACTTATTTCTTGTTGGCAAAAAATGTGTTGATTGTAATGGCTCCTACTTTGATTAGTAAAGATATGTTTGAGCCCAGTTATAATGATTTGAAATTCAGGGTCTGAAACTGTAATCACTTTTGCACCAACCTAATACACCTACCTGTGGCATGATTCTCACAAAATAGCTATTGAACTCTGCCAGAAGACTCAGACTGCTGAAACTACAAGAAAATTTCCATGTAATTAGTAGGAAAAAGAAAAAGCAAGAGAGGATCCAGGTTGGAACCTGCACCCTTTGGAGGGAACTGTGAGAAAGGAAATGTTCCAGTACCCTGGGAAGCCCCCTCACTGGTGGGGAGATCAGTTGGGACAGGGAGCTTCAGAGCCTCAGAGGAGAGTACAGCAGCTGGGTTGGGGCAGCCAAAACAGTTGTGCAAACCCCATGGCAGGTGAGGGCTGGGTGCTAGAACTCAGGCTTCAAAGATTAAACCAGGGAAAGGACTGGGGTTGGCTATATGGAAATAACCTGAGGAGGCTGGAATCAGTGTGACCGCAACTGAGTATACTAGGAGGAATCCTGGGCTGCCTTAGAGACCAGTCACCATTGTTTGGCGGGATGCATAGGGAAGAGGAGGAACATATGTTGTAGCCTTTTTCTCCATGTGCATGGTCACAAAAAGCAGGACACTGCCTGCATGGAGTCCATGGGCAGTCCCAAGCCTCCACCACTTCCTGCCCAGAGGTTAGGAGTGGTCCCGTGCCTTCACTGCCTCCTCCATGGACACCAGGAGTGCTTACAAGCTCCGACTGCCTCCCTTTCAGGCTTCAGGAATGGTCACCAACTGCTGCCACCACCACCCTGGAAGACTCCAGGAGGAGTCAGAAGCTACCTCCACTCCCACTGCATACTCTGGGGCCACACCTGAGCTGCCACCACTGCCAAGAAGCTCAGAACTGGGAACCAGCCACCACATCTTCCCAGGTGGCTGAAATGGTAAAGAATCTTCCTGCAATGCAGGAAATGTGGGCTCGATCCCTGGGTTGGGAAGATCCTCTGGAAAAGGGAATGGCTACCCACTCCAGTATTCTTGCCTGGAGAATTTAATGGACAGAGGAGCCTGGTGGGCTACAGTCCATGGGGTTGCAAAGAGTCAGACATCAGCACAGTCCCTATCAAAGGGACTGTTGTTGTTGTTCAGTCGCTATGTCATGTCCTACTCTTTGCGATTCCAGGAACTGAAACACACCAGACTTTCCTGTCCTTCACCATCTCCTGGAGTTTGCTCAAACTCATGTTCATTGAGTCAGTGATGCCATCCAACCATCTCATCCTTTCTCAGGGGGATAATGACCAGCACATGCTGAGGAAAGAAGTGACAGACATCCATACTAGAAAGAGTCCTCACTCCAAATATATTAAACCCACACAAGCTACGCAAAGACACCCCCACATATAGATAGCCCTCCAAGATCAGAGTAGATAATTGTTTCCCCTAAACTCACAGAGTAAGAGAAAATATAAGTAAAATGAAGAAGCAGAAGATAAAAGATAAAAGACCAAGAGAATTCCCCCTGAAAGAACAAACAATGAAAAAGATCTCTTCAGTCTAAATAGAAATCAATTTCAAAAAGGAGATAAAGAAACTACTGAAGGAATTTAAAAAGGCTATCAGTAGAAATGCAAAATACTGTAAAAAAAGGAATTAGAAACAATAAAGAAGAATCAGAAAAAATTAGAAAACTATTTGCTGAAATGAAAGCAGAGCTAAAGGAAATGAATAGCAGAATGAATAATCCAGAAAAACAAGTAAGTGACCTGGAAGATAGAATAAGGGAAATCACCCAGTCAGGACAGCAGGCAGACAGCCAAACCAAAAAAAAAAAAAAAAAATGAAAGCAATGTAAGAGACCTATGGGACAATAAAAAGCATGCCAATCTATGCATAAAAGGTATCACAAAAGGGGAAGAAAGAGAACTGGGGATGGGATCAAAAATGTATTTGAGGAAACAGATATGCAGGTACAGGAAGCACAGAGGATCCCAAAGAAGATAAATCCTTTCATCTGCTGATGGACATCTAGGTTGTTTCCATGTCCTGGCTATTATAAACAGTGCTGCGATGAACATTGGGGTACACGTGTCTCTTTCCCTTCTGGTTTCCTCAGTGTGTATGCCCAGCAGTGGGATTGCTGGATCATAAGGCAGTTCTATTTCCAGTTTTTTAAGGAATCTCCACACTGTTCTCCATAGTGGCTGTACTAGTTTGCATTCCCACCAACAGTGTAAGAGGGTTCCCTTTTCTCCACACCCTCTCCAGCATTTATTATTTGTAGACTTTTGGATCACAGCCATTCTGACTGGTGTGAAATGGTATCTCATAGTGGTTTTGATTTGCATTTCTCTGATAATGAGTGATGTTGAGCATCTTTTCATGTGTTTGTTAGCCATCTGTATGTCTTCTTTGGAGAAATGTCTATTTAGATCTTTGGCCCATTTTTTGATTGGGTCATTTATTTTTCTGGAGTTGAGCTGTAGGAGTTGCTTGTATATTTTTGAGATTAGTTGTTTGTCGGTTGCTTCATTTGCTATTATTTTCTCCCATTCTGAAGGCTGTCTTTTCACCTTGCTAATAGTTTCCTTTGATGTACAGAAGCTTTTAAGTTTAATTAGGTCCCATTTGTTTATTTTTGCTTTTATTTCCAATATTCTGGGAGGTGGGTCATAGAGGATCCTGCTGTGATGTATGTCAGAGAGTGTTTTGCCTATGTTCTCCTCTAGGAGTTTTATAGTTTCTGGTCTTACATTGAGATCTTTAATCCATTTTGAGTTTATTTTTGTGTATGGTGTTAGAAAGTGTTCTAGTTTCATTCTTTTACAAGTGGTTGACCAGATTTCCCAGCACCACTTGTTAAAGAGATTGTCTTTAATCCATTGTATATTCTTGCCTCCTTTGTCAAAGATAAGGTGTCCATATGTGCGTGGATTTATCTCTGGGCTTTCTATTTTGTTCCATTGATCTATATTTCTGTCTTTGTGCCAGTACCATACTGTCTTGATAACTGTGGCTTTGTAGTAGAGCCTGAAGTCAGGTAGGTTGATTCCTCCAGTTCCATTTTTCTTTCTCAAGATCGCTTTGGCTATTCAAGGTTTTTTGTATTTCCATACAAATTGTGAAATTATTTGTTCTAGCTCTGTGAAGAATACTGTTGGTAGCTTGATAGGGATTGCATTGAATCTATAAATTGCTTTGGGTAGTATACTCATTTTCACTATATTGATTCTTCCAATCCATGAACATGGTATATTTCTCCATCTATTAGTGTCCTCTTTGATTTCTTTCACCAGTGTTTTATAGTTTCCTATATATAGGTCTTTAGTTTCTTTAGGTAGATATATTCCTAAGTATTTTATTCTTTTCGTTGCAATGGTGAATGGAATTGTTTCCTTAATTTCTCTTTCTGTTTTCTCATTATTAGTGTATAGGAATGCAAGGGATTTCTGTGTGTTGATTTTATATCCTGCAACTTTACTATAATCATTGATTAGTTCTAGTAATTTTCTGGTGGAGTCTTTAGGGTTTTCTATGTAGAGGATCATGTCATCTGCAAATAGTGAGAGTTTTACTTCTTCTTTTCCAATTTGGATTCCTTTTATTTCTTTTTCTGCTCTGATTGCTGTGGCCAAAACTTCCAAAACTATATTGAATAGTAGTGGTGAAAGTGGGCACCCTTGTCTTGTTCCTGACTTTAGAGGAAATGCTTTCAATTTTTCACCATTGAGGATAATGTTTGCTGTGGGTTTGTCATATATAGCTTTTATTATGTTGAGGTATGTTCCTTCTATTCCTGCTTTCTGGAGAGTTTTTATCATAAATGGAGTATTACTCAGCCATTAAAAAGAATACTTTTGAATCAGTTCTAATGAGGTGGATGAAACTGGAGCCTATTATACAGAGTGAAGTAAGCCAGAAGGACAAACACCAATACAGTATACTAACGCATATATATGGAATTTAGAAAGATGGTAACGATAACCCTGTATACGAGACAGCAAAAGAGACACTGATGTATAGAACAGGCTTATGGACTCAGTGGGAGAGGGAGAGGGTGGGAAGATTTGGGAGAATGGCATTGAAACATGTGAAATGTCATGTATGAAACGAGATGCCAGTCCAGGTTCAATGCACGATGCTGGATGCTTGGGGCTGGTGCACTGGGACGACCCAGAGGGATGGTATGGGGAGGGAGGAGGGAGGAGGGTTCAGGATGGGGAACACATGTATAATTTTTTTTAAATTAAAATTGAATAAAAAAAAAAAAAGAAGATAAATCCTAACAGACCTACACCAAGACATTTATAATAAAAATGGCAAGGTTCCCCTGGTGCTCAGTTGGTAAAGAATCTACCTGCAGTGCAGAAGACCCCAGTTCGATTCCTGGGTTGGGAAGATCTGCTGGAGAAGGGATAGGCTACCCACTCCAGTATCCTTGGGCTTCCCTTGTGGCTCAGCTGGTAAAGAATCTGCCTGCAATGCAGGAGACCTGGGTTGAGAAGATCCCCTGGAGAAGGGAAAGGCTACCCACCCACTCCAGTATTCCAGCTTAGAGAATTCGATGGACTGTATAGTCCATGGGGTCGCAAAGAGTTTGATACAAATGAGCAACTTTCACCTTCCCTAGTGGTCCAGTGGTTGAGATCCTCCAATCCACACCTCCAGTGCAGGGGGTGCTGGTTCAATCCCTGGTCAGAGAACTAAGATCCCACATGCCACACAGTGCAGCCAAAAATGAAAAAAAAAAAATTAATGACAAAAGTTAGAAACAGAGAATTTTTAAATGCAGCAAGAGAAAAACAAGGAGTTAATTACAAGGGAACCCCCATAAGGTTACCAGCTGTTTTCTCTCCAAAAACATTACAGGCCAGAAGGGAGTAACAAGAAACATTCAAAGTCCTGAAAGAGCAAAGTCTGCAAACTAGGCTACTCTACCCAGCAATGTTATCATTTTGAATCAGTTCAGTTCAGTCACTCAGTCATGTTCAACTCTTTGTGACCCTGTGGACTGCAGCATGCCAGGATTTCCTGTCCATCACCAATGCCTGGAGCTTGCTCAAACTCATGTCCATCAAGTCAGTGATGTTATCCAACCATCTCATCCTCTGTCATCCCCTTCTCCTCCTGCCTTCATTTAGAATAGAAGGAGAAATAGTGAATTGCTCAGACACGCAAAAACTAAAAGAATACAACACAAAACCAATCCTAAAGAAAATATTGAAAGATCTTCTCTAAGTAGAAAAGAAGAATCTGTAGGAAAGAGAAAATCACAGTTGGAAAGTAAACCATTAAAGAAGCCAGTACACACATTTTTAAAAAACCAAAATATTTCAGTGAAAGTGATGATAAACACAATGAAAGCTGAAGGATGAACACAAAGACATAAAAGAGGACATCAAAATCATAAAATGTGGGGAAGGAGACTAAGAAAATGTAGGGGCTCTTTTCAGAGAATGTGTTTGAGCCTATACGACAACTGGTCTAATGCAATCAGAGATTGGAAGGGGTTAGTATACTTGAAAAACAGGATAATCACAATTCAAAACATACAATAGATTCACTAAAAGCAAAAAGAAGAGAAAATCAGTATAATACAGAAGAAAATCAAACAACAAAAGGAAAAAGACAAAGAAATGTAAAATCAATGGGAAAACAAAAATGACAATACATATCAATAATTACCTTAAATGCCAATGGACTAAATGCTCCAATCAAAAGACACAGATTGGATTTTTTTAAAAAAGAGCCTATAATGTTGTGCCTCCAAGAGACCCACACTAGGGCAAAGGACACTCATAGATTGAAAATGAGAGGATAGAAAAAGATATTTCATTCTAATGGAAATAACAAGAAAGCTGGGGGCACAATACTTATTGTTAAAGGGATTCTTAAAGGGAAGTTTATGGCAATATAGGCTTTCCTCAAAAACAAACAAAAAACTCAAAAAAACAACCTAGTCTACCACTTAGAAGAATTAGAAAAAGAACAAATAAAACCTAAAGTCAGGAGAAGAAAGGAAATAATAAAAATCAAAAATCAGAGATGAAACAAATGAGACATTTTTTTAAAGAGGAAAAAAAAAAATCAATAAAATCAAGAGCTGGTTCTTTGAAAGGATAAACCAGCTGACAAACTTCTAGCCAGGCTTGCCAGGAAAAGAGGGAACCCAAATAAACAAAATAAGAAATGAAAAAGGACCCTGAGAAAACCATGATTGAAAAAAATATATGTATCCCAATGTTCTCTGCACACTATTTACAATAGCTGGGACATGGAAGCAACCTAGATATCCATTGACAGATGAAATGGATAAAGAAGCTATGGGATACATATATATACAGTGGAATATTGCTGCTGCTAAGTCGCTTCAGTCGTGTCCAACTCTGTGCGACCCCATAGACGGCAGCCCACCAGGCTCCCCCATCCCTGGGATTTTCCAGGCAAGAACACTGGAGTAGGTTGCCATTTCCTTCTCCAATGCATGAAGGTGAAAAGTGAAAGTGAAGTCGCTCAGTCGTGTCCGACTCCTAGCAACCCCATGGACTGCAGGCTACCAGGCTCCTCCATCCACAGGATTTTCCAGGCAAGAATACTGGGGTGGGCACCAGTGCCTTACTCAGCCATAAAAAGGAACATATTTGAGTCAGTTCTAATGAGGTAGTTGAACCTAGAGCCTATTATACAGAGTGAAGTAAGTCAGAAAGAGAAAAACTGATATCCCATACGAATGCATATATATGGAATCCAGAAAGATGGTACTGATGAACCTATTTGCAGGGCAACAGTGGAGACGCAGACACAGAAAACAGACTTGCGGACACAGTGGGGGAAAAGAGTGGGATGAATGGAGAGAGTAGCATGGTAACATATACATTACCATAGATAAAATAAACAGCCTGTAAGAATTTGCTGTATGACTCAGCTCAGAGAGCCCAAACTGGTGCTCTGTGACAACCTAGACGGATAGGATGGGGTGGGAGGTGGGAGGAAAGTTCAAGAGGGAGGAGACATATATACCTATGGCTGATTCATGTTGATGTATGGCAGAAACCAACACAATACTGTAAAGCAATTATCCCTCAACTAAAAATAAGTAAACTTTTTAAAAAAGAAATGAGAAAGGAGACATAACAACTGATACTGCAGAAATACAAAAAACCATAAGGGTATATTATGAACAATTATATGCCAAAAAATTCAACAACCTAGAAGAATGGACAAGTTTCTAGAAACATACAGTCCACCAAAATTGAATAAAAATAGATAATTTGATCACTAAAAGTGAAATAGAATCTGTAATTTTAAAACTCCCTACCAAAAAAGCCCACAACCAGGTGGCTTCACAGGCAAATTCTACTTATACCAATCCTTCTCAAACTCTTCCAAAGAATTGAAAAGGAGGGAACAGTTTAAAGACATACTATGAAGCCATCATCACCCTGATACAAAAATCAAAGACACCACCAAAAAAGAAAATTATAGGCCAATATCTTTGATGACTAGAGATACAAAAATTCTCAACAAAATATTAGCAAATGAATCCAACAACATATATAAAAGATTATACACCATGACCAAAAGGGATTCATCCCAAGTTCACAAGTATGGTTCAACGTGCACAAATCAATGTGATATACTACATAAGCAAAAGAAAAGATAAAAATCACATAATCATCTCAAAAGATGCATTAAAAGCATTTGACAAAATTAAACATTCATTCATGATAGGAAAAAAACTCTTACTAAAGTCAGTATAGAAGGGACATATCTCAACATAATAAAAGCTATTTATGAGAAACTCACAGCCAGTATAATACTCATGGTGAAAAATTGAAAGCCTTCCTGCTAAAACCTGGAACAAGACAAATCCACTCACTCTCACCTCTTCTATTCAACATAGCATTGGAAGTCCTAGTTACAGCAATTGACAAGAAAAAGAAGTAAAAGGCATCCAAAGGGAAGAGGCAAAATTGCCATTAAATGCAGATGATGTAATATTGTATATAGAAACCCAAAAGACTCTACATAAAAACCACTAGAACTGATAAACAAATTCAGCAAGGTAGCAGGATACAAAAATAACATACAGAAATCAGTTGCCTTTCTTTACATCAACAATGAAATATCACAAAGAGAATGTAAAAAAAAAAAAAAAAAAACTTTTAAAATTGCACTTAAAAAAACATAGGAATAAACCTGACCAAGACAGTGAAAAACTTATTCACTGAGAACTATAAAATATTAAAAAAGAAACTGAAGATGATTCAAAGAAATGGAAAGATATCCACTGGAAAAATTAATACTGTTAAAATGGTCTTACTAACCAAAATAATCCACAGATTTAATGATATCCATATCAAATTATCTATGACATTTTTCACAGAACTAGAACAAATAATCCTAAAATTCATTTGGAGCCATAAAAGAAGAATTACCAAAGCAATCCTGAAGAAAAAGAACAAAACAGGAGGCATACCCTCCCAAATTTCAGATAATACTACAAAGCTATAGTAATCAAAACAGTGTGGTATTGTCAGAAAAACAGACATGTGTTTCAATGGAATAGAATAGAGACCCCAGAAATAAACCCACACACCTATGGTCAGTTAATCTTCAATAAAGGAGGCAAGAATAATCAATGGTAAAAGACAGTCTTCAGCAAGTGATGTTGGCAAAGTTGGAAGGAGTATGTAAATCAATGAAGCTAGAGCACACCCTCATACCATGCACAAAAATAAACTTGAAATGGCTTAAAGACTTAAACATAAGACATGACACCATGAAACTGCTTGAAGAGAACATAGGCAAATCATTCTCTGGCATAAATTGTACCAGTGTGTTCTTGGATCAGTTTCCCAAGGCAAGAGAAATAAAAACAAAAATAAACAAATGGGACCTAATCAAACTTATAAGCTTTCGCGTGGCAAACCATAAAATAAATGAAAAGACAACCTAACAAATGAGAGAAATATTTGCAAATAACTGACAAAGGCTTAATTTCCAAAATATTAATGTCATACAACTCAACAACAACAAAAATTTTTAAATGGGCCCAAAAAAAAAACAGGCAGAAGACCTAAATAGACATTTCTCCAAAGAAGACATACAGATGGCCAATAGGCACATGAAAAAGATGCTCAAACTTGCTAATCATTAGAGAAATGCTGGGGCTTCCCTTGTGGCCCAGTGGTTAAGAACCCACCTTGCAATGGAGGGAACTTAAATCCCTGGTCCAGGAAGATCCCACATGTTGCAGAGCACCTAAGCCCATGCACCACAACTACAGAGCCTACTCTCTGGAGCCTTCAAGCCTCAACTACTGAAGGCGTGTGCCTAGATCCTGTGCTCCACAACAAGAAAACCCACTGCAACAAGAAACCCACACTCCACAACTAGAGCATAGACCCCACTCGGTACAACTCAAGAAATTCCCTGCTGCTACTGCTGCTAAGTCCCTTCAGTCATGTCCGACTCTGTGCGACCCCATAGACAGCAGCCCACCAGGCTCCCCCATCCCTGGGACTCTCCAGGCAAGAACACTGGAGTGGGGTGCCATTTCCTTCTCCAATGCATGAAAGTGAAAAGGGAAAGTGAAGTCGCTCAGTCATGTCCAACTCTTAGCAACCCCATGGACTGCAGCCCACCAGGCTCCTCCATCCATGGGATTTTCCAGGCAAGAGTACTGGAGTGGGGTGCCATTTCCTTCTCCGAGAAATTCCCTACATGGCATCAAAAATCCAACACAGCCAGGAAAAAGAGAGAGAGAGAAGTGCAAATCAAAACTACAATGAGGTACCCTCTCACATTAGTCAGCATGGCCAGATGTATGGCAAAACCAATACAATATTGTAAAGTAAAAAAAAAAAAAAAAAAAATTAAAAAATAAAATGATAGATGAAAAAAAAAAAGTCTACAAATAACAAATGCTAGAGAGGATATTGAGAAAAAAGAACCCTCCTGGGCTGTTGTTGGGAATGTAAGTTGGGGCAGCCACTGTGGAAAACAGTATGGAATTCTTAAAATGTAAACTAGAATTACCCTGTGATCCAAAAATCCCACTCCTGGGCATCTATCCAGAGAAAATTATAATTCAAAAAGATACATGCACCCATATGTTCATAGCAGCAATATTCTATGTTCACATTCTAAGTTCACAATAGCCAAGATATGGAAACAAACTAAATGTTCATCAACAGATGGATAAAGAAGATGTGATACATTTATACAATGGAATACTACTCAGCCATAAAAAAGAACAAACTAGTGGCATCTGCAGCAACATGGGTTCAACTAGAAATTATCATACTAAGTAAAGTCTTTCAGAAAGAGAAAGACAAACGCCATATGACATCACTTAGATGTGTAATTTAAATATGACATAAATGAACCTATCCATGAAACAAACAGACTCATAGAGAATATACCAGTGGCTGCCAAGGGAGAGGGATTTGGCCGTGGGATGGAGTGGGAGGCTGGTGTTAGCAGATACAAGCTTTTATGTCTACAGTGGATAAGCAACTAGGTCCTACTAAATTCAATGTCCTATAATAAACCATAATGGAAAAGAGTATTAAAAGAAATATATATATATTATATTTAATATATAATATATATAATTTGATATATTAAATCTATAATTTATATAATATATAAATAACATTAAATGTATTGTATATATTATGTTATTAATATATAATTATATATATAACTGAATCCATTTTACCATACAGCAGTTATTAACACAGAACTGTAAATCAACTATATTTCAATTAAAAAAAGTAAAAAAATAAATAAAAATAAGGCATCGACCTTTCCAAAAATTAATTAACATTTAAATTTTAAAAAAAGAAGCAATAGGCTTCTCTCTCAGAAATTTGGGGACCACTAAGCAGAACTGCCTGTTCACCCAGGGCAGCTCCACCTATCCTTGTCTGTGCCCACTCCACATACAGCTCTCATCATTCAGGCCTGTCAACATCCTTCAGAGGAAAAACATCCTCCCTGAACAATCCCCAGCAAAAACCATGGGTAGGGGGAGATACTTCAAGCTAAGCCTGGCTGGGCTCATAACCAGCGAGCTTGACAACAGAGTACAATGAGCTCCCTGGGTGTCCAGCTGCTGAGACACTGAAGTATCTCCCAGAAGAGGACTTGTCCTGGGAGAAAAACAATCAGGCATGACGAACTTAACCCAGAGATCAAGGCTGATGATGTGATCAACTCTGTCCCCTATGATTCAACCAGGGTGTAAGAGAGAAGAGGGCTATAAAGCAAAACCAGGACCTCCTCTTCTACAAACCCTGCAGTGCAGCAGGACATCAGGGCCACAGGCATGAACCTGAAATACCCAAGAAAGAGACTCCAGGGAGAGAAGACATGCCTTCAGAACCAGGAGGATCTAACCAGGGTCAGCAGGGCCCCAGGGACCGACCAGAGCCCAGCAGTTGGAGCAAATGAGAACACAACCCAGATACCATCATGATCCCAGACTCAATGTGTTCACGGACATAAAGGTCAATCACAAAATACATGGGGAGATCATGCTGGGAAGCGATTCCCAATGGGCTAAGGGTCAAAAAAAAAAAAAAAAAGTGTGAAAATGGGCCAGTCTGGAGAGTTTAAATCCCCCAGTTACTTTACAAAATTTGTAAAAATCAAACTGGTCTTCAGAGACTCAGACCTTCTAAATCTAAGTTCATGGAGACAGATTTATGGATCATTATTAAACTGCTGAGAAAAGGTATAAACCAGGAGGCTATTAGACATAAATCAGACAAGTGAGTCTGCGGCCCCATCGGCAACAAGGAGATGTGGACATGGGCCAGCAGCACCTAAGTCTCAGGGACACTGGCTCAGAGCAGGTGAGGGACAAGGGAAGGCTCAAGCCTGAGTTTCACTCCCCTCACTCCAACCAGGCCCAGCTCAAATTCTCTGCCCTTGGACTTCAGGCCCTGATGAAGGAGCCCAGCCAGGCCCATAGAGAGGAAGGATCAAGCCCTAGAAACAGTTGTTCCCTGAGCAGGCAGGTGTCCTGGGAAAGAGGAGAACTTGATGTCAATGGAATTTTCCTGGGTTGGAGTTTGGACTGAGCCCCCAAAGCTCAGGACATGGTGAAGACAGGCCTACACATTTCAAACAGAACAGCTCTGCCCACTAAATAAGACATGGCCGAAGGGCTTCCTTGGTGGCTCAGTGGTAAAGAATCTGCCTGCCAGTGCAAGAGACTCAGGTTTGATCTGTGGGTCAGAGAGATCCCCAGGAGAAAGAAATGGCAACTCACTCCAGTATTCTTGCCTGGGAAATCCCATGGACATGGGAGCCTGGTGGGCTACAGTTCACGGGGCCACAAAGAGTCAGACACCACTGAGTGACTAACAAACAAAGAGACATGGCCAAGCAGGCCCTTCTTATCCACCTTATCACCCTCCTGCCCAGAAACACTCCCAGAGGAGGATCAGAGAGGGTGTTCAGCCCCCTAGCTATGTGGAAACTTCAGGGTTGCTGCCAGGAGGGAGACCCCAGTTCATCTCCCAGATGGTCCCTGAACTGTGGTATCACAGGCCCTGGTGTCTCTAGAGCTCTAGAAGTGTGGTGTGGGGAAGGGGAGAAGGCAGGACTCCTGTATCCACTTTACACACTGAGACTCACAGAGGTTACACGAACTGTCCAAGATGAGGCAGCCAGGCACCATTGCCTGTCTCTCCTCCTGCCTAGGTGGGCAGATGCCAACATCTCCTAATGCCCCCCCTACATGGACTGGACCAGTCACACCCTGAGGCCACCTGGCCATGGGACCACACTCCAAAGTCCCCTCCTTCCTTGCCCAAGTGTCCCCTCCCCATTGCACTTCCAAGATTCAAGCACCAGGCTGGGCTAGAATGGACCCCTGGAAAAAGGCCAGCCCTTTCTCAGACCCGCATGGGAATACTAGCACCAGAGGACCAGGACAAGGCAGATGGCACCAGCATCACTGAGGGTCTTTTGTTGGCACAGATAAGCTTTGTATTGAACAAAGGGAAAGGAAAGGACAAGCCTGCCGCTGTTTCCATCCCACCCCCAACACCAGTGACCAAGCCACTTTCCTGCTACAGCAGAGCTGATGCCAAGCTTGATTCAGCAAGGAAGGACACCCTTTTATTTTCCTCTATAAATTACTTTCCTGAGGAAAGGCATAAAATTGAACAGGAACTGTTGAGTTTAAATAGTTTAGGATGTTTTTACCTAGGAATGTCAGTGGGGAGTGAACAAAGCCCAGGCCCTGAAATAGGCCTCCGTCACTTGAGGCCTGACCTCTCCCATCCACTGAGATGACCTTGGTCCTGCTGCTTTATTCACTCAGCTCCTGTGGACCACCCATGTCATCCTGGGTGTGTCATAAGCATTGGAGTACAGCAGAGATTAGGTGAGACTGTGGTTCCTGCCTTCCGGGAGCTTACAGTCTAGTGGCTATGATACTAGCAAATAAGATGAGTACAGACTGTGATAATAATCATGATAGCTTACACTCCCTGAGCATTGACGCTAATGGCAGGCACTGTTCTCAGTATTTTACATGTATTAACTCATCTAATCCTACGAGGAAAGTTCTATTATCTCCATTTTACACAGGAGGCACTGAGGGATTAAATAACTCATCCAAGGTCACTCAGTCCATGGAGGGTCAGGAACAACACACACAGATGTGTCTAGTTCTAAGCCCTCTCTCTCTCAGCCCCCTCACTCTGCATCTCTTGTGATAAAACCACGAAGGAGACAAACAGGGTGATGGGAAAGAGCAACTGTGGGGATTCATTTTCACTTAGAGGAACCCAGGATGGCCAGAAACCTGAGGAAGCGAGCCAGGAACCATATGGGCCCCTGTGGAGCAGGCTGCTGGCCACAGAAATGGCATCACAAACCCCAGATGCAAAACCAAGTGTAGGGGGATTTCTCTGGTGGTCCAGTGGCAGAGACTCTGTGCTCCCAATGCAGGGCACCTGGGTTCAATCCCTGGTCAGGGAACTAGATCCCACATGCCACACCGGAGATTACAGGAGTTGAGAGGGTTGCTGTTACAGTGAACACCAACAGCAGTCCCAGTAAGCCTGAGCAAACCAGTAAAGTCAGAGTGAACAAAAGAACCTCTGATGGGACAGTTGGGGCACAACTAAGCCTTGGTGCAGCCAAACAAATAATTTTTTTTCTTTAAATATTTTTTAAATATTTTAATATATTTTAACTTAATTTTTTAAAAAGCCAGTTGATGGATGATGAGCACACGCTAAGCCAGGGAGAGTGACAGCTCCCCTGGGTGATTCCCAGTCATCCCCATTCGGGGGAGGGGGCAGGGCAGGGACCAGAGACTGAGTCCCATTTCCTCATCTGCCAGGGGGACCCTGGCACCTTCTGGGGTCTTTGAGGAGATCACATAAGATAAATCCGTATTATTGATGGAAAGCAGAGATCTTACACACTCCCCTGGGGAGCCAGACTTCCAGAGAGCAGCATGGAGCCGCCCCAGAGTGAGGCCTGGGAAGGGTAGGCTCAGAGCCCCAGCTGCCTGTGAGGGTGCCCTGGAATTCAGCTGGCAGACACTGTGCCCTGAGTTCCATGCCAAGCTGGCCTCTCCTGCCACTCACTTCCCACTTAGGGCAAAAACCATCTTTTTTTCCCCTCTCAGATCTGTAAATACCTAAAAACTAATTATAACCACAGTCCTATGCCACGAGATCTAAGGTCTTCTGTGGTAGTTTAGAGTTAGGGTGATAAAAATACAGATGTATGCTAATCATGGAAAAAGGGAGGGGCTTTCTCCATGATTATTTTGGCCTCAGTCCATCCCCCTGTCTGTGCCACATGCCGACAAGGTTCATCTCCTCCGTCATGTACATTCATCTCCTCCGTCATGTACATTCATCTCCTCTCCATGGACCAGGGAGATGTGAGGGGGAGGAGCAGCGTTCAGAAAAAAACTGTTCCCTTGATGTGAATAAACAAGTTCCTAACAATGAAACTGACATTCACTGAGCCAGACACTTACTGAGTCTATTTCATCTACTCCTTACAACAAGCCTATGAGATAGACAATGTTCTTGTGCCCATTTTGTGGATGAGTAAGTGGAGCCTCAGAGAGGTTAGTCACAGTCCCAAGGTCACACAGGTGACAGGGACAGGATTTGAACTGGGCCCTGCCCCACACCAGAGTCTGTATGCTTATGCCTCACCAAGAGAATTTTTTCACAATTGAGACCCAGGTGGGTTTGATCTCACACTGAATGCCAATCTGCCTCATGTAACCTGAGGAGTAAGAAGAGTTAACATTTATTTAGGACTACAGGGATGATACGAAGGTATAGCCTGGGATTCCCATGAATTTAAGGTCATACATGTTAACAAATTACAGATAACCCCAACCAATCTACCCTCGGTATGATCCCAATGGGACAAAGATCTGTATTTTACTGGTATGACCATGTAGCAGCTTCTGGGTGTGTGTGCCTTCAATGGGGTTGGAGGATGAAATTGATCATATCTAAGCCTTGACAAATCTAAGATTGCCAGGAGAAATATCAATAACCTCAGATATGCAGATGACACCACCCTTATGGCAGAAAGTGACGGGAAACTAAAAAGCCTCTTGACGAAAGTGAAAGAGGAGAGTGAAAAAGTGGGCTTAAAGCTCAACATTCAGAAAACTAAGATCATGGCATCTGGTTCCATTACTTCATGGGAAATAGATGGGGAAACAGTGGGGAAAGTGGCTGACTTTTTATTTTTGGGGGCTCCAAAATCACTGCAGATGGTGATTGCAGCCGTGAAATTAAAAGATGCTTACTCCTTGGAAGGAAAGTTATGACCAACCTGCTGCTGCTAAGTCACTTCAGTCGTGTCTGACTCTGTGTGAACCCATAGACGGCAGCCCACCAGGCTCCCCTGCCCCTGGGATTCTCCAGGCAAGAACACTGGAGTGGGTTGCCATTTCCTTCTCCAACGCATGAAAGTGAAAAGTGAAAGTGAAGTCACTCAGTTGTGTCTGACCCTCAGCGACCCCATGAACTGCAGCCCTCCAGGCTCCTCCGTCCATGGGATTTTCCAGGCAAGAGTACTAGAGTGGGATGCCATTGCCTTCTCCGATGACCAACCTAGATAGCATATTAAAAAGCAGAGACATCACTTTGCCAACAAAGGTCCGTCTAGTCAAGGCTATGGTTTTTCCAGTGGTCATGTATGGATGTGAGAGTTGAACTGTGAAGAAAGCTGAACACTGAAGAATTGATGCTTTTGAACTGTGGTGTTGGAGGAGACTCTTGCGAGTTTCTTGGACTGCAAGGAGGTCCAACCAGTCCATCCTAAAGGAGTTCAGTCCTGGGTGTTCATTGGAAGGCCTGATGCTAAAGCTGAAACTGCAGTACTTTGGCCACCTCATGCAAAGAGTTGACTCATTGGAAAAGACCCTGATGCTGGGAAAGATTGAGGGCAGGAGGTGAAGGGGACGACAGAGGATGAGATGGCTGGATGGCATCACCGACTCGATGGTCATGAGTTTGAGTAAACTCCAGGAGTTGGTGATGGACAGGGAGGCCTGGCATGCTGCGATTCATGGGGTCACAAAGAGTCAGATATGACTGAGCGACTTAACTGAACTGAAGCCTTGACAACTTTCATAAGATTTAAATGATAGTAACCAGGCTATTAGCCTATTGAATTCTGAGATCTCTATGATGAGAAAGGCAATGCTACCCAACTGCAAGACCCTTGACACCTTACAGCATCTCAGGGAGATATCTGTGCTATAATTCAAACTGAATGCTGTATTTTTGTTCCTGATAATTCCTTTAATGTAACACCTTTGAACCACATGAAAAATCAGATTTCTGCTCTAAGTGACCCATTCCCTAGTCTTGACAATCTTTAAAAAACAACTGGTGTCGGAGGCTCATGGCTAAAATATTTACTTTTAATTCCACTAATGTTATTAACTATACCATTTGTATTTTGCTTGTTTCACAGAATTATTTTTGTATTACTAAGTATATGACTGAGCCTTCAACAGAAATGATGACTAGACTTGAAGCAGTTGATCAAATGCATGTTTCGATATATGATCAATGATTGCAATAGTGTAATTCTAGAAGGCAGTGGCAACGCACTCCAGTACTCTTGCCTGGAAAATCCCATGGGCGGAGCAGCCTGGTAGACTGCAGTCCATGGGGTCGCTAAGAGTCGGACACGACTGAGCGTCTTCTTCACTTTCATGCATTGGAGAAGGAAATGGCAACCCACTCCAGTGTTCTTGCCTGGAGAATCCCAGGGATGGGGGAGCCTCGTGAGCTGCCGTCTATGGGGTCTCACAGAGTCGGACATGACTGAAGTGACTTAGCAGCAGCAGGGGCCAGGTGTGGCAGTAAGCACTGACATACACTATCTTGTTTAGTCTCCACAGGTAGATTCTGTGCTTATCCCATTTCACAAATCAGGAAGCTAATTGCAGTTTCCAGGGCTGAGTCACAGGGGCACCAGCCTTTGTGCTCAGTGTTGTCTGACCAGTCACAAGGGTGCTCTGGAGCAAACTGGCTTCAGGAATTTCTGATCGCTCCCTGCCAACCCATGAAGGAGGGCAGATTGAAGCTTGCCATGATGATGAGGGAATGCTGAGCTGTCTTGGGCCATGCACTCCCCAAAGGAACCTCCCCAGCCCCAGTTATTCCAGGCAGGTCCACCAGATGAGTTGTGCCAAGGTCAATGGGCCAAAAGAGAGGCCCCACACTGGCCAATCCCTCTGCCCCACAGCACCTCAAACCCTGGAGTGCAGAACTGTTGGATCCCCATCATTCCTGCATCCTGGGAATGCCCCACCACAGGACACAAAGAGGAGGCACAGCAGAACCCACCCCCAGATAAAGGACATTGAGCACCACGCATCTCAGGGCCCCCACCCCCAACAACAACTCCTACTGGGCCTTTCCCGGCACCTCTGGCCCTGCAGGAGTCGAGTCAGGGTGGGTGGGCCAGTCAGTGGATGAAGGGTCTGTCCAAATGACCAGGAGAGCAATGTGACTGCTAGCACGGAGGCCCGGATGAGCCAGGAAGGACCCTGCAATACAGGGGGGACACTGCCCACTCTCCCAGCCAGACAGCCGTGCACGGCCAGCACCTAGTCCGTCTCCTGTGCAGGTCCGCACCTGCCATAAGGAGGCAGCCGTATGGAACCCATCAAACCCAGCACCCTCAACTGCTCCTGTGGACAACCATCCGCCCGACTCCCAGCTCTTTGGTTCAGCCCCCTCCCTTCACTTCCCAGTACTAATATTCTACTTTGTGGGGTCTCACTGTGTGGCCAGAATGGTGAGCCTCACACACAGTCTTGTTACTCCTCATTACCTCTATTTCGCAGAGCCTTGCCAGAGTCACCCAGCTGGTGCATGGTAGAGTCAGGACTGAGGCAGGTCTGTCTAGTTCCAAGACCATCCACCTTTTCCCTCATCCTCCAGGCCGTATCAAATATTTCTGCACCCAAATCCCAAGTGCATGAGGCACTGGGAACCCCCACCACCCTCGCCTCCCCTTCCACTGCCTCCTTCCCAGGCAGATGTAACTTCTCTCCCCACCTCCTGCCCCAGGCGCCCCACGTTGGCAGCTCCTGGACTAGCACACTGACAGGCAGATGCTTCAGACTCCCTGGCTGCAATGTGGCAGTATCGGGCTCCCCAAATGTTGTTTACTAACAAGTCCCTGAGAATTTATGATAAAGTTGATGAGGCCTAACTGATGGGTCCAGGACCAAAGAGAGCCAATTACCCAACACTCACTGCTATGATCTTAAAACAGATGTTTGA